>NC_068940.1:75420932-76670932 GCF_026419915.1 Harpia harpyja
TAACCGACTATAACTTCCCTACTGTATTCCATTTGCTAGTGCTAGGTGTGTGACACTTTTCCTCTGTGTTAGTCGGCATTTAAAATAAATGTGAAAATAAATGAAAAATAAATTGTACAGATAAGAAATTAAGTTCTGTACATCCTGTATGTATGTACAAATATATTTTATTCAGTAATATTGCTTGTATATATTGTAATAATGTATTTCATTCTTTTCACAAGATTGCCATACCACATGCTTCAATAAATAGCAGCTTAAAATTTTTATTTAGCAAAAATGGCTTTGCTGAACACTGTTTTAAGTACACTTTACTATGGAATCCATTACTTTCAATTACATTAATTTGATTTTAAAGGGGTATGACGTGTTTTAGAAAGAAAGGAGTTCAGTTTAAAGCCCTGTGAAAGAAATCAAGTGGTAAAAGGTGCAATATTCAAAATTGCAGGTATCTGAACATTTCTACACAAAATACTGTGTTTAAGAATTCTAAGACAAAAAATCCTCATGGCTCATAGAAGCACATGGAGAGAAAAGTGAAATCTCTACGAGAATTTAATCCACAAACACTGAAAAAGTAATCCCACTAGGTGCAATGAGGACTCATCAGAGGTATGACTGTGATATAAAGACAAAATGCTGTGGGAAGTACTCTAGGGAAGAGTGACCACAGCATGAGTGCTTTTACAATGCATTCAAGAAACTACACAGCAGGAAGGAGAAATGAGTTGCAAGAAAGAGAAGCATTTCTAAAACAGGTAGTTTGAAAGAGGAATTTGAAAGACAAAGTTGTATTTTTGAAAAAGCATTCATCCAGAAAATTAAAAGCTCACTTAGAGGAAAGAGGTAAAGAACCACTTTTTCTTTTTTCATCTGGTTGCATGCTTACTGTTAATTTCATAGCAACTGTAGGTGAATTTTCCCTTATGAATGCATGAAAACAGTTAAGAAGAACCATGAATTATTGTTTAAGACTCTTAAATGATTTAGATGCATCAGCCTGACTTAAGCCCAGAAACCTCTGAGCTGTCACTTACCTATGCCAATAAGAGCTGAACCGAGATCCTTTTTTCACATTATAACCTGTCTTCATATCTACATTTGATGGTGTATCTAATCTAAATGAGATCTGACAGAAGGGATCCATAAATGCCACAGGGGGAAGGATGAATCATTATGATCACTCTGAACAGAAAAAAGAAGTAACCTCTTCAAGCAATAGCAGTGAACTTAGAGCTCAGAGAAGCAGCGGTGTTATTAGCAAGTTCTTCACTAATGTCTTTACGAATGTGATACTTTCTGTAGCACTTGCTGAATACTTTGTGTTCACCTGCTTCCTCAAATGTTCAGTTCGGGAAGAAATACGTTGGCATCATTTAAAAGGCAACCTTCTAGGAAAAACATTGAAGGAACAAGCTAAAAAACGTTCTGCCACGCGATCATATCTCACCCTCTCCTTAGCAAGCCTCTACCAAAGCTTGTGCGTGGGAATTAGAGAAACGGCCATTTCATTTCTAAAGGAAATCCCTTGGCACAAGTCGGGGTGGTACAGATTATATAGCAACAGGGAGATCTAGGAGCCATATGCAACCACATTTGGATGGCCACATGTGGATGTATAACTGCGCTACCAGTAAAATTTCGTGGTCATACATCAGGTACTCCAGGAGAAAGAAACATTCTAAGTTGAAGTTTAAGAAAGTTCAGTATCCAGAAATTGTGAGCACTATCCTGGGCTTCATGCAACATCTGCCCCTTCCATGAAGCTCTATATAAAACATTTAGAGGCTGCCACCAGCCCTGGTAGTGTATCCTCGGGGGACCTTCAGTGAAGCGCCAGAATAATCTCCAGACAACCTCTCCTGCCTCAGGACCTTCTCCCAGACCCATACCAGAGGCACAGCCTAGAAACAAATCCTCAGATCCCTCAGACAAGTTTCCTGGATCTCACCGACTTCCCCTAAGGTGCTGAGGAAGAACTAGACTAAGTTTGTGTCTACAGCTACTAATTTTGCCGTTGTATTGGTTTTGTGTGGCAAGGTTTTGGTAGCGGGGGGGGTTACAGGGGTGGCTTCTGTAAGAAGCTGCTGGAAGCTTCCCCTGTGTTCGACAGAGCCCATACCAGCCGGCTCTAAGAAGGACCCGCCGCCGGCCAAGGCCGAGCCAATCAGTGATAGTGGTAACGCCTCTGTGATAACATTTTTAAGAAGGAAAAAAGTTGGGACGGCAGTATTTGGCAGCCGGAGAGAGGAGTGAGAACATGTAAGAGAAACAACCCTGCGGACACCAAGGTCAGTGAAGAAGGAGGGGGAGGAGATGCTCCAGGGGCCAGAGCAGAGATTCCCCTGCAGCCCATGGTGAAGACCATGGTGATGCAGGCTGTCCCCCTGCAGTCCATGGAGGTCCACGGTGGAGCAGCTATCCACCTGCAGCCCATGGAGGACCCCACGCCGGAGCAGGTGGGTTCCTGAAGGAGGCTGTGACCCCGTGGGAACCCCGCGCTGGAGCAGGCTCCTGGCAGGACCTGCGGATCTGTGGAGAGAGGAGCCCATGGAGCAGGTTTTCTGGCAGGACTTGTGACCCCGTGGGGGGCCCACGCTGGAGCAGTCTGTGCCTGAAGGACTGCACACCGTGGAAAGGACCCATGCTGGAGCAGTTCGTGAAGAACTGCAGCCCATGGGAAGGACCCACGTTGGAGAAGTTTGTGGAGGACTGTCTCCCGTGGGTGGGACCCCACGCTGGAGCAGGGGAAGAGTGTGATGAGTCCTCCCCCTGAGGAGGATGAAGCGGCAGAAAATAACGTGTGATGAACTGACCGTAAACCCCATCCCCGTCCCCCTGTGCCGCTGGGGGGGTGGTAGAGAATCCGGGAGTGAAGCTGTGCCCGGGAAGAAGGGAGGGGTGGAGGGAAGGTGTTCTGAGATTTGGTTTTATTTCTCATTACCCTACTCCGGTTGATTTGTAATAAATCAAGTTAATTTTTCCCCAAGCTGAGTCTGTTTTGCCCGTGACGGTAATTGGTGAGTGATCTCTCCTATCCTTATCTCAACCCACAAGCTCTTTGTTATATTTTCTCTCCCCTGTCCAGCTGAGAAGGAGGGGGAGTGATAGAACGGCTCTGGTGGGCACCTGGCATCCAGCCAGGGTTAACCCATCACAGCCATTTAGACAGTGTTTCGGCTAGGATAGAGTTAATTTTCTTCCTGGTAGCTGGTACAGTGTGTTTTGGATTTAGTGCAAGAATAATGTTGATAACACACTGATGTTTTAGGTAGGATAAGCACTACTTAGCAACAAGTTAAGGATTTTTCAGTTTCCCGTGCTCTGCCAGCAAGCAGGTGTACAAGAAGCTGGGAGGGAGCATAGCCAGGACAGCTGACTCAAACTAGCCAAAGGGATATTCCATACCACAGAATGTCATGCTCAGTATATAAACTGGGGGGAGCTGGCCGGGTGGTGCAGATCACTGCTCGGGCATCAGTCAGCGGGTGGTGAGCAACTGCATCGTGCATCACTTGTCTTTTCTTGGGTCTAATTTCTCTCTTTTTGTTATATACATTTTCATTACAATTATTATTATTGTTATTAAATTATTTTAGTTTATTTTGGTTATTTTATTTTTGTTATTAAACTGTTCTTACCTCAACCCATGAGTTTTACTTTTTTTTTTCCAATCCTCCTCCCCATCCTACTGCAAGGGGGGAGGAGCAAGTGAGTGGCTGCGTGGTGCTTAGTTGCTGGCTGGGGTTAAACCACAACAGACAGAAAGGAAGTTCAAGGATAAAGATACATAGGTTCTGCCTAGAGGACACATGCTCTTTTACATATTTGTGAGACAACCTGCCCAAGCAGTAAAAACATGGAAGGTAACACCTGAAGAAGTCAGAACTATCCATTCCCACTCATCGTCCCAAAACTTGCTTTTACATGAAAATTGCCTCAGAGAAGCAAAGTTCTAGGCTAGACACATGTACAGGTAACTTAATCTGATTCAGCAGAAGAAAAAGCCAGATGTGATAGGCTGTATATCCTACCCAATTGCCAGACCCCAGAACTGGGGGAATTCAGACCTATCTTACCACCCCTATCTCACAGGAGGAGAACATTGTGAGCTTTTACATACAACCATCCTCCAGCTGCAGAAGAGGGAAACAAGGACTTACAACTCTACCATGCAAGGCAGGTAATGAAGCCCCGCACTGAAGTACCACCGTGACCTCTTGAGTATAGCTCAAGAGACTCCAGTTCTCCCAGCATTCTTGTTCTCTACTGGAACTGCCTGCCTGCAGCTCAGTAGACATCTAACTACTTAAGAGATGCAAAACAGGAAAACTTCTTACACAGCAGAACCTCCAGGCTTGATTTCAGACCAAACACAGCTATCCCACTTCTAGCATTGCTACATCAGCTCTCTCCTGGATATGACTGAGACAGATCATGAAGTGAAGCAGCGTTGTCATAGAGAGAGCACACAACTGCTACTTTCGAGCATCCACTCCACTCTGAAGGAGGGGGACTTGAATCAAGTGTCTTGATCCACTTATTCAGCTCAGTCTAGAAACACACAAAATAAAGACGGAGCATTACCAAGTTGCTTTAAGCCATTTTTTCCTCTAGGTCCCCTATCCAGGATGTATTTCATAGTCTGCAAAGCCAAAGATCACAACTACTATCTCCAGACGCTTGCTCACTCCCCTGTACCTTAAACATGCCAGGCATTGCTTAGACCTATTCTCCTGGTCATGAGCAGGCAAAGGATCAGAATCACATGGGAAGTTACCAACCTGGAGAACCAGAGATTTGAGGAATAAATAGTAAACCTAAGCTGGTTTTGAATGTGTAACATGGGCGGGACCTGGCCAAAACTGCTGACTGTCCATGCTAGGAGCACACACTCACACTGCTTAAACATACTCTACTGATATCTCTAGTTAGGCTTGGAGCACCAACTGCTGAAGACACTTGAGAAGGCACTCATGCCTCTCTACTGTCTCCAAGTTTCATATTCAGCTTGTCCAGAACCCTGTGCTGTGAGCTAGTAATCACTTGTCCATCAAACAATGGCGGGATGCTGCTTGAGCTTTGCTGTTTTCAGTCTGTGGAGCCTGTGTTACTTTGGTTGTCACCTCCTTCCTGCCATCAAAGGTTGGCAACATGCAGACATTCTCCTGGCATATAGCTGGAGTTTCATGAAGGCTGAACAAGAAGCATTAGAAGTTGCAGGCAGAGCTGAATGGTGGCTGTTGCTTGTCTTGGAAGAATCTACTCATTGTCCAGAGGGCTTCTGTGATTTGGATGCTGAGCATGGCAGGACTTTTCTCAGGAAAAGATGAGCTTTTCTTTTTTCTTTCACCTCCCACTGCAAGTTGCCCCTCTTGATTCTGAGTCACTAAGAGGCCTGTAATCCAAAAGTCATTATTCAGGCCAGAAGACAGAAAAAACTGGGATAAGACTTGTCCACGCTGGTTGCCTATGGTTGGTAGACAGCTTTCTGTTTAGAGCTGTGAGCCAGACTGGGACTCAGGCTGTCATGGAGACTGGGAAAAAGCTGTGGGGAAAAATATAGGGAAAGAAAACATCCTTACTCACAAAAGGAAGAATCAAGTCTAAGAAGCTCTTGTACCAGCACGGAATGTATCGATATTGGCTCAGTGTGTGCCCCTTAGTGCGAATACGTAATACCATTGCGACTTCCCATGACTACACAGCCACTAGACCAACATACCAGCCAGCTGTTTTCCCTGGGTAATATGCTTCCTCTCATCATTGTTCTAACCAGCTAGTCTATAATGGATTTGAGAAGAGACAATGCACACAGGCACCTTTCAATACTACTGGACTCCAGCCCCTTCTCTATGGGGTCTGGTGCAGCGAAGTAGTCAGAAGATGGAAGAAAAAAAGTAAAAAATTAATTGGATTGCTGGGCAATATTGCCAGCACCTTGCATGCTTAAGAATGCTTAGACATCTAGATGAGCCTGCAGAGATGCAATGGCTTGGGATGTAGGCCTGAGGAGCTAGAGGATAGAAAGTTGTACACATAGGGAAATTAGTCCTATAATTAGGAATAATTTTGCCACAACTCAATTCAGATTCATAGTTTTAGAGTGGCATCTAATGTTTCTCTGTGCAGGAAGACAAATCCCAGCCTTCATGAGCAATCATGGATAAAACTCTACACGCTTAGACATAGTCATAGCATTCCGCTTTATCTAAATAGTATTTATGCCCACAGGACACAGTAATTCGAGGGTTACTGAAATTTGAATAAAATTATAAAGAAACAAACATTCTTTTTGCATGATTCAGGTGAAAAATGTCCTCCTTTGCTACTGAAACAGCAGATTGAAATTGACTGCATTTAACCTTATTGTAGAGAGGAATGTAGAGTTTAGGTCTTTCTCATATAGGTGAGGCGACAGTTTCTTCATAGCTCATTATTCTAAAAAACAAGGTGTTGAAAGTGCCTTCTTTCCTTCAGCTTCTTTACTTCAGTTATTCAATTGACTCCAAATTGTCTCCAGTGCTTATACACAAAGCTGTAATTACCTTCTGTGTGTCAGTAAGAAATAAGGGAAAATACAGCCCATTCTGTAACAAAATGACAGATTTTACAACCTTACACAGAATGGAGGGCTCTTCTGTTGATCCTTTTTCATTCCAGGAATTATGCACTGAATAGTGAATAAATTCTATTATACTATTAAATCTAGTTTATTTCTATTGGGACATGAAAGATGACTCCTTCTAATCAGGAACTCAGCCCCAAAATAGACTGGGCCTTCAAAAAAAAAAAAAAAAAAAAAAAAAAGAAATAATCAGGCTTCACTATTATTTGATGCTGTTGCCTATCCAGGCATTAATTATTCAACTCTGTACATCCTATACATTTCCAGCACAATGGGAATATGGGTATTCAAGTAACAAATATGTGGTGAAATTTTTTTTTTTTTACTTTGAGACTCCATTAGCTCTTTCAATATTTATCTGACTCATGATATATCTCATAGCTATGTGAAAGGGATGTTTTCCTTCCACAGTATATAAGGTGTTGGTATGAACCTGGCTATGACTCTTGATCAAGTGAGAGAGAGGAAAAAAATGAGACTCTCTGGAACAGATCCAAGATACCATGCCATGGAAAACAGTTCTGTAGTGACCTCTTCTTGAAGCTTCCAGAGTGAAGTTAGAGGCAGGATGGAGATGAAGAGTTCTTTGGTTACATATTCACTTCCTATTGCTCCCAGGTAATATTTCTCTGGCAGTGACATTGGTTGGCTCTGAGTATTTTCTAGTTGTCATCAGCCAATACGATCTTGACTAATCCAGCTGCCTACATTAGCTCTTATATCCAAGTCCAAAGCCTCCATTTGCTTCCCAGAAATACTCACTTCCACTTAAATCATTAAGATTTTACTGGCTTTATTCTCACATGCAATTCTTAGGATGAAAGTTATTTTTTCTCCTTTTACTACAGAACTGTAATAAAATAGGCAAAGCTTCTATTAATTTTCAGACGTACTGCAAAAGAAAAAATGAATGTAAAGTGAAACAACAGAATTCCAATCTATTACTGTTAGGAAACAGGAACCACAGCACTGAGTAAGCTTGCAGTTACTAAACCAAAGAGCTTCCTCATTTATTCCAGATTAAAAAAAAAATATTTTTCACTCCTTAAATTTCCCTTTATTTCTTCTGGCAGCACTATTCTTAGTGTCTAATTAATACATTTTTAGAGACGGATGCAAAATGAAACATAACTGGTTTCAAGTACCATTTGCTATGTAGCATCAATGCTTACTGCCCATATGCACAGCATTACTTTGACTGTAAACAATTAACCAGTTGGAAAATGGTTAGAACCACACAAATTCCTGATTCAGGGACAATTATTTCTTCATCCATCTTCTACACAAAAATTGTATCTATATTTGTAGTACTAGTGATGCCACAGCCAAGACTATTCTACACCAGGGTAAACCTAGAGAATTCAAAAGTAGCAGTCATCTTTCAAAATAGAAATACTGTTATTAGTACCCCCTTTCATAACAAAATATGAAACTTTTTTAATTCCGTATTACATAATAAAGTATTGTAATATATAATAAAACAGGTGAAAAACCTAGAGTTATACGCTGATTATTCACATTAATCCTATGTCTTTATTAGTAGTTTCTGACAAAAGCTTCCTGACTAAAATGGGTAATTGTCTTTACACAGTGCTTTAGTTTTTCCAGAAGCTTAAATTTTACAGAAAAAGTTCCACAGAATTTACATTATGCTTCAGATTTTTAAAAATCACCCAAAGTGTGAGACTCCAATTACTATTAAAATTCTGGGGACTGGATGACGATATGCAGTTAGATTTAATTCAGTATAATTAGACTGAATCACTAGCTAACACATTTTCAACCTGATGCAAGTCAGATTCTCATTTTATTTACCTTGATATGTGTCAGTAATATCAGCTCTGTTAATATCAGCATAGTTAATTATTCCTTTGCCTAACTGAAGCAGCAACATTAGTGGAAAAAGTCTGTAGATAAGAGAATAATAGCTTGCATATGAAAATCTGACAGATCAGTGCACTCGTGTTCAGTAACCGCTTTAAGGATGAAGAGTCATAGCCTTTGCTTTGATTTGTGTGTGCTTAGCACATATTCCACAGCCCTTTGTGATGTATGACTTTAAAAAAAAAAACCCAAACAAACCAAATATGAACAAAAGATAAACAGATTAGACCCCAGTTCTGGCCTTGGCAATCTATGCAGCTCCCATTCACTCTAGAATATAACTATATACCACAACAGATTTTGGTCTTTTTATTATCTTGATTTTAACATATCTGGAGCAGGAAGCTATATAGTGTTCTTTTTCACAAAGGAGAGTAATATAGAATCCCTGTATATGTACCATAGCAATAGGGACCTGAAAAAGAAGCAATCATATGATGATTTAAGAGAAATACTTCAGCTTACATATCACAGTTAATCAATTTCATGCAAGAAAGTCACCCTCCATCAGAGCAGCCAAGCATAATTTGAAGTATTTTTTTTAATCTAGCTTACTTTTCATTTGTTTTGATTATATTTCTGTGGCCTTAAAACATGAAAAATATGCCTGTTCAGGCTCTCTGCTGAAGTACTTAGACTGAAATCACTGCAAAGAATACATATCTTTGTTTCTTAACACAATAATGGATTTATTATGTTGCTTCATTATCTATACAGAAGTGTATTTTGATCTTTCTGACACTTCCACACATAAAACCTAAGTTATGGTCCAAATGTCACCTTAAAAAGACAGGCTCTCAGTTGTGTCTCCTGTCCTCTCCCCCAGCCCAGTCTCTTCTTACAAAGATACAAACGCTCCACAGAAATGAGTGAGGAGAAATTATGCATACAGACTTCACAGGCAACAAACATCCCAGCAGCTCTCTCCAAAAGTACTGATGACCATTCTGAGGATAAGTAATTGGGAAGCAGAGTCAAAAATTACACTCAATTTGTCACTACAAAGTCAATCAGCACTTTCACATTTCTCACATGCTATGTATACAGACTCGCCATAAAAATTGCAGTGAAATTGTGGAAGCAGCTCTGTTGCTACTTTGTGGCCTAGAGAAAAATTATTTCATTTGCCAGACACCCAAAAAAATCTCCTACGCGTACCACCACACTCTGTTTTCATGTAATCAGAATATGCTGAGGAAGCTACAAACTTATATTTAGGCATCACTAAGGAAAACTAGTGATGGGGGGGACAGAAGCATGCAGATATTTTGGTGTAGGGAAAACGTACCTAGAGTGCATGCCAAAATCTGTTAAAATTATTTAAAGGTAATTGACAAAAGATGGCAAAGAAGAATCATCAAGAATTATTTTTTTATACACTTTTTTAGCTCCTCCACTGCTTTGATGGTCTGTCTAAATTCTATCAGCCTCTCTGGGTAGCTCTAATGACTAAATGAGCACTTAACTGCTGCCAGCTGCAATCCCAACAACTTCCATGCTCCTTGCCATTTCTGCTCCTGGCTGGGAAAGAGATGACTATACTACAGTCTTCCACAGTGCATGTCTTCAGTAGATCTGAACCTTGAACAGGGCTTTCACAAGCTCTCCTTGTAATCTTACCTGTTTCTCCCAATACAAATAGCCGATCAAGAGGTGAAAATTTCATGTGCAAAGGTGACATCCTGATCTCATTATTTTCAGTTGAGGTCCTAACACTGTTAAAATCAGTATCCTCCTCAGCAAATTGTTTAGAGATACCCATTCCTATCACCTTTTGAAATCTGCAATTTCTTCATAATCTGAATCAGTATCAATGACATGCATTAGCACAAGCAAAAAGAATGGTTGATCAGCTTTTAGAAGTCCTAAAGAAGTTTCATCACATTAATAGACTGGTATTGCTCTAGTCATATGTATCTCACTGAAATGCAGTAAAAACCTAGGGTTACACACCCATTAATCACATTAATCCTGTATCTTTTTCACTAGTATCTGATGAAAGCTTCTTGACCAAAAAAAGCATTTAGTAACTTCATTTTCCAAAACTTTGTACTCTTTTGTTTCAAATGACTAAAAGATAACAATATTCAATAAAATTTTCAGATCAGGACTCTAACTTCTTTCTTTCAGGGAGGAAAAAAAAAAAAAAAAAAAAAAAAGAGTGTAGCCAGATGGAGTGGGAGACAAGGTGCATGTGACGGCAAACAAATATAGATACTTCATATTCTTCCAAGAGACTTTTTGTAGAAAACCTGGATTTATTGAGAGCAGCTGAACATTCTCTTTGATGCTTACTTCATTCACAGATCTTCATAAGAGACTAATAAGTTTGAAATAGGGAGAACTAGCACCTCTGAAAATTTTTACTCAGCTTTTCTTTGTTACATTACATTCAACAGTGCTCTGCGTTCAGTGCAAATTGTCCACCTTCAAGCAAGGAATGTACCCATGCGAGAGGAATAGATTGCCAGGCTGCTACTACAGACAGTATCCATAAATTACACCTAGATATCTCATTTATAAATGAAAATATCTTTCTCTGACTCATGTCTTGGTTTGGATTCCCCTCCAAACTATTCACTCTTGTCCGCTCTGTGGCCCTTATTGCCACAGCACTTCATCTTGACCATGTGTTCACTCCGTTGCTGTTGATGAGATTGAACTTCAGTTCCCCGCTGCTCCCTACTTATTCTGATTTTTATGGAAGGAAAACTGAGTACACAGAGGCCAAAAAGGATCCAATGGCAAGCTCCAGCTAGATCCCTGGTGTGGAAGATGGAGGTCAACGGGGCAGTTCTAACCCACATTAGAAGACTCTTTATGATCTGTTTTAGCTATTGAATATTATTTTCCATTTCAACTCACTGATCTTTGAATTTATAATATGTTTTCAGAGAATATATAGAGTAACTATTTATATCCCAAATAAAACAGCTTCAGCTCCAATACAAAAATATCAAAATTTCACTTACTATTAATAGTATGGCTTATTATTCAATGTAGACAATGTTATATTGTCTACCAAAAGAGGAAGCATAAAAGATTAAAGTGATAACTGTATCTATTGTATATTGTCAGCATATTCCTCTAATTTTAAGCTATATATGAACAACTGATTAGCTATCTATCCATGAATCAGGTAAAATATCAATAATTTATACATTTTACACACTAAACACAGTTACTATGTGCATGCTGCTTATTTTCCATTTGGAATTTAGTGTTTCATTTTTTTTTTCCTTGGAAATCTTAAATTCACACCTGCAGTTTACCCACTTCTTGTCAAAAGCAAGGCTTCAGTTCAATAGTTAGGCACCCTGGTGACTTAATAATAACTGTCAAAAACTTGAATAATTAAGAGTTTTGTGTAATTAAAAGCCTAGACATACAGAGTATCTGTGTCATGTAATTTTCTTCATATGCTTCTATAAAGGAGATATTTGAATGCATGTAAAGTGTTTTAAAATAAAATTCCAATGTCACATTACTTCCCTACTCCAAAATAACATGACTCAAGAACTTTTCTGATAAGAACTATCAAATAAACTGTGTTTCTATGTAAGCTGTAATAACAAATTCTTAAAAGCACGTAATAGCTTGTATTAATTTTACGGTGTCAAGACAGTACAGTTCTGCTCAATGCCTTATTCATGGATTTTCAGAATCTTGTGCTATTTACTATTTGGTAGATTTACCAATACGAAGTTTTAGGGTTCCCCTTTACTCAAGCACTAGACCTCCTTTGGAATACTGCATCCACTTTTGGTGCTTCCAATAACTGAAAGATGCCTCCTCCTGAGTCCACCAGGACAGTCAGGGGCTGGAGCACTTGCCCTGTGAGGAGAAGCTGAGAGAGCTGAGCTTGCTCAGCCTGGAGACAAGATAGCTTCAGCAGGAACCAAACATCAGCCTGCCAGTGCCTATGAGAAGGTTACCAACAAGATGGAGCCAGGCTTTTCACAGACATGTATGGCACAAGAACAAGAGACAAAAGTCATGAATGGAAACGGGGAGGTTATGTCTCAACATAAAGAAGAAAAATTGCTCTGAGGATAATTAAGTATTGGGTCTGATTGTCCAGAGAGGTTGTGGAATCTCTTTCCTTGGAGATTTTCCAGACAGAATTGGACAAATCCCTAAGCAACATGGTCTGAATTCAATGTTGACTCTACTCTGACCAAGAGGTTGGACTACAGACCTCCTAAGGTCCCTTCCAACTTGAATGCTTCTGTGATTTAGTGTAATCATGAGCACTACAAAAAGTAACAGGAAATGAAACTTCCAGTTTGACCTGAAAACATCCTAGGACACATCAATCCAGCTTTTTAAAAAAGAGATAGAGTATTACCACCCTTGGACAAGGCACTAATGAGAATTCTATAGGCACAGACTACCATTCTGGTCACATTTGCTGAAGAAATATAAATTCAGATTGAAAAGGATACAGAGAAGGGCACAAAGATATCTGGAGGAATAGAGATATTCTTACATGAAAATAAACCAGAAGGGTAAACTCAGGCTGACTAAATGAAAGCTTAGAGGATGTATGATTTCTGTTTGACCAAAAAGTAAAACCAGGAAAGTTATAAGATAATTTGTATTTAAACAGGTATAAATTGACCATGTACCAATCTATTAGCACACTTACCTAGACTTCTCATTACAAGTCTGTTAAGTATCTTTACATCCCTTCTTGATTTACTTGTAGAGTTTATAGCTGATGACATGCATCAACTCCAATAATAGTTTATTTTGGGGAAAAAAGGGGGTGGGGGGGCAGAGATAAAAAGAGAAAAACACAGAAAAAGGGAAAGGGAACTGGAAGAGCAAAAGGAGAAAATGGAAAGGGGAAAGTCAAAACTCCCTCCAGTGGCTAGCCAAGAAGAGAACTGACAGGGTCTCCCCAATAAACATCCTCTCTCAGGCATCCTCTCCAGTGCATCAGGTGGTCCACCATACTACTTTTCCCAGAGAAACTATATAAATTTCCTCATGATCTGTTCAAACACCCTATTGCCTGTCCCCACTTATGATGCTATTCGCACTGATTGGAGTAGTCTTCGATCAGAGGCTGATGTTGCAAGCTAACTGTCTGTTAAGCTTTGTGTATATTATTGGGTAACACTTATCAGATACTTGTCTTTCTCCTAATGCAAACTAAAAGCTGCAAAAAATGGTGCAAGAAAAGGATGGTGAGTGACTCTTACATCAGTGGCAATCACTTCCCACGGGAAACCTAACATAACAGTGGCATCAGGGTGTACAGGTGCAAAGCCATGAGAACAACAGTACGAGACCAACAGCACGAGGACAGCAAGGGAGACCCTGCCCCAGCAGCTTTGGTGAAAGGTTACAGAGCTGCAAGGGAAAGGCAGAGTGCAGAGCTGCAAATGGAAGACCCTTGGTATTGCAGAAGGTTGAGGCACCAAAGGCACTGTGCAGCACACCACCTTCTTTATGAATAAGTTCAGGCTCAAGTCTTCTCATATCTTGCATGCACACAAGACTGACTTACCCTTCAGGGCTGCCAATTTCTCTAGTGTACCGAGCACCACCTTTTCAAGACACTCATTAGACAAGGCCTTCTTCTCTCTTCCAGGTTAAAACAGCATGGCAACAGAAGCTGGACTTGGTGAACATGACAGTAGAGACTCGCACGTGCTCAGCCTGAGCCAGATACAGGACTCAAGTCCAAACAAAGCCCCAGGAGTAACAGTCATCCATTCTAGAGAAAGAACACTCTGTATCTTGAACTGAAATAAACTAAAACAAAGACTGAGAGTCTCGGAGCAGAAATCAAATTAAGAGATACAGAATCCAGCATCTTCTACTCCAAGACTGAAGAACTAGGGACAAATAAAAGACGTACTGTAAGTAGTCATCATCTTACAGGCTCTTCTGAGCTACCTTCGCTGAAGGCCATTTAATTTCCTTAAACAAAAATAGTTTATTTACATTTACGCAATAGCTTTAAAACCAAACTATCCTGATAGTTATTAGACATTATAAAGGAATTTCAACAATGTATCATGATTTGTGAGTGATAAATGTTAATATTTATATTGAAAACCACCATTAACAAGAAATTACTGGAAAATAAGAACAAATATTTGCTTCCTACTACCTTCCCAGCTCATAATCTACATAATACATTGAATTAATGCTACAGACAAGTAAACATCTGATCTCGAAGATTGTGTAACAGAAGTTTTCAATCACTTTTCCCCATAAAGGAATTTCTAAATGGCATAATTTCACCTTGCCAATCTTGACTGTGTAAGAACGTATGAACAATAAAACCTAATCAAACCAAAGATCTGTTTAGCCCAATATCTTGTCCCCAGACACACAACAGCAAATGAGTAAGGAAAAGTGAGGAAGCACAATGCAACCTTGTAATGGTGCTTCCTTGGAATACTCTGAAGTCTCCAGAATATTTGCAGGTTGGGGACATTCTGGTCTAGAACCATTATCTCTCTGCTTTCTAGCCTTTGATACATTTTTCGTCCAGGAATTTGTCTAAATCGTTTCTGAACTCATGTTAACTTTTTGCATTGACAAACTTCTTTGGCAAAATATTAGATAACTATGTATTGTATAAAAATGGAGAAGCATGGAGAAATTTGGGTACGTCCTCACAGGAAAGTTAGATCATACCTTGTAGCTGGAAGGATTTTAACATGGCCTGAAAGTATTGAAACATTATTTTTGAACAGTAGTTAAGCACTGTTTCGCTATAATTTTTAAGCTGCTTGAAGATGAAACTATGGATTAGCATGTACGAATAAACTTCATAATATTATAAAAGTTGTAATAATACAGTCAACACTAGTGCAGTCCTACCCAGCATGTGCTGACATACACAACATAACACATTCAATCCAAGTAAGTTACATCAAATAAGTGATAAATTCCTTGGTCATATATGATCATCCTAATTCAAAACCTCAAAACCAACAGGAGTAAATGAAAGGTGATTTCATCAAGTAATGTTAGCTCTCTAATGCCTAACTCACATATCGGTTTCAGTAAACAACCTAACCTTAAGTGATTCAGCAATGCAACTTTCTTTCTCTTGAAAAAAATACTTACTTCTCTGGAAATCATTACTGAAACCTTGATGCATAACAAATATCTTTTATCATGGAATAGTCCAATGTTCTGTCTTTACATGAGAGTTATCTTTAATTTAACTCATCAAATACATTATGTACCTTCCTACTTAAATGCAGCAACAGAAAGAACACTTTCTTATACACTCCTGAAGAGACTGGAAAACTGATAAATCCTCATTCTTTTAACTTGAATTTCTGTGGAAAGTTAATTTCATGTAAACAGTATGCATATAGGACATAGCATATAATCCTCAGCAAATCTGGTCTAAACCTCTTCTGTAAAAGGGAAAAAACCCTCACTCCTGAGATATACTAAGCTCTCTCAGCTACATGATTCAGCTATGACTACACTGCAAACCGGAAGTATTTTCTACTGCAGTTTGTATACACATACCCTAAGTAGCTTTAAATTAGCTAGTGTGAATACTGGTGAATATAAAACGACAATAGTACATGCAGTCTGGTAAATATGTGCTTAATTTACCATTTTGGAGATGACTAGGCTACATCCCAACTTTTTTGTCATTTTTCATTGGCTATAGTTTTTCATACACAACAGGATTCCATTATTTTCGCAACTACATTTCTCCTACTAAGTACTAGTTGAATACTAAGAAACTAACTATTCCAACTACATTTAGTCACCCTCAGTATTCATGGTAATTCATACCAGGATTCATATCATTTTCATGATGGGTAAACATTAATTTGATCAATTTTCAGTATACAAATTACATTTTTGACAACAACTTCTATGGGACTATCGCAGGTAGCGAGATGAACAACTGAAAATTATTTTCCACTTTAAATGCTTTTTAGAAAGTACAGAGTTTTTATAACTGAATCTCTTTTTAATGTTATCTTCTATTAAGAAATTAGAAAATATATATGCCACTCAATCACAACATTATCTATTCTCCCAGAAAAATTCTAATAGGAACAAATGCACCAAATGAAGCATGTACTGAGACTTTCAGTAGTAAAGACACTATATTACTTTTGGTTTTAAACTGCTCTGGGCACAGGAAGATGGTGGTAAACAGAAGATACACAACAGCTTACAAACTACTATTCCCGTTTCATCCTGTAGACTGCTCTTTATTTGTGGAAAAGCAGGTTAATGAAAAAACAAACACTAGTGTTTTCAAAACGGGCATTTTAATGTCAGGTTGAAAATATTTGGGTGTATTGCACGTTCACATAGACTTTGATACCAAAATACAAAGGAATCTGACACCAAGAACAGTGTTCTGGGTAGGCTTAACTACGGTGCTGCACTTGCATCAACTTGGTCAGCAGGAAGTATAATGGCATGGTTTTCTCTTTTTCAGAATTCTGAACTGACAATGACATTTTCATACAAAAGAGAGCTATTTCAATATTTATATGAAGAAGCTGGCACCAGTGGCAGGTAAATATAACTGACTGCAGCTTTTCTCTGGGGCCATGACGTGGTTTTTACCCAATGTTTTGGATCACATCTCTGCCATCGTAATGAAAAAGAGGTGTTAAAATAGTGTATTATTTGCATCATTGATGGTGGAAAGTTACGTGCAGTTGAAACCTATCTATTATATACAAATAACGATGCAACTTAAGTGTATGAAGGGATGGAATTCCCTTCCAAGACTGCTCCGGTATTATGACAGAGAACAAGCCTGCATTTCTCTCGGAACAAAGTAGGCATTCTGGGTACAAAACATATGTGGGTTGGGGCCACTGATACAGGCATGCATTGGACATGAGAGAAAATTCAGAAACATTCAATAAAAAGATAATTTTAAATATCTTCAATACGTCTAGGAAAGCTGTTGGGGAGCCGGAGGTGGGGGGGAATGGGAGAGAGGAGATAGGAGAGGGAGAGAGCATTTAGAAAAGCCTAATGTGAAATACCTTCCTTTTTTGTTCATGAGTTCTCAGCAGAGCTTGCAGGCCTTTGTGAGCTTGCAAATTAAATCTTGAATAACTGTCACAAAACTATTCTTCTGTCACAGAAAACAAAATGTCAAGGAACTAAAGCTGACAATGTTGAAAGACAAATATGTTTAAAATTCCTCGGTTTCTGTGTCGGTGCTTGTTCCGTGCCGTTTGTGACAGAGATTCTCAACAGCTTTTGCATCAGAGAAGAACATTCGTATGCCATTTTCCTATGTCAAAAGGTCTCCACGATTCACTTCGCTACTTCTTTCTCAATGTTCAGCTTGTTTTAAACATTTCTCTCCTCTTACATTCTCACATAGTTTAACAGTGTTTTTAGACCTCTTTGGAGCACTTAAAAATACAAACTGCCGTGGGCTCAGTGTAAATCTTTCGAAGACGAATACATGTTTTGTGCATGACAAGCAATACCTGCTTTTTTTTTTCTATAACAGTGATAAGCACGAATGATTACTGATCGCTATTACATTCCATTTCAGATCAAAATTCAGACATTTTAGCCGAGTCAAAACAACCGTACCCTTAGTAGAAACTACCCGTCCGATGCCCAGCGTTGCTATACCCTGCAAGTTGCCTTGCCGGGATGCGCACACACACACACACACACACACGCTGCTTTGCCACCGAAAACGCAACGACACACAACTCCTGCCACGCACCCGGGACGGGATGCAACCGTACCTGCCCTCCGGCCACCGCCTGCCCCAGGCAGCTCCGCCGACACCGGCCGGCGGCGGTCCCTGAGGGGAGCCCCCCGCCGCCCGCCCCCACCTGTTCGGCCCCCCCAACGGGGCAGCTTCCCCCGACGCCCTCCCCCAGCTCCCCGCTCCCCAGCCACCGTGGGGAGCTGGCGCCGTCCTCTCGCCCGCTGAGGCTCCAGCAACCGCCCCTTGACAGCCCCCGAGCTGCCGGCGGTGCCCCCGGCACCCCGCGACACGGACACGGCCCCACAGGAGGAGGGGGTCGCAAAGGGACCCCCCTCCCGGACCCAGCGGGGCGCACATACGCCAGGCAGGGCAGACGCACGGAAAACTCCTCTTCCACTCGCGCTCCCGCGAAACAAAACTTGCCGGGGGGCGGCCGCCCCCCACCGCCACCTTGCCCGCCCTGACACGGCCCAAGTTCCCGAAACGTTCCCAAAGGTCCCAAAACATCCACCCCGGCAAGGCAAGGGCAACGGCCGGGCGGCGGGACCGGCCGGCCGGCCCCCACGGCCCCGCGCTCGCTGCCGGCCGCGGCCGGGCGGAGCGGAGCAGCGGCCGGGCGGAGCGGAGCGGAGCGGCGGCCGGCCGGTGCCACTCACCTTCCCGCGCCTCCGCCTTATCTCTTCGCTCGCGGGCTGCAACTTCCAGTCCTTCCCGCAACTGCCATCCTCCACCGGGGCGGCGGGGGAAGGAGCGGAGCGGCGAGAAAAAGTTGCGGCGGCGACTGCCGCGGGGATTAGGTGGCCATAGCGCCGGCGGCGGGGCGAGCCTGTGCCGTGCGCGGCGGGCGGGGCGGGGCGGCGGCAGCTGGCGAGGGGCTGCGCGCTGCGATCGCAGCCTGTGGCGACGCGAGGAGATTTACTAAAAATAGCCGCTCGGCTCGGCTCGGCTCGGCTCGGCGGGGGGGGTGGCGGGGGGAGGCCGCCGGGCTGCGCCGCGCTCCCCGCCGCGGCCGCTGGGGGCCGAACGGGCCGGGCCGAGCCGCGGTGGGGACAGCGCCGAGATGGCGTCTGGCCCGGGCAGAGGGGCAGGGAGGCTCCCCGGGAGGCGCTTCGGGCACGGAACCCAAAGGGCTGTGGCTGTCCGGGCCCCGCTGCCCGGGGCGGGCGCGGTCAGGCAGCGCTGCGGGCGCAGCGGCGGCCGGAGGGCGCGGCCCGCCGAGGGGGGCGGCGGTGCCCGGGCCGCCGCCTGAGCCCTGCCTCCCCCCTCCACCTCGGGGCTCTGCGGGTGCCGGTAGCCGCGGGAGCGCGGCCCTGCCCGGCGGCTGCGGGCGGGCGGCCGGAAGGGCTCCGCTGCGCGCCTGGGAAGACGGGGCCCGCTTGCCGCCCCCGCCGCGCCGGGCCGGGCCGGGCCTGGCCTGGCCTAGGCCCCGCGGGGCTTTCACCGCCTCCCCGCGGGGACTGGCTGGCGGCCGGTTGCGGGGGAGCCGCTGGGTCATGTCGCGCCCCTTGCCACCCTTCCCACTGGTAACCTCTGTCAGCCCTCGGGGAGGGGATGCACCTGCCTCCCGCCCGGCTCCCCTGGCAGCGAAGGCAGAGGTGTGCTGGGCCCCGCCGTGCGGCCCCTCGAGGAGAGGCCGGCGGGGTGGAGTGAGGACACGCATCTGGGACGGCGCCCGCCGTTGCTTCCACCGGCTCTCTGGCGTTCGCCACAGGGAGAAAGTGTTCAAGCTGTTGTGCGGTCCTCGCGCGGTGGTGTTTCTGTTCCCTTGGGCTGTCACGTCCTGAGGTGATCACACGTTTCTCTAGTGCTGCTTTCCCCTCGTGGTCTTTTTATCAGTCTTGGTGTTTCGTAGTACCTTCAACTAGAGGATGCCCGTCTTTCTGAACCCACGTTGGGTCTCATTGGTCATGATTAACAGTCTCCAGAATTCCCTTTTCCTAATACTGTTTTATATGGCATATGAAGCACTTTAGCCTATGGAATCTGTCTTAACCACATTTATTTCTCATATAAATTTATGGGTAGATTTCCTCATTACTTGGAAGAGAAGGGAGTGTCTCCTTTTATTTCTCCGCTTCCAGGTAAAGGTTAGCCTCGAAGTAGTTTAGTTCTTGGAAATCTAAGCAATCAAAAAAAATTCGTTGGCTGTCTTCCACCTAAAGGCTTTGGAATTTGCATTTGTATTTATAGATATATATTCCACTTATTACTGTAGAAGTTTCATGCTGTGTTTTACTCATTTTTAATTTTTTTTTTTTTAAGATTGACTGTACTTATTCTTTCCACTGTATTGTTTTCAGATGTTAGCTTTTCTGAAATAAATGTTTAAAATTGTTGCTTCCAAGACTGGTGAAGAACTAGCTAAGACTAAAAAGTAAAGGGGGTGGCTAAAGAAGGAGGTTTGGAATTTGGGCCTGAATGTCATTGATTGCTCAAGGGATACAACAGATGAAAACGCAGCTGTGGTCAGCAGTGTTTTTTGTGACCCTCAAAATAAAACTCACTTCTCTAAATTAGAAATAAAACTGTGTCTGCATATGTTTCAACTTGGAGAGGAATCTCATTAGTTTGGTTTGGTTTGTGTTTTAGTTTGGGAATCAGTGTCAGCGGTATTGCTAGATGTTAAGTCACAGAGTGCCATGTGACAGACCTAAGTCCAAACTGGCTAATGAAACCACACAGCACTGCTTCTCTGACAGATCGATACACTTCAGACTGATACATACTTTTGTTTCATTATGTACTCTTGCCCTCTGTTTACTCAAAGGAAGCATCGGCATTGTAATTACATTCTAAAAGACTAGTCACTGTTCTAATGCTATGTTGGGAACTCCTGAATTTTTACTGGAAAATAACAGGCGTCTCTGAGACACCTCCGTGTTTTGGTTACTGCTGTGCTTGCCCTAGTCATTTCCACTCAGTGCTAATAAATATAATGAAGTGGTGCATGGTGGTAATATTCAGGCAGCCTTTATCTTGCTTTTGCTAGATCTAGTATTGCTATTCCATTACTGCATTGTCTACTCCTAATCCTACTGACCAAGAAATAATTTACAGACTTGACTGATTTGCTGGAGTGAATATGTGCAGCTCTTCTTTCAAACGTAGTGTTCCCCATTTTATCACTGTCTTTCTCAGTTATTACAAACATTTACTGAAGGTCATGGGGGTGAGAAAAGAATGTGGTATGCCTGCATTGTAATTTATAAGTTTAATTTATAAAACGTAAGATGAGGTGCTGAAATCCTTAAAACATTTTTATTCCTAAAAAGAGACTTGCATCATCCTTGCAGCTTCATCTCTGCCATGTCGTGAAGTGGTGTCTGCTGACCATTAGGCCTTTGATGCTGTCCTGGTTTCAGCTGGGATAGAGTTAATTGTCTTCCTAGTAGCTGGTACAGTGCTATGTTTTGAGTTAGGTATGGGAAGAATGTTGATAACACACTGATGTTTTCAGTTGTTGCCAAGTAGTGTTTAGACTAAGTCAAGGATTTTTCAGCTTCTCATGCCCAGCCAGCAAGAAGGCTGGAGGGGCACAAGGAGTTGGGAGGGGACACAGCCAGGGCAGCTGACCCAAAGTGGCCAAAGGGGTATTCCATACCATGTGGTGTCATGTCCAGTCCGTAAACTGGGGGGAGTGGGGGTGGGGGGATCGCCACTCGGGGACTAACTGAGCGTCAGTCAGCGAGCAATTGCATTGTGTATATTCCAATCTTTTTATTATTACTGTTGTCATTTTATTAGTGTTATCATTATCATTATTAGTTTCTTCCTTTCTGTTCTATTGAACTGTTCTTATCTCAACCCACGAGTTTTACTTTTTTTCCCGATTCTCTCCCCCATCCCACTAAGTGGGGGGGGGAAGTGAGTGAGCGGCTGCATGGTGCTTAGTTGCTGACTGGGGTTAAACCATGACAGATGCACTTCACATACACTCTAATTTACAATAACTGGATTTTTGAATGGGAAAAGCTTGCATCTTTATCACACAGAAGATCAGTAAGGTCATTTTGGGGAGGGCCACAAAAGGTTTTGGAAACCACGACAGAACAGGGAAATTGCCTTCCCCATAGTTCCTCACTTAAGGTAGTGCCTAGTGAAGGCAGTAGGAGAAAAAACATAAACTTTTTTTTTTTCCCCCCACTCAGATAGGAACACTGAAAATATAGAAAATGTTGAAAAAACTAATACATCTAAAACTCAGTAGCATTCAGTAAACCATTTTTCACATTGACACATATCTTCATATCCTTAATACTGTGGAAAAATAGCTTTTGGAAGTTCCCTGCCTTCACTAGAAACTACCTTAGGTATTAAAAAGGCACTGAGGTATAATAGCTCATCAAGCAGTGAGCAATTCCCTCGCTATGATACTGAAAGGAAACGTGTAGGATGTGCTGTACTGTGTGACCATTAAAATGATACTCAGCTATGTCCCTTTCCAATCCAGTTCATAAACCATCGTTTCACAAAAAGTGAAACCATCAAGATGAACAGAAAAAAATCCTTAATGTTTAACAAGACCAAACTGTACTTCCAGCATACACGTGCTTGTTAACTTGTGGATCTGAGTAAGATGGAAGTAATGCTTGTCCATGAAAGCTGTTGAGGAATGAACAAAAGCTAAGTCTGCCCCATTAGTTGATGCTATATGCCATCTCTTTGCTGAAACGATCAGTCCTTTTGGTTGTATTTTGTTCCTCGGCTGCCAGACAGCAGATCCTTTTCATTATCTCTGGCAGTCAAGAGGCTTCAATTATTCTTCTCGGGTGTAATCTTGCAACACACCTATGCTTCTAGTCACATCCAGAGCAGCCTCACAAGACATACTTTACAGAGATGATTCTTAAATTCGGCTTGAAGTTCAAGGAGGCAGCCACCTACTTGCTATGTAAGATGAATAAACACCCCAAATGTTAGCTGGTGTCTGTTCCTTAAGTACCTGTCCAGTTTTCAGTGGAACTCATGGCTCTCCTTTTCATCTTCCAAGTTCAGACAAGTTCAAGTCATGCTGTAGTTCTCTGTAGAAATCAATACCAGCTGCCTCTTGTCTGTCACCTTATAGGGCTAGATCCTTCTAATGCTTCAGATCACTTTTTTTTTAATCATCCATGCACCATGTACCTAAAAAACGTGGCCCTTCTAACCAGTGTTGTGCAATTCTCTATGTATGCTTTATATACATATTAATGCTTACAAGAGTATCTGCTGTTGCAATTATTTGTATTTTACTAAGAATGTTTGCATTAAGTCCTTCTTTAAAATTTTAAGATTTGTCTTCTCTAAGAAAAACACAGAAATTTGGGGGGTGGGTAACTTATTTGTGATGTCTGTTATTTTGACTGAGAATTAAAAGGTCTTCTTTTGGGTAAGACTGCTAGCCTTTTAGTATCTTGCTCGGTGGCTCATAAACATGAAAATTTTACATGTTTCAGGTTGGGTATAATTGTTGATTTTGTTTACAGAAAGTGTTTGCTTTTCTCCTGAAAAAAGATCAGCGGTTTAGCTGATCAGACAGTTTTACGCTATGTGTAAGTAACCACTTAACTGCTACAGAAGTAGGCAATCTAAATAAATCAACACAGATGCCAACATTTTAAAGATAATAGGGAATTTTGTACTAACATTAAAAAAAGAATAGTTTTATATATACTTAAAATGTCTAATGAAAATATATTTCCCGCACACTGGAGATAATTTAATGTGTGATCAGGCTCTTTCAGTGCCTGGGCGTTCAGGAATGTGTACACATACCTACATTTGATAGGAGTATTCAGGTGATTAAAATTAAACATGTTATTGCCCCTTTTTTTTAGTGCCAGTGGTTAGCCAATATTTGGAAATCTGTGGGCTATTTCTCAGAAACATGACAGAGTCAAGTGTTTTTTGATCCCGACCTATTTGCAGAGAATATAAATAAATCTTTTTGCCTTGAACACAGTAAGTTGTGAAATGAGTGACTGCACTGGGCTGCTTGCTTGTAATGCCAAGTCCGCACGCAAGTGTCCTGTAGCAGCACTGTGCCCCCAAAGTGGTTCTTTCACTCACACAAAGCAAAGGTTTTTAAGTGCCTCCTAATGCTGTGGTGAACTGTGCAGAACTTGCAATCATTCGTATAAAGAGGGGATCTAAGTACAAGGCTTGGATGTCTGTTGAAAGATTTCCCATTAGCTTTGGACTAACTGGAGCTGAAGCTGAGCCCTGTCCTTGCTTTCCTATACTGCCCTTCACTCTTGGTCCTGAATCCTCTTCCGCCCTGATCCTAAAAACCTCTGACTGTTGTGGTCTTGCCTGCTTTTTGTCCGGATCCTTTTTTTCCCATTTTTTCTGCTGCTGAGGTGCCAAATTTTCTAAACTTTGTGTTGAAGACATTGGTATGTCCCATTATAATGGTGCAAGTGACCCCTCAGGGGTACTAACCCTGCTCTGATCTCTGACCTTGTTCTTTGCTCATTCTGAACCAGATGTCTCTCCTGAAGTTATCTGATAACCACCAATTGTCTTATCCAGAGTCTTGTTCAGGCCGAGCAGCAAGTTCCGTCACTCTGTGCCCTGTTTATATATTCCCAGTGTTTTCTTACTGTCTCCTTGATTTTCTGATGTCCTTGTTTCTTCCCGGCATACAATGTACAGTTCCACCAAAGGAGTGCATTCGTATTCACACCTCATTGTACAAATCTTGGCTTACAGGACTGAGCACCTTTTTCAGCCTTGTCGTGCTGATCCACAATTTGGAAGGTAGTTTCTATTCTTTGCCATTACTAAGTTAGCAGGCATTAAAGTATTCCTTCACTTACCCTGAATAGAAAATGGATTTTATCCAAACAAGGATAGATCATAACTATACCAAGAACTGCCCACAGATGATAAATATATCTACCTTACAAAATTCCAGATGCATTAGTCTTTGTAAAAGTGCTTAATAATTACAAAAATAAAATGCCTGGCCTTTGCACTTGGTGTGTCTTATTCGTTGGTCATAATCATTGTTAGAAGGTAAAGAATGTTATAGGTGAAATTCTTTAGTTCATAGCTGAACTACTGTTCTAAAAACAAGCTATGTTTAAGTTGAGAAGAGGAGCTCTCTGAGGAACACCCTGTCATTAAACCTGACCAGATTGTGCTTCTTCAGGTGGACAATTGCATCTGGTTTTGTAATGTGCTTTTTACAATTAACTGCATTACCAGATAATATGTGATTCTGAATGAAAGAGTGAGCCTGAAATTACACAAATCTTTCTCACTATAATGATTCATCAGGTAGGATTTGTTTCAGCTTTCTGCTTTATCTTTTTTTTTTATTATTATTATCCCACGCTCTGTAGTGATGACAGAATTGTGATGGAGAACAGGCAGAAGTTACTGCTGGGAGCCTCTGTTGATAAGCTTGATGCATGCAGCTTGGGCCTGATGATGATTCATTGATGATCAAATGCAATGAACAGCACCATGTGAGTGTCTGAGCAAGTCATTTTCTGGGGGAAAAAACAATTTGGTGACATTATTATTCCTTCCTGTAATTTCTTATTTCTTGTTCTGAAATGTCAATATCCGGTAGTTTTTCTTGCCCGAGATCCCATAGCTTAGTACCAGGGCAGCATGAACCATGATGTCCATGGAAGGAGAGCTTTTCCTGCACAGCTCTCAGCTGTGAGGAAAGGTTATCGTTGACTTGGTCTTGGCTTTTCCAACTGGGGTAGATGAGCTGTGCTGTAGATGTTTCTGTTGTCTTGGTTGACTTAAAGATAGATTCCGTTGTCATGGCCACTCTACTGTTAAACAGATAATTACACAGGCATAGGATAGTTTTGTAATAACATTTGATACTAACATTAAAATATGTATTTCTTATTATTGATTGACTTCCGTGACTATGGAAGGCTATTGGTGAAATAAAAATTGACATATTACTCCTAGGCGGGTGGTAACAGAAGAGAGGGGCTTAGCCCCCCCTTGTCTTTTATGAACTTCTGCAAATGCAGTATATGCTCCCCACTCACAGGTATTACTCTCAGGCTGCATAGCTCCTCTTTCAATTTAAGGTAGGGCTGCAGGCACCCTGCTATTAGCAGTTTCTACTTGGCAATAACCTTGTCAGCTCCCTTTTGGTATTCACCCATTATCAACCAAATAACACTAGTTTCTGAAAATGACCAGTTCCATTTACATTTCATAATCTGTTGAAAGGAAAAACATTTGTGACTGAGTAAGAGAAGGAAGGAGCTGTCAACCCTGTTTTGCGATTACTGCCCACAAATGTTCTCACATTTTGCTTTAAAAAAGTGTTCTGACAAAAATATTAGCACTAATAGTACAGTATGCATATGTTCTCAGAGTATAAATAGTGCAACTTCATCTCACGAGATAGCTCAGGGCTCTATCCAATGACTTTAATGAGGTTTGAGGTTGATCAGTGCCTCACAGCAGACGCTCAGCACGCAGGAGGAAGGTGACATGCTAAACTTGTAATCACGTGAGATACAAAGCACCATCAGTATTTGTCCAAGCCAACGGGAGTCACAGAGCCTCAGTGCCTGCAGCGTCAAGTGTTTCCTTCTCCAATGAATGTCAAAAACCATTTCTTTCTCCATCACACAGTATCAGCATCCTCCAACAGATGCATCCTACAAACAGCAATCTGTATCAGCATCCTGCTTTCACACAAGAAGTGAAACTCATTTGCCCTAACTTAGGTGACTGCATTACCCTCGGCTGTTCAGGCAGCAGAAACACCTCCAGAAAACAACTCTTCATTCAAATGTAGGTGACAAAAATTAGGTGTGATGGATCCCACCCAAGGTGTCTGCTGTCTTTTATTCACTCTTTACAAGCTTTGTTTTTATTACATGAAGTCTTACAGGGGAATTTTTGTCAGTTAAGTTGGCAGAAAAAAAACCATCTCATTTACAGACCACCAAGGAGAGACATGTCTACTCTTACATAAATTCTGGATTTGTAAAGTTAATATTCATTTACAAATGCATATGCCGTCAAGGCGATGTATTCTGTTCAAGATTATCAAATGGATACTCTTTCTAAAATTGCAGTGTTTTGCAATTTTAACACTACAGGATGAAGTGGACGTTGAGAATACTAATGCATTCAATTTAGAGACATTGATAGGATCCTGACAAATCTGAGAGTGGCCAAAATTATTTCAGGGGAAAGTCAGAAATTGGAATTAACAAGGGGTGTCGTTTACATACAAAAAATCCCATTAGTAATTAGCCTATTTTAAATATTCTACTCTTATTTTTTGTGTCCTCTACTGTGTTTCATTCTTTTCTTCTTGACTGTTTGCCACAATTATTATCTCTCAGCTAAAGAAATTCAGGAAATGTTGCTGACAAGAGGCCCACGTTTAACTTCTATCAGCCTACCATTTCTTTTGCATGTAACTGAATAACTTTGTAGAGGTCACACATACTTGTTGTACTGCATGAATGCCCAGTTTCTGAAAAGTTTCATGCAATGTGTTGTACCCTGAAGAGAAAAATGTACTTCCTCACTGAATACTGCCTATTCTGTAGGAGTAAAATATTCTGTGTTTTGGAGGCTCATATATTTTCTGTGCTAATGATTATTAAATAATTACGCAGTACAGCATAAAATCTTACATATATAAGATTTATAATATATGTCATATATGCACACATATATGTGATCGCTATTGTGTAGGTATATTGTATATATGTATATATCACATTATATGTAAGTATATATAAATGTATTTATAATATTCAAACATGCACATAGAGATATATTCCCAGTTATAGCTGAGAGATGGAGTGAAAGTCTCTCTCTCCCACACACACAGAGTGAGAAATTTTATCTCAACTTCCTGCAGTTTTTTTCCTGGAAAAAAGGAATTCATGAGTATAACAAAATTCACATGCACATAACCTTTGAAACTCCTGCTATTCCACCAAGTCACAGTACTAGAATTACATAAGAAGAAAAATAGACAAAGCCTGTTCTTTCTGTATTTCTGTCTTTGTATGTAAGATAGAGGAGCTATGATCTCTGCCCTAGATCTTTTCTGCATATGATATAGCTACTAGAGAATACTTAGGTCTTTTAAAAAGTAAAACTAATAAAATATCAGTAGCATTATTTGTTACAGAGTTCATTTAACACACATATTTATTTGTGTAAGCCTATTCAGATGAAACAAGTGTTATGTATTTTTTTCTTGAGGAATACAACCATGCAACTTAAGTCATCAGTCTAAATAAAACTCCAGAAAATCTTAAACTCACCTGTAAAGTTTCATATTAAGCAAGGATTTATATATTGGAAAGTTCTTATTTATTTACTGCTATTTGTAAAAACCCAATACATACATTTTTCTATGTGAGTGTTCAGCATATATATCACATGAACTGTCAAAGATATAGCTAAATATAACAATTATTATCTTACTTATTTGTCCGTAGCATATATGTAAGAGAAAATCAATGTACTCCAGTCCTCAGTTTTTCCCTCCTCACCTTCTCAAACAAGTCTGGATTTGTACAGTTTCTTGACTAGGATACAAGGAAAGAGAATCATCCATTCTCTAGCAAGCCATATTTTGGCCAATTGCCAAATCCTTACAAAGGTGTTGGCACATTTGTTTTGTAGTTGTTTTATTTTTATGTTCTGATAGTATGATACCATTAAAATTTTAGAGTACAGACAGTTCTTAGCATAATAAAAGAATCTATGAAGAAACTACTTCATGATGATGACTCAGACCCATTTTGTCTTCAAAGGTGGTGTTGTGGATTGCTGTACTGGTCAGTGATGACTGAACATTTGGTAATCTTGAATTAAAAGGTTTTTTCAGTATTGTATCCTGTAAAAATTGTCATGCTTTTATACTTCTGTGTCTGTGCCTGTACTCATGTCTGGCAGGCTCTAGTACAAAGCTAAATATTGTCAGGACTGCTGAAACAGAATGATGAAGCATTAGTCTTTGTTGGATGATAAAGAATGGGAAATCCTTATTATCAGTCCATGGAAAAACAATTTCCTTTAGAAACCCATCAGACTCCCAGTGCCAATAAAATTGTCTGAATGAGGATTATTTTGGTCCATGCACTGGGATTCTGAAAGCAGAAACTGAGGACTGGTATCCAGTTTAGCATCTCAGTGCTTCTTCATATTATTGTCTAGTGGCTGCCTCTGATTATTAATGAAAAAGTGATCAGTAATAGTTGCTGTAAAAATATGCAGAATATGCCAGGTCCGCTTGTAACGACTCAGACAATGGCTGAACAGAACACTTCAAACACAGTTATCTTTGGCAATCATTAGGTGCAATGAATTTGCTTTTTTCCTGTTGTTCTGTCTGAAACCAAACTTCCCAAATATATTTTTCCAATGTTTTCTCTATTGCTCTTTACCTTCTCACTGAGCTCACCTAGCATCATGTTAAGTTTAAGTTGTCAACCTGTCCCAATACACTGCTCAGATAAGGAATGGCTGTTACATTTTCACCCAGATCCTGAAGAAAACTAACAAGCAAATCATCAGGATTTGATCGCATACTGGGCATGAGTATCTTAAAACCATCCTGTAGAGTTTTGGGCCAGTGCTTTGGCCAGTGATGCAGAAGCAGATTACCAGCAATTGCAGGTAGTTTTTAATGGTAGGCTGAGAAGCTGAAATACAAAGCAACCTCCAAATCCCAGCTGCAGGCAGGTAGAGGGTGAAGAGTTACACAGTCATTTCTTCAATATGAAGTGCTAGTGTTGTAGTTTACACCAAATCCTTTCCAATACAGGTACATAGAATTAAGCACCCACGTCTACAGTTACATGTTTATCTGTCTGACTTCAATGAAATACAGTGACTTTAGATCAGATCATTTTTGCTCTGGTTTCACAATGCAATTCATGTAGAGCTTGCCAGAGAGCAGCTGTGATTCCTCATGCTGCTGGTTCTTCACTTCTCAGATTTCTTTACCTAATGGAGGGCACCTTCCAGATCCATGGGCCAGGGTCTCCCTGGGGCTGGGACTGCAGGGACACCCCGGATTGGTGGCAGGGCAGGGCTGTGGCAGCACTGCATCCTACTACCTCGCTGGGGCAAGGACTGACAGCCCCAGGGGAGGCTGAAATGGGGTTCTGGTCAGGCTGGGGTGAGCCCCAGGGGATGGCAGGCAGGGCCAGTAAGGCTTGGTAGTGCCCCCAGCATCCTGAAAATATAACAGGGCTTCCAGATTATCTGTGTCTTCACTTATGTTAGCACTAACCTCAAGGAACTTGTACCCATGTGGGTTAAATTTCTTCTTCTCAGTGAAGGGTACCATTTTGATCCAGATGGCTCTATCACCACCATGACACTAAGAGCAGAAACAGTGACAGAATGGCACGATAGACTTTCCCCTCCCCAGTATCAAAGGCAGTGCCATTATCTGGGACATGTGGGTCTCTAATGTAAGAATTTGGAGGTCAGGATTTTGAACAGGTATAGTTTAGAAATACCTATATCCCTGGGCATTGAAAGATCTATTTGCCCTGAAGGAAAGCCATTTATTAAGAGGAGCCTTAAAGTGCTTTCATGTAAACATGGATGTTTTGCTATTGCATTTCAATTTTTCTTAAGTTTGGTCAATGGCTCCTTTACAAATATTATCTGAGAATATGTTGCTTATTTTATTCTTACAGGGGATATCTTTCCTTTTTTTCCCTATAATTAGAAATATGTAAATACATATAGGAGAACAAGACTGAGAAAACTTCAATTATAATCCTAAAGATTAGTTTTATGACACTAAAAAGGGCTGAAGTTGTTGGTGCTTCTAATTTTCTGTTAGGCTCCATCGCAATCAGAATTATTGACTAAAACTGTAAAATTAGATGGTGTACTCCCATAACAAACCAATAACGTGAAGATTACTTCTGAAGTAGCTAATTCTTTTTTTATTCTGAATGCATACGCGCAAATATGGCATTTCCTTAAAGTTAAAAATACTCAAAAATACTTCTCAAATATTACAAAATGTTTGTCTATTTTATTACCAAGAAGATTTGACTGGTTAAATGATTGAGAAGGAGAGACACAGTCAGGTAGAATTCATTTACACATAGTAAATCAACTGCTAAAGTCAAGAAGAGACATAAAAACTCAACTCAGTAAGGAACTGAACAAATAATTAAAAAATTGTCAATATGTTACATTTTAGTAGTTTATGGGCAAATGCATTACATATACCTGAGACATCCTGTAATCTTTTATCCCTTAAGATTTTTTCATACAAGTGAATAGAAAGGAAGATGCCTGGGAATATATAGCCCTATTCACGAAGAGCTCCGTGAGGCAAGATGCCGGTCCCTGTTCTCAAAACGGTATTTGAATAGAGTATAAATGAACCAAGTAAGTCTGTTGTTTTCCCAAATGAGGCAATAAATGCTGATGTCTTGGAGCATAGAAACAGTACATTTATTTTCACATTTGTGAAATAGCAAGCATGCATTTGGATGCATGTCATTAGGGCTAAGTGAATGGTCTGTAACCAGACAGAAACAGGAGAGCTACCCATTCAGAATTCAAGGGCTGAAGCTGTATTACTCAAGATAGAATTTCACAAATATTTCTGAATACTTTATGATCTGTAGGAATGAACACAAGTTCATCTATATGCTAGTTACATAACACTGTCACTCTTAACGAAAATAGAAAGTACAAAAACTTCAGCTCTGCAAAAGGTATAGCTGCCCACAGTGTTCCAGTTTATGGGTTCAGTCCTCCAACGCAATGAGCACGTTGGTCCCAGTCCAGCAAACTACTCAACTATCTGCTTAACAGTATGCACGTGAATAAGTCTGTTATGCTAAACTGATACTATAGCTAAATAGAAGAGTCACAAGGTCCTGAGATCATAGATGACATCTCTTCTTCACTATCTCTATGAAATGTTAGCATTACACTTACCTAATTCACTGGGGTTTTATACACCACCATTCATAAAAAGTTAGTCAATAAAGTGCCATATTCAAGTGTGAGAGGACTACAAAATGGGTAAACAGATTTTTTTTCCTCCTTCCAGTTTCTTCCAGGAGGAAATGCTCGCAGGAGCTTGAAGGGATTATTAGAATTTGGAACAGAAGCTAAAGGAGCTATAGCTCCCCTCTCTCCACTAGCTGTTCATAATGCAATGTGTCCTGGATATCACCTAACTGGGAGATGCTGCCTCTCACCTTCCCACCTCTTTATTGACCTTTGCAGAAAGGGTGAATGCAAAGCTTGTCACTCTCTGTGCTGGGTAACAGACTGAGGCTGTTGCAGTCAAAAAGGCTTATGCTGCACTCATCAAATGTGATATTGAGGCTGCTCCAGCATAATCACCCTGAGCTTCCAAAAAAAAGTTCTGTCTGACCCAGCCAGGACTCTTGCCCATGGTAGTATGATTCCTCTGCTCTCTCTTCTTTCCATGCCATTTGACCTCTTAACATCAGAAACAGTTTGAAATCCATGTCAGGTTTGGCCTTTAATGACACCCGAGTAGTTTATCATCACATGAATTGAGTTTTGTGATGCACATTACTATTACTAATACTTCATCAACAATTTGCACGTCTCACATGATAAATGTGGACTAGTGCATTACCCAGTTTTCTGTGTGCATCACGAAGCTGCTCCCCTCAATCAGCATTGTTGCAGTCTGTTATTTGCTTTCTTGCTATCTATCCATCCATGTATAATATGACACATTTCCTACTCTAATCTCAATATGAAAACACCAAGAGCTTTAAAAATTTTGTACATCTCCAGACCACCATAGGCTACTTTTTACCTAAAACAATGTTCAGATGGCTGTCACAAAGAAACTTAAAGTGAAATGTCAAAAGCTGTAAGGATGAAAAGCTGCACATGGTAGATACAAGATTCAGCGCACGGTAACTCCCTCTTAATAAACAAGCAAAGATCTATTGGAAGGAAAATTTCCCTGCATTTGAAATTTAACTGCCAACCATCCACATCCTACACATAACTGTCAGAAAGGATGTCTAAATCTGTCCTCGTTTATAACATGTGTTGTGACAAGATTTGACAGTCTCTGAAAGAGCTATAATTGCCACCTAAACATCCAGCATTTTGTCAACTGCGATCATGTTTAGGGAAAGCATTTATTTCACTTAAAAAAACCTAGCATTTTTTCTTTCTTCTGAATGAGATGACAGATTTTTTTTTTTCTTTTCTCATTAGGGGTTGCAAGTCAGATTTAAGGATTTTTTTTGTTCCTTTTTTCTTTTCAGTATTTTTCCAGTGACAGAAGTTGGAACTTTTCAGATTAAAAGAAGAATTATTAGCTTGAGGAAACCAATAGCAATTTAACAGAAATACCATAAGGACATCTACCAAGATACTGACACAACTGAAAATTTCTGAATGTCAAGGTGGTTTTGATAGGCGCTCTGCTGAATATCACAACAGGAACCAAGGTGAAAAAGAGGGAAGAGTATCCAGGTATTTGCCATTTTGTTACTCTGAATAAATGTTACATAGTTTTTAGTCGGGTGCATATAGTCATCCTAATGCAACCAGAAACACTGCTGCAGGATGGAGATGGGAGCTGTTGGTGGTATGCTCCCATCCCATGATGGGACCTGTTGGCGTGAGAGCAGAAAGAATGTTTTGGATGAGGGAAATGAGACCTGTCTCTTGGGCATTAAACAGTCTATATAGTTGGGACTGCAACTAATGCAAAACCAGTTAACTCCCCTGATGGTTCAGAAGTACAACAACTCTTACCAGGCCTAAGAGTTTGTGTCTTAATTGCTTTTCTTGAAGTACTGAGCAATAAAAGTCACCGCTACTAGAGCAAACACTCCCCAGCAGTATCGCTTTAACTCAGTCTGGCAGCGTTCATGGTTCTTCTGTGTTTATTTACCGAAAACCATCCAGCAATCAAACTTTATTCACAGGAATGTTCACAAAATTAAAGAACAATCTGCGCTTCAGAGGGCATTGGTACTAGAACTGGTACGTTTTCATATGTGATGGATGCAGCTGGGACACGGAAGCAGGACTGCATGCAAAGAACAGGTGTCCCCAGATCCAGATCTACTTGTGCTTTCCTGGCCTGCCCTTGCCAGGTGCACTGTTGGTAAGAAGTGTTAGCCACCTGGCATGTCTGTACTGTGCTGCCATGGGGCTTTTGAGGAAGAACTTGGTAAACTCTTCCTCTGTTGGCTGGAGGGGTCAGTAAATGTACTAAACATTTCCTCCTGACTGGAGTTTGACTTGGAAATGGACTGGGAAGCCAAAAGAAAAAGACTTGCTGTAACAGTAAGAGCACAAGTTTGCATTAAGTAACTTTGTCCACTTGTTCAGTCCTAATTACAGGACTCCTATACACTATATTCTGCCAGCTAAGGCTTGCTCTCTTACACTCAAATCACAATCATTACTGATTCCTTCTCACACAGACAATTGTCCATAATGGGTGTCCACAGTGACGCCACACTACAAACCTGGATGTGAGATAGGATGGCCACACTGTGTAGTCAGTCCAAAGCTCAGTTTCAGTTCAAACAGTAAGTCATAAAATATTAATCTGACACCCAGCAAATAGCCAGTTTAGAAACAGGAAGAAAGAGTCTCAAACTAGTAACTGCTATTAGGCAAATACATTTCCTTAAATATAACTGAAAAGGACAGTCCAACATCCATGAATGTTGCATGGCATTCAATAAGACATCAGAAGATGCTTAAAGGAATAGAACCAATTCATAGATCTGTCAGCTTTTACATGTTTACACTGAGATACTAGCAACCAGTACCTTCTGTTAAGAGTATCCTTAAACAATGGAAAACTTATTTCAGGAAACAAGTAAATAAATGGATCATAGACCTGAATTAGTTATCTGGGCATATGAAATTACTACTACTGGTCCATTTAGATTTGTTTAAAGTCAATATCTGCCCATAAATCAGACTCAGTTAGTTGGAGCAACTAATAATGAGGGGGTTGGGTGGGGTTTTTTTTGCATTTGTCTCAGATTATATATCCCTTATCTGTTAAGAACTTTCCAACATTCTCATGTTTCAGTGATGTTGCTTGCTTAGCAAAGCTGGTCGCCTACCTACATGCTCTTATTCCTCTGTTGTATATAATGCAATAGAACTTTTGAGTTCTACCGCCGAGTAGCTACTGGAATTGATGGAAGCTCGAGGAGAAAATACTAGAAATATAGGACAAATTTAGACACTGACCTTGTGGTCAGATATCCAGCAGCTTCAGGTACCTTTGTAACTGAAGATGGATTGAGGTCTCAGGTTTTGCCAGCTAGTAACACCTTCCAGAGAAACAATAGTTTCATCATCTCTCTATTGATCTGCACTATGCAGGTTTTTAAACATTAGCATCCTGAATGACCTGAAAAAAAAAAAAACCTATGGTAGAGGGAAGTTGGAAAAGAGAAATGCTAGCACAAGAGGAAGGAATGGATGCACTTTCTGTGGGAGTAAAGGTAAGAAATAATCACCTAGAACACATGCAGAAACCTTGGCAAGGGAAAAAAGAATGGATACTGGGCTGGGATTCTAGGAAAAAGGGCAGGGAGTTCTTGACAGGGAAGTGGACAGGAGGCAGCAGGAGATTTCAGGAAATCTTTAAAATGGATGGGAATGGAAAATGGCACGCTGGGACATCAAGAAGTCTCTGATAAATACAATGCTCAGCACCTTCAGCAACTGCAAAGCGAATGACAGAACCTCTTTGATGTCAGGTTTCAAAACCTCAGAATTTATGGTCATAAGTATTATCAATGAATATCTATAAGGAGAACTGATAGAAAAAAAAGTTATTTTACAAATTCTAAGTAGGTTGCCTTTCTTTTGAAGGGGCAGAAAGAAAGTTCTGCTCTTTACTGGTAAACAATGAACAATTAAAAATTTGACTGAAGTTCACCTTTCAAATCAACTGTAACACCTGTGCAGTATAGTAGTTAAACAAAGCATTGGTTTTTCCCTCTTTTTGTTTTTATGATTCCTTGTATATATCTGCTATTTTAGACAGAATCCCACCCTGCAGTGGGAATAAATCCAGGAGATGACAGCAAGCAGAAGGAGTTTTTGTGAGGTTCCTTCTGAAAACATTCCCCCACATGACTCTGTTAAGGTATGCAATTAATATTAAACTGTAGATCATACTTCCAAGCCATTCCAAATGCTAATTTGGCATTCCTCCTGGGGTACCTGTGCCTGGTTAGCTAAGTAGGGAGACAGATAAAGTCTTTGGTGTGTGAACCTATGCAGTCAGGTCAAGGAGAACAATTAGGAGAGATCCTGCCTATCCTAGAATACCATCCTAACTAGAGCTAAATAAAGGGGTTTGTACTTGAATGGCAGCTTCCGTTAAAATTTTAAATATGTAGATATGAAAAATTTAAAAGAAACTTAAAAAAAAATACAGTGAAAATTCCACTTCCTGCTCCAGGAGAGTTTTAATGGCTATAGCCATTAATGACAGAGGGTAACTGTGCTAATGTTCATGTGCTTATTACTCCAATGTCAGAGACTTTAGTAATCAGTATTTGCATTTAGCTTTTGAGATCAGAAACATATTATGCCATTTTTTCTGAGTGCACCTTTTTCCTAATACTGAACAGTGAGCATTTGGTTGTAAAAATAAGACTAAAATAGCTGTTTTGGTGCTTAAATGGATGGAGTTGTACAGCTCTGAATGCTAATCAGCTGCAGGTAAAGAATGTTTCCTTTTGTGGGAGTTTGCTAAATGTGCTAGCTCAAGCTAAAAATAACCAGCTGACCTGCCCTCATCACAATAACATTGTGGAACTTGTTTCTCCTTGCATGATTGAAGAGCAGGTGATATAGTCATACATTTTAAGACAGAAAGGGGTCATTTTGCTCATCTAGAGACTGCCTTAATGCTAGAATACTGGTATTTATGTATCTGATGTGGGAAACCTGCTTTGGGAATTTGCACATAAAGATCATTGAAACATGAGTCAATTCAGGAGTTCTCCAATTGTTCTTTGTAACAAAACACCGCTCTATTATCTGTGCTTAGCATTCTCTTGTGTTGCTATGATACAGAGATGCTAACTTCAAGTGAAATGGTGCCAGCAGGCTAATGGCCATCAAAGCAGTGCAGAGGCCTGGCATTAGCTCTCTGTTAGGAGGTCTAAGGGAAGGTCTGTTTTAGTGCTTGTCAGAGGCCTCAGCTAAATGTCCTTGCAAGAAGGCTTCTCCATGTGAGAAAAAAAGCTGATCTTGATGGAAAGGGAGAGGAAGACTTGCTCTCTAATCCTCACAAACATGCTATAGAAGAGTAAAAGAATTGGGAAATACATAAAAAGGACATTAATAAGATTTTCAGATTCAGAATGGACCAATAATAGATTAACAAGTAAGAAATTGCATTTAAACCAGAAGAAGCTTATCTGAAACGCCTGTTTCTCGAATATGTTTGCCCCACATTCATTCCCTCATTACAGGATGACTTAGCTGTTGTTTGAAAAAAGTTTCACCTTCTGTTTGCCCATTCAACTGCAGTGAATGCAGCTGTGGTTGTTTATTGTTCTTAAATACAGTGATGATGGTATTCTGTGACTATAGAAAGAAGACTATACAAATACACTGGCAACAAATTTGTTTTGAATTCTGTTCTGCAGTTGTTCTCTCTAAGGTGAAACTATTTCATTGAAGAATACTTTAATGGATACAAGAGTTCAGTTCATCTTTATCACATGCTCAGGTTTTTATGTGAAATGCGATAAACTGGAACTGAATATTTTGATACCACGTGTCAACAATATTAAGTGTAATGCAATTTCTTTTCTGTAAAATGCTGTGGGTGCTGGATTTTAGAAAGTAAAATGTGTACCACAGAAAAATAGATCAGCTGTGCCTTGTCATACTTGAGAGAGGTTTTGCTTTACCATTGCTGTCAGAAACCTGTAAAGGAGGCGATTACAAAACCTCCCATGACTATTCTAGTACTTAGTAATCCTTACCCCAAGAGTGGACTTGTCTAATTTAAACTTTCTCTGCTGCTGCTTTGCAGAAGGGCCAAGGCAGTTCGGTAGACTCGTTGTCACCCACAAGAGAGACACTTCCCTATGCCTAGCAAAAAAAACCCTCAAAGCCACTGACAACGTAGCCTCTATGGTGAGCTTCTGGGAACTGTCAGTGAATGCTGTGCAGACCCTCAGCTTCCAAAGCATAACCCCTCCAGCTTAGTTGCTTCCAGATTGCCCGCACCCCATTTATATACTAATTCTCTGCCATTGACGAGACAGAACACAGTTAGTTTACTGGTGGCAACATAACCCACCCACCATGTTTCATGAAAACAGACAGAGCTGTTGGTAAAACAATGTAAAAAATTACATACCTTTAAGAAATTGAGAGACTCAGATTGCGGTTTGAAGGCCTGCAAATGAAAAATTGTATGTAAAATAAACAGAATGTCACCTACAATTATTACAGACTGTTCCTTTGGAAAGCTGCATATGGATATTTCATTGCATTCCTCGAGTAACTTCTTCATCCTCTAGATTCTGTCTTTCTCTTTGTTGCTCCATATTCACATATAGAATGGAGGGTCCCAATTCCCACTTTGCCTAATGTTTTGGTTTCCCTCAGGCTCCCACCGTCAATGCCCTGATATATTCTCCTTGAGGTATTTAATATTCCACTTATTAAATATAATAGAAAATACACATTTAATTAAGCCTGTCATCTCCAGTGTATTCTCTGCTGGAGAACAAACATGTCTTGTTCGTATCCTCTGTGGCGAAGGTTGAGAAAGAGATAGGCTTTGTCTTGTCCAGGAATAATTTGAAAAGAAGCTCCTCTTTCCCCTGTCCTCCAAGTATGTACGCATTCATGTGAGTGCCATCTCTCACAGTTTAAGCTCCAGACTTCTTCCACAATCACCAGTGTGCATAGGGAATAATTCTTTTCTTTCCTCTTTACAATAGTCTTCTATGTATTTGTCTAGTTGATAAGTGTCAGTGTATGAGCTTGTAGACCACAATGATTTCTGAAGTTTCCTACTTCTGTGGGGGTTTTAAAAACTCTTAGACATTTTTCCTCATAAAAGACTCTAAGCCATTCAGTTTAATTAAGAATCATATTCCCTAAAATCAATTATGCTGTACAGAGTAACTGTTGAGTCTTCAAATACAAATCCCATGTAAATATAAATTTTCCTTCAACTTTTCTAGAATTTTACTTGCTTCACATAAAACTAACTGCAACTTTTGATTAAATATAACATATTTTCTTTGGATTGACATGTCTTGTTTTTCCAGGAATGTTTCTGCACTCTCTTTTGAAGACTGGAATTAAACAACATCCCTGGCATTTCCATTTTTAACCTTAAAAAGGCAAATGATGATCCTGACCCCTCAGTGGTCATGCCCTATACTCCTTGTTCCATTCAGACTCAATAGCAATTGCCTGTTGCCAGAGTTATTTCAGATTTCTTAGAAGGAATTTAGTATATAGATTTGTTCAAGTGTGAACTCTCTGAGGAAAGAAATAACGTAACTCCCACACTCAAACAGGACCTTCCTGCAAACACGGCAAATATTAAAGGGATTGAATGGAAGAAAATAAAAGGCTGGAGATTTTGCAGTTCAAAGTATAATTTCTTGAAAGTGAAGGACTCCCCTTGGAAGTTCCACAGTCATATATGATAGTTTCACATACAGCACAGAGCTTAGCAGGCTTTGATTTATTTATATGAACAAAAACATTTTTTTAAAGCTGTAAACAAGTAACCTGATAGAGTAATTAGTCATGCAATACAGCATTGCTCTTCCATAGTTTATTTTCATCAGTCATATTAATCACTGCAAAGCAGATGTATTAGGGGTGACCCAAGGTTAAAGCAAAGGATACAAAATAATGAACTGGAACAGTAGCTGATAACCTGGAAAACTTCTTGATTTGTAATTCTGCAAGCGCCTGTTGCGGGTTTCAGTGTCAACTTCATGCAAGTCTATTTCCCTTTTAATCAGTCAATCTCTGATCATAGTGATGTTTACTTTGCATTAATTTTATCTGCCTTTGGAGGTAATGTAACTGTGATAAGAGCCAATTAGTTTTGCACCATCAAGAAGAACAATGAATTGTGACTTGGCAAAACAAAGATAAAATTAACCATTTGCCTAAATGGTGCTGTTCATTGTTGTTTTCTCATAAGGCTTCTTCTGTAATGTTCAGCTCCATGAACAAAACAGCTCCGGATATGCAAGTTTACCTAAAGGAAAACATGTTCTGAAACGAACACTACACTAATGTAGCAACACTGCCCAGTAATTCAATGCTCATTTTCCACAAGCCATTAGATCCGTCTAAAGATTGTATTTCACACACATGAATAAGTGATGCAGTGAGAAATAAGCTAGCAGTTCAGTTCTTGTGGCTAAGGCTTTTTAAATAAGTAAATTGAGTTGGGTGGGGAATGCTTTTTTGACACAGATATAACAGCACTATCTTTAAAAAAATATTATTCCAAGTCTTTTGCTCAGAAGTAAGTCAAGTTGCACACTGGAGTGAAACAAACTCAAATCACTGGACAGAAAAGTTTACAAATGTATTTTTTTATAATAACATCATGAAGGAATCTAACATGCAAGTAGCTTCACAGAAATGTAACTATTCCTGTGATACAGCAATAACCTGTTATTCGTATTCACAAGAAAGAACTAGGCATTTTAGATGTTATTTTAGAGTAGTGTCATAGACCCAAAGATTTGGTTGATAAAATCATAATGACCTAAGGAAAACTAAGAAAAAAAGATCAATCTTAAGAAAAAAAGACTAATCTAAGATCAATCTGAGGAAGAAAACCAAACCTAAACTTAAGCAGAACAGGTGTTTTCTCAGATAAATGATACTAAATACAAATATAAGAATGGGAGAAAATGGAAGCTAGGTTAATTTGTAATTATCAGAATAAAAGAGCACAGATCTGCAAATAAAAAGAGAAAACAAAGGTAACAAAATAATTTTATAAGCAATATTGAGGTGATGACTGAGCACTGGTCTGCTACTGAACAAAGAAGGTCAACAGGCTTTAAGTCTTTTTTAATTAATTGTCTTTACTAAGAAGACCCACTGATAGCAAAGGCCTAGAAAATTAATACCAGTAACGAGGAGTCGGTTTTCTGAGTTAAAGTATGGGAAGAACAGGTAAGAAAGTACTTAACTTAAAATTTTTCAGATTAGCTCAATCTGATGAACTTCCTCACAAACATGAAGACCTAATCAACACAAGACTGTTAGCAAGTGTATTTAGAAACTCATGAAGGATAGAGTACTTTCTAGAAGACTTGAAAAAAGGCGTGCATAACACCTACATTTAAAAAATAATTAAGGGCTGATAAATTCTAAAGCTGTTAATTCAACATCAATATTCAGAATAATTATGAAATAAACCAAAGAAGCAATCTTTAAGACCCAGAACTGTGTATTTAAAAAAAAAATAATGCAGACAACTGAAATTTTTTTTACCAAGAAATTACTTTTTTTTTTTTTAATCAAACTAGTCTGTTTTCCTTTAAAACAGGCTTTGCTCTTACAGGAAAGGAAACTGGTTTCCTAGATCTTGGTGTAATAAGGCAATCGCACTGTCCAGTATACTCTTTTATGGAACCAGGGGAAACATGGTCCAGATGAAATTGCCAAAAGCTGGTGCAAAGTCTTTGGGTAGAATACCTGAAAGCGTATTTGTCCCTGGTTCACTGGCAAAATGAAAGGACATAGTGGATGTAAACGTGGCCTGTCTCATGCTCCAGTCTATGTCTTTCCCAGCCTGGATGGTGGAATAAAGAGTACAGTTACTGTATCTGAGGAAAAGACAGACCTAGAAGGAACCGTAAGTACACTGGAGGAGAAGATCAGAACTTGAAATTATCTTGAGAGATTAGCAGGGAAACAAACAAACAAAAAAAGATGAAATACAATTACAGAAGTGAAAATACTATGCTTGGGCAAGAAGAGTGCAAAAATATGCAATATTTAAGTAAAGTTACTTTGAAACAAGAGCTAAGAGGTATATCCTGAGCATGAGTTAGCAGTTTCGTGCTGCTATGAAGCCAAACATCACATTGGAATCAATTAACAGCAATAGAGACTGCGGGAGACCTGGCATAATATTCCTGCTCTGCTGAGATAGATTGATTAAATCATCTCCCAAGGTTGCCTCTATTCCCCTTTATAATGCTGTCAGGTGCACTGTTACAATTTTTGCTTTATTTCAGCAAAATAACTTCCCTTTAAATCCTTGAGATGCTGATTTAAGGCTGAAATTTTCAGAAAGGCCTAAGTACCCCACTACTACAAAATTAGGAAAGGTTTGGGTGCCCATGATTACTGAGCAGTTCCCGGGATGCTTGAGAACCTAGCATGCACATAATTCCAGAAAAATAGTGAGTCACTTTTTAAAATGAGTGAAAATGTTTTAATAACTAATACTTGAATTAGCTCAGATTTTTTTTTTCTTAATTACCTCTATTATTTATATATTTCTGCAGCCCAATTCATAACCCAGACCTTTCTATTTTGGGAATCCACTTTTGCTTTTCTATAAGGATAAAAACAACTACATTTTGATCAAATTTTTCTTTGCTTGAAGCCTGTGTTTCTCTGATAACTCCCACTGCTTCAGAGAGACATTTCCTTCTCCCTTTATCTTCTGTATCTAAAACAAGAGTTTGGAAATGCCCAAGTCCATCTTTATTGAAACAGCTGATATCTCTTATTTTTAGATTAAGTCAGTATTTATTGGTCAAAAAGAATATTTTGGAGTTAAACCTACTTTTCAAAAGCTCTTTGAATTTTTATGTATCAGAAACTTCTGTATCTTCAAAATAGCTTTGAGACCAGTAAAAGCTTAAACTTCTAAGGAAAATAGTCACATTCCATAGCCATTAAATACAAGGTATTAACTGACATTAGCAACAGTAGCCAAAAAAATGGAGAATCAATCCACAAAACTATGACAGGCTTTATTTTGACAGAATATTTTCACCTAATAAGCCGACAAGGTCTACCAGAGTTTCTTGCTCTCATAATAGAGAGCACAGGATTACATACAATGGATAGCCTAATGCTAAGAGCAGGGATCTGGACAGAAGATAAGATAGCATAGTGTTTCTATACTGATGTTTAAAGAAGAGATGAGAAAGCTGTCTCAAGTTACAAACTTCATTTGTTCTTTTAGAATACAGACTTAATTTTTTTTCTAAATTTCATTCAGAGCCATAAAAAGAAGTCTGCTCAAAGAATGAGGCTTCTTGTTAGCACATCTGGAAATCTATTCGAGGCTGCACAGGTCTGGAGGAATTCTACAGCATGGGAAAAGGTACAGTGGTAGCTATAGAAATATGTTAAGTACAGGGGAGAAAGAGGGAGACTTGTTCTGTTGATCTGAGCTGAGTTTACATTTCTGACTATTTATTTCTGGGTATCGATGACAAGTTCCTAATGTGTGCTTATATAGTAGTGTTAAGTCAGGGAGTTCCCATGTTAACAGAATATAAGATGTAGGGAAAAAGCAAGTCAGTTTAAAACGTAGAAGAGTATAAAAATAACTACCAAGTTACTTTAAAAACAATTAGCTTTTCCATGGAGATTTGTGCCTTTCCTAGCTAGCCTCTTTAAAAAAAAAAAAAAGTCACTCTGTTCATCATGTAGTAATGGAAATACTGCAGTTTCAGCAGTTGAATCAGTAGAATTTTACTTTGACGAGTCATAGTAACGATAAAACAAATAACTGTAATTAATATTAATGCTTAGAGTGGTTGTGACCTATAACTAAGTGCTTTAAATTGAGAGTGCATTAAACAAAATCACTCTGGGCCCCTTAACTTCTCTATGAAGATAATTGCAGGGAAATCCAGTCCACGGTAAATCACGCTTTACCATCATGCTTTCTGCTGCGGGGATGAAGTTTCTAGCACATTCCCATGTAGACATACACCCGCCAAAACTGAAAAAGTACCACCTACAGCTTACAATCAACAGCCTAAACTGGCCCATAGTCTTCTTTGAAACATGTCTTTTTGAGGAAAAAAGTAGGTGACAGTATGCATACCCATGTAAAAAACGCATTCATCTAAGGGAGTTAACTGAATTTCTGAATCTGCAAAAAGAGATGGAAAAAACCCTGGTAACAAAGTACTTCTGAGCCAGAAGCCTGAGAGTTCAGGATTTTGATATTTTCACAACAATAAAAGAACAAAAAAGGAGCAGTCACTGAACCTCAGGAGAGCGCTATACAATATGGAAAGCTTTTAAAAGCATTGGAACCAAACTGCCAACCTTTTCTAATGACACCATTATGAGAACCCATGGTGCTCTCAGTGCTCAGTAGGCACGAGAGCAGGCCTCCATGGCCACACTTCACAGATCTCAACATCTGATATTTCAGTTGGTTGTAATGAAAAAGAATGGGGATTTTGAAAAGAGAGATAATTAATGATTGCACATAAGGAGTTAATGGTTAAAGTAGATTGTATATCTTGACTTAAATTGCATTAAGTGAGAAAAAGAGATAGGAAAGCTTGTTTTAGACTTGTTAAATCTTCTTTTAGGCAGAATTGGTGGAAAACCCTCACCTCTTGGAGGATGTATTTTTATTTGTCTTGTTTGAGACAAAGTCCAGTTACATGCATTCTTAAGGAGTGATACATCCTTATAAAGAATAGGGAAAGACTTTTAAGCATTCACAGCTATAATTTAAACAGTGACAAGTTTTTGCTTAGCAAATGGCTGTGAAAACAAAGACATTGCCGCTCCTTCATGTGTCTGTTACAGCCTTGTGTCCTGCCACCCTACTCCCACAGTGGAAGCATCAGAGTGCAGCATGTGCACATGGGTCTTGGTTGCTTCTGTACAAAGCCCATTGATGTAGCTTAAACCATCATGGTCAGCAGTGTCACATCAGGTAGCCAAGCATTTTCCCATCTGCTGTGGGAGTGAGAACCTTCAGAGGAAGAAACTAATAAATGGGAATATTCTCTAAACGTCTGAACTGGATTTCTTAGACTGTGTTTGGGACAATAAAGCATGTTTTGCAGATCCATCAGGATTTCATTATCAAGCCTCCCTTGTCTGGATTTTGGTGACTGCATGCACCTAACCAAGAGTTACAGAAACGCTGGAAATCAGGTCAGATTTTAGGTACCCAATGTGTCAGTTTGGTGCCCATGTCTCTCTAGTCCATCTAGATAGTGTACAGTCTAATAAGCCTTCAAATAGAGTAATACTTAAAATGAAAACACATATTACTGTACAAACTTATTTAATAGAAAATTTTCTTACTTTATTTAAAGCACTTAGATTGCGTGCAAGGATGTCAATGGTCATCCACAGAGAGTTTCTGAGTCATAAAATGAAAAACAGATATGTAAATTGCTGGGACTACTTCCCATGTTCTCTCACAGCAATCTATTACATTCCATAGTCATCACACTCATCTCAATTAGACCAGGGTTTGGGGCTGGATATCTATGAATACGCAACACTGCATTTTGAAATAATAGATATAGCTTCCCAAAACCTTTAATTATCTTCATAAAGCTATTTAAATAAAAAATTAGAAACTGTCAGTCTTATCAGCAAAACCCATGTTATGTAACAGGACTGGATCAGCTGCAACGCAGACAGGGACACAGTTCCTTAGACTCTCCGCTAACCCCTAAATGTTTAGTCACTTTTGAAAGCAATATTTAGCTTTGGAATATTTAGCTAATTTTAGCAATACTGAACACCATCCGAAGTGTATTAGGCCTGAATTACTGTCTCACAAGGAGTTTATGACAAGCAAGAAAATAACATTTCAGTCTAAGCTGGGGACTTTTCCTATCAACTCTAAACCAAACAGCTAGCATGTGGTACACCCTGCATGTGGATTAGGCAGAGTATACACACATTTGTTCCAACCTTAGTTAAAGGTGCTGGAGTTAGTGAGACTAATATGGCCACAGCTAATGTCACTAAATGTTTTGTCAATGGCATCAATTACAGCAGAATGGGTTGGTTTGCTATTGAATCAGTTAAAAGCAAAATTTAAAAAAAGCTTACACACTGTTTCCTTCTTGACATTTTTAATTCCTTCTCCAGCTTCTACTTTCAAAGTATACCAAGTTCATGCTTGACTTAACTTTGAACATTTTCTTTTAATTCTACTTCTTGCCTTCCTATTCATTCTTCTTTCTAAGCTCCAAACTACGCATTTATTTTTCCTCAGGTATCATCTATTTAGATTATTTCCTTTGGTGAACCATATCACACCAAGATTTTGACTATTTATATAGTAATTTCTGTGAAACTAGTGTTTAATCATCTATAGCTTTACACAAAAAAGAAATGACCAGTCTTATCTCTATCTTTTCCAGTTACCAAATGCTTAGTTCTTGAGAAAATATCATACTGTGTATTGACTTTCCTCCCACAATAAGCAAATGAAATCTGAAGCGTTCCCCAATTTATTTTTTTTCTACCCAGAAGGGAACATTAGATCATCTGGTCTGATCTTAGCTATGTGTCACAAAACACACTTTGTGACCAAGTAGTCTCTTGGCCTAAATTTTGGTTTAGTTCATGAATTAAATATCTAGCTTAACAGACAGACCAGAATTTGGTCCGTCAGCAATCACAGCTGGAGTTTTGTTTACAATGGGTTATGTCCGTCCTCTGTACCTGCCTGTCTTCATATTTTCATTGATGTTTCCCAATGTAGATGGGTTTGCAAGAAGTTCTGTAGCGACATTCCTAGCTCGTTTGGTTTTAAATTTTAATTTTCCAACTGGAAATCACAATTCTTGTTCATTGCTGCATTGCAAATGTATATACCTGAAGTATCATGGTACAGCATTTGAGACTATTATTAAAATTCTTCATACAGTTCAGGTGTATGTAGGAGGAAAGTGAAAATCTGTTAAGAGGGAAAGTTTTCCTTGTAAGTAACACCTAATAATATCCACTGACTCTCTCAATTATGAGTTATACTGTCAGTCTCAGAAATTACTTCCTGTTAATGTGAAGGATATCCATTCCTCTCCCTTGGCTTTCTTTGCATATGCAACATCAGAGTCATCAGTCTGCAAAATGAACTTCCTGGCAGAGAGCGGAGTAACCTGGCCTGATTTGTGGCTGACCCTGCTTTGAGCAGGAGGTAGGATTAGAACCCACCAGGGCTCTTCCCCTACAGTCTGAATTATGTTATGGTCCTATGATTTTCTTCTTCACATGAAAAAGTTCTTTTTACAACCATCAATCTACTGGTGCTTGTATTTGTTTTCATCTTATCAGGCCCATCTGAAACCACTTTGGTGGTAAACCTCTATGAGAATGAGCTGAGCATAGCAATCTGTGTGAAGGGCCAAGGAGCCCAGTAGGGAATTAACTTTGCTTAGGACAAGCCTTATTTCCATTATGTAGCCTGGACAGATTGCCTCCCCAAATATGTAACTGCATTTAGTGGTATCTGCAGTAAACCTGACCTCTAGAAGAAACTGGAGTATAGATTTCATCTATGTCAGTGTAGTAGTATTGCTTACCTAATGGTATCATCCTCAAGGTGGGTGTATATGGGCTGTGAGAACTCTGCCTGTTATGTGACAAATGTTCACCACTGCAAAAGGCAAAGAGAAAAATTGAAAGAGCCAAAATGGTGCTGAAATCTCATTATCTTTTGCAATTCTAGCAATAGAGAAACCTGCAAATAACTTTTCATCACAGTGCCTATATATTGGACCACTGCTAGCTGCTCCCATTTTTTTTTATTATTATTTTTGCTTCAAAACATCAGTGACCCGATCAGAGTCCCTCCAGAACTACACTGCCTGGATCTGGGACCAATGCAGTGTTATTACACCATCACTTAGTGATCCTTCATTCCCCCTAAATTAACTGTTTATAATTCCTGTGTGATAAAAAGGAAGCAGTTTTACAAAGAGTTGAACAGGTGCATATTGGGTTTGCGTGGCAAGGTTTTGGGGGGGGGGGGGGGGGGGCTACAGGGGTGGCTTCTGTGAGAAGCTGCTAGAAGCTTCCCCTATATCTGACAGAGCCAATGCCAGCCAGCTCCAAGACAGACCTGGAGCAACCAGATGAAACAGTTTGCTGTGAACCCACAGTGTTGGTGCAAACGGCTTGCAGAAAGCCAGAACAAAAGGTCACATTGCAACAGTAAACACCCCAGCAAGCGGCTGCAAACACAGGTACAGGCTGCTCAGGAGCAGGAACAAACATCAAGTACTTGAAGTAGCTATAGCAAGAATAGAGACAATTTATTCAGTAGCTACTGACTGGTTAGCCCCCAAATTTGGTAAAAGAAGAACAGGCAGAGGGGTTTGGAAGTCAGAATCAGTCCCTTCCCCCTTCCCAGCCATCTCAAATTTATAGAAAAGACTAATCTTCAGGAAAGTAAAATTTGAGTCATACCCTCTAAAACCCATTTGGTCAGTCACATGGCTATAGGAAAAGATACATTTTAAAAAAAAATCGGAATAGCTGTTATCACAGCCTGATTTGCTGTCTCTTTCAGCATTTATAATGTTGCATTTACAAAAGCTGGCTGATCAATATGCTGCTGCTAAGCCTGCATTTAAAAAAAAAAAAAAAAAAAAGATGGAATAAACTGCCACCTAGAGTTAAATCCTTGATGTTAACATTGGTTATATTTATATTCAAGATAGACAGCTTTAATATTACAATATTCAGGACCCAAGTATCGCTAGTGAGCATAGTGTTTGAATGCTGGTGAAGTGAGTACAGATTTGTCAGATTACAAGTTGAATCTGATGTTGTGCTTAATTTCTTGACAGATATCAATCTATTTAAAAGTCACTAAGGAACTAGAGATCATTACTAGTATACATTATTCTCACTTTACTAATGGTGATCAATAGACTGAGCAAGTATTGAAAACAAGGTGCTGTATTTTTTTTTCTTGACAAGTCACTTCCAGTCTTTTAGGACTGCATATGTATTAGCAAGTCTCCACAAATTCATTAGCTGGTTTGTTTCATCATAGACAAATTCTAAAGCCAATAAATATCTACTGTTCTCTATACCTGCTGTAAGAATTCTGAATTTATTTTCCTATTTGTATTTAAATTAAAATATTATTAATTTTATTTAATAAGTGTGGTGGCTGCCAGGTGCCCACCAAGCTGCATTCTCGCTTCCCCTTCTCAGCAGGACAGGGAGAGAAAAGGTGAAAAATTCATGGGTCAAAATAAAGGCACTTTAATGAAAGAAGCAAAGCCTGCACATGGAGGTAAAGCAAAAAAAAAAAAAAAAAAAAATTTACTCTACTTCCCATCAGCAGGTGATGTCCAGCCACTTCCTGGGAAGTAGGGCCTTAGTATGCACAGCAGTTGCTTCAGAAAACAAATACCTTAATAACAATTGCCCCATTTCCACCTCCCACCCCTTAGCTTTTATTGTGCCAACTCAAATGACCTATTAAAATGAAATCCAATCAAGAAAATACTCAGCTGTAAGTTATTAGAAAATATATGCACTTTGAAAAATATTGTGTGCACAATGTTTTTTTCAAATGAATAAACATCCAACAAAAAAAAGTTATCTAAGAAATCCACTCCAACAGAGAAGAATCCAGAAACTTTGTACCAGAAAGCAGTAAGTTTCAACTAACAGAATCTGAAGTGCTCTTGGCAGTAAGCATGTAATCAAAGGCTGAAAAGACAGCAAAGATTGTGTTGATATCCTAGCTATCTCCTCCAAGAGCTCATTCCTGGTAAATAAAGGTGGGTACACCACCAGGTTTAGCATGCACATTGGATTGCAGTTACTTACAAATGGGTCAACAACTGGTTGCACAACTGGTGTTGATGACAGGGATTTATCTTTTATGATGGGAGCCTCTTGAGGATGGCTAGAAAGAGATGGGATTCACCTGACCAGGTGGGGAAAAAAGCATCTTCATTAACAGGCTAGCCAACCTGGTGAGGAGGAATTTAAACCAGGGGGATGACAACCAACAATCAAGTGAGGAAGTGGTGGACCAAGTTTGGTAAGTAAAGGTTGCAGGAAGACATGGATGAGACAGACCTTGAAAACAACAGAACAGGACAGAAGGGGGAAGCATGGCACAGAATGCTCTTACACCTTTTCTTGGAAATCAGCACAACTGGGCACCTCTGTTAAGTGCCTGAACGCTAACACACACAGCATGGGGAATGAACAGGAGGAAGTACAAGTCTGTGTGCAGCTGCAGGACTGAAGTTTCATCAGGACCGCAGAACTGTGGTAGGGTAGCTCACATGACTGGAGAGCTGTCACAGGTGGATGCAGGTTTTCTGGGAATGACAGGCCCAGGAGGGCAAGGAGAGGGAACTGCCCTTCATGTGGGAGAGCAGCAAGTATGGCCGGGGCTCTGCCCTGGGATGGACAATGAGTCTGCTGAAAGCTTATGGGCCAGGATGGGAGGGCAGGGCAACACAGGCCATGTTGTGGTGTGTGTCTGCTATAGACTGTCTGACCAGGAAGTAGATGAGGCCTCTTCAGACAACTGAAGCAGCTTCACATTTGCAGTCTCTAGTGTTCATCAGGAACGACTTGAGCCACCTGTTATCTGCTGGAAGGACAACACAGCAGAGCACAAGCAATCCAGGAGGTTACTGGAGGGCACTGGTGGTCACTTCCTAACACAGGCAATTGAGGAATGGACAAAGGCAGGTGATCTGCTGGACAAACAAGGAAGAACTGGTTAGCAATGTGAAGCTTGTGGGTAGCTTTGGCTGCAGTGACCATGACATTGTGGAGTTCAGGATTCTGAGAGGAGGGAACAAGGCAAAAAAGCAGAATCACAACCCTGTACTTCAGGAGAAAAGGCTTTGGCCTGTTCAGGGGGTTGCCTGGAAGAATCCCATGAGATGGACCCCTCTTTCCTCTGGGACTAATAGACCTGGGTGATCTTCAAGGATCCCTCCAGCTGAGAGGCAGGAGGTCAAGCAAAGGCCTACATGGATGAACAGGGAGCTCGTGACAAAACTCAAACAAAAGAAGGAAGTAATACAGAGGTGGAAGCAGAGACAGGAGACCCTGGAGGAATACAGAGACACTATCCAAGCATGCACAGATGGGGTTAAGAAAGCCAAAGCCCATCTGGAGTTGAATCTGACATGGCACATGAAGGGCGACCAGAAGAGCTTCTACTGAGATATCCAGCACAAAAGGAAGATTTGAAAAAGTGTGTGCCTCTTGCTGAATGGAATGAGGACCTAATATCAAAGGACACTGAAAAGGCCAAGGTACTAAATGCCTTCTTCACTAGTAAGACTTGTTCACAGAAATCCCCGGCCCCCCAAGGCCAGTGGGAAAGTCTAGACCAACGAGGACTGACCATGCATAGAGAATCAGGTTAGGGAGCATTTAAGCAAACTGGACACAGAACTCCATGGGACCTGATGGGATGCACCCAGGAGTGCCAAGGTAGCTGGACAGTGTCAAGGAAGGTGATCCTTACCCTCTGCACTGATGAGGCAGATGCATCTGATGTCCAGTTCTGGGGATAAAGCTCCCCAGTAAAGGAGAGACACAGACACACTGGAGCAAGTCCAGTAAAGGGCCACAAAAATGAAGGGACTGGAGTGCCTTTCATATGAGGGAGAGCACTGTGACTGTTCAACCTGAAGAAGAGAAAGCTCAGGGGCATCTTATCAACATGTATTCCTGTTCAATGGAATAACAGGAAAAATGACCATCCTAGTTAAACACATTTGACTCTTGATAAAGGTGGAAGTCTAAGGTGTTAATTGACATCTATATGATTAGTGATGTGTAGAGGCAGAGCTGTTAGGAAACATAGTAAAGAATTCTTAGCTTTGAGAGCTTGGTGTATCTTATTGGTAAAGACAAGGTACTGCATTAATTTTAGTAACAATCCCATTAATAAACCTGTCTAGTATACTTGCCATAGTCAGATACAGAGGATAAAAAATAATTATGTCATTCTCTCCTAATTAGTAAGTTTTACTTTTTTGCATTTTCTCAGTGTTTGTCTCAAAAATCACATTTGAGCAAGTTATCTTATGGTAAGATTGCATACCAGCAGGTTTGCACACCTGACTCAAACAGAAGGGTTCAAGGTTTTCTTAGTTTCAGTAAGAAAGTAAGTTCTTCTGGAACTGACCTCTCTGGAATTAATTTTATATTCAAACTACTCTTTGAAATTTGGCCTTCTAGACCACCATCCAAAGTGAACGTTTCTAGCATTTCACACCAGTGAAAACACTTTTTCCTCATATAAAAGTATGTCAGTCTAATGTATCACTGTAGAAGACATTTATTTTTCCTTTTAAAAAAATAAATCAGTAACATATATTCATTAGAAACTTTCATATTTGTATTGCAGAAGCACCTAGCAGCCTAACTTTAAATTGCCACTAGGTATAGGATACACAGACAGGATAATATGATCCCTTTCTCAAATACATCAACATTTCTTTTTCCTCCAGCTTCTCGTGAAGAGTGCTAAATTCTGTTTGACTGTCTGTACCCCTCTCCTTAACACCTGTCTATCATCCTGACCAGAATCATATACCCCCCCCCCCCAACAGTGGAAACTAAACCACAGGGAGTTTGTTTCTACAGTTGGATAGCAGTAGTTATTAACTACTTTAAAGTAGGTTCTTTGTGCGTATTCACTGTATTGTCACTATATGCTGGAAGCACAATGTCTGTCTCCTCTGTAATAGCTTACAGCAAGTCTCAAATCCACCAGTAAATTGCATTTCAGACAGTGGCTGACATGTATAACCATGTTGCTTCCCATTACAGAGCTGTTGTGCAGCATTAAGTCTGTCACTAGCACTTTAGAAGCATTTGTAGAAGCAATGCTGTTATTGTTGCTATATCATGATCATGGTTTGTGAAGACTTGTCACATCACAAATATTCAAGTAGTGTAAAAGTTTGCACAAAGTTCATTACAAGCCATTAGATGTTCAGAAAGTTGTATCTATTCTTGCAGTTGAAGTACTGAGTTCTCACAATACAGGGAAACTGTGCAGTTCAGCTTATGTCAAACAATTGTTTATCAAGCTATAGTTATACAGTAATAAATGACTGCTTCTCTACTTTGTAAGTCTGCCCTGCTTTTAAGCTTTTCCTGTATCCCTCATGCACAGCAATTCCTTTCCTTCCCATCCTTTTAATTTTGTGTAAGTCCAGTGACTTTGAAAAGAAGATTTGGACACATAGTAATGACAGATAATCCATTTCACACATTTGGAAATGTTTGTTTAGTTTCATTATCACTAGGATTCTTTAAATATGAAAGAAAAGAGGCGATATTATAAGGGATATTTCTTGTCTGCAGTAATTAAAGGATCCTGTTCTTCCTTCTGAGTGTACTGGAATATTCAGAATCATAGTATCACTTAGTATTATTTGAGAGAGACATGAAATATGGTATTTTCCAGAAAGTTACATACATATGTACATACTTTGTATTAAAAGTATTTATCTTTGTAGATGATCCACATCATGAGGTTCAAGACAATACCTTACTCAATAACAAGTGACATTTATCATAGCAGTCAGTCTTGAAGGCCTCAGATACCTAGGACAAGCAATGTGAATACCTGGACTACCCATAAATGCATGGTTCCTCCCTAGAAGCAGGTCATTATAAGTTTTTTCAACTGCAGAACTGCTTTCATCTACAGTATTTACAGAAAGATTTCTTCAAGTACTTGTGCATTTCTGTATTTAAGTTCAATGATAGACAACTATCAAAGTACTGAAAAGCATTATGGAAAAATCATACTTTTTTTTTTCTTCAGACAACTGAAGTCCTTCAAAATCTAGGTTTCTAGCTGATCACCCTTTTTTTAAAAAAAAAAAAAAATATATATCTATGCAGAGGCTGGGTTCTAACTCTATTAGTAGGCCAGGCATCTTTTGTTCAATAAGCAGCCTGAATACTTGCAAGATAAGAAATAGGAGGTATAAACTGTAATGACCCAGTTCTAATGTGAACAAACACAACCTATGACCTCCACAGTATGGAATTCTGAACATCAGTCCCACCTTGGAAGACAAGAGAAGGGGTGAAATATCCATGTCTACCTGCCAAACACTATTTGCTTTGCTGCAGTTGAATTGATTCACAAGTCATATACTTTGCCAACCTCATCTAGGACCACTGAAATTATGCAAGTGTCATTGGAGATAGTACTGCACTGAAGAGAGATGCTGCTTCACTCTAAATACGCCTCTCTGGCTGCAGAAACCCTCTGTATTGCAATTTGGAAGTCAAATTGCAGGGCTTAGCTGAAGGCAGCAGTTAATAACCTGTTCTTAGCCTATTCAGTGACAACAGAAATAAGAGATAAAGGTAGGTTTACAATGAAGAACACGCAGTACCCAAACAGACACCAGGTTTTCCTTACAGTCATCTTCAGAAATTCTAATACTTTTAATGCATACACCAAATACTGATAGAGATGCAGGATTAGTTTGGATCAAGTCCTTGCTTGAGGAAAGAAGTTCTTAAGTCTAAATGTCACAAGCTAAGTCAAGTCCTGTTTCTCCAAACACTGATCAGTAAAGTGTTATCAGTTAATAGCTGGTGGTTTTATTTGGTAAAAATTATCTCTTCTGACAAAAAGAAAAACTAATAAATAATCTCAACAAAGCCTGCCTAAACAGGCACCAAACTGGGGTAAAGGAGGACTGGGAGGAGCAGGCTGAGTCACAGCCCCATTTCCCACCCCACAACCACACTTGGGTGCTGCTGGCCCTGCCGAGCATCACCACAGGGTGCTAGCAGAGACTGCAGCACTGGTGTGTGCAGCAGGAGGGGAAGCGGCTTTTGGAAAGAGTCCGTAGCAATAATTTCAACTAAATGTCTTAGAAACAGCAACTGTGTTTTCCTGCCCTTGTCTGGAGTTTCACAGGTTCAGAGTTGCTGTCTACAACTGCAACAGAGCAAACAAAACCAAAGCATTGATCTGGAGTTACACCTGTGAATGGAGAAGTGATGTATAAAATACATTATACTGCTTGGATATACAGCTGCAGTTCTCAGCTGCTCCCCATGAGAGCATTCCTTCCACACTTGTCTTGTAACCTTTGGGTTTCATACTGAAAGGATCCCTCATGGACAAAGATTAGTTTTGCTAACCCAAAATACCTTTGGCACCTACAAAGCACTTCTGCAGGAAGCAGAGCTCTGCTCTCAGAATAGATAATTAGGTTCCATGATTTGACTTGCTCTACTGAAGTGGAAAATTCATCTTGTTTTCTAGCACATTCCAAAACAAAACATTGCACTACACTTTCCAACACTTATTGCAGAATTACACATAATAAACAGATCAGCATGACAATTCATAGCCCCAATGCAAAACCAACATCATCTGTCCGATGAGTGACAAACCACCCGAGACCTTTTAAAACACAAGGAAGCATCCCGTACCTTTGATTCTCCTGGCAAAGCAAGTTCTTGCTTATTTTACTCATACTGCTTCCCCCATCCCTCCTTCCTCCATTTTCTCACATGCTACTGTGGAAACTTACATCAAGCAATATATTAGTTGCAGACTTTTAGACAGAACTTGTTTTATTAGCTCTATTCTGAGGTGTCAAGCAAGAGGGCTTCAGAAGAAATAGGTTGGTAGCACACAGGGAAAACTGATAGTTTTGGCATAGTTCTCCATCCAGTATAGTCAATGGTAAGGGCCTTAAGTTTCAAATAAGAGACAAGACAAGGTTACACCAAGTTTTCTTCAGTGTTGAACTCCTAATAAAACTCAGCAGGCCAAACTGAACATTTGTTGTTTCTGGCATATAGAAATAATACATTACGCAATCCTCCACTACAAAACATTTTCCAGTTTTTTTTAATATATGGTAATAGGCTTGAAAGAGCAACACTCAGTATATTAAGCTGACATTTAAGTAAATAAATGACTAATAGTTACAGCCAGGAAAGAAAAGTAATTGACTATGTTTGCTAAGACTTCTGTACATATCAGCAACTTTTCAGATGAGCAGAGATCTCCCAATACTCTTCCAAAATTAGGCACATGTCCCTCTTCCCATTTTTAATTGGTACAACGAAATCTAAGATGAAGACTCACCATGTTCTCCTTTTACAGATGGGCTTTGAAGAAACGAAAGAAAATACAAGCCAGTAAGTTAAGGTAGCCAGCAGACTAGGTCAGAAGTTGTTAAGGAGCAGCACAAGTGAGGCTGTCCCAGGGGGAAGGGGAGCTGAGGATGAGCACAGCATGGGCAGGACCTCACCAACAAGGCACAGTCCCACCACAGCAGGGCAAGCAGAGTAGGGACAGTCATGGCAGCAGGTCCCACTGACTATCCAGCCATCATCAGGCAAAGGTAAGTTAACAAATCCAAATTTAACACACAAAATCTAAATAAAACCACACCCCAATAAACAGGGCTGAAAAGAAGTACACTTACAGCAAAACTCAGAGACCGATGGTCTGGGCCAGAGCTTAAATGGAGGTCTTGGGCCGGTGGCAGCAGCTGTGTGGGTGAAGGTCCCAAGTGAGGCCTCCCACAGCAATTGCAGCCTCTCTGTGCACTCTGGGCCCTGACATGAACCATCTGTCTTCATTCATCAGGAGAATTCCTCTGGTTACAGAATTACAGTTATCCTCCTGAAAAAAACTAACTCAAAAATATTGCCTTGAATGGCTCAACTGATATAATTGAACAACCAGACAGCCTCTGACATCCTCTCAGAAAGAGAATTATCCTAAAAAGATAACTGAACATAGGTATACGTTTATAAACATTAGCAACACCAGCTGGGACAAAGACTGTGGAGAAAACATTCACTTATTTCCCATTAGTTATGATCTGCATTGCAGCAGAGAATGCAATTTCTAGTCTTCAAGAGACTTTGTACCAAGCAATTGTGGTGATGAATAAAAGACAGTAATTCTTGAAAACATTTTCTCACAAATTTTATAGTAAGTGTAGGTTTTGGCATTGTCATCTGTTTGACAGATAGCAACTGTATTAGATATATTTTCTGACTTTTAAATAATTTTGTGAATTTATACACCTATTAGTAGCTTCCTCATTTGATTGTAGAGGTTTTTATTTTTAATTGTTAGTTCTTCAGCTAAGCATAAGGTAGAGCCATCACTATGGAAGATATAATGCACTAAATTAGGTCTCCTGGGGCTTATATGGGAAAAAGAAAGAAGATAATGTGATTAAGAGGAAATTCAGACAGAATATGTTATAAAGTTGGCAAAATAAAGAATTTTACGGTATTCCTGCACTAATGTTAGAAGCTTGGGAGATAATCAGAAACTACTACAGATTGTCATGAATAAACATAATTATAATTGGATTGACAGACACAATGTAGAACAAGCCTCACAACTGAAATGCTTATCAGTGACAACCTGTACTCAAAATCTAGGCATGGCAAAACTACTGTGGAAATGGCAGGCCTAGTGTACTATATGCTTGGAGCCATACATTAAAGGGTCATCCCTGAATACATATCCAGGGAATATGATCTGACTTCAGGACACATAATGATTCAGAGGCTCATTCTTCTTCAGCATTTGTTGGTCTTCCACTTCTGTAGTAGTTCAGAATCATATAATTAACCCAATATCACTTCAGGAGCGAATACATTATGCTGAAATACATGGGCTTCAAAAAGAACATGCTCAGAATTACTTTTATATAATAATTGCTCATAGTTTTTATATTAAACCACTATGAAAAAATGCAGAAGAGTGTCAGAAGGTAATGTGACTTTTTTAAACTTGAATTTGGCTCTTCTTTGTGTGCTTTCCTCAGAAAATGAGGGTTATGAAATGGTTCTGCTTCTGCAAGTTCCCCTTCTCGTAACTTGGAACCTAGTAGCATCAGCGACAATAAAAGCACTGAGGTTTCACAGTTGGTGTATGTCTTCAAGTTCAATGAAAAAAAATGACACTTAGGGAGAGAAAAGAGCTGCTACTAATGTTCATTAAAAGACAGACAAGAAGAATGCAGACATTTTACATCCTATTTAACAGAAGTGCTTGGCTGATCTACATACACTGGCCAGCCGGCCAGCACATGCGTAACTGAGCTAGTCATACCATGTGCTTTGTCTTGTACAGCCAGCAGGTAAAATAAGGTAGATTTAGGATATGCTGGGTGCTGGGGTATTTGGGTTATATTTGCAAATCATGGTGGACACTGGAGATATTGCTAGGTAGGAGGTCAGCAAAGGTGTTGGAGAAGACCAGCATTCTGCAGTGGGTGTGCTATATGGACCTGGGGCAACATGGGATTATTGTGAGAGTATATGCAGGACTAGGTCATAAATCCACACAAACCCAAACTTTAAATATTACCTTCCAGTTTTTAAGGCAGTTTATTTTACTCCTTATCATTTATAACTAGGGTTTGAAAGTAATTTTTTAACTTAAAATTATCAAGAACATTAAGTTTTGTAATTGTAGGTCTTGTGGAAAGACATTACGGGACGCTCAACCATTTTATTTTGAAATCCCATACCTTAACTGAAATAGCAAGAGGCTGTATCTTTAATATGATAACTTCTCTCCATTGTGCATTTTAGCCTCTGGATTTATGTAAATATATATTTAGGTATAAAGCAGCTTGGCTATAAATATGTTTTTATGATTGAACTATGCAATGCATTCACAGATACTTAAAGATTTTAATTAGACTCTTGTTTTATATATCATCAGTGGTCTTACATATAAGTCTCTATAGTAAAATATTTTAGAAAGACCAACATTCCCCAAAAGCTCCATAAAAGAACATAAACTCCATAAAAGCTTCTAAATTCTTACTATGTGCGTACACCACTACAAGAAAAAGCTACATAATCCACTTATTTCTGACTGCTGTTTGCCTTTAAAGCAATAGTTTCATGCAGGGATGATGATTAGTTCCCAAAATGTTCTCCATAATTAATTTAAAAGAGGTAAGTAGTTGTCCTTATATTTTCTTAGCCTTTTAGAACCTGGAAAATCTATTGCCAAATCAAATGCCCATCAATTAAAAAAAGAGTAACAAGAAACCAGTCTCTTCCCCTCCCAGTTTCTATACCAAATGCAGGCTCACAGAGAAGAAAACTTTAGCTCTTCATCAAACATTTTGAATATATTTGCATATAAAATAACCAGAAAAGACCAGATTACAATTTACAACACATTTTTATAGTAGAGTTATATCCTATGCCAAATGGAGAGTGCCTTTTCTAGGCTACAGCAAACAAAAAAATCTAAAAGTAGTAACTGTAGTACTGCTGTTGCTATGGGTGTTCTGCAAGTCCCCTTTGACTTCTTTGTCCAGTTAAGATATGCTATTAATATACAAGGACAATACAAGGACATTTAAAATCATGAGTCAAAATCATGAGATTGGTCTACAAACAATCTGAGATTATTTTTATAAGTGCAGGGTTGTGGGGTTTTTTTATTTATTTTTATTTGCTTTTTCATCATTATATCACTTCTTAAAGTTTTCTCTTCAACCACAAAGTTATGAAACTTATGTTGGGGGTGGGGGAGGTTCAAAGAAAATCAAGATCACATAAGAATAAGTAAGTTTAAGAGCTTTGACAAAAGTACCTGTGATATATGTGAGACTCATGAGAAAGGATAAACTTTTATACCACCATATAGTATTTTGCTTGGAAGTATCAGACAAATGGAAAAAAAACAACAACAGTTGTAAAGTATCAAGTGGGGCACATCCTGCAGGGTTCATGCACTTTCAGTTCCTTTAAACTATGTGATCTAGTGCTCTGGAGACCTTTGAAGGTGGCTGGCAGCACGAAGTCTCTGCTAGTCCATGGAGATTGGCCTATGACTTCACAGGTGAAAATGGGGTGAGAAGCTTTTACAAATCTGTCTTTAGACATTTCAGTTAGCTATCTGATTGCAGAGTTATTTCCACAAACCATGGGGGGATCACAAAGGGTGGCAGACAGGTTAGCAGTGCTGGATGTATGTTCCTGTAGCAGGCTCTGCCTGCTTGGTGCTGCTGTCTGCAGGCAACAAACATCTAAACAGGCTGGATGGAGGCAATAGGTATCCTGTAAAACTCTTCAAGTAGTTTCATGAAGCTGGGTATTCTAGGGACTTAACGTCTGTAACATCAAAGGCTACACATGAATGGAGGATTTGGAAATACTCCCAAGGTTGGTAAAGAAGGAAGACATAAAACCAAACAGCTATGCATGTTGAATGTATCATAACATGCACCATCCAGTTTAGGCATAGGACAAGAAAGTCTCTTTTCCACATCTGAGATATTTATACAGGGTGACCTCGAAGTAGATTCTCTAGTGTCTAATAATGTATGCACTTATACTACAACTTCTCCTTTAATCAGAACACTGATAAGATTTCCGTGTTGTACTTGGCCATTTTCCAAGCCTTGTGGGAACATATTTATTTTTAGAACTCTGGTCCTAAGTTAATTTGGTTGGAATTAGCCAAAGGCTCAAAGGTATGAATGGAAAACAGAGATAAACATGCATGTGTGCATGCATGCACACTCACACACATACATATGCACCCACACATGCAACTTTGTTATCTTATAAAAACCAATCTGAAAATGCAATTTAAAACAAACCCTTCAGCAGTAATCTGCATGTTATACAACAGCAAATACATAAAGAACAGCTGACTATTTACTTGGTTTGGAAAATTTCCCTATCACTCATGAAAAACAAAATTGAAATACAGCATTACGCTTATATAGGAAAAAAGATTATTTTTATAGTCCCAGCAACATAGTTTATGCAAGTCCTAGCATAATGAAAGATGCCCTATTTGTCAAGTAACAGCATGGTGGTCTGTAATAAACACTAATATGGTATAGCATGTCAGAGATCAAAGCCTCAGTCCTAAAAGACACAGAATAACTCATGAAAACATAATTACTGTTTTGATTTAATACAGGCAGCTTGTTTAAAGTATTTTTTAAAGACATGCAAACATTTCAAAGTAAACAATTCTCTGAAAGCAAAACAGGAAAGAATCCAGTTCCCTGTCCTTCCTCTTTTTACTTTGTGGCACACCTATTTTTGATATTATATAAAAAGTACATATCCAACTTACTAATTCCCTCATTGCAGTTTTCCTTCAGTACTACTGTCAGCTGTATCATATTGAAGTGGAAATAGATTTCTTCTCCATAGGTCTCCTGCTTTGTGCTTAGTATCACGTAAGCTATAACATATTTAAAATATGCAGTCTTTTAAGATGCAAAACTCGAACTTAGAGTTTTGCAGAATCAGGTCATGATTATACAGTCAGTTTAATGTGATTAAATCCTGCTGATTAAATGCTGCTGCCAAATGGGTGGTATGTGCTCCTTAACTTGCCTGACTGCACCTGCTCAAAAGCCTCAGTGATTGTACCAGTATAAGGAAGACTATTGGAGTAAGCAACTGGGCACACGGGAAGACAGTCAATTTGTGTCAGGTTAACGTGAGCATGTAGCCATCACTGCAGGCCTGTTATATGCAAGTTAGCAGTAGAGATGTAGTTTTACTTATTTCTATGAAGCATTTCATACAGTTGGGGTACTTTAAAAAAGTGTATTTTTCTTGTAACTTGCCATTTTTAACTAAACAACTTACAAATATTTATTATGAAGAAAGTACATTTTATTAGTTCGACCACTGGATTTTAATGCCTACATACCTCAAAACTGATCTTAGGACAATTTATGATCTGCATAACAAGCTGTGTTTTCCGTTGTTCTTCCTGAAGAGAAAGGCCTGTCCCAAATACTTGTGAAGTCAGTCAAGATCTAGAACTTACAGCTTCCTTAATAATCTAGAAATACAAAACCACTGGAACCAAAAATAAATTTGGGGTTCTGCCACTCACAACAGTAAGTATAGTCTTACACATAAAAACAGGAGACTATTGGAAAAAGATACAAGGGAGCATGTGGCCTACTCTGTGCCTAAAATCCTGAAAATTACAGTCAGTAATCACACTAGTAGGCATATGCGCCTGAACCAACAAAATGTTATCTTAAAAACAACTCAACTCTTAAAATTAAATGTCATTCCTAATTGGAAAACAAATCACAAAGTGCCACTCAAACTATTTCATTCTGTATGTTTAAAAAGATTTTTTTTCCACATCCCTATTGCAGTCTTTTAATCAGCAGCTGCGTACTTTACATACATGATGAGAATGTTAACTACAAAGAAAAAAAAAGAAAATGTTCTGTGGAAATAGATGTAATTTTGCTTTCTCTAGCTCCAGTGCAGCAATCCAATTCATTCTAGATTCATTCCACTTCATTGTAATTCATTCCACAACTGAACTTTCTCTAGACATAATGTAAAGATTTCAGAAGTTTACAAAGCTATGACAGCTTCTGTGTAACTAGCCCAGTCCTAGCTATGTGCATCCCAATGAATTAATGCAATTCTACTCACAGCTCTTACCTAAGGTAACAGAAGAAAGGTATTTTTCCTTATTATCCCAGAAATAAATGACCTTGAGGAACAAAACTCTGTCTCTCATAGATATTTTTGGGTACAGAATTCTAAAGTGATAAAGAGGTCTTCTGAGTTCTGGAAATCTCCAGATTTCACAGAATACTGATGACGTCCTTTGAAATATTAATCTGCTTGTGGAGCACTGTTTGGAATAAAGCTTCCCAATCAGTAGGCAAGTGTCAGAAGATGTCTAAGTGTGTTTTGGTCACAATCCTACAGACACTTAAACATGTTTGCTTTAGTTCTGTGCATTGAATGATTATAAAAGTTACTCCAGTAGCAAAGTTAACAGATGCAAAAGTTTTTGAAGGCTCAAAGCATTAGGAGTAACAAAAATGGAGGGTTTTGAATCAAGGGGTATCTGCATCACAAAACAGAAATGCATTTTCTGTACTTCCCTGGTTTTCTAAGGCTTTAGGATTCACATACATAAGCAATTCTGTGTCAAGAGGAAGGACAAAAACTTGCTTGCCTAGAGCAGAATCTTTCATCATCACATGGCTCAGACTCATGACTGCACAGACAGTGGCTTTAGGTGAAACAACAAAACCAACCACAGGACCTGCTATAATGAACTGTAACTGTATTTGATATGTCTATATAAAGCTATTTCATATTTATTGAAAAGCTATATACAGTTTAAAGTTACAGAGCAGACATTTCCTTTCCCCATTAGTGAGAATGACTGATATATTAGATCCAGAAGTGCTTTTGGTAGCTACCATCAGCCTTATCCCAGAGCACTTTTCCTTTCTGAGATAGAAGCTCTTTGGCTTGAGGGAGAGGCAGAAGATGGACAAAGCCTGGCAGCTTGCTTGCTCCCCTGGGATGGTACCCTCCCTAGGTGCAAAGCAGAAGACATCAGCCCATATTCATGCTCAGCCCTGAGAAAGAGAGGTATTTCTGTAAGAAATATGGAGATGTTGCCACACTAGGGGCCTAGCAGCAGAAAGGAGGGAAGCATATTCCCAGTATGAGAAAGGAGGAATAGAAGTAAAGAAGTATTAAGTCCAGATATTGCAGGGTGAGGAACAAAAAAAAATGGCACTGGGTGAGCAGAGAGAGCACAGATGCATGAGGGTGAATACTAGAAGACTTTGCAGGGCAGATGTTTATTTTCCACAGCTGGATGCAGATGGGACTGTGATTAAAAAAAAAAAAATCTTAAAATTGCACAATAAGTATATTATCCTAACTTGGTTTTGTTTCTTTCCCCTGATATATTTTCAAACTGTGTGTTCATTGGACTGCTCCAGAAAGGTGCAAGAAAAGATCTAGTGCAGTTGATTTATGCTTCGTAACTGGAAAATCTCTGTTCCAGCCTTGCTGTTTGTCACTTTTGTCAGATAATTTGGAGCTTAAATTAAAGAACTAGCTGCTGTTTGGGCTTTAACTCTGGAAACACTTGGAGATATTAAGTAAGTTTTTAATTGCATCTTATATTGAGGAAGAACTTGATGTAGCTAATACTGTCCTTAACTGGCAAATTTTTAATTGAATAGATGAATAAAAATTCAAAATAACAATGCTAAAAGCAATCATCTATCAGAGTTGGACAGAACACATCTTTTCTTTTCTCCTGTCCTTTTTCACCTCCAAAGCACTGCTGAGTTTGGAGTAAATCAGGCTTTTTCTGGCAGTTATTTCATATCTCAAAAGTGAAACGGTGATCCTTGTGGGAATCTAGCAAGAACAGGCTTATAAAAGGTTGTAATCGATCTGCATAAATCCAAAATCTTTTATCAGTATGATGACTAAGCAGATCTGAATTTCAACTCAAAACTGCATTGCAGACTCCTGTGCATAGCTGTTTAAGAGAATTTAGCTTAGTCTGTTACTTTGCAATCTCAACTTTGACTCCAGAGTAGTCTGGGTCAAGTGATGTTAATATTCAGTGTTTCTAAATAAAATCTATGTGATTGTATTGTTGGTTTAATGTGAGGGTATAATTTGACTGCAGCATCTATACTGCTTGTAATATGAGGCATAAATAAACCTGAAGTACTGTATGCTCAGCCTGAAGAAAAAGCAATACCCTTTGTTAAACCCACTGACATCAAGGAGGAAGGGAAAGACAAAATATGCATTTCAGGCTCACAAATCCTTTTTCCAGCAGGCATTTCCAGATGAACTATTTCAAGAGAGAATGGGAATTATCAGGAAATTATGGGATTCAATATGGAGAATTTCAACATCCTACTTTAGGATATGCCTTTTCTGCAAGGATTAATACTCAGGTCTGTGAGTCACTCTGCAAAAGCCTATCTAAGATTATGCCTTTACTAATCCTTCATGACCTTAGGTGTATTGCTGATGTCCTCATGTCGGCAGCAGTGGTGTACATTGTTCCAATTCTTTCACAATAAACTGTGGAGAAACCTGTCTGTCTTTCTGGAACTGGATGTAAACTATGAGAAAGGACAAGTGGCAATTAGTCCTCCTGATAAAGTGAAGGAAAAACCCACACAGGAAAGCTGGGCTCCATCTCACACCTCCCTGTCTACGTGGCTCAGGTTGATAGAGGAGACGCTATTGTGTGTTAAGGGAAAGGAGAGTACTGGCAACATGTGAGTAGGAGTTGAAGTTAAGAGTGCAATGATCCTTAATTTAATCCTAAATGGCTCGCAGTGGTCTTGCAGAAAGTCTCCTACCTTGTAGAGGGAGTGTTACAATCAGAAAGAATAATTTTTTCCAAAAAGTAACATTAAAAAAAAATCTTGTGAAAAACTTGAGGGGAAAAACAGAATCTCAAAGATAAACCAAACAAACCATAGAAACATTCAGAGGTACCAAATCTTTAGTCAAGGACACATTTTGTATATAAAATCTACCCAGTTAAAGATTCTTCATAATGGCCTCTCTGACTATGCGTCTAACTATGAGGAAGAGGAGTGCCTGAGGAACAGGTTTTTCTGGTGAAGGAGGGACCTGGTAGTCCTTGTAATACATGAAAAACAATTTGGAGTTGACATAGGACCATTTTTTAGCCCTCCTTCAGGGGAGCAGCAACTGACTTGTGCTGTAAAGTACATAGAGGAGAGTATTCTGGGTCTGTTTTTAACAAAACCAGGGGAAATGTCGTCATTCAAATAAGCAATGATTGTTGTACTCCTCTGTATTGTCCTCTTTCTAATGCAATACAAGCAGCATTTCATTTCAGGAGTTTGGCTTTCCTGTGGCTCTTTTCAATGATTAAATTAAATCTCTACATTTTGTAGAGGTTTTTTGCATCAGTCTTTGTTATGAACAAATTGCTGTAAGTGGGCAGCAAAACAAACGACCAGAAGAATGAAGCCAATCTGCAAAGTGACCTCGAAGGTCTAAGCAGTGAGAGCTTTAGCTCTGAGTCCATATACAGTACTAATAACTCTTCACCTGGAGAGAAGATGCAAACATCAGTGACGCCCAATGGGAGAAAAGTGTAATAAGCCCTCCAGTGTTCTCACAAATTTATTATAACTTACAATATTTAGCTTCCTTCTTAAAGTTTGTGGAGCCACGTCATTCAATGCAAGAAGAAATGAGCTTTAAAAAGAGTTTGTAGCCTTTCTGATTGCAAAGCAAAGCTTGAAAATATGACTTGACTGCTTCTTAGAGGTTCAGGAAACAGGGAAAATGTAAACAACTTTCATTTCCAATGTCATGATTCTTAGAGTTTGGCTAATGGCTCTGAAGACCTGGGGTTGCTGATACTGCAGACAGAATATTTATTTTACTCTTAGCTATTCCATTCTTCTCATTCCGCGCTCCCCTCCCCATCAGCAGATTAACTGTCTTAGAAAATTTTTGGTTATGGATTAGGCATTTAGGACTCGGTGGAAAACATCACTTGAAAAAAAAAAAGGAAAAAGTTTTAGAATCACTTATAATTCCCCTCTGTTCAGCTTTTGGTTTTTAAATTTATTTCCTAACTAAAGAACCTCTCATATCCTTTGTTATCTGCAGTACAGTTAGTCAGATTTCTCAGACTTCTCAGGATATCTTCATCTGGGTTTATGTGAAGAGGACACCACTGATACCAATTTTTCAGAATACAAATATGGTAAATGAAGCTAAATTTTTTAATGCATAGTGAATAGCTTTGCTTCCTACTTGTCTGTCTTTTGCTAGCTGTCATTCTTATTAAGCGGGTATTTTCTACCACAATGTTTTAGATATAACCCATTTTGTGTTCTCCATGCCATTGAATATCTTCATTTCAGTCTTAATTCACTGGCAAAGTTCAGTATCACTGTAACACTTTATCACAGTATCAGTATCACTGTAATCACTATTAAAGCAGTATGTAACCTGAAAATTCAGGCCCAAACTTCATCTGCTCGTGACATAGACCTAATGCCTGGAAGGATAACCACAATATAATGACGCAAACAAATTCTTCTTACCAGAAAAGTAAACTGAGTCTACTGGATCTCCATCACCAAACAAAACTAAAACCCATGTACACAAATTGTTTGCAATGTGTTCTAAAAATGGCCATAACTATGCTCAAGAAGATACCAAAAGGAGGTACTTTTCAGACCTGTGGACCCGTCACTTAGGCTGATCTACCTGCCAGACACATTCAGGAGTTCAAATCTCAGAAGAGAAACCATCCAAACCCTTTTGCAACAGGTAGTTGCTGTCAACATGTCAAGCATGGGTAACAGCAAGTACTCTGAAGAGCAATAGAAATATCTTCAAACCACAGATATGTTCTCATGACTCCTGACCCACTTGAAAGGAGGGAATGGGATCATTTACCATACTGTAGAATAAAAATTCCATTTAACAGTTTTATCTTCAAAGATCAAGAATTGCATTGGTTGTGTCCAAAGGAATTTTAAGGATGAAGGTGATTTTTCTAAACAGTTTTGTATCCTATCTTGCTGCCCTCTGTAGCAGCAGTGTGCAAATAGCATAGGAAGCCTTCTGCTTGTGTGCATTATTTTCACAGAAAATCCACGACCAGAAGCTAAGCAGCTGATGACTAACACCTATCTTACAATTCTGAGATGACTCTAGTTATGTCATTATAGACTTCTGAGAGAGACACCAATTTTGGGAGAGTTTCCTTTGTATTAAGAAATATAGTTTATCTTTATTCTAATACTTGCTTAGACAACTAGGATTAAGCTGCTAAGGCAAACAGTGTCTGTCCTAGCTGGAGACAGCTGTTTGAATAGCAGAATGTTCACTACAGTGAAGATGTGTAAGCTGGCAAAAGCTTTAAAAGAAATTTCAGCCTCCAATAAACAATTCTGAGAACATGAACACTGGGCAGATATTGCATCCTTATTGCGAAGTATGAAGCAGGAATTTCATCTGATAATTCTTCAGTAATTATTTATCTAATGCCCAACATTCACATCATATTGTCTTGATTGAGTGACCCCTTCACATACATCCTTGCATTTTCTCTCTGTGCTGCATCTCAGGTGAATGCTGAGAAAGCAGAAAGTGAATGAGATCTTTAACTGGAAATTATGGAGTTGTGATCCTGATCAGAAGGAAAACTTCTGATCAGGCAGCTCAGACCAAAGAGCTTAGAATAGGCAACATCCTGAAATAACAGAATATTCAAATTTCACACATAAAAGATGCTCTGAGTTTCCCTTTCGATCATGTTGCTATGTAGAATTTTGGGGCCATCTGATCTTACTTGAAATGTAATGGAATGCAACTATAAAGATAGAGAATTGCTTTTAAACAGTAAGACTTAACACTTGAAACATTTAATGACTACAAATTCTTCAGACCTCCTCCACCTCACCTTATCCCCCCCTAAAAAAACAAATCCCAAACTAAACAACCCTAAGCAAACTGCCATCTTGAGCTATGAACAACTTAAACAAGAGAACAGAAGCCAAACTTTGGTTTATGTCAGCTGGTTATGGACAGTCAGAGCTAATTTATAGTATACAGAAATAATTCTGTAAAAGATCTTTTCTAGACTGTACAGAAAGGTACAAAAGTTCAGGCTTGCTGATGAAGTTAGAAACAGTCTCGTAGCCATTCTAATGAAACTGCTTAGTAAAGCAAAATCGGTCTGTTTTTGTTCAGTCTGTCCCTCCCCCAGCCCTGTTTGTAGTTTCCCCTTTCCTTAGTCATCACTTGTCTTCTTGCATATGCCAAGAGAACACATCCTTTTGCTCTCTGAATGCAGGTTCCTGCTGTTTCAGAGGTTATCTTAATGGCAATTAGGTCACTGATTTCATTTTTCATAGCTGGTGAGCTAACAGTCATTTAGGTTGTGGGACTGCGCTTCTTTCAGGGCTGGAAAATAATTTGCTCTCTTTTGTGCTTCGCTGCAAGTTGGCACAGTTGCTTTTTAATTGCTAAATCTTGCCTATTCCCCTTCCATGTGTGCTGTGTCTGCCCCCTCACACCTACATTTTTCTCTCTGATCCTGTCTCTTAACTTGGTGCGCTCACTATACTTCACTTTACAAAAAACTTTATAAAGTCTTAGATGGAGAACCTGCTGGTGCTACCCCTATCTCCTCCTGCTCTGTTTCAGATTTTAATGCTGCATTCATCCATAACTTCAGTAGATACCCCCCCCAGCTTCCAGTGTCTGCAGTGGGATTTCAAAATGTGGATCTAGACCATCAGGCAACTTACTTTGCTTGTGAAAACTGTAATAAATGCAAGGAACACCAAGATGTTTGGCAACAGGTAGGAGTCTTATAAATATGTCTTATAGTTATAAGTCTATAACTATATAGTCTATAACTATATAAATTAGTCTTATAAATATGAAGGTATTTGCAGCCATCAGCATTAAGGTACTACTTCTAGTTGAATTAAGCATTCATCTAGGCCTATAAGAAAATTCTCTGAGTATTTTAAGGACTGGGTGCAAAAACTTTCTGCCAGGTTTGCATTTGATTACAGATACACATACTTACCCTAACACAGTTCTTTGCAGTGTGCTTGTGGATTTGTGGAAGTGACAAGAAAATAACAAGCGTGCTGCTCTGCCTCATGAGCACGGTGCTAATGTGGCTGCACCGCTTCCGTTAAGTACGCTAGCTCGTTGCACCGCCATTCCCAAGCTGTATGTGTAATGAATGCACAAGGATAAAATGTAAGGAATATGACTCTCTCATGGATGACTCATCAAGTCTAATAGCATTATTGTCACTTGAAGATGGGCTCAGGGAAACAAATAAGTGTTCAAGTGCTTCTGGCCTACCATTGATAATCCTTTCGATCACAGTTGAAAGCCTTGTTTCCAGACCTGCTCATACTAATTTAGAAACACCCTTCTCCCCAGAAAAAAAAAAAAAAGAATTTGTACCTACATTTTTTCAGTTTATTCCAAGAATGGGAACAGGTAACGTAACTGTTTAATTCCTCAGTGATGGGCAGCTTTCTTTTCTCTTCCTCTTTTGTGCTACTCCCAGCAGACTATTTTTTCAAGAAGCACTTCATATCATGTGCTTTCCAAGCTGCTGCCTCTTCTTACCTCTTCTTTACAATGCTTCCCCCTCTTCTGCCTTGAGTCTACTTTCCTGTGGTTCAGTCCTTCCTCACAGCCTCATTTCTGCTGTTGCAATTATACTACCTTTCCCTTTTGAAGTTGAAATCGTATTAACCAAAAATTAGAACAATGGATTATAACATTAATAACTATTTTGCGACAATATTAAGGCTATGCTGACAGGTGTAAAATCAGAGAATAGTATTCAGTAGAAGTATTGGTAGGTTTATTCCAGCTGTACAAGAATGGAAGTTGCTTTCCTGACTAGTATGCTGTTGGGCTGCCAAATCCCAAGCAGAAGTAGGGGCAAATTCAAATTCAAGTACAAAGTATTAATTGTGACTTCATCTTGCTGTGAGATTTGCATAAGATTTGCTCTTCTTTTACATCTAGCATGCCTAGGATATATACAGTTTTGCAGTAAGTTTTCAAAGGTGATTACTTCTTTTGAAAACGTTACCTGATGTGTCTAAACATACAAGGTAAAGAAATACGGTGCCAAGAGACAGTTTCTTTTGCTAGACCATCATCTTGCTTCAACTACTATCATTTATATGTATTCATAAATATCATGAGACTTTTACCTCCTGTTTACCCCTTATATTTTATAAGCTGGGTAATTTATCTTATCAGTGCATGATACTGTGTCTTGCCCAGAGAATGTATTTATAACTAAGTGACATGGCAAACAGTAGGTGTTTTAAGTATTTTGATTCTGTTTTCTACCTAGCTAAGTATGTGTTGATGTTATTGCATAATTACACAACTGACGATTTACTGAGCACTCTGCTGTATTATGGGTCCCTCAGGGTTTCCTCTACCACAGACCTGAGCACAGGGCATTATTTGCCTGAACTGAAGTGTGATGAAAGCCATGAACAGAGAACCACAGCTGTGTATATATATGAGTGTCTTCCAAATAAGCATCTACAGAATGCTGTAAATAAATGTTAGGGGACCAAAGTGATATTGGAATTGGTATTGGAAGTGGAATTGGTATTTCAGAACTCCCATTGCTCAATGTTTTTGAACAATTTTTAATTTATCAAGATGGTGAAATACCATGTGCTAGACCACTGCGTGGTTCTGTTATTGTTAAACCTATTGTTTAAAATAGAGTTGTGTGTGCTGTGAGATTTGGATTTTCTCTGAGGGATCAGCTTGGAGGAAAAAGTAATGCTAACACGAAGCATTGAAAAATACAGACTCAGAAGTACAAAGCTTACTAGATACTTTAAAAAGCTAATATTTTGGAATATTTAGAAAAGTCAGATAAATTATTATGAATATTGAGGGTCTGCCTTTTTGAAGGGGCAATCCATGTGACTAACAGCTGGGTCTCTGACAGGGGAAAAACAGTTGTATGAGTAAAACTGAAACTCAGCAATACTCACAAAGAAAACTAAGAAGTGGGCAACCTTGGAGTACTAAATATTTGACAATCCCTGGGAAAATTAGAGAACTTCCACAAAACCTACCAGCCTGAAGGGCTGCCTAACATCCTTTGCACCTCTGCAAGAGAAGGGGCTTTACTTTTAGTCAGGGAGAAAAAACACCATAATTGAAGAAGGCTGGTTTTCTTCATGTTATAAGAGTAGTTAGTGTTGCTTATCCTCCATCTTCACTGCTAACCATTACTACATCTTTGGTGTGCATTGTCCGTTATTTGCAATGCAGAAAAAAATCCCATCTTGTTTCTACTCTCCCAATGCATCTAAAGTTAACTTTGTAACTTTAAAGCCTAGTTAAAAAAACAAGCAAGCAAACAAAACCCCACAGAACAGTGTTTAAAAGAAGAGCAACAAGTTTCAGACAGGAATCTGTGTATTCAAATACTGAGCTGTGGGGTACATCGCCCCATGAGCAGGGCTCGCTGGTCTGGTGCAGACACCGCTTGGCTTCCGAGTTGTTTCGGTTCCACAATTTATGCCACTACGTAACAACACTGTAGGTAGAAGACTTAGAGATGTCTCTTTCTTAACATCTAGAGGAGGGAAACACATCCAGTGCTGCATACGTTACTGGTGGATGAGAGGCATGCTGCTTGGTCACAAATGTAAAAAAAATACTTCAGTTAGCGTCCTCAGAACAGCTGCCTGGCACCGAAGAGCTCAGAAACAAAGCACTCTCGAGTGAGGCAGGGGAAAAAAACAAAACAAACAAACAAAACCCAAACCAAAACCCACAGCAGAGCTGCCTTGACAACAACGTTTCAAATTCTGCTGCTCTCAACTTCTCCCTTCGGGCTGCGCAGTGTTTCAGGGCCGCCGCACCGCGGGATGGGCTCCGGCTCCAGCACCGACCCGCCGAGCCATACCCGGCCACCGGATTTACCAGACCGCGCGGCCTCGGCGCCTTCCTGCCCGCCACACCGCAGCCCTGGGGCCGGGGCCGGACCCGGACAGAGGGCCGCCTGTACCGGTCATGGTCCCCCCGGCCCAGGCAGGCAGGGGCGCGGACCGGGAGAACGGCGGGCCGGGCGGGCCGCCGCGGGGCGGGGAGGGGAGTGAGCCGGCCCCGGCAGGGGCGGCCCCGCGTCCCGCAGCCCCAATGGCCTGGCGCGCCGGGCGGGGAGCGGCGGCGGCGGTGCACGTAGCTTTCTCAAGATGGCGGCCTCTCCGGACCCAGCTGCGAGGGCGGCTGCGGAGCTAGGGGCGGCGGGCGGCCGCTGAGGGAGGCGGCAGGGCTCTGGCGGCCCTCGCCTGGCCTCGCCTCCCTGCAGGGCGAGGGGGAGCTTTCCGCGCGGCCGCGAGGCTTCGCCATGCTGCGGGGCTAGAGGCTCCGCAGCGCAGCGGGGTAATAATGTTAGCAGAGGTAAGAGCCCTGCCGCGGCTGGCGGGGTGCGGGAGGGGAGGGAGCGGCTTTCCGTCCGCCCGAGCGGGCAGCTGCGCGCCGCGGCCGAGAGGAGGCTCTGCCCTCGCCGGGGCCTCCGAGCCGCCTCGGTAGCGGGCAGCCTCCCCGTTGGCCGGGGAGGGCAGCGGCGCCGGCCAGCTCGCCCAGGGCAGCGCTGAGCCCCTCTTATCAGCCCGCCCTCCCTCCCCCCGGCCGGGCGCTGTTCGCCCGTCGGGGGCCGGCAGGGCGGGACGAGAGGGGGACGCTCCAGCGCCGCGGCGGAGCCCGGCCCGCCGTGCCTGCTCCGTGCGGCAGCCGGCCGGTGCGGGCCCGCCCTCCCCCGCGATCCGTCGGCGGCTGGGCTTTCCCCCCCGGCGAGGGGCCGCGGGGCCGCTCCTCCGCGGAGGGCCCCGTTTCTGGAGGAGCACACCTGGTGAGGAGGGGGCCTGCCTCGGCCCTAGGCCTCGCCGGAGAGATGTCTCCGCCCGGGCCCCCGACGCCGGATCCGACTTCAGCTCCTCTGGCCTCCACCTCTGCGGTAGCTTCGTAAAGCTGCGTGTTTGCTTTCTTCTTAAACGGCTTAAAGCCAACAGTTTTGCTGTTGCAGGAGTTTGTGGTTGTAGGTAATTGGTAGAAGTTGGCTGCCTCGGTTTCCCTCTCCCTGGTAGGAGGTTTCTGTCCCAAAGCAGCTGAGCAGCCAAGCTGTGAGGCCAGCAGGTATTTGAGGATCAGCGTGGGCTAGAAATGGCTACTGTGTCCGAAGGTGCTCTCAAAGGGGCAGTCTGGGGGTGTTGGTTTTCGAGTTGCTGGAAACGAGACTCTCCCCGTACTCGGTTTTCTCTGCAAAGACCAATTGATTTTCTATTTTTAATATGTCAGCAAGGTGTCTGGCATACAGGTACTTCTCCAACATGATGATTGTGTTAACTGTGTCTTATAATTTGTCATTTTATTCTGCAGTGAAGGTTATTTGTCCAAAACTGGTTTGTCTTAAATCTTGAAGGGTGAAGGCTTGTTTTCTGATACCTGAGAAATTTAGCTTTGCTTTCCTGAATGAGAGCTAAAAAAGTATTCTGAAGCTTTCAGTTTGCATCAGTTCAAAGTTTCAGGGCATTAGGAAAAGTGGTTCTGTAGTGCCATGAGCTTTCCGATTTCACCGGGAGGGTAAAATTTGCCAAGTGAGTTAAACCTGTAAAAAGATGTGACCTATTTTTGCATGAAGGGTATGTGGTGGGTGGTCGGGGTTAATAAGCTGCATTAAGTAGTGTTGGTGAGTGTGATACATAAGCATTAACCATAGTAATTTAGATTATTTTAAGGGTGGGGTAGAATGTTCTGAGTCAGTGCCTCATACCGGACTGTTTTTTCTGTTTGATGATAGCTGTGTATGCCTATCCAAGACACTTTATTGTCTTGAAATTGAAATTTTTTTTTCTATTAGCACTGGTGTAGCAGCATGGATCACACTTGCTCTGTTGGCTTTTTGAGGTAGAACTTGGTGCTTATGTGTGTGATGACCAGTAATGATACTTAGCCTTGGTGTCTGGAGGACTGGATTCTGATGTCCTTTACTTCTAGTTCCTGTATATAAAATATTTGTATATAAGATGCTTCAGGGTGAAGAATTCCAGGCTTGGTCTCTGCCAAGGAGATGACTTTTTAAATTTTTTGGGGGAGTCTAGCAAAGTTGCAGGCTTTCCTTGCCTGCCTGAAAAGCAGTTGTGGGGAGTTTTTCAAACAACCAGACAGCTCTTGGCTGTCAGAGGACCTACCTGATATGTGAACTGGAAGGAGTCCTTCACGGCATGGTTTTTTGGGTGTTCTAATGGTGACTTGGGAGCTAAAACACCTTCTGAAAACTGTATGCAGTCACACCCATGAACCCTTTCCACACTTTGCAGGAAGATGCAGATTGCTTCAAGCCTACTGATACATGTATACTAATCTCTAAACACCTAAATATCTCTCTCTCTTTTTTTTTTTTCTTCTAAAATATGTGAACATTGAGGTGGAATGTATGCTGGACTGATACTACAGTAGGGCAATAGTGAAAACTGCACATGTCTGTAGGCTGCCTAAATTTATCTTAATAACTTTGAGGAGGTGGAACACTGGACAGCCGGGAAGTCTGTTGGTTTTTTTCTTCTCTCAAAGTAACTATTTTATTTGAGAACATATAGTGAAATGAGATAAAAAAATTTGCTGGACATTTGCTGACTTGTGTAGTTTGCTACTGTCTAGAATGGCCAAGATCACTGTCTTTTTTTTTTTTAAGCCATTAAAAATTTAGAAACATTCCTGCCACTATAACTGTTAGTTTTATAATTTAACAATGTAGACAATATTATTCTTAAATATATTTTAAGCATGAAGGAAAGGTAGAATCTGGTTCTACATGTATTGTTATCATGCAGTTAAAACATAACTTAGTTTCTCAAGATCAGTTTCCTACATCCTTTGACTATATCCACATATGCAGACCCCAGCAGAGTCAGTCCAGTTTTGTGTGGATGCAGTTAGGATTAGGATTAGGACCTTCTAATCAGTAATTTCAAGGGAAGATTGTACTTCCCGTCAGGAAAAAAATACTGGGTGTGTTTTTTATTTGGCCCTTACTGCAGGTCTTCTTATTTTAGTTGCATCAGAAATCATGTCATTGGATGCCAAGCACATATACTTATTTACCTACTTAGCAAACACCGTTCCCCAATTTTTCATCATCTTGGCCATCAGAACTTATTTCTGCAGTCACGTTGAATACATTCTGTTTGCATGCGTTGAGTCCTGCTGCAGTGATTGTTTCCCTAGTCTGTTGGGTTAGCCTTTCTGTGTCTTCTCACTTCTTCCCCTTTTCTTGTTCATCAGATGTCTCCTTTGCTTTTCAAGACCCAGTGTAGCCTGTTTCCATGCAACTTGCTGTTTCAGCACTTTTTTGTCTGATTAGGCCATGATGGAGACAAGTTGCAATGGTCTGTCTCCTGTGTTTTCAGGCAACTGTCTTCACCATTCTTGCCTCTCGTGTGGTAGCAACTGTACTGCCCTGACTACAGCGAGGTGGCTGGTGTTTTACAACTCTGGCTCTTGCTGGTCAATAGTGTCTTAAGCTCTGATAGGAGCAAACATGAAATAGGATTTCGATGGGACTTAGTTTACAAGAAGTTTTAGAATGTCTTTCAAATTGATGGCCTGTGCTGTCTGCATTTGCAGCCTGTGTTGCCTCTAAAGAAGGCACTTCAGAAAAAGTGAGGAGTAGATTTCTTTTTCCAATTTTTTTCCCTCCAGTTGCTCATTAAACTGCTTTGAGATGCTTAGTGAGGACTTCCTTTGAATTTATTAGCAGCTAAATTTTCGACAAAGTAATTCTCAGCTTAGCAAGACTACTTTTGTTGCAGTACTAATGACGATTGACGAGATTTTTGAAATTTGACAAAGTAGAAAAACTTTTTTTTTCTTGTCCACAACTAAAAATGAGCCATACAAAATCAGCTCTGACACATTGGTGTTTCTTGTTACTGCAACTGGGCAAGATAATTCATTAACTACATGTAGTATTTCCTTTCCATTAAACAATCTACTTTTTATTTATAAGAGATGTTTAACAAACTTTTTTGTTAAACTTTGATAGCTGCTAACCATTGAAAACTGTTTTTGAGCAAAACCAGGGAAATTAGCCTCGTTTTTAAGAATAAAGGTTAACTCAGCAGCTTAATTTGCTGTATAATAATAATGAATTAGTCTTAGTGAAACAGCAGCAGATTGTAATGTATATGTTAGTCCAGTTCTGAAAGATGCAGAACAGAGTTAACTGCTTGATACATTATAGCCTTGTTAATTTTTTCTGTTCCTTGATACATGGGCATGGAAGGTTGCTCTGATGCTTCATGTGACTGAACTATGTTTTGCTGGTAGAGAGAGCTTCAAATGTGTAGATGATTAGCAGGGTGTGGAAAGAAATTAGTTTTCTGTCCTTTTGTGAAACTTGTATGCTGGGGCTTTGCCTTGGTGCCAGTGTTTTGGCAGATGAGCTGTAGCTAGAGCATCAGTTGGAGCCCCTCTGGAGGTGAAAAGCCTCTCTTCTTCAATATATTCTGTAAACGAAGGCTACCCTGTTGCTGGTCTGCTCTGTGTCCCTAATTGTTGCTATGACAGCTCTTTTAATAACTCCATATTCTGTGGAATGTCAGTTAAAATTACGTGAGGAATGGTAAAATTAGGAAAATTAACCTTTTACAAAGAATGGATGTCATCTGTTCCTAGTGTTTTGTTTTTAAATATTTTGTTGGCTGTTAGTAAAAGATCGTGTCTAAACGCTCAGGAGTATTCTTAGAGTGTACAGTTGGGCCTAAACTGCTGAGACTGAATGCAGATTTCTGCAACAGCTCTAAAATGTCAGTCTGGACCATTCCCCAAAACAGTGCGGAAGAAGAAAAGTGTAAAGTTCCTTAGTTCAATAAAAATAATAATAGCTTGTCTGGTTAGATAGCTGAAGGAGCTCCAAATGATGATTTCCTCTGTCTGGTTGCACTCTAGGGAATTATCTCTGTTTTAAATATGTTTGTCCCTTTCTCCCCACCCTTACAAAGATGACAAAGCATGTTTTCCTTTGAACTAGCATTAGGAGAGTTGCTATTATTAGAAACAAGAAATCATTCGTGTTGAATGTAAGTTATTGGCAACACTTAAAGAATTAATATTTTGAAGTCCCATTAGCACTTTTCACCATTGCTTGGCTGAGAGTACTGAGGCTGGAATAACAGAAAAATCAATTGCAATTGGCACTTCCAGTTATACAAGAGAGAAACTTCAAGAAGTACAAGGCATTGTGATCTTGGGCTTAATTGCTTGTTCTGTCCTGTCCCCCCATTGTCCCTGTGCGCCCCCCCCCCCCGCCCCCATAATGTCTGATTTCTGAATTGAAAAAATGAGGCATTATTTCATGATGTAAACATATTGAAATGTTTTAACAAGAGCACTCTAACCTTGTTTACATAATTTCTATAGTATTAAACCTTAAAACGATGACCGCGTAGGTATGACGTGAAATGGGCGTTTATTTTTAATGTGAGTAAGCATAGATGGTAGGTATGTTCAGTTAGGGGATGGCTTTTATAACTGCCATTTCCTTTGGAAAAGAGGTCAATTCCTACCCTCTTAGAGTTTGGGAATACCTGTTAAAGATGTTATTCTTGCTCTGAAGCAGAAGTAGCTGTAAAATCCTCAGAGAGCGGAGGTGGATTTCTGAAGAAGTTACAGTGTCTATTGGCTTTCTGTTTTCTCTGTGGAAGGGGATGTGATCTCAGTGTTGCAGGTAGAACAGCATGAGTCAAATTTATTCTTGTAGAATGTCAATGTTAAAATACAAACTTTTAAAAAGCCCCACAAATTTTTAACTGGTTTTGTTCAAGTGGAGTTCTCTGAAAATCCAGGGATTTCCCTGGACAGAATGCAGAATTTGACCATAGTGGTTCAGTAGTTTATTTTGAAGCTGTTTCACCAGTGCCCCTTAAACTTCTTCAGTCCTGCTGCTTTGCATATTTTCTCAGACAGTAAGCACAAGACCAATTTGATTTGAACCTCACAGTTAGTTGGTCCACCAGTTGCCAGCAGGAGAAGGAGATAAACTCATCTCTGCTGCTTATTTTCCATTAAGTCCCTTCCTACATCGAATGGCCTGTATGATGTCCTTTCTGTGCCTTGACTTGGTTTGAAGAATTTTTGATAATCAGAAATACTAAATATCAAGAACTGGTTTTTATTTCACAGGTAGAAATAGTGCTGTGTTAATTCAAGTGAGGAGTAATATGGCCTAATTAAAAGGTCACAGGTGCCTGTTGTCTATAACATTGATGTCTAAAATGCTTAATTCAGTGTCCCATTGCAGTTGGAGTTTTGGGTAGGAAGATGAGCTTCACACATTTTCTTTCCAAGAATGTTCATTAATTTGGGGGCTTACTTTGAAGAATATTAACTGCTTAAATGTAGCTGTGCTGTTCTTACAGTGTGATTTTTATTTTTATTTTTTATGTCTGTTCCTCTGCCTTTCTTCCCTTAATCCCTTGCTTCTGGGAGGAACAGGGTGATCCCAGTTCTATTTTAATGAAATCTGTTTGTGTCAGAATGCTATTGTTTCATAAATATCACTATTTTAAGATCACATATTCCTGTTCTCTAGTATATTTTTGCAATTCTAAGATATAACTGTACTCAACACTTCTGCTGGTGCCTCTGAGGCAGTGTAGGTTAGGCTATCTCTTGTGATGTAAGGGAACAAACTTGAGCAGGAAGTTTGAATTGCTACATATCCTGTAGGATGCTCTGCATTTCCACTCTTCCTGTCGGTGCTGTCAGACAAGGCCAAGTAGAAAATACTCTAGAAGTTCATCGCAAAATTCTTGCCACAGCTAACTGACTGATTATGAAACACTGCCTCAGACTTGGGATAATTTCTCTCATAGCTCTTAATTGTTACTGAAAGCAATGGGAAAGAACGTGCTGGACATTCCCAGTCATCCTGTATTCAGCATTTGGCATTCCAGACCGTGTGGATGAGTTAAAAATCTGGTGGTGTATATGCTTTAGGAAATAAGTATCTAGCCTGTGTAACTGTAGAAAGAGTGATTGCTTTAAAGTTTTGCTGATCGTCAGAATGATCTTGGAACTGTTTGACTTAGAGATGTGATGAAGCCTTGCTCGTTGCCATGCTGCTATTCTGACAACTGCTGCTGCAGACTGAGGAGGGATGTCTCTGATTGGTCTTGGGACCTTTCTTCCGTGTGAGGCCTGGCACCTCTTCACTTAAACCTTTGCATTCCATGTCCTTTATAATAACTCAAAACTATGTTTATTTTCAGTTTTCCCAAATGTTGTAGTATTTGATAACATTGTATCATCTTACCTTTCTGAAGCATATGTAATGATTTTTGTGATATCTTGAAAATAAGAGGATCAGAAATAATGATATGTATTCCTTATCCACTGAAGGAACTATTTGTGCTTGAAACTGCATCTGTATTTTGGTGTGTGATTTTTTTTTTTTTTTTTTTTTTTCTTTCTAAAATGCTATGCCGAGTGTTTGTTTCCCCTCCCCTGGTATATCTTGGTGTATTTGTTAATGATAGATATCTTAATTTTTAATGAAATCTATGTTTGATTGAGGTATCTAACTTCTTTTAACATACGTGAAAGAAAAATACTTTTTTTTTATGGTTTATATACTCAAATTAGTATTTCTGATCACAATGCTAACAAAGGGAAATTTCATTAACTTTGTAAAGTAAAATCATATACTGTGAAAATCCTAAACCTTGCAATGTAATGTCTCAATTAGAGATTCAATCTGATGGTACATATAATGAAATGGGAATTACTTATTATGGTTCATTTATTGCTGATATATATAATTTCAAAGTTCTTGTGGAAAACATTGTGTGAATATAATTTTCATTGTTTTGATAAGAAAATATTTCTTTACAATGCTAGGCTAGGAGAACAAGGTTTTATTTGCAATTTTCACTCTTACCACAGTTTTTTCCTTTTCATAGACAAAATTTTTTTTCTAAATTGAGTAATCTGCAGTAGTTGTGTTAAACATAACTTACTCTCGCTTTGTGTGTACAAGCATTTAGTACTAGCACCTTGCTTTATGGTCTTACAACTATATACTGCATTCTCCCTTTTGTGCTTCATGCTTGTGTTAATTTGACTTGCACATGTGACTAAAACTTTGACATAAGTTTTATTTATTTCTTTATGTTGATTTTAAGGTCTGGACTTTAAATAGTATTGGTCTTGTGTCTTTCAGTTGGCAGTTGCCCTACTACAGCTGCTTAAAAAATTCTTGAGATTACAAGTTAGCAATAGTGAGACCAAAGGCAAACTTTAATGTTCTATGAATGTTTCTAAGCTCTTCAATTACTTTATTTGGTATTTTCCTTTATTGAATTCTCCAATTAATGATGTTCTCCTGTTGCCCATTACTGTTTCTTTTATTTGTGCTTTATTTTACTGATACCCCTCTCTTCTTTTGTTTTCTATTTTAAATTATTTTTCTGTTTTAATAATTTCAATATAACATTATGCTTGCATTCTTCTTAATTTTTCTCTCTGGATTTCTAGAGATTTGCCCATAACTGTTATTTCTCTTATTCTCTATTTTTTTTTTTTATGCATTATGCAAACCATTTTTCTGTTTTCCAATGATAAAAGTAATTGCATTGCTTCTGTGTGGAATAGTGTACCTGAGTTAGTCTATGAATGCTTCCACCTTGCTGTCTGAATGGTTCTTCTTTTGTTTATTACTTATGCCTCTCATGTGTTTCCTTCCTCTTTCTTCCTTATATATTTATCTTTTTTTGTCACTGGGTTGGCCATATATTTTTCTTCAGATATCCTGCATGCATAAAGGAATTTAAGACGTTAAGAATGCTATTTCACGTTTGCCTTAACTGGATGTAGTTTGAGCTGATACTAAAGAGGTTTTCTCCCTCCCACCAGACACAAGCTGGTGGGACACTGCTTGTTGTATCAGGTCTAGCAGTTAAGCAGCAGCTGCGTGAGGAATTGTTTCGTCTAGGTGACCCAGCCTTCTGGAGAGGGTGGGAACACAGGAGAAGTTGCCCTATCAACAGCTGCATGGGCTGGTGTGAGGGAGGTGCATAGTGCTTTCCTGCATTTCCTTCTGTTTAGATCTAAGGTGACTCAATATCCAAAATAATTCCTGTCCTTTTGAAAACAGGGAATGTCATCATTCCTTCTTGACTTCTTCTTTGCCTCCAGAAAAAGTTACGAGTAAGGTTGGTTAGCTCCACTTCGGTTAGGTTTCTTTTTTGTTCTTGATGTTCTTGAGCAAGCGGCAATGATTGAGGTTTTTAGATGTCTTCTGTAAACTTGCCCTGAGACCTGGATATTCAAATGACTTAATTAGTTTCGTCTATAATTAGTCTCAGTCTATAGAAGTATTGGTGGCAAGAGTTGATGCACCATTTCTGTCGTTTCCTCCCCCCGCCCTGCCCTGCCCCAATTCTTTGAAATTTGTTGGAAATATTCCATGCCCTGATGTTTGAGAATGAAGTGTTCCACCAAGTTCGTAGAATTGTCCCTCTAGGTAAGCTTTATTTGCAGATGTTCACGCTTGCTTTCCCTCGTCAGTGTCGCAGTGGGCAGGAGGTAGTATATGCACATGGGAGATATTCAGGGAGTAGTTGACACTGTAACTCTGGACCCTGATTTTTTGTGAGGAAGGAGAGGAAGACTACTTGAGGCTAAAAGAGTCATCTAGGATACTCAACAGGCTCTTGGCTTCCATACAGAGGCCAGATGGACAGAGGTTATGGAGCAGAGTCTTGGAAGAAATTGTAGGAGGGTTCACTCTACTTATGCATATCTGGTTTTGCTTCTGACCTATACACTGCAGCGCCAGTCAGCAGAGTTAGGTAGCAGATCACTTGGATAAAACTTGTGAAGTTTCCTAGGGGTTGTGGAGGCAGCAGGCAGAATGGTTTTCTCAATAACGGTATTCAGGAAAAGGCGAAAGTGCACAGAGGACTGTGAAAGAGATGCACGGAGTAACCATGCTTTCCCGAAAGGGATGGTGAACCAAACATCTCTTAGAAGTGAGTGGATAAAGCAGACAGGCAATAAGGACTGACAGAGGGATTGGGAAGGGGGATATTAAACACATGAAGGGGAAAGACTGGGATTGTTTTTATTAATATTCCCATTACATTTATCCTATGGGAAAAACACAATAATATTTAAACACTTTTTTCCTACTCTTGAGTAAGGGCAATTTTTCCATACCCTCAAAGTGCTGCTTTTTTTGTTGTACGTTCTGCCAAGAGTTAGGCATCAACTGCTTATTAAAGAAGTTGCAGTCGTCTTTGGATATTGTGGACTACTGAATAATCTGGAGACACAGAACTAATCTCTTTCTCTTGCTTTATTTTATGCAACTGGATGATATTGTGTCCAAAAAAACAGTTGCAAGGAACCAGAAGTTTTGAGGCTTACTCTAGCTTTGTAAAGGTTTTCATCATTTTGTATGACATCTGTTTCCACAGTTGTTTTGTCTTCATCCAGTAAGCATGCTTCATATGAAACTTGGCCTCGTAGGAGTTCAGATGTACTCTCGGAGACTACTGGGAATTTGTAGTGAAATAGTGGTTGTATCAGTTTCTACATTGTGTAACTGGAGGAAACTTACGGCACTTAAAAGAACTGCAGCAAGTTCAAACTTAAGAAGGAAACAGTGGAGTAACATCACAATCTTCAGAGGAAGGTGCTAGTATTCTGTCAGTGGATTTAAGTTTCTTCTTAAAATTGCACTGTATTTGCAACTTGGGATCTATTATTTGGCTACTGAAAGCTGCTGCTTTGTGGTGCATAATCTGATCTTTGAGGTTCCTCTATTTTTACATCCATTTCATTTTGTAATTTGTTAATTATGATGCTGGTTTAAAAGCACTACATACTTTTAAAAAAATGTTGGGGAATTACCAGCAAATTTTTGAGAAGAGAAATTAGATACAGTGAAGGGGTGATCATTGCAAGCAGGAGTCCAAACTGAAGCTCGATTCATGGTGCTGGCACTGATTGAGGGCTTGGAATTAGAAGAACACCCCCCCACCCCCCGAGTATTAAAATCAGTGAATATAATGTTGGTAGCTGTTTCTTCAGATTCCAATGTTTAGGCAGTAGGTGCCCGTTATTATGTTGGTGGTAGGTGTATAGGAGGCTACTGCTCTTGCTTGTTCATTTTTGAAGACAAAGGTGAGCACTGGGGGTTGAGGGGGTTAGTACTTTTAAAAGTTGTGTTACTTCCCAGTCACATAAAGGGGGAGTCAGAATATTAACTGGGAGCACCACTAAACTTTTTAAATCTACTGTTTCCTTGGTGGCCAGTGTAGCCAGTATGTGGCTTCAGTATATGGATGTATTTTGTTGTGGCACAACACCCCTTGTGGTGGAATTGGATATTGTACATTCTTTTCCAGATGGATTTGTATTGTAATGGATGACCAAAACTGGACATAGGACTCCAGGAGTGGTCTTACATCTTCAAAGAGAGAAGGTTCAGTTTGCTGGACTTGCTGGTGACACTTTTGCTGGGTAGAATGCTGTTGGCTGCTTTTGCTACAAGGGCATGCTGCTGACTCGTGTTCACCTTACTGCCCACCAGGACCTCTGGGTCCCTTTCTGTAGAGCTGTTTCCCAGAGAGCTGGCTCACCAGACTGTATCGTGGCCAGGGTTATTCCGCAGATGCATACTTGTTTTTGTTGAACTTCATGAGATTACTGTCAAGCCATTTGTCTAGCCTGTCAACATCCCTCTGAACAGTAGCTCTACCTTCCAGCGTATTGAGCGCTCACCCCAGTTCAGTATTCTATGCAGACTTACTGGGTGTGCACTGTGTCCCATCACCCAGGTTGTTAATGAAGACATTAAACAGTATCCGTCCCCCATACTGATCATTGAAGGTTCCCACCTAGTTACTGGCTGCCCACCAAACTTTGCACCACTGATCATGTGAGGGGCCTTGAGCACAAGTCTTATGAGGAGCGGCTGAGGGATCTGGGGCTGTTTAGTCTAGAAAAGAGGAGGCTGAGGGGAGACCTTATCGCTCTCTACAACTACCTGAAAGGGGGTTGTAGTGAGGTGGGTGTTGGTCTCTTCTGTCAGGTGTCTGGAGATAGGACAAGAGGAAATGGTCTCAAGTTGAGGCAAGGGAGATTTAGGTTAGATATTAGGAAAAATTTTTTTACTGAGAGGGTTGTCAAACATTGGAATGGGCTGCCCAGGGAAGTGGTTGATTCACCATCCCTGGAGGTATTCAAAAAGCGAGTGGACAGGGTACTCCAGGGCGTGGTTTAGGGGGCATGGTTAATGGTTGGACTTGATGATCTTGAAGGTCTTTTCCAACCGAAATGATTCTATGATTCTATGTGTCTCTGCATCCAGCAATCCAGTCAATTTTTCATTTACCTTACCACTTATCCAGCTCATACCTCACCAATTTTGTGATAAGGAGGCTGTGGGATATTGCATTAAAGGCCTTGCTAAGGGCAAGGTGCACAACATAAGCCCCGCTGCTTGTCCGCAGCATCAGTCACCTCATCATAGAAAGCGATTGGGTTGGTCAGACATGATTTGCGCTTGGTAAATTCATTTTGGTTGCTCACAACCTTCTTAAGGACTGAGGTGAGGCTGACTGGGGTGTATTTTCCTTCCTTCCTGGCCTGGACCTTCCATCTTGCAGATCCTCTTCTGCTGCCAGTATAATCTGAGAAATCATTTACGTTGGCTTTCTGTTGAGCTTTGGCTGTCTGGATTCCATAATACCAGTTGCAGTACTGCCTGTAGTGAAGGTGCCATTTGACATTACAGCTGGGAAACTCAATGTGGTTTTCCTTTCTGAGCCCTACATTACTGTTTATAGCTTTTTTCCTCCTTGTTAATAAAGAAAAAGTGACTTTTTTTAGGGGTGGAGAGGGATGGGGATCTTCTAACCACATGATTTCATTTACCAAAATAATGTCACAAGACATGTGACATGACTGACTGTAGTTAGAGACAACAGCCTAGATCACTAGGGACAATGTGGAAATTAATTTTTAGTCTTGTTGAGCATGTCTGTTATTGGAAGACTCCTGGCAATTATGATAGATAATGTGAATTAGCTTCTTTCACATTTGTAACTTGACCTAATAAGGCAGTTAGAGTCTCTCTTTATATTTAGTCCAGTCTCAGATAAAAACATTCTGAAGCTATGTTGCTAACTTAATATTTTTTAAAGTAACTTTTTCATCTAGATGAGGAGTATTGCTTATCTGGGAACTTCTAGCTTATGGTATGTACTTCTGAAAATAATAAAAAACCACAGTAAAATATTATACCGCATCCAAAGCAGTTTCGTCTTAAAGTTGGTGGGATAATGTTGTAGTTCAGAGGACTCTGAAAATTGTGCTGCAAGTAGCAAATAGCAGATACAATATTACCAGTGGATTAAAGAATTAAACAAAACTCTCAGATGACTGATTTTATACCCTGAGGAAGCCAGGGTACTAAGAGATTATTCAGAAGTTAATGACTAAATCTTTCTACAGTAAAGTACTGGATTTTGTGTGTGTGTGTATATATATATATATATATATAATATTTATGTATATGTGAAATATATCTAAACACATAATAAGTTTAACTCTCAGTAAAAAAAGTCACACACATCCTGCAGATATGTCATTGAAACGTATGGTTTATCACTCTTTAGAAGAAACTACTGGTTTTAAGGAGTTTGAGAAAAATTATTTGCTTTTAGATGCTTTTAAGCAGGTCATCAAGTGGTAGAAACAAGAATTTTATTCTTTTTCAGTGTAAAATTTGAAGGGGTCGTCTGCTCTGTTCACATGTGATGAGTTGTTTAGGAAAAAGCAAAAAAAAAAAAAGCACAACAACTGCTGCAGTTCCAAAGTGTGCATAACATTATGGAATTTATCTTATTTTATACCTTCATGTCTTTGACAGTTTTGTATTTGTAAAAACTAAGCACTTTCACTTCATTTCACTTTCTATTTTTGTGGGGCTGTTAGTATTTGAAGTTTGAGATTTCCTAAAGTAGATACTGTATTGTTGTGTGTCTTTTTTCCTTTTTTTTTTTTTTTTAAGCTAATTCTATCAATTTAAGATTGTACAAACTATTTTGCACACAGCAGCTGCTGTGAAATTGTGTGGTATCTCCACAGAAGAAATAATGGATATATTTTAAGGAAAGTAATCATTGTTTGTCAGACCTCTTATAACCCATCTTTTTCTACTTTCTCCTCCCTCTAAAGATCATGGACAAGAATGGCTTGCCTTTGAACAGAAGGCTGTGTTCCAAACCATTTATGTATAAATAACCTTCATATATATATTTTCTTAGTAAGTATGAGCTGATATAGGTAATGGCATAAATTGGGAAGTAAGGTGGAGATTTGAGTTCAAGGAATAGGCAGCTGCTTATTGCTTGGCAGAAAGGATGCTCAGTTGAAGTTACCACTACCATGGAACATGAGCTTAAAACTAAAGACATTTTTTTTTTTCTACCTTCAAAAAGCATAGCTGTTATGGTATGAAGAAACCTTTTTAAAAATGTCCTGTGCAACTGTTTCTGCAGTAGCCCTGAGCTCTGCCTGCAAGTTTTTAATTAGATGGAACATAAAGAGATGGCCTACTAGATCTGACTCTTTTATGGAGAGAGACTGATTGAATGTATTTCTGTCAAGATAAATATTGGGAATCTTAAGTGGTAGAAATTGTTCTAGAAGCAAAGTTGACGATTCTTTAAATTCGTTTAGTGGGATCAGGTTTCTTTAGCAGTGAAAGAAAGAAAACATTGGTGAAAGGAACTTTTAAATAACTTTGCTGCAGTTTTAGGCAAGAAAGTAAAAAGTTCAGAATGCTGCTTGAGCAGTAATCACAAATGAAATATTCAATAACAGTTTCTTGACTAAAGAACATATGACTTCTTTTCAGCCATTTAGGAGATCAGACTTTTTTTTACTTGATAAAGATTCTGGGGGCTTCCCCTTCTCTCTCCTTTGCCAGTGTTTTGCACCAGCAAAACTTGAAATAGATGTAATCTGTTTATCCAGAGGCTGAACATAGAACAGTCTAGATTATCTCATTGGCTTGAATTCAAGCTAGAGTTGAAGAGATTACTTCATTTTCTCACTGTAGATCACCTTAGGTGATCCTGTCAAGCAATAAGCCTGGCCCTGTTTCGATCACCCTAAGGTGATCCAAAATGCTTTGATCCTTTTTGTCTGTCTTCTGTTCACATGTCTAAACTAGCTTAGATACAAGTCAGTATGAATTATTACGAAGGAAAAGGATCACTTTGAAATTATATTAAAAATGAGTTTGAGTATGTCACTTCTTTATTTAAGAAAGTAGCTGAAAGTGGGCTTGCATCTCCCATCCATCGTTATCCAAGATGTTCAAGTGCTTCTTTTAAACTTGACCAAAACTCCATATCCTTTTAAACTAGAATACAATTCAGAGTGGGTTTTAATGCAAGCATGTTACCAGAAAGAGTATGTGTGTGTGTGTCTCTGAAGGTGGCCTCTTGTTTTTCATAGTAGGATAAATACTTATTCCACTTTCAAAATAAGGTTACGTGAAATGAGGCTTTCTGTCCCTTGCTGATAATTCTGCTGTATAATAAAATAGCTGTTAGTGCTGAAAATGAAGGTTAGTAAAATGAAGGTTGGTTTAAAATTAAAAAATCCACTTCCTAATTTCATGTTGTGATCAGCAATGCTGGCAGAGCAGGTGTGTGCGTGTGTGGAAATCTTGACTCTGGAATCTGGGCTGAATTTTACTCTGTTTTTTCATTTGAAAAGAAAGTTTGGTGTTGAAAATATTTACCATTTCTTGTAGAACAATTATCAGTGTTAATCAGAATACTGTTCTTTTTCTTCATCAGCTTCATTACACAAACCAATTGTATCAAAATATGGAACATAATTTTTCTATTTTTATTTTAATAGTAATATACTGACTATAGCAAACAGGCAGGTTTTATTTTAGTAATGGAATTTGTTCCTCTCTGGATAAATACTGAAATTGAAGTAACGTGCACAATAGCTTTTAAACTTTTTAACTTTTAAATTTTTTTACATACTGTACTTCAAGAAAATGTTAGTGTATATTTTCATTCAAAGGTTTGCACTTATAAAAATGAACATCATGAATACTCGAAACAGTGCAGTAATTGTGGTTTTAGAATGTGGATGAAAAATTATTGACTGTCCATAAGAGCTTTGCTACACCATCTTGTATAACTGTGGGGGGGGGTAGGGGAAAATGATCCCAAAAGCTTTTCTGTCTCATGCAGTGTGAGGAGCAGCAGGAAAATCCAAACTAAATACAGTTACACATGATTGCACTTGAATTAATCCAACTTAACCAATTAAGCCATTTGACGTACATAGTGTGCATTGAGCAGAAGAGGAGGAGAAGGTGAGGTAGGGAGAGGACAGATGGACTCTTGCTTAGCAGAGGAGGGGAGAGCTTCCAGCCTCTGTAACTGGGAGGGATCAGCAGGAATACTGCACTTATCCAGAAGAAACTTCATTGGCCTAACTTCTTAACTCTTAACATTAATTGTGTAATTTATTTTTTTATTTAAAAGACGATTAGTATATATTTATATACTTCAGTGTTTTAAGCTTGCTTTGGGAAAAAATACTTAGAACAATAAAAGAAAAATAGACTATATAAAATTCCTTTTTAAAAAAAAAAAAATCCTAAGAGTTTTCTTGTGAGTTCTGCAGTAAATTGTATAAATTCACTACAATTATTTTTACATAGTCTGAAGTAGAAATGGAGTTTTGCCTTGCCTTTTTGGGCTAAGGAAGGAAAAGGGCAAAAGGATAAGGAGGATAAGATAAAAAGAGACCTCTAGTGATGTTAGGAAATGAGGATATGCAGAACTCTCTTCAAAACCTTGCTTGACATGTATTTCATTTGATTGCTCGAACTTTGGCAGATAGGAGAATGTAACTACAAAGATGTTAATGGCTTACTTCACAATCATTAAATATTTCTCCTAGTAGTGTAACACAACAATTTCATCACAGATGAAACTGGCACTCCAGTTTTCCAATTTTACTTGTCATGCTAGTGAAGAGACAGTAATTTGAATCCTAAAATAATGTTTTTAATCACTTGACAAAAATGACACTCACCTTAATTATAGAAAGGTTTATACGTGAACGCATTCCATTTACACTCAAAATGGAAGTAAAATTAAAAGGCAGATGTGTAGAATTAACAAAATTAAACTTGACGTCTACTGTATATGCAATCCTTGTCTTTTTTTTTTTTTTAATGTGAGCCCAGAGGTGGCATTAAATACATTTGGCAAAACATATTAAAAAAAAAAAAAACCAACAAACAAAAAAAAGCTTAAACTACCAAATGGCAAAGAATAGTTTGCTTATCAATGTCTAGTTAGGGACAGGTCGGCAACTGTCATTTTTAAAATATTAATGGACAAATGTAATTGGATATACACAGTAAAAGAATTGTCAGCAAAGCAGCATGTTTTTGTTTTTAAATGGCACTGTTCTTTCAATGTTCAGATTATTCTGTTGCAACCATTAAATCTGAAAACAATCACAAATGGCAGTGTTCAGAAGTGGTATTGGCCTGTTGGATACTACAGCTGTAAGACCTAAATAGTATTCTGCTGAAGCTTTAGGATTGACAAGTGGATGATTCCAGAGCCCAGCCTTCCTGTGTGGATGTTCTTTGCTTCCCATCCTGCCCTGTCTCCAAATTTGAAACCACAATTACTCTGAGTGTGTGGGGGAATTGTGAAGAGAGCTGAGTATGCCTGGAGCAGGAGCTCCTGGCTGGAGTGGGAGGACGGTGGCACACAGAGCCTCATGAGAGGAAACACCTCTGCTGTTTGGTGGCAAAGGGGAAGATAGGAAGAAAAGGACTACCTGTCGGCTGGAGTTCTGGAGTAGCACTGGTTTTGCACTAAACTAGAAACACTTATGTATCTTATTGCCAGTTGCAAGCTAAAATTGACAGTGCCAGTTTAAATCCAAGAACAAACCTATAGTCACTTTGTGAATTATTTTAGTGAAATGTGTATCAAGGCTGAGGATTTTGCTTAAAGATGGGACAGAAGCAAAGCTCTGAAAGCTTGTCAGCTCGATTAAGCAAGCAAGAAATCTATTGAAGCTGCTTTAAAGTATAGTAAGACATAGTTGTGTTTGTTACTGGAGTAAATCATTGCTGTTGTGGCTGGTACATTAAATCCTTGCCATGCTACCATTGATTTGTCTGCAAAATACTTTAGCTAATTCATAACTAGTAAATTATATTATGCATAACTGCATGCATACTAAATTACAGTGGGATTTTTCTTCTCTTAAACTGTTGATTTAAGACTGTCTGTGTGGCCTTAGTACACAGTTTCTAGAAAGTGAATCCTGTGGATTTACATAAGCTCCTGTGTGAATGGTGATGTTAAGTCGTGTAGTCAGTCTTTGCTCAGCACTGCTAGCCATAACAGTATGCAACTGGGACCATCAAAATGCTGCATTAATTAGGAAGCAGAAGCCAAAGAAGGGAAAAGCAGATGTGTATAAGAAAGCAAGTTCTTTATGTACTACTCTTAGTAGCTGGCTGTATACTGTGGAAAAAACATTGAGTGGGAAAAATGGACAAAGCCTAGTCAAAAAAAAAAAAAAGTTAAGCAGGTGGTGTTGAGAGGTGATAGTCTTGTTATCTGTAACAGCTGAATCAAGCTCATGTGAATATTTGCATTAGTGTGTGTCTCCTCTCACCTGATAAGGCTCTTCAGTGTGCTGTTTGGACTTACAGGCAGCCCTTTATTTCAATTGCAATTTATTTTGCTAAAGCAATTCCTTACTGTGGGAAGAAAATTGCTGTGTGTGACTATGATGCTACATTAGCCCTTTGCGTATATGACCTTACTAGTATGGTGCAGAAGTTTTTCTTTGTAAGATCTTAGTCATGAAAGATAAGTGGTGATGGTGGGGCTAACATACAGCATCTGTGGTGGTGGTAAGCTGAAGTGGCTAAAACTGATGACGTGGAACGGTTGTTGATCTGGAATAAAGATCCTTTATCCATGTGCACATGTGTGTATGCATACAGTATCTACCCATACATGCTTACCACAAGATTAAGGCCTATATTCTTCCTTAGTGTTTAGGTAACTGTCCCTAGTTGACTGAAATTCAGTAAATAGTACTATGACAGTTCAGCTTGGAAGTTTGCCCTCCCAGCATAGGGCATGTCAGCTTCTTTTAAAGGGTCTGAAGAGCTGTGACTTGAACACTGTTTTTATACCATCTCTTCAGAAGACTGGCTTGTTCATTCTGTCAAGAGTGACAAGCATTCACCCTGCAGTTAACTTCAGTAAGGTTAGGCAGAGCTTCAGTAGATCTGTGAATCTTATAAAAAATTGACATTATAAATAAAACTTATTTGGAAATAAGTTGTAAGTAGCGGGGTTTGAATTGGTTTGAATTGAGCTAGTTCCATACTGACCAGCTGTATTAGTCATATTTGTGTAATGTTTGGACTTTCTTTTCTTTTAATAGTTGATTGTGATGTGTTAAATGAACTTCGAACAAAGTTTTCATTTTTGTTTGGGAGTTGTACTGCTGAAGTCCCTTTAAGAAGTGTGAAGTTAGGGCAAGTTTTATTTACAGTCAGCCTAAAGGGAACCATGCTGATGATTAGATCCCTTTGAATGTCTCAAAATCCGTAAAACTATAAACCACTCATCTAAAGTATACAAGAATTGGGCCAGTATCTGTTGTACTTACTGCAGTGTACCAAGTTGTGTGAGTTTTAAGAAATCCTATTAAAATACCAAATGAGATTTGAATCTCTGTAGCCGTATGCTAAATTGCAAAACTAGAGCATAGGACAAAAGGTCACTGTTTTATTTGAGTTATAGAACTTTTTTTGTTAATTATCCATTCATCCAACTCTGAATATACATCCTGCTATCTAGTTTAATTAAGTTTTGTTAAGTCATTTAGAGTGCTTATGCCATATTTAGAATTTAAACTTTTTTGAAAAATGCCATTAAGCATGCTGATTTTTTGACAAAAAAAGACCATGATTAAATGTTGTTTTCTGTGTGTATCTTCCTGTTGCTTGTAGTGCTGTGCAGAAGTTTTAAAATGTATTTCTGAGGGCATGAACATGAGGAATCTTCTTTGTGTATTGAAATGTAGATAGATCATGAAAGCTCATGTCTTTTTTTTTAGTTAATTGTTTTATTTGCCACATTTTTTAGCTTGATGTCCCTCTTCTTATATCTCTCCTCCCCACCATCCAAGCAATTTTTCTACTGCATTTACTTACTGTGAGTCAACAAAATCTTCTACTCAGCTGTGGCCAGGTTTTTGTTTTTATTTATTGTAGCACTGATCTTCAGCATTTTAGCTGTGTGGATTGTATGGTTAGTATCATAGAATAAAGCTCTTTTTCAGCTTAAAGAGAACTGAATAACTTGTAATCCAGTTTTTTAATTGCAACACTTTAATTTAAACACGTAAGTATGTAGACGAGTGTAAATTTTTTCCAGCCTCAAACACCAAGAAAAAAGCCAGTATAGCTTCTCCATCTCTTGCTAAGAAACTTGGAACTAGGAAGAAAATAGAATTTCATCTCAATGTTCCATTAAACTTAAAATAAACTGGAAAGAATTAAATTATTCTGATGATTACAATTTATATCTATGAAACAGTCTCTCCTTAGAGCTATGATTTTGCTTTTGGGCAGTCTGATGTCTTGCTTTCAGAAAGGAACCGAAGCTGCTTTATGTAAGAGCCTTATTTTATATTATTTTTCATTGTTTATAGGATTTTTAAAACTATTTTTGTGAGGAAGTTGATTTTTCTGAATCCCATGCCCAAGATGGACAGATGAAATCTAAATAGTCCCTTTAGAGAAATGAGAGCTGTAGGCAAGCTTCCCCTGTCCTCCATATTAAAAGCTAAAAAAGGGCTCTGCAAATATGGTGTTCAATCTCTGCTTGTTTTCTAAATGTCAAACTGCAAGACGAGTTTATTTAAATACTTTCTTAGTGTTACTTGTTGACATAGCAGTTGTCTGAGTTCCCATCAGGGTGTCATTTGATCACTGGTAGGAAAGGTGTAAATTAGACAACAAAAAAAGAAAAATTGAGGGCCTTGGAGCTGGAACAGTTTTGGTGGCCTATAAATACTTATCATTGGTTTCACACTCTTGGGACTTGGCTGAAACATGCTTTCCATATCGAACTAGAGACTAGATTGAATTAAATTTATGTAATCTTTGTCAACTGCATTGCGGTATTGTGAAGGTCCAGAACTATTGTAGCTCTGCTCAGTCAGGTTTTCACTACCTTGCTTTTTAGATTACCCTGCATATATGTATATATACGTACATATGCGCATCTATAATTTATATAGATAGATCAAGTGTATATGTATATATGTGTGTATATGAATGCACTTATGCTGTAACCTATATTGGCACAATAATCTGAATCTTACTGCTTTTTTCATACTCCTGGTGAATCCGCCAGCACAGGTGAAGTTTTGCCTGCTGCATTATGCAAGACAGCAGCCCCAAAATCCCACCAGCCCCACAGATGCTCTTGCAGCTGACTTTAGCTGCACCATGGGCTTTCCAAACAACCCATCTCCTCCCCATTGCAAAAGTATCAGTTCTACCTGCTAAGCCAGATCGCTTCTAGGAACGTGGTAATGCCTGCGTGGAGAAAAATGTTAATCTGGAATCTCTTTTTTTTTTTTTAATATATATTAAATTTCCTGATTTTAAAACAGAATTGCATTTAGATATTTCAGAAAATTGTTTGAAGGCTTTTGATTTCTGTGGTAAAAATTGTTAGAGGTAGTAATAAGTTTCTTAAGGTTCCCTTCCTTTTATTTAAAGGGAGGAGTAAAAGTAAACTTGCACCAAATATTTGGTGCACCTGTTGACCCATTTGTGACTTGACTGGAGAAAGGGACGCATTTTTGGTCTTGCAGCTGCTTTGATCTAGGGAAGAAATAGCATTGCTTGGTTGTGGAAAATGACGTGTTTAGTTGTGTAAAACAAGGTTGCATTTGTTTCTTCCTGTTCTGTTACAAAGCCTGCGTTTTTCTTGGAAGTGGTGCAGAATTTCATGGGGCGGGGGGGAAGGGATCTCAAGAAACAAAAGCGCATAAAATGAGAATAGAGAAGAAAAAGAAATTATGCTTTAAAGGGTGATAGTTGCATCTGAAGTGAGAGGTGAGTAACAATATTTGAAAGAAAAATGCTCTAATGTTGGCTGAACTGGACTACTAGCCCACAATATAACTTGATAGCAATGTGCTTTTAAAAAAATAAAGATAATTTTTATTTCATCAAGCAAAACTGATTTCATATCTAGGTAAAATGTATCAAGCTTTGTAGAAACTACAGATATTGCTTTGGAGATGTAAAGTTGTATGAATATCATATTAATTATTCCTTTTCCATGTGTTCTTGTTTACAGACCAGTCTTTCCATATGGGGATGGGGAAGTCTTGGCCTTGTGCTTTTTCTAGTAACTTTTGGACCTTTCGCTATATTTTACTTTGCATTTTATATCCTCTGCTTTGTGGGTGGGTAAGTATACTACTTAGTGTATTGTATAATTTACTATGAAAGTAAAATTTTAATGTGTATATTAGCAAATAGTTTGCTCTGAAAATCTGAAGTGACTTCTATGTAATTAATGTTTCCATATTTGAGCAGCTCTTTATGAGCAAAATTTTTTTCTTGAAATCTCAATTTTATCAAAAGTTTTTTTTTTCCCTTTGCTGTTGAATAGCGCTTATACTACCTTTGCCCAGGCAAAAAAAAAGATTTCCGATTTAAAAAAAAAAAAAAAAGAAAAAGAAAAGTAGCTATTTATACTGGTTGTTAGAGGAAAAGTACTCACATAAAACCAATGTTCATGTCAGTTCATACTTTCTATTACTGTGTTGGTTATTTTCCCAGGTACTTACTAAGTAATTATGTCCCCTTTCCTTATCACAATCTCATTTTCCTACCCGAGATACTTCATTCATGAGGAAAGTGAGTTGATGTTTTCCTTGGTGTGTGGAAAGTATGCTTATCTTGAACAAGTAGATCAGTTCAGCAGCTGTAGACATTTCATACTTTATCTATATAGGCAGGAAGGGAGCAAACAGGTGATGTTTTTATAGACTTTAGCACCATTATTACATTGTATATTATAGTATCTGCCTTGTAACCATTAAAACTTTTGTTTTTGATGCCAAGTCTAAATGTATTAGTGGGATATTCCTCCTTCCTCTCACTTACAAGAACAATCTGCAGGACAGTGACATTTCTAGGCTCTCCAAGACCTGCTTGGCTTCTACTGGGGTGTTTGGTCTATCTTTAATATTTTTAATTCCTTCCTTTGGAACACTCTTTTAGCCTTCTTATTGGATATAGTACAGAATGTATGTATATTCCTGTATGTCTCATCAAAACATGTAATAGAGTTTAGTGGCTAAAATTAGAGCTGCTACACTTGGGTTTCAACTGTATTAAACTTGGAATTCCATCTTTGAGAAATCAGAATAGTCAGTCTACCAGAGCGAGGATTTAGTTAAAGTAAAACTACCTTTTATGTAAATGCTTTTGTCTTGTTAAGTCTTGATATATGTATGATTGGCATATTTTGCTGGCCATTTGTTCAGGGCAAAAGGCAAAGAGTTTGTCCAAAGGGCAAGAGTTTGTCCATTTACTGTTTTGTACTACCACTTCCTTAGTATTTGCAGTATGAATAATGTAGGATATAATAATTTCTTAAAAGCATATCCTTCCTTCTTGCTCAATTTCAGTTGCTTGGCTTTTCAAAGCTAACAGTCAAAGCAGTCTCTCATGGAGTATGTCTGAAGTCAGCTACAGTTTGCCACTGTGAGACTGCCTCTAGTGCCTGAGCTCACTCATTCTCAAGTCAGCTCTGATATCTCTTTGCTGTGATTCTTTTCCTGCTTTGGTTCTTTTTTGTAGGTAGTTAGTGAACATTGATCTTAAGGATAAGTTCATCTTGTGTGTATCTGTTAAAGCAGAATTTGTATCCATCTCCCTATTATGTGTTTACTTATGTAGATAGAATACGAAGTTGCAGCCTTTCCAGCAGAATGTCATTACTTCATTACTTTAACATACACGTCTTCTTGGCTAAGGCTGTGATCTGGCCCTGTTTTACACTGTTAATCTTTTTCAGAGCAACACACCTACTTTAAGTTTAACATTCAGCATACAGAACCATGAGTCCTAACTAGGTCAAGTAGGTTTATAGCTAAATTATTCTTGCCTGCTTTTTCTTTTTGAATTAATTCCCATGAAGTTACACAAAATACTTACTCATGTTTCTCTTAGAAACAAACGGAAATTAATGTTGTGAAGTAACCTTTTCACTTATGAATGGCAATTGTATATCGTAACATAATTTATATAAATTTAGAAAATAAAAATCTAATTTTGGTTCATGATTGTAGTATTGTCCTTAATACTTACCGTACCCATATCTGAAGAAAAATAATTTTGGACATGGATTTTAATGGTAGAATTTTATGTTGAAACTTGGAGTTCTTATCCAATTTGTCATGCAGTTTTCTAACTTTTTATACGTGCTCAAAACCAGTGGCCTGTATCAAAGGTTTCTGACTTGCACTAGCTGGGAGTCCACTTCTGTCCCATTTTGCAGTTCAAACAAAAGAAAATGTTGAATCATAGCTGGTTGCATTCTTAGTATTAACCTAAGCATTTAAATTATGTGCCAGTGAGTTGTGAAGGAAAACAATGGTGATGCCATAGCGGTATCAACAAAATTAATCTGTTTATATTGTTTCACTTCTGTCATGTGCTATCTAATTATTTCTTTTCTATTTACTCTTAACTGTGTGTTTGCACAGATAGCTTGTAGTAAGCGTACTATTGTTGTTTATGTGCATGGAAGTATACTGAAATTATTTGTGTATATGAATAAAAGCTCTAAATCAAAAGTTCTCCTTGTTTCATTTTGTTTTGTTTTAAGACTGTTTTATAAAATGTTAGCTTTTTTGGTTTTTAGTACATCCCTCTTCAATTCAGGATCTGGTAACTCATCACTTAGGGAACTGAGCTCTTTCCACCAAAAGCAGGAGGCAAAAGATAGGTATCGTTTCTTTAACCTGTGTAGCCAAGACTGTTACAAGGTGTTAATCTTCATGAAATGTTTTTTTTGCCTCTACTTCAAGTATTGGTGCAAACCCCTTAACCTGAGTGCTGGGCCTGTCTTTTACCATATGCCTTTTCTTTGTACTATGATTGTTTCTTACCTTATTCTCTCTCCTTCCCTCTTTCAATCCTAAGGAAGTAAAATAAAAATTATGTGAATTGCGGGTCTGCCAACAGCGTTAGGCTTCTGATGTTGGGAGAATTGAAATTTCTTGGACCATCAGTTGCTTTAAAGGAATTTGCTCTGTCGTCAAACATAATTATTGATACTTAATCACATCCATATATATGTGACTGGCTGCCCACATTGACGATTCTAACTGCTGACCAAATTGGGAGCAGTTCTGAAGCTGCTTTTTGACTTACACAAAGCATTCAGCTGGGGCTGTTACTTTTCAGACTTGAGGGGAAAATGATAACTCTGTAGTCTTCATTTTTCTATCTTTCACCTTTGTTCTGCTGTTTATCTGTCCCTGTGAAAAGCTGGCCTTCCAATAATCTTTGGAAAAACTTAACAACAAAAATTTAAGTAAAATACCATCTCTTCCTTTTTCTGCTCTATTCATTTAGAGAAAAGAATAAAATGATTTCTCATTTACTGTACTGAATATCCTCTTGATGAATTAGATAAGCATTTGCACTGGAAGTTTCTGGTTAGCTAACAGATACACTGAATGGTCAGGCTATGCATCCTTCTCTAATGCACACATGATTTTAAATTAGAGAATAAAGTGTATTGATTTCTGCTATAGAGGCAGAAGCTCCTAGCATTTCTAGCTTAAAAATGAAAATACTTAAAAGGCACCTAAGATGAGCATTTAAGCTATTTTGGTAGCATGTTAGTGTTTTTGAATGAGTCATTAACTTTAAAAGTGTCGTAACATTTGATAAAAAACAGATGTATAATCTATAGTTAGTTATTTGCAAGGCTTCAATCCTTTTGAATAGAAGAAAAGCACCTTTGCCATCCTTGCCTCCCCACCCCCCTGCTAAATTGCTAGTATATGTTTGAAGTTAAAACTGACTTTATGCCAAAAAAGAAAAAAAAGGCATTTGGGGTATACTGTTTTATTTAAAAGAAGATTGAGGTTTCTAATAGAAAAGTGGTAGATAATAAAAAGAAAACCCAAACTCTTTAATAATTAAAAAAAACCCAACAAAACACCCCCCTCTCCCAAACCAAAACATGAGTTAACTTTATAGCATAGTGAAACTAATATTGAGATTTTCCTAAGCAAGTTTTTGTCATTGAACTGAATTATGATGCTACTAGCACCATTGGTGTTATGATTTTAAAGCTATCTGGAGCAGAAGAGCAATCAGACCTGCTTTTATTTTTTGTCTGTGTATGTAGAAAGTACACGTGGCTGGCAGATGAAAGGTGGCTGTAAGGGAATCAGAGTATCAAGTGAAATTTTCTTATGCATTATCAAGTTACCGGTAATAATTTTGTGTAGCTTTTTATTTGTGTGGTTTTTGGGTTTTGTTTGTTTGTTTGTTTTGTTGTTTTTTTTTTTTTTTTCTCCCTGGAGTTGTTCAGGTATATAAAAGACCACCTCCCTGCTTCTGAATTACTGAACCTCTGGAGTACTTAAAAGGAATGGTTCCCAGTTCAGAAATTAAAACCTTCAAATGGCATATTTTACCTTGGTTAGGAATTTTTTTTCTAATCATATGACTATTTTTATATCAACAGCAATCTATATTAAAAGAATGTATTATTTCAGCACGTTTCAAGCCTGAAATAAGTTTGTGAGTTCCTGTGGTCACACGGGTCAGCTGGCCTTTAAATTGAATGCTTTGAAATTTGTGTAAAAAGCTATGCATGTTTAGCTATCCCAAGGCTAGTCTAAGCAGCAGTATCTTCATATTCTCTTTTTTATTCTTGACTTTTCAAAGGCTACATACTCAGATTATGCTATAATTGGTACAGCCTTTAGGTTTTCATCTCTCTCAGTAAAATCAGCTTTAAGTTAATGTGGTTTTCTGCTCTAGTGTCATAAGCTGTAAATAAATTATTGCTGTTGTAGCAAGGTTGAACTTTTTGTAAGGTTGCTTTTTCCCTTATGCCTTCATTATATCATAAAGAAAACAATAATAAAATTAACTGCTGTCCTGCTTAACTATAAGTCATAATTTCAATATCATTGTAGTATTGTGAGGGATGAAGGTAAGGAATTTCTGATCTAACATTCTTTTAAAATAAATGGTTCAGGAGTGCATTTATTTAGATTTTATATGCTGAATTAATTAAAAATAACAACAAAAGCCAAAAAACCCCAACACTCCAAAAAAACTCACAACCCCCCAAAACCCCAACACCTTGTGTTTAACTCCAGTTATCCTCTAGACTTTTTCCTTGACTTTGTTCCTATGCAGCCTGGCAGGACTACTGGTTTCTTTTTTTTTGGTTTGGCTTTTTTTTTCTTTTCTTTGCAGCTTAAAATAAGTTCCCAGTTGAAAATTTTCATACTTCTTGTTTAAACATACATCATCAGTAGTTACGTACTACACTTACTACATAGGTTCTTCCTTGTCTGTATTATTGTGGCTTATGCCACAATGCAGTGGCCTAAAGGTATCTCTAAAGAGTTTATTTCTTCATAGTGTTGAAGAAATCATAGTATGAAGAAAACATAAAAGAATCTTTGTGTAATACAACCAGAGCAGCTTATGTATGTACCCCTCTTTCAGTGTACTAATATTTGTGAGCACAGGTAGCATGCCATCACAGGTTCTTCTCATGCAGCAGGCTGTGTAGTATAGACTGTGCTATATAGATCTGCTATGTGATAAGAATATATCAAGACTGATTAATGCAAGGCTGGGAAACTTCATACTTAGTATTGTGTCAGTTATTTTGAGAGGCATGCTGCGCTGTGAAAGCGCACTGTACTAGGAGGGTAACCAGAATTGTCATGTATTGTCATTTTATAACTTGCTGTGAAATATTTTGCGGGGGGGGGGGGGGGGGAGATGATTGTTCTAGCTGGTCTTTGTTTTTCCATTTTAGGGGTTTTGTGGTTACTCTTTTATTTGGAAAAAGCAACTCGGAAAAATACCTTGAGCAGTGTGAGCATTCATTTCTTCCTTGTACATCAGTTGGGATCCCTAAGGTAAGGAGAGTTTACTGGTTTTAACTGCTAGATCAGATTTTATAACTTTGAAAATTAGAATGACACTAATAATCAGCTTTAATCTAAGAATTTTACCCATTTCCCAAGGTAAAAGAGCCTGCTTTTATGTTTTGAGTCAGCTGCGCTGTGCAAGTGAAATGCAAGATTTTTTCCTTTTTGAAAGATAAGCTTTTCAAGCATTTATTGAAAGTTTGTTTCAAGTATTGTTTCTGGCTTCGTTATGAGAAATGAGTAAGATATAACTGGCTAATATTATCTGTGAGGGAATTACTAAACAATTCCTTCCTAGACTACTTGTATGTGTTTGGGTTTTTTTGGTGGGAGTGGTAGCTCCTTCTTGCTTTTTCTTGCAAGACTGTCATGACCGTTTAGGATTCTTCCATCACTGGATCTGTAGTCTCTCCAGCTTTGATTCTTTTGATTGTTTGTGATCAGAAAGTTGCTTGCCTAACTAAGAAGATTGAACTGTAATAAAGTCTAGATTTACAATACTTTGGGGATGTAGAAGTTGTTATCTTTGGCTATCTTTAAGACCATGCAAAAATCCTGGAAATGCATAGATAACTGTGGAGCAGCAGTGGGATCTGTTTTTTCAGATCTTTTCTTTTTTTCTGAATTCTTAACAGACACATCATTTTGGTTGATGGACCTAAATTCAGGGTTCCTAACTGGATAAATCTGCATCTGTTCCTGGTTTATGAACTAATACATCTTGGCATCTCAGAAGTTTGGATATATCTTGGCCTAATCTGTTCGCACTCATCAGAATAGAGAAAACACTTTAACCCAAAGATTGCTAGTTATGTTATATTTAATCTCACAACTGTTTGACAGAAACATCCTTCCCTGTCTTAGCTGTCAGGTCACTTCATGTTGTCTGTGAAAGGAGCGGGGGGTGTTCATTTTTCTTACCGGTAGCACACAGAAATTTATTTTGTGATTCAGCAGTATGTTCTCTAATCACAGAACATTTTTTGTGACTGGTTCATAGGTCTTTTGGTAAATGGCCTTTTCACTTAAGTCTTTGAATCTGTTGAGATAAATCTGGAACTTAAGTATATGCTAAACCATAAAATAACATCCCTGGTCCAAAAATAACGTCACTGGTCCAAATGAAAAATATGAAGTTTAAGGCTGAAAAAGGGCAAGCCAGCAGTCAACTAATGATTCTGTTCCATTAATGAAACCTCATTTTAGGGGACTAAGGTTCTTGGTGCTATATAGACTTCAGTGCTTATATGGGTTGTGGAGTGTTGCTTATGTCTCGTGTTTTGAGAGCAGATTTACAAGAAGTTTTTCTGTCTCTTAAATTTCCCCTACATCGCTGAAACTCTTTTTACGTTCATGTTACTTTTTTGAGTTCAGTACATGTTTATGCTCCGGTTGCTTTCTAAAAGAATAAAATGTGGGATTTTTTTGCATAATCCTTGCAAATTCAGTAGTTTGACTACTGATTTCAGTGCAGATTATTGACACATCGCTTTTCTCAGCTGACCTGTCTTGACTAATCTCTGGATTTAAGTTTTGTAGTATGAAGGCATTTATTTTTAGCTGGCTTACCAAGTGCTGTTTGAAGTTGTTCTCCAACTAAAATCTGTTTGTCTTCTACAATAGTTTTGTATTTCTTTTTTGCCATTGTATTAAAATAGCATTAGCTAGTTTAGCTGAGCTTTTCAGTAGCAGTACAAGAAGAGATGAGTCCTAACTAAAACCAAATGTGTGGTTTGCTTGGCATTCCTGTTTGCCATTTCTGTATTAAATTTCTGCTGACTTATCTTTATTGGAAAGTAATATTTCTAACTTGAAATTGTTTTCATGTTTAAAACTATTGTGGCCCTAAGTGGTCCTGAACAATGAATATTCTTTCAAGTGGCTAGTATATAGATTATGCTTTGTCCATGAACCAAGTACAAACTGAATTCACCTTAATATGAAAGTATTTTTTGATACTGTATTATGAGAAGTAATCTGATTATATAGGTTCTTTTATAAGAAGCTCTTTTCCCCAAAGGCAGTCAGAGCTTTATCAATTATTTTCAGGGGGTTTTGTTATTTGGGGATTTTTGAGGCTAAGATGAACGTTCAAATGCTTGATTTTAAATAAATCAGGTATAATTCAGGGCACCATAATTGTGGATGGAAATAATGTGTAGAATATACCAGATTCTAAGTTACAACACAGGATTTGGTGCCGATAGGTTTCCTTGGTTGCTGCTTACTATGCTTACTAGTGAATATATAAAGAATGCCTCACATTAAGGAGAAATAGTTACATAAGTTTGATGGAAGATTATATACCTTTCTGCTTTTTTTTTTGTTGTTGTTGTTGTTTGCATACACACAGGGAGGTTTAAAAATTAGGATTAGACTTGCTTTTCTTTTTGCAAGTCTGCTTTATATAACTGTTGTGTCAGGAATTTATTGGATGATGCCATATACTGGCTCTGTAAGATACACAATTGTCTGCAGGTTTATATTAAAATAATGTTGAATGAAAGGCAAGTTTAGGGCCTTCTGAACTGTTAACTGGAATGCTATTTTCAATAAAAATTATAGATTCAGTCCAACTTTAACAGAAGTGTGGAATGTTCTGTTATTATCATAATTGAAGTCTCTTATGCTTTATCCAAAAGTCAAGGAGTTTCTGTAGGCTGTGTACAATGTTGCCAAATTACTGTAAGGTAACAGTGATAACAACTTATAAGTGCTAGTTGCGTATTTGATCCCTGATTAGTCTCTGAATCTCTTTGACTCAGTTGGTCGTATGCTATGTTATGGATTTGATGCAGATTTGTAAATCCCCTGTGTCTTGTCCGCTCACGAAAGCCTGTGACTATGTGATTTGGGAAATAGTGGCACAGTCCAAATGAGGCATTTTTCATGTTTAAGTTACCTAGCATAGTTTCAAAAAAGGCCTTTGAAAATATCTGCTAGTGCAGCGAAGCAAAAGTCTGAAGTCTACTCAGTCACTGCAATTACATGCCTGTGGAACCTGGGTTTCTTTACTCTGTACTACTTCTCACTTTGTGGAGTGTGTGCCCCACATTCCTCGTAAGTGCTTCCTGCCTGCTTAAAATGAAGTAAGTAGGTGTCAAATTTAATAATAACAAGTGATATTCATTTTTCCTAACTGATAGTTTAATACTGGTAGAGTATGTCAGATTAATTGTGTATGAAGTGACAGTCAAATAGGACAGTTTTCTTCATGTGAGTTGGGTCCTTCCTTTAAGTCCATCTTCTAAGTCAGTGTCTGGAAGGCCAGGCTTAAAACTAGCAGTGCTTTCCAAGTGAGAACTGTGATCAGCTGTTGTAGCTGCAATGAAATAAAAGCAGATATTCTAAATTTTAGTTATCTTCAGACATATCAAAAGCAAATGAAATTATACTGCATGTACATAAACATTTCACTGGAGAGAAAAAAGAATATGAAAGAATGGTCTAACCTCGTAGTTGGCTCTCCTTTGAGCAGGAGGTTGGACAAGATGACTTTCTGAAGTCCAGACCAAAAATTGAATCCTATGAGCCTATGAACATTCAGATTTTTACCAAGTAATGTTGCATGTTTTCTATGTGTCTATCTTTCTTCTGGCTGGTGCTTTTTTTGCTGCTGCTTTTTCTTCTGTGTTTTCCAAATGTGGTTTTATGCATGCAGTCCTCAAACTTCACAACTCTCTTTTAACCATTTTGTTTGGCAATTTGAACTATGCTGTGCTTAGTAAAAATACTTAATCATTCCCTTCTGCATTGGTTTGGTATTTTTGACACCATCAAGACAAAAAAACTTTGCAAATTCATTAGGATATAGCTGGAGTATTGTTTGAATATGAGTCAACTTCATTCATATTAAAGTAGCATTGAACTGTTCCTTTGTCTTGAAAGTTAAAAAATATACAGAATTTTGCAACAAAATACTTTGCGTTGTGATATAGAGTTAGTTAAGTAGGAGGAGGAATGTTTTCTGGCCTGAGGTACTTCACTGCCATTCAGTGTTAACTGGTCTGAATGAGAGATGCTTAGGGAGAGTCACGTAGAATAGAAACAGTGGACGTATGGTTTATAATTTTTTCATTTACGGTTTTTGGCAGTTTTTCTGTGTTTCCAATACAGTCATAACTTTCCCTCTAGATCAAAGAATAAAATAACTTGATTTTTTTTTTTTTGAACACTAGTGTAGGTTGTTGGGTTGTTATTTCTGTGGAAATAATGGAGTTTATTGCAGATTTAATCTGAAGTTTGTAGAAAGACACTGTATTAGTCCACTCAGAGAAGCACTGATAAAGGGTGTGCTTTTTCAGTATGTCACTTGCCAAAAGTCAGCTTTGATGAAGTCATTCTTGGAGTTAGCTGCTCTGAGTTGCAAGTCGTTCTATAAAATAATTTTTTACCCCCTTATCAGTTACTTCTTAAAGACTTCTCTGTCAAGTAGTGATGGTACAAAAGAGTAATTTCTCTCCTGGCATATAGAATAAACTGTGATGGATAAAGAAACTGAGAGAAAAAACAACTGAACAATTACCTGCATGAGGTTGCACAGGAAGTTCATAATCAAGTATGGAACTGGGATCTTACCCACAAACTGTGTTGTGCTGCTGTCATGTTGTTGTCCTGCTCCCCCCTCCCCCTTTATAACTATTTGAGTTTTATTTCTTTCCAATCTAGTATTTTAGCAAACTTGCTCCTTTACAGTAAGCAAGAAGTAGGTTTTCAGGTTAGTTCGTCACCATTATTTACTATATAGTGAAAAATACAAATATTATTGTTGCCCAGAGAGGTTGTAGATGCCCCATCTCTAGAAACATTCAAGGTCAGGTTGGATGGGGCTCTGAGCAACCTGATCTAGTTGAAGATATCCTTGCCTGTTGCAGGGGGGTTGGACTAGATGACCTTTAATGGTCCCTTCCAACCCAAACCATTCTATGATGCTATAATTATTTCTTATCTACCCTATAAATCATAATAATAGGGAAAATATTGTGTAAAGTCATTACTGGAAGTATACATATATCATAAACAGTAGACCTGATTTTTAATTATAGCTAAAACCTGCAAAGTTACATTTCCTAATCTCTTTCAAGTGCATGGAAGAAATGAAACGTGAAGCCAGACCTATTAAGATTGACAGAAGACTGACGGGTGCAAATATAATTGATGAGCCTTTGCAACAGGTAATTTCTAACCAGGACTATTTAATCTATTTTTATTTTTGCAAGTATTGACTATGTAATACGTAAGTAGTTGAGAGGCAAATAGAAGTTGAGAAATTTTATCATGTTTGAGAGTGGTGAGTGAAAAAACATTGAGGATAGGCCAGGATATTGGGCAATATTTGAGTCTGTTTTCTGTATATTATAGTTTCTCAGCATAGTGGTGATGAATGCATGCAAACCAATATGAAAAAAGCAGTTTCAGTATGTGAGTTACATTGTTTCACTCACAGTTGCATAATGTTATGGGAGTGTGGTTTACTATCTTAACCTTTTAAGATGACTGCTGCTGCTGCATTATCAGGCACATTATCAGGCTATTTTATGTTTTGTTGTCTTTTGTTCATTAGCTCATGGTTACTTTTTCCTTTCCAATTTCAGGTAATCCAGTTTTCCCTGAGAGACTATGTTCAGTATTGGTATTACACACTAAGTGATGATGAATCGTTTCTTCTGGAAATCAGGCAGGCTCTTCAGTATGCACTTGTTCAGTTTTCTGCTAGGTAAGAGTGTTTGTATTTACATCAACGCACTGTCTAAGCAAGTGGACAAATAAGCTCTGTGGGTTGTATGGTAGTAGATAAATGATTAAGTTTATTTATTGGCATAGTTAAGTGTATTTTACAGAAAGAACATGTAAAATTTAAAAATCATAATCTAACAACTACAGTTTTTGCTGATCCCTTAAGAAATGAATGGAGATGATGTTTGTAGTCACGGTCTTTTGCAAAACAGCCTTTTCAAAATTTATATTAATGTCTAAAATTACTGAATAACTTTTTCTGCAACTTATGCATTGAGTTGCATGAATCATCACGTTTTTATATACAGGTCTGTTTCATATAAACAGCAGGGCTATTCCCAAGGTAAGTCAATCTGAAAGCCTTTAATTCAGACATCTGTATCAGCTCAGATAACTTCTAAAAGTGGTATTGCTCTTCAATACGTAAGAACAATGAGTATTTTTAAAGGAGTGGTGATCTGGGGAACAAAATGATATGTCACATATGTAAATCTTTTTTAAAAATAGGGTTGATTCAGTACAAATGGATAGTTTGTTAATTGTCCCATGTTTTTTCTGCTGTTGCTTAATTAAGTAGCAGGAAGTCAGGGAACTTGTCTGAGAAATTATTTATCTTCTTTAGTATGGCTTATTTCTCAGCCCAGGTATCACATGCCACTGTGCTGATTGTTACCTGTTTTCAGAAGAGGTTGTGGGCCACCTAAATATAATAAACTTCATAGCAATTTTGAGGTTTTGTTATGCCCTCCCTCTGTTGACTTGAAAATGTAGGTCAGTGTGCTTTTCTGGCAAGAAAGGTCAAAGATGGAGAGCTATGTTTAATGCTAGGAAAAATTCATGGTAGTAAAAACTTATTGATTGTGAAATAATGGAAATCCTAGGAAACTGTGTTGGAGATAATGAAAACTAGGCTAAAGAAATTGTATGTTACAGCAAGGAATCCTGTGCTTACACGAAAAGGACCTGGCTACCCAATTTCATTGTTTTTGTCTATTTGGCAAAGTTACTTCATTGAACAGTATGAAGCACTGGGTTTGTGTCAAAGCGGATCAAGTTATAGCAAATGTTGTTTTTTTTTTTTTTTTTCCTACAATACTATAGCTCTTAAAAAATAGCCACCACTTCTGTGCAGTTGTGTTCTTCTGTACAGATCAAATCGGTTTCAAAGGGCTGCAGCAGTTGTTATTAAGAGAAAATGATCTAGTGTATTTATAATGATTGTAGTTGGATATAGCTGTAGCAGTCTTAGATTAGTACCATCACCTCTAATTTCCTATACCTTGTGAGCGTCTGGAGAGAATGAATACAGTAGGATTTTTTTGTTGTTGTGTTGGTTGTTTTTTTTTTTTCCGTGAGAGTTGCACATTTGGGAGAATGATGTAAGGCCGCCACCTAGTGTTTTTATATGATTTGTTGATTGTGTGGATGGTGGATCTGGATTATTGATGGTTTTGACTGCCCTTTGAGACAGCTCTGCTTCTTATTTCTACATCTAGATTTTGCAGTAGGCTTCCCTCTATTCCAGAGTTCCTTATCCCTTTCTCTTTCTTTGAGGGAAGAAAGAGCAGGTGAGGGAACAAACACAATAAAAGGAAGTGTTGTAGAAGGATTCTGCTATAACAAAGTAGGTATCTGAGAGAATTCAGGTAGCGGTGTATTTAGTGCAGAGTAAAAGCCATCACTAACATCTAGCTTCATTAAACCTGTGCCTTTTCAGTTTGACTAGTAAGGTATGGACATCATAAGAATATCTCTGCATCTTTTTCATTCCACTAAGGAAACAGTTTTATGCAAATCTAGCAGTGACTATTTTCTGACACTAACCTATGTGCATTGTTGGAGATGCACGCTAGTTACTGCTCATACAAGCTGTGGAATCAATTGTTGATAGTATTAGGTTGCTTGTAGTTTCAAGTGAAATGTGTGTTTTCTCACTCATGCATATAATGCAAATTCAGAAGAAAATGTTTTTGTTTAGGTGCCTTCCAAAATGATAGAAAGTATGGCTGAAAAAGACCTGGGGAGTATTTTAGTTTTAGGTTGTAGACTGTTTATATCAGGATTTTTCGTAGATATTTGACAGTGTCATGAATCGGAACGCTATTCCAGATACTAATGTTGACCTTAAAGTAGTTCAAGCATAAATATTAATGTGGTGTGAGAGTGGTATTTTACAGTATTTGATTTGTTTTCAGTGGATAGGCAGTTAGGAGACTGATTTATTTCTTTGCTTTTCTGTGTTTACTATCAGTGTGGTTCTTGGCAGGGAGGAAGGAGAAGTAGAAATTTATTGTTCTTTGTGTTCAGGATAAAATAATTCATTTTCATGGATGTCCTTTTCTGACAGGTCAAAGGAAACAGACTGGCAGCCTTATTTCACTACACGACTTGTTGATGACTTTGGCACTCATCTTCGAGTTTTCAGAAAAGCTCAGCAAAGAATAGCAGAGAAAGGCGATCAGATGAAAGGTAATGTAGTGATTAAAATATTTTTTTTTTTTATTTGAGTCTGAGTAGGCAGGTATCTTACATGTGTGAAATATAGTTAGCTTTATTTTATAATTCAAGTTTATTCTCAAGTTTCTAATCTTTACAAAAAAAATGTTTCTTTTTTTCTTTTCCATAGACCAAGCTGAGGAACTTGTAGATACATTCTTTGAGGTTGAAGTTGAAATGGAAAAAGAAGTCTGTCGTGACCTAGTCTGCACTTCTCCCAAAGATGAAGAAGGTCTATCAATATTATCTTCTGAAGTTATTTCAGTATAGCAGACTAAATTAAAATACTAACAATTTTGTACAGAATATGAAATATACTGAAATCTTAACGTGTGACTTTCAAAGTGTGATTATCTACTATACATATACAATTCCTCTAATTTGTACATATTAACACTATAAGTATGATGAAGTATGTACATATGTAGCTATTCCTCTTTTCATTGGAAGACTTTTAGGATAGAAATATTGTTTTCTGGGAGGCAGGGGATGGCTTTGCAGATTCTTACTGCTTTTGGTTAGATCTGCCTTCATTATCACTATTCCATAGCCTTCATTAAAAAAATCAGTTCATCTTTTTGGGCAAAGTGTGAAGGAGGGGAAGAAAACCCTGTATATGTTAAATAAGGAAAATACATTGGAGTTAGTTTTTTGGTTTTTGGAATGTGGTTTTGTTTTATCTTGGTTTTGAGACTCTAGATCTCTCAGTTGGGTTAACATCAGTGCTGCTTATAGTCAGTCTGAAAGGTGTTACTGTGGTGCTTGGACTGTAAGAATATATATGACTCTATATTTGAATTTAATTTTAAGGATTTATCTGTTGGGTTTTATGATTATCAGGTAAGGTGTGAAATAATAAATATAAAATTGTGCTGAGGTTTTTTTTTTGTTCTGCCTCCCTAGGATTCCTAAGGGATCTGTGTGAGGTTTTACTGTATATATTGCTACCTCCTGGAGACTTCCAGAACAAGATCATGCGATACTTTGTCAGGGTAAGTACGGATTCTAAAAGCCATTCCAATTCTTTGGTGTAATGCCATAAAAAATTTTAGATCTGAACTGCTGCTCTTATTTTATTTTGTAAAATTGATCTAATTTATTATTCGGTTATTTTAAATGCAGTACAATCTTGAAAAATATTTAATAGCAGAGAACAGTTTGTGTGAAATATTTTTGAAGTTTTTTCTGCTTCTAGCAACATAAGAAAAGCGTGATAAAATGGATATTGTTTTTCTTGAGGTATTACCATCATCTTCTGTTAATTGAAAGGGAATGTGCTAGTGCCTGTGGAATGTTTTCTGTAATTACACGAGTTTTTTTTATTTAGCCTCTACACAGTGATTTTTAAATTGTTGTAGTTATATTAGCTTTAAGAATAAATATATAAAATGATTTACTATATTTTGTTTTTCAGGAAATCCTCTCCCGAGGAATTCTTCTTCCATTAATAAACCAGCTCAGTGATCCTGATTATATTAATCAGTATGTCATATGGATGGTAAGATTTATAATGTTTAAAATGAATGGTATTTCCAGAATATTTTCATATAAAGTTTTACTTGTGTTCCCTGTAATCATGGCAGATAAATATCTCGTAGAAAAGTTACCAGTGGATATATTGGCAGAGATAGTGTACTTAACGCTGCTATATTAAATTTTTATATATATATATTACATACATTACATGTATATAATATTTTTTATATATATACACACACACACGCACACACATTCACACTCTATGTTGTCCTGGTTTCAGCTGGGATAGAGTTAACTGTCTTCCTAATAGCTGGTACAGTGCTATGTTTTGAGTTCAGTATGTGAAGAATGTTGATAACACTGATGTTTTCAGTTGTTGCTCAGTAGTGTTTAGACTAAAGTCAAGGATTTTTCAGCTTCTCATGCCCAGCCAGCAAGAAAGCTGGAGGGGCACAAGAAGTTGGCACAGGACACAGCCAGGGCACCTGACCCAAACTGGCCAACGGTGTATTCCATACCATGGGACGTCCCATCTAGTATAGGAACGGGGAAGTGGGGGCTGGGAATCGCCACTTGGGGACTAGCTGGGTGTTGGTCGGCGGGTGGTGAGCAATTGCACTGCGCATCATTTGTACATTCCAATCCTTTTATTATTGCTGTTGTGATTTTATTAGTGTTATCATTATCATTATTAGTTTCTTCTTTTCTGTTCTATTAAACCGTTCTTATGTCAACCCACGGGTTTTGCTTCTTTTTCCTGATTTTCTCCCCCATCCCACTGGGTGGGTGGGGAGTGAGTGAGTGGCTGCGTGGTGTTTAGTTGCTGGCTGGGGTTAAACCACGACAATGTGTATTATCTGTACTCTGTGTTGTAACTGTTTGGCAGAAGTTGCCTGACTGAGGACAGGTGTATGACAAAGTGTAAAGCTGAGTTCTCTGACTGTTTCACTTGGCTGTTCAGGAAGCATGGCAGTAACCTTGGAAGTTTTTTCCTTGACTGTTTTTACAATGTGTCCTTCAAAGCTTAAGTGGTGTCCAGAATGACAAGTAGTAAGATTGGTGTTTGATGGGTTTTTGGGGTTTTCTTTTGCTTCTGCTCAGGAATCTCAGGGTGATTGTTTAGGGATATTTGTGGTAACACTTAATAATTTAACTGAATGGGAAGAAACAAACTCTCTACTCTGTTATCTCTCTAATGCACCTGCAAAAAACCCCCACCAAACTTAAAAGTAGTGATATATAGTAAAATTAACGTAAATAGAATAGCCACATTTTAATTAATGTTATGATTTTTTGCAAAGGAAGTTGAAACTTACTCTTATAGTTTATCATCCCTTATAGGTCATGGATCAAGTTTAATGGTTTTTTTCCTTTTCCCCAAGTTCTCTCTAGTTTTATTCATATATTTTAGTCTTAGAGTGTGCATTCAAGTACTATGCTGAAAACACCCTTGGATTTCAGAGTAAAAGATCTTATGTATGCAATGAATTCAAGTGTACATGTACAATGTTTCCTCTACTCCAACCACCTCCACTTCATGTAAAAGTTTGCACACTGCTTTTCTACAGGAACCTAGCTTTAATAAGAAAAAATACTGCTGCTTGTATGGACCAGGCTTTTCAATTTTTATTTCCTCTTTCCTCCTACACGCGTTCTTTACTTGTAACTTGGCCTCATTCTTTATTTACTGAGCACTGTCCCTGGCTGCATCCAAAGACAGAATTCTGAGTTTTTTTTATAAAGCTTTCTGTTATTGATGGTAATGTCCCAAATATTAACCTTCATAATTGCCATCTGAGATGAGGAAGTAAATGTGCTGGGGGAAAGATAAGGAAGAATAAATGCTTTCAAAAATATAATACAAGTCTTATGAAATGAAGATTGTTGCAGAAATTAAGGTCAGAAGTAGAGATGACTGAAATAAATTCTGGCTCCTTTTGGAACCTTTGTAAAATCAGATTTGAATGAAAAAAATCAATTTCTGAAAATGAGAAGTTTAATTCCATGTTACTAGGCACACCACAGTTTGATATTAACTCTCTTGCAATAAAATACAAAGCTTCAATATAAAATTAGAACTTAATCCAAACTTGTCTCTTCACTGTAAAATTCACATTTCTACAAAATGCTTGAAGTTTAAGTATTGCTTGTACTATTCCTTTTAAAAGCAGATTTCTAGGAAGATTTTCCATTAACTTTGGTCAAAGGTATCCAGTCTTCATTCTCTGCTCTGTGCAACTCATGTCAATGCACTTCTGCAGTGCAGACCAAGTATTACATTTCCATATCAAAGTAAGGATTTGTGAAAGATGTGGGTGAAGTTACTTTTTTTTTTTGCTTTAGATGGTAAAGACAGCGTTAGAATTCAACCCTTGGCACCTGTGTGCACATGCTGTAAAGCTGTCAGCCTTCCCCTGATCTTCGTGCTGCATTCACAACACAGTTTCCAGTGATCTCGGCAGCAGAGCAGGCTTCCTTCACTTGCACAAATTCCTTTGAGTCTCTAGAGCAGGTTCACCCTATGCCAATTCTGGGAAAATAGTATGTATTGAAATAGCTTAATATTATTTACAAAGGTATCTGAATTAGGGTTTCAGAGAGGATATTAGTTCAGTCATCCCCCCCCACCCTACCCTCCCCAGTAGGCTATGATTGCACTGTAGAATGTTTTCTTTCTGTAATTCTGTATCTTAACAAGCAGTTAGTTACGTTGGGAGCATTTACACTTGTAGGGGACCTTGGCAAAGCTGAAACCTTTTTAAGTGGTCTTGCCAGTTTCTGCCTACTCAGCTAAAGAGATGGGTAATAGAAGGTTGATTGGGTTTTGGGCAAGGTCTTCATTAAGTAGGTTGACGGACTTTCCATGTGTCTGTTGTACTTACTGAAAACAGAAAATGATGGTGTGAAATAGGTTTTGCCTCTGTGCATGCTTCTTCTTTCTTGGTCCATGTGAAATTTTAGTATCAAAAGGAAGGTTTAGAATCGTCAAAGTGTTTTCCAAATGCCAGTTGCGGTGCTGTATCAAAATAATTCACTTAATGAAAAATCATGTCATATGCTTTTAGCTGTTTTGCATTATTCACACTAAAACTCTCTCTTTCAGATTCGTGATTCCAACTGTAACTATGAGGCCTTTATGAATATTATTAAATTAAGTGATAATGTAGGAGAGTTGGAAGCAGTGAAAGATAAAGCAAGTGAAGAACTGCAATATCTTCGATCTCTAGATACAGCAGGAGATGGTTAGTGCTGTATTGTTGTACAAAATATGACATGCACTACTAGCATGATCACTGAAGAATATTCCAAACATTTAGAAGATTAAAAACTCTGATGCAGCATAGTATAAAATATTTTGTTATGCAAAAAATAAATAAATTACATGAGAGATGTTAAAACTTGAATCTTCATAAGTGTTTTTTTTGTTTTGTTTGTGGTTTTTGGTTTTGGGGGTTTTTTTTTACTTTTTTGGGGGCTTTTTGTTTTTTTTTTTTTTTTTTTAAATATAAACTAACTGGTTAGGTATGTATACTTCCATTGAATTGAAACTTGTCTGACTGGTAGTTCTGAATTTCAGTAATACTTTAGGTATTAATGGATATAAAGTTAAGAGTTAATCTGAAAAAGGAAAGAGAAAAATATTTCTTGTTCATTTCCATCAGTAAGGTATTTAAACTGGGAAAAAACCCTTCTCTTCAAAGCTGATGTGTTTTGTATGTGGTATGTTACTTTGTGTGTGATATTTTTAGAGCATTTCAGAACAAGAGTTTATTTGCTCATCTTCATTGCTTAATCCTCTTTGTTTTTGCTTTCAGATATCAACACTATAAAAAATCAGATAAACAGTTTATTATATGTTATTAAAGTATGTGATTCAAGAATTCAGAGGTTGCAGTCAGGAAAAGTAAGTGTTTTTAGAATTTTTTATTTCTGAAAGAGTGAAGTTGCAAATGACTTACTAGTTCGGTCCAGCTTTTTAATTCTTGCATTTTGAAACACAACTTGAAGGTATGCAATTACAGGAATACAGTATACAACTGAAGTTAGTCTTGTATTTGTGGTTTAATTACGGAAAAAATTTCTAAACGTTCGCATATTTAGAGTTTTTTGGATTCTGCCTTTAGCAGTTTAGGTATGTCAGTACATTTTAAAACTATTCTTACCTTCTCAATACAAGAGTTTGCATCTATGTAACAAAAATGTTACATAGATGCAAAGCCTCTTTGTATTTATACACTTAGATTCAGTTCTTTTTTGCTGCACCACTGCATACCTTGTGTGCCTCAAGCTTAGTCTTTGGCAAAGATCCCTTTTCTTGTTTGATAAAGGTACCACTTGCTGATTATTTTGCAACACCTTGTAGATGCCATGTATTGCCTTTTGTTAGACATATTTACCTCTTTAGTTCAACGAAAAGCCTAAGGCAAACTGGATGTTAAATTTAAGAACCTGGTGTTGTTCTGTTTGCTTGTTTAATATTTTGTTTTATATTTTAAGACTGACAGTCAGTATGTTTGACTTTGCTTAGTTTCTTGACTCTCTTAATTGGACCTAGGTGTGGCTCCAAGATAATGTAATCTTGTGCATATTGACTGTTAAAATTAAGTATTCTATAGCTGGACCCAAAAGCATTACTGTAATACCAAGAAATGTCATATTGACAGAAGGAAGTTGGGCAGAGATGAATTTAAGTTGTGACCTGCAGACCATCAAATGCTGAAATTAGTTCATCTTGTTAATTTTTTTTCATGCTACTGTCACTGTTGGTGAGGGATTTGGGGTTAATTTGACCTGTATAGTATTACATGAATGGCAGTGTTAAAAGCCAGCTTCCCATGTAGCAGAAATCATCCATGTTGAAGGCAAATAGTTATGAGAACATGATCTTATGATCTAGATCTTTACTTAATAATGATTGTGAAAATAACTAACCATTGAGAGGCTGCTTTATTATCTATAATGTAAATTGTTTTTTATTCAGTCTGCTTTGTGGTAAGTAGAAGTTCTAAAAGCTAATTTAAAAAAAATAAAGCCTTTGAACACACTGAACTGTGTCTTACAGGAAATAGATACTGTGAAACTGGCAGCAAACTTTGGAAAACTTTGCACAGTCCCTCTGGACCATATTCTGGTAGACAATGTTGCACTACAGTTTTTTATGGGTAAGTGTTAATTTATCTGATCTTTTTTATTTATAAAGAATATGTTAACTCACAGGACTGTACACTTGAAATTGCTAAATATAGGTGTTTACTGAGAGCTAAATGTTTATAAGGCCCTTGCTAGAGGGAACCAAAACCGTTTTTGCAAATCAGTCTGTGATTAACTGTTCAGAACACCATACTCAGTTATTTCCAAAAGCTTGTATCAAGCTTGTTTCAATACTGATCTCTCTGTAAGACTGTTCTTGCAGTATTTCTTGGTCTGTCACTTCACGAGTTTGTTCTGTTTAGAACAGAATCACTGCAAGAATTGCTTAGAGGTTTATAATTGGAATGACTCTGAAACTTACTGCAACCGTTAGTCTTACTTTTGCTGGTCTCACTGAAGCTAATGAAACTAATGACTATAGATGTTAGATTGAAGTTTAGAGGATTACAAGGCTACTGAAGGTTGTCTATTTGAGAAGCTAAAATACAGCACTAATTTATGTATTATTTTAGGTTTATCATATAATCAAGAAATTGATGGATTAAAGTTGTATAATTAATTTTTAATACTTTCTAATGTTTGATTCTCTTCTGTGAATTCGTTGGGCTGCTGATGTCATTACTAAGAAAATCTATCAGTTTTGTTGTTGTTGGTAGTCCTTTTAATGCAGTAGATGGAAATACAGTACAGCAGAGAGGAAACAATCCAGGAGGTTCCCGAAGTGTGTGGAAGATAACTTCCTGACACAGTTGCTGAGGGAGCCCACTAGGGAAGGAGTCCTGCTGGACCTGTTGTCCAGAGAAGGACTTGTGGGTGATGTGATGGTTGGAGGCTGTCTTCGGGATAGCGATTGTGAAGTGATAGAGTTTTTGATTCTTGGAAGACTAAGGAGGGAGGTCAGCAGAACTACCACCTTGGACTTCCAGAGGGCAGACTTTGGCCTCCTTAGGAGCCTGGTTGACAGAGTCCCTTGGGAAGCAGTGCTGAAGAGCAAAGGAGTCCAGGAAGGCTGGACATTCTTCAGGAAGCAGTTTTTAAAGGTGCAGGAGCAGGCTGTTCCCATGTGCTGAATGACCAGCTGGCAGGGAAGAAGACTGGCCTGGCTGAACAGAGAGCTTTGGTTGGAACTCAGGGAAAAAAAGGAGAGTTTATGATCTTTGGAAGAAGGTGCAAGCAACTCAGAAGGACTACAAGGATGTGGTGAGCTTATGCAGGGAGAAAATTAGAAGAGCCAAAGTCCAGCTAGTACTTAATCTGCCTACTGCTGTAAAAGTATATAAAATAATAAATGTTTCTATAAATACATTAGCAACAAAAGGAGGGCTAAGGAGACTCTCCATCCTTTACTGGATTCAGGGGGAAACATAGTGACAGAGGATGAGCGAAAGGCTGAGGTACTGAATGCCTTCTTTGCCTCAGTCTTTAATGGTAAGACTGGTTGTTCTTGGGGTACCCAGCCCTCTGAGCTGGAAGACAAGGATGGAGAGCAGAATGAAGCCCCCATAATCCAAAGAGAAATAGTTAGTGACCTGCTACACCACTTAGACACACACAAGTCTGTGGGGCAGGATGGGATCCACCCAAGGGTACTGAGGGAGCTGGTGGAAGTGCTCACCAAGCCACTTTCCATCATTTACCAGCAGTCCTGGCTAACCAGGGAGGTCCCAGTTGACTGGAGGTTAGCAAACGTGACACCCATCTACAAGAAGGGCCAGAAGGAGGATCTGGGGAACTACAGGCCTGTCAGTCTGACCTTGGTGCCAGGGAGGGTTATGGAGCAGATCATCCTCAGTGCCATCACGTGGCACACACAGGACAACCAGGTGATCAGGCCCAGTCAGCATGGGTTTATGAAAGGCAGGTCCTGCTTGACTAACCTGATCTCCTTCTGTGACAAGGTGACCCACTTAGTGGATGAGGGAAAGGCTGTCGATGTTGTTTACCTGCACTTAGTAAAGCCTTTGACACCATTTCCCACAGCATTCTCATGGAGAAACTGGCTGCTCATGGCCTGGATGGGTGTATGCTTTGCTGAGTGAAACAGTGGCTGGATGGCCGGGCCCAAAGAGTTGTGGTGAATGGAGTTAAATCCAGCTGGCAGCTGGTCACAAGTGGTGTTCCCCAGGGCTCAGTGTTGGGGCCAGTTCTGTTTAATATCTTTATTAATAGATCTGGACAAGGGGATCGAATGCACCTGTATTGGCTTTGTGTGGCAAGGGTTTGGTAGCAGGGGGGGTTACAGGGGTGGCTTCTGTAAAAAGATGCTGGAAGCTTCCCCTGTGTCCGAGAGAGGCAATACCAGCTGGCTCTAAGACAGACCCGCCGCCGGCCAAGGCCGAGCCAATCAGTGATAGTGGTAACGCCTCTGTGATAACATTTTTAAGAAGGAAAAAAAAGTTGGGACAGACAGAAAAACAGCAGCCGGAAAGAGGAGTGAGAACATGTAAGAGAAACAACCCTGCAGACACCAAGGTCAGTGAAGAAGGAGGGGGAGGAGATGCTCCAGGTGCCGGAGCAGAGATTCCCCTGCGGCCTGTGGGGAAGACTGTGGTGAGGCAGGTTGTCCCCCTGCAGTCCATGGAGGTCCATGGTGGAGCAGATATCCACCTGCAGCCTGTGGAGGACCCCACTCCAGAGCAGGTGGGTTCCCGAAGGAGGCTGTGACCCCATGGGAAACCCGCGCTGGAGCAGGCTCCTGGCAGGACCTGCAGATCTGTGGAGAGGAGCCCACAGAGCAGGTTTTCTGGCAGGACTTGTGACCCCGTGGGGGGCCCACGCTGGAGCAGTCTGTGCCTGAAGGACTGCACACCGTGGAAAGGACCCATGCTGGAGCAGTTCGTGAAGAACTGCAGCCCGTGGGAAGGACCCACGTTGGAGCAGGGGAAGAGTGTGATGAGTCCTGCCCCTGAGGAGGATGAAGCGGCAGAAAATAACGTGTGATGAACTGACCATAAACCCCATTCCCTGTCCCCCTGTGCCACTGGGGGGGTTGGTAGAGAATCTGGGAGTGAAGTTGTGCCTGGGAAGAAGGGAGGGGTGGAGTAAAGGTGTTCTGAGATTTGGTTTTATTTCTCATTACCCTGCACTGGTTGATTTGTAATAAATTGAGTTAATTTTCCCCAAGCTGAGTCTGTTTTGCCTGTGATGGTAATTGGTGAGTGATCTCTCCTGTCCTTATCTCGACCCACAAGCCCTTTGTTATATTTTTCTCTCCCCTGTCCAGCTGAGGAGGGGGAGTGATAGAATGGCTTTGGTGGGCACTTGGCGTCCAGCCAGGGTCAACCCACCACAGCACCCTCAGTAAGTTTGCAGATGACACCAAGCTGGGCAGGAGTGTTGATCTGCTGGAGGGTAGGAAGGCTCTACAGAGTGATCTGGACAGGCTGGATCGATGGGCTAAGGCCAATTGTATGAGGTTCAACAAGGCCAAGTGCCCGGTCCTGCTCTTGGGTCACAACAACCACTACAGGCTTGGGGAAGAGTGGCTGGAAAGCTGTCTGGTGGAAAAGGGCCTGGGGGTGTTGGTCGGCAGCCGGCTGAATATGAGTCGGCAGCGTGCCCAGGTGGCCAAGAAGGCTGTACCAGAAATAGTGTGGCCAGCAGGACTAGGGAAGGGATTGTCCCGCTGTACTCGGACGGCACTGGTGAGGCTGCACCTTGAATCCTGTGTTCAGTTTTGGGTCCCTCACTACAAGAAAGACATTGAGGTGCTAGAGCGTGTCCAAAGAAGAGCAAGGAAGCTGGTGAAGGGTCTAGAGAACAAGTCCTATGAGGAGCGGCTGAGGGAACTGGGGTTGTTTAGTCTGGAGAAAAGGAGCCTGAGGGGAGACCTTTATTGCCCTCTACAACTACCTGAAAGGAGGTTGTAGTGAGGCGGGTGTTGGTCTCTTTCCCCAAGCAACAAGTGATAGGACAAGAGGAAATGGCCTCAAGTTGTGCCAGGGGAGGTTTACGTTGGATATTAGGAAAAATTTCTTCACTAAAGGGGTTATCAAGCGTTGGAACAGACTGCCCAGGGAAGTGGTTGAGTCACCATCCCTGGAGGTATTTAAAAGACGTGTAGATGTGGTGCTTAGGGACATGGGTTAGTGGCGGACTTGGCAGTGTTAGGTTAATGGTTGGACTTGATGATCTTAAGGGTCTTTTCCAATCTAAATGATGCTATGAATGTGACTTGTTAGAATTCCAGTTTGAACTTTCTCTCAACTTGTACTTATTGTACAAGCCTGTTACATCCACATAGTAATGATGGATTCACTTTTTACATGTGCATTTTAGAATTCAGTGTTTAGTGAACTAAACTTCCAGTTTTGTTTACCAATTGTCACCAATATGTATATAGTACTTTTATTTTTTTGACTCTAGATGACAAGTATTCCAGGTGTATAACCAGATCCTAGAGTTCTATATGTAGTTAACATCACAGAGAATTCTCATTCTAAGATGCACAACAGTAACTACAGTTGTTTGGTGGCTGTGTTCTGTAGATTACATGCAGCAGACTGGTGGCCAAGCACATCTGTTTTTCTGGATGACAGTGGAAGGATACAGGGTTACGGCACAGCAACAGCTGGAGGTACTTCAAAGCCGGCAGAAAGATGGAAAACATCAGACTAATCAAACCAAGGGTCTATTAAGAGCAGCTGCATTTGGAGTTTATGAGCAATATTTATCAGAAAAGGTAGGAATAACTTATTTCTGCATTGGTTGGAATTTAGTATTATACAATTTCTGCAGATGCTTCTGTGGTAGTTATGGCTACATTAATATGAAATGGGTTTGATGTAGCACAAGTTGACATTTAAGCTATTACTTGTGTATCTTCTCTTCCCTTATATCAAGCAGTAAGAAAATGCCTTCCTCCCCGCCCCCCCCCCCCCCCCCCCCTTTTAAAAAGGCTCATACTGGCACTGGTTGTCAAATGCACTTAATGTGTTCCTTAGAAGCTGACTTTCCAGAATAGAGGAAGACTAGAGAAAATGTGAAGACAGAATAAGAAATTCTGTCCCTTTGTGTATGCCGTCCTTTCCCTTCCTTTTACCCTGCCCTCCCCCCCTTAAGAAGAAATGTTTAAAAAAAAAATGCAACCCAATATTTGTACAAACTTAGATTAAGATTGGGTTTTCAAATGAGATAACTTCCTGTGCCTCTCTACAAATGTCTGTATAAACTGCTCACATATCATTGTTGGGTATCTTTCAATAGGCTAAGCTTGAATGCTTTCAGTAGTCTGCTAATAGTGGAGTCTTCTGTGAAAGAAAACACTTGTCAACTTCTGTTAACAAAGCATCTTTGTTCTGAATTTGTGTATGCATAAAAATGACCTTTCAACTCACTCAAAAGCTTCGCTCAACAAATTATCCCTCAAATACCTTGTAATGCTTCTCTTTCTGCATCATTTCTTTCACTTTGGTTTTTTACCTCGATAGTCTATCGACACAGTGATCTGTACAGAGCTTGCTCTGATGGGTTTTTCACCCCAATATTCTGTCGACATGGTGGACTGTACAGAGCTTGCTCTGATGGGTTTGAGCTGACTGTATGCTCACCAGTTTGAAGTCAAAAGCCACCTAACACCGGAGCTATTCCAAAGCTGGTTAACTCAGCCTCTCAGCTATGCTACCAAGTGAGCTATGTTGGGTCTGGTTCAGTGCTGGCTCCCTGTCTCTGTTACAGAAAATGGGGAAAGTGTGTGAACTTGGGCCCGTCTAAAAGAATGCTTAATGGGTAGTGGTTTGAAGTATGTCATATCAAGGGATGACTGGGAATCTGATGGCTGATATAGTCGGTATGCTGGTAGCTGTAATAGAGTCTGCATAAAAAGCTACCATGATTATAGCTACTGGTAATCTCTCCAGAAATTGGCAGAGTTGACAAACTGTTAGCCTTTCCTCAGATGCTTCAGGACTTCGTCCATTTACTTTCTTACTGGCTTTTTCTTAATTTCTGAATCTAGATCTTTCTATTCATAAATAAATAAAATCTATTTTTAAGAATGAGTAAATCAGTTTATATATCGCTTCAAAATAATGTGCATAAATTGTTTTTGAGGTGATTCTTAGTATTCAGTCCTGAAACTTCCGAGTTTTAATACAAACTGAACTTAATTTTGGGAGGGGGAAGGGGTCCGACTGTTGTGTGCTCTAGACAGTTCTCGAGATATACTCATCAAGAAGAAATTTAGTTTACTTAGAGAATTGCAGAATTGTATTGGATTTTATTTGTGAAAATAGAAGCTTTCTTATTTTTATGCTGCAAAAGTTGATTTAGATCTTTGACAGGCATCTCCAAGAGTTAATATTGATGACAACTTAGTAGCAAAACTGGCAGAAACACTGAACCATGAGGATCCAACACCTGAAATCTTTGATGACATTCAGAGAAAGGTATACTCTATTCATCCTGTATTTCATATAGACTGTTAATGCTATGGAGTATAAAATGTCACTACAGCCATTGAAAAAGGAGGAAGGAACTCAAATATTGGAAAACGAAAACCTGTTTTACCATTTTCCTATTCTATAAAAATCATCCTCTAAATTGCCAACTTTTGCTTAGCTGTACATAGCCCATGTTTTCAAAGCAATAGAGATGGAAAGAGTAGGTGTCCTGTATGAAATTAATCATGAAGCAGAATTTAGAATTATGGGATTATTATTTGTGTTTATGCACCAATTTAAGAAAAGTGCCTGTGTAGAATAACTAACTGGTACAATTTTGGTCCAGTTTTAGCTCTCTTTTTCAAAGGTGGATGTAAGCATGTTACCATATTAAATTCTATATCTCTTTCCAGAAGTTAATTTGACTGTTCTGTTTCTGCAAGCCTGCACAGTGTAGCACTCACAAGCAGCAAGTACTGAAGATGAAACAGTCTTTTTACTACCTGCATACGTAGACTTTATCACTCAAGTCTTACATATATATATTAAAAAAAAAAAGTGAATGATTAATGTCCTGGCAGTAAATTGTATCCCAGTCTGAGAGGTTTTTGTTTTAGGTCATTAACTGAATGTTCTGATTCATGCTAAAAATTAGTGTTATGAGCTGTAGAACTTAAAATGACTTTATTGTACTTGAGGCCCACATTTAAGACTAATGAAAACACCTTGTGAAATCTGTATTGCCCGAAGTAGGTTACAAGGGCCTTGTGTGTGATTTCTGCAGAAGAGCATAGATTTCTCATGTGTTACAAAAGAAATTGACTTCCTCAGACTTGCGTGAAATTTTTTTCCATTCTTACCAGGTGATAGCACTTGTACAAAGCGTTCCATGGGAAAAAAATAAATCATTATTAAAATATTTTAGAATTGACATAAATATCCAAACATCATGAATTAATTCCCACTACATGTAGTTAGTTACTTGTGTGTATATGTATATATACTGTCACTGTATAGGCTATGTAGATAACTTTTTGAGGTGGTGTGGTTAAACCTTTGTGAGATAGGGTTATACTGTATTGGCTGAATTGGAAACTTTAAGGAAAGTAGTATGCGGTGTCTTCCCTCCCTCCCTTTCCCTCTTCTCACCTCTCCCCCTAGATTTTTGATCCTAGATCATTTTAGATTGGATATTAGGAAAAATTTCTTTACTGAAAGGGTTGTCAGGCATTGAAACAGGCTGCCCAGGGAAGTGGTGGTGTCACCATCCCTGGAGGTATTAAAAAAATGTGTAGATGTGGCACTTCAGGACATGGCTTAGTTTCAGGACATGGTTTAGTTTAGTGGTCATGGTGGTGTTGGGTTGATGGCTGGACTCGATCTTAAAGGTCTTTTCCAACCTAAACGATTCTATGATTCTAAGTGTTTGCAGGTCTACATTTATAGTTTATCAACAAAGAAGAACTTTGAGAGATAAGCTGTTGTGAAATGGTAAAGACCAAATGTGTTTATAGTGCAATTGGAAGGGTAAAGGGGAGAGGAAGGAAACATTTACAGTTAACTTGCTGCTTCCCTTCCTATACATGCATGTCTCACTAGTTAAAAAAGTATTTTCTGTGATTGTTGTACTTCTAGCACAATTAGTTCTCATAACCTTTCTGTTAAAAGTAAGCTTGAATTGAAATTCCACAAACTCTCATTAGGGTTTTAAAGGAAACCCAGAAACACATAATAGAGTGCACAGATACATGTTGGTCAAGTAGAATTTATGAAAGCTTGTCTGATTAATTAAAAAATGTAGTAAGTAAGTAATGTATTTCTAAGGTTGACATTTATATTTCAATAAGGTATATGAATTGATGCTGCGAGATGAAAGATTCTACCCTTCGTTCAAACAGAATGTGTTGTATGTGCGTATGTTAGCTGAGCTTGATATGCTGAAGGATCCTAGTTTCAGAGGATCAGATGATGGTGAAGGAGGTGAGCTCTATATCTAAGGGGCATTTCCTGGGACCATTCTTTTTTCTGCTCTAAAATGAAAATAAGAAAATTATCTACAGTGTTTTTGATAAAACAAAAAGTCCTGTACTATCTCTGATCTTTAAATTAATGTTTCGTCCTTGTGGTTTTTTTGTAAATTGTTTTGGGAGTCAAATAGCTTTTTCTGTAGTAACTTTATTTAATCTCATGTACGTTTTTTGTCCAGTCTTGGTAACAAGAGTGTCACTAAAATAAGTGTGCAACTCCATTCTCATTTTTTATTCAAAAATATTTGAGGTACTTCATATTGGGTTTTAATATGTAACTATATTCTTCATCTGGAAATAGAAATTGAAAGTACATAGGAGGTGGTTTTTAAAACAATTAAAATCATTCTCGTTAACTGAAGTACAAGTCTAATGGAAATTGTTTAACTATTAAACTGACTCCTTAATGAAGCAATTTCATGTGGTGATATAAGCTTAAAAATATTTTTTTCTGGAGTATTTATTTCATATCTCTAGCTGTAAAAACTTACATTTTCTGTTAGGTGTCTTTATTGGAAACTTGAAGTAGTTATATATTGGACACAACATTCTGCCCAATGCAACAGTTGTCCATTATTTTCCATAATGGTTTGTTTTTGCATTTTTATTTCTTGTGTGTGGCCCTACACTGGAGAAAATCCTCTAACCTGTTTTTTCCTTTCCCCTTCCTCTCTGCCCCCAGAATCTTTTAATGGGTCTCCTACTGGCAGTATAAATCTGGTAAGTGCTTGGATATTTTTTTTCCATTATTATTATTTTTTTATCCCCAACAGTAGGGAAAGTGTTATAAAATAGTTTAAATTATGTATGTTAGAGGTTTTAGTTCACTGCAGTTTAATTTCTGAAGAAGTTCTTGAATCAAATTGAAATACACATAAGGTATCAATTAATGAGAACACTGTCCCTTTTGTACTTTCCCCTGTGTTTAATGAAATCTTGCATTGTTTCTCACAGAAACAGTAATAATCTAGAGTTAATTTATGCAAAGCATACTTTCTTATCCCTGGTTTTTTTTAATAGACATAAATTTGGAGTTAGGTAATAATAGGTGAAAACAAATCCTTTGAAACTGAAATCTCAATGGATTAAATTCAAATAGACTGTAAATGAGGCATTTAATTAGATTTTTATAGGTTGATTTTTATTTTTTTTTTGGAGTTAGGACTTGATTTGGAACCGTAAAAGTATCTGGAGTTTATTCAAAATATGAATCTTTGTTTTCTAATCTGGCCAATTTCAAGTTCAATTTTTTTTTTTTTAGCAGTTCTTGACTGGGTCAGTTTGTCAGAACCTTTTCCTTGTTACATGAATGTACTTAAATATTTGAAATATACTTCTGCATGTACTAGTGGCTGCATATGTATGAAGAGAACTGTATACTTCTACCAGACTTTTTCCAAATAATCTGTCCCACATAGATCTTACTAGGTTTAAAATGTTTTAAACCAAAAATGAAATCACAGTTATTTAAAAAGAAAAAATCATAAAAATTTTGATGTATTTCCTCCCTCTTACTTGTTTCTTCAGACTATATGTAGCTGAGCCACAAGATATGCAAGGTTCAATTGTGTGTATGAGAGTATTTTTCCAAATCTTTTACTTTTAGAAAGGTTTGCAATCTGCATGCAAGTTCCTGGCTTATGTGATTCATAGGTCCTTCTAATTCATTCTTGGAAGATGCTGTAGCTCCTTAGGAGTTCCAGTGCATTGGTTAGATCATGCTTGCATGCAGAGGAATGGAGTTTATTTTGTAAAGGAATACATTTAACATAAGTGTAAATATGTTTGTGTGGGGGTTGTTTCTTTGTGGGTTTTGGTTTTGCGGTGGGGTGGGTTTTTTTGAAGCTGGAATTTTTTGCCTATTGTTTTCCTCTTGTTTACATTTTGAAATACAAAGAAAAGGGGATGTTGTCAGCTGATAACAATTTACACAAAATCCTGTTAGATGCAGAAGGAGAACTTAATTTAGCCATATTTTTTATAAATTTTTACATACATTTGTGGTAATGTCACAAGAGATTCTTTTAATCGACGAATCTCTCAAAAAGATCTTTCAAATGTCTCTTTAAGTACTTTTTCTAAGAATGTTCTGACATATCAAAGTTGTATCTTATAGATGGGGATTTGCCATTGCTGTGGCTCATCTGGCTAGTCGTTATCTGCTGCTTAGTTTCATGTGGCCTTTCCAAACTAAGCTAGAAAGTCTTAAAGCCTTTATCGAGTACTGTTGCAATACAAATAGATATTTGCATGGGACAATTCAAAGTCTTGATTTTTGTTGTTGTTGTGAAAAGTATATTTGCAGAATATTACATTTAATATTTTTATAAAGAGCAAAGAACATTCTAGCAGAAATGCGTAATAAATCTCTGTTTATGCAGAACTTATGCTTTCTGTAGTCCATATTGTTCAGGGTTTTTAGTGCTTTTACAGGTGTTCGAATACTGGTAGATTAGTTTTTCCTGGCTGAATTCCATGTCAAGAGTAAATTTCTGTACACATAGTTTAGCTCCCATGTGTTAGTCAGTTACATGAAGAAAAATAGACCTTGGAAAGGTTACTTCAAAGGTCAGAGAATTTCTGTACTTTTAGCTAATGACAATGCATTAAATAAGATTGGGTTGTGGTGTGATACTTTTGCTTTTTAATTAACTTGTGTTCCTGTGAATATGTGTAATGTCAAAGGTATTAGGTCATATTAAATACAAACTGTCTGTTGTGTTATCTGTTCAAGTTTCAACCATTTCATTTACTTGTATTAATTGTTGCTGTATAGTGCCTTGCCACAGCAGTTGAGTATTTCCTAAAGTTTCCATTATAAAATACATCATCTGCAGTTTATACTTTCACTGTAAGAATGTATTTTAGGATTATTTGGAAGAGAGGCTCAAAACTCTTTTGAGGAAAAGTGATTTTACAAAAATATCTTCTTAATTCTGCCTTTTAATTTGACATATTAGTCTACTATATTAAACCAGTAGGCCGTATTTTGGGGGTATAAAACCATTGTAGATATTTATAGACTCTTGCAGATTTCATCTAAATGGATCCATAATCTGAGCTTTACATATTGCTTTTGCATCGAGTAAATAAAAGGAGTTACACAGGTGTTACATATCCAAGACCTTGAATGGCAGCAGAAATGGCTGGGTTGAACTTCTGGCAGTCATTAGTGTATGTCAGTCTGAACCTCATTCAGTTATCAAGAAGAAAACTGAACTGTTAGGGTGGCAATGAAGGGAGACAGGAAAATGAGAAATAATGATGCCTTTTAAAAAATTTAACAGTAGCTTAATGTTAGTGTTTCATAGCAAACGAAGTATTAGAGCAGTTGACTATTACTTTCTTCTTTAATAACATCCCTTCCCTCTTACTGATAATCAAATCCTAGAGCTCTCAGAATATCAAGCACTTATCCAAGCTTCCACAAATTCCTGCCATTCATCAGTCTCAGGTGATATTCTGCTCTTAAATTCGGACACTACAGTATAGAGCACACCTTACAGGATTATTGCTGTCCAAGGGTGACTTGCTTAGGAATGGACTAAGTCAGAGAAAGTCAGCCCTATATCCAATAATGACCAAAAGCAAGTGTCTAATTAAAATTATAGGAACAGTCCACTTAACGGTGATACTTCACCAGAATACTCTCTAGCATCCAGTTAACTTACAGACTTGGGAATTCTTGAGGTAAAAATGATGTCTGCTCTTAAAATATTTTTTGCATTAATTCATCTGTTCTACCATTGAGCAGACATAAACTTTCAGCACTATAGTGTACAGTGGCAAAACAGATTTCCCAAATGGACTCCTCTTCTACCTTTTTTCAATCTGGGACTTTTGTACTGTAAGTCTCCAAGCTGTATCAAAATCTTTAGGAGACTCCTTACTGCAATACATGATAAAGCATAGTTAGTATGATAAGACCTTTTTAACGATGCCATTTATTCATTATCTAGACTTCATAACAGAAATGTTATTCCCCTCGCCTTCCATGGTGGCTGTTTAGGCAGAGACTGATTGAGGTGGTTGAAGCAGAGAAGAGCCATTCTCTTCAGAGAGCTTGAGAAGGAGTGGTGTAATACGTAGGGATATCGTGGAGATGATAGATTCAGCTGAAGAGGGGGCAAGAGCAGAGTCTTTAAATCACTTACATTTTCAAGTCCAACCTATGTTTTGATTGTCATCACTTAAGAATGGCTTATGTTTAAGGAAACAGAGGAGTTTAGAAGCTTGGTTGATGTGTATTGAGGTTTTAGTTTGACACAGGTATGGCACTGCTACCCAGTAGGTCCCATTCTGGGTAACTTTTTGTGGAAACTCACTATTAAACTGGCTTGGTTAAATTATAAAAGATAGCTGACTGCTGCATATTCATTCTGAATGTGTATCTTTGAAGAATTTTAGAATTTTGAGGTAAAATATATAAAGTAGCTGGGATCCCAGTGCCTATGAAATCTACTTAAGTACTTTGATTTTTTTTTTTTTTTTTAACCTGGTAATTTAAGATTAGGATCACGTGTAGTGGCCCATCCTCCATTTTTTTCAGTTGTGTGTCCAACTTTTCCACCCAGCAATCTTGCTGAGCTTTATTATGTTAAGTCTTTAGTGGTCAGATCTATTGTATCATAAATAATAGAGAAGCTTCTCTAAAAGACGTGTTAGGCTGCTTTTGATCCCAATAATTACTGCATAGCGGAGACAGGGTGTTAGCCAGCTGAGGATGTACCTGTTCATTTTTTATGAGGGTAGACATTTCTGAGAGAAGTGTTTACTGTTTTTTACATACAGCAGAGAAATTATTCAGCTTTTACTGCACTGTAGCTTTTGTGTGGTGCTTTAAATCAGTTGAAAGAAAACAGGATGGTGCAAAGATAAAATCAAAAGATCTGTTACACACCACCTGTGACGCCCATCTACAAGAAGGGCCAGAAGGAGGATCTGGGGAACTACAGGCCTGTCAGTCCGACCTCAGTGCCAGGGAGGGTTATGGAGCAGATCATCCTCAGTGCCATCACGTGGCACACACAGGACAACCAGGTGATCAGGCCCAGTCAGCATGGGTTTATGAAAGGCAGGTCCTGCTTGACTAACCTGATCTCCTTCTGTGACAAGGTGACCCACTTAGTGGATGAGGGAAAGGCTGTCGATGTTGTTTACCTGCACTTAGTAAAGCCTTTGACACCATTTCCCACAGCATTCTCATGGAGAAACTGGCTGCTCATGGCCTGGATGGGTGTATGCTTTGCTGAGTGAAACAGTGGCTGGATGGCCGGGCCCAAAGAGTTGTGGTGAATGGAGTTAAATCCAGCTGGCAGCTGGTCACAAGTGGTGTTCCCCAGGGCTCAGTGTTGGGGCCAGTTCTGCTTAATATCTTTATTAATGATCTGGATGAGGGGATTGAGTGCACCCTCAGTAAGTTTGCAGACGACACCAAGTTGGGAGGGAGTCTTGATCTGCTTGAGGGTAGGAAGGCTCTACAGAGTGATCTGGACAGGCTGGATCGATGGGCTAAGGCCAATTGTATGAGGTTCAACAAGGCCAAGTGCCCGGTCCTGCACTTGGGTCACAACAACCTCATGCAACACTACAGGCTTGGGGGAGAGTGGCTGGAAAGGGGCCTGGGGGTGTTGGTTGGCAGCCGGCTGAATATGAGTCGGCAGCGTGCCCAGGTGGCCAAGAAGGCTGTACCAGAAATAGTGTGGCCAGCAGGACTAGGGAAGGGATTGTCCTGCTGTACTCGGCACTGGTGAGGCTGCACCTTGAATCCTGTGTTCAGTTTTGGGTCCCTCACTACAAGAAAGACATTGAGGTGCTAGAGCATGTCCAAAAGAAGAGCAAGGAAGCTGGTGAAGGGTCTAGAGAACAAGTCCTATGAGGAGCGGCTGAGGGAACTGGGGTTGTTTAGTCTGGAGAAAAGGAGCCTGAGGGGAGACCTTTATTGCCCTCTACAACTACCTGAAAGGAGGTTGTAGTGAGGCGGGTGTTGGTCTCTTTCCCCAAGCAACAAGTGATAGGACAAGAGGAAATGCCTCAAGTTGTGCCAGGGGAGGTTTACGTTGGATATTAGGAAAAATTTCTTAACTAAAGGGGTTATCAAGCGTTGGAACAGACTGCCCAGGGAAGTGGTTGAGTCACCATCCCTGGAGGTATTTAAAAGACGTGTAGATGTGGTGCTTAGGGACATGGGTTAGTGGCGGACTTGGCAGTGTTAGGTTAATGGTTGGACTTGATGATCTTAAGGGTCTTTTCCAACCTAAATGATCCTATGAATCTGTGATTCTGTGATTCCACAGTTGCTCAGGGGTTTTGTTTTTTGGGTTTTTTTTTTTTAATGCTCAGTAAAAGGCTTATTTGTAGCTGTACTTCTATTAGAGTTGAGATATCAAATAAAAGCGGCAATTATGTTAGTGATCACAATACTATGTGAAACTGGTAGGGGAAATGAAGGGCCGTACACTCTGTGTAAAAGGCTTTAGTAACCAGGTAATACAAACACTTATTTGCATTGTTACAGTGCATTAAGCTATTCTATTAATGTAATGAACTGAAAGTTTGAAAATGAAATGGATTAATCAAAAAGGATCTCTCAAATCAGATGTCTCCGTGATCTTATTCTCTCTTTTCTGTTTCTTCCTTCTTCCCTCTTCCCCCGACCCCCATCATCCCATGCAGTCCTTAGATGACCTTTCAAACGTCCCTTCTGATGAGACAGTTCAACTCCATGCATACATCTCAGATACTGGTAAGTGAATCTGTTATGATGGCTGCTTGCTTGTTTTCCACCATTTATTTTGATTTTTTTTAATATTACAGGCCCTTGAAATCCTAATCCTTTCATTTTTTTTAACCTCATAAAACATTTTAATTCATAGTTCCCATTAAGTCCTTGTAATGGAAATCCTTACAGAATTGGTGCTGTAGGTCGTAGACTATATATTTGTACTTAAAATGTGATTTAATTTTTGTTCTTTATGGTATTATTATTTTTCCTATCTCTGGAGAATCATTCATTAAACTTAATATTGAATAGCATTTATTTTAGCAATTATTTAAAGAACAAATTGTAAAAGCCATCTCTTTTTTTTTTTTCTAGTCACACAGTTTTAATTCTTGACTGTTTGCTTCTGCTGCTGTAATATTTTCCCCTATTTTTTATGCTTCCTTATTGACTTAGCTTAATTTAAGTTAGTGACTTCAGTCTTTACAATGGTGTCATTTTTGGTTATCTTTTGAAAAAATTTGCCTAGTAATAAATAAAAAATTTTTATTACGTGAGAGTAAATAACAGAAACTTCTCAGATATGATTTGCAAATAACTCCAGTTAGATGAGATTGCACTAATTAAATTATGAATGAATCTTCAGATACCTTTTTGGTAGATTTTACTATGCAACAGACTTCAAAATCTCTGCATTTCTATAGCAGACAAATGAGCTATGAGCAAGAATTCAACTACTTGACATTTTAATTAAACTCTTGTTACTCCAACCAAGTGTGAGTGTGGTGCAATTCAAGTCTTGTGTATTCAACCCTCAGAGAAGGGGAAAAATAATTTAAAAGTTAAGAATCACAATTTGCTTTTTCATTTAAAATGGCATGTGATACTTTTTTCTGAATTAAACTTAGAAGTTTCATTGTTTTGATCTAAAGAAAAGGTAGTCTTAGAACCACACAAATCATGTTAAATTTATTACCTTGATGGCAATGTGTATTAATAACTATTAGCTTGACTCCGTGAAGCCATAATACTCCAGTTGAACCAGGGGATATGTACAGGTTCGTATTGTAAGATAGGACTAAACTGGATGTCACCTTCCTCTTCACCTCATGTTTGAACAAGAAATACAAGTTCTTGCTTTCTGAATACTTCAGGCAGTAGGTGCATCTTGCATCTGTGTGCAGGCTCCTTTCCTCTACTGATTAATACCCTTTATTGTGTTTGGGGGGTGTATACAAGATCTTCTCCATAATCTTTGAGGGTTCGCCTTGTCTTGTGTTGGAAAATAAATGCTAAGAGGCTATGACATAAGGGGCGATGGGGACAACTTCTTTCTTTTTCTGCCACTACTGTCCTAAAGTGGTACTCCTAAAGGTGCAACTTAGCAGCACCGCTGAGATGTGGTATGGTGGCTGCACGGCAGAGTGGACAACCTGAGTTTAGAGGACAGAGCTTGCTCAGCATCCGTGGAGCCAGGGTTTGCCGGCTCCGTTATCTGCACAGTCTTTTGGCAGCATCGTGACTGTCCACTCTTTTCTCTTGGGGTTCAGCACTCAACATTCTTCTTCTAGAGGGTAGCTGGCAAAGAAAAGATGCTCCAAATGATGCCAAAAGGTAGATGGCAAAGAAAAGATGTTCCGTACCCACTGTGCACCTTGCTAGTGAGTAATTCTTACATCGTCAGCAACTGCCCCTGTCCTAGAGGTGCTCCCTGGCTGCTTAGATCTTGGCATTATACTTGAAAGAAGTCAAGGCTGGTAGCACAACAGAGGTTGGAGCTGATGATTTGTCAGGAAAAGTGTGTTTTATGGAGTGTGGGTGCAGAACTTGATTAAAAAGTATTTTCATCAACCACACTGGAAAATTGTGGTTACTGGGTATTGGTTCAATACTTACAGATACTACATGTTACCAGTTTAAACAGTGTGCAGTGTAAACTATTGGTTCTAGGTTATTCTGTAGATTAAATGGAAGTTTTTGAAACAAACTCTGTACTGGGAGGAGTTCTGTGATGGAGGAATGTCCAAGAGAACTTAAATATTCAGTGGAGAACAAAAAGATGTTTGCTTGTATTTAACTGTCTGTGTTCTTTCCATTTATAAATTGACTTCTCCATAAAATGTGTGTGTGTGTTTACACATACGCAGAATACATTATATGTATGTACACACACATACAGAATACGTACATATGTGTGTGTATAGTTTCTGTTGACTTAAATAGTGTGGGGAGTATTTTTTATCTTATAGTTAGTAACAAACAGCTGATGTTAATAACAAAACTGAATGCTTACAGCTTGCTAGCACTGTGTTCTTTATTTACAGATTTTTTTGATGGACAAACTTTTACAATATGATTAAAGTACTTTGGAGACTGGAATTTCTTCCCGTGTCACAGTTGTCTTTCACCCATACCTTGAGTTCTTTAGGTTAAAATTATTTTTTAAAAGATCTATTCACTATTCTCTAAAGTTGAAACCTTTTCTATTCTTTTTTTGTTTTGCATGTCAGTGAAACTTGTCTAACTTTTAAGGCTGCTTAATCTCTTAAGTTTACATAATAAGTTTCTGGAGGGTATCACTTATGCAGTGTTTTGGATACAGGGATGGCTTACTCTTTCGCTTGCGTGTCCATTTTTGTCTCAAGTCTGTCATTCCAGACATTTCTTCACTTCACGTTTGTGTCCTTTCGTCTTCCTTCTTTCTGTTTGTTCCTCTTTTATTTTTGTTTTTAAACTACTAGTCTATGCTGACTATGACCCATATGCTGTGGCAGGAGTGTGTAATGACCATGGCAAGACATATGCACTGTATGCTATCACAGTCCATCGGCGAAGTCCAAACAGCGAAGAGACATGGAAGACATATCGACGCTACAGTGACTTCCATGACTTTCACATGAGGATCACTGAGCAGGTAATTAATCTCATAAAAATCTTTTAAGGTTTCTTTGAAAGATGCTTTCTCTGTGTGATGGTATGGCATAAGTAGTGGCTTTCTCAAAGTGACTTAAGATGTGGAGTTACAGCACTATGTTATTTTCTATTAAAGTGTACTTTTTTTACTGTTTATATCATACACTATTTGTACTGAGCAGTTTACAGGTGTGTGTTTATATAGTTTAGTATCTGATGGCTATGTAATTGCTTTAACAAAAGGAAATGGAACTTGGAAAGCTCGCCTCTCCCTGCCCCTTGCTTCATTTTACTTTGAAATGTTTGTATGGAAGAACTATTGGTCTCAAACAGTGGCATATTTCATTTGTTATATTTGTCACAGATTAAGAAATAAAAACTGAGCTTGGGAAATAGGTATTTAAGTTTTAAGTGAAATGTTAAGGATTGGTGGGGTCTCAAAGGGGACAGCTGTTGGCAGTTCAGTATACTGCTAGACAATCTGCCTTTTATTGCTGTACTTCTATTCTCAGACTCTTTAACTCTCCTAAAATGAAAGAGGAAAACCATAGAGACTTGTAATTCACCAGCTGGTACAAAGTAGAACCTGCTGATATGAAAAAGTGTTGAAAATGCAGTGCTTTTAAAAGAGGAGGGTGAAATACTTTTAAACCAAGCCTTTGGAGAAGTCAGATTTGACTGCATAACCTTTGAACTAGTCAGAAGTGTTGGATTACATCCCTTTACTCTGTTATTAATAGAGAGGCATAAAGAACAAATTCTGTGCAGGTAGGTTAGCATTGTAAAGTCACAACAGTAGTAAAAATGGAAAAGGCTTTATTAAAAAAGCAAGTGTGTTGAATATTTGTCTTAATTATAAAGTCTGACTTTCCTTTGTATTTCTGATTATCTTAGTGTGCTGTGAATAAATTTGAAATACCAGTTTTTATACTCCTCTTCAGATTGTTTGGGTTTGGGTTTTTTGTGGGTTTTTTTGTATTGTTTTTTTTTAAATTAATTCACTGTTTTGAAGAATCCCTGACCTGTTGAAACAGCTATGGGTTCACTGACCTTACAGTGAGTTAATGTTCTGTCGATAGGGCGCAGTCATTTAAAACTGACTTACCAGTACATGACTAGAAAAAAAAATAAAAGAAGCAAAAGTTTTCAAAATGTGAAAGCTCAGAAATTTCGTGTTGCTAAATCCGAGTTCTTTGAGTTTACAAAAAATGGAAATGTTATTCTCTAACACTAAGATTGCAAAAAGTAAATAAATTCCTGTGCTTCGTAGCAGCATCTCAGAAACTCCTGACAATTTTGCTTTGTTTTGACAATAAAATAGATATTGCTACTGAGTTTATGGGCACAGGAATGTCACTGCTACACTGAACACCCTTCTTGTGTGTTTGTCTGAGGCGTTTTTATTGGCATGTTAAGGATAAAGGTTAGAAGCTTTTATTTAAAATAAATAGGAAGGGCAGGGATTATTGTTTATGTTTTTCAGAGAAAATAGGTACTTGATCCAAAATGGAATTGAAGTTAGCTGTGTATAGTATCTGTATGAGCTTTTTTTCTTAAAGTACTGAATAGATTCACATTAGTTTTAGTCAGTAATGTAATATAGATATCTACTTCAAATGATATTTATTTAAAACAGAAGCTGTTCTTTGCTTGCATTGCTTCTGTTTAGATACAAGTATCCAAATAAAAAATAGACCATGTTCTGTTCAGTTGTTTTCCTGCATGACCTATTTGCAAGGGAATGGCATTTGTGAAGTTGAAAATAGTTATTCTTTGGTGCTTCCTCAGGCCATAAACGTTATGAGCTTTGTGACCTTCCAAAGTTTAATGATGTCTTTGCAAAAAGACACCTTGCAGGGACTGAATGGAATCCTTCTCATTAAATCTGTAATTTTGTGGTCTTCCGTAGAGAGAAAAGGATACAACCTTTTTCCAGGTTGTTTCTTAAAGCCTAGATACTATACCTTTCTCTCTTTACCACCTTTAGAATATTATTTATTATTTACAGGAAGTCTGGATATAAGATAATCCTTATTCTTTGAGTTTTATTCTTGTCACTTCTTTATTTTTGTGCATTGTAGCAGATATGTTCAACCTTCTTAAGTCTTAGGGCCTCTTCTTTCCCTGCCGCTTCCCTGGAACACCAGTTCCTTCTGTAAAACTGAAACAGTGGAAGACATGTCAACCAGTGCCAATCACTGTCATTACCTGGAGAAAAGGCACAAGTGATGGCATATCAAGCATGGTATGATAACCTGTGTGTAAACTGGGTGCTGCCTTCCACTCTAGGGATAAAAACTTATTCATTTCCTTAGTAGGTTTGATCAGGAAAGGAAAGGGAGGATGTTTTGGAAAGATTTGCAAGTTCTCTTGATGTAGTCTCATAACCCTACTAACTTCTGCGCAAATAATAATGATAAATCTTGAGCCTAAACCTTTTTGAGCAGGTGTGATGACAGGAATAATTTGCACACTATCATGCTCTGTATTTCAAAAGCGAGTATCACATGTGTGTTCAGAAATTAAATTTTGCCCTTGACAGTCTCCAGAGATTTTCATGTATTTGTTCTTGACAGCCTACCTTTCATTTTGGCTTCTCCAAGGAATCTTGAGTTCTGGGCTTGATGCAGAAATTATTTGTTAGGTGTTACATGGTAGATAAGAATAGGTGAATATAATGACCCCTGCAATTTCTGAGCTTATATGGTGATTTGAAACTCTTTTGAAAACAGACTCCCCCCCCCCCCCCCCCCCCCCAATCTTCTCTTTTTTCTAGTTTGAAAACCTTGCAAATATACTGAAACTTCCTGGCAAAAAGACATTTAACAATATGGACAGAGAATTTTTGGAAAAGAGGAAAAAAGATTTAAATGCATATTTGCAGGTAAGCTGTTATGGGTTTTTTGGTTGTGTTCTAGGTAGGAATTCTTTTTTCTGAGGTAGAAAATTTGCTGTGTTGTAGGTGGTATACAATCCTAAATAGTATACCATAAGAACTTCATATTATCTAATAAGTTTGCCTTTTCTTTGCTGTTTCAGTTTATTCTCAGCCGGTTCTGTCCCAACTCCTCTGAGCTGGTGAGGTTCCAGCTGTGTTGGTTTTGAGCTCTATGCCACTTAACTTTTTTCCATTACACTCATGTTTGTGGTTACTTTCTCTCGTGCTGTTGCATAAGGATTGGCATGGCACCTGCTCCGGCGGTGTAGCACAACCACACAGCTTCTCCATTCAAATAAGGCCTGTATCAGCCCAACTAAAGGAATTCAGTTGTCCTACTTCATAGGGACTTTCTGGTCATTTAGCAGTAAAATATGTTGACCAACTCAATGAACATGTTAACAACAAATAATGAAGATGAATAAAACGTGAAATTTGATTGTTCTGTTTAGAGTGCTAATATTTTTTCCTTTGAGATATGTGCCCCATTTTTAATAGCAATATTTCTTTCAGTCACAGCGTTTTTTTCTTCCTTTGAGTTTTAGAAGCAGTTTGAGTGGTCATAAAGGTGTGTATTTTTCTGTGACATGCTATAATTAACATACTAGTTAATGTTACGGGAATTACCAGGAAGCATGTTGTTTCCATCTTGAGAGTAGTGTAATGTTGGAATAAAATTTAGAGAATGAATGAGAAAATACATTGCAAGATGTAGTGTCTTTGTGCATGGTAAACTTTCACTAAACTGAATGATATGGCCTTTTTCATTATTTATTAAAAAGCACCTTTTAAAAATTATTTTACTCAGCTCTTATTAAATCCTGAAATGATGAAGGCTTCTCCAGCTTTAGCCCACTATGTGTATGACTTCCTGGAGAATAAAGCCTACAGCAAAGGGAAGGGAGATTTTGCACGGAAGGTAAGAATGTTTTGCACTGTCAAGGGAACTTCAGAGCATTCATTAGTGCAGTGATTGCATTAAACAGAGATGTTGAACTGATATTAAACAGCTATATAGCACTTTCAAAACAACTTGCAAGTGAGTTGCTTTAATAGTTTGTGAGTGGCAAAGTATCTGAGGACATATGGAACCAAAAATTTATGGTTTTTATAACAGGTAAATTTATTTGTATGACAAGGAAATAAAATTTTCAAATAGGACACAGTGTATTGCACCAAGACTACTTTGGAAGTGTGTTCACTTTGCAAGTTACTTTGTGAGATGTCTGTGATTTTTTTTTTTTTTGTAGTCTCATTCCTTCTAATTTCTTTTTTCAGTTCTTTACTCTGTATTTGCTGCTGTTACCATGCTCTCCACTCTTCAGCCCAAAAAATGAAATGCATTTCCCTTCAAAAGCAGCTGTTATGTATTTAGCTGTTGTAACCATTCAGAGTCATTGGTCAAATTTGGAGCTCTGAGCTATGCATCCTTTGTTTTTTTTAAGCCACCAGAACTCTCTTCAGACAAGTGATTCTTTGTTCAGTTGACCAGTTTGTATGGGCATCTGCTTTGCAAATACAGCTATTTCTAAACTTTTAGTGATTTTGATATAAAAAGCATCTGCAACTGTATTGTCACTTCAAGTTGTTGTTCTGCCTATATTCCTTAAATATTTAACAGTGAAACAGTTAAATATTTATCAAGGTTTATGTAATGACTAAGATTTGATTTCTAGCTTATCAGGTTCTTCATAAACTTAACTTTTTAAGGGCATCACATTAGTACTTGTGCCTCTGTTTGGACTGAATTTAGAGTATATACTGAAAAAAAATTGTATCAGTTTCTGTGGAACTACTTTTTGGTTTTAATTATACTTGCCACGATATTACAGCATATTACTCCAGTGCTGTTTAAGAGGCATGTTTCAAAGATGAAGAGTTGAAAGCAGAAGTGAAACATCTGGAAGTAGGAAGCTTGGAAGGGAGAAATGGCATTGAATGGAGAAGAAAAGGAAAATAAATTCAAGTTAAGAAAAGCTGAGGGATGGGAAATGGAAATTACTCAGGAAAAAGATCTGTTGAAAGATGTAAATAGTTACAGTAGGGCTGTAAGGAACAAGAAATATAAATGAAAATGAAGCTAAAACTTTATTCTGCATTTGGTAATGAAGTTAAGCAATTTGAGTTGTTCTTTATGTTATTGTTCTCTGGAACAGTGTGATACTTCTCATAGTGTATTAATATACTGGTGTCCTCATAGATTATACAATTCTGGTTAAACATCTTCCCCTTCAGATGGACACATTTGTAAATCCACTGCGTAACTCTATGAGAAATGTATCAAATGCAGTCAAGTCTCTCCCTGACAGCCTGGCAGAGGGAATGACTAAAATGTCAGACAACATGGGTAAAATGTCAGAGAGATTGGGACAAGACATAAAGCAATCATTTTTCAAGGTAAGAAAATATTTGGTAGATAATACATACTAGTGAATTCATAGGAGATTAGCTATCGACTCACTTAAACTTATGTTGTATTCTATAATGAAGAGTCAAGTCATTGGACAGGAAAGCAATCTGTTTATACCTATACCCTTTTTAATAAGGTCCAGCAGCCATTATACTACAAACATGGAGTTCTCTTTGCTATTAAGTAACACATTTTAAGATGGCATCTACAGGCTGTTAGAGTGATCCTTCTTCACTTAATTCAGTGCAGCCATGTGAGAAGAATGAGAGTCACTGATTTTCATATTTTTTTTTTTTACCACCCATTCTTATAAAGCTAGATTGCTGCATCTGCTGCTTTCATTAGAAAAAAAAACCCATACATTCTGAAACTCAGAATAAGGAGATAGCTTTTCTGCTTATTCCTTGCTGAATTGTGTTTTTAATTAAATTTTCTTTCTGTCTTTCCTGCCATCTTTTCTCATCTCTTTATTCCTAAAATGTGATACCTTAGAGGTGGGGAATGGTAGCCGTGGCATGCTATCTAGAGGTCCTATGAAGGTAGTAATCTTCCTAACATGTCCATCTTAACTTCTTTTCCCTTGCCCTCCTTTTTCTGTGTGTAGCTGTAAGGTCTGTGATCAGGGATTGTTCCATTTTGTGTTACCAGAACAGTTTTATGTGGCAGATGTAGAACAGCAACCAAGATGAGTTAACCCTTAAACCATGAAAGGGAATAATAAATCTGTGGTGTGGGGTGGGTTTTTCGTGTTTTTTTTGTTTGGTTGGTTTTTTCATTACTTGTGAGATAAAATGTTTGGCTCTGGACTTTCTCATTGCTGGTAACTTCCCTGGTGTGTGACTAACAATATATCTGCAGTTACACTCACTGGGAAGTCCATGACTAGGCAGGACTTAAGATCAAGAGGAAATACCAGAAGAAATATCAGTCCCCTGTGAATTTCTAGGTGTTTTTCAGTTGAAGCATTAGTCATTTGAGAAAATACATGTGGATTGTCTTAAAGGTGTTGATAACTTTGATAGCTATGGGAGAATACCTACAGGCTTGATTTGTTGGAAGATGAAAGGACTACTGTGTATTTATCTGCAGTAGTATGCAACTGACTTTTGACCAAATGTTTGATTTTCATTTTCATAACCAAATTGATTATGAAAATTGATCTGACTTACTGGTATTCTAAAGTATTTTTTACTTCATAAACATTACCTTTTTTCGTTGTAGGTGCCTCCTTTGATCCAGAAAACCTATTCAGATCCTGACCATTGCCGTGTTGCAGCACCAATTGATGACAATGTGAGTCTGACTTTTGTCCTTTCAAAGCTGACTCCTCTAAAACCAAATTAATGAGTTACTTATTTTAAACTATGTATTTATTGTTTTCTGATATTATACCAGGCACTTACAAACAGTTCTTTAATTTTAAAAAAGAAACTTACATGCTTTCTTCTAAAATTAACATTTTTGTTAGTACAAAAATGGTTAGCACAACAGTGGAGTAACTTATTGTGTACATACTGCTGCATCTGTGGTTTTTGGGTGGGGGTTTCTTTGGGGTTGTTTTTTTTTCCCTGACCTCCCTCCAATTTCTGTCTGTTCAAAGACAGTATGGTACCAGACTGTTAGCATCATTTCTGTTAGCATTTTACAGATTCTGATTTCTGATGTGACCTTTTAGGAGGCATTTGTTTAATGGATCAGAAGTAGTGTTTGCTATGTTTTTATGGAAAAAAAACTTCAGAATGTTTTCCTAATAATAAACTTTTAGTATGTGCATACCTAAAATGTATAAAGTAGTAATATTAGAAACTCGAAAGTGAAGTTTAAGCTCTTGATGTTATCATAAGCTATGGTATTTTGCTATTTTGTTTGAAACATTGATCATATATGTGAAAACAATTGTAAGAAAAACTTTTATCTCTAAGTAAGACAGAAAGGCTGTAAGATTATCAGTGATTATATGCAATTTGCTATGGTCATAAATCTGCACCTGTTCTGCCCTTCACATTTTGGGTTTTTTGGTCACATCAAAGCATTCCAGTTTGTCTTCCTCTGTGTAACTACTATGATGGCTTGGTACATGTATTTTTGCTCAAATAACATAGCCTTGAGTTCTTCTGGGTTTTCTTTTTCCCCATTATTTTTCACTATATCAGACTGTGTCCATAAATTTGTAATTACAAATCTATATTTTTGATACTCCTGAGGCTTCTGTTTTGCACAGGCAAAACAAAATATCATTCAAGTATGTGAGCAGCTTCTCTGCAAATATTTCATTGATCTTCTGTAAAAAGAATAGAAGCTACAATTCTTGATAGCTTTTAAGTTAACATACCAAGTGCTCCTGAAAGGCAGATTTCAAATATTTTAAAACCTTTCAATTCTCAACTGCTTTTTTAAGATGCATTGTTCACAACTTACAGTCACTCAATCAGACAAAAAATATGGCAGTTTGAATGGAATTTTATGTGGAGAAGCAGTACTGTAAAAGTGAGGCATGGATCTATAGAATCTCCAGCTGGATTATGAATCCACTTGTATATAAAGATGTACTTGTGTAGTCCACCAAAAAGAGTCCACACAGCTGTGAGATCTTGCTACTTCTTCCAGCGTAGCATTAACAATATAGTGTAAACTACTATTCTTCCAGGTAGAGCTGTATCAGATTTCAAATACAAAACAAAATTCTGAATGTTATGCTTAGAATGTAAAAACCCTAATAAAAAAGAAAGCACAGAGAAAGTGCATTCAGTCTTTAAATAAATTTTGCTGAGCATATAGTAAGATTTTAATTTTAGCTTGCTATTCTATAAAGTTTTAATAATAAATATAAAGTTCAAATAATGAATCAGTCAAAATCAAGTTAATTTGTTTTATTTGAGATAAATATTTGTGGTCTCTTGTGCAATACAACTGTAACTCCAAGTGCTACCTTTTTATGCAATAGCTTAACAATATGTAGGGTTGTATTTTAGCATATAAGCAGGCCGTGAGAAGCTGCTGTTGTTTCTATAAAAGAAATATTAGTAACAACTAAGATGAAAATTGAATACTTTCATACTACAGAACTTAGTAAACTCTCCCTTAAATTTTAATATTTGAGAAAATATTGACAGTTACTGCAAGTATACGCCATCCATCTTTAAAAACTTTTACATAGTTGCTGAATCCTCTGCTTTAGGATTTCCATAAAAGTTTGTCGTAAGCCAATCTGTGTAACACCTTCTATTAAATAATAAAATGATGATGCTTTTCTTAATCTACAAGTATAAAAGCACTTAATAGCCATGCAGGTTAGAACAGTATCTAAATAAAAGGCAGTTCACTGCAGTGAAGTTTCTGTTACGGATGCACGACTAACCAAATCCAAAAGGTGTTGAAACTCAGATTTATTCTTCAGCAAAAGTTAGTTAGAAGTCCGGTAACATTTAATAAAACCACAGGCTCAATGGTGTAAAGAGAATTAATATTACACGGCCGACTTAAGAATTTCCAAGATTTAAAGTGATGGCTCAAAACACGCGTATCACTCACCTAAAAGCTGAGGGCTCTCTCCCTCGAGGAGTTACCTCGGGCGGTGCCCCGGCCCGAGGGGGAGTCCCCAACTGCAGACCCGCTGCTCTGGCAGGACCCTGTTTATACCCCTGTCGAATCTGACCTGTGGTCATTTAATTCTATTGGCTAGGAGGGTCACCTCGGTGTACCTGGCGCATCTCGATTGGCCAGTTCAAATTTCAACCTGCAGCCTCCAGGGTTTCCTTCCCCTTCTCCCTTCCTGGAGAAGTTTCGTTTCCTGCTGGCAGGATGGGGGGGGCGGGATGTACTGCCACAGTTTCATTGTTCTTGGAAGGTTCTGGATTTGGCGCAGTGCATCCGTAAGAAAAAGATGCCAAAGAAAAGCTTCTTCCAGAGTTTTCATGTTTGAAGTACAGCTACCAAACGAAGAGGTCAGGGACAAGCTCTTTCTTTAGGACATGTTTACTTGTATTAACTTTGTTCAACTTTGGTGAAATAACTGTTTCTTCTTTACTTATTTTAAAAATTCAATGGATTTAAGCCTGGTTTATCTTTAATTTTCAATCTTTCTTTGCAATTAGTGATGTTATAGATGATTTAGGGAAGATTTCATATTACTATAAAATACAGAGCAAAGTTTTTCTGTCATTGTTCTGATTATACTGACGCATTTGACCTGTGAAGTAGCTACTAAAACTGCAGCTTTCTTGAACTGACCTAAAAGTTCACTGATTATACTTTTACTCACTTGATCAGGTGGATGACAATATTCCGCTGAGAGTAATGCTCCTCCTTATGGATGAAGTCTTTGACTTAAAGGAACGGAATCAGTGGTTAAGAAGAAATATAAAAAATCTGCTTCAGCAACTTATTAGAGCAACATATGGTGACACAATTAACAGGTACTGCTTTTCTTATATAGAGCGATCGTGTGAGTGAGACTATATAGACTGTGTCTATAAATCCTTTTTGGTATTACTAAATTATTGTGGTTTACATCTGCATGCATTCCCCTTTCAAGAGGATCAATAAACCCAAGTACAAATGTGGTGTAAAATGGAGATAAACACAGAACATTGCTGAAAGACAAATTCCAGTAACACTTATATGCCAGAGAACTTCCAAAAGAGCTTCCACATATCAACGAGTGTTCACGTTTCTGTGAATGTAACTTATACTGATGGTGTCTATGCTTTGTGCCCTGTGTTTTACACTATACTTTTTGTTGTTAATACTATTTATTACTTTCTGCACTATTTTGGTTTACATCTCTTTGATGCCACAAATGATACACTGGCACTATCAAATTATGTGAACTGTACTGAGTTGCTATATTAAGTTTTTGCTGTCACACTTTAAAAGATGGAGGGGGGGGGAGGAAAGGACTGTTATGGAGTCCGTTCTGCCCCCACCATGTTCTCCATAATTCACATATACCCTTTTTCATGCAAATGCAAAGCAAATAGTGCTAAATAAGTAATGTTTCTTGTCCTCAGCTTAGAAATCTCTACTGTTTCCAGGCTTACCCTTCTAATAATTTGTTCCTGAAATGTAAATAAAAATATAGAACAAAAATGTTTCTAGAAACAGGATTGGCACTAAATTGTCATGTTGGATTAGTGCCATGAATCAAAACCTTAATTTCTGGTAGGTGAGAAGTAGTATCCTGTTACTTTTTCAGGACATTCCTCACTGTATCATTACTTTTTACCCTTCACAAGTATATTTTTGATGTTTTGATCATTACTGTTAAACATATAAACAGTTCTTGTGGTACCAGTAGCGATGCAGCCATGCATCATGCCAGGTGACAATTATCTTGATACCTTTGCTTCCAAAAACATGCTGCCCTGTTGAACAACTCTGAATACTTTTTGCTGTTTTCAGATTGTAGTATAACTAGCTGACTTTGGGCACAGGCTGCTGCTTTCTTATTGCAGAGATATGTGCAGAACTATTTTGCTTCTGCATTTGGAGCTACACCAGATACTCACAGCTTCCTCTGGTGCAGCAGTCATACCTCGTCCTAGCAGATTCTTGGGGTTTAATGGCATTCTGCAACAAAACTGTGTTTTCCTTTTTCTTAGAAAACTAAATTCAAATTATGTTTAGGGAAATAATCCTGGGATTATGGTGATACACAGATGCTTATTTCTGTAAACATACAAGATTTGGATATTGAGCTGTGTGTATGTGTTATTGAATGAAGGTCAAAGTTTATGATCAGTCTGTATCTCCTGTTAAAGATTATGAAGTAACTGCATACATAAGTACGGTAATTGAGATTTTTAAGTAGGTTCTTTGCTTGCAGAAGCAGAACTTGAAGAGTGCTCCGTGAAGAGGAGCACTCTACAAGCTGAATATTTATCTAATGCTGATGGGAGATGCAACATCAGTTTTCCAACCTCCTTAGTCATCGTACGTTTACTCAAAAAGAAAAAGGCTTTAGCTTTAGGAGTGATCAGTGAACTTAGGTTTTTATCTTGAGAATCAGTATTTGCCACCTTAGTGTGCAGTTTTATAGAACCTATTTATGGAGTTGCAGAAAGCTGAAATTATACTTTGTTTGCCCTAGACTGCTCTTTAAAATGATGTACTTTATTTGTTCTCTGTTTTAAAAATTGAATGAGGGAGACTTGTTGCTTTGATTTTAGAAAAATAGTCGATCATGTTGATTGGATGACATCTCCTGAGCAAGTAGCAGATGCGGTGAAACGCTTCAGGTATGTCTTTTATCACAGATGTAAAATATGAAGTACTCGCCAATTAATGTCTAATATCTGTGTATCCTTCCTGTTCTTTTTATGTGAGGAAATTATTACTGCTGTACAGGATTCCAGTTGGAGCATACACTGCTTTTTATGTGTGTTAAGTGAGAGAAAGTAATTGTCACATGAAGAATATTTTTGAGTTTTCTTCTCTTCCTTAAAAAGTTCTTTGTTAATCAGTGTAGAAGAACTAGAGTATGGGTATACTTAGGAATTTCATCATATTACTGGATGAAGTGTCTTGTTTACCTTGATGAAAGCATGTGCATGCCTTGCCTTAAAAGGCAAACAATTATTACTAAAAAAACCCCTAGCTCTAAGCTAATAGGTTTTGCATGTGGGCAGATATAACAGAACTGAAGTCTGAGTTTGAAAGTATCAAAAGCTCTGTCATTCCATTTCCTAAAAGTCTTAGTGGCTTCTGCAATGCTGTTGAGTGAAGGCCACCCCCCTTGCCTTTTTTTTGTTGTTGTTGTTGTTGGATGGGGTGAAAGAGATAAAGTAGGATAATGTATTAGCTAAAGGGTCATACTTTACAGATATTCTGTTATTCTTTTAAAAAAACTGAGTAAGAATGTGCGCTTCTTACTCAGAAAAAGAATGTCATTCACTGAGGCAAAATACCTTTTTAGACAGGCATGTCTTTTGCATTGGGCTTTATACTACACTGAAACTACTTCACCTTGGCTTTAGCTTGTTGATAGGTTAACTACTGTCAGAGATCTAATGAAGCAATTAATAGACCTAAGCCTAGAGTCTCTCAGTGGCAATAGAGACTGGTAAAAGCAAATCTTCGGTATATTTTATGTAACAACTATATGGTATTTGAATGTTTTGGGTGTGTAGTATTTTCTTAAAATTCTCTTTCTTCTGATTCTTGTACTAAAAAAGTGTATGGTAGCTACTAATAGATTGAATGTATTGTACTTCTTGCTTTTGATTTCTTTTTTGCCTTTTCCCTTTTCTAATATTTGAAGTGTGTGTTAGGTTGTGTGCAAATTACTTTCTTGTATTTATTTTATGAGATAGCTTTGAGGGATTAAAAATAGTGTTTCACGTGATAAAATTTTAATGTATTTTGACAGATTTGCTTTTGTTACAGAGATGCTTTTTGGCCCAACGGCATTTTAGCAGAGACTGTTCCACGGAGGGACAAAGCTATTAGAATGAGAACAAGAGTGGCAGGGAAGACCAAATTACTGGAGGTAATGCCAGGTAAGTGAGTCTAGGATTGAAGCCTAATAATTCTTACCTTATATTGTTACTGGAATTAATGTCAATATTCTTGTTGATTGTTGAAATGTTAAAAAGAAATGTTGACATATTGTATTTAAATAAAAAAAGTTTTTAATTATAAAGCACTGAACACTTTCACATGTACTGTGACTTTGCAACTGTAATTCTCTTGGAACCAACCCAGTATTTAGCTTCACTAGAGGATTTAAGTTTAGTGCATGAAATGCCTGTATTCCAATACAGTGTGATTTCATGTAAAATAACATAGTTCCACATATATAGTGTAAAAGTGAAGTAATTTTCAGAAATCCTTTCTGCTGTAAAAGAACTTCTAGTTTAGTTATGTATAGTAGAGGCACTGTTACTTCCAATTCCAAGCTATGTAATTTGAAAGACTTAATACTCAGTTTAAGTTTGTTGTTAACACAGAAGCAGAATTTAGCTTAAACTTCTGTGTAACTTCCATTTTTGTAGATGAACTGAAGCACATCATAGGCGCTGAGACAACACGGAAGGGCATTCTTCGGGTATTTGAAATGTTCCAGCACACTCAACTGAATAAGAGAATGGTGTACGTGTTTCTGGAGAGATTCCTAGAAACCTTATTTCCACAAAATAAGTTCCATGAGCTCTTCAACAAACTGCATTCACGGTCAAAGCAGATGCAGAGGTATAAGCAGAGACTACATTCTACTCAAGCGCCTTCCTTGCAGAAAAGGTGACACTTCAAACCTATTAAGCTGGTGTATGTTTGTCCAGGACTAATTACTTGGGCAGATTCTCTGGGGCTTCAAACTCACATGCTGTTATTTCTGCACCAGTCTTCTAGTGTCACATATTAGATTATTAATGCATCTGTAAGACCTGTGAATCTTCTCATCTTCACTTGTAATTCAACCACTACCAGAAGGGTTTGTGTGTCTTAAATGATTTGGTGCGTCTTCATGCAACATTGAGAAGAATACTAGCCCAATATATAAGAATGCTGATTCCTTCTGTTCCTGAGTCGATGTTTTGCCAGCAATGAAAAGTGCCAGACTGTTCCAGTAAAGCACAACTGTGGTGATACAATGGAAGAAAAGGATGTTCTGGCACTGGGAGATAGTGCAATGTGTGAGAATCAGGTGGAATTGTTCGATGTTACGACTGTTGAGGCTCTGTAAGGCTCTTCTAACATTCCTGTAAAGGCTGAGCTAACAGGAGAAGCAGTCTCTGGAATGGCAGGTACATAGGAGAGGGGAGAAGTAGTTACAGCCCCATCATAAAAGTACATTTATTAAAGAAAAGTTGAGGTAATGTGGCTTTCATGCCACATTTACTTTACCTTTCATGTTTTGAAAAACAAACTAACGTTAGATCTAATGGGGGTTTTAGTAAAGGCAGAGGTGCAGTAGAAATAAACCCTTTATTCTGATTATTCTGTAGCTTTAAGGGCCATATTCTGCTCTTACAGCACCTGGCATACATTTTGCATGTAACTTCAGTGGAGAAGGGGCATCATATTTATGTTCAATTGGAGTATTTGAACATACATCAAGTTGATAGTTGTAGAAGGAAGGGGGTACATGTTTCAAAGAGGATAGACATCATGTTAGAAGATGAGGAAATTGCACTAGGACACAGTTTACACACAACTCCTGACTAAAATTTGAAACTTTTTGTGTGTGTAAAAGACTATGTCCTACTTCATTGAAAGATTCCTTACCTTTTAGTGTGTAAGCCTCGTATGGAAAAATATTAGAATTACTTGGTCCCTCACAGGTAAAGGGTTTCATTAGTCATATGCAAACACTTGGAAATTCCTGAACACATCTCAGTGTATATATGAAAATAAAAAGGAGATAAAACTACAATATTTTTTTAAATAATTTTTTTATTTTTTGCATAGTGTAAAATTTTAATAAAAATTTGACATCAAGGCCCCACATCCATCTGTTTAGTTTCATTGAAGAATTTCTGTCCAATTAAAAATAAAGTAACAACTGAATAATCCTGTTTGGCCACAGCATATCTCAGTTTGTGTTTTCTTTTTCATAGTCCCCAACTGTTTGAGCACCACTATCTGGGTGAATAGACGGTAATCCTATATAGTCAGGGTTTTTTTCTGAATGCTAAACACAGGGTGAGATACAGCTATTGATCAAGGATCCTTATAGTAATTGGTGTCTTAATGGGAACAAATGATCCTTTTGTGTGAGGGAGGAACATAGACATTTTCTGAAAGTGTTCTAAGAGAAGATAGAAGGCTCTCAAAGGACCTAGTTAAATTGACTGAAGCCTCTATATAGATCATTTTTTCTCATGGACTCTATTAATGCAATGTAGCCTTTTATCATACTACTTAATGATGATCATATTGTACTGTTAACATTCTCATACAGTATGCATGGGCTCAAGTGCACTTGGTTTTTTTTTTTTTTCTTTATTGCAGAACTAAATACTGTAAATGAAATCCCTTTCTTTTGTAATCCGTAGGAAGACAAGTTGGTAAATACATAAGAACCCTTCCCCCTTCCTCTCTGCAGGTTCTTTAGAAGCGTGATGATTAAGTGCTGTTGAATTTAACAAAATTATTGAGTTCTGCGTGGAGTAATCAACATAGCCAGCTCCTATTGTTTACATGCCTGTATCTTCCTCTGACGTTAGGGTGCTTAAGCATACCTGACATCTTACTGATGAAAGATCATTCAGCATTGTTCTTGGCGATATAGTGAATATATCATTGATCCTACCAAATCTAATTTATGTCTTTTAAATCACTGAATTTGTTATGCAGTATGAAAGTGGGAACTTCAAATAACGGTTTTGTCAGATCTGTGGAACCTTTTATCTATCTGTAGGTACCATGAAAAATTTCAAGAGAATAGGGATCATGTGCAAATTTGGGATTTTTTTTTTTAATTATCTGGTACATTTCTGTACAAAAAATAATATCTCTAGGAATGTGAACTGAACACAATATGTCATGTTTATTAGTCATTTTACTTAATGAATTTATTGCATATATATACCTATACACACATTTATATACATGTGTGCATATGTATATATGTATTGAAGTTTTGTCTTCTGTATTTAATTACAGAATGTGGCTTCCTAATTCAGTGGTGCCTGGTGGCTGGCACAAATCATCAGAAATGAATATTTTTTGTTAAAAAGAGTTTGTATGTATCTTTATTTAAATGGTTTTCCTGCTCTGTCAACCCATGCAGCTTGTTAGCCTAGAAAGTCTCCAAAACTGAATGTTAATATACAGCACTTAAGTGTCTGGGTGTATCTTCTGGCCTTTGGGTGCTGTGACTGGCCGCTGAAAATTGTGCCATTGTCAACAAATGCACTTGTTTTAGCCTTAATTATTTTTAAGAGAAAATGAGCAATTGAATTTTTCATTTGGTTCATCCTCAAGCTTGTGCTGCTGGTGTTTGCTAGAACTAAACAGTAAATTTTAAGTGCTACCAGAATGTGTACCAAAATAAAAATATATGAATTCCACAATCTAAATTTTAATTTTGTGCAATATTTTCATTTAATGCATGTGTATTTGAATAACTGTAAAATAAATGAATTTTTAATGTTTTGAAGTCTGGGTTAAAAATGTCTTCTCAGCTGAACAATTTTGCATTCTGTTGTTGCGTTAGTTTATTTAAGGACTTGTTTTAAAAGTCTTATTTGTTACTACTTTGTTAATTCCCTTGTTCTCAATGATCCTTGTTCATCTGAGCAAAGCTCATATATTACAAGGGAAAAATCTGAAGAGCACATCTCATGAATATAGCTGTTATAAATTACTTGTGCATATCATTGTACAGTGTCAGCTGTGTGCCTAATTGTTCTATTGATGCTTTTTCCCCTCCCTTCTCCCTCCTCTCGTTTCTGTAACAAAGAACATGAAACAGGCTGCCATGGTCACTTCTACTGAATGGCAGAGGACTCTGAATTTTTTTTTTTTTTTTTTTTAGTTTGCATTTATGTTCTGTCCAATAGAAAGCTAAAAAATTATACTAATAAAGTATTAACAGGATTATTATGAGTCTGTTTATTTTTAGAATAACTTTCTTGCTAGCAGGTACAAATGTTCCTCAAGTCTGGAAAAACATCACTAAAGATAAAAATATTGCTGTTAAATAAAACAATCATTCCTTGATTTTTTTTTTAAACACTTTATAAACGGGTTTTGTTTTTAACAAATTAATCTCTACATTAATTTTCAACCAGCAATTGCAGAGTCCTGTATTTTAAAAGGACTTAACGTAGAAACAGTGGGATTGTATGGTGTAGGAGTTTTTTTTATATTGTTGCGTATTTTACTCTTTGGCTTTCTCCCCCTGGGCTTATTTCTGCAGCAGCTGGATCTACCATGGGAGCACAATTGTTACCCTTGATATATTTATTCCAGCTGTTTCACATTCATCAAAAAGATGTCCTGAGCTAAAGAGATGTTAGTTCTTTGACCTTAGGGTAAAGTGTTCACTGCTTTCGCTAACTTACACGCTTTTGCTACAGGATATAGACACTTCAGGACACATCTAGCCGATTGCAAGTTCTTATTTGTTGAAGCTGTTATCCTAGAATAATTTCATGGCAAGAAATCCACTCCATTATAAACTTTTAAAAATAACTGCCATTTGCTAAGAGAGGGTAATATGTGTCTGTGGCTTATTTAACTCTCCAGTCTGTCACATCATCTGGTTTATTTTGGTTTTGATGTCTAGTGAATGTGTGAGGATTGCTAAAGTTTTTGTAAAGTTCAGTAATCAGCATCACTCTGCATTGATTTATTTCACTACAGATTTCATTATTTATCTCTTGGGAAAAAGGGAATTATATAATGAAAACAATCAGCTCACTTTTGTTATGTATTTCAAAAGAAATTAAGCTTTATTTTAATGAAACGCTTGAAACATCTATGCCACTGCAGTTTTCCCCCACACGCACATGAAATATGTTTGAATACTTTCGTATTCAAATATCTCAAATAACTGTTTCCCATGCTGTGTCTCTCTGAATTACTATGGCATGTTGGGGTTGGGATAATTATTTGATACCTGGCTCAGCAAGGGCTTACTGGAATTCTCATTTGACATTTTAGAATTGGAATAGTACATAAATTAGTTCTGGGGTTGGGCTTCAGTAGAGAATGAGATTATATTGAATTTGTTGGCAATCAAGAGCTACTTATTGGGAGTAAGGAGTGTAACTTTCAAAAACAGACTTGCTCTTTCTTACTGTAACAGTTTTAGAAGCAAGTTCCGAGTAGTCTTTTGAGTCTTCGTGCTGAATTTTCTCAGCTTGAGGTCTAGAAATATGCTAATTCTGAATTCAGAGATACTGATGGAACTTTCTGTTACGAATTTACTGGAGTTTTTGGTAAGAGATTCTCATAAAATTGTGAGAATTGGGAACACACTTCTTTGTTTAGAACATGTGGAGGATGGTTCTGTGCTTTACTTGGTTATTCCATGTGCAGAATAGCCAGAATTGAAAGAAAGTTTTACTTTTTTTGTTCTTTTCTTAAAATAGTCAGCCACTACTTGGCTAGGTACAAAACTTTCTTTGCAGAAGTCCTCTCATGTTAGCAAGCTCCAGGTTTCTTATTTTTCAGTTTGAAGGTGAAATTAGAATTTGATAATCATAGTCCTTTTCCTTCTTGTTTTCAAGGACTTCATACAAAACATTCCTTTATAGTCTGTTTAAAAAATTGGTTTCACATCTTACCTGCTCAATTTTGTATTATCTATGTTGATTTAAATCACTGGCTTCCCAGTAATCCCTAACATCACATCATTTTTGCAAACGAAGAAGGCTTGCTTTATACCCAATGTAAAAACACGAGGTATTTTGGGGGAGAAAAGGATAGGAGCTTCATTCAATATTCTGCTTTCTTGAGTAATCGTGTCAGTGCAAAAGTGAAATTGGAATGTCATGTGATTGGGAATTCAGTTTTGCTGAGTTTGTGCAGTGCCATGTAAAGGGAACATGGGCCCAAGGTTGTCTTGTGTATCATATATAAAAAGAAAACTAAGGTATTTTTCTTACATGTAGGTTCTGAGTGGTGCTGAGGATAGTGGTTAACAGTTGTGCTAAATGTCTTTGAATGTGTTACAGCCTAACCTTCTGCTAACAAGGTAGATATAGCCTGCAAAAGTGTGTTATGGATGAGGGTTCTTTAGAACCAGGATACAGGCTGTCACCAATGAAAACTTGCTGAAGTACATGAGCAATTCCAAGTGATTCCACATAGAAATATTGGTGCTATTTTACTTGCTATAGAATCATCCTTTTTTTTTTTTTAATAGTACTGATATTACCAAGAATATTGTAGTCTCTAGAGGGTGTGTCTTCTTGAGCCATAAGACGTGTAGTAATATTCAGTAGACGGCTGTTTGTGTCGGTGGGCTCTCTTGGCTTGACAGCATTGGGGACAGGAATAAAATTCATGGATGGTGGTATAGAGGAATACTAGAGTAGTATTTTTTTCCAAATAAAGCAGTAATTTATTGAAGTAAGAGTAAACAGAATTACTTGAGCAGTCATTTGATTTCTTAAGTTAAATTTTTAGCATTATGGTACTTTATATGACAAGATTTTTATTGTGACAAAGGCTGTACTATGATTCAAACACTAGAATCAGTCACGTAGTAATCACAGGAGGTTTTCATAACAGATTATCACTAGAATGTATGGACTAGAGTGCAGGTGGATACTGGACAGGAAAACATTTTTTCTGACTGAGATGGGAGAGAGAAACTTCTGCATTCTCTGTCCATTCTGGTGATGTCTTCTATGCAAAGAGAGAAGACAATAGTTAAACCCTTCACTCTAAATGGCATATGAAAATGTGATTGGGTTATATTCTATATGTAAGATCATCTACTAAATCCATAGTTAAGAAAACTGGATTGCTGTGGTGGGTTGACCCTGGCTGGATGCCAGGTGCCCACCAAAGCTGCTGTATCACTCCCCTCCTCAACTGGACAGGGGAGAGAAAATACAACGAAAGGCTCATGGGTCAAGATAAGGACAGTTTAATAAAGCAAAAGCAGAGGTTGTGGGCAAAAGCAAAGGAAAAGCAAAGATTTTATTCTCTCCTTCCCATCAGCAGGCAATGTCTGGCCACTTCCCGGGAAGTGCGGCTTTGGTACTCATAGTGGTTGCTCCAGAAGACAAATGTAAATAATGAATACCCTCTCTTCCTTCTCCCTTTACTAAGCTTTTATAGCTGAGCTGGCGTCATATGGTGTGGAATATCCCTTTGGTCAGTTTGGGTCAGCTCTCCTGGCTATGTTCCCTCCCAAGATCTTGCCCAGCCCCAGGCTGCCAATGAGGGGGGGAATGTTGGAGAGACAGCCTTGATGCTGTGCCAGCACTGCTCAGCAGTAGCCAAAACACTGGTGTGTTACCAATACCTTTCTAGCCACCAATACAGAGCACAGCACTCTAAGGGCTGCTATGGGGAGAATTAACTCCATCTCAGCCAGACCCAATACAATTGCTAATTCATATCTCAATAAAATGACAGTCACAGCTTCAGCTATCTGTGTTGAAAACAAATCCTTCACCTGATTTTTAGCAATGCATATAATACAATTGTGCACTTTTGTGGCCACCGTAACAGTTAGTATTGTGGACTAGAATTAATAAGAATCCAAAAGAAGCTACCTTTTACTTTTTAAAATTATTTTAACTGAAAACTATTGTACTGATGATTCATTTTATGCCAAGTCAAGTGATTGTTTACTGAACCGAAAAAGATGTGCTCTCATAATGGGTCCATTAACCCATTTCTTCTGAAAATAAACAGTAAACCTTTGCATCCATTTAGTAACAGCACGTGAAGTACAACATTCTCACTGTTGCCATTAACTTAGACTTGAATAAACTGAAAAGAAAGCACTGCAGAAGAAAAATTGAGATGGGTCAGAAATGTCCCTCAACCTCAGAATTATTTTGGAAACTTAAAAAACCCACCAACTTCCTTTCCCACCCCAACACTTTAAGCATTCAGACTGCTTATACAAATTAGACACTAAATAATTGAACTTTGCATGTTGTAAAGGGCAGTTTCTTTACCAGGCTATTAAATTTTTTGTGCATCTCTAATATTGTGTGGTTCTGAGACTTAAACATTTTGCATTAAGTATGTCACATCAGAGAAACACTATTTCACAAGGAATGCTCTTGTTTCCTTTCGCATAAACTATTCGTAGGTTTTATCACAGAATGAGAGAATTACCCTCCAAATAAGCTGCATAGCCTTTGCAAACTGCTTTTGTTGATCTCATAAAAAATGAGTTAATCTCCACTGGCCAGTCAGCTCAGCTAGAAACATTTGTCTTTTACTAAAAAGACAAAAAGGATGAAGTACCACCACTAGGAATTCCCAGAGGTAATGTACACTTTTTCTTCGGTTATTTTTTTTATCAATCAGCAAATCCCATTTTCCTCCTACCAAGGAAACCTAAAACAAGGAATTCTAAAATATACATCCGTTACCACTTTTGAGAACACTAGTTTATATATACATACCTAAATGTATGTGTGTGTGTGTTGCAAAGCATAGTATTAAGTACAAACATCCTTCTGTCTATCTTTTGAGGAACTTTACAATTTTAAAATTTAATATGGGGAGACAGAATTATGCTTTTGTTTTTTTCATTTAAAAATAAAAAAATATGACAATGTTAACAGCTGTTTTGAAGAAATTTTTTTGTTGATTTTCTTGATTTTTTTTTTTTAATTTAATCATAGTACTTTTATATTTTTAATAATCCCTCACATCAGAAGTGGCAAAAAAAGACTAGCATACATTTGCATGTTTTTTTCAGTGACATGGAGTGTTTTCAGCTGCTTGGCATGTTTTCCGTGAAGTTGCTCTTGAAATATGGACAAGGTAAACATCTTTATGGTGAGTGGTGCACTGGCTCCATGCATTGCTCAAACAGCACTGGACTAGCTTAAAGGTAAAGGGGTTGTGTCTGTAGAGAAGATGTGGGCAAAGAATTGCGTTTTGTGGGAATTACGGATGTTCAGAGCATGGAAATACCTGAGCTGTTAAAGAATGTTTTTTCAGTATGAATGCAGGGAAGGACACAGAATGAAATCTTGGCTAACAGATGCCAATTACAAAGTAGTACTGCAAACGCTGCATTCGTGAGTTACTGTCTTTGTGCCTGATTTGACCGTGTATGCTTTTGCATTCTACATGGTGGCAGTTCCTGAAGTTAATTGAGAAAGAAACCACATTTAGGGCTTCTATTTCTGGGCCTGTCTCTTGTGGGCCTGGAATAATTTCATTTAAATGAATCTTCTCTTTACTATTAACAGTTCCACATGTAAAGATAAATTCTCTTGCCTAATATTAATAGCCTGATGCATCTTTTGGGTCATTTAAATTCATAAGACCTAAGAAGAAAATCTTGGAGGGATAACTACCTGAGATTTTCAAAATTTGCTTAGTGTAACAGGTCAAGTTAAAAAAAAATCCTGCTATTGATTTTTTTTTTTTTTTAGATTGTGTTTAAAGTAAAACAGACATTTCTAGTCTTGTTTGTGCTTAGTAGGTTTTGCTGCAGCAGCTCTTGTTTACTCAATGTAGGAATATATATGAGAGACTGTTTGTTGTTAAACTAACTACACTTACAAAAAATTTTAAAAAGTTCCAAATACATTTAAACCAGATAAAATGCTATTTAAAACATGCTCTGTCTCAATTTTATAGTTAATATTTAACCATTTTTTATTCCTCAGTCTGGTTTATTATAAGCACAACCAGGATAGTATGCTTCTAAAAGCAAATTTATTTTGAAGGAGATTGCATAGTGTACGTGTAGAGGGTTGAATGATACATGTGATAAGGTACTCATGGACAGGCAATGTAGTTACTGAGTGCAGTTAGGAAGAAGTGTGACAGAGGAGCTGAAACTCCAAAAGTAACCCCCCCTTGAATTGTAGAGGTTAAAAAGAAGTCAAGCAGTAGAGTTCTTGGATCTACACCCCTCCCATCTGTCCTTCCGTCCATCCTTCCTGCTCCCTGCAGTGTTTTAGTTAAGGTTTGTGGCTTCAGAATTCAAGGAGCTTGTCTCTTGGCTTGATTTGCTGCTGACATTTCATAAGAATAGTTGGTCGTATGAGATGAAAACAAGTACTTTGGAAATATTTATGAATTTTGATCCAAAACTTCATGACAGCAAGTTCCAGGCCTCTGTTCTCATTTATTCTAGCCCTGAACCGCGTTCCCGGTCTACATTCCTCTCTCTTTACAAAGTGTTTTATGTGCTGTGGTTTTTATCAGTGTGCGATGGGCCAATAGTGCCTAAGATCTGCTTGGTATAAAGAAAGTGATTGTATATGTCAGTACGTGCAGTAATGGAGCTGCAATGGGGGAAAACTGACACACAGCAGGTGTGCAAGGAATAAGCAAAACCAGTTTATTATGATAATGATCATGAAACTGAAGGCCAGAGAATGTGAACTATTTCTAAGGCCCCTGACACTTTCACCAAGTGGTCTTACAGTATGCGCTTGCCATCATCTGTTCAGCTGGGGGCAGTTTTGAGAAAAAAATGTTAATTCAACATTGCTGGGTTTAAGAGAGTCCCAAAATTTCATATTATCACATAAAAGTCAGTGAGCTTAAAAATAAGCAGACGGTGTAGCTTGAAGTATTTCCTCTTGAAGCACTTGGGATCTGTGCATCACGGCATGTTGGGAGTTGTTTGGGAGTGGTTCATGTTTTGCAGTTAGGTTTGAGGGGGGCTGGAGTGAGTGTATTTCTGAGCCCCACAGGACCAGGCTGAATATTTGCTGCAGCCAAACATGATGCAGGATCCTTACATAGCTGGTGGTACGCTCCACCAAAATCTTTTGTTCTGATAATGCTCGTGCTTTTGGGAAAAAGGGAAATGTCTGCTTTGAAAGCTGCTCTATGGCCACAGGCCCTACTTAACAGACCTGTTGATGCTTTTGTTTCAAAGGAGACTTTTCTGAAATTACTGGGGGTGGGGGTGTACGAGGAGGTTGTCCTGGATTTAGCAGTTAGAGCTGGCACATCTTCTACTTAATGTTATCCTACCAGAAGAGTTTTTTTGCGTCGGGGACCTCCTCGACATCTGAATCAGATCAAGAGAAACGATGGGTGTGTTTGCAGGTCGATTTGCTGAAAATCTGCAGTAGCTTCCCTGCTAGGAGAGAAGCTCAGAGTAGGATCTGGTTGTGCAGAGCCTGCACTGAGCAGGAGGAGCCTTGAGAAACCTCCAGGGAGCCCTCCAGCCGAGAGTGGCCCGGGCTCGGTGCCGAGCCTGCGGGAGCCTCTGTGCCCGTATGGGAGAGGCTGCCCCGGCAGTGGGAGAGATTTTTGTTTCCCACCATGCGGTGTGACCAGCTATAGCTCCAGTGGGGGAATGACATTCAGGTGTAGTGCTATCAGGGTGATCTCCTGCACCCTCCCAGCTAAACCTTCTCTCTCAGGGAGCCCTGAATGGAGCCAATACAAAATCACAGTCCTGCTTTCAGAAGCACGGAAACACCACGAGGCTCTGTAGGGAATGACTGGGCCCATTGCATTTTATTTGGGTCCTTTCCAGGAACCTCAGGATAGTGCCCACGGGTTTCAGCTTATTCTCTGAAGGGCAGCTATTACAACAGCCTTGAATGATGCAGGTAACTAAATCCATTATTCTGCCAGCCTGGTGCTACTTTAAAGCTCTGTGGTTAGTGTTACTTGCTGGAGTAATTAAGAAAAAAAAAAAATTAATCCGATTGCAGTCACCCAACATATATACGTTTTTGCCTTGGTGTATCAGTCTGGCCAGTGCAGCTCCATGGTAGTTGGGCACTTTTACCCTCTTGGAAAAAACCTTCCAGCTACAGGTGTTTTTCTTTTTCTGTAGGGGTGTTCTAGAAGGTCACAGAAGCATGAAATCTATCCTAATTCAGCTTAGCTGCTAATCACGTAGAGAGAAAGGAAAGTGTGACTGAGTATTGAGTAAATGTCAGTTGGCACCTGTTTTCACAATCTCAATTTGTTTTTCTTCTCACACCATATTACACCTCTTAATTTAATTTGTGACTGGCCTTTTCTCCTCCCAGCTGTCCGGGGCTGCAGTGCACACGTTCCAGCTGGTGTTACTGGGGGTTTTGCTCGGTCTGGGGGCTGAGCTGAACAAATTATCCAAGTCCCACAGCCGCCCGGGGTCTCTGTGCTCCCTCGCTGCCTTATCTCACTTACAGGCTGGTAATTTGATTCCCTGGACCCGAAATGGAGTACGCATATTTCAAATACCTTTAAAAAGTCTTTCCCATCTTAACTATGTTGTTTTGGGATTAAAATGGACTTTAGGTAACAGAGTGGCCCATTCAGCAGCTTTGCAATAATTATGGTGCTAATGGTGATTTAAGTTTGTTTTTTTGAACAGAAAAGTTCCTAATGGTATTTGCAGAAGGGTAGGCTGCCTGGCAGTTGTACTGTGAGTGTGTCACGTGTAAGGGCTGCATTCTCCTTCCCTCTCATGTGCAAGCACGCAAAAAGCAGCAGGGCTGGAGAAATCAACATCCCACCCCCATGCCCCAGAAAAGTTTAAGGTAGTCCCAAAGTGACGTTCAGAGAAGTAGCAAATTTAATTTCTTGGACCTCAGGCTATGATAGCTTAATCCTTCCTCTCTAGAACAGCCATCTTCAAAAATAAGATGCATGGCTGTCTGGCAAAATTAACAAACAGACTGAAAGACGATGAATTTGCAAGATACAGAAGCCAGTGTTATCTCCAGAGCTTCCCTTTTTAAAGCATCTCAGCATTCCAGGTCAAGAAAAAAGAAAATTGCCCAGCCCTGTTCTCCCTGAGCAAATGTTTCTTGTCTTCTGTCAGCTCAGTGAATTTCTAAAAATTACAGTGTTTTTATGCAGTGGTGCATATTATTAAATAGGCTGTTAATTTGGTCTACAGAAGCTAATCTAAGTTACCAGCTCTGACTACCACTGAAACCTGTTAGCTTAGCATACTTCCATCCTGATAAGCTCATTGTCTTACAAAACTCATTGTCACAATTACTAGTTTGCTATTATTGTTGCAAGAATATGACTGCTGTTACCAAGTTTTGCCATTTTAATTTGAGAAAAGCCCTGTATAGTGGTATATTCCGTGTGTTAAATGATATGGCTCCTTTTCCTCTCCAGAAGTTGTTCTAGTGAGTGAATATGTTAACAGTTGTCTTTGAATAATAAGTTAGATTGAAAACGTATTTCTGAAAATGAGTCCTAAACTGAGGAGCTGCATAAGAATTTTTTTTTTTTTTGGTGGCTTCATGGGAAAAATTTGGAAAACATTTAATTTAGAAGCAGTTTTGGTCAGCATAGTCTGTGGTTGCAGATGGTGTTGGCAGAGCAGGCATCAGACACACTGTCTTGTAGGTGGAAAGGGCAAAGACCTGGATGGAAGCTGTGGCTGAGCCGTCAGACCTGCCAGCTTGCAGGGACTGTGTAAGAAAGCTCTAGAAACTCTTTCTCATTTTCCCCAACCCCAAAACAATTGCGTTGTTTGTATTAAGGATGGCCCGATATCATACTTAGTTTCAGCAGGTTGTTCTCTGTTGCTCTTCTCTATCAGTTTCTTGCCTCCATGTATCTGTAAAAGCTCCTGGTGGGCAAAGGAACTGACATCTATTAAAATGTTACCCTCGTTCTGCCTGTATTTCATGGATGTAGGATGGATATTTGAGAAGAAACAATCTTTCAGTCTTCAGGTTTTGACTGTTGGGAAGTCTCTGCTTGCACATGATGGCTAAAGAGGAATTTTTAGAAAAGTCCCTCTTGTCACAGCCAGTTACTGCTTGAAGCTTGAAACTTAATGCATGTCAAGGCTATCATCATACAGGTTATTGTAGGTTGCTTTTTCCCTGGCTGTGGTTAAGTGCAATCTTACCTCTCCAGAGTTCTGCCACAAAGACCATATTTTTAACTTAGACTATTATCATTTTCTGCTTTCCTGCTGTAGCTGTTTTCAGAGTACATTGCCTTTTTAGTCCCCCAGAACCTGTAGAGGCATAACTGTAACAGGAAAAATTAAGCTGCAGAGAGATCCCATAACAAAGTTTGAAAAGTCCTCTTTGTCAGTTTTTGGCATATGATATTTTAAAAAACCTACACATACTCATTTTGCTTTGCAGTAGCCTTTTTTTTTTTTTAAAGAAACTGTCCCAGTTGTACTACTTTATACTCCTCTTAGACCTACTTTCTGTGTACAGCAAATGTTTCTTCAAGCAAACGTGGACCAAAGAGCCTGGTGGCTGCTGCTGCAGCTGGTAGGAGACCTGGATCTGCTCATGGCAGTGCCCTCCTAATTGCCCTGGTGCGATGCATGAGATCCATCTACTGAGTGACAAAGGTTCATTTTGCTGACATTCGCTCTCCATGTAGTCCCTGATATTTGGCAATATTATGCCAGTGAAATTGGAAGCTTTTCTGTTTTGCATTTCCATATATTCTTTTTCCTCTCTCCCAGTCTTGCAGGTTTGCCATAATAGAATTATTAGGTTGACTATTTTTTTTGTTTGTTTGTCTGTATTTATTTACGTTTCATGTTGATTGCCACTATTTTGAGTCAAAAATGTGCATATGGTAGTGCCCTATTTTGACAGATTTCGAGCTAAACTCAGAAGTTGAAAGGCTTGTATAAAATGTTGGAAGAGATTTCTGACTTGTTGGCAGTCTTCGCTCTCCCTTGCCTCACTTTTCCATGTTTATTTTAACCCTTACATTGAACCCCGCCCTTTCAAAAAGGTATCACAGGGCTGATATGGCAAATAATTTTACTTGTGTGCCTGTTGCTGATGACAGAAATGTCAGGTAAAAGTCCAGCATGTGTGAGTTAATCTGTGGAGGCTGCTGAATTTCTTTTCCATTCTCTCTGACAAAGGATGCTGCTGCCTAAGGTTGTCACACTTGGGATAGAGAAAAAAGTGAGGCTTGGAAGGGAAGTAAACACTGGGGAAATACATTTGCCTAATTAGACCTGGTGAGACCAGGCCGAATTGAGCTTCCCGAGATCCTTCTGTGTCCTGGTGAACTTTTATTTTTCTAAGTGCAGAGAAATTCTGTAATAAAAAACAAAGATTAAGGCACTTGGCTCAAAAGTAGGACCACTTAAAAATATGTCTTCTCCCTTTCCTACAGTAGAAGTTGCTATCCTGAGTATTTCAGCCCCAGCACATATTGAAAAGTCATGAGGAGTAACATCCAAACAAAGTCTGTAAGGAAAAGTGGTGCCTCCTTTTCCTGCAAATGATAGGGAGGAAGAGAATTTTGGTGGAAAGCTGCCCTTGAGAGGAGCCATCTGTTCAGTCAAGAGAAGCAAGAAGGTTTCCCAGTTGAAAGTGCAGCAAGATTCTGTACGGAAGAAAATACAAAGATTTATTTTATCAGCTCTGAATAATTTACCCAAATAAATCAATAAAATGAGACTTCTAAAAGAATTGCCTCTCTGTTCCAGAAGGTCCCTACTGCATAGATACTGCAGTGTTTGTACGAACTTTTCTGTCTGAGATGAACAACTCCTGCCCTGTGTTTCTTAAATTGCTCATACACAGCTCCACTGCCCACCCCAGCATGGTGGGGGAAGAACGCAGTAGACCTTTTTCCATGCAGCAAAAGAAGAGTAAGGAAGCTGGTGAAGGGTCTAGAAAACAAGTCCTGTGAGGAGCAGCTGAGGGAACTGGGGTTGTTTAGCCTGGAGAAAAGGAGCCTGAGGGGAGACCTTATTGCTCTCTACAACTACCTGAAAGGAGGTTGTAGCGAGGCGGGTGTTGGTCTCTTTCCCCAAGCAACAAGTGATAGGACAAGAGGAAATGGCCTCAAGTTGTGCCAGGGGAGGTTTACGTTGGATATTAGGAAAAATTTCTTCACTAAAGGGGTTATCAAGCGTTGGAACAGACTGCCCAGGGAAGTGGTTGAGTCACCATCCCTGGAGGTATTTAAAAGACGTGTAGGTGTGGTGCTTAGGGACATGGGTTAGTGGCGGACTTGGCAGTGTTAGGTTAATGGTTGGACTTGATGATCTTAAGGGTCTTTTCCAACCTAAATGATTCTATGATTCTCTTAAAATTATCTGAAGCCTCTGCTGCTGAAGGAGATGGCCTGGGCAGTCCCTGGTTGTTCTTGCCCTGTTATCTGCCTTAAGGACAGTATGGAGGACACCAGTCATGTAGTGCCCACGCTATTTCACTGCCTTGACTGTCTATGCCCACTTGGATCTTTCTGCATGGCTGAGAATTAAAATTGGTGTTTAAGGTCTTTTGATGGTTTTAACTGATAACTGCTGTTTGTTCAAGCTATCTTTGTTAAGCATGCCCCCCTCCCTCTTACTGTTCAGGTTTTGTAAAAATGCATTTTTAGATTAGACAGGCTTCACTACCAAATCTACTTGTTAAAGGAAACTTTGCTGCCTCAAGTTTTTATGGCTGACTACCTTTAACTTAAACACAGATGCAGGTTTCCCTGAAGGAACATCTTTTCTAGAGCAACCATGACTTAGCTTTTGGCTGCTGGCTCCTGCAACAGTATCGTGGCATATAACTAAGGTAGGAAATACATGACTGTAGTTGTTGCCTATCTTGTACTTGCCCTTGTTACTGGCAAACTCAGACAAATGAAATGTTCAGATAAGCACGTTTCTCCTAGTGTTCATTGCCAAATCAGAGTTCAACTAACTGATAATATTTGGGTGCCTTAAGACAGAAACCTGTTCTGTCCTTGTTCAGCTAGAAATGCTATTAATAACTTTAAGTGCACTTATTAATCAGGTTAATATTTTATATAAAGATTGTCTTAAGTAATGGATATCTAGCATCTGCTGAAAGATGTCCAAGACTTTCCAGGTGCAACTATACCTAATCTAAGGGCACTGAAATTTGATATAATAGTACTGCTTTTCACATTTGAAATGTGCAGATACTGTATGTATCCCAAACTGCAAGCTAGTAAAATGCCTTAATAATCATACATACCTCATTTTATAGATTAAATACTTGATTTTGCAAAGATTTGCCTGGCTGCCTAACTTGATATATTCAATCTCTTTCACAACAGAACACCACCTTTCGTCTTGTGCATCTCCATACTCCAGAGTTAAGGGAACTGAGAAGAAAGTGATGGTTACACAAAATTTTGCAAGAAATGTACACTGTCACCATATGTTCTGGATCATGCTTTCACTCTTCCTTTTCACTGTTTTTTATAGGGCTCTGCTGGGGGTTAGGTGCGTTGCTGGCGGTGCCCCAGCCCGTGCTGTGCCCCAGCAGGTCTCCATTTCACACGTGTGCTGTAATCCCAGGGTGAGATGGAGCCGCAGGGGCTGACCCGGGCTTTGGGGCGTCCCTTTGATCCCCCACGCGCGGGCTGACGAGCAGCACAGCTCAGCGCAGGGAGTGCTTTGAAGCAGGAGTGGGGCAGCAGCTTGCTGAGCAAAAGTAAGGGAGGGAGAAACCATTCTCAGATCTAGAAATGTTTTTTTGGTCAGTTTCCAGCTCCTCTATAACTTGAGTTGTGCTGTGTTCACTTTTGGGGACACAGAAAACTGGCAGAAATTTTTCTCCATCCCTTCCGTGTAGCCCATGATGCTCTTCTAACAGCCAGGAGAGAGGCAGCTTCTGTCACGCGTTAGTGACATTCTCCTCTTGATACCTCATCGGTACGTCTTTAGCCGAATGCTTTTAAAAAGTGCTATTTTATTAAAGTGTCTGTGTGATGTAATCTATATTCAAGGGAAGAATTTTCATTGTCTTTTTTGGAAAGCTTAGCATGATTGTGGTGCCCCCCAACATTTCCCCTCATAGAGACATGGCTGCAGGGCTTTCTGGCTATGCAGGAAGAAGTATGCTGCTGCTTTTTTCTTTTCTTGTATTTACCAAGAAGGAGGGGTGCTAGCAGCAACCGTAACAAACTTCAGCAGAGGGCATTTGCCGATGAGCTGATGACTGACTGGTTCTAATGATCCTCAGCTTTTCTCTGGGTCATTAACTCTCCTAGGTAGTTATTAATCCCCAGGAAACATCCTGGGTCTCAATGTTCAGTGCATAAAGACAAGACAGTCTGTTGCAGATATTTTTCCTACAAAGCATCCAAAACACACATTCAACTAAATTTTTTCTTTTTTTTTTTTCTTTCCAGATGTTCCAGGGTTTTTCAGCCTCCTGGAGAAATCTTCTCTTATCTTAGTGATTTATTTTGGCCTTACATTGAGTGGGGTGGTTGCTGCTATTACATGTCTGCAGACTGAAGGTTTCCACACGCTTTGGTCTTGGGGCCTTCACTCTCACTTCATTAAGCTAACTGCAAATGTCTGTGCACAACATAATGATTGTTGTGCTTTGGAACATATAATTTATTGGCCTAATTCTTGCTTTCTGTCCTTTACAGTTACTGTGCTGTACTGATGCCCAGAACAACAGCCACTTGCAGATGATGGAGAGACTGATGCTCTTAGAGACAGTAGCACAAACATGTCCTCTGCGTGTCAACAATAAATCCAGTATTTTCAGAGCCAAGGGATGAGGACCTCTGTGGTTCAGCAGCCACAGTATGGCTTGAATGGATGATGCCTCAAAGAACCAGAAATACTTTTATTTTACTTTTGTGTGCTCTTATTTCCTTTAAAATATGACTGCTTAAAGTATGAGGGAGAATCTGTGAAAAAATTTATATGAAAACTTACATCTGCTAAAAGGCACAGCTGAGTCTTGGAGAAAACAACTCATTTCAGCTGCTGCCTTTGTAGGTGCAGAAGTACATTAATGCCCCAAAAGCCTGACTCAGCACATGTCTCAGGTACAGCGATGGGAAATCCTCACACCGGGCACATTTTGGGACACTCCTGAGAAACCTCAGCTTCTGGTGCTGTTTGTGGACAAACTTTTCCTTTAACATTAAATGTTTTGAAATCTTTAACGTTGGAAATGGTTTGTTACTACCTGATTAGACCTCTGTAGAGACCTATCTCTGGGTTTTACACATAGGCTGCAAGAGGTTTTTTCAAGAGGTCCTCGGTCTGGAGAACACTTCTGGGGTGAAAACACCAAATTATGTGAAGTATTATGTGTGTTACAGTAATGCCTCCAGAGAGCGCACACACTGGCAAAAGTTATAACCAGGCCTGCGGCTGTGACACCTGTAAAAGTTCCCAGTAAAACTCTTTTCTGTGACACACTTTTGTGTCTCAGTGTGTCTCCGCCTGCGTCCAGGACCTTGGCAAGGCAGAATGGCCAAACTACCCCAAAACACACAGAAGGCCATGGGAGAAGAGTGGACCTGAGGAGTAAAAAATCATCCCGGACTCGTGTTTTCTCCAGTTCAAAAGGGATCGCAGACTTTGCTGTGGTAAGTCTCCCATTCCCTTCACTGAGTAAGGTGTTGCAAGTGGGATTAGGCCTTCCCCTTTATTTGTGGGAAATTATTCTCCTTTTCTCTGCAAACCAGGACTGAATTGCTTTGTAATGTGTTCATTTTTTTCAAATACCTATTCAAATAATTTTTTTGTGTGTCCAGACACCTATTACTTTTGTATTACTCCAGGTTCTTCCAGGAAGCAATATTTATGGTGCCTTTCCCGTACAGAGCTCCTCTGTGCTCATTTTGTGAGGTAGGCAAATCGCACCCCCAGTAAAGAAACAAAAGCTTTCCATTGCACATACTTCCACTTAAAAAGTTCTGCCTAGAAAAATAGGCCTATGATTAGCTTCTCAGTCCTAAATGTAATTATAAATAAAAGAACAGTTGCAAAATAATTCTACCTACCAAGAAAAACTTAAAAATTATATTGTTTTCAGTCAAAATGCTCAACTTTATAATATCTTTATCTCTAGAGATGAGGGCTTTTTTTCCTTTCCTTTTGATTTTGTGCCTATAATAAGCCTGTAGCTGCCAGTTTAAAATCGAGTTGGTTTGTCCTTTATTTATTCTACAGCTGCACAGGTCACAGTCCTCCTGCAGCAGTCGCTGGAAACAGTACAAATATGAAACAAGATTGCCACCTTCTGGAAAGGCCTTGAAAACTGAGCTGAACGGGATGAATTGCAATTTGGGATTTTTTTTTTTTTTTACACAGATTTAAGATGACAGTAAGTATTAATGTCTGCTTTTCTGGCTATATGCTAGCTACCTGCCTGGCTGGTCAAAGACTGAGTTCCCCCACCGTGACGAGTCTGTGATACCCTGGGGAGAGGGGTATCACGCGGGGAAGCCACTGCGATCACAGCAAGGACATTCATCCCCTTTAACAAGCTCTGGCCCCTTTTAAGCCCTAGAATACAGGGGGGCATACATAATAAACAATTTAAAGATATTAAGTAATTATAAGTGTGGGAAGTACAACCAGTTAGAGTTGTCTTTGCTGCCTTAAAAATGGAAAAAAGAATTGTAGAGCCTCAAATATTCCTGTGGGGATAAGAAAGGGCAAATAGTTTATATTTGATCTCTTTAAACTATCTCTTGGAAAAACCAATGGTGAGCAATGTGGATGTTTACCAATAATACTTTGTTTTCAGAATTTCTTTTTAATTCTCCAATTTAATGCCTGGAAATGAAGCTAGCAAATATTGTTTTAAGCGCTGTGATATTTCAATAGTCAATGTATGACTGTATGGGTAAACACTTGCAGTCCTATTCGGCTCCAAACCAAAGGTGACTTCCTTAAAAAGCAGAAACCGCAATATCAGAACCGAATCATTTCACTGATCAGGTTGTCTAGTATTTTTCCAGTGGAGCAAGCAATGCCACATTTACTTTTCTACTGCAGATACTGTTTTTAAAGACATATATTTAACAGTTGGCATAAGTCAGTCTGGAGAAAGTGGGGCTACAGACCTTATGACACAGTATTTTATAAACAAACCATATCCCTTATAATTTTAAAGGAATTCTTTTCAAAACTGCCTAGCTGGGACCACTGTGGGTGGAGAGCCCTGCTGCAGGTCCTCTGCCTTGATGGGTGCCTTTGCCTTGGCCATGTGCATGGGTGACAGTGGCCAGTCCTCTCCCCAGTTGCCAAATTACATTTGTGCTGTTTCTTGGCTACTGGTTTTTGCTCTGAGTGGTGTCTCCCCTGGGATGCTACTAACAGATAAGCAACATGTTTGGCTCTTTGTACAGTTTGCATAAAAATATAAATCAGTCATCGTGACCTGTTGTCTTTCGAAGGGCCACACTTACTGTCAGCTGTTTTCTGCCATTCAAATGCCACCTGAAATGGCACTTTTGCTATACCATAATGCAAAATTATTTATGAAGACTGAAGTTGTTTCTGTGACCTTTTTTTCAACTATAAGGGAAGAGCAGACAAACTGTATGGAAGTTGTATGGACATACATCCAAACTAAGGATAAACCCACTTACTCAAAGTATATGAGAAGTGGCTAAATGCTGTATCATCCAAACAAAACTAGGTAAACTCCATTTACCTTAACTGTCCCCTGAATGTGTTAGTGCATTGTATTTTATTTTTACCTCATGCATTTTTTTGCACCAGTACAAATAATTATATATGACTGTAGGTTACAATACGTCATCTCAAGTGAACTGAGCTTGTATCTACTACAAACAGCTGACTGAAGTTCTCTTACGATGTTACCCTGCAGTAAGGAAAAGCTGCAGAAGAAAACCTACTCATGAAAAACTTTTTCAGTGTGTGCTTTGTAAATGGAGTCCAGAAAACAGAGATAGAAATAACACTGAGGGTGCTAATTGCTTACTGCGTATTGATGAAACAGAGAAAAAGAAAACTCCCAAGCTTTTGGAAGCTGGACCCTTCCAGTGCTCAGAGGTGATGCTGGTTTTGTCTAATGTTGTTTCTGAAAACTGCGATAGCCTCCTGCAGTGCATATAACGTGGAAGGTGCTGGAGAATGCGCTGTCTGAAAGTACCCTCAGTGTTATGGAGATTGAGCATGATACGCTAAAATGTGTTTAAATTAACTTAGTAAATGTACAAAATAAGCAATTCTAAAATCTTTCTTTGAAAAAGAACCAGTTGAGCTAACTGTTCATTGCAGATAGTACTTTGAATTAAAAAATAAAATAAAAAAAAAATTCCCCATCTTATAGTTTTAGGTGAATATGCATTTGGCTGAGACGGTGCAATGAGCGACTGACACAGCACAAAACAGAGCAAAAAGTTGCCCAGGGTCCGTGTTTAATGGACTGATGCCATGTTGGAGGCTGTTAATGCTCTTGGGTGATTTGTGTGACAGGGACATCCAGTCACTCTGTGGCTGCAGGGTTGCAGTTGCAGGGTTAACCTCAGCCTTGCTCGCTTAAGTACAGCTGGTTGTGTGCAGCTACAGCGGGAAGAGGCTCACATACACGGTTTCCTTCCCAAGGCTGGGTCAAATAGCTGAAGGGTAGATATATCTGCTGTTATTTATCTGCTGGGAGTTGGACTGAACTGACTGACTCATTTAGCAGAGGTAATTACTAGCATTTTGCAGCTGTCTCAGTTACATCACTGAAAGGAAGACTTTAGACTTTCAACCATGAAGCGCTTGTAAAGTAATGCATTAACTCCTACTAAACTCAGAGCTTGTTCTTCCTTTTACAGGATTTGCTTGGTGAAACAGCAAAATGAAACTGTATGCCTGGAGACAGACCTATAGCACTAAGCATTACGGCTGAAAATTTGAGGAGAGCTGCCAACTAATTAACACATCCAAGCAGCTTAGCTTTCCTGCTGAGTTACAGCTGCAGAGGGACTATTCAAGGAGCTGGTTGTGAGCACAGTGGTACTCTGTGCCTTTTTCTAAACTTCTGATATGTGAGCAAGTGACAAACTGGAAGAAGAAAAACATTCAAATAAATACTTTTAAAGGATCTCAGGAATTACTCAGAAGCACCCGTTCCCATGAATATTAATACACGATTTTTAAAAAAAAAAGGCTCTGCATGGAAACACTGGAAATACGTTTAATATGGAAGGGATTCATCTCCCATATTTATGATTCTGACACCTTCTAAGAGTCCGATTTATCCCATCTCCTATTTCACCACCTGAGATCCAGATTTTCAGAAGTAGCCAAACTGGTAAGTGCCTTTGAAAACATAATCCTAAAGGCCTCTTGGTCATTCGGAAACCCAGTGCATGATTTACTCTCTGAGCAAGGCTGGAGTTTGTCCTGTGGGAAGTCTGGGACACATGAGTGAATGGACCTTTCTTTTCTGTGACGCACCATTTCACTAGACATGAATTATGGCCTTCATAAGCCCTTGCAAGTGCTCGTGCACCTCCTCCCTAGGTGCTGGGTACCTGTCAGACCTGCCCTGGCACTCTGGCCTCTCCTCTGCAGGTCTCACCTACAGCAGCCTCCAGCATTAGCTCTATTTCGTAGCTAGACCACAGACCACTTAAAAACTGTTCCTCGTGCATACAGGCCCTTTCTCCTGTGGAAGTGGAAAGCAGCTTTCTAGCAGAACCCGTCTGTGACATTTACTTCAAGGAGAAGATTCCCACCAGGAGCGGGCACTGGCCTTTCACGGGCAACCACTGGGTCTTCACTTGGACTTAGCAGTGCCACAGCTGTTTCTTATTTTGGGTTTCCTTTGCCTTTTCCTTCTCTGTGGGCTGGTGCTGGGGACAGACCATGCCAGCTCCTGGCTGCACGTGCCATTTCCACAGCCTTATGAACAAGCTGCAGGGGTCTCCAGGAAAAGTAATCCACCAAGCTTGCTGGAGAAACAGCACGGGCATACAGCAGGGGCTGCTGCTTTCCTTTGCCATCAAAGCAAAATCAGCTTTTTCTTTCCACCTTTCTCTTTCTAATCAGCCTTGCGAATCATTGACTTACTGACCAAACCTATGCTAGAGATCAGACTGGGTTTCAGAGCGTTTTACTGCACCATCAGTCTTGCTGCATGCTTTAGTGAGAAACCATTGGGCTGGCACATCTGCCCTCCCTGTTAGTATATGGTCCTCGGCGGAAAGCATTGGGCATTGCGTCCCGTGTTATTAGCTCTTCAGGTTAAGAAAAGTCAGGCTCTAACTTCAGTTCCCCTTGTTTCCACATTGTTTTCTCAATAAAGATCAGCAAACCTCTACTACATGGCTATTGCTTTAAGTTTTAGTAATTGATAACCACATGGATGCAAACAAAATAAGTATCATGTATTGTTATTACAGCTCAGGCTCCATGACTGAACATTTAGAAATGGATAAAATTTTCTGCTGCCTTGGATTTATTTTTTTTTTTCCTTCTTCAGTAATTTCTTCACAGGAAACTTGCTCAAAGCATAAACACTTTAAGTCAAGCTTCAGACACACGTTAGTTGTTTCTCCTACTCCATGCTGGATCTTTCGTTTTATATGGTTATATCACCATTCAGAGCATTATAAATATAAAGTGATGTATGTATGTGCTGCATTTTGTGGCTTTAATTTCTACAGCCTTGTTGAAAAATTGCTCTCCTGCTCAAGATGACAAAACATTTCAAGTTAAAACCCAGAAGAGCTCTTAAAGAAGGCTTAAAGACATACCACTGCTTTTCAGACAGACGTCTGCAACAACTATAGGAGAAAATGCCGATGAGGGTCAGTCATTAGCATCGCACTGATGGACTGGTAGTGCCACCTAGTGAGTAAGGAATATTAGCAAATTTATACAACCTGCTACCAAATGAATTTACAGCTTCTACAATTGTATCATAAAGTGTAGAAGAGTAGCTTTAAGGAGTAAATATATTTTCCTTGGATTTCGAGCCTGAAATGCTTGGACTTTAAATAACAGGCTGTACTTACACTACTGTGAAAAGGCTTGTCCACTTGGCAAAGTATCGCCACAAGGTGAAACATATCACATCAGGGACCTTTTTTTTTCAGATATGTGATTTCTCATAAAGCCAGTGGGAGTAACTTTTTGTGACCTCTTTGAAAAGTCTGTATACATTTGTTTTATGCTCAAGCATGCACACAGGGGTAGCATGTGCGTTAGATGCTCTTCCCGAGTGACATTTTCACTGGCAGTGCTTAAGGATATGACCACAGGAAATCAAATGCAGCTGGACTTTATTCTGATTTTTTTTTCTTTTTTTAAAGAAGAAGGAACTTTGAAATCTCAGATTTTGATTTGAATATTAATCCATATGTTGTATCTATCATCTCCATGGTGATCTGGGCGACTGCTTTCTGTTCCTCGAGAGGCTGTTTTTAACATGACAAAATCCTCAGTGCTTTCAGGCACTGTCTTGACTACTAATGACATGCTCAGCTGGTAGGGTAAACAGAAACTGAGTTTCTCCATCGTAGCCCGAGAGTATAACTTTGCACAGAGATATCCACTGCAAAGCGTTAGGTCTTACACGCACAGAGAAGATATATATAGGATACTCAGTGTTTTGCCTTTCTTGTATATCACGACTTGGGTAAATGCAAACAGGTTTTTGAAGGTATTTGCTTTAAAATATGCACACAAAAAAAGGAGTGATTCAAGTAACATGGGAGAAAAAGCAAGAAAAAAAAGATTGCCTCTGCATTTCACTGAAGTGGTTTTTTTGTTTTGTTTTTTTGTTTTGTTTTGGGTTTTTTTTCCTTCTATTTAAGCCATCTGAAACACACATTTGAGATCAAAATAGTTACTGGAAACAAGAACACTTACCATCAATAACATTGATGTGTCACACTGCTTGCTTCCTGCTTAGACACATTTGTCTTTTGCAAGGAAAGAGATTCTTAAAGAAGAAATTTTCTTTGTAGTTTTACTCCATTTGTTTGAATTATTTAAGAAAAAAAACCCTTTGTTTCTTTCTTGCAGTTTTTGTTGATTTTGGCAGTAATTGCTGTCATTCCCCTTCTTATACTATTGTTCATACGCTAGGAGCTCCCTGCCTGTATTTGAGTGCAAATAAAAGCTCCCTTGTGGCCCGGCACACGCTGACTGGACTCTGTTGTGGGATGGCTCTGATTTAGTTGTATATTATTATTGTTCTTTTTTTTTCCCACCCTGCTCTGAATGGATCCCTTTGGTTAGTTTTACTGGGATGTGAAGATCTGTGATTGCTCTGCTTGGCAAGTCTTTCTCAGCCAGAAATAATGGAGCAGACTCTGTCCCGGATGAACTGCTTCTTGAACGGGGACACAGCAAATTGTTGTAGAAAGGAAATGCAATGAGGGAAACATGAGCCCAAGCACTTAGATGTGAGTCTTTGGGAAAACCAACCAACAACAGATGCACAGCCTATTGCTGACCTCCAAGGTCAAAAACTTGCACATTTAAAAGAAAAACACTTTGGTGACTAATAGAGCACTTTAAGTAACATACTTTTGCAGCCCAGGAGAGTGGTCATTTTAGCTTCATCAGAAAACTGCCTCTGAATTTTATCACAGCCCTGATAACTAACCCGTTCAAAGTAGAAACAAATTCTAAAGCCTTCAAAAGGGTCTCTGATCTTTTATCTTTATCCATACTGGGTTGTGGGTGAAAGAGTGTGTGCACTCTGGACGTGCTAAGAATAGGTATGCAATAAGTGTGCTGGTGGGTATTTTTTCCAAGAGGCCATCCTGTTTAATGCACTAAATCATACTCCTATGAGGTTAAATTTCAGATATAAGTCAAAAAAGTGGGAATTCAGAGTTCAGGTGGCTTGTTGTTACCTTAATAATACTCCCTTGTGAATTACATGCATTTGTTTTGATAACAGGATCTTTCCACATGATCATGTAACACTGACTAGTCTGACCCACTAATATATTTTATGAGTGTGCTCATCATATAATTTTACCTCTTCAATGTGTGTGTGTTTAGGGTGTAATGGGAAGACAGTGAGCTAGAAAGTCTTAAGATTTATTCAGAGTTTCAAAATGAATAGCACAGAACGGCAGCTCCAAGGAGATGGAGATAGATACCTTTCCAATCTGTTCTTTCTGAGAGCCAGCACAGGCCTTGGGATGGGATCACACAACTCAGACACTCAGAAAGGTCATATTTGTCTGTGTAGTCAGAAAAAAGACATTTACTTGCCCATTGGTGAGTCAAACCAATGACTTTCCGGGTGTTGTTGAGTTAATGATAGTTTCCCAGGGCTGGGGAAGCAATCTTTTGCATCACATCCCTGTCTTAAATGCCCCTCCTATGCTCCCGTTCTTGTCTTTTATACATTCCCAACCTATCAACCGTCAAGAAAAGTAGTGTTTGAGCAGCTTCCCATCATGGCTGCATAGAGAAAACCTTGTTTGGCAAGTACAAACTCCTTCGTGATTCCCCCAACCAGCGTGGTGATGCTTCTTTCTTCCCCTGCTTGGTGGTCTAGGTCCATCCTGAAGGAGCAGGTTCACTCACTGGGACTTGTTGCAGGTTGGCTTTTAACACTGGTGCTGCAAAAAAACCCACTTCACAACAAAATAAATAAATAAATAACGTTAACTGTTAATATGTTTGAAATGCTCTAGTGTGTTTTGCCAGTTTTGCTATTTTTGGTGCTATCGGTAACTTCAGAGGCACTTTTGTTTTCTGTGCACTCTGTTGTTCAATTTCTGTTTGATTAGCTGCATGTGGGCTGTCTTTTTGGAAGGCAGAGGAGAAAGACTTTCAATAAACTTTCAAGGACATTTGATTTTGTCCTTTCCAGCTGAGATAGCTATCTTTGATCTTAAATGGCTGTAGTAAGATGACAACTAGTGACTGAAGTAATTCTTTGCTACGAAAAATATATCGAGGGTCATGTATGTTCATCACTGGTTTCAGGCTACTGTAGGCAGCTTGCTTCAGTACAGTTCGGAGGGTCAAAATCAGAAGCCTAAATTTTCAAATGCAATGCAGATGGATACAGGTATTGACTATGCATAGCCACAAATAATCACTTATGCTGGTGAGACTGCAAGGAAAATTCTTCTTGCTTCCTTAACTTTGACTTATATACTAGCTACAGCTGAGATTTCTGTGTGCCTTTTTTGTTTACATGCAGTCTGTGTTCCTTTTCTGAGTGAAGGAACAGGATTATGTTTTTGTAGTATTGCATTTATTTGTTTGCTTTGCTGAAGATGGTGTTAATGGTGGAAGCATGTATAGTTTAGGCTGACTTTCCTAAGCTGCTCTTATCAAGCACTGCTTATGCTTTGGCATCCAGTAACTGCTTTCATACACGGCATTTATAATAATTCTCAGTCACTTTTGCTAAGAGATTCTCAAGAGATATTCCCACTGTACCAGGATTTGCAGAGAGGTGCCAGGAACACTGGGCACTAGCTGACTGGCTGATGTCATGTCCCTGCTGATGCCATGTCTGTGCATGCCTACACCAGCTGATGGCTGAAAGATAACTCCTTTTCCACTGCTAGATGGCATTGTGTCTTAAGGTAGGAAACACTGAATGCCCTTATGCTAAGTTTTATCAGCACATCTTTTCATTATGTTCTAGCAGCTGGTTTTTTTCTGACTGGAACCTATGTTTTTTGTATTCTGATGCAAAATACCTATTCGGTTAAAGGAGGTGTGTTATTACTATGCCTCGCAACAATGTGGGGAAACCATATCTCAGATGCTTTATTTATAATCACTGCTTTCTAAAGGTAACTTGCAGCCTTAGGCTTGAAGCTTGGCTATCTAAAGATGTGCTAATGGGTAGAGTTGTACTTTTGGAAAGTTTTCATTCTGTTGCGGAACGATTCAAAAAAGATGCCTGTTTGAGAACTTTACTGGGTGGAAAAGATGGCTTGGGTACTAGAACACGCACCTTCAAAGTGAAGTCACCCATTCACACATCTCATAAGCTCTTGCAGGCTAATACAAAAATGCATCTAGTTCCAATCTAACCTTGCTTCACTGGGGGCTGCGGGTGGGGAGAGAAAGAAAAAGTTACACAAGGAGCAAAGAAAAAAATTTATGCCTTCAGCTGACAGAGGCTTGGCACAGTAGGCTAACTTCAAAGTGTACTAATACTCTCCAGAGATCAGTAAACATGATTAATATATAGTCTGTGGGATATTATTGTGTGTGTGTGAAGTTACATAGCATTCTAAAAACAAAAACAACTTTTATATTTAATGTCTAATGTATTCCATCTGGTGGAGTGTGTATCAATATGTTCCCATTAAGGGCCAGATTAGGGGCGTAGTGCACATGCTGAGTAGTAACTTAGTCTGCAAATAGTGAAATAACGCTGTTCTAATGAGGAAATCATCAGCATATGAGTTTAAATCTCCCATATCAGTATGTTTAGAAAAGCAGCAACATGCTTCTGCAGGTTTTCTCTTCTGTGCCATACCTATCAGTCTCATTTAGCAGGCAGCCTGCGGAAACATGAAGCTCTGATACTGATTTTTATTCTGTGGTGGGTTTGCTCTGTGTCAGACTACATGGTCTGTGCTACTCATGCCAGTGTGGCTTTACTGGAAATCCTTTCGCAGAAACCACTCTTCCTTTGTGCATCCTAATTTAGCTTAATGGGTGATGCATTTCATCAGCGGATGCATTGAGCGTAGAGCAGTGTACTGATGGGTCTTGTGTCTCATTTAGTAATCATGCTCTGATTCAGGTGTCCTGAGTCATGTGTTCGTATTCGTTTGCTTTCTTTAAATATCAAAATTTCTGGGTTTTGTGCATTTGTATTTTGTAAACTTTGAAGAGTCTCCATTAGATATTTGTAGGGCAGTTAAACTCCAGTCCTTTTCCTATCTAGCAAACAGTATAATCTGTGCTGTTCTGTTATCGCTGGTCTTTCAGCTGGTACAGAAACTTGGTGTTTGCAAATGGTCATGGCATTTTCCTGCAGTTCTCTTAGTTCCTTTTAAAATAGGGGGAGGGCAATATATGTTTAATGTATTTTCTTCCTTCCTGCATTTCTCCCTGAAATTATTTGTACCAAAGCTATATGCTGTTAAATTGTAAAGTTTCCCTGTTCCTCCTCCTCTTCTCTGCAGCTGTTGAACAGCTGGCAGCCAGCTGTAGCTTAAAAGGAGAATTTTGAGGGCGTTTGGGATTTTCTGCTGGCATCTCTGCCAGCTCTGTCTGCAGCCCCACTTGGGTTTGCTGGGCTTTGTGCAACATGTGTGTGCTCCCTCTGCCCTTGCTGCTGTAATTACTGTGAGCCTGGAGAACACAGCCTTTTCCTACTGTTGTATAAACTACCTTGGCCAGCCTGTATCAGCTGTCCTTTCATCCACAGGCATTGCCTGGCATGGTCTGTGAGTGCAGGCAGTGAAGGGTACCTTAATTTTCTTCATTCAACTTACTACTCCTTTAGAAAGAGCTGCTATCAAATGTAAGACATAAACTTGTGAAAACCAAACATTGAAATACTGTGGATTTCAACCTGAAGTCCACAAAATGCTTGTATGCAATGTACAAAAAATTACCTGGTTATGTAGTACAGATTCTCCCCTTCATCTCAAAAGGCAAAGTAAATTTTCATTCTTCCTAATAGGAATGTTGTGCAACTAATGTCTATAGCAGTGATAAAGACAGGAACATCACCCTTCTGGAACTATTACTTAAAACAAAGCATTTTGAGGTGTAAACCTACTGCTGTGGGTGCCCAAGAGAAGCAGAGCAAGTGGTTTTTATGAGGGCTTCGGTCCATTCTTCACCTGTACACTGCCCTGTTGGGCCAGTCAGTCAGGGTGGGAAAACTGGGATGTGGCCCTTTACGGCAACATCTTGCCATTGCAGAAGTTGGAGCTCTCCCATTCTGACTTTTATACCAACATTACCAAGGGAAGACATCCAGGGCTGTCCTTCTGGAGGAAGACCCTTCTTCACCAGGCTGAAGAGTGGCATTGCTGCGGAGCATGGCTTTCTTGCAAGATGGAGAGAAATGACTTAGGGTGCTCTGGAGTTACCAGTATCTGTGAGGATTTAACTGATGCAAGTGAGGTATTATGTTGGGATTTTTATTTCTGATCCATGGCATGAAGTTACAATAACAAAAGCACTAAGCACTTGCAAGGATTTGGGTTTGCTACAGGTGATTTCATTTTGAGCCAATTGCTGAAATCTGTAACTACGTTTTAAAAATGTATTTTTATTGTCCTGTAATTTGACCATGGATCAGAATAATAAAACCCTGTTATACAACATGCTTGGCAGCATGTTTGCACTGGAAATCTGTTTAAGATCCATTCAGTATGCTGAAATCTTATGAAAGTTGTGTGCTTTACTCAATAACAACAGACACTTAACTCAGAAACTTATATATGCAACCTTTTCAATGTGGTCACCTTGTTTGCACAAGCAGCAGAATACATCAGGCTTTGACTCAGTATACTGTGTGACCAAGATGTGCAGAAAGTGAATATATAGGGTTTCCACTGGGGACAGTGAGCTCTAGGGTGGAAATATTAATCCTTTCTAAAGGCTGATGCAATTCATATTCCATCAAAACCAAAGTGATTAGGTATACAATATTTGTGTGATCAATAGCTTCTTGTTCAATAGAATTCTTCTCTTGAGGATGAAATTAAAAGGCTCAGGGCACTATTGGTTGGGGACAGAGCAGGCAGTGAAGTTCTCCACAACCACCAGGAATCTTTTAGATAGAAATCAATTCCCTCTTGCCATCTGCTATACTAATCTTGATTTGAAATGCCTTAAACCGTGCCAGGTTGCAAAGAGTTAATATAATATTAAGATGTTTTCATTAAGGGTTTCCCCCCTCTGGATGTCACAGTACTCTATCAAAGAGAAATATCACAATGAACTAAATATTTTGGAAGATATTTCTCCTCTGGGAGAGAGACATTTACAGAAATTCCGGACGTGAAAATGTCAAATGTTACTCATCTTCTCTGTGGCTTTTTTTTCCCTTTTTGAAGTATGTTTGCTTCCACTTGGTAGCTGAGGGTGTCACTGCTTGTTATTTGATATGTGGAACTGGGGCACACAAAAGGATGACTAATCCCATTTACTGGAATTTTACAGTTTTCATCAAGGCCACAGTTTCCATTTCAAGCTTTATAGTAAAAGCAAAACACCAACTGGCAAACTGACTTCTGTTATTGTTGTAGTAAATTAATATGGATTACTATTACAGTAAAAGGGTCCTTTTTGAAGATTGCTTCTTGAATTGAAAAGAAACTTTTATTTAAATATTTTATGAGGGGCAGTTTATAGTAACTATATATTACAGTACAGAAGGCTCCCTGTCCCTCACCGAGCAATACCAGCCAGCATATTGTGTCCTTTTTCAAATACACACACTCTCTGTCTTTGTGTCTCAGTCTCCCTCTCTTTTTCTTTTTAATTTCATGGTTTCAGGACCAATGGTTTACATCTAGGCTGAAATCAACTTCTTGTTATAGCCATGTGACTCTCATAGTTATCAGTGAAAAATACATGCATCCCTTGTATCTTGTGTAATTTTTGCTTAACATTCAGCAAATCTGACGAAAAAAGAAAACCTCATAGTCACTGTCTTAAGCTGTTCTTTGCAAAACCCTTTTCTTCTTTCAGTTTCTCTAATGCTTCTACTGCAGCAGTATTTCTAGTCTCAGAGAGGGCAGCTATTGCAAGTCTTCAAAAAATGGTCTGAGCTTATTGTGACAAACCTGATTACTGTTTTTTTAAAAAAGAAAATCAAATTCTAAGATAGCCATCTGCTTGCATTCCAGCTCTAAGCCCCTTTCATTTAAATCACTGTGCTAGTCTCTCCTCACTAGTCTCAGACCATTCCTGCTGCTTCACTTTCCTTCCCTTTTTGCACCCATGAGTTCCAGTGAGTACATGTTATGTTTCCTTCCATCTTACACTCTCCATAATACACCTATTGTACCCAACCTGGAGACCTCCTTTGTATACAAGAGGGCACAGCCTTTGGAATAACAACACAGAAGTAATGAGATTAGATTTATACAGAAACAAAATGAGGGTTGACTACTCTTTGCTTTATTGCAATTGCTACAGTACCTGGTATTTCTGAAACCCCCAGCTGCTGGGGCTTTGTCACCTGAGGACTTCACCTTCTGGGTGAGGCTGGAGGACCTAAGTCAGTCAATTCTAAGGGATGGAAATCACAGATCTGGAAATTTCATGGTTTTTAGACCAAATCTGTAACCAACCCTGATTATATGAGATCTCTTTTTATTGCTCCATGGGTTTTTTTCCTCTTTTCTTCTGGAAACTGTGTCTGCGTAGCAAAGTCTCCCTGACTCTTTTGTGATGTAAGTACAATTTATTTTGGGGACTGGTAAAGTCCTCTTTCAGATGGAATCAGAAAAAAAGAACTACCAAAACACAAAGAATAATGGAAACCTTTGGAAAGAAATGAATAATTGGGCTAACCAGCATTGGGAAGATCTCTGTTCCTGAAGACTGAAGTCCTCTCTTGCTGGCAGCACTGGGATGGTTTTCAGTTTCTTGAGACCGAATGCAGGTTTTGGCCATGTGCCGCTTCCACGTTGGGACCAGGCAGGCCAATTGTGCAGCCTGAACTGCTCTGGAGGTTGGAAATCTGGGACGTCCCCACGCCAGGTACGTGGGGGCACAGCCTATCTGCACAGGTGGCAGGTCAGGCCAGGGTTTGCCACTCGGTGCTGCCAGCCTGCCCCGTCTCTCAGGGGTGAGGGCTTGGCGGTAGCAGAGCTCAGCCAGTTGTGCTCGGGGCTGAGTCAGTGCCAGCCAGCCTGCGGGGTTTGGGCACAAGGTTCAGTCGCCTAGAGTACAGCCGGGCTCACCTGACTAATGCTTTGTTTTGATAGTTGTAATGGCTCTTTCCCGTATAATACAATTTCCTCTCCCACATGATCCTGTGTCCAAACTAAAGGTCAGACCCTCATCTGGTTTAAATCACCATGGCTGTGCTGATTTCATGCTTACGTATACTAACTAATGAGCTGGAAATTTACAGCTAGCACTGTTACACAAATGGATGGAGACTCATGGCACTGGGGTCATCAGCGACAACGTGAGTAAGGATGTTGAGACATTTTGGAGTTCTTACTTGTGATGACCATAGCTGAGAATTTGGAAAATCACCCTGCCATACTCTTTGTGGGGGCCTAACAGCTCTGCTTTCAGTTAGGTTTCAGCTTTTTATAATAAACTGTCTCTACTCCTACACCATTCCTGCGCAAGCTATTCTTCAGCGTAGCACTGCTAACAAACCGAACACGGCTATCCCCAGATCCCAGACCTTACTTGAAAAACTTCTATTTGCTTAAATGGCAACCAACCTCAAAGCCCTTCTTGTTTGTAAGTCTAGTGAGACATGAAAGAGCTGCTCTTGCGACACTGTATTGCAAGTGGCCTCAGAAACTACTGTTGATGCCGGCCTAATTCCCTTCTCAGTTAAACGCTGAGGGAGCAGTGGATGAAACTGGGAGCTGTGCCATGACAGTGGATTGTCAGCAGCTGAACTGCTGTCTAGAAATGGAAAACGTATTTTCATATCTTCTGCTATTCTCCTTTAATGAATTTTGAGTTTTTTTGCCCTGTTTTGCCTGTCTAACCAAGCTAGAACTCTGTGTACTTTGACTACTATTCTCCCTTAAAGACTTTTAGTATTAACACAAGTGTCCCTCTCAACACACAGCAATATTTTTAGAGAGGATTTGCAACAGAATAAATTTTTATCCAGCAAAAATAATTTCTTCTGATTTTATTTGTTTTTACGTCTGTGAGATGCTAAGAAGAATGTGATACTACTGCCACCCTACCCTTGAGTACTCTTTTATGGAAGAAAACAAATATGACCAGATTAATGACTTGGTGATAGATTCATTTTCTTAAAGAGAGCTGAAGCCGTAGGATGGCTATAACAAGACTGTGCAGGTATTTTAACATCAGAAGTCTGCCAGGAATGAGTGCTCCAAAGCTGATCCATGCTGATTCACACCTGCCCTACACACGCTCTCTTCCTCTACGGAGCAGCTTTCCCTCTCCTCCTAGATTTTCCAGAAGGTGTCACTGTAAGGCAGTGATGGTCAAAAAGTCTGTAGATTTAAAAATAAATAAGTGAAAAGGACTTCATGGCTCTTACTTTCTTGCAATGATTATTTAACTCCTAATAAATCAACACCAACAGTTTAAAACATTAGAATAGGAACAAGAAATGGGAGCATCAAAGTTTCTTCATAATTTGAATTTACAGTCTGTCTGAGAACATGTCATCCCAAAGAAAATTCAGCTGCTCAGGCCATTAGTTTAACAGCTGAGAGTGTGAAATTACCAAAATGACTGAGCAGTTTTAAAGCCTACTCTTTTAATGCTTGTATTCTGTGTGTGCACATAGGAGTACATCTGAGAAGCACATGTGTGCACCAGTGGATGCAACTTCATAATGAAAAGCTGCAAACAAAAATATTTATTTTTCCAGGTATTCAGTGAGATGTGGTTTGTTTGCAGACTTCAGCTTCCCCTGGGCTGTGTGACTCAGCACAACACACTGGAGGCCCTTACGAAATGAGTGGGTGACACAGATTTGGGAAATGTTGCTGATGTGGGTAAGGACTGGAATGTGGTGCTGCAAGGGTGGATGAGCATGAGGGCTCCAGTCATCCGAAGGGGATATGCATATTAAAATGAAATGCAAAGGCCCACACCTAGGAACAGTAAGCCAGAAGTACATCGGTAGGCAACAAGTGAAGAGAAGAAAGCTCAGGTTATGGCAGTGACTAATGGGCTACTGATATAAGCTGTCATTGAAAAATATAAGTATGGCCTAGAGTCAAAGAGAAGAGTTGTTTCCACTGAAGCCAGAAGAGCTTCAGCACCTCTGATCTGAGGCTGGCTGAGCACTGACCTGGAAGGCTGCACTCAGCTCTGGTCCTTTGCCTTGGGAGGTGGTGAGAGTGGGCTGGAAGTGGAAAAGCACTGGCATGCTTGGGGAAGCCAACTGTAGCATGCCAGAAATATAACCTAGGGTGCAGGAAAGTGGCAGCACAGAACTAGTAGGGGGGAAGCAGCCATTTCAGCTGGAAAGTAGATGGAATTAGGGGACAGAACCCGTCTCTTTACTGTAAAACTAACTATAGACTATATCATGTCCTTAATTATAACATGACTGGAGTTAACAATTCAGGAGGGCCTGTGTCCTTCCTGTGTCTCCATGAGATAATCATATGCAAATGCTGGATCATTCATTCTTCTCCTACCTGCACTCTGCATGGGGTGGGTGCAGCCCCAGACATGATGTTTTGTGACCTATCATCTGTCTCATGATATCATGAGCATAAACCACTACCTAGTGTTCCTGGGGAGGAGGGAGAAGAGAGCAGCCTTTCTGCTGCATGTCCTGTGCAGACATTGGTGCAGTGCTGGTTTACCAGTCAGGAGACGAGGCCTCCAGGCTTCTGCCAGTCTCCTTCACCTGATGCTTATTTTGAAATTGAATCTATAAGATAGGACAGTTACTTTGCTCTGGTCATGGTAGTCTTCCTGGAAGAGGTCTGTCTTGTGAAAAACCACTGTGGCAGGAGCAGTTTTGGGGCAGGGGTGGATGGGTGAGCTCCTGGGGCTCCTTTGAGTCCAGCCTGAAGGGGATCCCACAAAAAAGCGCAATGACCACAACAATCCTGGTTTTACTTTGTGGAGACTTGGTTTGTGGGCCTTTTGGAGTGAAAAGCTGACCTGAAAGAGAGGCACAAAGCCGTAATGCTCCCGTGATTTCTGCTTCCCCAGGACAGCCATCAGAGTGGAGAGAGGAAGGGAGATCAGGAGGGATCAGGGAGGGAGGCAAGGCGAGCATCTGAGTTATGTCCCTGAAGGACCCCACCAGGGCAGACTTTCAAGTATTCATTTTTACAGCACATTCTTTAGCAACAAATCTTCTACTTAACCGATGTGTTGACAAATCAATCCTGATCTGAATTTGTACAATGCTTTGATTCTTCAGGCAAGTCTTGGATATGTAGCCAGATTCTTAATATAGAAGCAAATGGAAGTAGGTCATTTCCGCCCTTCAAATACCATTAAAAAGCTCCACTCTGCTATGGAAGAAAGGGAAAAGTTTTCCCTGTCTTTTCATCTTCCTAGGTTTCTACTGTGCAAAGTGCTCTATGAAAATAAATTGGCATCAAATAAAAATTGTTACTTCCCTTTTCCTTCAGTTTTACTCTTCATCAGGACAGTTTTAATGAAATCCATCTATTTAGTTTGTGGGATTCTAGTAACATACCTTCCCATTATACCATAAATAATGGCGAAGTAAGAATCTTACGACTATTACTTTTAAATCAGAGTTATGGGTTTTCTAATGGATTCCATAATACAAATTTCAAAGTTTACAGTAGTTTAACCATAGACAAACATTGTATCCTTCCCTCCTTTGTAATTCAGCTGCTCTTTATTTTCTTCTGCAGCTTCATATGGTTTAAACATCTGGGCCTTCGGAGCCGTTCCATGCCTGCTCGCCTTATTAGAGGGTTTGGTGCTGGAGCCTTCGACCGAACGCCAGAGTCCTTCCCTTTGTGTTGCTCAGTGACGTACACAAGAACTTTGAGGTGGTGTAAGAACAGAGGGATTCATGGCTAATAAATACTTCATCTAAACGGGTGAGTGTTTGAGCTGGGCTGTTAGCTTAATTCTAACCATAAGGAGCAATAACCGCAGCATACTTTGGGTGGGAGAAGACATCAATCACTGTCACTTTTCAGCAGAGGAAAATGAGTGGAGAGGGAAGAAGCTCGGGTAGATTTTAGCTTTTGGAAACTGGGATATAAGCTTTTCATCCAGGCTAATTCTCTTCTGGGTTGTTGGTGTTCCTAACATTTTACTTCAGTGGTAACATTAGTCCTATTACTAGGTAAAACAAGATGATTAATTTGTGTATTCTGACCAAGGCTGACTACGGATATGTTATTCACTTGTGTTAGATCTTAGGAAGACCCTGACCCATATTGGTCCCTGGGTGTGTAGGGAGGTTTTCCACAGTAACTCCCTTGACATACCAGAATTGACATACCTCTGTTGTGCTCTGAAGTTTTTTTCAAATTATTCAATTTAGGGAGAAGTCTTGTGACTCCTGTCACAAGTTAACATGCTGCCATATTAAGCGTTCCATAATTTCAGAAGCTTCTTTCTCATGGTTATTTTAAGCTTCATTTACATCACCATTAGTAGGCAATGAGAAGATTTGCTTTTAAATCATCATAGTAGGTTTATCCGGGGGAGTGATTCCTTGACAGAATTTTTTCTGATGTGGAAATGATTCACTCCCTTTAGTAAGTTTTGCATTCACTTTTTTACATACTGAGGGCAAGCTCCTGGCCCTGCCGATGCCAGGAGAAGTTTTGCCCTTGACTCCAGGATTTCAAGACATCACCTTCAGTCTTCAATGCAGTCTGTCTCCCCACAACCCTCATTTCCCTGACAATGTCCTCAGCTTTCCTATGATTATTAAAAAACTCATTGACACTGTCCCTTCCTATTTGGTTTTTGGACACCGTGTGCACCCAGGGAAATCTCATTTTCATCAGCAGCATCACTGCTGTCACTGGCATGGGGAGAGGGCAGCTGTGACACTGCATTGCTGTCTGTGCCCATTACCAGCAGAGGAAAGAGATCTCCTATATGTCTTACTCATTTAGAGGAGAGGCTTTTTCAACTGCAAAGCTTCAGTCTTTTAACTATATTCACCATAGATGTTTTTTCTTGCAGCCATATTCTGCCACTTTGAAGCAGATGAGTTTTTGTAAATAAAATGCATTTTCCTCTTTATTCTGGAAAACTGCTGCCATTCAGATGAGTTGCTACTCCTCTTAAATTTCTCCCACTGCCCAATGCATTTGAGAGCCAGCTGAGTCATACAACAATACATAAATGAGAATGAAATGAGAAGGGCATTTGCTTTGTATTTTCTCCTAATCATTATTACTCTATCCATGTCAGCTTCAGATTTACACCAGATTAAATTGAGTAGAAAGCAAGATGACACAATCCATCAGGATCTCCTAATTAAACTCTTTCAATCCATTGAATTTTTTTTCACCCTTTGTTATAACTTTTCAAGTCTTAGTGGCCTGATCAGGTTGAAAATATTCTGCTTGTACCTTTTGTAAAAGCATGGGCAACATTTCTGTACTGAAATGGTCATAAACAGTTTTGCCATTCATTTCAGTGGAGTTAAGAATTTTTTTCTGCATCAACAGAAAAACTGTAATACCTTTTGATAGTGCCTTTTATTTATAAAAGAAAAAAAAACAGAAGAAAAAACACTTATAGCTTTTAAAGGCAATAAAAATAAATAGTTTCATAATGTAATTTTTTCCCCAAGAAAAGCATTTTCTAAACAGAACTTTTTAATTGAGAAAGGTTTTTTTCACTTTTAATTTCAGCCTGACTGTTAAAAATGTGATTGAATGGTTTCTTATAGTTCGTTGCACTTTTTTTTTTCTTTTCCACTACCATTTCTTTGAATCTTGCTTCTATTTTCAGTTTGTTTTGTCTTCTTATTGGTTTCCATTTTTATTTGCTTATGTATATCTGTATGTATGTATAGGTTTTTTTTCCTTTTGCTCTTTTTATCTCTCTGTCATTGGAGGTCTCCATTCCCTTCCCTCCCCTATCATCTCTCCCGTCCTTAATCATACTGCTGCTCTATTACTGAGGAGGTGATTGGAACCTCAAAATATACTTAAGAGCATCCTTTTGCTCCTCTTCTTCGAAAAACTGAGATTCTTAGTACCACCACCTAGCATGCAGCTGCTAATGAAGGAAGGTAATTCACCAGGCATCTAGGGACTGACTGGAATACCTATAAAATGGAAATGGACAGTGTAAAGCACAACTCCTGAGCTGGTGTTAATAATGTAGGTGTTAGAGGAAGAGAAAACTGTCAACCATTGCACTTGGCCTCAGTAGTGGAGAAACTCAGCATAAGGTGGAGCTCCAGTGGGCAGCTGGCATGTGGAAATCCAGAAGAAGCCTGGGAGAGTATTGAATGGTTTTAACTGGGTCTTTCTCAACAGATCTGTGCATGCAGAACCAGTAATTTGCTTTGGAAACTGCAAAGCTTTAGATGAATGCATAGCACACAAGATTCGCAGTAGTAGCTAAGTTGCAGTTTTGGTACACGTGTAGAGAATGGAGAGCTAGAAATCTGAGCCAGCTCCTGGGAGCATACCTGATGCAACAGCTCCCGGTGATGACTGGCAAAAAGGCATTCTCAGTCGCTTAAGATGATGACTGGGTATGCACTAGAAGCTCATCTGGTTTGACTAAACTACTGTCAGTAGTTTGCCTTCTGCTTAATGATGTTTGGGGTCAAGAAATTAGACTTCCCCTTGCCTTAGTTCTTTAAAAGTTTTGCTTCTAAGCATGTGGAATTTTTAGGGTTCCTAATAAATAGTAATTGTGTAGGATTCATCTTAACACGCTGGTGGGTGTGTGTTTGGGAGAAGAAGTTTGAGCAGTCTTTTGAATAATAACCAGAAGTCAGAGGACTTCTTCAGAAAGTGGGAGATTTAGATCCTAAGAACTTTTCAACTCTAAAGGGTTTTAACAGCATTGTACACATAAAATTGATAATCTGCACTTGGAAGAGTGCTCTAGTGATCTTCTCTAAAGTATCCTGATACAGGCTGCCCTCTTGTCATTGCTTTATGCAAGTTATCTAAATATTTTTTGAAGCACAGAAAAAATGACTTTCCAGCCTCATAATTAGGCCTGTTGTCTTGGGAGATGGGAAAGCAGATTTCCAATCTGTGATTATTTCCAATTATTACCTTGTGTTTTTATAGGAAGTGAGGAAAAGCAATGAGAGATTGAGGGTACCCTCTCCAATACCAGTCTACAGCTTTGTTGTTCAGACATTTATTAAGGAACTAGATGATGTAGATTTAAAACTGCTTAATAAATGGAACCGAAGTCCCTATAGATGTGGCCATTATATTACTTGTTGAGCTATTAGGGGAAAGCATTAATCATTCTCCTTAAATCTATTTTTTGTTTCTGAGGCTTTTACTACAGACACTTTGAAGGAAGTACTCTCTCTCTATAACAAACTTTCCTTTCAGTCTGTGACACCTTCTTTTAGAAACATTTTTTATTTCTTTCAGCCAAAACGGTATTTTTGTTTCTAAGCACTCTGTGCTGTTTTGTTTCCTTCAAATCAGTCATCAAACTGAGAAAAGCAATTATTTGAACTTTTCTGCTTACCTGTTTAAATCATTCACTTCTTGCCATGATAAGTGCGATGAAGGCTAACTGCTTTGAAAAATTTTGTGCCTTTCTTCTGGTACACAGAATGGAAGTGTCTGACCAGACTAAGTCTGCTCTTATTCTTGAAATAGTTCTGGACTGTGGAAACACTCAGCACAGTGGTTGATGTGTCAATGTGTTTGCCACTGAAGAATAAACATCTCCATGCCTTCACTGTAAAACAAACTCTCTTCCTTCCCCAATCACCCAGGTCCCCTCATGATCATTATTACTGACTGGGCACAGACAAAATACGTCAGCACTGAGAGATGTAGTTGATTATGTCAAAAGGGGAATCCAAACCACATACCTAAAAGTTGTCTGGAAACACTTTTGATACGTCACTAAACTTGAAGGCTACTTGTTTTGGCATATCTCTCATAAGTGACCATCCCTCACCCCTTCCAACTAATTTATTAAAACTATTTGGCAGTAAAATCTTATCAGTCTTTCAATTCAGGGTCATTAGTTTCAGAAGCACCAGCTCCCTTACAATAATAAGGAAATTGATCTTGGCATCCAAATTACTTCTGCCTATTCCACACTGGATCTCTTCAAGTCACTATGTCAACTAATTGTCTTGTAATACATGTGAGTTACTACATATCTTTTAATCCTATTAAGAAGAGAATAGTGATTATTTAGTTAAGGAGCTCATTGGAAAAACGACCTAAAGTGTGCTCTGAATCATTAAACAAAGCCCATAATTGAATTATGTAACACTTGGGAGAAATTTCTGTGCTCGTTCCAGTGGGTCAGCAATGAATATCAGTTTCAAATGTATTTAACTTTGACTACAAGCGCAAAGAAGGATGTTATTCTTTGTCAGTGTTTCTTATTTTTCCCCATGTCACCACTGAATTGATTTAAAAATTTGGGATTGGATGGATTCTTAAAAAAATATATATTGTCATCCAGTTGTAAAGCTACTGAGCAAACTGAAGCATCTGTCAACTCAGCTTGACACGACTATTGACCTGCTGATCAGATGTAGTCCAGCACTTGGTGCATTTGAAAAATCAAACTTTTAATTGTATTTTGCTTTTGAATATATAAATTTTATTGCTTTTGAATATAGAAACTGATGTACTGTTGCTCTCAAATCCTATTCCCTCCAGTTCTCTAAAGAGATTGGTTGTTCTACTGAAAAGCCTGCCTGCCTTTTCACCAAGCATCTAGCAAAAGTCAAGATAACTGAATCAGCAGAAGTCAAGATACTTGAAGAACATTTCAGAGGAATGGTGGAAATCAGAAGTGCAGTGGTGAGGGTGTCTCTTGAAAAGGTCTGACCAGTCTTGCAAGAAGAAGATTTATCTACTTATTCAGTAACAAGTTATGAACCAAACCCTGGTTTTAATTTTGCTCTTCTTGTAAGAATGTTGCAGCACCAGGTGACAGGACAGACCATGAGGACCGGTGCTTTAAATGCTTATTTTCAACATTATAAAAGTTGTAGTATTTTCTTTTTACCCATTTCTTAATTCTGAAAATGTTTCTGGAATCTTGAGACCTCTACTGCTCTTCACCTTGATAGGTAAAAGGGAAATTCAAACCCAGTGTTAATACTATAGTTAATGCTTAGCTATACATCTTCAGCAATATTATATTAGGTATATGAAAGCAAAACAGTGTTCAAACTAGCAAAAACGTAAAAAAAAATTTTCACACACCCCCTCAGTGCTTTGAAAGAGCAGTTTCATAAAGCTGAAAACAATTAAGAACTAAATCATTTGGGAGAAAGCATTTAAACAGAAAAATGTGAATGATAATTGGGAGCTGCTTAGGAATATTTTACCAAATGCTCCAAAAGCCACAATTGAGAGAGAAGGCCATATTGGTTTTAAAAAAAAATACCACCCAAACAAAACAAAACAAAACCTTGGCTCAAAGGGAAAGTGGAAACAGATACGGAACACACACACACACACACACACACAAAACCTAGGAAAAATGAAAATTTATATAATAATAGAAGAAAGGCAAATATGATAGTAGTACAAGTCAGAAGATAGGAATCATTCAACTCTTGTTAAGGGAAAAAAAAAGCACACAAAGTCCAGCTAACTTATAGGGTGTAAGAGGGAAGTTTTAAAATATACTAAGAAATCTTACAATCATATTGCTCCATTGCTAAAAGAAAGCAGCAGAATTGTCTATAATGACGCAAAGAGGCAGATCTGCTCCGTAAGTAGTCATGTCCTGAATACAGAGAAAGAGCCAAGAGAGGTATTCACAGCAGTTGTCCAGGACATCAAACACGTGCCATTCAAACTACGTATTTTAAAATCAGCTAGCTTGGTAAACCTCCCTCTAAATATTTGTTCTCATCTAAAACTGGGAAAAATTAATCCCATACCAATATTTTAAAAGATCAAGAGTGTGATCCCAATAGCTGGAGGAATTGTGGAAAGGTGCTGAAGAACTCCTACATGAAAAATGAAGGGAGGGTTCTAGTTTCAGCATCAATTGACATAGGTTTACAGAAAACAGCTTTTGATAACTTATTTTTAAAAAATTGAGATAAGTTTGGTTGATAAAGACAATGGCATCAAAATGTTTTGACATTTGGCATTCTGGTCAAGACATGAAAGGGGCAACCAATAATATAGCATAGATTAAAACCTCAGCATGAGGTCTCAAATTGCAAGCCTCTCAGGGAGCTGTCATTAATAATAGGAGAGGTGGTTCTTGGCCTTTATGTTGGTAACATTTTCATCACTGATACAAAACAAAATATTAAAATTATTTCTGATAGGGTTTTCAGAGGACATTGAGACTGGGCATGAAGGAAACCATACAAAAAGAAGGGCTCAGAGCACTGATGCAAAGACAGAGAGAGAGAATAATTTATCTGCATATGGGAAGGTCATTCATCCAAGAATAAAAAGTTACAGCAATGCAACTGAGGAGCTAATGACTGTGCAAAAGTGATGACAATCCTGTGAGTAGGCTCAGAGGATGGCTCTTCTGAAAAATTTGGGTTTGGCTTTTTGGTCTAGCAACAAAAAATTCATTAATATGGCTAGCAAGTATAGTCATGGGTTGTCTGTTGCTGCAATTCAAGGCAAGCCTGTTTTGGGAATTAATTCTGGGAAGTCCTGCAGTCTATGAAAGGGTCAGGCTATAGATGGTGCCTTCCAATCTATGAAGCTGTGAAGAAAGAATTGACCATCCAAACCAGGAAATCCACAGGGGGATGTGAAGAGATCTACCCAGGTCTGAAAATATTGCTGCAGATGTCACAACTCACATAACATTTGGAGAGTTTTACGCTAATGTAATCCATCTCTGCAAAAATGACCCATCTGTTTCCACTTTCTGTTCCTTATATTATCTTTGTAACATCACTGTAGACTCCATATGGAACCAAAATTCTCTTTAATTTTTTTTAAAGCAGAGTTCCTGATAAAATCTGGCATTGTAATGATTTGAAGGCAAGGATAAGCTTGGAAAATGGAACATTTTCTGTTTCCTGCCCATGTAACTATGGTCCTTCCCTCTCTGCAGGCACACATGGCAAAGATATATACAAATATGAATGCATTTACACTACATGTATACTGTGAAGAAAAAAACCCAATTAGACTAAGAAAATAGATCCTTGCTTTGTATTAACAACATGCATACTAATCCTAAAGACAAATTGAAAAGTACATTTGGAGAAGTATTTTAAATATTAATAGGTGTGATTTCTAAATTTGTGGTATTAATAATTGTTTTGCTGTTCTTTATTTTTATTACTTGTGTTTTAAAATCTCCCTTGGCTTTGTAGTGAATCCAGGCTGCTGGGGCTTGGCCTTGTCTTACTGCAGTTTAAAGGAATTTTGCCATTGACTTCGTAAGAGCCAGCTCTACTTTTACTTTTGCTTTGCAGCCTCTTTTAATTTCCTTTACTGTATACATTAGCCCAGAGGTAATACTCCCAATCCTGTTACGGAAAGATCCTTTTTAAATTTCAGCATTTAACTATTTCAGTGGAAGTGTGAATTAATTTTTTTGTGTGTTTCAATGAGTAATACTGAGGGGAACTATTAAACTGTATCCTCAAGCTGTTTATATATGCATTCAACTGGGGAAAAATATATTTGGAAATCTAAAAAGGTTCTTGGTTAATAATGAGTGGTCTTTGGTGTGTCTTATTGCACTAGGAAGAATGAATAAATGCGATTACTGGAAAACCGCTTTAGTCTCATATTATATTTCCCCTAGAGGTCCCAGTACAAAGCCTGCTGGAGTCAATGGAGGCTTGGAGTGCAAGCATTCTTCCAGTGCCTTTGGTTTAGCAATAACAGTGACTTATTAATCTTCAGTTGCTAGACTAGGGTGGGTATCTTTCCAGAAAAAAATGAGCACTAATATTTTGCTCAGGGAAAAGGAGGAAAAGAAAAGCAATTTTAAAAAAAAATATATTTTTAAGCAATAAATTCTCTGAATCCCCTTTAAAATGAGAGGGAGCTAATCAGGAAGGTTTTCTGGTAACTTAGCAATCTCTCTGTGTCTTTTTCCTGGCTGGCTAGTCAGGCACTTCAGGCTTTTTGCTGGGCAGGAAAGGAAACAATAAGTAATACCAATCACACAACAAAAGTTTGAGCATAGAGTAAAAGAGAGCAACTCCAAGGAGGACTCAAGACCACTTCTTGTCCAGGTCCATAGCTTAGTTTAATTTAGATGTTTTTATGGAGGAAGAGAAGGGAAATATTTTGCAGTGTCACATGTGGTTATAATGGAACTATCTCTGAACTTCTCTTTCTTCTTTTGTTCCCTTGTGCTCCTGTTTCCTGCCTCAGGTTTGGGAAGGAAATGCGCTGCAGCTCCAACACAATGACCTAGTCCTTCACAGAATGCGGGAAAGGTCTGAGAACTTGTTAACGGCAGTGGCCTGGCAATATCCTTTCTCTCCTTACGAGAGTTGGCAAGACATAACTCATCCTTATGACTTCACTCCTGCTTTTTCCCAGTGACTTATCTGTGTGACAACAATATTCAATAGGCATTTTGTCTGGTAAAAGCCAACTAGCATCTTGAAGCCGTGGTCATTCTTCAACTTTTCCGTCAAAGACAGAGAGGATTTTTAAGTGTATTTCCTGTGCCTGAACTAAACAAATACTTAGCCAACGGTAATGCCATCAATCCATCCTGTCCATCTAGGACTGGTATTTTTACTCTCTCCCTCCCCCCGTCCTAGGTATCTACTTGTCTAATCTGGATAGCTATCTATTGGTCTAACCTAGATAGATAACTAAGAAAATAAAAATCAAAATGGGAGGAACTATTTTACCAGCTTTTAAAACATCACAGAGAGCAGTCCATGCTACAGTTCATGGGACTATTTAACCATTAAGAAGTCTGTCTTTCAGGGAAGACTAAGTATAGAAGATAAAGTTCCAAATACTTTACAAAGACAAAAAGAAATAAAGAAGTAATCCTTCAAAGAGTGGAAAGATTTCTATTGACTTCAGAGGACACTGGATCAGCTCTCTGGCCACATCATGCAGTCTTGGGTGTCAAGTGATACTGATAAATAGTCATAACAGCGTTGAAGATTTCTCAAGTGAACAAGGCAAAGTGGGTGTGTATGTGTACACATAACATCAATCTTGTATTTTAACTACTCCTCAGTAATCAAGAATGTTGTGTGATTCCCTGGTAAGCTGCTGAGCGTACACATTTTTTCTTTTAAATTTTTTTTAAATTATTACTAGTCTTACTAAGAGGGCCAGGCCATCGCAGTGAGCCTCTTGTAAACAAACCGTCAGTTTATGAAAATTCTATCTGACCAGAACTGGAGGTTAAGCTAAAAAGGAAAAATCTTAAGGGTAGAATTTAGTAATACTTATAGTTTTATAAAGATTTTTAAAAGCTCAGTTGGAATAAAATTGCATACCCAACGGTTCACTTTTTTGTTACCAATTCAAACCAGGTTTAGACTAGAAAAGTCTGAAAGTTGTTAACACGGGTTAAGTAAACTGAGACTGCAGTAGTAAGGTAATTGCAGAGATGGGCCCATCACAAAACCTGCCCTCATAGCTAGCACAGTTTTCAGTAGAGGCATCTGCTTCTGTTCTTGAGTAGAGAAAATGAATTGTCATTTCAACTCAGAAGAAGTTAGCTCAAGGACTGCCATTTTAACTCCCTTTTGGCCAGATGTGAAACATTAGGTAGTCTGTCAGAGCTGGAATTGCAGGCCAATGGGGTCTGGCTGTGTGCATTGAGTTCTATTTGCAACAAAACATTCATTACCATATTATTGAAAGGTTGTTGGAAGCATAAATGGCAATATAACTTATGTTTTGATTCACAGTTTATGTTAAGACCCCTTTGAACCTTCCTAGGAGGGAGATGGAAAATTAAAGTGAAGATAAATAGGAATGAACTGAGTATACCTTAGATTAGTACTTTGTGCTGTTCAAGCAATGAAAAGTGTACTCACTGCAAGTGGGAATCCGTTGTCTTTAATCAGGGGTCACGACTATGAATTTTCTGTAAAGCTCCTTGTAATTTCCTTTGTTTAAATGCAAGAAATCTTTAAGAAATTTATCAGATTTGTTGGAGGCCATTTCTGATCTGTGAAATGAAACAATCTGAAAATATTAATTGACGTTAGGGTTTAAGCAAAATTGACCCATGGAAAGAGAGTGCATTATTACTTTTGTACAGTCAGGACGGTGTTGAACTGACTTGGGCACTATATTAAATTATCTGTTTGCCTTTATTTTTTTTCACTACAGAAATGGAACTGACAACTTGATGTAAGATTTTCCCATTTGCAGAAAGGGCAAAGAAATGATCCATAAAGTTTGGGTTTACTTTTGATTTATTTAACACTTTTTTATGCTAAAAAAATTTAGTTTCAAAATGAAAATGCTTTCTGAGCAAAATGCCAAAAATGCTTTCCTGTTTGAAATGTTTTGTCAGGCTAAACACAAATTTGCAAAAGCCTTGGGTTTCCCAGAAACTGGATTCTTTCATACAACTTCTGCAACTTGTCAAAAAGATTAATCCAGTATTAGTCTTAATTTGTACTGATATGAGGGTGAGTGGAGAGCTGGGCCACATGTTCCCATTTGCTCATTCTAAGCCCTTTTATGAAGTCTCCAATTTCAGTACAATCATATCAGATTTGAGATATCCACACATCTGCTCTGAGATCAGCCAGCTAGAAACATTTTGAAAGGTGGTGGAGCATGTGAGTGTGTGTGCGCCTTTGGAGGTTTTCTTTGAGGCTGTGGATTGCGATTTCATCCAATTTTACATAAGCCATTTAGTTTTAATGGAAGCTTTGATCATTCATAGAAGAAAACAGCTTTCATTAATCAAATTTAGAATGCAGAGGATGACTTAACAGTGAGGTGTGCTTATGTTCATACACATGCTTCAGTCCCAGTGTGCTAATTGTCCCCGCGTTTTTCCTGCCAACCCAAGAACACCATGTTCTGTTTGAAAGATTGAAGTTGATAAGGCATAAAGACATCTTTTTCAATAGATATTGAACCCACAGGTTCACCGGTTTTGTAAATTAATCTGCTTTGGAAATTTTCAGAGGTCATCAGTTATGGAAATGATCAAAAGCAAGAGCTGTAGCATTACAGAGAAAGATTTCTTGTTTAAAATGAATAAGAATGGTTATTCAAAGATTGCCTTAGTAACATTCAGCTCTGAAAGGCCAGGGTACCATGATGCAATTTCATAGACATTGCAAAATGGATTTTTACTAAAATAATAATAACAATAATAATAAATAGCTCCTCTTAAAATAAGAATTTTTATGATAATGAAACTCATGCTGGTTGAAACATATTAGACACTAGCAACAGAGTCAAATATCAAGATATTGGCACAGCAATATAGAAAGAAAAGACTGAAAAAAAGACCTGGTCTCATTCCCTCTTCTGCTGTTGGACCACAGGAAAATCTCAGCTCCGGTAAAACCAATGGGGTTTTGTAATAAATTCAGTTGATCCTGTTTTGGGGTGGTTTTTTTTTTTTTTCCAACGTATGATACATGAAGAACATAAATCTGTGTCTTTAAATGCATTCAGTGAAGAAATAATGACAGTAGCTACCCCCCTGATGTTGATTAGTCAGCTGATTATCTGTCTGGAAAAAAAAAATTACACAAAAAATGAAATTAAAAACACCCAACAACTTTAGTAGCTTGCTGAATCAGGAAATGCAGATTTGGATGGATTTCTTATAATTAACTAGGCCCATATTTTCCTAAATATATAAACATCCCAAGTCTTTTAAAAGACGTCTTTGAGTATCACTGTATGTGTTGAGGCTGGAGTCTCAACTGTAATTCTTGATTTCCTCCACCTATGTGTATGCCAGCCAGAACACTAACATTGTTTTCGTAACATTTCTGGGTGTTCGACTATGTTTTGTACAGCATTAATTGAAACAGCCAGGTCAGACTGCAAGAAGATCAGCCTCTCTTCCTTTTTATTTTTTGTATGGCACGTGTCAGTGGGATGGGCACAGTATGAGTTTTGCCAGGTTGCTTTTTCACGTTTCCTCCAAAGGGCACTGCTTCTCCTGTAGTCTTCTGAAGATAAATGACTTGCATTTCCAAAGGTTTGGGCTTATTACTGTTTGACAGTGGGTAGAAGACACTATTGCATATGATCTTTTTCTTCACAGTAGTCTTTCTGAACTCTTCAAAGTGTTTTCTTTGGAGCCTGTTGCTAACTCAGAGAAAGCCAGGCAGCCAACCAAGAGCTGCTTCAGTATCCTTCAGCTTCCTTGTGCAACCAAGTGTTATTGGTTGTGCTTGTACTACTACAATGTACCACAATAAGCTCTGGACAAGAAATGGAACAGAAAGAGTATTTATTTTCACCAGCAATGAACAGGATATTCTTGTCTGGTGAAAATTTTTTTAGCCTTCATTCTTAAGAAACTTCAAAAAGCTTGTAAAGATGATGGATAGGACAGACTTTCATTGGAGACGTATTATGTGGTTAAACTATATACCCTCTCACACAGGTGTTTTTGGTTGTAATGGAGAGCTTGTGTCATGCCGTAGCTGCTTGGGTATTCTCAGCAGTAGATTCGCTGTGATCTCACAACTCCTGACCAGAAGTCACTCCCTCAGAGGGAGAGATAGGATCCATCCAACCATGGATCATCGCTGGTAATTCCTTTCCAAGGTTAGCATATCTTCTTTCTGCCTGTTACCAGGCTGTTGATCTCACAACCCATTCACTAGTGAAGCAGAGGAAAAACAGCTGCTGTAAGACTGTCAGCGTTATCATTTTAGTTTATATCAGGAGTTAACTTCTGAAATGAGTCTCCTGTTAGGCCCACTTTTTGCAGTTTGTTCACTCCAAGACCACATTACAATGTAGACCAAACTGGAGAGCTTTCAAATCAGAAGATGAGATCCAGCCAGGCTCCTCATGCGCTCACACCTCTTCTGACATGTTGGGCCAGCCTAGAACTCATCTGCAGTAAAATCCTCTCTAATGAACAAAGTGGAGAAGCTGAGTCCTCAGGAACAACTTTTTCTCTCTAAAGATTACAATCCTATTACAATCCACTGCTTGCTAATGCAGATACAGACAGTATCTCAGTTTCTTGTTGTGAACATAGATATACATTGGTGTTTGCTGGAAACTGGTGACTGAGCAGCTTTGCACGATGGTATCTTCTATGCACAATGTTCCTCCAGAGCTTGACCCTCCTATATCCACCATCTAAGCATGGATGTTTCCCTCCCTGGCTGCTTCTCGTGACTCAAAGCGAAGGCTATGGCTTCCTTCCTGCATGACAGCAGACTGACCAGCTGCCACACCTCTTTACTGATGGATTGAAGTGTTTTCAGGCCTGAAGTTGCATTCCCTCCAGCTGCTACTGATGTATACAATTTTTACTAGCCAAGAATAAAGGGATTTAAGGGAAGAAAGAATAAAAGTGAATTGTCAAAGGAAATCCTGCTATTGGTTTCCACTATTTCCTTCTATTGTTGAATGTCGCAGATGCTGAAGTAAATTTCTACTGAGATGGGAATCCCACATTAACTATTGTCATCCACGTTTGGTCATGGCCAGCAGTTAAATCATTCTTCTTTCTCGTTTGAACAGCCGGAGTGCACAGTGGTATTTCAGACATTTTTCTGAGTTAGTATGCATAATACTTCCCACAGGTCACTGTCCTCTGAAAAGGGCCAAAAGGGTTGAAATAAAAATATTGAACCTTCCATAAACTCTCTGGCAGCTCCCGTGGAATTGCATAGAGCAGCATGCTTGCCAAAAACCCCAAGTTATATAAATGCCATCTTTTTTTCTTTCTTCCCTATGTTTTTAGATTAGTTTGTACGGAACATAATTGAATTCCTCTATCATACTATAAATTTTGTCCCTGATGAGTTGTCTAGCAAATTTCTGAGAACCCTTTCCAATCCTGAACTGCTTCTCAAATCACTATCCCCTGAAGGTGTAAATTCAGTGTATGGGGCAATCCCTCTTTTTAAATGTGGTGCTTAAAAGAGAGTTTAAAAACCTTGTTGCAAATCAGTTCTAGCAGTGCTATGTCTGTAAAGGGAATACGTGGTGCTCCTCCACTAACCAGACATGATATTATCCTTGCAGGGTTGATTCTATTTTCTCTGCTTGAATATGAATCCCCTTTACTGGGTGAATGCGGGTCCCAAATGTTCACTCCGATCTGCAGTTCTGCTCGCAAAAGACACAAAAAAGATCCCAGTGAGAAATGACCAGGAGAAAGAATCCAAGTAATAGGGTTAGCTGTTAATACTTGTTAATACACTGCAGATGCAATGAGTGGAAAAGCAGAAAGACAAGCAGCAACCCAACTTGTAAAGTGATATAACAGGCAGTGTCTTTAATGAGTTTTTCACTTGAGAGGGAAAGAAACTAAAAACTGTCTGAACACGGCCTGTAGAGTTTTCCTTCATAGGACAGTCTCCTAGCTGTGGCAAATCGCCCGGTCCTCTACTCCCACCTCTCCCTCCCCTACTGTAATCGGCAGCACAGGGACACGCAGGGTGCCTGGCCGTGACAGGACACACTGTGAGCAGCTACAGGCTCCACCTATGCCAATCTTCACCCGGTGGCTGAAATTACTCAAGTTGTTGGCATTGCTGGAAAAACTGGCTTCAGAAGTTTCCAGTCCCCCCTCTGCCCTGGCGCCTTGTATCCCCCATGCTAGTGTTTACCATACCCTCAGGTTGCACTTCTGTGACAAATTAAACCAATCTGAGTCAGCACAGCCATGGTCTCATCTTAATACTTTGCGCTGGCTCCCTCCCCCGCCTCTTTTGTACTACCCCTGGCACTGAGAGTGCCAGGAAACCCTACAGAAAGCCCTAATAGGTTTCTGTTAAGCCCTTTGAACCAGCTCCGAGTCACTGGGAACCATCAGCGCCGGCATAAGAGGGGTGGAGATCGCTAGAGAAAGGGAGGGAGGATGGTGGCAAAGCCGGTTTAGATTGGTTTAAGCTGTTGAGAAACCTCATCCTCATTGCATAAGAACAGCAGCATGTGGGGCTACTCAGTGAGCTGAATTACTGAAATGATCTACATTTAAAAAAAAAAAAACCCAAAGCAAAAAACCTCCCTTCTCGTAAAGGGTTGCATTGGTGTGGCTGAAGGGGCAGCAAACTACTGTGGAATATTTGTTCCTGTGGGGTCACTATGGCTCTCAGTCGATCCCATAAATCCCATCCCATAAATTTCTTCCAGAGCTAAGCAGTGACTGGAACATGCAAGATCAGAAAAAAAGAAAGTTAAAGGCCTTTTTTAAACTGAAAGTGGTAGATTCTGATTTGGGTTGGAGGTGCTTAATTAGAATATCCAATTTAAATAGCCTGTTCAAAGTTATTAAACCTGTATGTAGATACTCTGCACCTCAGTTCAGTCAATGAAAACCTATTGTGCCTTTCAGGAAAGATAATTAACTCCCCCAAATGTGTTCGCCAGAAAAATTGGAATATAAATCATCCCAACAGAGTGGTTTGAACAAATTAAAACCAGTCTGTTTGTTACAGTGACAGCATGCTTACTTAACTCGAGATACAGTAATGGGCTCTTTGATGTCGTTCTAATTGAACCAGCTTCCCCAAATTATTTTCTACATTTCATTTTAATGTCTTCAATTATGTTTTTGTGTCTCATTGAAATAAAATCACATTTATTTTATATATTTAGATGAAGCACCACCTACCTTGAAACACCTTAATATAAAATATTCATAATTTTGACAGAATTTTAGGCACCAGATCACGATGGTTATTTATTTGTGTGGAGGATGGCAGAGCTTTCTTCCTTATCAAGCATACAGATAATCTGAGTGGCAGAACAAATGTTCCTTCATCTTTCTTTTCGGACATCTCTATGTGAGGATAAGATCTTGTGTTAAAAAGATGTGATTGTAGTTAAATGGATCTTTTAACATTGTAGACTTCCCAGGACAGAGAATATAGCAGGATTGTCCTTAGTAATGTGCTGTATCTTGTCCTTTTGCTCTTTATTAAAGAAGGACATTAGGACATAGCAACTGGCTTGCTGGGTGCCTATTTATGGATTTTACCCCTGGTTGTTCAGGGTCTGTGCATCTCTCCCAGTCTCATTTGTTCTGTTCCACTAGTACCCACATCACGTGATGTTTTAGTTTCCACAGTACCCAAGTGAATTTCCAGGAGATAAAACTACTGCATGGTACCTGTCCTTTAACTGTGTTGGTTTGGTTAGTTTGTATGTCATTATTTCCTTAGTACAGCCATGCCCTTGCGTTCCTGTATATAGACCTTAAAGCAGAGTTGCCTTTCTTTCATAGAACAGTGTGGTTGTAACAGCTCTACTCTCATTGGAGCTGACAGAAGCACTGTATAATAGGTGTGAACACCAAAATTCAAATCATTTCATGCCTTGCACCTTTTTCTTTAGGAAAAATAATAGATGGTCAAGATGTTAGTAACATCTTTAAAAGAAGCACCACCTAAAATGAACAGAAGAGTGGTGTGACTTGTTCACACACTCTGCAAGGATGCCTTCAGAGTTCTAAAAAAAATGGGTTTCATCACAGGGCACAGGTATGTCCCAAATCACTTCCCTCATCTGCTCAGATGACTTCAAAGAAACCAATGAAATGCAAAAACCAGCCTTATGGCATAGTGAGCTGGAACTGATGCCTTCTACTGAGATTTATGGTTATATCTGGGAAAAAAAGAAGTCTTTCTGTTCTTTGTCCTAAATGAAGCAACAGCTACCCTTATAGACAGGCTTGTAAAGGGCTGTGGTGCTGGCTCCAGAATTCTACTTTCTTGGGTGGGGAGAAAAAAAGAAAGAAGAAACTCTTAGTGGAGGTGAGGGAGAATGTGAACATTTTGGTGTTTTGTATTACATGTTTCTGTTTCTTGTCAAACCCTCCTCATTCCTGTTCTATTCATAGACTACTTTACAGGAAAACAAACTGTAATAGTTAGCATCTGAGGAATCCATAGGCAAAATAGACTTTAAAGGCTCTCTTGAGCCAAACCCCAAAATGTACAATTTATTATGCTAATTCAAATTAATGCACTTTGACATCAAGCTTCAGAGTTGCAACAGTTTAAGTGGCTTAAATAACAGAGGCTTGTTTTCAGAGTTTCTGAACTTCTGCTGTTCCCAGTGAATTCTGCAAGAAAACAGAGCACTAGAGAAGGAAAGATTTTCCCTGCACCCAACCCCAGTTCGTACTTGGGAGCAAAAAATCGCCCATAGATAACTCACAGTCTGTGCTCTAAACTTTTAAAACATTGGATAGAAATCACACTGGATAAGCTAAACTACCAGAGCTTCAGGACAAGAGCTTAACAGGCTGTTAGGTAGATCCCAAACCAAGGAATATATCTTGCAGGTGTCAGAGGTGGGTAGCTGTGCTCTCCCTCATTCCATTGAGACAATTTGTAGGATAACAAAGAAGGGGCCCTTCTGGAGAATCACCCTATGGAAAGACAGTGCCTGCCTGGAAGCAGTGGAGAGTCATTGGTTTACTTTATCTTCCTTTATTATTGCAACATTAAACAGGATCTTCATTATTCCTTTAATGTGTCTTTTCCGTGGTTGAGTATGGCATCTCTAGAGCTAATGTAGAGGTACCAGTTACTACAGTAGTCCTCAAATGCATATCGTTATCCTGTTTGACATAAAATTGTCATTCCTAATCTTCATTCCTAATCTTTGTATTATTATAATTATGAATTATTAAGAGTATGAATAATATATTTTTCAAAGTTGCTGCTGCCCGGAAACATAAAGGAGTATTAAAAAATTTACTCTGATGGAAAGTTATCCTAAGGGACAATAAAACATACTTGATTTCCTTTTATATCATCATATTTTGCTTTTAAATCATACTTGCTGGCAGTCCTTGAGATTTATTCTGGGAATTTTTTGATTAGGAGCAATCTAGACAAGACAGTAGCACTCAGTCTCCAATGCAAAGCCAAAACTGTGCCAGCCACAGCTGCATAAGCTTTTCCAAGTTTAATTTTTAAAGTCCTTGAGAATAGGCAGAGAAGAATGTAGTCTCTGAAGTTCCACAAGACAGGCAGTTCCCTGAACCAAAATTCCTTATGCTGATTGTGAAATCAGACGTTAAGATGCTGTTCTCTGATTTGCCAGAAGTGGCAGTATGGATCTTTGTTTCTTAAGTAAACTGTCTTTGATTTGACTGAAATGAAATCTGAAAAAATAATAATAAAGGTGTTCCTAATAAAAGGAAATTTGCAGCAGGACCCTTTGAGACTGTGCTGTGTATCAGTGTATATGGGCATGTAGCTGTGTACAAGCATATGCCTGCATGCACTATGAAATGGGGAAGTGTTTGGAAACAATCTTCAGATGTAGCACTTTTTATGATACTTAAATATTTATGTAAAGTGAGGCTGACTGTGTTTTCTACCTACAGTTATAGCCCCGCCGGGTTACAAGGGTAAAAAAACACACACGCAGTACGTTTTCCATGGTGCTTTGACCCAGGGGCCTTTGTTGCCTGTTGTAGCAGCTTTCCCTGATGCTGACTAAACCTCACTGCTAATTCTTATGGATTAACTTGAATAAAGGGGTCAAAAATCTCGCCCCTAAAGACTAGCAGATAAAACTCCTAGACTGAACTGTTCAGTTTTTTATTGAGCTTGAGCTGCAGTGATATTTTTCTAAAAAACCGTTGCCAGTGTACACATATATCAAAATGTATGCATGCATATTTCACATTGTGAATATTGCTCTCCAAAGTATGGCACACATTTTGCTCCAAAGGAGGAGGAAAGTAGTTGATGATGTTTAGATGTTTAGAAGATTAGCTGTCAAACTCTGTTTTCAGTTAAACCACTAATAAAGGAATTCTTTCTAGATTTTCCATGCAAGTGTTTCAGAGTGGGTGCCCAGAAGGTACAGTAATGCAGTCGTCCCCATCCCCCCCCCCCCCCCCCAAAAAAAAGAAAAACAACCCAATAACAAACTTTCCTTGAAATTGCAAAGCCTGACAGGTCTTTAAGATATTCAGTTCCTGCAACACCACTGTGTCCCAAAGCTCTGTGTATCCTATGGCTCCTAGGGTTGATATTGGTAGCAGAAGTAACGTGAACAATTCTTGATGAGTGATTTTTGCCAGAAAAAAAAAAAAAGTAAAGCAGAGCTGGTTAATATTACTAAGATAATGTAAAACAACATTTAACATTTGGTGAAATATTCTTAGCACCAGAAAAAGCTCTTGTTAACATTAGTACCTGACTATGTGAAAGATCCAGGCAGCAGTAATAATTCACCTATTAAAAAAAATCACTGTTACTCAAAAAACAGGTATGTGAATTTTACGAATGCTCCTCTCAAATTTAGAAAAAAAAAAATAGATTAAGACATGATGTTGAGAAGTTTTACTTTTAACTGAAAATTGTAACTAGTTTGGTGTCTGAGTCCTGACTATAAAGTCTATCTTTTCAACATAGGAATTTTCGCATTTTATTGGGCAATTTTCTACTTTTTTACACATGGCCTAATACTGTATCTCTTGTTTTAGGGAGTGGTATCTAGCCATATAAATAGCTAGGATTAACTGCATGCCTAAATACTGAAGTGGAACTACTTGCACAAGGAGCTACCACTCAGTGGGAATAAAACAGAATTGGGTGTAGAATTATTTGTTTATTACTCATCAGGCAGAATTACTTGACCACCCAAATGAAGTCCCCGAGGCAGTATCTGAAAGCCAGCAGTAAAAAAAAAAAACAGATTACGCTCTTACAAGTGGTCTTTACAGTGGATTTTTTTTCTTTAGTTTTGTTCTGGACAGGTTTTTTTTTTTTTTTACAGTTTATTAATGACAGGGCTAAGAAGAGAGCATTTGAACTTAATTAGTGATGTAAGATAATACGTATAATTACAGTATGAAGAGAAGCTAAAATATCTTGGTACATACAAGTGGCTGTGTTTACTACCACAGCAGTTAACCCACATATAAAAGGACTTTTCAAACCAAATTCTTGAAGCTAGTGACAAATGTGGATAGCTTTCTTAAACTGTAAGAACCTCACTGGCGCCATCCGACTTCCTCTGAAGTCAATGGAAATTTTGCCTGCAACTTCAGTGGAAGTAAACAATGAGATAGTCTGGAAAACAAAATGAACAAGTTGCCATTAGTGAGTCATGAAATCTGGAATAAAACTCCAAGGGAGTCTCCATGTCTTTCAGTCTCCATGTGAGTGTGCAAAGCAGAAATTTTTTACTTCTTTCTTTTCTAGGAGAATGCTGAGATAAGAGAGCACTGTCACAGTATGTCCCCATATCTGAACCACTAAGCAAACATCCATGCTTTTGTATCCAGAGCTCTGGTTCTGCATTCCAGCCTTTTTGAGCTTGATATATCTCATGTGTGGCCAGAGATGTGGGTATTCAAAGCCTAGAATGACGCAGAGGTCTGGTAAAACTAATTTATGGTTGTCTAAATTGTATCTCTCGTTAATAAAGAGCTAGGAACAAATTTTGCAGGTTTTATACTGTAAATGTTTTCCTAAGAAGTTTGTCGGCAACCTGAACAAATTAAAACTACAGTTCATAAAATTTTGAGAGTATTCCTTGGAATAAGCATACACAGAGTGAGAGATCCTTTCTTTGCAAGGTGTAATGTGAAAACATTTTCCCACACAAGATCCCTTGTTACTTAAAGGGTCAAAAATGCTCACATCAGGGTAGAAGACAGGAGAAAACATGACTGGCATGGAGCTAAACCCCCTGTGAAAGTACTATGGGAAAGGCCACTTCAATAAGTGCATAATTGTGCAAATAAGGATTTCATCCACTAGTCTGCCATGGTTTCTCAGAATACAACGGCAGTTCAGTTTGAATGTATTGTGCATATATCAGTTCTGCATACTGGCTGTCAAGGGTCTCTCTTCAGACAAAGCCTTATTGTTTATTAAAATGTTTCATAAGTCCTTGTTGTGGGAGCAACAAACCTCTCCTCCCCACCAAAGCCAGATCCCGTTCAGAGCACAATTTGGAATGCACGTCCTTGTTAATTTAAAGTACAGAATAGCCTCTCTGTGGTCTGTGCTAAAAATCCATCTGAATGCAACGTCTTTCCCCTAAGCTTAAATGGGCCATGGTGTTCTGTTTCAAAATAAAAGCATACACTGACCCTAACCCTCTGCTCTGGCTAAGCCATTTTCTGTCTACAAGCGGAGGAGAATGTAGAAAGAAAGAATATTTTAGTCTACTTCTCAGTCTCCACTTTTTTTGCCCATAGTATAGGTAAGAAAAACCTTATTCAGGGCTTTGCTAAATTTTGCTTAGCTGTGTCTTCTCCGGAAGACATTGAAGCAGAGAAATGCTCCTCACACTTTGTACCTGCCGTAAGCGTGATCATTGCATGCCTTCTATACTGGGGCTGCAAAGTGGACAACATGGAGATATTGTGCTCCTTCTTATTCGTCTGGGATTTTGTTCCTTTGCAGCATGAGAAATGCTAGAGAAGCTGTAGTATAGCAGATTTAATCCTCACATTTTCTAAGTTCTAATCTTTTAAGTAGAAATTTGAAACATTCTGTTTCAAGTAGGGATGTTATTTAGTCATAACTTTTAATTACTCAGCAATAACTCTTAAGACTATTTGCATCATTCTGATTGCCTGAAATCCATATTTGTGTTTCTGCTTACAGTAGTTAGATGTATTAACTCATGAATATTAGACTTTAAAGATTGCATCCATTGGTAAATGAAAGTTATTAATGCATAAAATTGTTTCACAGGGAATCAGAAGCTGTAGAGTGGCTAAGATGTCTTTTACTTATTGTTGCTAAACAAGACCACAAGTCTGTATCAAATCACAGCCCACTGACTCCCTTACTACTTACCAAGAGAACTATAATTACCACTCCAGCCCATGGGTTAAACAGGTCCCTTACTGATGAAGAAGCGGGATGTACAATCTCTTGGGTAAATGGCATTATAATTTTAAATGTTACAGACATTTTCATGGTATTTAAAATAATCTATTTTTCCTAAGAAAACTATTTTGATTTCACTATTTTCTAAAGTCTTCTGATCCAAAACAGTTCTGTAGGTGGCTGAGGCTATATCACATTATCTTGTCATTTCCTTGAGATTAGGACCTTTACTCAAGACAATACAACTTCCATTTTTTTTTTGGAGGGGGGGGGGGAGTGAGCTGGGAAAAGGACAAATAAAATTCCTCAGTGGCCCATACCATATGTTTTAGACCAAAGGCTTAAACAAAAAGATATAGCACAGCAGGATAAAGAACTGAAAATATAACAATAAAGTGCATCTTGGATAAATATACAAAACAAACGATTCTGCTCTTTCTTCTAAAAAAGAGTATTTTAAATGTAAATATAAACCAGGGGTTTTCTTCTGAAAAACCTCAAACCCCAGTGCAAGCACATTCTAAAATAACCCCTGGAGTGAACAGCCCAACATAAACAACAATGGCCCACAAAAAGCATTTTTGGACCATTGATGAAATTTCCATTTTTCTTCAAACTGACAGCTCAGGAGAGCTTCCAAGTGTGTGGCTATGTGCAACGTATCAGTTAAAGCAGAAATGGTGTCACGTATCCTATCAAAATAAGAACGTAGTAACCTAAGCTCCCTATAGTCACTGCCGGGGCTGTATGGAAAATGTCCATCACTGAAAGCTTGCCACATCTCAGCACAGCTTACTCCCTCTCCAGCAGTGCTGTGTGACCTTCCAGTACAGCAAATGTGTGAGGGACTGCTTGCTAGTGTGGGAAAGCAACATGTTGTACTCCCTGGTGAACTGCCACAAGGCAAAAAGGAAGATTACCTGCGGGTTGTGGGGTTTTTTTTTTCACTTCCCACCTCTCAAATGTAGGATCACTCTCTGCTGTTTGTTTTTATGCCAATAATTATATGGTTCTTGATTGAAACTAATGGTTTTCTCCAAAATCTTTTGCCTGTGCCTTGCAGAAGGCTGTTCGTCTCACCCATTTTTACCTCGAAGGCTTAATCCTCTGAGCATTAAACACTTGCCACTTTGCTGAACTGGGATTTGTTTGGCTGTCTGTTTTTTTTTCATCCTTCTTTTAGTAATATTCAAGGACAGAGGTGAGTGCACATATGTATGAACAAGTACCTGGGCAAACGGGTGTGGGAAGGACACAGTCTCCATGGCAAAATGGTGCTTTTGTTTTAAGTAGCTTTCCTCTAGGAGGCAAATAAACCTCTTGTTCACCGAGTGCCCTTCCTGCCCAGCGAACCACGGCTGGACAACACTCCTCCTCACACCCGTAGCATGGAGGGTGCTGAGGAGACATACCTGAGGGGGTTTTGACTTTGTTTTGGGCTTTTGAGGCAAACCGTAGTATTTTTGCCTTTGTCTGGGGCTCCAGCCACTACTGCCACAGTTCCTTCTTCCACTCCATGCCTGTTTTCCTCCTGACCTTTGCCTGGCCGGACGAAGGAGAGGAAGGGAGGGAAGAGAGACCTGCCTACCAAGAAAACATTTAATAAATCACCACAGCTTTGTTTTCTGCACTGTGTCCACACAAATACCCACGGAATGAGAATCTGCTCAGCACACACTGCCACAGGAATCTCCTGTTCCTGTACAGTGTATACGAATCAACACAGAGGTCTCTTTAAATTGGGTTTCTTTATTTAAAGGAAAATTAAGGCTCCATAAACAGACTGTTTCACACTCATTTAACTTCTTTCCCTGCAAAAAAACCTTACACAATATGCTTTTTTCTTTTTTGTTAAGCATGTTTAATGAACAAAGGAAGCTTTTGTGCAAATATGATTTAAACCTTTTTTTTGTGAGCATTTTCAAGCAAATTCCTTGTATTTGGGAAGGCTTGTGAAAAATACAGTAAGAAATTAATATTTACTGATGAATTTATTAAATGAAATGCATTCAGTGAAGTTTCAGCCTAAAAGGAATTTGAGGTCATAAAGGTGACATTGCAGTCTGTACATACCTTTAACTGATGTGCTGAAAGAGTCATGTATGTGTCCAAAACACACAGCATAAAAAGCCTTCATACTGCCTCTTCTCTGTTCCTTTTACTGATTCATTCCTGATGACTGGCACAGTTACGACATCCCTGCTTTGCCCTGCCAGGTACCAGTCATTCCCCTTCCACCCCGGTGACTGTGCCCGTTCAAACAGAGCTCCATGTGCTCCACTGTAATTAATGATGACAGGTTTTCAAAGAGAAGGAGGGCCTGGAGGACGGGCTGGTCTACAGCCTTTGACTGTTAAGCCTTTTGGCTTATTTACTCAGGACATTTTTTTTCCTCCTACATATCTATCAGAGGCGTGAGTCATGCTCACATGCATGTCCATAACATTGCTTAGGTAAGCCCTCTCATTAAGTTCAGTATGGCTAGGCACATGTAGAAGTTTTCAGACTGATTGGAAGCCTTGATTATTAGACGAATATCTTTTTTAACATCTATCTGTATGTCTTGTAGTAGAGTAAGACTCCGGTATTATCTGGGGCTTCCACATGTTACTACAAATATCACCAGCCAGTAAAGAGCATGGATATCTCCGCGTCTGTCAAAACGAAAGAGAACAACTCACTGCTCTACCAGCTCAGACCTATTTCTCCTATTTCTGGGAAGTGAAAATGGCTAAATATGCAACTGTCAAGGCCATATGTTCCCAACACATGTGTTGCATCTCCATCTAGCTGCCAAAAACATGTCTGTGTTTGACTCTAAGAGGTGCTGAGTAGTTTCTTCAAGGTCTGAAGCATCTCTATGAAATGTTGAGGATAATAATGTTGCCAGGTCTCAAGATAATACAGAATCAAGACATGACAGCTGAACTCTTCTTCCTTCAAAGTCACTGGGAAAGTATATTGTGATTCAGGTAGCAGAGGAGTAAGTTGCAAGTTTGCCATCTCTCTCTAAAACAGAGAACTTCACCCTAGTGACGCTATGTTAGGTACACATAACATTTATCTTATCTCAGTGACAGAGTTTCTGTATCCTGGTTTGAAACTTGAGGCTGCTATGGTTTTGTCTGTTTTACAGAACTGTGGGAAGGGAGTTGAAGAACATTGCAAGTATTTACTATAGGCTTCACTAGCAATTAAACTTTATATTAGGCCCTCTTTTCTGAGTAGCATCAGATAATAAAGGGCCTAAAGGTCCATTCTCCCACTGCAAGAGATACAGAACATAGGTATTTCAGCCCCATCTATTTTATGCATACACAGGCTAGGACTTAGATAGAGGTGGTGAAACCAGACAGAGAGAATCCTTTTTTTCCTCAGGAATGTCATCCTGCATTGCAATGCCTGCCTTACACCAAACCTTTCTGCCTTAAGAGTTAAATTCCTATTACAGACATGAAAGCGGAAAGCAAACTCCCCTGCATGCAATGGCTTTCCTAAAAGTCTGGCATCCCTAACTACAAACAGTGCAGCATTTCTTCAAGGACTGGAATCATGCCCATACACCAGGAGAAGAAAACTTTGTGAGAGTTTGTATTATGATTAATAATACCATTAGGTGATACTAGCATTAAGAGAATTGTGTTCAAGACTTTTTTCCTTTATATTTTTATACCTTAGGTTTAATAAATGGAATTCTTTTTAATCAGAATTTATTTAGACTCTAGCAGTGTTATAGGGAAAGTGAATGGTTTCTCGAGTGAGATGAAATTTATGTTCATCATCTCTGAGATCTCCATTATGGTGATTGATTAGGATGAGGAAGGGAACTAAACCTGGAAGAAATAGGATTATTTATAGACTCTCTGTGCAAGAAATGAAGATGGAAAAGCAAAAGCAAAGGAGTTCTTTGTTGGCCCACCACTCCACAAAGCCAGGTCCAGCGCAGTCCTGGCTCCCCTCCTCTGAGATCAAAGGCATGGGGATTTGAACAAGCTATGACCACACCAGCCAGTAACACAGTGTAGCTGTAGAGAAAAACCTGCTGCCCTTCCCTCCTCACCACTCTGGCACAGCGCAGTACCAATGCCTGTATGTCTGCACCTTGTAAGCAGAGGTGGGCACCATCCTACCTATTCACTTGCCACTAAACCCACAAAGTTTTACTCCAAGGAATGTTGTTACAAAAGGTGCAGTGTCACTATTGACGACATTCAGAACCTTTAAACTAAGAATAGGAAGGGTAGCAGAGGTTTTGCCCTAGCCAAAAAGAATCAGTGTACTTTTCATGTCAGCTTAATTCCACCCTCTTCACCACACCAATACATTCATTAAAGGACAGCTTGTCCATTTACTTTCTTTAGAATTATTCTCAGCTATCAGTGACAGCAAATCCAAATTATTTTTTGCCTGATGAAATTACAGCTGCTGCCTGGGGCAATAATATACAGATGGATGAGTCTTCAGAAGTGAAATGCCACATCAGCTGCTGAGACATCTTATTATATATATTTAGAAAAAAATTATCTTTAAAAAGAAGCCATGTAACAGGGGAATATTATTTGTAATTTCTAATATGGCTTCTTTTCTTGGAGTCAGACTGGATAGAATCTTGCTTTATGATATATACGTAAATTTCCAGTGATATCTGCAATGGGATGAAAAAAAATCTTCTCTCAGAACTCTCTCACCACTGGCGCCTTCTGTTTCCAGGTCCAAAAAAATACCTTCATTTTATTCTGATTTGCGTGCTTGTGTAGGGACCCCAAAGAAGGAACTTTGCATTGGAAATTAGGATGTGCTCTGTCCGACAAGTAGAGGAAGAGGTGGAGATCATACAGTAGTGTTAGCACAACCTGGTCACAGTGGTTGCACACAGTTTTTCCCCCATTATAGCTTCAGGGCTGATGTCTTCCATGCTACGTACCACATAGGTCTTTCTCTTCTGCTTTTCAAGACATATATGTGCTTACTGGCATACAGAAATGTAAAATTTTTTTCTTTGGGGCTACATCCTAATAATAGAGGCTAAAGACCTCAACATTTCAATTGCATGTCTTCTTATATTTACATTTTGAACGATTTTAAAATCAATGCCTTTGAAATGTGAATGTTCCTGACAGAACAGTCCGATGCCAAAGAGCTCTCTCTCCACAAATAATATAGAGGTTCTTTCCACCTACCTGGTCCCATCCTCTCCTTATCACTCTAACAGCTGTTTCTGCTCACAAAACGTGTCCTCATTTATGCTTACATTCTCTAATATATCCAGTTATAATAATAAAACCACGTAATAAAATAATAACCAGTTATAGTGCTACGTATCAACTGGAAAATTTTTCCTGAGAAAATACAAACTTTCAGTGCAGCAGAGAAATGAAAAACACAAGCTCACTTCAAAGAAAGTAGCTTTTTTGCTTTGTTAGCTATGCATATCTACTAGTACATTTAACGACTTGTTTAGCAAGCAAGCATTTAATTGTTCCCAAAGTTACACCAAAGTTAGTTCAAAGATCATTGAATACCCTAGTATTCAATAGAAAAGTTGAAAGTACTTAATAGAAGACACATCTTGGCTGAAAGAAAAATATCTTTTGAATAAATATCTATTTGCTGCTTACCTTCTCTTTGGATCTGTGCTATTCTGCTCAAGGAGAAAATCATATAGGTTTGGTAAACTCAAAAGGAAAGATGTAAAAATGATTGGGAAAAAAAAAGAAATAAGTTTAATTTGAATAGATTTTTTTGGTGAATGAGAAGTTTCAGTCTAAATTAAGCATTTATTCAGAAGCATCCTGCTCTTCTATAAATGACTGAGACTGTGTACGCACAGGCTTTCCCGAATGTGATGTTTATTTGCAGATGCCAAGATGTCCTTCAGTCAAATCTCTAACTCAATATTATAGAAAGTGGATGCAAAACTAACTCCTGCTGTCAAGGACAGCCAGCTGGCCCCCATGTGTTCAAGCCAGAGAGAGGTTCAGGCTTGAGAGAAGCTGATGGGCGGTCCATCCTTCCCAAATTGCAACGGCTGTGAACATCTTCAAAATTCCTCTGGGAGTGGTTTTGTTTAGCAATTGAAGAGTTTAAGATTTGTGCTTTTGTTTGGGTTTTAATATGTCCATGAGGTAACTGAGCCCAGAGTGTCAGCACAGAGTCAAGGCACTCTATGAAAGCCCAATTAAGTTTAAAAGGCTTTAAGCACAAAAGCAAGAAGCCGTTTCTTGAGTGGTGACAATGCAAAGCAGTGAAGGAGATCAGGACACAGAGAGCTGAGATAAGGTTTTGATTTGGAGCACTCTCTATTCAAGGCATAAAAATAGATCTGGTTTTGAGAGAGGCTGAGCCCCCAGAACTCCAGCTCCAGGAAACAGCCAGCAGCCCTTGAGGAGATCAGGCCCATAAAGTACCGCAAGCTGCGCTGCTGTGTTTTGCTTCAATAGCAGCAGAAGCCTAAAAATACTTATGTCTGTATTTTACTTCTGGTTTTGCCATTGAAACTTTATGTAAACATGATTAATTTAATCTCCATGTCTCACTCTCTAATGTAAAAAAGGGGCACCAAATTTTTAAGATGCAGAGAACCTGAGATTGGTTGGAAGTGCTAAAATATATGTCAGAGAGCATTTTGTTGAGAGCATACAGGCAGAAGTGTCACCTGAGAAATTGTAAGGGTGGCAGAGATGATCAGACCTTGGAATTCATTTCCTTCTGCTTTGTGAAAACTTTCTTGCCAGTTTTAGAGCTCTAAATGTGAGATGACATTTAACAAGACACAAACTGCCTTTTCAAAAATCAGGTATCTTTCTGCAATCTCTTCTCAGTATCACAGAATTTTGTAGTGATTTTTAATCCTGTTGTCAAACAAGTATGGATTTTCTGCTCAACTCTGCCACAGCCATGGTCTAAAACACAGTGACTTAAATGTAGCTCTTGTACTGTGTTATTTAGTTTATTTCCCTGGCCAGAATTTACTGAATTGAACTATAATTTCTCTATAGCAGGGTGCTCTGCTTTAAGTGAGAATGCCAAAATCACTTGGAATTGGCAATGGGATTGAGTAGAAGTCACTCAATGAAAAGGTTATGGATTTACTTAGCTAGATGACATTGCACAGCCTGCCTGCAAAAAACTTCTGTCACTGGTGGCAGTGCAGGAGAAGGAATGTCATGTTAATATTTTTAATACAGCCGCTTTTCAGCTGCAAAGAGAACCTTGGAGAGCAGCTGCCCTGTGTCTTGGATTTGGATGTCAGAAATAAGCTGAGCAGAATCTCACCCACTGAATCTAAAAATTTCTTGCTGATGAGCTCCTAAAAGAGCTTTTTACACTATCTGAACCTGTTGCTATAAACTCCAGAAAAATTCATCAGTTCTCTCTACAAATACCTATTAAACCATAGAAATGTAATATTTTCACCTTCATGCAGTTATTTTATCTTTTACAATTGCTCCTTTGAGTCGTCATAGATCACTCCAAAAAAAAAGAAAAGGCGGCAAAAAGCAAGAATGCACCTGTGGGAAAAAACGTTTCTTCTGTGTCAAAGTAACTGTTTAAGTTTTTTACTGAAAGTCTGTTTGCATTTTATGCTCCCAATGTTTATTTAACATTGCACTTTATGTTCTTAATAGTCATTATTATAGTAACAATCTTTAACTTTTTACTTGTGTCTTTCCTTTTTGCAACTTTGCATGTTTTCAAACCTTCTGTGGCTTTAAAAAATAAAGGATGCAAAAAACCTCCTCAGATGGGGAGTGAACTATCTTCTATTACATTGGAAATAATAAATTTTAATTTTCTACATACTATATTGCATTTTGGACCTTGCATACAGTAAGCTGAAACAGATTTGTTCCTTTCCGTCACAACTAATTGGTTTTAGACTTCAACTTTTCTCTGTCGTTTTCACAAATGTCTCACTACTCCTTCTTTTAAAATTGCACCTTTTACACACCTACTGAGATGCTCAAGGATGTGTTTTAGGTCTGTCTGATCTCCCGCTTACACATCCTTCAAAGCAAGGGGAACTTGCTTCTCCATCATCTTCAGCCAGCTCCGTGCCTTCTGGGATCACTCCCTCTCCTAGCTGACGTTCTGATATTCTCTCCATATCTAACATTTGCCCTACACCCATTCCTGCTTTATGTAGTTTTCCTTGGGCTGCTGCATGCCATTCTAATTTTCTGCTACATGCCATCCACTCACTTTCCCTCTGGCTACAAAGCCAGGTTTAGTGAGCTTTGTGAGATCTATTTAATTACTAAAAACCCATGCAGTCCAGCAGTAAATGTAATATGCATTCCAGAAGACCTACAAACAAGTTTTACTTGGCACTCACAGCAGTGAGGTAAGAGAATAAAATGAGTTTGTGGTCACATAACCACACCACCAGCAGAGAGTTATGAGAATGCTAGACCCATTTTAATTAGGAAAAATGTAAAAAGCTTACATGAGAGCCATCATTTGGGTCTTCTGTGAACCACAAGCTGTAATTACGTAAACTATAACTATGAATTTAGTTAGCTTTATTCCTGGATTTTAATATCACTGTGAAACAAAAAGTTGAATTTGCTTGAGATTGCTCAAAATATGCTTTTATTTAAAAAATATTCTTCCCCAAAAACGTACAAGAGATTGGACTTTATAATCAGCATGGTCTCCTTTAACTTAAAAATTGGTCCGTGCTGTTCTATAAATCTGTGCAATATCTTTATGTTTTTAAGGCTGATTTCTAAGTAAGTAGAACTGTACATCTTAGAAATTGAACCCTCTGACTTCTGTAAGTGGGGAATTTAGATCTTCAGCATTTCTCTGAAACAGTTATGTCCTGAGGAGTGATTTCATATTTGATTTTTACAGTGATCTTATGCTAGGATGGACTGTTACTTATGCTGATTGAAGGTGATTTCTTATGATGCAGGAGCCAAATGCAATTTTTCAGCCAGGTAGTGCGGTATTACCAGTGATGGGATTAAACTTTTGCTTTGGGGACTTGCTCAAAAGATGATGAATTGGATAAAAAGAGTCTCAGATACCACAGTCTCTGGTATTTCATTACATCAGCAAGGCTATGGCTAGATTGAAATAATTCAATGCCATGTTCGAAAGCTGAAACTATCACCAAACAAGTTGGTATGTTTATGTGGCATATTACCATATCTTGCTCAATCAATAGTAGTCAGCTTGGGGTTCAGTAGAAATGTAGCTGAATAAACACGATGTGATGCCTGAACCAATTAGCCTCAAGATTGGGTTGTCTGGCAGTGGTGGATCTGTCTTTGCTTTCTTTGAAGGTGTAACTTCCTGGCCATCTGCTGTTTAGTAGAATCATGGTTTTCTAAGTTTTTTAAGAGATATGTGGTCTCTTCTCCAGGTACATCTACACTGTAGTCTCTAGTAAAATATAAAAGAAAAACTGAAAAACCTTTACTAGGGTAGATTTAACACCTGAAGTAGTGGGACTGTGGGACCTGGAGTAAACTTGGGAGTGGAAAACTGACTATTCTAGACAGGAGAAAAGTCCCATGAAGATAGATGCTTGGTATGGGGTGAGGGAAATGCCTTGCTTTGCTGGGTCACCACTGTTCGATAGCCTTTCATTTTTACCTGTTTCCTATGTAGCAGCCGTGGTGGTACTACACTGCCCATCTTTAATTCAATAATTCAGTGATTTGGACACTCATGCGAATGGGAGATAACCAATTCATTTCCTTCTACTGCTTGCTGAATTTTGAGTCTTTGCCATCTTCCAAGCTAATGCAAGAAACTTGATTATAATTCTATCAGTGCATATAACTGCAGAGGAAGAGACAGACTGGAAGGAATGTATCTCTCTCATTGAGGCTGTTTTATTTTAATTAAACATTTGTTGTCTCATGAAAGTGATTGCTGTAATGATGCTCAATGTCACAAAACTCAGAGAAAGTGGAAATATGGATTTCATTCTCTCTGTCAAAAATCATTTAGGTAGTTCTACAAGATGGCACAGGATCAAGAACAGGGACTGAGAAAACCATCTGACTTCTATTCAGGATGCCACAGTGCTTGCTCGGAAGGTATGCCTTTCTGGCAAAGCATGGAGAGAAGCAGCATGGGTGAGTGATGTAGCCCTTTGGCTGTTGGATAAAAGACTGTTATTATCAAATCCAGCTTTAGATACATGTTATTTGTGTGTCTGAATGCTGGGCAGCCTAGGACTTCAGAAGCACTGGCAGTGGCAGTATAGGTTTCTACCAGAAGTGTAGGTGTGATTCCTGTGCTTCAGGAGCGTGCTGGGTGCTCTGCACTGGTGTCGCAGATCTGTGGCAGAAATGTCAGCTATACTACACGTGTGTAGGGCAAATCAGGATTTAATTCATATATCTAACCCTTCCTGGAAGGGTGCAGACCTAATGTGCAAACACATGCTATCCTGCCACGTGGTGAGAGGGTTTGCTAAAGCTGTCCCTCCACAGCATGGCCCTCTCCTCTGTCCAGAGCACACCTCTGGGATCAAACCCAATGAGCAGGGCAGATGTCACACAGACTTGGACAGGCCCAGAAAAAGCACACGTGTCTAGGGAGCTGTATGAGCAGGAATACAAATATGTGTGGACCCTCAGTGCCTCTCAGGCAAGTCTCTATTGAGAAGGAGTTTTGAGGTTCTGAATTTTGGAAATAGGCATGCCCCAGGCCTAGATAAAGGAAATACTGTTGAAATATGGTAGTAACAATTTAACAGCTCAATGCAAGCCCTGATTGGAGGAGAAAAAGATTTCATTTAAAATTAAAACTGAAGTAAAAACGATTTTACCCATTTATACTCACATGGTCACTCCCACACCAAGACGTGTATATACAGGTAGTCTGTTCAACATGCAGGCAACAAGACACTTGTATATAGGTGGTCTGTTTAGGAGTCTTTGTGATGACATAGGACCAAGGATGTCAGCTGCTGAGTCCTCCTTACATCCGTTGCATTCCTCTTGGGTTGGCAGCCATCTCTTGCTTTAGGCTATGCTCTGAGGCTCTCCAGCCCAGCCCAGCCCAGCCCACCTCTGTCATCAGGACTTGCTCACTGAACTTGGTCTTCTCAACTGGGTGTCCTGAAAAGGTCTGAGTGCAAGGCTCCATGTGACCTGCTTAGCCAGATGCCATCACCACATGCTATTCATATAACATTTCTCCTGTGGTTTTTCCCTCCGGTGCTTTCACATTCTTACATGGGTTGGGTATTGTAGAGTAACTTGGGATGTTCATCAGTGTGACTGGAACTTAATGAAGCCCCAGGTTCACAAAAGGACAAAACGGAATTTTTCTGAATGACATTTCAAAGTAAAATTTCTTTTTTCTTGCTTATGTAAATTCATTGCTGTTCACAATCCAGATGAACTGCTAAAAGCTAAGGCACTTGTTTAAACTACTCTTCTTGAAGAAAGCATAGAAAAATGCATTGCCAATCAAAGGTCAAAAAAGTGGAATCCTAAGTCATTGCTGTTTAAAATTTACATCCTTGTCACAACTAATAATTAATTTCAATGACTTATCTGGCAGAAAAGATCAGTAATCCTGAAAATTTGTGGTAATCCAATGGCTATCTCTAATGTTTTTCTGTGCTTCAGGCCAAGGAACTAACATTTATTTTGAAAATAGACCTTGGTTCCTTGAGTTGTCCTTGGAAGACAGTCCCTGGAAGAATTAGTGTTTTACATACTTCAAGTGTTTCTTAAATCTTTAATTGTTTCCTTACACTTCTGTCCCCATGTGATCTGTGGTTTTACCTCTTTTATTTACATTAACCAGAGAACAGATTTTATTTTCTGAGTTCATTCATTTATGTAGCTTTGGGCAAATTTAACTGTATGGGTCTGCAGACTGACCCTAGGAAACATCATGGAAATTATTAATCCAAAATGTACTAGCCCTGATCTGCTCCTTTAAAGATTAGTGAGTAATCCCATCAAAGTCCAAAAGCTAAATGTGGTTGTAAACAATACTTGTAGGAGGAAAATTTGCTGATTCCTTATCTTAATTTCTGAAGGTGGCATTTCCTCTCCCCCTTTTGTTTTCTTCTTGATTTTAGAGATGTGTCCTCAGCTGGTGTAAACTGAAATCCTTCTATAAAGTCAGAGTTAGACTGATTTAGACCAGCTGAGCCACTCCACCTCCCTTTATGTACAGACTTTGTGCTCTCTCTCTATGCTTCCAGCTGTGTGCTCCTTTGCCAATGGCCTCCAACAGCTCACTAAAAGTTATTTAAGTTTAACTTTTGTTGCTTTCCTCATATAAAAATCTTTGTGGAGGAATGTCATTAACATAATTTAGAAAAATCTGAGACCTTCTGTCTAGAAGAACACCTCTGAATCAAGTTTCAAGCAGAGCATTATATACCAAACTTTGTTTTCATCTTATAAACATGGAGTTTAGCAATGATCTTGGTTTCTACCAGACTGTGGTTCTGTGGTCAGTAACATTAACCTTTACTTTTCTGGATTGCTTAGTAGTAAAAATTTGTTAGAGACATGTCTGACAAATTCCAGACTCTCTGCTTGCCCTCCTGGCAAACTGTGGAATGCCCAGTCAGTCATAGCATGGGGTTGTTTTGGGATGGCTTACCCTTACGGTTCGAACTTCAGCCACCTCCCTGCATAGAGTCCAAAATAAGTCTGGGACTTTTATCCCATGAATGGCAGGACAACATGATATCTGCTCATCAAAATAACATCAGTTGGATATTATTTTTAAGGTGTACTGGGGTATGGGAACTAAGAGCATCCCTTGCTATGGAACACATACAGAAGATGCAATTGCATGTATGCACTGCCAGGTGGTTGCCTGCTGTATAGTTGAAAATTCTGGCTTCCTTTCAGCCTGGCCCATAAGCTTCCAAGAAGAGGCTGGTGCAAGACATGCAAAGAAAGTTTCCAGGACAAGAAAGAAGAATTTTCTGGAAATCTGTCCAAAACTCAGTGAAGTGAGCAACCTACACCATGTGCATTGAGAAGACAGTATCTGAGGCTGAAAATCCAAACTTATACTAATCTGTTGAGCATCGCTTTGGAGTTAGAACATCAGCCAGAAAGGTATTTTAAGAGATGATATCTACTGTTTGGGAAGTGCTTTATCCTTTGCTACCTGCAGCTGCTGAACATGCAGGAAACCACAACAGGCTTTGATTTTGTGATGTTACTACTGATAGGAGAGGCATTTTTTCATCTACCTGGGTCTTCCTTGCCTCTAGATCAGATGGGATTGGGTATTGTTCTTTAGAGTGTAAGCTGTGCTTTATGACCTCTGGTATGTTAGCTGATGTGGGTGCCAAGGCGGTGTTGCTCCAGCCCGGGGCTGGTAATAGGCAAGCTGAGCCAGCCAGGTCAGAGGTCAATGGTAGGATGGATGAACACCAGATGCAATAGCATTTCCAGAAACAAATCTGTCCCCTCATCCCTCCTCCCCACGCAATAACAGCAGTGATGTGGCACAGGCCTGCACATGTAGCTATTTGTGTGTCTGAACACTGGGCAGCCCAGGACTTCAGAAGCCCTGCACTGGGTATTGAAATTAGCAGCCTCTTTTGGCTCCCGTGGCATCTTCCACAGAAGTCCTCATCTTCCTTCTCTTTTGCAGAAGAAGTGAGTCACTCCTGAACAGCTAACTCTCCAGAGATTCCCTGTTGCATTTTGGGGATTTCAGCTTTGCCTGACTAGAAAGGGTGATCATGCTTCTCCTAGCAGGAAGAGGATTTCAGGCCAGTCTGGGTTCTGTTGCCAAAAGAGTTTTTAAGTGACAAGCAGCTGCTACTAGAGTGGGTTAAAAGAAAACATCCAGATATTTGTGACAAAGGAATCAGTGAACTCTTTCAATAATTATGGACAGGTTTATGTGCAACATATATATCTAGAATATATAAATATATGTCCATATATATATATCATGGACCATATTATAAAGATGCATATTACTTGTTGTAAAAGACTTCATTTTGAATTACACAGCCATATACAGTAGTGGGAGAGAAACCAGTGCTGCAGAATTTTCTGATAGATTTGATTTTTTTGTAACTTAGAGAATAAGGAAAATGCACTTAGTTTGGGTGCTTTCTATGTAATCTTTCAGGAATAGTCAAATTGTATATTTAATTTTGTCACCTTGCCAACATTCTTGTTCCTTGTAGTGTGCTGTAGGCAACAGTTGCTTATAGATTGCTTATCCTCATAACTTCCCAGCCTCACACAATGTAATTTCCTGTGTTTGTGGGCTAAGTAACCATTGATTGCAGAGACCTACACACTGGTTTAATGGCCCACAAGATATGGTTTAGCATAATTCTCGAGGCAAAATGAATACTAATATTTTGCTCAGCAGCATTCTTCTCTTTCAATCCATTTGATAGATGCTTAAAACCAGTAGTAATTTTAAAATTAAACTTCTTTGCCAAAAATCTCTGTAAAAAGAAGGTTTTTTGACTGGTTATCAGTTCAAGATATATGATATCCCTATCATATCCTAGATGATCCAGAAATATTTTCATAAATACAAGCAATTACTATATTGGGTTTGTTTGGATTTTTATGCTATCTTGTAATTGCAGTTTATGACTAATTGGACAGCTGTTAATTGTTCACTGAAACCACCATGAAGGCTGAAAGTTTAGTGAATGTTAATAACAATTCACTAAGTTTTTATGGTGCACTGTTAATTTCCTAGTTCTGTTGCTCTAAGTCATTGCTGTTCTTCAGTTCCATTAAGTCTTCCATCCAGACCTTTTTTCTTCATGATACACACCATACTGGATTTTCAAATGCATGCTTCTTCCCTGCTGAAACCACTTCTGTAGAACAAGCCCAGAAAGAAGAGATCTCAAATAACTCTGAGGCTAAATTTTGTAATAAGTTACTTTGAAAATAGTTTTAAAAAACCTCCCTACGTACAGAGAAATCTAGATTGGTCAACTAACAATTAATAGTCTGAAGAAATATCAAAGTGTGTTGGGTAAATTATTCATGGCTTTGAATATAAAATGGAAAATGCTGGCTTGTGGTAATGTAACTATAATCAGCTGTCTTGGCTTGTCAAAAATGCCTCTAATCTATCTTCTTAAAGTCTAACTGTCTTTTTCTCTCCAAAAATGAGGCTTGAGAAATGGATAAACTTTAAACTGCTTTACAGGAAAAAACTTCTGATCATTAGCAGAAGTCATACTTAGTTAAAGGAAGGTCAAAGACTTCTAGAATTGAAATATATCTTGTCCTGTTTGGAGAGGAAATACCTTTAGCCTTTTGCTATATAACTTTTGCCTGTATCAGTTTGAAAAAGCACAACCATAGGGGAGGTGATTGTATGTGTCAGACTGTTTCTAAATTATATGACTCTTCCTTGTAGCTGTGCATAGGCAAGCTCTGAATCTTTTCACTCAAGGTGATAGTTCCTTCTGTGGGAAACAACAAGCAAGCTTGTTTGCTAGAAACTAGAAATGAAATTGCCTTGTTCTGGCCAGATTTCAGAATCATTTAGCTGCTTTTCAAAATTGTAGCCATAGTCCTTTTCCCAGACTTTATCAAAGTCCCAGGCCTTAAAAATAATAGTAATCTGTTATCTGCTGTAAGGGTGAGTAGCCACAGTGAAGTCATGAGCCCTGTTACATCCTTTAATGTCTGCTGACGTGAGGCCTAATATAAAATAAGACAGAGATGCATTTCATGCCATTTAGCTGCATTTATGTGTTTAAATAAGGGGATTTGTTTCATCTCACTTTGGGTGTCCAGAAGTTAGATAGGTAGCTTGAGCTACATGTCTAGGTGTCATGCCTCGGTACTCACTGGAGGAAATAGGCAGACAGCATTGCTTCTGGAACTAGTGACTTACGGCTCCCGGCTTGAGATGAAATGAAGCCTTTGGGGGGTAAAGTGCTCTTCATTAATTAGGACAGTGATATGGGTAAGGAGCTCTTCATTAATTAGGACAATGACTTTAGCGAAAAGCTAATTTTTAAATACTGAAAGTTACATAAGATAAATCCTGTTCTCCATGGCAAGCTCTGAAGGCAGAAGCTGCGCACAAATTATTTTCTGTGAAGCAAATGTTAAGGGAATTGTGATCCCAGAGCACTATAGCTTAAATCCTTGCTTTCATGGAGCATCTGCATTTTTATCCCTGACCATGGCGTTGCCTTTGTTAAAGTTTTTGGATTTTAGCATCTGCTTTCTGAAATGATAATAACAGTAAAAATAACTTGTGATAATTTCATTTACTGTACCATTCAAGTAATCCTATACTGGTAATGTGACCTTTCATGAGATAGCGATGTGGAAGTAAAATAAGGTTGCATAGCACCCTAGAATTTCAAAATATCAAGGAGGAAAAACAGAACTATTCTAAACATTTACTTCAAACACTTGAAAGTTTAGTTATAACATTTAGATGGGCTATTTTATAATCATACTCAAGGGCTGGCTGCTTCTTATTGTTTCCTGCCAGTGATGCACAGTTCCCTGTCTTCTGTGCTGAGGACAAGCTATGCAGACAGGCATGGCAAGTCTACTGCACTTTTGACCTGCTGGTTGCCTTTGTTTCCTGTCTACCTACATTAGTATTGGTTCATTTGCACAAGTCTTCATGTACAATAAAATAAATACAATCTCACAGTGTAGCTTCTGCCTGCCATTAAGTGGAATAATTAACAAACATTTCTCCTTCATTCCTGTATATAGCTTTTACATGCAGGAGATGTTGAATAGATCTAAAAAAGAAGAAGAACGCCACAGGTCTCTGTTCTAGGTCATTTGGCTTTCAGACTCTGAAGCTGGCCTCTCTTGGGAAGGTCTGATGTCTTCCAGTGGAAGGCAGGAGGAAATGAAAACAACCCTGTGGAAAAAGAAAAGAGGAATATTTTTCCTTCCTTGCTGGATTATATTCCCTTAGGGCTCAGCAGAAGTCTGTACTGCATACTGAATATGCAATAGATGGTTCTGCTATTGCTAATTCTGTGGTAATAACCCAGCAAGATATAAAAGCTAATAGGCTGCCCATGTGTTTAGAATAGTCTTCCAAAAACACATTTTAAAAATAAATGTATTCCAGAAGATGGACTGGAAAGAGATATTTTTTATATCCTAATTGGAAAAAAAACTCTCTACATTAAAATTGATGTGAATTTCTCTACTGAATTCAGTTAGAGTAGGCTTTTAAGAAGCAGTTCTTGAGAACTGTGCAGGGAATTTCTAGCATCAATGCAGAAGCAGGTTTGTGGCAAATCCAGATATCTGTGGAGTATCTGTTTTTTCACAAGTGTGCCAGAACCTAATGAATAGCTACTGAATAATGAATGCCTATATAATTCTGTCAACTTCATTACATATGAATGTAGTAAAAAGTATGCTAGATTTTCTACCTAATATACTGGTATTGATAGGTCTTTTGCTGCATGTCTTTCCCAAGAAATATCAGTGGTACCGTCTTCTCTTTTGGCAGTTTCCATCTACTTCTGTGATATCAGCTGTTATAGCTTCTTCACCAGTTTTTGCATTCCTTCTGTGTGTTGCCTTCCCTACAAGCCATATGTTTCTTGTAAATGCTTCTGCTAACTTTTTCTTGATGCATTCTCCTGTGGTTTCCATGTGGCAGCACACAGACTATTCCCTGTTCTTTTTTACCTTTTGGTAGCAACTATCTCTAGCTTTCCTTATTTCTACAATCCTTCCATTCCTCTGCCTGCAGTCTCTAAAGGTGTTTTCTGTTCCTTTTTTCTCCATAGACTTCACTCTCTATGAGTTTTTATTGTGCAAGACATTGTGTACAACAAAAGTGCTAATTATGGTTGGCTAAATATAATCCACTGTGTGTGGAATTTCTGTAGAAAAGACAGATAGGCTAAACAGTGGCTGACATTAAAGCATAAAAGTGTTTGATAGTTATATGAATGGCATTAAAACAAATGCTTTGACTGGATGTCTGTGCAGGCACGGTTTTCCTAGAAAGTGTTTTAAACTTACATACATAAACAAAGTGGCAATCCTCTCCTAAATTTTATTCTGTAGTTAAAGGTCCAGAGTTCTCCATTGCAATACCAACATGAATCTGTGAAGACTGTGCACACATTGGTCCATCAATTGTGGACAAAATAAATGAGAACAGAAAAAGTATTCAGGACCAGAGCTGAAGATATTTTTTTCCACAATTCAACCCACAGTTTTGTCAGTGTGGCATTATGAATGCATAAGTGCAAGCTAACGCTTTCTAATATATCAGAGCAAATAATACAGACTTTGTTCCTAAGTGAACAGAGAAATATAGGACCAAAGTAGCAGGTGAGATGACTGTATAACTTCAACAGCTTGTTAAACAGCAGATCATATTTTCAGAAGGCTTCATCTGCCTTCAGTCAAGGTTTCGCAAGAAAAATCTTAAATTACAGCATTTTTTAAATTTTATTCGTTGCATTAATACAATATTTTAATTTTGTACCAGGTACAAGAGGAGGCTAGAGACACTTTCAGAGGCATCTTAATAAGTTACTACATAGAAGGCTAAAAAGCAGGTATAATGTCAAAAAGGAGAACTTCACACTTCGTGTTCTGTACATGCAAAGTTTTCTTGTGCGTTTTGAAAGTCAGCTGAGGTATTTCTTTTCACAAGGTGACCTAACCATATAAGCAGATTATCCTTTCATATTTAAGCAACAAAACTTGAAGATGATATTATTCTGTGATCAATTTATCATGATGTTTGAGTGGCTTTGGGACATTCTGAAAGCTGGAAGATTATTTTTAATGGATACATTTAAAATAAATGTTTACAAATACACCTGTATTTCATAAGTTCATTTGCTATGTCATTAGTCGGTGTTATTTATAATCACACAGCTAGATTGCTCATCATCTTCCCAGTTAAACAAATGAATATAATTTATTTTTAATTTGAACCATTCTAACATTTTGTTTTAAATAACAGTTTTTTGATCTCTGAATACATTCATAGCATGCTAACAAAAAGAAAACTGTTACTCTACAAAAATGAAATGTGGTTAGGTTTTCTCATACGGATGCAATAAAGAACACTTCTGGTCACTTGACATTGCACAGCTGAATAGTTTTTGACAGGGAAAATAACTATAGTTTAGTCTGAGCTTTGGCAGTACTACAAGTTATTAAATACTTGAAGTAATCCAGTAAGTGAAACTTTGTTATAAGCAGGTTGCTTCAAAGTATATTATCTCCATGGTTACAGACATTTTCATTATGTTAGCCTTTTTTCTATTTAGATGTACTGCTTGCTTCTTCATTTTTATATTGTTTCTGGGACTGATCGATGGCCTTTTGGAAGTTTTCTGTTTTCCTGATTTCTCCTCTTATCTTTCACTTACAAGTAGGATGAGCTTGTTCCTAAAAATATAACAGAACATTCTGGTAAAAATAAATAAGTTCAGAGCTGCTGTTCAAATCAACTATACTTAAACTCACTTGTTCATTTTTCAATATTGAGTTTTATCTAGCTCTCTCATTTCCTTATTTTGCAAAAATAATACTCTTATCACTGTGCATATGTTACTTTAGCTATCCTTTGGGCTTCCACCACCACAGCATGAGAGTTCATCAATCTTAATGTACTTCTTTTCTGCTGCAGTTGGGAATCGCTGCCTCTAAGTGCAGATGAGGAAATCAGGACACCTGCATGGGAGCACATGGCACACAGTGCAGGCACACAGGGATGCCCGAGGGAGTTGCAAGCAGGAGAGCTGCGACGCTGCCGCAGGCACGGCTCCAGTGCTGCACGCCAGCATGGCTGTACTGCTTCCAGGATCTCAGGTGACATCTCTGCTGAGAGATGTGTGGTGTCCTGCAGGTGCATCAGTGCTCCGAGCGGCTGGCCCAGGCTCAGGCAGGGACTCTGAGCTGGGACGGGGACACCAGCTCCACGTTGGTAAACTCCACATCCTAGCTGAAGAGCACTGTCCCTGCTGCATTCCTTCTGACCTACAAGCCAGCCAAGCTGAAGATCACTGAAGCACATGGGAAGGAACCCATTGGTTCTGACCAACTTTTCTTCAGGCCTGGTGCAGAGACCTGACTCAGTAAATCTGCTTATGGGGACGGCTCGATTGGGTGAGCTCTACTGTTGTTCCAGGGTCACATTCTCAGGGTTTGCAACAAATGCCTTCACACTTTGTAGAGGGAAAAGTGAAAACGCATTCTTTGGATTGATTACCCAGGTAATTTGAAAAAGAAAAGAGGAAAGGATTCACATGATGGGAATATCTAGCCAAAGGAGGAGAAATCTGTGAATGAAGGTGAGAGAACTCTGGCTGATGTACATAAGTGATAAGAGCAGTGAAGCATATTAAATGTGAAATGTTCAAATCATGGTGCCAATATATTTTACCAAGTCCTTCCAGATATGGCTGTGCTTCCTCAAATAAAGTTATTATAATTAATGTCTCTTTCTAGTGATGATCAATAGGCTAAATTAATATGTAGAATTAATTTGTTCAATGGACAATATTTTTTTTTCTCTGGTAATTACAGTTATTTTATTTCTGTCATGGAGAAATGTGATATGAGGTGGCACTGGATGTAAAACAAGGCAAAGGTGAGGAATGATCACCTTAGAATTCCAGCAGTGTTAGGTGAAAAGTGGGAAGCAGACTAGAGGGTGATGGAACAATTTTCCAGAATATGATTATTTTTTCAGAAAAAAATTAAGTTCCACCATTAGGTGTTTTGCTCATGTTTCATAGAATCTGATTTGGTTTATACTACATACAAATATCATCTGCAAAACCAGTAATGGAATGTATTTTTTAATAAATGGGAGTGTATGCAGTGAAATAACCAATGCTGAAACTCTTACTGAAAGCAACTGAACTACTGTGAGTCATCTTATAAATGACAAGGTTTGTATAAGGTCATTCTATATCATATTACAAAATAACGCACAAGTTAAGTCATTCTGGCAGCCACTTACGATAAGAGATATGTTTCTTGAGCTTTATTAGTTTTTAGCATTACCCACATTACCATGGATATAACACAGGCATTTTTCAAATATTTCTATGGGTTAGATAAATTTAAACTTTCTATTCATTAGAATAATAAAATATTTTTTGTACAGTGGACTGTTTTGTATAAGCCCAACCTAAGGACTCTTATTGTATAAGAGAGCATGCAATTTTATAATTTTATACGAACAGTCTTTTGGGACTTTGAAAATTTTTTTTTATGATGATGTTCATAGTATAAAGTTATTGTAAAGTTATTGTTTTTTCTTGACATTCAAAAGGGAACAACATTAGCTTTCCAGAGCTGAGCCAAAAGAGTCTTTATTAAGTTGTAACTGTAACCATTTTGCAAAAATCAAGTAGATATCAAGCAGAGGTGCAGAAACTTTTGCAAATATGTCTACATTTTAAGACAGCTGTTATGTTTTCTGTTATTTTTAACACATAATCATTAGGAAAATATTTATTAATTTGTAAATCCTTAATGGATTTAATGAGGGAGCTGAGCATTGCTAACAGTACCAGAAATATAAGGCCTGAATATTACAAAGGAAGGCACCACTGCAAGTAGCACTTCTGTCAGGTACCTGGTAGGTGATAAATTGTGGGACTGGTTACAATTTGACAGAGCTGAGGTTTATAGCAGTCATGATCAGAGTTGAGGGATGCTGATCTCAGTCATGCAGAGGAGGGTGTGGGAGAGGAAGGTGAGCCTTTGTACCGAGCTGTGAGACTGGTGCCAGGTTACAAAGGTCAAATACATAATAGCACTCTCTCATTTTACAGCTTTATTCCACATATGAAGGCAATCTAGGAATCCAGCTTAGATAAGAAAAAGGCAGAAATACGTATTTTGCTGTGCTTTGATTTTGGATCTGTTTTATGTTTCTTTACTAATACTAGAGCCTCAAGGAGTGCTGTGTTCCCAACTCAACAACCCAACACAGAGCTGTGACCTAAACATCCATACTGCAGTGCACTGTGTTGGGGAAAAAGAGGAGAAATCAATTCCAGTTACCACAGTTGCTCTGGTGGTGGGCTCAGAGCCATTTCTCTATCCTAATTAAAAAATTTACTGAAATCTACAGGAATTTCAGTGTTCTGCAGGAACTCTTCCGTGCACTCAGTTAACTTCTGGTTATAAAAATATAGCTCTTCATCAAGTATTATTTAATTTACATCATAATTAAGTATCTAAAAATGTGTTTTACGTGTTTAAAAGCTCCTACCCATTTCTCCCCAGCTAAGAGAAAACTCACCTGGTAAGGGTTGTATCAGGCCTAGAGAAAGGAAATAAATATTTAAATCCTCAACTTACAGGTACTAAAAATAGTACTGTGACAGGCAGCATTTCTCTGAAGACCAGCCCACAGGTTGGAGTGTGTGAATGCAGGATAGAGCAGAAAAAGCTTGCAAAGAAGTCCTGTCCTTAAAGTTTGTAGCAAAACTCTGTTGGCTCCAGTAGCACCTAAATTTCTTTTTGAGGCTCCTTGACAGTAGATCTGTGACCACATGGAAGAGGGGTGTGTGCCTGGAAACCTGGATGGTCTCACTAGGAAATCAAGAGAGGATGCATAGGCTCTTGTTCTGCATCATCCTGTAGGAGACTTTATCTCCACTGACAGCACAGGGAGTCCTGTGGCACTAGCAGCTGACTTCAAGACTTCTATTTATTGTTTGAAATGGAAGTACCATGAAAACCCCATATGCAGTATGCACCCTCCATTCCCCCTGGTGGGATCACAATGGCCCCATCGTATAAAGATAGATCACATGTTCATATGGGCCAGGACCAACAATTCCTTTGTATTTTTTACATTACCTAGCTCAACGGAGCTCCATGCTAGCTGATTCTTTTCCAGATTACTGAAATATAACTATTTAGTCCAAGTAAAATAACTCTAGTGTGTTATAATGTTTTATCACATGTGTGTTTGTGTCAGGTTCTCAAAAAGTAGCAACATATGATCCGTAACACGGGTCACATTTATAAGCAAGCATTCACACAGCTCTGTGAAAATGTTTAGCATTTGTGCAGGTGCAAACCAGCAAAATTGTGAGTCTTTATGCAATATGGATAAATATTATTAACCCTTATTTCCAATTAATTTACATTTTGTCCCACTAAGCTTATCAACATGTTCTATAACCATAGTTGGTTTTCTACACTGACCTAACCTGTGACAATACATTCAGTCTGAGAAAGGAATCCTTGCTCAATCTTACCATAGATCAATCTGTTTGTGGTGAAGGGAGAGAGAAGAGGAGAGAGGAAAGTGCAGCTGTCTTGATGGCTCAGGACTCCATTTGCTGTTATTGGGGTTGACGCCATTTACTGTTATCTGCTAAAAGCTCTTTGACCTGCAGACTAGAACATGATTGTTAATAAAAAGCCATGAAACGCATCTGAAATGGTAATAAAATAAGTGAACAGAAAATGCCCCCATTTGGGGGCAAATAAAACATTTTGTGAGAGTCCTTTTTTTTTTCCTTGATAAAAACGGACTGCTGCAGAAAAGCTAATAGTGAGAAGTGTTATCATGTGAAAGAACTGCATGTTTCAAGGAAAAAGTGTGTTCACTGACTACATTTCAATGTCTAAAAGCTTGTCTAGATTTAAACTTTCTCATGGGTCTACAGAAACAAGTAATTTATGTTTATGTAAGGAGGAAGGGATTCTTTGCACAAGTAAAGCAGTAATAGCTCTGGTATGTACTTCGAGGTCTGCAAAATTGCTTTTACGGGGGAAAAGCAGCTCATGAAATTTCCACAGCTAAGGCCAGTTTGCACAATCCAAGTAAATGTTCTGGGGTATTCTCTGAGGGCTAACAGGCTGAATACACCCACCATAACTCCTCCCTCCCGCAGCGGTCACAGAGGCCTGGGGCAATGGGTGTCCTGTCTTACATGTCCTCGGAAGTCATCTCACTTCTGAACCCATCTTTATGCCCCATTCTCACAGAATTATAATTAGTAACAATTCTAGTTAATAATATTTATTGTTCAATAGCACAAAGGCAAAATGTACACTTATTTCCAGGGAATCAAAGGAAAATTTGCATTATCTTTAGGGTGGTGTCAAGTTTTTACACAGTGGGTGTGGACATTTTTTTGCAGGATTTTGCATGACGTTCCTCACTTTCAGTACACATGGGGAAAGGAGGGGAAGTATACAACTTCTCTCCCCACTGTATAGCATTAAAATACAAAGAATATACCTCCTTTTTTTTGGCTTTGCATTAAGGATTCAGCTTTTGCCCTCCATATTGTCCAACAATCTGCTAAAAATTTCCAGCAGCTACATTTTTCAGTGAAGCCAAGTACAGTATGAGGTTTTCCAAAAGGTGACTGAAACAATCCATTGAAAATGTCAGTCAGAAGCCAGAGTACAATTTTATTTATTTTTTTGATCCTCGTTCAGAATTCATATGATTAGCATGTGGCAAACTGTAAAACGAAGTGGAACAAAAGTGCCTGAAATAAATTTCACCTTGACCTGATTTCCACTTGACTGAATTTGTTGTAGTATACTGGTGACACATAGTGGATAAACAGTAACACATGTCTGCATTTGAAAAGGGAGAACAGATGGTAAACACACTGATATAAGGGCTGTTACACAAGAGCTCTGTGTATAATTCAGAAAGGTCAAATCCCCTGAAAGCCAAAACAAGTTTGATAAGGGAAAGGGATTCATTGACAAGAAGGAGTCAAGTAGGCACAACTGAAGCAGACAGGGCTTCCCGCTCCTCGGTGGGTTTCGCTCAGAAAAGGCATCTGGCTACATCTGTCTCCTTTTGTAAAACCACTGTCAGAGGTGTTAGTCACAGGGATACTTGTTCTGAAAAGTGCTTCCTCAGAGGATACCACTGCTGGTCCACTGGTTGAATTTGTGCCACTGTCCTAAAAACCACCTCTTGTGCAACAGTAAAATCATGCTTTTTACGGTTTGGAAAATATTTTGACCTTCCCAAGACATTGATTTACTGGATCTTGGCTTCTGCAATGTGGATTATCTGCTCCCACTGGTGACTACCAGCTGACCATGAACACTGTGTTGGGTAAAGGGGTCTAAGCTGAGTTTGGGAATGCAGCTCTCTTTGAATGTCTTTACTGTTTGCATGTCTACTGGTGTGTGAGAAGGGTTAGTGTGCTCATTTCACATATTGGGACCAAGTAATTTGTCCAGTGGCCACCTAGGGTAGAGTAATGAGCAGAAGAGTGATCTCCCAGGTCCTAAGTAAATTCCTTGTACACTGAACTGCCTTCTGTTAAAGGCATACTGGAAGGATTTCGTCAAGATGGACTTTAAAAGGAAAGGAGCTACTCAGCCTCACAGATGGTTGAAGTATTCATGGTCAGTAAGAGAAAAGAGGAAGAGAAAAGAAAGTTGAAAATCCAAATAAGACATCATTAGCCAGTGGTGGTGGTGGTGGTAAGCTCCCAGCCTACGCTCCAGCAGTAATTCAAGAAATCTAAGTTAAAAAAAGCTGTGTACATGAAAATATAATTTTCTTTGCAAGCACCTATGTTTTAGGTTGTAGTATGGTCTTAAAATATTAATTTTTGCTGCTCAGAAATGCATCAAAATATATCTAATAAGAGAGACAGATAATAAGTAATTTAGCAGAAAATAATTCTGCAGATTATGAAGATTTTAGTTTTCAAAACTATTCAAAGGAATTTTATGAAAATGTAATTCATGGCATAATAGTTACTCTAGTTTCTACTGTTAAAAATATACCTACAGAGTGTTATTTGTAAACCATATTTTTTCAATCAATTCTTGGCAGGAGACTATAAATTTAAAATTGAAGTTGCTCTGTTTAAGGACTCACAGAAAACAGAGATGGAGTGAAAAATTAGGTGCTGAAGTCAGGCATGTTGAATGTTCAGCTTGTATCTGTTTTCAAGAATTAACAATGCCAAAGCCATTTCACTTGTGACTTATTTAACAGCTGTCTGCAATTGGAGATCCAAATTTAGTCTCTTATCGCATCTTGTACTCGAGGGGCTACTTATTCCCTTAAAACAAAAGCGATCCAAGCCAACAATTTTTCCCACTAATATAACATTTTCTTTTTAGCTAAAGCAGGGACCTTGCTGGTATCCCTGCCAAACAAAAGACATCTCTCTGCCCCTCACCAATGTCTCTGAAATTTCTTTAGTGGTTACATCTCCAAGGCTAAAGGATTTGTGGCCTTGAAGCTTGCAGAGCCTTAGATGGGTAAAGGTGCTGTTCTGTTTTCCTCCCCAGCTACTCAAATGGTGGAAAAAGTCTCTTCAACTACCCTACACCTCCCTCCCTGGCCTCTATTTGACATCTCCCCATGGTGACTTTTACATATGACCTGGCACAACCCCAGGGAAGGCCAAAGTGCCCAGAATATGGCACAGCTTTGTACTTCCTGGGGAATTTGCAGAAGGAAATTAAAATGTGACTCTGTGTGCAGTTCTTGTGCTACAGCCAGCCTGCACCTCCTGTGCACCTGCATCATCTTTAATTTAGCGTCATCAATGATCAGTCCAGCTCATGTACTCTGAACCCAGTTTGCTCTATGAACCAAAGCACAAAAAGTGGGAAAACCGTATGAGTAATTTTAAAAGTGCACTCTAAATCTAAACTGAACTGGATAAGCATTAGTTGTAGCTATAATCACATATCCAACCTGCAAATAATGAATATCAAAGGGCTTATGGGCAATTCTTTGGCTGAAGTGCTAAATGGAAAAACAAATCTATACAAATCTAGGTCTGTTTCTGAAGGGTTTCTGAAGGATTTATGGACACAAGGAGTACTGACTTGTTGGGTGTTATGTATGTGAGAAATCAATTCATTGTCCTCAGCAAAGCAGCAGCATATCATAAAAACCCAAATGTCTCTTTCTCACTCACCTGGGACATCCAGCTGAATATTTAGACTGTTAATGTATAAAATATATAGCTCTAATATCAATTCTAAAACCAGTTGCTAAAAACTGGCCATCTGAGAATCAAATCAGCATTTTTATTCAAGGAAGAAATTAAGTAACATTTAAGCCCTCCAAGGTAAAAACATTTGCTCCAACATGAGCGTGCACAGAAGAGATTGCCTCTAAGTTAGAAAATATAGAGGGTTTCTGGAATCAGACATGTATAATAATTGTGATATGGTGTCATATTTGTGTAACAGCATATTAACCTGAATATATTATTACAGTCATACCTTTATTCTATGAACCTGGAAATATACTGTGATTTTTTTTCATCAAGTGACATTTAAGAGAAAGGATCACTGAGGTTACCCAAGTGCTGCTCTTTCAGAACCACTTATTAGTTTTGTCTTTAAAGGTCACCAATAAAGGGTAAAGTTCCTGGCTCTCTGCTTTTATGAGTATTTTTTCCCTTATTTTTACTTAATGGAGGATATTTCAAGTTTCTGTATCCCAAGATAGGGATTTAAAAAAGCATGGCAAGATAAATGGCTGTCAAGTCCACCATGTGTTTTGTAGAGGGACCATGTTATCAGTGTATCATGTAGAATGTTATCAGTTGCCCATGAAGGACATGATATTGAAAGGTATTTTTTTTCTGTTCAGTCCTGGTATGTTCCAGCTGTGCATCATAAGTAGCTATGGTTAGGTTGAATTAATTATCATTTCAGGCATAAACTTACAGTAGGAAATATTACGGATTCATGTGTGGCCACATGAGGACCATGTTTAATTTTCAAGTAACTACCTCATCCCTAACATTTGTTGATTTGTAATAGGAGTCCAGTCTGGACAGAGAGAGAAGGCAGAGTTCACAAAACATTGCATGGCAGCATGCAGTAGTATCTGGTATGCAAGGGTAACAGCCCATTTAGGGAGTATCTCAGGCAAAAGGCAGAACAATGTAAGATGGTTCCAATGAAGATTACAAAAATTTAGGACAAGGCCATAAGCTGTGGCTTTGAAAGGAACTGGGATAATTCTGGAGGTTGGGCAGGGGTGAAAACTCTCTGTCTGTAACACTTCAGTCCAGGTCCCATCTGCAGGGAATTGCTCCTTCCTGACCACTTTAAGCAGCTGTTTGTGACGCCAAGTTACTTTTTTAGTACCTAGAGACTGCTGAGGTGAGGAAGGACTTTGTCACCTGAGCGGTAATGAGTTGGCTGCTTGGAGAGCTGAGATGGTAAAGAGATTTCCAAATTTTCCGCTGAAGTCAAGTACAGTTGGGGTAAATTTTGTCACTGATACTCTTGTATCACCACCATTATGTGTAAATGACACTATCAGAATTTTAAAAATAACGAATGATAAATCAAGTCATAAAACAACCATTAAAACCTCTGCCAGTTCCTCATTTGATCTATGGAAAATGCTTTTTTGACCACCCATTCTCATCAAATAAAGTTGATTGATAAAAGTAGTTCAGTTCTTTTCTATTTTTGAGATAGCTCACACTCCAGTGAGGCCCGGTTCAGAAAATGCCTACATGCAAATATAGCATATATACGGCTTTCCATGAATGAAGCAAGTCATTTGTGAAGCATACAAGAAAGGTTTAACAGCTGGTTACTTATTGGATACTTACTACATCCACACCCCAGGACACCAACAGATATATTGTACATTTTATATTTCAGCAGTTTGGACATGGCCAAAGGAATTGCCTTTACAATTAGGGGATCAGATCAAAGGGCCATTAAGCTCCAAATTCTGATTAGTAATGGTTATAACCATATATCATGGACATATCTTTAAAGGTTCAGGAGTATATCACTAATCACATTCACTAAGCTCAAGCACTGAGAGTCTGTGAGCTGTGAATACGTAACCTGAAGTCAACTTCTGTGACAAGTTTCATTTACAGGAGCTTTTAAGGGTCTGCTTCATGCCTACTAGTAAAAAAATTGAAATAAAATGTTAAAAAGTGAATGCATTTTTGGAAAGAAAAAATTACATGTTCATGTGGTATCAAAATATTCAACACATTTATAGAACAACCAAAGAGGGCTTTATTCTCTGTTACCATAACTGGGATCCTTGGAATGCTTAAGAAAGGCTATTTAATCATTAAAAAGAATTGGGTAACTTTTCTTTTTCTAATAAATTGCGTTGGGTTTTATTTACTATCAAGCTATTTAGCCACCTTCTGCTCTTAACTGCATATTGCAATCCCATTTATTATGAGATCTGTCACTAACAAAAGAAAAAGAAATGGTCTTCAGCCCGCAGAAAACAATAGGTATTTACTGAAAACAACTTTGCTTAGATGAAAATAAAACAAATCCAATATGTCTTCAAGATCAACTATCATTTTTAAACTCCATTTTATATGAGGACACATTTTTCTTCTAGATGATGACCTGTGAACTCAGAAATAAATATGTTGCCATTAGATATTTCACCATGACCTCTGTATCAACTCTATTTAAAGAAAGCATGGTGTTGCAAGAAATATGCTTCTATTCTAAATGTTTTCACTCCTTCCCTTTCTCTTCCTCTCTCTTTCTCTTCTGCTGGACCTCTGCTTGTAGAAGGGATGTGCTTCTACATGATTTACGAATACTGTGTTAACAGGCCAGGTAAAATGTGTGCCATAATTGAAGACTCTCTGAATGTGTTGATAAGCACATGGATAAAGAACAGTCACTGGGCATCCAAAACTTGGATATTCAAAGAGCCTTTGATGAGGTTCTACACCAAATATTACTGAAGAAGCTAAGTTGCCATGTGGTTGGAGTAAATGTTAACTTTCAGCCCAGGGGTTCAGCTGCCTGTGATACAAGTTTCATGCACTACAACTGTGTAACCTTAGCTCAGTTTTGCTAAGATTGCTGTTAAAAGTGAGAGAAGGTGCATGAACTGAAGGCATTCACAGCAAATGGATGAGATGGTAATTGCTGAGATAGTAATCATTAGGAGCTCAAGGATTCAAGAGGAAAAATACTGACATGAAAAGATATATCTCTCTTAAAAAAAAAAAACAACAGACCCAACCCGGGGATTCGTAAAATAATAAAATCAGCAGGATTAAGGATTTGTTCATTCCAAGGGGCAGTGGAGACCTGACTGGTGCCTTCTGGGCCTGGAAAGGCTCACTGGGTGTCTTGTTGGTGCATAGTGTATTACTGCTTAGCCTAGTAGTATTTATTTACTATATATGTTAGGCAATAAATAATTGGCATGTACTTTCAAGATTTGCAGAATTTCCTTGTGCACGGGAAAAGATGAAAAGTTACAGAGAGGTTCTTCTGTGGACTGAAAAAGGCTTAAGGACAGAATGCAAATGGAGTTTTAATGGTCACTTTTCAGAATTGCTACTAGTGGCATATACTTGGGATTACTATAGGGACAAGATTTATTCAACATCTTCATCAATAACCTGGAGGAAATACTAAGCTCTTTTGTGTAGTCAGATGACATACTCATGGTGATGAACTCCAGAATGGCCTTGAAAAATTGAGTGAGCAGCTGAACAGAGTGTAGATGTAGATAAATGCAAGGTAATGCTCCTAAGGGTAGATACACAATGTCAAATTTGGAAGTGGAAGTCACAATTGAGGAAAGAGGTTTTTGAGTCACCATTTAAAATCCTCAGCAATCTTTGCTCAATTTACAGTGGCAGTCAAAAAAGCCAAGAAGGTGTAGTTGAGTAATGAGATGAAGACTGTAGAGTAATTTTGCCATTGTACAAAATCATGTACATCCATGTCTTGATTATTGTGTGCAGCTCTGGTCTTCAAGGCAGTGGTACAATGGAGTCAAAGGTGCAGAGTTCAACTAAAATGCTTTAGGGATCGTGCAGGTGCCTTCTGCAGAGGGACTAAGCCAGAGCAGAAGGCTGGGGTGGGATATGATCAAAGTTCACACAATTGTGAAGAGAGTAGATAAACAAAATATGGAACTGTTTTCCACCAAATCTCACAAAAAAAAGGACAAGCCAGAGTAGGAAACTGGTAAAGGGAAGTGGATACCAAAAGAAAAATAAGCAGAGGTATACACCAATGCAACAATTTTGAATGCTGAGGGGAAATGAAAAGGGTATACCACAGAAAGTGCCCAAATTAAGGTGCCTGATTCTCCACTCTATGATTTCTGAGCCCCAATAGGAGTGGCCATAATGTTTTACAGAAATCCAGTTTGAGGAATCCCATCGCAAGGCTATCATGGGATTCACACAGTGAAGCTGTGTAGATGGCTCATGAGATATCCATATTGTAGCTCTATTACATTATGGTTTTCCAGGAGAAAATAGAGATGTCTAGGACCACTGTCATCCCAAACATCTAACACAGTTGTTTAGTACGTAACCCCTCCTACCTTTTCTGATAAATTCAGTACTACTGAGTGCTGTTATGGAGGTCTTCTGCATTACTGACTGCATTTTATCTTGTGTAATATTCTTCAGAAAATCTGTGTAAAAACTTATGTGATTATCTAGCAGAACCACAGTAGGTTCCCCGTTGTGACTTTACCTTGATGCTTATATTCTAAAAGAGAACTCAAAAAAGGAAAAGAAGGAAAAAAATCCTATGCCTGAAAGTTATTAGGACAGATTTTTGAGAGATTTATTGCAACACTACATAAAAGCCTAAGAATCATGTCTGCAGGAAATTAGCTATGCATTCCAAGGAACATTTTAAGTTGAAATTCGGAACTAACTCTTCTCTAATCTACTCTATGAAAATACAAGACTAGAGAAACTTCCTGTCTTTCATCCAGTCCACTTAAATAGAAAAAAAACTTGACAAAGAACATCTTATTTAATCTTCATATGCAGTAAAAGTTCTTTCAGTGTCTGTCAAAGTCTAATTAGCTGCCTGACTGTATCTCTGAGTCTTTAGGGTAGATTTATAAAGGCACTTCTTAAAGAGGAGTTTGGTGTGGTCCATCAGAGGTCTTTTTCTGAGGACACTTGAGTGGACTCTAATGGCTCCTGTAACGCTTAGCTGGTGTTGCAGTCCTTTGCAATAAAATACATATGCATGTATCTTGTTCCTGTGTCTATAATGAATGGAAGAGGGGCTAAATGAAGTAAGAATAAGTTATGTTTGATGGTATGTCAGCGTTGGGAGTATTGAAAAGGGAAAAATTTAAGGTGCCAGTTCTAACATAATTGTTTCACCTGAGTACTTACTGGTACCACCTCTCCATCTTACCCAGGTGTTTCAGAAGAGCCGTGACCAGAGCCCCAACAGCCTGCAATGCCTCAGCCTTCACTGCCCCTGGTCCAGACCAATGATGGGGCTCTCTACACATCACTCACCACCACGAGGCAGACCTCGCACCCCCATTGCCTCCCCTGATGGAGGCCACTCCTTTCCCTGCCCACCAAAGTGCTGGAGAGGACTAGCTCTCATTTACGTCTGGGATCACTGGTGTCTCTGAGTCAGGGAAGGGAAGTGTGTGAGGGGAGGAAATTGTCACAAGGAAGGCAATTTTGCATGCTGTCACGCAGCTTGCAAAAGAAGCATGCAGCAGGCTGAAGAAATCTACAAATGTGATTAGAAGAAAAGATCATTGTCTCCCTCTGCATTCTTCTGAAACACCTCCCCTTCTGCTCCCCAGACCATTTTCCAAAAGATTTAATATTATCATAACAGTTGATAATACTGAGATGCTTCTTATAGATCCCAGAATTGGAGAAGGCTCATACGGCACTGCACATTAATTTTGATTGCAGACTTAACTTGGCTGGCTGACTATAAAATGAGGTGATATCTCCAAAGCTTTATTGCTGTAAGGATCAATTGTGGCTCTTACCTTGGGGATACAGAGGCCCATTTCCCACCAGAAATTTATATCTTGGTAAAATCTTTCTGGATCTTATTTCCCTCTTCCCCTAAGTGCAGATGGTATGTATGCTCATATCAAGTCTGGCACCACAACCCATGGAACAGGGAAGCATATTGCACCTGCATGTCAGCCCTACATGGGCAGCTCTCTGGCTCACCCTGAAATCACAGAGACAGGCAAGTGGCAATCCAGGCTGAGCGCAGAAAGGGGCATGTAGGAGACAGAATGCCTTTTTTTTCTGTTTTCCGGCATATAAAAACTAAATATGCTTGCCTTGTACTATCTTGCTAATGCTTTGCTAATTGCTAATTTCTTTGCGTGATATTGTTCTCTTAAATTCTCATTAAATGGTACACATGCATGCACAATCCTATTACAATTGTTTTTGAGATCCCTACCAGCTAAAATGCATTTGTAGGTGCCACAAGTAAAGATTGTGTCCAGTACAAGGTAAACAGACTGACAGATGGATTACATGTTACATTTACTGCAATTCAGCTTTTCTCCAGTGTATTACCATAAACTATTCTCTCTGCTTTAATACTTCCCTGTTACCAGTCTCCATTAGTGTACATGGCACTGGTATAACTAAGATCAACATCAGTTGCACAGCTTGCAAAAAAAGTTCAGACCATTCTTCAGAAACTGGACTCCTGTAGCAGTGCATTGGAAGCAAAAGCACTCTTCAACAAAGAAAATGGAAACGAGTTGCCACAATTGTATAAATGTATTTTAGTATTCTCCATGAGTTGTTGAAGCTGGTTTGGGGTCATTTCAAGCAATCTTTGTCTTCTTTTTTGGATTAATATACATCTTGTCAAGACAGACCGTTAATTTGTTGTAGTCATTGTCACCAGTCACCAGAGAGGACCACATAGGAATGTAGGCTCTAAAGCAACCTTGGCATGACTTATTTGTCAGGGTCCATATGTGGCATGCTAAAATCAGAAGGTTTATATTTGCTACTGAACAAACTTACAAGTTAGTTACCACTAATGAAGACCATTCCTGTTAACAGTGAGATTCCACAGATATGTCCTGAGGCAGTCTGAGTGAGCTGGATGGATCCATATAAAATGATAGTCCGGGACTTCCTCTGCAGAGCTGACTGTTATATGCTCACACCACACGTGCAGTGGTGGTATGTTATGAAGCACTAGCAGAGATGGGAAAAGATTGGATCAGAAGGTATATGACATAATGCACGATCAAATAGAGCTGGCTATCATCCAGGTTTGTGTGCAACAATCAGTAGCAGGCTAGAATGGCTGAGTAACAGATGGCTGGTACGGATGTTAGAAAGGTTTGTGTTTAGGCACCCCATGCTAAGCCAGCTAATCTACTTCACAGATGTCCTTGCTTTTGCAGCTGTTTTCCTTAGATGTCCTTGAAAATTCAAAGTCTGAACCAGGGCTACTCCTAGATACACCTGATATGACTTGTATTTCATGTTGCTTTCACAGAGTGATAAATCCAGTGTTCAATATAAGCACTGTAAGTATGATGGTTGTATTTGGCTAAAACCTATCACTGGTCCTAACATAAGACCATATTGTTCATCTTAGCAATCAGAGTTATATCTAAGATGCTCTGACAGAGCACTTATATAATGAAATGGATTTTTTTTCTACATAACTTTAAAGAAAGTGATTTATTTAATCAGACAGTGTGAGACTAGCAGATTTGTTGGCTAAGGCAACTGCTATCAAATTCAGCATCCCATCAGGATCTAGGAGTTTCTGGGGGAAATGGGAGTTAGAGTAAGATTATAAGAAATGAGGCAAAAGTGGCAAACAGTAAGACAGATTATCAGGTACTTGCACCTGAGATGTTGAAAAGGGATACTCTTCCTAGGATGGCTTTAAAACATTTGGGTACTTCTAGACAAAAGACCTTGTCCAAACAAAGGAAAAATATCTATAGTGTATGAAGCCTACAGGTTTGGCTAGAGCTATTGGTGCAAGAAGGGCAGTGCTTGTCTTGCCAAAGATGGTCTGTCTTAAGGGAGGAGGGCCCCATATGCAGTAGTATTTTAAGAAGTTTTATTGCAACATGTAGCTGTCAAAGTGCTAAGGTATTTTTGAGATGGGGCATGCCAGACTGTAGCTACATGCAAATATTGGCTGCTACTTATTCATTCAGATACCAAAAGGCTGTGGAAATGGCATTGACACTAGCGAATGAAATCTGCAAAGTTTCTTGTGTCAGTTAAATTCAAACACAGATCTGAAAACTGTGGGTTGTATGGATCCTGGATTTACAAGTCTCTGCTTGGATAGTGGAAATGTTAACCATAATCATAGAGTTTTAACTCCCTATTAAGCATTGTGCTCCTTTTTTCTAGGTAGTTTATAGAAAACAGGCCTGTGTTATATGAAATGTAGTCCAGTACTTACATTCAGGCATATGCTAAAAATATCTGTCTTATTTTCCTTCTGGAAAACCTCCAGAAAAACAAATCCGGAATTTAAGAAGCTTGTAAGATAGGGCTTCTATGCATCTTATTTACCTTTGTCTCCACTGAAAATTAGAAGTATTGCTACAGGACTTTCCAGTAAAGAGAGAAAGTGTCATAAAACAGTGAATAGTAGGGACAGAATACATTTCAGCTAGCAGATTTTACAGAAACTGCAGTTTCTTCTCAGGCCGATGCTGAACATGGCCCTTCCTTGGTAACTGAAAGAAAAACTACGATGCGGCTTGGAACACACTCAAAAAGTGATTTGGACAGGAACTGAACTATAAGGTGAAACACTTCCAGAAAAGACTGCATATATATCAGTGCTTTATTTTTCATCACTGATAATCTATTAAGTTATTTCTCTTCCTCCCTGTTTGAATAGATGATTTAGGTGTGTCCCTTTTAGACCTATTGGAACAAAAAATGAAGCTACACTGGATTTATCTTTCACCAGAACTAATGAATTCAGCCTGCTTTTTAGGTAGCTGAAAGAGAGAGCTAAGGCTATGCTTCCACAAATAAAACCCCAAGTATAATGCCAATTCAGATGATCTGTGTGGAAAGATGTTGCTTAATATTGTTTTACTCAACAGGATACGCAGAAAAGAAGCTTCTCAGTTGAACAGAGAAATAGGGAAAGAAGGAAGCTTCAGAAAAGCTTGCAAAAGCCTGTCTGGAGACAGCGGGCTTTGTGGTGGAGGTGTTGGCTGAAGGCTAAGAAAGTGTTTGTTTCGTTGTATGTCCAAGAGAGAAGGATTTTGTACATTTTTGCTATATGCCTCAGTCTCAGAACTTGGTAGGAGGCAAGGACTTTTTCTGCTGTTGCAACCACATTAGAGGTGCAACATTTCTAATGCATTTGTGCTTTCCACTACTAGAATTTAGCAGTATTGTTTCTATTCTAACTAAAGCTCTTTCAGAGATGCCCATGTCTAGAACCATTTTTTCTCCTAATTGAAATATCCCAGCATAAACAACTATTGGTTAGCCACTCTGGCTAGAAGGGCTACTGCTCTAGCTTTATAATAATATTTTTTGCATAACATCTTTCACCATGTGCCTAGCAAACTACACGCATCCTTGAAACACTAAGAAAAGTGGCAGTTGCCTAAGTGTCTCTGAATCACCCAGTAAAGTTGAAGAAAGTAAATCACATTAACTTTTTATTATGAGAATTTTGGAGGGACAAATAAATGAAATTCTAGTTTTCTAAGCCAAACCAGAAGACAGGCTTTGTATAAAGTAACTATTTAGCTGTTGGTCAAGATGAAACCATCATCCTTGGCTTAGAAAGGGACAGTCCAGATAATGGAACCTTGACAACTGATACATCCTTGGGGAAGAGTGGCTGGAAAGCTGCCCGGCAGAAAAAGACCTGGGGATGCTGGTTGACAGCCAGCTGAATATGAGCCAGTGGTGTGCCCAGGTGGCCAAGAAGGCCCACGGCATCCTGGTATGCATCAGAAATAGTGTGGCCAGCAGGAGCAGGGAAGTGATCGTCCCCCTGTACTCGGCACTGATGAGGTCACACCTCGAGTCCTGTGTTCAGTTTTGGGCCCCTCACTACAGGAAAGACATTGAGGTGCTGGAGTGTGTCCAGAGAAGGGCAACCAAATTGGTGAGCAGCCTAGAGCACAAGACTTATGAGGAGCGGCTGAGGGAACTGGGGTTGTTTAACCTGGAGAAAAGGAGGCTGAGGGGAGACCTTATCGCTCTCTACAACTACCTGAAAGGGGGTTGTAGTGAGGTGGGTGCTGGTCTCTTCTGTCAGGTGTCTGGAGATAGGACGAGAGGAAATGGCCTCAAGTTGTGGCAGGGGAGGTTTAGATTGGATATTAGGAAAAAATTCTTTACTGAAAGGGTTGTCAGGTATTGGAACAGGCTGCCCAGGGAAGTGGTTGAGTCACCATCCCTGGAGGTGTTCAAAAAGCGCGTAGACAAGGCACTTCAGGACATGGTTTAGTGGGCATGGTTGACAGTTGGACTCGATGATCTTGAAGGTTTTTTCCAACCTAAATGAGTCTATAATTCTATGATTCTATGATCCCTTCCTTTCATAGGTTTATATTCTGCATGTCACTAAATTGCTGGACAACTCAGTATATCGTTTCTAGTCTTCCCTCCTTGTTGCCATTATGGCCCTGGTGAAGAGAATTTCCTCTTCAAGGATGCAAGGTTGCAATGAACCATGAGTGTTTTCTGATGACTTATCCGCCAGTAGGTACAGCATTTCAGAGCTGTAAATAAACCAAATGAACCAATTACACCTCTTGTCCTGTGGAAAGATTCATGCATTCCTAAAGTCAAGAGTTATTAGACTGTCAGCTTAAAATCTCCTCTGAAAAAGGACAATATCCCCAAGTCAAGCTGGATAGATACAAAGGCACTCCTGGGGAGTGGTGGTACTAAATAGTCCTTAACTCTGCTTTTTGCAGTGTGCTTTTTATTCTTTCCTATTTCTACCAGAGATTGATGATGTAGGTAAGGTCTAAGTCCGGGAAATTTTTCTTCAAAAAGTGAAGAAAGCTCTAGTGTGAGGATGAAAGAAATCTTAAATCTTTAAGGTTTTGGATCCAGGATCCACATGAAACCCTGTGGCAGAGCAAGAGGATGAATCCAGATTTCCTAACTCCTGTCTAAGGCCTCCAGCACCAAACCATCCATTCGCTTTCACATTTTTCTTGAAGCTAATGGCCCTGCCAGATGCTGCTTAATGTATGAGAATCACAGGCAGAGGTGGTATGGCTATTTTCAAGCAGCCTACGTAAGCAGGCTGCAGACCAGGGTGGAGTGGGCTTAGCTTAAAATCTTTGGAATTTTAGGGATAGACCAGAGAGAGCACAATTAGCGCAGCATTACTGGGACTCACTAGCGTGCTGTGTTGTTAACCTGCCAGGCATAAAATCCCCTTTATTGTTGGGAGTTCATAATTCCACAAAATCCGCAACAGTTTTCGGTTATAACATCTGAAGGGACCTTGATGTTTATAGCACAGGTTTGTTCATGATCTACTGAGAAATTCACCCCCCCGAGACATGTTACTGGCAGGTATGACCTTTTGGGGAAGCTGGTAGTCTGGCTTAATGCTCTGTTTATTTCTTCTTCAAAGCTAAAAAGTAAGTAACACAGAAAGCGGTCTGCCTTCTCTGATATTAGAAAAGGTTATTTTGATTCTTTAGCATGGACAGTTGATTTATGGCAACTCTCGCAGCATTTGTTACCAGCACGTGTTTTCAGAAACTAGGTGGTTTGGGTTTTTTTTTGCAGTACCTGAAATATAATGGGAAAACTGGTGTTTACATAGTAATTTTTGTTCAGATTAGGAGTATTGAAGTCAGTCTCCTGATTGTCCCCTCTTGCTGTACTTTGGTGAGCAATGTTTCTGGGGCTTCTGAAACTGGATTCCTTTTGGATGAAACTAAACAATGATACGGTCCAGGAGTGGAGCTGGTGTGGTCCAGCCATTACTGGGCATTCAGTCCACTGAACCAGGCTAGAGATAACCTGAAATAAAAAGTCCCCAAACATGTAATGTGGGCATCAGGTCCTTAGCACCATATAAGAGGACCACTTACTCAACAGATCCACTCCTATCAATCTGTGCCAATTCCTAATGTTGGCATAGTCAATACGTCCCTTACAAGACTCTAATGTTACTGAACTGATGTAGAAAAAACATAAATTCATAACTGTTACAGAAAGAGTGACTTCCCTTTCAGTTGGCTAGCAGAGTACCTTTAGGTTGCAGAAGTCTGAGTTTTGATGAAGCATTTCACATATAAGAAGCACAGATCTGGGTCACAATAAATAATGAGTACCAGTACATGCTAAAAACTGTACATTAGACAGCAAGGCTATAGCACAGTAGAAGGGACTATGCCTGTAGTTAAGAATAAATAGTAGCTCAGATACTTCCATTGTCACTTATGTGCTTTAGGAAAGCTGTTGCACCTTCAAGAAGGATTTGAAACACACAGTAGAAAAATCTGAATTAAAAATAAAAAAAATTAAAAAGCCTCTCCCTTTCCCTGTGACCATCATAACATTTCTGGATTAATTTACCCTGGAATATGATACTCTAGCCACACTTTTCTTCCTTTAAGTCAAAACTGTATGTCTTTTAAAGGATTTGACATACTTCAAACAATATACTTAATATTTTATTGGATACAGTTTGATACAGACAATAGAGGTACAGCGATACACTGTTGGGAACAGTTATTGAATACAAACTGAGGACCTGTATTATCAGAGATTTTAGATGATCCAAATGGTTCCTTGGGATCTTAGTACTTATGAAAATGTTTTCTAGTTTTCCACCAAGTGTGGAAGGCTCAAAACTTCATGCTATCTCAGCACTTGTCTGAAATTACAAGGTTAAGATCTGTAAAGAGAAAGTCACACTTACAAAACATGACAACCTCCTTATCCTGTCTTTAGAAAATGGCACAGATAACTGACATAAACACTACATAGAATGTATTTCTTAAAATATATATTATGAAAAGTTAAATATATTAAAATCTAATTTGCCTTTCTTCCCAGTAGTCCTTTTTATCAGTTAAGTTGTGCTCTGTGCAGAGACTTTTCTATAGGGTGGTAGTAATTGCTGGAATTCCAGTAGTAATCAGGACCCCATGATTAAACAATTCCTGTATCAGTACCTTCAATCATAGCAGAAGAAAGAAATCAGTGGGATGAAGTGACGTGCACAGGATTACATAGAAGTTCTACTGAAGAGCCAGTGAGACTACTCATAGTATTCTGATAAATTGCGGTCTTTGCTGTGCATGAGGTGCCTGTGGGACTATCAGAGACATCTCTTTTGACAGTAGTATGTTTTAAAGAAAGCAAGATGGTATAAAATAGTTTCTCTTTTAATTTCGACTCAGGGGTAGAGCTTCGAAAATGCCCAACCCTGCCCTCTGGAAAAAAAAGAAAAAAAAAAAAATCAATATTGAGTACTACTGCTCATTTAAGATGTCTGTGATCAAAATTCTGACACTCTCTGAGAATTGTTGCTTTTTCCCAGATCCCAAAGTTTTGCTTTGAACCATATGAAAGCTAACAGAATGCAAATGGAAGCATTTACACTAATAAATTGGAATTGACTTGGAAAACTGTTTAATAAACTCCGTGCAACTGTCTGCATAGTAGTAGCTGGGAGGAAAACAGTAATGTCTCTGCAGATGCAATAACAGTAATCAGCTGAACATGGTTTCTGTTCAGCACTTGTCTCTCAGGCACCTCAGTCCTACGCCCCATCAACATCTGCCTTAATGCCATACTCCTTAGACGTAAGACTTGTATTAAATTTTCTTTAGATCTGCCTCTGTACTCCTAGATTTTCTTGTAACACAGCAGGATTGCGCTATTTGTATACAAAGGTGAGTATTGTGCTTCTTACAACATGAGATTGTATTATTTGAGTTGTATCAATTGTGTTGACATTCTTTGAGGACAATCTATTAATTTCATCATTAGTCTTGTCCTCCCACACTCCCATTCAACCTGTTACTCCTCCAGGTTAAGCATCATGCTTTGTGCCACCTAAAATAAGTTTGCTGCCTCAGAGAACTCATGATCAGACTTGTGTGATATTTGTATACATATGCAGTGGGTGTTCGCATGATTTTCTTCTGGGTGCTCTGATGTAGCAGTGACCGATTGGTCAAACCATCAATGATCTACTGATCTACCTACCTAAACTTTTTTCAGTCATTCCTAATTCATTTGGACACTGTTCCTTGACTAGAAATTCAGAGCACAAATATATCATCTCCTTTTTCCTGAGAGCTGATAATGTAACCAGATATGTTGGCTTTGTGTGGCAAGGTTTTGGTAGCGGGGGTGGATTAGAGGGGTGGCTTCTGTAAGAAGATGCTGGAAGCTTCCCCTGGTTCGAGAGAGCCCATACCAGCTGGCTCTAAGACAGACCCGCCGCCGGCCAAGGCCGAGCCAATCAGCGATAGTGGTAACGCCTCTGTGATAACATTTTTAAGAAGGGAAAAAAAGTTGGGACAGACAGAAAAACAGCAGCCGGAAAGAGGAGTGAGAACATGTAAGAGAAACAACCCTGCAGACACCAAGGTCAGTGAAGAAGGAGGGGGAGGAGATGCTCCAGGTGCCGGAGCAGAGATTCCCCTGCAGCCCGTGGGGAAGACCGTGGTGAGGCAGGCTGTCCCCCTGCAGTCCATGGAGGTCCATGGTGGAGCAGATATCCACCTGTAGCCCGTGGAGGACCCCACGCCGGAGCAGGTGGGTTCCCGAAGGAGGCTGTGACCCCATGGGAACCCCGCGCTGGAGCAGGCTCCTGGCAGGACCTGCGGATCTGTGGAGAGAGGAGCCCACAGAGCAGGTTTTCTGGCAGGACTTGTGACCCAGTGGGGGACCCACGCTGGAGCAGTGTGCTCCTGAAGGACTGCATGCTGTGGAAAGGATCCATGCTGGAGCAGTTCGTGAAGAACTGCAGCCCGTGGGAAGGACCCACGTTGGAGAAGTTCGTGGAGGACTGTCTCCCGTGGGAGGGACCCCATGCTGGAGCAGGGGAAGAGTGTGATGAGTCCTGCCCCTGAGGAGGATGAAGTGGCAGAAAATAACGTGTGATGAACTGACCGTAAACCCCATTCCCTGTCCCCCTGTGCCGCTGGGGGGGGGTTGGTAGACAATCCGGGAGTGAAGTTGTGCCCAGGAAGAAGGGAGGGGTGGGGGGAAGGTGTTCTGAGATTTGGTTTTATTTCTCATTATGCTACTCTGGTTGATTTGTAATAAATTGAGTTAATTTTCCCCAAGCTGAGTCTGTTTTGCCCGTGACGGTAATTGGTGAGTGATTTCTCCTGTCCTTATCTCGACCCACAAGCTCTTTGTTATATTTTCTCTCCCCTGTCCAGCTGAGGAGGGGGAGTGATAGAATGGCTTTGGTGGGCACTTGGTGTCCAGCCAGGGTCAACCCACCACACCAGATCATGTGGCAACACATTACAATCAGGCCCTTCCTTAGAGAAAAATCTCTACAAAAATGCCCATGCAGCCACAGGATTTTGGGCCCAGGTAGTAACCAGCCCTGCAAAACACCAAAAGGCAGGGTTTGGCTGATGCTACAGCCTCAGGGCCCCATTGTGCTCAGAGAGGATTTCACATCTCCATGTGTTTATGCATGGTGATACTATTTTTGCTTCCCTGTATTTATGAAAATAGAGCTTAAAGCTACATTTCCAAGGATAGTATCTCCTCAGTTTTTTGACAGACATGGGTCATGACATTTGTGTTTATGTGTAACCCAAGCCTAACCAGCAATACGTGCAAAGCAAGGGATAAGCCGCTAGAGCAGGGAGAACTATTATTAGCAAGCAATTGACTCAGCAAACATAACTCTATTTTCTCTTTCTGAGTTACCTATTGGTCCCCACTGGATGGTTCCCAAACCCACAAAAGTGTTTCTAATGACTGCTGCATACCTATGGCATGAGCACTTCTGTAAGCACATAATCATGACAGCTTCTCATCCCATAAATAACTTTGCAGATAAAACGAACATAAAGTTTCACAGGAAGTGAATGAAAAGCAACTTTCAGTCCAAATGACTCAACTGCAGCCTGTATCCCCCCAAATTTCCACACACAAAAAAATTTATTTATTTATTGATGATGTTTGCTACCTACAGAGTACTAAAATAATTATACAAGGACCATGCAGAACTTATTCACTTCTACAAGAGCTAGAATGTTATGAAGTTGCAAATGTCCATGTCTACACACAGTACTGGAAAGTGCATTGGCTAATGTCCTTTTGTACTGAAGTAATGCAATTAAATGTTCTTATTGTGGCTAAATCTTACAAGGCATATTTTTAAAACATATTTCAGGGTGGTTCTTTGACTTCTGAAACACAAAAGCTTCTGTCAATGATACTGCCTTTATGTTATGAAGTAGCATTGGACACAGTGGGCATACTTCAATGAAACATTGATGCTTGTCACAGTGGAAAGCTTTTTATTTCTCAACTGAGCTAAATTCCTTACTTTACTCAACTCATATAATAAAAAATAGTAGGTTGGTTTTCAGGATATAGTACCAGTTTGGAGCTAAAACTGTGACATCAGGGAGCCAGGATTTCTACAATATGATATTGTCTATTTTTTGTCTGTCTGTCTCTCCCCCTTAACTCTCTCTCCCCCCCCCCCGAATCTCTCTCTTATATGGAGGAACAAGGATAATAAAAATAAATGGTAGCACATGGAAACAGCTCAACTAACCACAAATGTGGCTGATTAGAAAATTAGAGAAAAGTGTCCTACTGTCAGGAGACTTCTGTTCTTGGAAAACAGTGGGGAAGCAGGAGACTGTAGTAAGTTTGTTATTCATTTTCTCCATTTATTACATTAAAATAACTATCTCATTTTTGTTTGTGCCTCAAGTCCAAATGGATAGCAGAGTACAGCGAATGAAACATCCAACATACAATTAAATATACAAGCCAAGTCAGCCATTAATAGTTCGCTCTCAAGCATCTGGATCCTGAATATACACTTATACAAGTTGAATTAATACGGTTGTTTACTCACATTCTTCCGGAACATTTTCAGCCATCAGCCCTTTGCAATAATATTACACCCAGCCAGGCTGGAGTCTGGTGACTGGTTATTCTTACACAGATCCCTAAGCAAACTCCTGAATAAAAAAATTAAAATACAGTATAATTCCTCTTTACTTGTTTCTGAGATGTAAGTAATGTTATTTAAAGTCTATGTAACCTTGAGTTATGTGTCCTTGTTAGGTATACTAAATATAGTAGGAAGGTGACTAGCACAGCAATGGCTTGAAGGTATTTTGATATTCCTTCAATTTTTAACCCCATGGACTTTTCTAAATACAGCCTGTGTTCAAAATGTTAATTTTACTTGGAAGCAAAACTGAAGCTTATTCTCCACCTGTAGAACTTAAATTCTTTTTTCCTGGATCTTTCAAAAGTACCACCCTTATGGAGGAAATTCAGTCAAGGCAGCTTTGTCCAGCCTAAGGACTATGGTCGCAAAGCCTCTATACGAAAATTCAGCCACTGATCCAGCCTCTTTTTATTTTACTGTCCATTTTTTCTCCACATTTGAGAGCTTTCTGCAAGGCTATGTACAAGCTGTTATTTCACTGAGCTCTCCAACCACCAGTAAAATGTCAGTTCAGGTGTTAGGAAGCCCTTACACTAAAATCCTTCACATTTCTCTGGAAGATCCTATCCTCTGAAAGGAGTATTACAATTATTTGAAAACCAGAAAAAGTCAGGATCATGTGATTTAATTCCCAGTGGAATTTAAATCTGAGATCCATAGGGGTCATCTGAAGACCATCTATTTAGAATATCCAAATGCCACGCTATGTCAGTGTCACAGTATACACTTTGATCTATAAAAGCAGATAAGATGTTTCATCAGCACTGAATAGCAGCTGTCTTTAATGGCTTTAAAGATAGAATAGACTATTTCAACTATTATATAGTGTCATCTTTTAACATCTCGGGAGTGGTAAGCATATATAGTATGGTATGGGATGAAGTTAAAACATTTCTCTCAATACAGAAAAAAAAAATAACATCTGAGATGAAGTTTGGAGATTCTGAAAAAACCCTCGTGAAAACTTATTTTTGGTATTCTTATTTCTCATGAAGCTTCAATTTTTGAACAAAAATTGTGGAAACTTCAAAATTTCCCATGAGATAAAAATTCCAAATTTTGACCAGATGTGCTTGGGAATCATGACAGATAGAGAGCTAAATGTCAGCTCCCACTTCAACACTGTAGGTAAGAGAGCAAATATGGACATGTAGGCAAAGAAATATCAAGTTGCTGTGGTGTTAGGGAGATTAGGACTGCAGTGTTGTAACCTTTGTTTTTATATATCTTATGAGCCAGGGTTCAGAAGAGTGCTTCTTGTGGGGACCATAATCATAGCAATCTATTGATTTAGTTCAAAGCAAAGGTTAACAGCTCATTTAGTTACACATGTCTGTGAAAATCAGGTTTTACAGTATGGGGCTCTCTGATACAGCTGACGAAAGCTTATCAAGGTCACATGGCTGTAAGGGGAAGCTTGAACAATTCAGAGATAAGGTGAAGAATTTTGTAGCTAAGACTAGTTATTTCACTGGCACAATTTCATTTTTTGGTGCAGCCTCAGTAATCTTTAAAAAAGATTTGGAAATATTCTTGAAAGAGATTCTGCACCCTCTGGGTACATTGCAGGCACACTGAGAGAAAGTTGAGAGCCTTTCCTATCCTGCTAATCCCAAAATTGATGAGGGATTTCAAATCACCCAGGGGATACTGGAGTGGTAGCAGAAAGATTTTGTTTTCACTGGGGACTGATTTGCACTATAGTTAGTGACAACAGAAATATCATGCTCTTCCTCTGTGTCATGGTTTAACCCCAGCCAGCAACCAAACACCACGCAGCCGCTCACTCACTCCCCCCCACCCAGTAGGATGGGGGAGAAAAATCGGGAAAAGAAGCAAAACCCGTGGGTTGAGATAAGAATGGTTTAATAGAACAGAAAAGAAGAAACTAATAATGATAATGATAACACTAATAAAATGACAACAGCAATAATGAAAGGATTGGAATGTACAAATGATGCACAGTGCAATTGCTCACCACCCGCCGACCGACACCCAGCCAGTCCCCCGAGCGGCGATTCCCCGCCCCCACTTCCCCGTTCCTATACTAGATGGGACGTCCCATGGTATGGAATACACCGTTGGCCAGTTTGGGTCAGGTGTGCCCTGGCTGTGTCCTGTGCCAACTTCTTGTGCCCCTCCAGCTTTCTCGCTGGCTGGGCTTGAGAAGCTGAAAAATCCTTGACTTTAGTCTAAACACTACTGAGCAACAACTGAAAAAATCAGTGTTATCAACATTCTTCGCATACTGAACTCAAAACATAGCACTGTACCAGCTACTAGGAAGACAGTTAACTCTATCCCAGCTGAAACCAGGACACTCTGCTTTGCTCTTCAATTTTTGTCCCTAAAGGAGCAAAAAAATATCTTTTTCTCATCAGATTTGTTCACTGCCTTCCTATGTCATTTATGATGGGATTAAAATTTTAGGTTTTTTCTTCAAAGCTCCCGGTTTCCCTGCTCCTTCCCTCACACTTCACATTTTTTGACAGCCCAGCTTCTCTTTCCTTTTCTCCTGTTTCAGCTTTCTCCTTTTCTCCATGTTTTCCTTTGTACTTGAAGAAAAAAAACAAACCACAAAATTTCTTCCTGTTTTCAGCCACCTTCTTCAAAGTGAAGATTATGGCTATTTCTTTTTTCATTAATTATCACAGCTCTGCACAGTATAATGCATTTGTTACCTATGCCAATTTCCTGAACAGAGACAGACAGCAAGATTGTTTTTTTATGATACAAAGCATCATCCTAATGACATTTCTTCCCAGAGGGAGAGAGAGACAGAGGGAGAGAGGGAGAATTTTCTGTTTTCCTGCTTCCAGCTTTATCTACTTTAGGATCAACCATTCAATCCAAGCTTAATGAAGTAATTAGGTCAGTGTGAGGCAGTTTCCCAAGGGCAGAGCCTTTTGGAATTTTTTGTTCTTTCTTAAATGAAGAGATGTTATCCAATATAGCATGGTTCCTACAAACTATGTTGCGTAATGCACATTTAATCTGTATATGTAACACAGCTCTGCAGCAAGTCATGATTATTCAAACTAAACCTGGTGACATTTCAATGTGTCTCCTATTTTCCTTTTTCCTCTTATTTTTCAGGACCCAAAGAGCTTCTATTTCTTGTAAATACTCTTGTTCTGTATTGCTACCAGCAATCCATGGAATTTTTCTCAGCGATGAGAAGATTGTGTATTGCAGCTCAGTTAAGTACTTTTTCACTGTCCAAATGAGTAGATTGTGGCAGCAAGCCACTGTACTATCTACACAACAACGTGCACAAAGTTGTGTCTGTACAGTATGTGACAAAGAGGTCTATATGTAACTCACAGTGCCATTAATATATTTTCCTATTAATAAATGATACAAATGTCCTGTGACATTCTATACATTGCATTTCAGATACAACTGTATTATTGTTTCATTGACATCAGTAACAGTCAGCTACTGTTCCTTTACAAACTAGAAATGCTAGAGTGAGAAAAGATTTCCTACATCAGTTTAGCTATAAAGATTAATTGCTGGAAAGCCATAAAATACTTCTGTGTTAATCAGTTTAAGTAGCAATAATCTCTTTCTGGAACTAGAAATTCATTAATTAATCATCCCAACTGTAAATGCAGTCTAGGCAGAAAAATCAATAAAAACCCCAACCATTCTTTTAAGGTCAGATGTTATCAACCAAAACTCTGCTGTTTTACTTATGCAAGACTGCACATCTAGTTAAAGATAAGGCAACCACTGCTGCAAAAAACTTTGTATATGTGATGACGAATTTTTATAAAGACCTGCAAAAAAGTATTTTCAGTTTTACTGAACTTGCTTTTGTTCTCATCCTTCTCACACCATTACTGCCTCATTTTGCACTGCCCATCCATAAGCAGAGAAGTAGGATTTTCATTTAGCATAAGGCAAAAGGGCAGATTTGATCATTATTGAATTTGTAGTCTTAAGAGGTATTATTATACAGAAGGACCTGGGAGATTTTCCTAGTATGGATATAACTTCTAGATAGTGAAAAGTTTTACATATCTTCTGGAAATTCATGAACGAATGAGCAATAAATAATTAACAGTTTCTCATAAGAAAAAATGGGGCAGAGGCACTCAAAGAAATTATAATAGATGTAAAACCAGCTAAAGGCATTATTTTTCACACACAAGATTACAGTGTGGTACGCAATAGCACAAGATGCACTTGGTACTGAATCCTAAATTGCTATCAGATTTATCTAAATAAACAAGATTTATCCTACAAAAGAATTTTGAAAGAAAATTCCATCAAGGACTATTAAGCACTATTAAGTGCCTCAAAGACAGACTGTTGCAGATACGAGACACATATTCTTATAGTTTTCATGCATTCTTTCCCTAAATATCAGCTTCGGGCCTTTGAGAGAGGCAGGATCTTTGGCCTTTAGTCTGTCCTTAACATGAGTATTTCTTATCTTCTGCCCTAGCTTTTGCATTGTATGACTCACCCGTCTGTATTTCTGTCAGCAGATGGCATTACTCAATATGACCCATGAATGTAAACAGAACAAAAGGGAGTCGATTGTTTCAGAAAAGGAAGTCTTCATCAGAGTATGATAACAAAGTAGTCTGATCTATTTTCGTTTTGGAAATTCCACTCTGAAAGTTAGGCAAAAGAGAATAAATTGGTTCTCAAATATATCCCTTAAAGGATTACATAACGTGAAGCAAGAAACTAATTTTCTAGAAAAAACATGAATTGCAAGTTGTGGTGGGTTGACCCTGGCTGTGCTCTGTACCCCATGCTGAGCAGGTGTGTGCCTGAAGGAGGTTGTGACCCCGTGGGAAGCCCGCACTGGAGCAGGCTCCTGGCAGTACCTGTGGCCCCGTGGAGAGAGGAGCCCACTCTGGAGCAGGTTGCTGGCAGGACTTGTGACCCCATGGGGGACCCACGCTGGAGCAGTCTGTGCCTGAGGGACTGCAGCCCGTAGAAGGGACCCACGCTGGAGCAGTTCGTGGAGGACTGTCTCCCATGGGAGGGACCCCACGCTGGAGCAGGGGAAGAATGCAAGGAGTCCTGCCTCTGAGGAGGAAGGAGCAGCAGAGACAACGTGACGAACTGACTGCAGCCCCCATTCCCCATCCCCCCTGTGCTGTTGGGGGGAGAAGGTAGAGAAAATCAAGAGTAGAGTTGAGCTGGGAAGGAGGGAGGGGTGGGGGGAAGGTGTTTTAAGATTTGGTTTTCTCTCTCATTACCTTACTCTGATTGGACTGGTAATAAATTAAATTAATTTTCCCCAAGTCGAGTCTGTTTTGCCCATGATAGTAATTAGTGAGTGATCTCTCCCTGTCCTTATCTTGACCCACAAGCCTTTCATTATATTTTCTTTCCCCTGTCTGGCTGAGGGGGGGAGTGATAGAGCGACTTTGGTGGTCACCTGGTGTCCAGCCAGGGTCAACCCACCACAGAAGTGCAGTATTTAACTCAGAACATTCCTTGAAGTGTAAATGTGAAAAAAACTCTCCAAATTCCATCTCTCATGGCTGTAATAAAAGATTCTGCTGTTGAAATGAATATGTATTACCAAACAAAAGAGTCTATTCCATTAAAATGGCAATATTGAAGAATCCAGCTTACCAGACTAATGACTAGTTTCACCATCCTCACTCACGTTACAAATGTCTTGCTATATGAATACACCTGATGAAATGTATGTGACTACCTCTCCTGATAATGATGTGGGTAGAGTTTATTCATCCTTCAAAAATTCAAAAATAATTCCGATTATCAATGGGGAATGACCATGTGAGATGGGAGAGAGAATCTTTTGGGGGCTTTTGTTCTTTTCAGCAATACTGATAGAAATTTTATGAATATGTTAATTCCCAAAAAGCAGACCAAAGCAAAGATGAGAAACAGAATGGCATCTGAACTGCATGAAAGATTGCATTCAAATCAGGATTAAAAAACCAGTGTGGCTCACCTCTGCCTACACTGGATAAAAAAACTTGTGGACTTTGGAAGAGAGATAAGGACAAAGTATAACCGACCGAATCCTCGGTTATGTAGGTTACTCACCAAGTGAAATCATTTCTCTTTGTGAATCATTCCTCGACTTTCCAATCTCTTCCAGAAGTCAGGAACCTTCTCAGCAAATGCGCAGCCACCTTCAAATTTACAGGCTTTCATAAACTGCTTTTTGTTGATCACAATATTCTCATAATAAACTTAAATTGGCTTTCAGTCTGTGTTTCACCTTATTTAAGTTGCATATTTGGAAATATTTACAAATACAGGGAATGTGACTGACATCAGGTTGAACACTGACACTGGTTAAACCATTTGTCCTGGTTTCATTTCAGACATCTAACTTAGATACCACATCTCTTCTTCCCCTTTTTACTCTCCCCACCCTCTGAAGGCTTCTACCCTTCTCCCTTTGACTATGAGGAAAAGATAAGCCTCTCAGTTCCTTGAAACACACCTAAGCCCCACACCTAAATTGAGACAATGCAGATGGTGAAAATACTCATTAGTGTGTAACTACATCTAGTGTTGAAACAATGCAGAGCAATCCCTTTGGAAAAATACACTACTAAGAATTTACACACATATCTCATGGTCCACTGAAAGAGAAATCTTTTGATGGGGGAATGTTTCCAAGCAGCAGTTTTTTCTTAGAAAACGACCTCACTGAAAATTTAATGGAAAACTTTTTAAAGAATTTCCTTCGTTTATACTGTTTATCTTTCTAAATGTTTTCAATGAATGAGGATGTTCAACAGCGTAATGCCTACAAGGATAATTTTAAAAATTATGGGAAAAAACTCTATATGACAAATTATTAATGTACATTCATGTTTAAAAGCAGAAAAACTCTGACAAGTTATCTTTGCTTTAAGCTGGATTACTGCAGCTAAAGATACTATGCTATTCAGAACGTAATTTACATTGCTGTTAAAATTCTGTTTGCAAAACTGAATGCATTTAAGAATGCAGCTGGGTTGAATGATTTCAGAGTACATTTATTCAACTCTAAAAATTTGCAAGTCATATTCTTACTTCAGGAATTTCTTTCTGAAAAGTCTTTTTTCATTGACTTTAAGCCTACCAAAGAGATATAACTTTTCTTACATTAGTATAATAAATAATGAATAATTAGTATAATGAAAAGAATTGCTGCTATATTTTTATTTTTGCTTTAAAAAAAGCAGTTTATTTAGACAATAATTTTATGTTTTTCTAAAACTGGAAATGCATTGAAAACTCTTGTCGCCCCTACTTCTGTACAGTTTTAGGGAAATATTTTTATAAAAATCTTCTTCATCAAGAAATACCCAAGAAAATTAATTCCATTCAAACATCTGCAGTATTTCTGTGTATTCCTAATTTGGCAGATCTTGCAGGGGTGATTTTCATAATGTGCTTAGCACCACCCTCAGGAAATCTTTAAGATGTCTCCCATAAAACTGGAGAAATGTCATATCACTACTTTTTAAAATACTTGCTTATTTCTTTCTACCAGGGAAAGCTAATTATGTGCGACATATGAACAAGCATGAGAACTCATGCATACTCCTAGTTAAAAGAAACCTATAGCCTGAAAAAAAAAAAAAAAAAGTATTTCCACAATGGGTTAGAGGAGCAGCAGGTGAGAAAAAGATGTATGGGGGAGAATTGCAGATTATAGCTACCCATAGCTAATTGCTGTTTAGATGAAACATGTGCATCTGTTTTCAGCAATTAGTGTGGAGATCAATAGAAAACATATATATTTAATTAGACATATGGTTCATTTTATTGTAATTGGAACCCCATGTCACTTCTGGCTCTCCATATGCAGTATGCTCTAAATTGTTTTCTGGGGTGTATTTGCATCATATGGAAGGTGAAGCACAGACACCAGCTGATACTCAGATCTTACTGTCTTGTGGCGCTGTTAAATGTAGGCATTTATGGTGATTTAATCAGACAGAAACCAATAAAACTTTGATTTTGAATGTCATTTAACCCTTTCCCTGATGACTGACCACACTGCATGTCTTGTAACAACCACAGCTGTTAACACCACATCTGTTCACCAGTGTTTGAGCTTACCACTACTTTGAAGAAAACTGTTTCCCAAATCTCTAAAAATTAAAGAAATTTTCATTTCAACCCTTCTGAGAAACAGGCATATTCAGAATAAGGAAGAATGGTAGTGGGCTTATGACATTTTACTCACTGAATACACCTTAATCAGTGATTTAAAAAAAAAAAAAAAAAAAGAATAGAAACAGATAAAAATCTTCCAGCAAAGTCTGAATAGACAATTTCACCCCAGCTCCTCAAATTTGTCCATTTACATAATACCTGGTTACTGTAGGTCAATCTCATATATATTAAACTGTAAATGAGGGGAAGCTTCCTCTGCAGTGTCTAAGAGCAGATATAAAAAGCAACAGAATTTGAGAGGGTATTAGTAAAGCTTCTTATTCTCAGTGCTCAAACTGTCTGTTTGTATATGTGTGATATCACAAAATGTGTTCAGAAACATTTTGTTTAACTCCAGTATCTAACTTAGACTAGTTTATATGCTAATTTAAGTATTCCAATATTGTTTTCCAGAGTTTTTATTAATTTAGCAGATATAAAATGAATGAAACAGGAACAATTTAATGAAAATCACAACTTTCACATAGTTCTTGCTCAGAATACCTCACATTGTAAACATCTGTCTGGTTCAGGCTAGTGGATCTATTTTAAGCAGAACTAATTAATAGACAGAGCAAGAAAGCTCTGTTAGAGAGGCTGAGGGAAATGGCAGAAGGAAAGTTGCATCAACAGTAGGTGACAACTGTTCCTTAGACTTTCACATTAAAAATTCTATGCTCAGTCTAATAAAGGATGCAGACACCAAAAAGTATGGCAGTGAAGGTATTCTTTGAAAGGATGAATGGGTAGCTTTGACCTGTTAAATGACCCTGTAGCTAAAGCTTGCAAACAAGAACTAAGAGCTGAAGTAAATCAGATCTGTCTGGATGAAAGATTGCAAAACCACATATCAGGAGAGCAACTTTGCAATCAGATATGGGATATTCTTGGTAAGGGAACTTTCCAGTCCTCTTGTTTTGTGCTCTGATAATGTCAGGAAAGGATTGCTGTTTCATGGGGAGAGAAGAAAAGCAAAAGCATTAAAGTGCTGAATCTTACCTTTGGATCCCTTATATATAGCTGCGTATACATTTTGTATGGTGAGACATTCAATGTGCATAAACAGTCTTTGCTTCCAGGATTATGTTTCAGGAATAGGAATCTTTGAACCAAATACTCTAAACAACGACTCAAAACTGAATATTTCCTCTCAATGCCCTTCACTAGAATATTTGATCATATGCACTAAGAATGTCACTTTTCAGTCTAGCATGAGTGTAAACTAACCATGACTTTACCTTAAGGTACTGGCCTAAAAACTTCTGAAGTTGCTGAGCAGCCTTTTTATAAGAGGTAGAAGATACAGATTTGGCATTCCTCAAGTTGAGGACAAATTTTAACCTTTTTTCCCACTTCTTAGGGAAACATTCTAGACTAATAGTAGGCACCATCACCACTATTTTTTATGAAGTCTGGTCCTGCCAGAGAAGGAGGTCTGGGAAATTATTCTTCTCAGGAGGCTTATATGGAAAAATCTCTCTCTATAATTAATTTGGGGAGAAATTATGCAAAACACTCTTCAAAACAGAGCAAGGTTGGATTTTAAGTGCCTGAAGAATGTTAAAATTAAAGAGTAAAGCATTTGTAGATTTAGAGGCAAGTTTATTAGGAAGTTTCTATATTGCCATCTTGGGTATTGGTCCTGAAACTCTATCCATGCCTCCTTTAAAAATTTACATTCTTTTTTCTTAAACACATCTGTCTGTAACTGTACAAGCTTCCTAAGATGGTTTTGGGCTCCCTCTTCCCTGTCTTTGTTCACTGCATATTGGTAGAGGAGTCCATTGACACAAGACACCTTTGGCACTAAGGCAACAGCTGTATAGAGACACACTTCTAGCAGACAAGTCAGCTGCATTAATTTGTTTTGTCAGAAACTTGTTCTTTGTCTTAGTTATATAAATGGGCTCAGAACAGAGCAGCCAGGGAGCAAGCATTAGAAATGCCAGGGAACATCATGTAGTTCCTTTCTCATGCACTGCTTCAAAGATCCACTTTGTCCTGCCTAATATTTTTTTCCTTCCTGGCCCTTTAAAGTGCAACTGTCCGGATCAAAAGTATTATTCTTGGACTAATGCCTATGAATATTGTCAGTAATTGCCCCAATTAATGGGAACTTTCTAAGTATTATTGCCTTTGAATAAATTGTCATCACCATCCCTGTTTTACAAGGGGAAATTTCTTTCTTTGGTATCTGAATTCTTGCTTGCCTCATGCTGCAGCCTCAGATATTGTTGCTGGACAGAGGCCTGGGCATGGAGCGCACTGAAGGCCAAAATATATAAAAAAAAAAATCCCTCTAGAAATCCATCGAAAGTGAAATTGTGTGTGTGAAGTTTTGTTTTCGCAGAGTTGACAGAAGTGCAGCTGGCTCGGCCAGGGGACAGAGCATGCTGTGCTGAACTCTTATGTGATGCCCCGTCTGCAATGGGAGGAAGGGGACAGCTCACATGGCAGTACCAGTCTGCTTTGCAAGACATATTAACAGTTGATTTCCTCCTTCCCTACTTTGTTCAAAATGGTTGTATAACTCAGGATAGTATCAGCCTTTTTGGGTGACAAGGCCAGGTTTATTGCAAGGGCCACATGGGCTACCTTGCATGAGTGGGCATGTCCCCACTCATGATGCTGGGCTTCCCAGCCACGTGTTGGCTGTGCAGCAGGATGTGACCCACAACTGATGGGCATAAGAAAACAGCATATTCAGATCAAGACGTATAAGTGAGAGTGTTGCTCCTAGCTCTCACCCAGGCAGTGGCTACCTCATCTGTGTTGATAAAAGCACTGCGTGGCATTGGATGGTGTTTCAACAGCAGGCCACGGAGGAAGGCAGCAGAGCGGTGTCTGTGTGAACAGCGCTGCCAGTGTCTGTCCTGCTCACCAGGAGCCCTCGTCCTCTGACCAGGAGTTAAGCACCGGACTGCTCCAACACCTTCTGCACATTACCACCCCCACAGAGATTATGCCTCTGTTCAGGCTGAAAGGATTATTATTTACCTCAGCCTCTGCCACAGAGTAGATGTTGGCAAATATTGACTCTTTTCTGTCTAGCACTGGTCCTAAGAATCAAAGAGAAAATAAGTCCAAACAAAAGGCTTTAGCTCCATCTTGGGATTTTTTACATTTCATGAGGAATGATGAGGCTATCCTCTTCTCTTTAAACAGATTTTAAAGTTCTGTTGGCATCAGGAGGATAGGTGCAGACCAGGTAAATGTTTATGGATGTAACTGCATTGCCTAGAGATCAGAGATCCATGCTAGGAAATGCAAAACTACTGCTGCCACCTCAGTGAAAAGCTTGTGGCCATCTCACTAACAACTTCTCTAAATACTTAGCTGCTCTGGGGAAATGGGAAAATGTCATCTCCTCCCTGCCCGCAGTTATTTAAATGCTCCAGTGTCAACCAATATTATTCTGCTTTCGTGTTTTTCTCGGTTAGACAGCTGCTGGCTCTGCCTTTATGGGAAAGCCACCCTTGAAGTCACTTGACCTCTTGGTGCCTTAGTCAACACAGAGGGAACATTGAATAAAACCAGGATGTTGCTAGAAATCATATGACTCATTTGAAGTGGGAAGGGAGGCCATTTGGGGAGTTGTTTTTCTTTCTCCTTGGGTAAATAAGAGTTTGGCTTATTTAATTACATGCAAAGGTGTACAGATTCTGTTTTGCAAGAATATATTTTCACAGTCCAGCAGTCATCTTTAAAAGGTCAACAGTTTTATATGAAAAAGTAGCATACCTTTTGATCTGAAGCAATACCCTGTACTTCTTGTATTCAGATACCAGGATCACTGCATGGGAAGCATTGGCATATAGATGATATCTGCTTTATATATCAAGACTTTAATTTGGTTTATAATTCTGTTTAGAAGTGTAACAGAATTCTTGTTACATGTAAAACAATTTAATAAATTCAAAATACAATTTTTTCTCAGAGACAAAATATCACAACCTATAGTGATGACTTTTTCACTATCATGACCCAGCAGCCTCCCCAAAGAGCTGCCAGCAATTGCCTGGAGGTCATGAGCTTGTTTCCTTCCCTTTTTTCTGGCCTTCTGCCAAAGCAGATTTGTTCAGACATTAAAACCAGGTCTACTTGCTGCTTCAGTATACCAGCAATACCTAATCATCCTACTCTGCCAAATCATGGAGTGGATTTACTGAAGTACCGTCGGAAGTAGGACTAAAGGTACTGTGTTGCTTTAGAAGTGGGCTGAATATAAAAAAATACAGAACCATGAAATCAAGAACCAGGTGGCAACACAGGTGGAAGCAGTAAAGCTCGAAACCTCAAACTGGAAAAATGCACGTTATCTATTAATCTATCAGAAGGACAGTGTCTAACTATTTTTCTCACGTCTGATGTCAGTTAGGTTCTCAATTATAAAGTGTTATACCTTACTGAAAAGAAGAGGCATTTAAATATTGAATTGATGTGAAGCTGTCAAATAGTGAGCAATTCCAGAAGGCTGACCCGTTCATTTAGACACTTGTAATGCAGACTGAGAAGTTCTGGAGGAGCATGATAGGAATTCTAGTACAACCTCATTGTTATATATCTGGACACAGAATATCTCTGCTTGCAAGCAAAGATCAAAATGATTTTGATTGGAATGCAACGTTCTACCATAATTTGTTATTGCAGTGCACTGCTAAAGAGTGCATGGTTAGAAGTTTTCCTTTCACGATCCCAGACAAGCACTTTCTTTAGCTTTGGCGAAGGGAGCCTTCACCTCATCACTCCTGATATTTTCATTTAGCTTTCACATTTGATTTCAAGATCAGAAAAGGTTACATTGAAACCATGCAATATTTACAGCTTCACATGGCTTTTGGGACCACCAATATATTATGAAAGGTTTGTGAGCTTTAGTGGGTCAGTTGACAGCCCTGGTCTGCACTATCATCTGAACAGGAAAAGATTGAATCAGGATGACCTCAGAATCCTGAAATGCCTCTGATGCTGTGGCCCTCTCAAAATTCTGACATCCATTTATTGGGAGAAATAAACTCTGTAATAATGGCAGTAAAATAAATGGCTGCACATACAGTATGAGAAAACTGCATATACCGGATGACTTGAAAGTCCATAAAAGCAACACAGAAGAAACAGATGCATCAGTGAATCAGAAAACAAAGGGCAATGGTTAATTCCAGAGGAGAGGATACATAAGCAGTTTAAAGACATGGCTGGAAGCCCAAATTTTAAGAGAAAGCCTTTGTAGAAAGGGTGACATTAGTTAGCAAGGCTATAAAGTAGGGGCTGTGTTCAGACTTGGGGGTCTACTGGTTTCTGCTCACAGAAGGTGTTGATGCTCTCACTGAGAAGGGACCAGCCCATCAAGAGGGACAAAACACAGGCTTGCAGCTGGTGCATACGCCGAGTTCACAGCACAAGCTCAGGAGTCCTGGGAAGTATTTTCATCTCTCCAAACTCCTTCAGGGAAGGTGTGACTCAAGATGGAGCTGTGCCTAAACACTACAATTAATATGCATGTTAACATGACAGATACTCTTCAAGTTGAATGTACTCGCAACACAGGTTGTATGCGTAAGGCTGCTTGTTATTTACAGTGTACTCCACTAAATCCCAGTTTGTCTTAGTGATGCGTCCTGTTAAGTACCCTATTCATAAGGCAAATAAAGTTATATTGACCATAATCACATGCTTGTTTCATAACCCCTTGCCTATTGTGAAGCACTGGTAGATCTGTGTAATTCAGAGACCTCCCTCTTGACCTACTTCAGTGATAACTGTTTTTTGTTCCATCCTTTGATAAACATTATTCCACATCTGGAAGACAGTCCCACATATTTGAATATCTGTAACAGATGTTTTGCATATAATTTAAAAATAGTTTTAAAGTGAAAGTTTAAAGAGTTGCTGCATATTACTCTTAATGTTCTTATATTGTTCTTATTGAAAACAAATATTTTGTAAGTTTGCTTCCTCTACCATTACAGCAGCAGCAATGCACAATGAACTCCAGTTAAGTATAAGAGAGGTTTCCACCCAGCATAATGCAAAATCCTGATGCAGAACTGCCCCCCCAACCCTATACTAGAAACAATTATCTCATACTGAATCTCCTTGTAAGTTACAAAAAGGTTTTATATTCCTCACAGGCTGTAGGTAACCAAAAGTTATTGTTTATCAACAAATTTCATAAGTGGCTTAAACTCTGATATTAATGCTGTTACAGCAAGGACTATTTTGTATGCAGACATGCACTCTCTAGGCATAAAACTTCCAGTAGGCTTCATCCTCCATTCTCTTTCATTGATATTGTCTCCTACTAACTTTAAAATCTCTGTTTTCATGATTTCTCTTCAATTCCTAGCGAGGCATAAGAGAAATCAATGCAGTGGATGATGTCAGTAGGCCTTTATATTTGAAATCTCAAGGATAGAGTAAGCATGGGAACAGCAGTATTATCACAGACCTATTTGGCTCTCCACAAACCACAGCTGAATCACACTAGTCAGTGGCACCGTTGCATCTGTTCTGTGCATTATTTAAAAAGTTTCAGTCCTCAGTGTGCTCTAGATAGTAGACATTTTAAGTGCATGTGAATTCTTAAGGAAATCCATTCTCGCCCAATAGTCTAAAAGTAAAGAAAAAAGCCTCACTGCTCGGTAAGTGGTTAAACTCTGTTACCTAAACATAAAATAGGTTTGTTCTCTTTACCTGCATCGGTCTCCACCCACAGGTATGTCTGCAGAAACTACTCGTTCATAAAGTTGCTGAATTGTTCATTGTATTAGCCAAAGGGATTCTGAACTTTATTGCTAATGGGTCTGAAATAGTTATTCACAATCCAAATATTCACTTCCTCAAAAACAGTAAGGAAAAAAAAAAAAAGAGATTTGATTTTGCAACAATAATAGCACAAATATATACTGGAAAGTTTATTACATTATAAATCACTGTTATAAAAGAGTTTTCTTTGGAACAGTTATAAAATAAATTGATGAAAGAAGATAAATAGAATGATTCATATGTTCATGTGAACTCCGCTAAGCTACTTATGAAGTGAATGAGAATTAGTGGTTTGTAAGAAGTCTCTGCTTTCTTAGCTATGAAGTTTTGGTGTTTGACAGAAGACTCTGATTGAAAATAATGACCTCATCTACTGATTTACAATTGACCATTCTGTTATTAGGGATATAACGAGGCTATCTGCTAATTAGAGCTTATTGGGGCTCATTATCTAGAGACTGACAATTCCCATAAAATAAGAGGGTATGCTGGAGACATCTATGTCTCAGCTACAGTCTGGCACTCTGGTATCATTTGAGGACTGTAATTTTGAAAAATAACTGAAAACCTCATGGGCTGTGAAGAGGAGGAAGCAGACAGTATAAAGGCTGGGCACTGTGCCACTGTAAATACAGAAGTGTTTGCCATCCATCACATCACTGGTCTGGGCAATACCCAGAGTTATGCCTCCAGGCCAAACTCAAAATCAGGTTTTGTGGCTCTCAAAAACAATTAACTGAATCTGGTATTTGTTTAACCCTTTATTGCTTATGGAACATATATGAAATATATCCATAGATCAACCACATGTACTGGCTGGTGTTCCTGTAAACCTGAAGAAAGTAGGGTATAGAAAGTGTTCAGATTAAAGAGCGGTAATGCTGAAAAATATTTCTTCCTAAATGTGGGATCATAGAGAATTAAGAAAGTGGTATTTGATCCTCAAACGTTGCAAAGAATCTTCTAGAATAATTATAACTTTTTTTCTATTTTCTGCTTTCATAGGCTTTTGGCACATTTCCAAATATTCTGCAAACCCAGTAAAGTCAGTGAAGTTTCTTAGGTATAACTGAGACTGAAAATATATCTTTCTGAGCTTTGTCTTGCTTCCTCTTTTGAGAGTAAACATAGACACCTGTAATTATGGAAAATTCTTGTCAAACCATTTGTATTTTCAAATGGTTTTGTAATAGTTGCAAGCAACTCTGTGCAGTTTTGGGCCTTGCTCTGTTCTGGTGCTTGAAGAGTGGTGCATACATAAGGTACAAATGTATCTCTTGTGGCTTCCTTCTGAGCAAAACAATGATTAACCATACATTCCTTTTCCTGACTGTGTAGAATATCTTGGCAGATTTCCCACCTTCAAGTGTTTGTATGTCTCAGTGGAGGCATGCGGTCTGACAGCACCTTTTAATATTAATACAAACCTTGCCATAGCAACATGAGTGTTGCCACAAAAAGGTCACTCAAAGTCACTTAGATGAATAATTTGAATTACTATGGGGAAAATTCCAGATTAAGCCCAGCTTCCCAAAATTGTTGTAAGACACACAATTGTTTCATTCTCAAACTCTGGCTCAGTTTTGCATTCCCCGTCCATTTGCAAGGAAACATGGCTTCATTTTTCATTAGATCTTAATAGCAAGAAGTAAGAATACACAGGACTCCAGCTTTAATTGCCAGTAAGTTGCAGCACTTAAAAGTGATTTATGGTGAACACAGAGAATCGGCCCCCTTAACCAACAAGGTCTGTAGGCCCCGACCCTCAGTAGATGTTCCTTCCCTTCATGGCAGCTCTCAGGAAAGAGTCTCTGTAAGGGTGGTAAACCTCCTCCAAGTGCTCAGGGCTTCAGTGAGGAGATGGAGGAAAGGACTCAGCCCTCAGAGCCACTTCAGTGAGATGCAGGAACCAACTGGCTGCAATCATCAGTACTTTAGGCTGATCTGTCTGTTATGTTGTAGGACAGAGAAGAGGGAATTAATAAAAAATGGAAAAAAAATGTGCACTGACGTATCTATTAGTGCAGAGCTAAGATCTGGGTCAGGCAACAGGCAGTTTTTATAACCTCTAAGTGTACCTGACTTTCTCCTCACATAAAAGCAAGGGACTGATGTTCTCCTATGTGAGTCTGACCATAGTTTTCAGTACAAGAGCGTTAATTACAGTGGCAGAGAAGAGCCCAGGTACATAACAAACAGTTTACATGATATTTCCTTTAATCTGTCCCTTCACTTACTCTCTGTTCTGTGAATCACGGGCACAAGATTTTCCACAGGAAAAGTTGAAGTTAATAGGTGAAACTCTTGACCTGAAGAAAATAATGCTGAAACCCTCCAACCCCATGCTAATAATTCCTACATGACTCCGTGGTTCCTGAGTTCAGGCCAGAAGACAGCCAGAAATACCATGAGAAACCATCTCTGGTTAGGCCACGCTGCCATCCCTTCTTCAGACCACACCATGACTCCACAGGCTAAGGTAAATTGCGAGGCAATATTCACTGTGCCCTCGTCTTAAGTTTGCCCATGTACTAAAAACAGGAACAGGGGAGGTATCAAACACCACATGTAGAGGATGGAACTCCAGCTATACTCTGAGCTCAGCTACCCTGAGGAAACAACTCTTTTCATGCTTTTTTGAGAGAATACTAAAGAAGAAGCAACAGGCTTCTGTTTTTAAATGAGATGCACTGTACAATTTAACTACTCTTTTTGTAAGTTTGGTAAATGCAAAAGCCTTCAGAAAGATTTTTCAGAAAGAAACTGTGGGCTCTTCAGAGCATCTCTACTTTGGATTGGTGCTTAAAGATGCCAAAATCTCTTTGCCTTTTGAAGTCCACTCATCATTTGTAAAGGGAAGTACTGAGGAAAATTTATAGGATGTATCTGGTACTTTGGGCAAACATGAAAAGATTTAACAGAAACAAAAGAAACCATAGAGTTTACTTTTATCATGTGCTCAAGGATCACAAAAAAATATTTCACAAGAATCAAATAGCTGGAATGGGTGTGGCTGGTTTGAAGCAGCATGAAAAGACAAGAAAATTTGTCTGTGCTCGGATCTTAAACTGCTGCTTGGTGAGTATTTTGTATGATGATAATTTCTTTGCTGAAGTTGAGGGAAGGTGCTACAAGTGGCAGCTATGAGATGATCATGTACAGAGAGTCTGTCCCCATTGCTGTTGGCAGCACCACAGAAGAGCCAACTGTGAAAGCACTGTTATCCATGTGAAGATGTGGAGACCACTCCCTTCGAGGGACCTTGGAGTTGAAAATAGTCCCAAAGGGTTCCTCAAATAGCTAAAAGAAGGCATCATCCTTGACCAGCTATGTCTCAAAGTTTTGTCCTGAAAAACAAGCAAGCTAGAAAATTACTGAGCTGTGATGACTTTATTAAGGCTGCCAAATGAAGCATGCAAAAGAGTAATCTTAACAACCACCCCCCCACCCCGTGTATACGTGGCAAAGGGATTTTAACTAACTAATTTAATTGCTTCCAAGACCTGCTGACTTGTTAAGTGTACAGATGGTGATGAAACAGCTCTGCTGAAGAAGTCCAGGTTCTCCTGTTGAGACTTGGAGGCACAATGCCAGAGCCCGCTCTGTGCTGCCAGCTTCCACTGAGCTGGGAAATATACAGACGCTATCCCACATAGGCACTACAGTCCTGAGGATCACAGGAAAAAGCACAGAAAAAAACATCAATACTGTCTTGACTACTGTTTAAACACTTTGCAGTAAATACGGCTGGGGACCAAACACTAAACACACAGAGAAAACAAATTTTTAAATACCTGCTTATTAGGGACACCCCATCCGTGCTGAGCATTAGACAAGGCAAGGGTGATCTGGGATCCTACCTTAATGCATATGCACAAACCAGCTGGGTTATTGTCACAAAGACAGCCCTCAAGTCTGCCATTTCCTAACTTCTGAATTATATGGTTTTTCATATTGTGTTTTTTCGAGATAAGCTGTGTGTGTATAGTTTTAACATATGGCAGCCAAAGAATTCCAACGAGGAGATCCAGCCTTTCTATAAACCTGCTGAGAATTTTTCTTTTCCTTGAAAACCACAAGAGGTCTTGCCAGAGGTTACATCGATTTTTGTTTCAGTGTAGATTTCTCACTAGAGCAAGTGACTGCAAATCAAGACATCTTTCTTCTGTTACAAATTCAAGCTGGGAAAGTTTGGAGAGATTGATTAAACTTACCTTTCTGTCCATTCAGCTCATACTCCTTCCTGACTTACCTTTGATGCTTAAAATCTTCAGGGCCTAAATTCTTGCATGTTTCTGTCTAAATCCTGACATCATAAAACATTTAAGTGTGTAACTCATGCCTAAGCTCCAGCACATTGCAGAAATATGATAGTGTGTCTTCCCTCCCAATTCCTTTAAGGAGCCTATGTATGTGATGCTTTTCAAGCAAAACACACTGATTAAAGCCCATGTCTTCCCCTGTCCTTCATCACTGAGAAGTCAATGTTGAGAGGGCTTAGGCAGGATGGGGATATCCAAATGCAGATCTTTCCTCTGCCTGATCTGTGTGTGGGATTTAAACCTAGATCTTCTAACCACTGCAAAGCTAGAGATGTTCAGTTCTGATATCCTCTCAGCCTCTCTTGTCCTACTGTGTAAAAAATACTTAAATATTCATTGAGCTTGGACAGAGTGTGAAAATGACTATATTTAGATCCCGACCTCTGCTCATACAGCTACTAATGTGTGTAAAGTGGATCGCCTTCAACAAACAAAGACTCTGCTCAGCTTATTCTATGGTCTAAGTGTAAGGGAGTTCTCTGGGGAGGAAAGCAATTTTATTTCAAAGCCTTGCTCTAAATCAGGTGTAAGGAGGACTTGAACGTAAGGATTCGATGCTTTTATTTCAGCTACAATGACAGCCTTCCTCTCTTGGCTTTTTTTAACACCACTTTGGCATTTACCCTACTTCTGAAAATGATTTGTGGCTGTGAAGTATATGTTAAAGGAATCCTCTGTCCCTCTACTCAAAAATTTGCAGATGAACCACCTTTTACAAAAGAGCTAAATCCTGCTTTTGCCTGGGAATTCACCGTTGGCCAGTTTAAGTTGCCTCACATGTACCTGGCTGTCTTTTCTCAGCCTCCTGGGCTTCAGATATTTAAATGCACTCTATCAGTTGCCTGGCACTAACTTGGCTGTTGAAGATTGCCCATTTGTGCAACTGGGACTCAATTCCCCCATATGTGCTCAGGGCAGACAGGAAGCAGCGTGGTGGCTCTAGTGGCTCTTTGGAGGCTGCAGGGACAGCGAGGGTGACACTGCCTCCTCGGTGGGGTAGCGAGCCCGGAGGGGGAAAGTGCTGGGAGCCCCAGGGCTCAGGTCCCGGAGGGTGGCACCGGGAAGGGCACGGCCCACCCCTCTCTCTGACAGCAGAACCCAGCCCTGCAAAATCAGGTGATTGTGCAAAAGCCAAGTAGAAAACATATGGAAAGAATGAAATCAGGTAACCTTGTAAAAAGACTGCATTTAGAAAGATGAAAAACATGGAGAACAACCTGAGAGGCTTAGCCTGAAGCAAAGGCTACAGGTACTGCCAGCCTTTTCCTGTGCAAACTGAAACCCTTGACCAAGATTCAAGGTATGAGGTAGTTGTTAGCAATACTATGGCTAACCAATATCAGATTGGTACACTTGCAATATTTCATTTTAGAAGGCCTGGTTTTAAGAAATGGAGTGAAGTTAGACTTCCAGAACTTCTCGCACTTGACAAATACTAATGAAAATAGTTTGGGTTCCTTAAAATTGTTATTCACATTTTTCTCTCCTGTTCCCATCCCTTCACATTCCCATAAGAAAGTGTGGTCTCCTAGGCCGTGTACCAAGAAGAAGCTTCAGCTCACCCCAGATAAACTCTGTCAGGATATTACCTCTCTGCTCCATTGCTATTGCTCATTCCCTTTATTTGAGGAGAGGAACTGTGTCTTGCCCCAGTGAGTCTCCTCACCATAGTATAGCAAAAAGCCAGCACTACACTTGAGCCAGTGCAGGGTGCCTTGCATCTTTTATGGTGATCGCAAGCAAAATAAGAGCTGGCAAAGGCAATGTGGTGTTCATGGCACGGCTGCAAGCACAGCCATCACAAGTGTCCGTGAACATGTTTTGTTCTGTGTGCATACCACAAATATGAGTGAAGAAGTTTCTTTCTTTGAATATAATCGTCGGTCATCCTTCAAAGCATAAAAATGCTTTGGGATGGAGTAAATTGTAAGCATGCAATTAATTGAAGTATTTCTTGCAGCTGAGCTGCTCATTGGATTTCATCTGTTCTTATACTGCACAGGCTTTTTTATTTTGCTTCCTGTTCTGTGCTTGTTTTATGATGTGTAAATACGTCACAGGAAGGCTATTGTCAAGGGATTCATGAAACTAACATTTTCTAATTAATAAACTAAGATTCAATAGTGGGTTACACCTAATCTTCCTGAGATCCAACTTGGAACTTTTAAAATTGGTAACTGTACATCATCAGTGAATAAAGCTAACAATGATTCATCCTCCTTAAATAAATCGTGTTTCTCTTCCATAGGCAAATTTAAGAATTTTGCTTATATAACCAGAAAAACTAAGAGAAATTTTTTATGCAAAAAAGATTAATGTTTGATAAAGTAGCACACATAAATTAAACAAACGAAGTGAACAGAACATACGTTAAAAAAACACAGATAAAACCCCCAAAACTATTAAAATTGAAATACCTTGTTCAGGCCAAAATATATTTCAGCCTTGAAAAGGAATGGGTAGTGTCAACATTAAGCTTTCAGCTAGTGCACCTGAAATGCAGTAAATATGTTTTGCTATTATCTGTACCTGTCTGAACTTGTTGTACTATTCCAGGGCTGCTCTCCACACTAGTATGTCTGATGTCTTTGCTTTGAAACAACCAGCCTGTATTGTGGGAAATAAACAGGTCTGTGGCACACCTACTTAATTTTTTTGTTACGCCTGCATTATCAGAGAAGGAATGTACACATAGCAACCTCTCCTGTTTTCTGTTAAAGTAGAGTGACTATTGAATTCTTTCTGGATTACTCTGCAATCTGCAAGAACAAGCAATTACAGTAGGTACAAGGTATTACCTATCAAACCCAGTGTACTTATCGTGTAAGCAGTGAGTGCTTACATGATAGCCATGGTCTGTAACTTAGCTATCTAAAACCCTGCTAAATGTTTTAAAGACCCTTTCACAGGGTTCCCCACCAGTATAAAAAAAAAAAAAAAATGTCAGCAGATTATATGTAGCAGCTGTGTTTTTAGCAGGTCTGGGCACTGAAAACCGCCAAAGATAATGGTTTATGAGACCCAAACTAATTCTTCACTTAAAAGCACAGTGGGCATTCTATTACTCAATGCAACTAAACCAAAAACTTTTGCTTCAATAATGTAATTGAAAACATCAGAAAAAATAAACAAGTTAGTCATCTAAAATGAATGCAAGCCATCTTTGATCCTCGGTTTGACAGTTCCAGGAGCATGTTTCATTCTGATCTAAATTACACTGGGACATCTAAGTTTTTACACTCTAGTGTTTTTTTCAGCTCATTAAAAATAAACATTAATAATCACTTCCCATGTTGAAAGCTGACTATTTCTTCTTGCTTTATAGCCAAATCCTTACCCATGATAGAACTTTAGCGTTTATGCTGTTGCCCCTTCGTTGACTTAATATTACCTCATTACCTTAATAATAAGTTTATTTCTCGAAGGACATTTAATTCTTTATAGGCTATTCCAGGATTTCTATCAGCCACTTATTCAGCAATCATATTTTTGTACATACACTGAGATAAATCTGATAAATTGAGCTTAATTTTCTGTGTGTGGAAGATACAAAAGAGTTGTTCAACCACAGTGGACAGACACCAGGTGTGCATGAGGGTTTGGGCTCTTGTAAAATTACTTTTCAGCTCTCCTAGGAGTTTTCAGAGCCTCTTCCACTTACATTTGTAACCCTTTAGAGCTGGGACTAAATTCAGTCAATAGTACCCAATTTCTCCACATAGGTGAGCCTGTGATTCCCCTGGCAGTGGTGTGCAAGGAGTTCCCCCAGGTCACCCTTTGCCCACAGAGTGCCCTGAAACCTCCTTTCTTTCCTGTGTCAACCAGGCAAGAAGACTTTCTCACTCCTCTCCTAACTCCTACAGATGTGCTCTGGGACTGGTGGAGGATTGGGTACAGGGAGCTGAAAAACATTCAGACAAAGGAATAAGAGCGGGGACAGTTTATCACATTGTCAGCAGCTGATGGAGAGCTTGTTCTTGCCCAAGAAGTTCTGTGTTCCCTGTAAAGTACAGGCATATTACTGAGTATAATTAAAAATATATATATATGTATCTTTGCAATGGCATACGATGCATAAACCACCTATTCTTGAGCCTCCATCTCAAAAAATCTTAAGCTCAGCATCTTCCCTGAGATAACATCTGTCCTTCATTATCTTCACATGCAGGCTTCTCTCTGATGTGTTTGTGAATAGCTCTTTTTTTCTGTGATAACCCTGACATTACAGGACTCTCACTTATATTAGAAAACAAGGGTTTTTTTTGTTGAATTACTAGTACTGAGTCTTTCAGAGTTATGTTTTTAATGAAAGTTTCCATAGATGGTGGATTTTACTTGGATGGCATTATACTTCCATAAAAAATAGTAGGTCTTTATTGTTTCCATATATACCTCTTGCAGTTGTTTTTTGAGCTGGTCACAGGAAAAGCTGATGTCATGTAAAGCTTCTATGAAGGGACCCTTCCAAAATTTTTTGGATCATTGTCACAGAAATAGAACAGAGAAGAAAAGTGTCTGAAAGACCAGAGAAATTTTTACTAACTCACCTTTTTCATATTGAGGTACAAGGCTCAGCTTAGCTATTCCTGGTCATGCTTACACTCACATGAGCCACAGAAAAACCAGTGAGTGTAGTGCTCTCTCTAGCCATGGTTAATTTTAGTGCTAGGTTTTAATTTCACCTTTAGTGTCTGCAGATCTCTACACATAAAACTTCCAGACACCTACATATAGTGAATTCTAGGACAGTGTATATCACTAGCATAACAGATACAAGTCCTATCAACTTCCTATTCTCTTGATTAAACTGAGGATGAATTGTATCTGTAGTTTCAGTTTAACAGTGTCAGGTGTGTAGGATCTCAGGCTCCATGTATCTGGAGAAGATATGAAGGTGCTACTGTTTTCCAAACTTTCTGAAGATACTAAAACAGCTACATGAAATAATTTTGATGCTATTAGGCAAGGGTAAGAATTTTCCATAGTAACTTAGGGAGATGGGCTGGGTTCATCTCATATGACTTTAGGCATGTAAGTAACAGTCTCTCTCTGTGTATAAGCTGGTTGCCTGGGCTGCTTCTGCAGGCACTAGAAAGAGATAAGAACACCTATGGGGCAATATATCTCACTTGACTTAACAGGCCTCAGCAGCCTTTGGATCTACATAGCTGCCACAGTTTTGGGAATAAAATTGTGGTAGGCACCTTTAAAAATGTACCCATACCAACTATGTTGCCACAAAGCAAGGGAGTCTGTGCTTAGATATACTTGAAAATCCATCCTTCTCATTGGCATCAGTGGATGGATAGCATGATTCACAACATGATGGAATAAGTGACGTGAATGAGGCAAGAAGTGAAAGAAATGTTAAGCATATCTTCTCCCTATCCTTGAGACTATGTTATATATACTTCAGCAGGAGTGTGCACGGTACTTTGCAGGCATAAGAGAGCTCCCAGGGAATTTACCATCTAAGGTTATTTGTCAGTGCTTTACATGAAACTACTAAACTTGGCAGGATCCATATTCTTTTCTGATATTATGAGGGATAAAATAAGCAGCCAGGGATCCCACAGACTGAGTAATGCTGAAAGAAGGTGTTTTATACTATAAATCTGGCACCCTCCTCTTCTGTATCTTGAAAGTCGAGACGCATCTGGTCTCAAGATGGCCTGGAGTGGAAGTGGACATCATGGTCATGTATAAAATTCCTCTATCTCAGCTTGAGAACTTGGCTGCTCCTGAGCCACAGGTGGTCCTCTGCTGGGGACACCGCCTCTTGCCAGGAGCCCTTAGCTGAGATGGGAGAAAGGAAAGCTCCAGTTCCTGTTTTTTTGAACTGAAGTGTCAATGACCATTATTTATTAACTGACAAAGGGGCCTTTTTTTCCTCCCTTTTAATTAGAAACTACAACAACTTGCTTTTCAAAGCTGAAAATACTTGAAATGATCCCAAGTCATATTCCAAAACCACTAGCCTAAAGCTGGCAGTTAGAAGCCTAATGAAATCTGATCGACTGGCTGAGCCCTCCTTTTCCTACACACATACTCACATGCACACACACGCTCCCCTTGCCCCGGCACCACAAAAAAGACCCCAGACAAGACAACCACATTCCTTTTGAACAGCCATCTACATTTGTTACACAGCGGACAACTTGGGATCTATCCATGAGAGATTACACGTACTGCTTTGAGAAGCAAAACCTCCTTCACGAAACCTCCCAAAGCAGACTAAGAAAAGCACATTCATTTCACAGGCTATTTTTAATTTCATTCCAGGCTCATCACAGGGCTTTATAATCCTCTTCTGTGGGGAATATCTTCATAGTTTGAACTCCTCTTTAGTGGAGTAGATTTAGCATTTGCTGTGGGAGGGGAAAGGCTAAATGAAGCTGCACTGAGTTGCAGCAGCTGCTCTATCACAGGCTCTCTCCTTCCCCATTTTAGCATGATTGCTATTCTAGCAAAGGCCTCTGCAGCACACGCACACACTGGCTCACAAGATGTGAGGTTTGTTTTTTTAATGGCAGAGTTTGACAGACAGCTTGCTGCTGAGGTTCAGCCAGATACATCTGGTCAAAGCAATGCTGCTCATTTACATCTGTCTCCCATGCACTGAATTCTGTCAGGTTTTAATTGTCATGGATGGAGTTAATTGCGAAATGCTCGATACTGAGAGAATATGAAAGATACAACATAAAACAAGCATCTGTTCTATGAGAAAAAATGAAATGCTGACACAAAGCTGGCCTAAAGCTCAAGCAGCTTAAATGGCTGCATATGCCCCATGTGTTTGAGTGCTCCAGGATTATTTAGTCTGTCCCATCTAGTCCTCCTCCTAGCAAGTTCCTCTGCAATAGCCTGGCCACAGAAACAGCTTCTGAGTCTGTTCTTGCCCTGTAGCATCACAAGGGGTGCTTGAAGATTGTGGTAGGACACAGATAAGTCAGACTATGCCACAGGGGTATAAACAGCAATAAGGTTAGAGCTGGTGTACAGCTGAACGGGTTTGAGGAAGAGGCACTTGTGGGGATGGGGAGTAGGCAGAAGGTGGGGAGGTTGGAGGTGCACCAGTCACGAGAAAACAGAAAAATACTTTCTAAATGTGAAGTAGGGACTTCTTGAATTTTGCTTAAGGCATGCCCCCATCACCTCAAACCTATCTGGTGTGGATGGCCTATGCTTCTTTTGAACAGGAATGCCTGTCTGCAATGTGCTTCCTCAAACTGGGGTCAGATAATCTGTCTGTCATCCAGTTGTTCCTCTTCAGCAGGACCACTATTAGCTGGTCACAGAGCCTTCATCATATATATGCCACCAAGTGGAAAATAATTTTAAACTTTTCTGAAGACATTATGATGCCCAGAAGTTTCCACAAGGAAAATATTTCATCTGTCTGAAAGCATGGAAAAAACTCTTCTCTATAGACCTTCAGTCAATGACTGCCTCTAGAAAATGATGGTTTGTAGGAATACATAAAAGTGGCATGTGGCACTTCTCACACAGCATAAAGACCTTTTCCAAAAGCACGCTATTTATTAGAAATCATGTTTCATTTCCATTTGCACAAAGTTTTATCATGTGTTGTTATATCTATGCTTGATTATATTATATTATGTTTGATGTCTCTGTCCATGAAAACGAGTTTCAAATGAGAAACTTTCAAGGATACCCATATTCTGTATAGTCGGAGTATACTTTTTCCTATGCTAGCCTTTCTATAGGCACAGAACCATCAATGCCTGCAAAATATTCACAACACACCACACAATGCATATGCCAAGACATACACTTAGATCCTATTGATTCAAGTGAGACTTCAGCATTGTAAGTTAAACACACACTTAACCTCTTTGCAAAATGGTGCCTCAAATACTTTTAAAAGCCTACCTCTTTCACACCAAAGGGTCATAATAATTTGGAGCTAGTGGTGCCACTTCTGAGTACTTTGATCTGCGTAGCAAACTCCTCCTTGTTGTCTGCTGCACATCTGTTTATCTTCTCACCCCAGTTGCACTCCATGACAGCCTGTGGGCTCTCTGAAGTCCTACTCATTTAGGTGGGATGCAGCAGAAATGCAGTCCTGACCATCAGAAAAGTGAAAAACATTGACCCTCTTGAGTCAGGAGTTAGAAACTGTACCAGATGTGAAGAGGAACAAATCGCAGCTAATTGCAGAAAACAGCCAGCAATCCACAGAAAGATGCAGAACTCAAACAGGAAATGCCACAAACTTCAGGAACAGAAAAAATTCCTCTAGCCCATGGTGTCTTTACAGTCTTTCTCTAAACCCAACCTCTAGTCCTTTTAATGTCAGGTTAGCTACCCCTTTGCTTCTTTTGTGTTTATCATTCTTTGCTACTTTTTTTCACAATCCCTTTCCCATCACCCTCCTTACCTCCAAAAATATACAAGTAAATAAATAAGCAGTGACTGTGATCTCTCTCTGACTTTGTTCTGCTTTCCATAGAAACATGGTACAGGTTGATGCTTGAGCAGAATTCATTATAATTTTAATCCTCTTGAAACAAATATTTCCCTGGTTTTGTCACCTGGAGCCTTAGGATAAATTTAGGAACAAGAATATGCTGTCTATATTTGTTTGCATTGTTTTTAAGATCTTTATGTCTATTTGGTTTTATTTGTATATAGTGTATTGTCCACTACCAAAAAGAGAAGGTGGTGTCTCTGTGGAGTCATACCTATCTGCGGTAAATCATTAATTTTTCTGTGCTTCAGAAGTTTGGAATTCTCTTCCATGTTCAGGGAGTCAAACCCCTTCAGCAGATCAGCTTCACCATTTTCCTGAACAGAAGAGGCAATATTGAACCTGCCTCTATCACTACCTGGTTTTTCCTTTGTCTTTGAAGTATCATCATATGGAAGCCTGTACAAACAAAAGATTTTTTTCTTAATTTCCCCATCTTTTTATGTGAGCAATTCTCCACCCTTTCTGTTCATATCATTTCCCTCACATCAGCAGTTCCAGAATAAGAAAATTTGCCCAGTTTGCCAAAGATACGTGAAACTCTGCCACATCTATAGAAGGGCAGCTTTTTCACATTGATAAAGCACTTGACACATAGTAGGTAGACCGTGTGAAGGGTGTCACACACCAAAACTGCGTGACCGAGCACAGGGCTACAAATATTACTATTCCACAGCATTCACAACTCCATTCTAAATGCAATAGGTAACTAGTTTTGGACATTTTGCCAGGTGTTTTCCCAAGGAACTTATGGATTTGCCTGGAAGAAGTGAACTGGATTGCTAGACTATGTCAGTTAGTGCTTTTTGAAATCCTGCGTTGGACTCCACATAGTGAGTGTGTGCTTGTGGGTTCTGCTGTAAGGTAATGGAAGGCCAGGTCTCAGCTCATCCAGCTGGAAAATGTCAATATTTATACTTCCTTGTCTACATTAGAAATTCATAACTCATTAATTTAGAGCACATTAATGTAGGTGCTCAATGTGTACCAATTTATTTGGGCCCATAAATACAATTTCTTGTTTCTAAGAAATCAGAAGAAGGATTAAACAAATAAAAATGAGTAAGTGTACTTTGAATTTTCCCATGTTTTAATAGTGGAAGAAAGAGCTTTAAATGTGTAGTTATTTCTAGGACTTGTAATACCAAGTCTGAGATCAAGCAATTTAAAAGAACATAAAAGTTATTGGAACCATGTTTAGCTTGTTCTTAAAAACCAACATGTTGTCTTATAAGCTCAGATCATTTTCATGGGAAATTAATACCTACTGCTAATAGCTGGATTCAATTTCTAAGAAATTACTCCAGAAGCAATCTTCTGATAAACAGTTAAAGATCACTTGTGAATTTATCACATGGCCCAGATTTAAATTTGATCAGGTTCCCTAGTGTCTTCATTTGCATTAGTGAGAGCTAATTCCAGAATTAAGGGGCTTAGTTAGTTGCAAATTTTTGAAGGACAGAGATGATGTTGATTATTGCATGAACAAAGCCTAGGATTTTTGAAGAATTTAGGGGAATTAAAGACCCAGCTTGCGGTGGAATGTAGACACCTAAAGCTCCTAAAGCTTATTTATATTATGACTAAAAGATGTTTTGTTACAGAGTTACCTGTTTCCAGAAATGTCATGCTAGCTATTAGTTAAGTTTTGACCAGAGACCTCTATTGTAAGCAGGAACATGAGAAGTGCATGACCTGTATGTAGCACTGTCTTTCTGGGATCTCCAGCCACAACCGATTAACAAAAATGCCAGGCATGGCAGTATGAAGCATTTACCTGTGCCAGGGAAAAGTTCCTTGTTTCACATCATGCTGTCGTAATAGATTACGGGTATCAGCAGAGCAGGGACAGCTGAGAAGAGGCAAACTCAAGGTAATGGTCAGTGGGTGCACGTCAGCTTCTGCCACCCCAGTAATGGTGTAATGGTCTCAGCTATTAGAACATGTTAATGATGTTCTCCCCATCCACCAAGAACTGCCTCAACAAAACCTCAGGAAGAGATGGGAGAAAGAAAAATAGTAGTTTAAACATGGGGGAGGATATCATAGAAAGGCCTTCAACTTTCCTTTTTCATTTGACAGGCTGTTGCTGAATCCTCAAGCTTCCTTTTAAAGTGTAGCTTTCAGTTGAAAACATGGCACTGTGCAATCCTGTATTTTGGGTATAGAAGAAAAAAGGTGTACCTTAATGCTAATTTTAGCCAGTTTTTAAAAATCAAGCTGTGGTGTTTCTACCTCACATGTTATTGTCTGCAACAGAGTTCTGCATGCCAGTTTGTGATACCATTCACAGCTCTAAACCACCATTCTCCTCAACTGTGCTGGCTGAGGCACTGGGAGCTGTAAGGTCAATTAGGTGCCAGTATTTGAACTTGGTGGTTGCTAGCAGTGCACATGGATGAACAAGATTAAAAGTACTAAGTAGCTCTTTCAGTTGCTCCCCCGAATCCTGGGTAGCCAAGAAGAGCAACTGCTTGGTGAAGTTCAAGGTCAGGCAATATTTCAGTCAAACATGGTGATCTAAAGTAAAGGGGAAAAATGTCTCTGGTGGGAGAATAAGTTTGGTGATGGGGGACAGGAGTGTGAGATGAGTCTTCCCACTGCCATATAGTACAGTAATTTTTGGGGTGGACAAGCTGTGCAATGTATTGTTTATTGCATTAATTTTATTGATGAGGTTTAATAGTGTGTCGTATGTAAATTTATGGGATTATTCAGCTCACGCTCTCCCATAACAAGGGAACTTTTTTAGCTGTAACTAATAATTACAGAGCTGGAGTACTGGTCCAGATCACAAAGAAATTATTAATATAACATTCACCAGATGAGGGCAAGCTGAGCACCCATCTCCACTCAGTCACAGGCGACGGTCAGAAATCCTCAGACACATCAGCATAGTTATGTTCAAGGTGCAAATGTAGAACTGGGAATAAATGCCACAGTCAAGTTGACTCTGGTTACTTTATGTGCCAGCTCAGGCCAGGTTGCTGTGCCAACCATCACAGTGTATTTTCCCTTGACTTGGATCGCTATCAGTAGCATCTTATGAACTGGTCTGGTCTGTGTTACTGATTGAAAGAACAAATAGGAACCACCAATGTTTTAGACATATTTTTAAATCACGCTTGGTAAAAACTGAAATGGTTAACATAAACACTCTCACTTCAGATTATGTTTCAAATTGAGCTGACACCTCTCTCTTTCCATTTACTTTAAAATCAAGTAATAAATCATTGACATGCTTCAAATGAGCAGCTGGCTAGCCCTATTATTTTTCTTGAGATGAAAAAACCCGCAAAACAAAACCTAATAGCCAAAACAGAACTAGTTTAGTTGCAATACAATAGACTAAGTTTTTGGCTGTAAACCCTCCTTGTGGTGTACTATAGTGTTAGTAATTCTTCTACCCTGTGGATAAGACAAAAATGAATATGTTTGTTCTAAAGCATATACACACAAAAAAGAGCCCCAAACCTTATTCATTTTGGATGTGTTTGTGCTTATCTAACCATAATGGTTAAAACTCTTTTGGCAGTATAACAGTGCATTATATAGTTTATTGCTTTTTGTTTTGGAAAATGAAAACTGCTAAGATATTGTGGTTTGGAAGCTGTCTTCAGAGTGTGTATGGTGTTTCTCACAGGCGTACACTTTCACTGCATTTTTGTTTTGTCAATGGATTACAGACATCTCATACAGTTAGACTTCTATGTACCTTTTTAAAGCCCCTTAAAAAGTGTAGGCAGAGTCTCAACTGGTTTTATTTGAGTCACTCCTCTGATACCAGGAGAGTTATGTATCATACCATAATAAAACTAATAATAGTGTATTATACCAGACCAGGAGCTGGGTTTTTTTATGCATTATTATCAAAGTTTTTGATTCCTCACTTAATAACTAAATATATTTCCCTCACCTTTCCTTAAAGAAGGTTTCCAATCTATAAAAAGATATCCCTTTCTGAGATTTATTGAATAAATAAAAGAGAATGAAATTCCACAATCTTTTTTTATTGTGTGTAGTGTCCGATGCCGAGACACATACAGAACCAGTAAATGGAGAGAAAGGTGAATAATACAAAGGAATTCAAGGGGAAATGATGTGAGTGGTGGGGCCCGATTCTGATGGGATTGCAACAGCAACAACAAAACCAGGTTTTATACTAGGAAAGGATCGCAATGTCTATAGCACTCGGCTTAGGTTATTTTTTCAGGACCCTGAATATACAGAGAGCTATGATGAGGCATAGTGTCAGGATGGAGCTGGAGCCTAACACTTACCTGGGATTGGGAACACTTTTGAGTAGTTTTACGCATATGGACACTGGGGTCATCAGAGTTATACCTGAGTCCTGCTTTGCCTGGAGACCTGGAAGGTGGACTGGGGTTACCACTGGAGTGTTGATGGCTTGTATGTGTCGTTCTCACCAGTACTTTCAGCTCTTACAGTTGTGTTTTAATTACCTCTCATGTCTTTAAATCAGGATTTATGTTGCACTCAGTGTGCTGGGTGGTGACGGGGAGACTCCTTGTCTGTTTTGTTCAAAATGAATACAAGTGTGGTGAGATTCCAAGGATTACTAGGGGAAAAATAAGATGTTTCCGTCCAAAGGTTATAGCGAAGGTACAAACCCTGTCAGGTCTCCATGGGCCAGACCTCTTCATTTCCCGGCGTGGTCCCAGTGGTAATCCCTAACTTGGGATACATAAATTTAGTTTGAGGAATGTTTCACGGATATCTGTATTTCCTCCCCTTCCCAGATAAAATGGCGAGCTGCCATTTAAGCCCATCTCAGTGCCTTTTTCATCCTCTTTTCCTCCCACTTGTTTATCACTATCAGTGGAACAGTGGCTTGAGCAAGAAATAACTGACAACTTCTACAAGGAATAAAAAAGTTCTTTGTTTATTTTTATCTCAGGACAGAAAGACTGGTGAAAGTACAAGGAAATAAATGACTAACTTATTAAAGTGCTTGTCAAAGAGAATGGGCTCCCATTCTGCATAGTCCAACGTGTGAGTTGAGAGGAAATGTGGAAATATTTTTCTAGTGGAAAAATACTATCTCCAAGACAGTCATTAAAGTGAACAGAGGCTGAGTGGTGCCCAGGTGCCAGCCTCCTCCTGCCGCAGCCGAGTCTCGCAGGCAGCTTGCCTGGCTGCGCCTGGCAGCGCGCTCACCCCCAAGCACGCTGGGGCAGGCACTCTGGATTATGAGCTCCAGTTATGCCTAGGGTCACATCTGCAGGCACACAGTACATGGAGAGGAGTCTGGCCATGAAGAAAGGCTGGTCCAAGTGCAGTGGAGACATGTCCAGAAATTCAGAGCTTGAGGTATCACCATTTTGAGTGAGGATACAGGTTTTAAAGACTACAACACATGGGGAATACAGACTGTGTTTTATATATTGTTAAGTAAAGCATGTAATTAGTAACAAAATCAAGCAGCTATCACAGTGACTGTACACAGAGTGGTTGTTATAACACTATTCCTTTGTTATTGCCTTCTGTTACTCTAGACATGCACTGACGTATGATAAAGATATGCGGGTGTAATAAATATTAGGGTGCTCTCATCTATGGTATGCCACTGAGGGGAGTAAAATCAATAAAGAAGAGATAAAAAAGGAAATAAGTCTTAGAGGGTGAAGCTATAAATCAACATCAGGTAAAGTGCCAGTCATGTTTATTTGGTGCTTTTACTGCAAAAATACATAACAAGAGGAATTGGCTTGCATGAGACATAATACCAGGTAGGGCTCACAACCGCACCTTTACCTTTGCTGCCAAGGTCTGCCTCTGCCAACACAACTATGCTCTGTCTTACTAAGGGTCTCCTTTTCTATGTTAATCTATCTGCCAGCACCCCTGCATCCGCACCGGGGCTCCCTGGTAGTGCATGGGGGTCAGCAGACACCTGGCAATGGGAGCCAGCCTGGCTGGGAGCTGGGAGAGACATTAACCTCGCAGCAGTGCTTGCAGGCCATGCTCCCAGGCTGGTTCATCCCGGCTTTCGCAAGAGCATCCTCCTCCCTGTCTCTGCCACCATGGTGCAGCCATATGATTCCCCCAGATCTGTACCAGATACTAGTCTAGGTGGGGCCCACATACGCCTAACAAATTGGATGCAAACGTATTTCCAACACCTCTTCCAGGGACCATAGCCTGCCTGCTGGCCTGCTAGGAAAGATAAGTGTAGGTCTAGGCTTGGTTCCCAGATCCTGGAGATAGCTGCTGGGGAAACAAAGGTGCTCTTCTGCAGCTTGGGCAAGCACTTCAACCCCACAAGTGTTGCAAAGGGGCCCCTCCGCTCCTGGCAGTATTTAAAGGAAAGTGGCAGTCATGAGTGCATTCAGCATGCTTTGCAAATGCCTCTGTGACCATGCCCCTTCGGGGATTTAGGCAGAGGAATGCCTGGTTCCGCAGCTCCCAGCTGCTCGGCCCTGTCAGAAATGGGCCCGTTCTGGGAATGTGCTGAGATGTGAACCCTGGCACCAGGGAATCGCAGCGAAAGAGGAAAGTGTCTCTGGTGTTTAGGTGCCTGCAGGCTTATGTGGCAGCTGTGTGGTGGTATGCAGTGTCTTCATTTTGCATTCACCACCCAAATTCTGCTCGAGACCCCTAGCTTGAATCCAGGGTCTGGTTGCATCCGACCCACTTAGAGTGCGTTAACTGGTGCACAGAATCACCCTTTCCCTTTCTAAAATGGGTCTTCACCTCTCTGTCTGCTTACATTCCTTTATTTCACCTCTTGTTGACTCTGTCCCTTCATCTGGCCCCTAAACTGAGCCTCTTTTTCTGGCTTGCAGGCCTGGTCCCACCCTGGCAGATCCCAGTCCTCTCTGCGAGGACCTTGTCCAAACCTGGCCTTTCCTCCCAGTCTCCCTCCTCAGGGCCTTTCCTGGCTCCAGCCATGCACCACACCTGCGGCTGATCTGCCTCAGATTATTCCCCAAATATCTCCCAGTTTTCTCTAAGGCTGCAGTCAGGATCCCTCCATGATCTTCCACTCCCAGCAACAACTGCTACTCTTCCCCAGAGCTGTGGAGCAAGCACTAGTTTCCAGAAGAAAGGGCTGATTTTATGTGGGAACTGCAGATTTTTTTGACCTTTTTTGGTTTTTTTTATTAAATGTTTCCTTCCTGAAAGTCTTTTCTGTGAAGGGACTGCAGGTAATGCGCGACAGTGTATTGCATAACATGATGCAATTATGTGTTTGCTCTGGTAAACAAACAGGGCGCAGAACCCAGCCAGTTCCCAGATTTCATACTTTCCCCAAATGTTTTCACAGGAAAGAATTCACATTGCACTTCCTCTGTTGTTGCAAAGGTTCAAAGCATTCATACTTGGCATATGGTTTTATTTTATTTTGAGTTTTATTTATCCTTGTTTTCCCTGAATATAGAAGCCACCATAACTAAACTGTACTGTAATTCAGATACATGCTTAACTACATAGTAAAACAATGAAAAGCAAATTTAAACAAAAAGTAAATGAACTCAGCACTAAACCACAGCATATTTCCAAATGAAACCGTTACTGCCCCACAGAATCATTACATTGCCTGCATGGTAGGATAAAATGAAAATTACCTCTGTGAACATTTTTCAGCAAAATGACAATGGAAACCATATAAATATATTTATACACATATATACATATTTATGTATAACATAACATTGGCTAATATCATTTGCACTTTATTCCTCTCTGTAATATCCTTGATTACACAATTGTTACCTTTGATTTATGTCAATAGAAGTGAGAGAAGGACCATGCCCTACCACTTACAGGCAATCATATCATCATGTTCTCAAATGCAACCTCTGTAACAAGCATGATTTCCATTACTTCTTTTTCTTCTCATATTGAGAGCTCTAGTTTATATTTATCTTTGTTGTGATTTTTTTTCTTCTTAAAAAATGATTCCTTTGTGGGAAGGAGGAATGAACTGACTCAAACAGCTGTTGAAATTTTCAAAAGTAGAAAAAACATTTATTTTCTATCATTTCTAGTATAGGTTTGTACTAAACAGATAACTTTGTCCAAAAGTCATATTTCTGAATTGTTTGGAAACAAACTGTACATGGCACAAAAAAACCCAAACAAGATCAGAACACATAATCCTACATTTTATTCCACCTGAGATTCTAAAAAAAAAAAAAAAGAAAAAGGGCAATCTTCTTTCTGTGAAGGAGAGAATTCCATACATTAAGAAGATAATACTTTTCTAGCTAAAATAGCATTAGACATGGGATTTTTTAGTGCAGGCAGATGTCAGTCATTCATCCTATTTATTACTTCTTTGAAGCCAAATGCTCTATGTAGGTTAATAGAATTCCTACCAGTCACAAAAAACCATTGTTCCAACTGGAGAAGAAAATGTTGGCAAAAATATGGGAGAGTCATAGTTAATCTCACAGAGAACAATGAGTTCTTCAATTAAAAAAATGGGAGTTTCTGCACTGTAGTAATTTTATATCCCCCATTCAAATGAAATAATGATCAAACAATTTGCTGTGCAGATGCATTCTCACTGCATTAATTGTGGCAGGATGAACAAGTTCTAACAATATGGTGATTAAAAATGATCATATTTCAATCCAGAGCTAAAAAACACTGGAAGGTTTCAGTAGATAAGTACTGCAAGACAGCGTCTTTCATCTTTCTATAGCTGGCTTGAAGCAGTCCAGGTCATTAGTAACCAAAAGTTTTTATTGTCCTCGATAAAGATCTTCTGAAGTCTGTTTTCTAAGTGAAATGAAGCAGCAGTTTAGGTTCCACAGACCAGTAAATCTCTTACTGTCGTTAGGGGCTTTGCGGGCTGTCCCAGCACACCAAGCAGGAGCTTAGCATTCAGGACTGTGCACTTACTTCTCACCCCTAGAAATATTCCCCTGAAGGACAGGTTTGGGAAAGCTTGCTGGGGGAATGCCTGAAGGACAGACAACATTAAAGTCACCCATGCTAAATTAACATGTAAAAAATACAAATTGTTTCAAATAATTTTCTTTTTTATTTGACCTGTTGAGACCTACTACAGACCTCCAGAGCATCTTTAGAGGCTGCAGGAAATGTGCTGTAAGTCACATGCTGAGTGATCTTAACATGAAACCGGAGAGAGTAGGAAGGCTCTGCTTTATCTTCACCTTCTGCACTATTTCTGTTGGTTGGTCTTTTATAAGTGAGTTATATTAACACTCAGTGAGAACCTTACACTGCTTGTTTCTGAATTTGAACCAGTCATGAAAAAGTCTGCATTAAATTTAGAGAGAAAGCTTTGCCTTTGCTCTGAGTCAATACAAACCTCAGAGCTGCAAGATTTACAGGAAATGATAAGTACGCCTCTGCTTTGCATGTAGGAAAAAAAGGTGGGAGGGAAACTCCCTCTAATTTAATTGTATGAATGGTAGTATTTCTCTTTTACCATGTTGCACAGTGCCTGAGGTAGTCTTGTTGAGGAGCTGGTGTTCTAGTTGTGGAAATGACACCGGGTAGTGAATCTAAGTGGATCTACAAAACTGGTGGCAAAGAGAGGAATGGCTGGTGGGAGGGCAGGAGCAGTGCACATCCCTGTGCAAACAGGCGCAGGACTCTTGCCTGAGTAAAAACAGCCTTCAACGCAGTAGACTGGCTGAAACAATTTTTTAACCTCATCCTGAATTGCTCAGCCCTATCTAGATGCTATTCTTCTTACTGAGAGCTTCTCTGTGGGACTGCTCAGGCAACAGCTGAGTTAATGAGCTAAATTTGTGAAACTGGAGTGTATAGTTAATGTCACAGAGATATCTCAGGTCAGACTCCTCCTGCCTCTTTGAGTAGTCTAGACAGGTATATAAAATCAATTTGGTGTAAGGGAATTATTTACTGATTGTCCTGGAACTATTCAGTTAAATTTTTGGACAGCAGATTGGACTGCATGCCTGATACTCATTTATTCTCTTCTAGGTTCAGATTCTTTAAATATCTTCCCAGTTGTCCTGGTTTCAGCTGGGACAGAGTTAATTTTCTTCCTAGTAGCTGGTATAAAGTTGTGTTTTGGATTTAGTATGAGAATAATGTTGATAACACACTGATGTTTTTAGTTGTTGCTAAGTAGTGTTTATACAAAGTCAAGGATTTTTCTGCTTCTCATGTCCTGCCAGCAAGAAGGCTGGAGGGGCACAAGAAGTTGGGAGGGGACACAGCAAGAACAGCTGTCCCAAATTGGCCAAAAGAGTATTCCATACCATGTGACGTCATGTCCAGAATATAAACTGGGGGGAGTGGGGCTGGGAGGGGCAGATCCCTGCTTGCGGACTGGCTGACCATCAGTCAGCAGGTGGTGAGCAATTGCATTGTGCATCAATTATCTTTCTTGGGTTATATTTCACTCTCTTTTCGTTATCTTCCTTTTAATTATTATTATTATTATTACTATTATTATTATTATTATTATTATTATTATTATTATTTCAATTATTAAACTGTTCTTATCTCAAAGCACGAGTTTTACTTGTTTTCGATTCTCCTCCCCATCCCACCATGGTCTGGGGGGAGGAGGGAGTGAGTGGCTCTGTGGTGGTTAGTTGCTGGCTGGGGTTAAACCACAACACCAATCAAAACCAGCTCGTATTCCCAGAGATCTCAGGATGCCTTCAAAGAATCACTGAAAACATCACTGGTGGCAAGGATTGCTTATGACCCTCTGCCCTCCAATTACAGCCTGAATATGACCCTGCAGGAATTTCCCATGTGCTGAGAAAACCAAAATGTTCTAGAGCAGACTGGCAACTTGCCCTCTTGCTTTTATGTCCCTGTCACACCATGTACACTGAGGACCAAAAAGAGGGGAGCACATGAAGTTAACTCTGTAACTGATAATGTCTCTTGCAAGTATCACAGGCAGGAGCCTTACAGATTGTTCCTTTTGCTCTTGAACAGTGGTAACAGAATATGTTGCACAAGGGGATCTGCTTGACTATTTTCAAAGTACAAAATATATTTTTGGAGAGCTAGAAAAATAATAGTAATAATTCCAGATTCAGTAAATTTAATCTTTTAGAGTATGAGCAAAGCCCCGAAAGTCTTGAAAACGAAAGAGGTTTAAGAAAATAAGCCAAATATAGATACATAAGCATTTTTCAAAAGTTGCTGCTCATGCTACAAAGGAAGATGAGAAAATCAGACAGCCACTTTGCACACATGAAAATGTCACTCTCTAGTTGGAAATTGCAACTCTGTGAAGACTTTTCACTCTGAAAGCAGGAGCCTGAAGATGCTTTTCTATGGTGCCCACAAGTAAGCTTAAGCTTGGGCAAGAATGAATTTGATTATAAGGAAGCTGACTAGCAGGCAATCAGAGAAATTAAAAGGACACACATTAGAAGTGTTCATTCTGCAAATGAACCCCATTTTGAACTCTAATGGATTCTGTTTTGGCTATAGTGTTTTGTGCAAGCTTGATTTGTAAAGTTTTATGTACATGTAATGGTAGGTTAAAGTTACATGTTTATTAAAAGAAAAGCTACAGGGCTTAGCCAATATATGATCATCCTAGATAAAAGCTGATTCATTTTGGCCCAAGGGCAGAATCACTGGAATAAATCCTACTAAGCACTAAAATCAGAGAGAATCAAAGCTACAAATCTGGCATGCAAGAGCTTTAATCTAGAAGCACTATATACATTGTATTATGCTTTGGATTTTAATGTACTCATTGCTTGAGGAAAAACCATCTGCTTTATATTATGCCTGCGGTGCAGAGTACATTGATTTCATCACATCTCTGTACAGAATAACAATAAATGGACTGTGAACCATTTGTCAAATAACTTATTTAAGAATATAACAATTGGTATAATATTTCAAGGTATGAAAACACAAAGAGAATTAAATAGATTAACTGTAAAAACGCACTTTGAGAGCATGTTTCAGAACTGTCTCGCTCATCTTCCATTTATTTTATTCTCCATTTTGACAGTTGGCTATCTTCAGCTGTCACTGAAGAAATTGATTCAAAACTTTCACTTTGTTCCTGTTTTACAGATACTATATTATATTGGGAAGAGATAGTGATCTTCTGCAACATGAAAGCTGCAGGACATGTCCCGAGCCTTTTTTTTTTTTTTTACAAGAAAGTTATCACTGACAACATTAAGGAAAAATTTAGCAGAACTTCAGATTTTCAAGAATAGATTAAGGCAGAAAACATTTGCTAGGCTTTACAAATAGCTGGGTTCAGAAAAAGTGGAAGTCAGGTTCCTTTCTGGAATAGGACTTCCAAAGCAAAATGCAAAAAACAAAAGCACAGTAATTGCAAGTGTTTTGCAAAAGAAGTCGGTAACATGTTTTGACACAGAAGTAAATCTAACTATCTGGGAACTTTCAGAAAAGCAGAATAAATGTGATGATGGGCATAATGTTACACAAGCTATATCATTGTGCAAACATTATCTACAGCATAGAGTGACATACATGCTTATTATGGTCACCAGCCAGCACAAAGAAAGTTCAAAGGATGAGACAAAGTGGTGCAAGTAAATGCAGTCAACAGCACAGTTTTCCACTGCTTTGATGAAGAATGTGTGGTTGCTCCATGCAGCGCAAGGCAATAGTATTACAACAGGAAGTCATCCAGAAAAAATTGTCAGATCAAAGCCTGAAACTTCTGTAGTAGTCAAAACAGTACTGAACTGCACCTAAGTGACTGCATGATGTGAGGGGCAAGCACTTAACTGCTGTTGTTCTATCACTGTCTGATCTGGATTCCCCTGCTTTGGAAGATAAATAACGATTGACCGACCATGATTAGGCCAGTAATTAGAAAATTTGTCCTAGCCATCAGAAAAATTCAATGGTGCTTGATAGCTTTGTGTGTGGGATGATAAGACCAGATTACTTTAACACTGAAGGGCTAGCTCTGGTGACACAGAAGTCTTCCTCAACTGGTATTGGAGAGCCTTTCTGTTTACACTAGACCAGACTCCAATACCTGAATCACTCTCCAGACTTCACTGACTGTAGGTCGAGATCTTTCCTGACAGTAACAACTGAAGTACTGACACCAAACTCACATGTAGATTCTAAAATTAGGCATCTTCACCTGGTGCTGACTCCCCACCCTTTCACTCTGCTGTTGTTTCTGTTGCACTTTTTCAATGGTATAATTCAAGACAGCTAGCTCTAAGTTACAGCCATGCAGACTAGGTGGCATGGATCATTCTGATTCATCCATGAATCTGTAAATCAAAAGAAGTTTCAAACGCTCAGTAAAATGGTCTCAGATGCTGCGGTCTGCATACAGGGAATATGAAAAAATTTTTTTAACTCCACCTTAATTAAAATAAAGGGCCTCATATTTAAGTGGGGAACTAGAAAGTAGTTACATTTTATCACTGGGGTAATCTCCAGTGCTTTGGGTCAGCCCCATTACATGACTCAGTGCTTCACAAGAGAGCAACCAGGACTGCAGGTTCCTCATTTCCATCAGGATTTAGTCATAATTATGGGGGGAGGTGAACGGCTCACTTTGGAATGAGATCTGCTCCTGCAAAGTCATTAAAAGAAAAACAAGCAACCTTTTCCGTGGAAGCCCACTCATTCTCCCTGCTCAGACCAGAAAGGTCTAGCAGCGGTGTGGGGTTGCTCAGTGCCTGCGCCATTTCAGGTTGGTAATACCTGCCCCTCCTCTGGCCTGATTTCATCAGATGGCATTGACAATGTCTGCCTATGCAATCTTGAAAACCAGAAAGTTTAGAAATAAACTTAAGCAGTCCTGACTTGAGCAATGATATGCTGGAGATGGGCTATGCTGACTTCTTTGCAAGAGAAAAAAGGGGATGGGGATAGGCAGCGATAAGGGAATGACACCTGCACACTTGAACACAGATAGGGATTTTTTTCCATTTTTTACCAGTCCTCTCTCACCACTCACCTCTGCTCAAAATCTCCTCTTACTCAAGCACCACAGCACCCCTGCCCCAGTCCTGCTGTGCATGTCTTCATAACCACTGTCTCACGTGCTTGGCAACTCAACTTCTCTACCTGCTTTTGGAAGTTCTGCTGCTGTCTTGTGTGCCCTGACTTTACATGTGCTGGCCCATGACTGTCTGTTATTGCTGCCCAGCAGCTTCTCTGGCTAAGCCCGACTGTCAGGGGAGAAAGAACCAGAGTACTTCTGTGAGTACATCAAATGAGCTACATTTCTTTGAATCTATTTGGACATATTTGAAGACAGAAAAAGCAGGAAATGTCTAGTAAAAAATGAAATATAGGTAAAAGGGCCCCAAACTAGTCTACATTTATATTTACTACTTAACATTTTAATTTTTAGCCTGGGACTGAAAATGAGGTTGATGCAGGAGATAGTAGAAACATAGAATATCTCAAGTTGGAAGGGACCCATAAGGATCATGTTATACCCTAGACCTTCATTTTTCTGTTTTGTGGACAATGCACACTTCTTCAACTGCAGTAGGCAGAGGAAGTGGCCATACATTTCTAGTTCCCTTTTTGGTACCTAAAAGAAGACTATGAAACTAAATGAAATTATGCTAGCACTTTGCCTGATGTGACATTGTATATATTCTTTTCTTCCTCAACAAAAGTCAGTGGCTCTCAGCAGACAGCAGAATCCAAATAAATGTAGTAAATCATGATAAACATAGATTCAAATAGAAGAAGGGGCTTTCACAAAACTAATCAAAGCAATGGGGAAAGACTGCTGAGTGAGTCACGGGGATGAAAGTAAAATTTTATGGTAACATTACATTGAACACAAAGAAGGAGTCTGAAGACCTGATCCTACCTAGCATCTGTCGGGACCCAGATGTCAGAATATATATGCGATGTTGAAAGTCTGGCACACATGGTCAGTGTGGCTGCATAACTTCAAAGGACAGTCATTCTGTGTGTAGGACCCCAAGAAAAACATGTTGTACAAAAACCCCTTAAGTAAATGACCTTTCTGGCAAAGATCATGTTGGTATTTCAGGTAAATCAGACTGTGTTTAAAAAAAAATGCAGTAAAACCTTAATGAATGCCTCTGCATTTGGCATAAAGCCAAAGAAAAATGCTGTGCCACTGCTTTTCTGAGAAAGTGAAGTTATTATTCACTCCATGGGTGTGGGATAGTTATTATGCACTTCTTTGAAGCAAAATTTTTTCAAAGGCAATTTAAAGCATCAGGTAAATTGCATGTGTTTTAAAAATAAAATACCTCTTTTATTGACAATACACACATTTGGCCAGGAGGAAATCTATAAAAGGAGCAGGTTTATTGGAAGAAGTGACAGGAAGGTTTTCTAAAGATTAGGACTCTATAAAATATGATACTTTTTTTGGTGACTCTCACTGCATCTATTCCAGCAAGCCGATTTCAGTGGGAATTTGGTTATTGTGTGTACATGTGTGCATGTGTGTGTGTGTTTATATATATATACAGATAAAACTGTTAATTCCCCTATGAGCCCATGGTGGGTGGTAGGAGTTCTCAGCCTCATTCACTTCATGGGGGAGATGCAGATTCTCAGTATACTACCTGGAACCTCTCTGCTCATATTTTAATTTTATTTAGAGTAAAATCTTCTCTTGTATAGGTAGTCTGAATGATTCAATCATTTATAACAGCAATATGAAGGCTTACATTGTACGTATGTCCCAGGTGAGCCTTTCCACACAGTTCTCTGAGTTTTTGAGTCACAGATCACTCAGTTTGTAAAACTGTGCAGAACTGTCCACAGAATTTTTGGCCTGGTCAGCAAGCTTGTCTTTGGCCTATTACCTCATCTGCAAACAGAAAGACTCTTCAGAATGAGAAATAGGAGATAAGAGGGGAGCAGTGATGGCAGAGCTTCTATTGGAGAAGTGGATCCATCATCGATGAAAAATATCCAGCACTGATCCAGCTAGCTGATACTACACAGATACATGCAAAGCATCTGCTTGAGGGATCACAGTCAGCTTTAAAAGTCTCTCTTCAGAAATGTTCTTCCTCCCTCACCAGACCAGAGAGCTGGAGGAAGAAGAATTAGCATAGAAAACTGAGCTGAGTGCCAGCAGTTCCAGCAGAGCTGAAGTGCTGTGCTTACTGTATCTGTTTTTCGTGTCTGCCTAAGACAGCCTGGACTGATCGCTGTAACACCCAGTGGTACTGGCAAACCGCCTGCACTGTGTCACTGTAAAAGCTTTCTGGTCAACTTTCTTATCCCCTGTCACAGAGAGGGGAACAGGCAAGATGCCACCAGCAGCAGCAAATGGATGATTCCCAAGGTCTTTTGCTCACACAACACTTACAAGCAGGATGCAACCTAGCTGAATGCGTTGGAGAAGTTATCAGAATGGTTTTATACTGAATGCCAAGCACCACAGGCCAGAATTGATGTGCTATCATGCAGTCACATTTGGACAAAAGCACTGCATTTTCTTTAGTGAGACAAGATTGGCAGGTTTTTGCACATAAAAATGTAAGTTGCTTCTGCAGTCCAGATGCTTTGGTGATACAATTAACTTTTTTAAATTTTAAAAAGTTTTATCAGTACAATGTTAACCAGTTATGAGCACAAAGGACTACAACCTAGTGATGGATTAGAAAGATAAGATGTTACTAAATGCAGTTTTGCCCTCCCATTTTCCAGGTTTGTGAGACAGTAGCTAATTCAAACTGCCTATTAATGTGCTAAAGAAATCCACATGTTGATCATGTCAGAATGTAAAAGGGCTGTAATGCTTTACTAATTTTTTTCCTCCTAAGTGTTCCTCAACAATGTGAGGATGCCTCAATGTGGCAGTGATTCATATGCCTGGTGTAGGCATCAGTCTGTTCTGGCCTACCAGCTGCTGCTCTAAAAGGTTGTGAGATTGCTTATGTAGATGCTTTGGATAGCGTATAGCTGAAATGGCATGATAGGCCTGTGTGTAGGTCCCTGAATATCTTCCAGTGTGTCATTCATTGATGTGGGTAGGAGATTGAATTTATGAGTTCAGAATTTCAAGATTTATTTGTGTAACCACTAGCTATGTATACCTTGAGTAATTAAATGGCTGATCTTGATCTTATACCTTACTCATGCTCTTGATATTCTGTAAAATACAGAAGAAAGCTACATCTAGCATTGCATCTCATAACAGATCCTTTCCCTTTGCAACAGTGAAGTATTTCAAATAGTCACTCTTCATTCCTCAGAGTTAAGAGTAAAATGGATGATGACATTATTGCTGAGCAAGAAGGAAAAGATGCATACCAGTAAGACTGTGTCAGTAAATTGCTAATACAGCAAAGGTTTCAATTTCTCAGTGAAGGGCAGGGATTACATTCTTTGAAACTACACAGATGCTGAGGAGAGGCTGAGTGGCTGAGGAAAAAGAATAGAAGGAAAAACACAAAAGCTGATTTCTCCACCTGTAGAAAAGATAATATTCCGAAAGGTGTTTAGAAAATAAAGTACAAAAATCTTTCTATTGCCTCAACCACTTCAAATAGTATATCATCTTTTATGAAAAATATCTGTCTAATGGACCAAATACTGGCAGGACTGAAAAGTAGAAAGAGCCCTGTTTTTGTTCTAATGTGATATTTTCTATCTCCTTTGCTTTGGTGCCAAAAAGGTTATAGTGTAGATCAGAAAACTAAGGTTAAAAAAACCCAGTCAGTGTTTTCCAAGCTTGATCCATATTCATTTTTAAAACGGGCATAAGAGCTTTTCTGTGTTTTATATGAATGACAATTGTCTCCAGCTTCAGAGGCAGTAACCATTACTGCTGGGATGGAAGCAAAATTAGGAGACCCAGAGGTGAAATTCAGAGCCAGAGACTGCCAGAACTGTTTTAGGTGCATTCGGAGAGTACAGTTATTTTCACAAATATGGTCCTTGTTTTTCTACATGGATAGGCAGAAGTGATCTCTTTCCTGAGGCTTATAGTTTCTAAGTAAGGTAGGCCACTTCTAAACTCACCTGTCAGCTTTAAACAAGCTAATTTTCTTACTTTGCAGACTGAACTAAATCCACTGGGCCTCCAGGTGAGGAAGAGCAGTCAGGGTACAAACACAGGCAAGAACGGAGGGGAAGACAGAAAGTCAGTGGGTAAATCTATACTGTGTGATTGTTTGTTTGTTTGTTTTTCCCATAGGCCAAAAGGATTCCATAAAACATTGCCAGAAATATTTAGAAGCAGCAAATATAGGATTTACATGCAATTTTCATAAAGAATCTCAGATAACTTATGCTGCAGTTTGTCAAGTTCCATGAGGTAAAACAATATCATGAGCAAAGATGTATGTTCAGCTGCTATGAGAGCATCTTGATGATAGCTGAGAACACCCGCTGCAGGCTGAGATATGACACACAAAGGCTGTCAGCTAGGGAGTAAACACCTTCCCATTCCAATTTTTCTGGATGGATTTTGAAATGTTTGGGTGAGTCACTTCCAAAGGTTTTGTATGGTTTTCAAAAATACATGAAACCAAAAAGAAAAAGCAATTTGGCAGGCAGCTAGGAGCCCTTTAAAAACACACAGGCGAGCATCCACTCTTGGGCTGTGCACACATGTTTTTCCCGTATAATGAAAGGCTCCAGTCATGGACTAAGCATGAATAAAAGATGGAAGAAAACCATTAAGTCATATAGATTGTTCCCAGAGTACAAGCTAGCTCAGTCTAGGTCTGAGTGCCCTACACCATGGCACCTTTAACTAATCCCCAAGGGACCATCACTGGATCTCCTATTACTCCCCCAACCTTCCTTAATATTTAGGTCTATCTTTCTTTCACAATTTTATCTAACAGCTCCCTGCTGCATCCTCTTCTGTCAGAACAGTTGTCCCTTTCCTTTTTGTCTTTATCGTTTGGGTAATGCAGACTGTCACCTCTTTCAAAGTACAAAGAAAACAAAGAATTCTTAGTGATGGAGAAAGAGACACTGGATAGGACATTTGACATGAGTTTGCAACATACTGTTCAGCAAAACCAAACCAATACAAATCTGGCATGCATAAGGAATTTCCTCATATAAAGAAAGAGGCAAGAGATTTTCCCATGTATGTATGTCTCTAATATGATGAACAATTGATTCAACTAATGTCTCTTTGTCCAGCACTGACATAATGGACTGCATTCAGTTTCAGAAAAAAACCGAAAAACAGCCCCCACCACCAAAACCTCAGCTTGCTAAAATGAAAGGATTTTGGAAACACAATAATAAAAATGGGCTTGTGTTACAAGGGAAAGGATTGAGGATTTTTATTGAAGAACTTGCTTTCTTTTCAAGAAAAAATAGTAGCCGGTCACCTGCTACTTCTGCTGGATTGGTCTATTTCTTTTAACTTGTCTCTTCATACCAATTATTTTATTGCATGCTGTATGGAAATACCAGTTCCTGAATACATACTGTTCAACTACAAAATGACTAAAGGTAATAGTCAAGAAATATTTTGTTCTATGGCTGTCTTGGAGGCTGTATCTTGAGATACCTACATAAAGAAACCAGTAGGAAGAAATGAAGAGCAGGAAAAGACAGGATGAATGAAAGGAAATCTTTCTCCCAGGGAGACCTTGTATAGGCTGACCACGGTCTTGAGTGAATAGAATTTGCCACAGTTGTCCTAGTCAGACAGACAAAGCTTTTATACAACAAAAAATCCTGTTCTGTTGGTGAGAGGAGAGGGATGATGTAAGAGGTCTTTGCATCATTCTGTGATTCACTAGTAATATTTCTGTTTACTGATGCAGTTGATAAATCAGGTGATGTACTTCTACAAAAGGCTTTGCTGTGAAATAGCAATTTTGAAGGTTCCTGACTGATAAGCAGAGATTAAACAGTCTGATCACAAGCTATAGAAAGCCATAGGTCATAGCTTGTTTATGCAGCTCCCCAGGAAACACTCCAGCAGAACAATGACAAGACTTTACATGAGCAGGGTAATGAGCACAACATAGCTGCAATTCACAGCACTTGAATATTTTTAGTTTCTAGTGTGCCTAAAAAGCAGGCTAGGCATTAAGAATCAGAAAAATCAGGACAGGATGCAATTTATCCTGCAAGGCCAAAAAATGTTAGTCTAAAGATCTCTTTAATGTGATCTTAATGGCACTGTACTAACATTCATCTGATATGAATGATTCTTTTTAGGCAGACTAACAAAAAAAAATCTTAAAAGCCACAGCGCCTGCATTGTGGTTACAAATGAGCATGATCCCAGAAGCAGATAAGTAGCTGATTTGCTCCCAAATGTGCAGGATCTCAAAATACATTCATGGTGGGTGAGACTTTTTTAATCTCTAGCCAAGAGTTACTATTTTTCCTCCTTCTGCTACTAGACAAAACGTGCCTGGACATTTTATAGTGTGCCATAAATTAAAGAACACCAAAGGGACCTTCACTCTTTATTATAGCAATCTACACCAAAACCACAGTCTGATTTTATATTGTAAATAAAACAACATATCTGGTTTCTAATTCCAGCAAGCTGAACAGCTAGTTGTTAATGTGGCTCTGAAGAAGTATTTCATGCATGATTTAGGAAGCTGAGTGTAGATAATTGTATCTAAAATTATACTACTAAAAATATAGTATGGTAAATGGAAGGTCAATAACTGGCTCTTGAGGGATGGAAGGAGGTCCTTCATCAGTTGTTGCATGCTATTTTTAAAGTAGTGTTTCTCAAATTTTGGGTTACAACTAGGAAGTTATAAAAGGCTTCTAAGAGGTAATGGGTGGAAGAAGTATGTAGAAGTTCTATTCCTCTAACATCGGGGGGAGTGACAAAGGAACATGAGTGGGCTGTAATACCTGGCTGGGTATGTTTATCTTAGCCAGGGAATTGCTACCTACCTCTCACTGCTGGCAGCAGCTTGGTTCCTCCCAGGCAGAAGAATTGACTCAGGGCTGAATGAAGACTGACAGGCCAAAAAGTTGAGAAAGACTGCTTCGAGGGAAGACATGACTCAGAAGCGACTGGCAATGAGAGCGCTGAACTATCGCCTTGAGTTTGGCACTGGGGTGAGGTCCCTGTTCCCAGCATGCAGGGGGCAGAGGCGGAAGGATGATGACAAGGGACAGACCCAAGACAGGTATTCTACTTGCCAACTCTGCTGTAAGACTGATGTCCAAGGCCTAAAAAAGGCCTAAAAAACCCCCCCAAAAAACAATCTCTCCACTAAAGGTGAATAAAGGACGATTATGCATATTATGCAAAAATTCCCTTTATGTTGCAAAGTAGGAAAAGCTGTTTAAGCTAACACACATAAACATGTATGTTAGATGTCTGTGTTATTTTCAGTGTTGCTTGCTCTGAGTTGCCATAGTTGGAACCACTCACCAATGTGCCATGGTAGAGAGTGGCTGGCAGAGCAAGGCACGGAGAGCAGTAGAAGTTGCAAAGAACAGTAGCAAAGAAGTGTGGCAAAGCTACAAAGAGCAGGTAACACAAGCAACTTAGCAGCTGTTCAAATTGGGTTGTGTTACCCAACAGGTTTTATCAATTGAGGGCTGCTACTTAAGTGATAAAGCAAAGTAGACAAGAGTTGACCCAACAGTTGCCACATCAGAGGAAAACAGACTCTAAAATTGTTTGGTATTTGCTTTAGGCATTAGGTGTTATAAATCATCCTGTTTACCCAACTTATTGGAATTTTCTTCCCCTTCTCCCCCCTAAATAACAACTGTAGAGTGATATGTTTGCAAGCAGGGAAGTCAGCTCATTTTGAGCATCAAGTAATTCAGATCAGCTACTCCAAGTTCCTGGGTGGGAGCTCGACTGGTATGTTTGTTGCAATGCTCTACGTTTGAATGTAGTCCTTCTGGCTGCCAGTCAAGCCCTGGCAGAAGGGTTGTACTAGAACCATGAGGCTATTGCATAAAAGGGAGTCACCAGTTTCTCCACAATTGTCTCAGACAAGTCTGGTCTAGGAGCTTACAGTCAGCTCTGGGCCCTGTGTGAGCAGTATGTAGCTATATGGATCTCCCCACAGTGTCTGTGAAGGAGTTAAGAGCCTTGGCAGCAATCCTGAGACATATTTGTCCTTTGCATCTCCTGTTAGTGACTTCAGCTACCGCGCAGCATTGTGGCAAGAGTCTGGCTACCTTGTTCCCCAAGGAAATGGGCAACTGTTCCAGCAATGAAGCAACCGTTCTTGCTACAGAATCCCATAGGTTATCTAAACTCCTTGTCTGCCTTTGCCAGCTGGGAGCTACCTGCCAAAGTGATTTGAACAGACTTTCATACTATACTTTGGCCCTTTCTGCAGAAGATACACAGCTAATGAAGATGCCTGTCTTCATTAGGAAGCAGCAGAGGCTACAAACAACATTGATACTATCTAAATGATAAGCTCAAATTGGTCTTATTCTGCTAGCATCTATTGGAGCAGGTTGTATGCAAGGTTTATATGACTCTTGAGAGCAGGTAGGCAAGCATGTCCATTAATACACAAATACCCTACTTTTAAAAATAAATAACAGCAATGAAAAATGTTCCAGTGGTGCATCCACTCAGATCTGGATCTTTTGCCATGTGTTTCACTTCTGTCCAACGTTTATCATTAGAGAGCAACTGGCATGCTGCCTTCAAAGCACTTGGAACTTCCACAAGTTTTGAAGTCACAGCTGAATCAGAAAATCTGTATCTTTGTCATCTGTAGCAAGAAACATTTTAAATGCTGGGTTTAGATGTCTGCAAAACAAGGAGGGAATGGAAGAAACTTGATGAATATGACTTCACACAGCTATATTTGAGGGGAAAGCAAGAGATTAGAAGCACATTAATGAGGTTTATCTACGTTCTTTTAACTGATCATTTCCATATTTCTGCTGCTTAACAATAATATTCTTGGTCTGAAGTTCCTGCCATTATTGTTTTACCTAGAAAACTGAAGCATTAAGTTAGCAAAACTCTTCTTTCCTTTTATTTATTTTATTAAAAACTATTGAGGGACTGAAAATAGACTTGAGCCATAAAGGTAAGTACATAAAAATTTATGTGCTGATTATAAGTCTAGGTCTGAAGCTTAACACAGATCCTTCTTTATATTGAATGAGGTGTCACAGGCTCTTATTAGCCTTTCAAGGTTTGATTAGATGCCAGTGTAATTAAAACATTCTTTGGCACATGATCATGTGCCTTCATGATCACAGGCTGCTCTGTGTGCATGCATGTGCATGTTACATACACAACAATGCTACCACCACCCGCCAGGGACTCACAAATGCTATACCATTTTGTCCAGTAATTTTAGGGACTTCTGCAAGCAAAGGACTGTTCTATTTTTTATAATGATTAGCACTACTGTGGAGACCTGACCAGCTCTTAGCATTGTATTAGAAACTCTACTGGTAGAAAGTCTTCCTCCTCTTCTCTACAGTTCCATTTATAACTTGGGAGAGCAATTTGCAGCTTCTGTAGAAACGTCTCAGAGACACTGATGATTATAATGTTGATGACAAGTTGAGAACTTGGAAAATATGTGCCTTAAAACCCATATATGGCAGCATGGACAGCTAAAATCAAAGGGAATAACCTCTCTGATAAGACCATCCATAGCATATTTCAGCTACAGAGATCCTTCATCTACTGCAGATGTAAAACCAAGTATGAAGGTCAGGCTGGTTTTTTTGTTTGTTTGTTTTGGGGCTTTTATATTTAAACCTCCATCCAGAACTGATGACACTTCTCCCCTCAAGAAAATGAAAAAGATGCTGGTGAAGAGCAAAACGAGTGCCCTAATTGCTAGGCCACAGACTGCCCTGGGCACCCAACACCTCATATTGAAGAATCCAGTTGTCCTAAGTGCATGTCCTAGTTCCTGACTAATGGATACATCCCTTGCTCACTCACTCTCTCAGTTATTCACGAACTATTTGTTCCAAGTGGAACAATTTAAAGAGGAGAGTTTGTTTCACTTCAGGATATCCTATAAACCATTTTAGAGACCTTGATTTAATTCACATCCTAACTCCAAATAAGGTAGAGGATGGAGCTAATTTGTGTGTTTTGCTTGCCCATTAGTTCGTTTTGATAGAAGACTTTCTAGCTGCTTTCTGTTGGACAAGTTTGTTCAGTATGTTCTGAAACCACTTACTGGTTTGGGCCCCATAGAGATGCAGGAAACACCTGGTATGCAACTTCTCAAGGGCTTGGTAGCCAAGCAGCTTAATGTTGCCAGGATCTGAGCAGTTATGGAAGAATCAAGGTAGCTGGCAGCTGAGTAGAGACTCTGAAGATTTAAATTTTGCTCTTTAAAAAAGTATGGATGATGATTCAGAAACTAGAAAAGAATAAAAATACACTCAGACATCTTTCAAGTACATTAAGGGTGAGATCATCCTTTCTCTTCCTGCACTTGCCTCTCAAAACTTCAGTGACTAGTGTCAGAAAGTAAATTCAATAGTTTCTTCTAATTTAGCTCTTACTTTTAGTAGCAAGGAGCCAAATTCCTCTGGCTCATACCACCTACCAACAGATGCCCACTATTCCATGTTAAGGGAAGTCTTCATGTCCATAGTCAGTAAAAAGGGGAAAATTTGATCAAAATTTTTTCTCTTTTCCTTTGTCATTCTGTGAATATAGGAGGAATTGTTACATTCAATATTATTATTATGCAGTATGAAGGATTCCAATTAGTCCCAACATCCCTCAGGCTTCCTCTTCTGTTTTTTTAATTTTTTTTTTTTTTTTTTTTATAATGAAACTTCTCAAACTTATTTGTACGGATCTCAGACATCCAGACAGTTATGATCACACACAACCTTCAAACAGTGTAAAAAAACCTGTTGAAGTTATTAATTTCTGAGGATTGCTTACACTTTTATTTGCAGCCAGGCTGGATTCAAGAGAAGATAAGAGCCTGTTGGCTTCAGCATAAATTATAAAAAACACTGTAACTTTAATGTTGAGGAACCTCTCCCTTTCTCAAAGACTGGCTACATTGGAAACTAAATTGTATATAGCTTTGTTTAATGCTAATAACATTGCCTGCTGGACCTTGACTAGAAAGGTTAGGTTATAAAGAAGAAACCTCATTATCCCATAGACTGATCACATCTTCGATTTCACATCTTTGGTTGAATCTTTGAAAATTTTGCACTTAGCTGCTAATGATTATTATGGTCCTTCTCCACTTGTCAGGAAGATCAACTTCAAGAGATAAGAGGATTTATAAAACATATGTTCACCACAAAAATCAATGCAGCAGAACTTGCTTGAGAGGAAGAATGGATGCTTTTCTGGAGAGCTGGCTCAGATTCCCTGGTTAAGCAATCTAAGTGAATACTGCTCACTGGAGGTAACAGAAATGAAAGGGGGAAAAGTGAACAGTGGCCCATGCTGGAAATCATTAAATGTTCAGATTATGCAGAGTATACAATGGGTGGAATTTCATTATTAGTTTTAGATGTCAATTTGTATTCTGGATGTCTAAAGCTCTTTTGGTCTAGTATTACTTATTTAGCAATAGAAGTGTCAGCTTGCAGAGAAGGATGCCTAGGCAGAAAGGGAAGAAGGCAGGAAGATAATTTGTGAACTTAATCAATGGACAGAATAAAAATATTAAAAGTGGAATCAGGCTCTTATTCTAGATAGTAACTTTAACTGAACTTACTAAGCTAGTTCTCAGGTGAAGAAACTCACCTGAGAATAAAACAGCTCCCAGTTTAAGTGTGTGAGTGGGAAACGTGGTTCCTCACTAGGAAAATGCATCTCCAAAAGAGCTATTTGGGAAAGCCTTCCTCTGACCGAGCCTTGAGTAAGATAATGACTTCCACCAACAAACTGCCTGAGCATATGATACAGTGGCCTACGGCAGGTTAGGTGCCACCATGGTTGTTAACTTTCATGTTGAATTAGAAATAGAAGAGCAATTCCATAAATCAAAGAAAATGGCTTAGCCCAGAAGAAAGTATCTCCCTCCTTCAAACAAAACTGGACAGTGAGGTCTTGCACTTCTGGGAACAGGTTGGTAAGTGGCTGGAAGGTATCCTTTTAACAAATGCAACAGACTACAAAAAAGGATGGTTGTGTTGCTTATATTATTGTCTGATTATTTCCAGATGTTACTTCATAGATTTGCAGCCTTGTTGAATTACTCTTGCATCTTAGCTTGTCTTTTTGTGCTAAGCAAGAAGAGTAAACAAGAGGACCTACATACAGAGTTCATAGCCTAGTACCGATTCTGGATAAGACATGTGTCTTCCTACATTATAAGATAATAGTGTAGCTGAAACCAATTAAGTTCTTGCCCATCATGTCACTAAACCAAAGAACTATTGTAAGGTTGGCAAACTGCATAGGGAATTACAGTGAAACATTTGATTCTGCATTACAACTGATTTTAAAAGATTATCATGCAAAGCCAATACAGCACACAGGAAACAGTAATATCAGTAATTAGAAATAAACTAAAAGAATTGTTTTCTTAACTTAAAATCACTATTTATGAAATACCAATAAACAGTAAATAGGTTACCAATGGCCAGCTACAAATCTTAAAGGAGAAAATGCTTCTTATTTTCAGCAGCATCTATGCAGAAATCTATTCCTGCCTTAGTACTGCTCAACTGTGAATTTACTGTCACTAAGCAATGAATATAGAAGCCTTCCAACTGCTAATTGTGGCTTACTATTTACAAAGTTTATTTATAAACTCATTTTCATGCAGTTATAAAATACTAATTCCATGGACAAATACACATTTGTTCACCACTCTAAATTATATACATTGTATTTGCATCTAATATTCAGAGAAGTGCAAAGTCCACAGTGACGTAAATAACAACTTTTGTAAACTATTAGATGACGAGCTCTCAAAAGATATTAGTAACTGTATGATAATGTATTTTTTTGTATACTGCTGAAATCAAACATTTTTGCAGTAAAAGAACATACATTTCAGCTACATTCAAGTGATTATTTTATTACCATATATTATGTCTTACAAACTTTATTGGAGATGAGCAAGAGCGCAACAAAACCATACCTTAACGCAAGAGGTATATTGCATGGTATGTGCAGGCATAGCAAAGGAGACATAAGAACTGGAAAGAAAAACAAGCTAAGAAAACTTGTACAAAAATGGATAGTAATACTGACTAACACTGGGATATAATCTTACTTATAACAGACCTGAAGGGCTAATAGAGATCCAACTCAGAATCATCTGTGCACTGTAGCTACAGTTTGGTGCAGATCAAGAGTGCACTAATACAGTCAATGTTGTACGCATAAGATAATGCACAAAATACGCTGATATGCATATAAACAACTAATTTGTTTACAGTAAGTAGGGCAGCACAGTTGTAGTACTGCATCCTTGGCACTTAGTGATAGGACAACATGTATTTGGTTTAACTAAATTCATAAACAGGATATATACTGGTTTGTAAGATGTAAAACATACATCATCCCTTTGAACCTTCTGGTTTTACAGCATTTTTCTAATTTTCAAGCTCAAAAGCAAACATGATACACTAGCTAGAAATGGAAGACGTTTCAGATATTGGCTTAAAACAAGACCTTCAATAAAAAAAAGACAGAATCCATAAATTAATTCAAATGATATTAACTAAATCTGTAACTGACGTCTTGTGCTGAAAACAAAATCTGAAACGTTAAAAAAACCCCAAACAACCTTGTAATAAAACCCGCAATGTCTTTATGGGCTTTTCCTGAACAGTAATTGCATCCTTAATGTCCCTTTCATATATGGTAATTTCACTTAAAAGAACTGCTGAAGTTATTCATCTGAAAAGTTGTAACTGAATTAGAAGTTTGGCCTAGCATATCATATCACACAGAATGGAAGAAAATATGCTCTTCTTCAAAGAAAGCATGTTTCAGCTATGAAAGGATTCCAATTTTAAGTGATTGTCTTTGTATTAAATAATATTAACATCTGTCTAGAGGGAGCCAATTTACTTTTGCCTGTTTTAAACAAACTGGCTAAATTGCCATTTTATATTATATATAACAAATGTACTAAAATTGTTCTTAACATATAATGATGTAACACTTTAACTGGTTTAAAATATTTTACAAAGACATTTTATTACATATGAACTATATAACACACAAGAGTATGAAATATTTTGAACATATACACATTTCTGTATTTTTCATGTAGATTATTATTTTGCACCAAACATTGGTGTCTGCAATTCTAACAATCCTCTCAGATAAAAACAAAACAAAACCCCAGAGTGTTTTCATGGATGTTGGGTTCTTTTTCCTGAAAATAAAACCTACCACAAAGAGAATTTCTCTAATGACTTTTTTCTTTTCCCAATTTTATATTTTGCACGAAGCTTTTAAAATGTTCAACGCACATAGAAAGAATAACCTCTCTGTACGTTGCAGTGCAATTTGCCAGGGATAAAGTTTAAACCAAAACTGACCCTTTCCCATTATGAACATTGAAAACTGCAGTCAAAGTAAATGTCAATACCAATTGCTATTGAGATTCCTTTCCCCCTTAAAATGCAATCCTTTTCAATATCCATTTTAATGAAAGTATTTGCATAGAGCAGCCTTGTATTATTTCTAAAGAACATTATGAGCGTTTTAACACAAGATAAGGCACATGTTTTTCAGCATTAATAATCTAAAACTAATCCTGAGGATCTGCTCCTCCCCCTCAGCAAAATCTGCTTTTTTAATATACCCTGTATTACCTGAAGAAAGCAGAAAAGCAGTACAGAATAAACCAAAACTCTTTAGCCGAACTAAATTCAGAGCATTAGTAACTCCTGTTAATAGTGTAACAAATCCACAGATAAAGAATTAAGTCATTCTCTAAACAAATTATCTTTGGGGAAAAAAAAAAATACAGCCAGTAGCACTGTAGATGTTAGATAAAAGTTCACATAATATGGATGACATTTATAGTGAGTTTTGCTAAAAATAAGCTCCCATCAGAAACAAGGTAGCTAAATTGTGAGGCACTTAAGGTTGACAAGAAAAGGAGGAATGCAAGGGGTCTGTTTCATAGAAAACCTGAAGTTGCATATCATATCCTTGTATTAAGCCTTCTATTAAAGTGCTAGAAATGGAGACTTAAAACAAAAGGATTTAAATATAAGTGATTAAAGAGCTTAGTATGCATTAAAATTAAGTGCTTTTGATTGTCATGAATTCAGAGCTTTTTAATAGTTTTTAAAAAATAAAAGTCTGGAAATAATCCACATGTGAAATCATCTTCCCTGTGCCATTGATGCTATTTGTAAAGTGCCCAATTGTTTTCTAAACGACAAAACCATTTGCCTTATCTTATGTTGTATAGCATGACATAGTCTGTAGTACATATGTAATCCATACTGCAATAACACAGTCAATCTGATGGAAAACAGCACAGGCATACTTATAGTCAGAAGTTTCAATTCCACCTGTCACTCTAAAAAGCCAGATCTTGGATTACATATCCACCAGTATATAGTGCAACCAACCTCATATTCTCAAAATGTAATTTAGCTGTTAAAGTCCAATGCTCAAAGATAGAATTATCAAGCTTTTCCTCAGAGCAGCCTGACGCCCAGAAAAAATCACAGATGGAGCTCTAGGTCTGAATCACATAAATCCACTAGATGCCAAATCTGAGAAGGATCTGGGTTCTGTCGGATGATGAAGAGGCTGAAGATGTGCGGCAGTCTGTGTATTACTGATCACATCTAACTGAGAGGGATATGCTTCATTTACATTTCCTCCATTGAAACCGTTTTGGAACTGGCAGGAAAAAAGACAATATAAATGGTTAGTATGGGAAACCAATTTATTTATGAGTTTTTAAAAATCCTCCTAATGACACAGATTGGATGAAAACATCTTAAATACAATGAATAGCTTTAAAACTTTTTTTTTTTTTAATGATGAATGATGAGAGCAGTTAATTTGCATTAAAGTAGGGTCTGAATCATCAGTGAAACTTCCACTGACTTCAACATGGGTGAGTCCTACTTCTGGCTAGAGTAAAGAAACATAGCTGTTACCTAAAGCATAATATAGTTTCCATCTGTAGAAAGTACAGTCTGACTGAGCACTCCTAATTTCCACATCCAGCTGTTACATTTTAAAAGCAACCTATTTACATATTTTCATGTCTGCAATGGGATCCAGACTTTACAGCTCTTCCAGGAATGCACATGCAGTCCCATTAGTAAGCTGAAGTGTACTGCATTCAATCTGCAAGCTAAGCTGTCGCAGGGTGGGCTTTTTTGACAAACGGTCTTCATATCGACAACACCAAGTAAGAGCAATGAATGGCTTTCATCAGTCTTGACATAATTGTTCATAGGATTATTTTAAATATCTGATGTAATGCTTCCTGTCATGCTATGGAAAAGTCACTTTATCTACAAAATGCTCCATTCAGTCATGGAAAGAAAATACAACAAAGTATTTTAAACATTTCCATCATCTCTTCAGGAGTAGCTTATATTGTTAAGTACTCATTCATTCAAGGTTTGTCCTTAAAAACATATATTATACATTCATTCATTCATCAAAATATGCTGGGCTTTGGAAACTTCTTTGTTTTCCTTCTATGCAAACACTGAAATTTGACTAATTGTGCACAGTTCTTCTAAGTTTTTAACAAGACTATAGCCATGTGAATTATGTTTTTAATCAAAGTTGCCATACTTTTAAAGACAGCTACAATAACATAAGCTAGAATAACTTCTGACAGAAGCAGACTGTTTCAATATTCTTCATTAACAAGATGAGCACGCTCATTAAAACTTCTGAGAAAGTTCTCAACACAGAATCTAGTACTTCGCAAGGTTTCTCCTGCTTAATAAAGGAACATAGACCTTAAACAAGCAATCAAATTATCCAAGGCCTTTCTGCCCTTCTCCATCACTGAAGGTGTTTTTAGACTACATTGGCTATGATCCTACCACAATTACAAGTTAGACAGAAGGTCAGGGCAGATGACCACAATAGACCCTTCTGGCTTTCTAATCCCCTAGTCTTTTCACGTAGAAATCAATGGGAGTTAGAAGGCTGAGGAAAGGATAGCAATCATGGCTTGTATAGCAACATCTGTCCTCTCTCCAGACTCCAACCGCTGATAGGGATGTCAGTGTGCTAAATCCAGCTACAAAGACTGCCCTACTTTGGTTTGGCTCTGTGAACGTGGGCTCAGACAGTAGTATCCTATCTGCTTAGTTGCAAGCTTACTGAAGTTACCAATTAGCAATAAAATCAAACCTTAAGTTTATTATCATAAGCAGTGATACATTCTCCCTACTTACAATAAAGATATATTATTTGCCACCATGGCTTTGGCATAGGTGATATTTTACAAGGTCACTTCAAGTGCAGCAGCTGTACTTCTGACTTACTAGTTCCCATGGGTTCACATATTTTAAAGTTCGTAACTCCTCTGATACAAGACTAAATACAATCTCTGTAATATAAGCATATATAAATATAGGGTTATCTTTCTCTGGAGCAATGATCTTTCTAGGTAAAAAAATGTTTCTACGTTAAAACATTTCTCAGCATAGCAACTTTGGTTTTACATAGAGCCTTACTTTGCTTTCAATCTATAAAAATGTTCATTGGCAGATGTGACTAAAGGTCAAAACTGAGTACAGTCTGATACAAGAGATGATTTTTTTTTTTCATGTGAGCAGTATATAGCAGTATGGCCTGCAAAAGTCAATGCTATTTGGTTTAGGAACAAGCAGTCTCTTCCCATCCCCCACTGCACCCAGTTGGCATACATAAGTTTTGGACTCACAAGGACTTCGAGATAGCTATCAGCTATCTACAATCACTCTTTTACAAAAGGGGTTGGGGGAATAATCCTTCCTTATCTCATCAAGAAGCATGCTCCTCTTTTAAGCTCATTTGGACAAATGTTCAGCAGTTCTCTTCTGAGGTAAACAGGAGCTAATGTGCACAAGAGTAACATCAGTTCTACACCAGGCTTCTGCTTATGCAATGCTATCCAGATCCACACAGCATAGGTGTACCATAGCAAGAGGGGCTGAATTTGCTTCTGAACAACTTAAGTAAGGATAACTTTTCACAACGTGGCCTTTGTTCATTTTTTCAGGACAAGCAAGCTAAACTCAATATTACCATTGCAGCACAGCATTCCAGTAAATATGAAGTAATAGACATATTCATTTATTGCATTCAGAGATGCCGTCATTCATTAGTCATTAAACTTTTTACAGATAGATGAGAAGAAAAAGTAAGCATGAAAATAACAAAAAGGGGTCATAACAAAAACAATTAAGGCAACATAACAACAAAATAATCTACAAAATAAATGTATTTGAAACCAACCATTAAAAAGAAAGAAATGGAATTGCTTATGCACCAGCTGTTCAAAACTGATGCACCACACCAGTATAGCTTTCGTGAAAAGAATAATTCTATACTATTATAGGGATGAACTTGGATGACCCTGGAACTGCTTTGCAACCCTATTATCAAGCACTATGGAGGACTAATAACACTGACCACAGCCAGGCAACATACAGCCAAGCACTGTGCAAGCTTGTGCACTGCAGTTTGCCAAAGTCAATTCACGCTATTTCAGCCCTTGGGCACTCGGGCAGAAGCTATTCATTTTGCTGAACTGTCCTACATTTTTAGGTAAATTTCTGCAATTCTGCAATTATATTTTTTCCGCTAGTGAAGCAGTTTTGAAAAGGATATGTTTTGTATTTGCATTAAGCATACCGAAAAACTGGGTATGTTCTACTTGCATTCCTCACCTCTGTCTTGTGTAGGTTAAATGCTTATTAATACTTTAATTCTGTAAATGCTTATACATGTGCATAAGCATTTGTAGGATCAGTACTTTAGAACCTTAACTCATTGAGGTAAAAAAAAAAAAAAAAAAAGAATTGCAGCTCTGTACTTGAGCAGCATTAACACAAATAACTGGTACAATTTAAAGTACTTCAAGGTTATTCAGAATCAGGAACTACCTTAGTAATTGAATTTTTTTTATTTCTAAGTTAATTTTACCTATGAAGAACTGTGCTTAAAACCATAGTCTGTGCCACAGCCAGGCTCCTCTCTTCTATGGCTTTTATTGTGCATTCTCCTTTGCACAATGTGAAAAAGGTCCAGCTTATCTACTGTGAATATAATTTTTTCCTGCTCTTTTGTCTTCAGCAGAGAATTTAGAGAACAAGCTGACTTTCACTTAGGGTAATATATAAAAATATTTTTGCAGTATCATTGTGTGTAGAAATGCAATAGTTCATAATATTTCATGCTATTTATGTGATATTATAATCTGATACTTTAAGCAATCCTAAAATCATCAGAGAAACTGAGTAGCTAGAGAACGCTAACATTTTAAAAACAAGATATTTTTCTGGATCCTTACAAAATATTTCATGAAAATTAATGTGCCAGACAATATTACTGACATTTTTCCACTCCTCTAGAAAAGGTATATAAGCAAATTCCAAGCTTTTGACCAATCTGCTTTTCCTTTGCTCCTACTGGGAAAATTACTGGTAGGTACAACAGACTAGTTCACTCACTCTTGCTTTAATACTGCCAAAGAGAGCTACCAGGCTGTGGATACATGTACCTAAAAACTTTACCAAATGCAACTGATGAACGAATAAAGCACGGACATTCACACGCTGCTAACCCATCAGTTTCAAACTCAGTGATTCAATTATGACAAACTCTGCATCCTGGTAGCCACCTAAAACATTGAAAACATGATTCAAAATGCAAGCAATGTAGCAATGCTGTTTACCTTACCTTGTCCAACAACATTTGTTGACTTGCCATCATAGGATCGTATTGCATTTGATCCACGCAGCTGGGCTGTGCTTCTTGTGTGCACTGGTACATAGAAACAGCACCTGCATAGCATGTTTGAGGAGTTAGCATAACCGACTCAGAGTTTATCCCACACTCATGATTTTCAGGGACTTGCTGCAAACAACTGAGAAAATCCTCCAAGTTGGACGAAGCAGAATAGGTCGATCTCTCAAAACCTGCTACAGGGAAATCCATTTGAGCAAAATTAGAAAGCTGTGGCATCATCGCTGTGGGTTGCTTGTAAGGAATAAACTCTTGCCTACATGCATAAGGGGAAGTGTTTACTTCTGATTTGTAAGAGAACTCAGATGTAGTGGCATGCATGCCAGGGAATACGTATTGCTGGGGCTGCTGCTGCGAGCAGCTAAGAGGCATGCTGGTGTCAGAGCTCCAATTTGTGAACATCCCATTGACTTGCATATGTTTCATCTTTTGACAGAGCTGCTGCTGCTGCTGTTGCTTCTCCATGAGCTGTTTCTGGTGCTGATGAAGTTGATGTGGATCTAACTCTTGCTGTACCAAGCAACCTTCATTCTGGACCATGGGCTCCTGCTGGTTACAGCCAGAATATAAGAAGTCAGACTTATTTAAAGAATCCTGAACATAAGTCAGGATTTCATCAGTTATGTCAATGTCCCCAATATCATCCACACCAGCTAATTCAGTTTTAAAAAACTCCTCATCCTGCTGAATACACTTTAGGTCTTCAAAGTCAATACCCAGATTTTTCATGATGCTGTACAAATCGCTGGTTTTGTTATCTTGAAAGAGTGCTGCACTGTCTTCAGAAAGTGGAATAGTACTGTCCTGGGAACACTCCATTAGTTCCCGTTTGAGAACGTTGTGATTTCCAGCAGGTAGGAGATTATCCGTCCAGCTGCTGCTAACACCACTGCCCAGTTCATCCCTGCTGTCTGCAAAGAAGTTCCGCTCAAAGGAAAGTTTATGTGATGCTGGAGGGCAGAGATACACAGACTCATCTTGCCTTAACATGGCACCTAGGAGGGAGTTTGGATCCACAGAATCGTTGTGTAGCGTTGCTTTGGCTCCTTTTCCCGTCGTGCTTTTATTCTTCAGCTGAGAGGGATCCACAAGGCTCGACATAGGGAAAGATACCTCATATAACACAGCCTCACCAGTGGCAAACATGAAGGGCAACTTCATGTTACGCTTCCGTAGATGTTCTGCCCCCTCTTCATCTCTGAAAATAAATCAGATATATAGCATAATACTGCAGTACTAAACAGTTACTGTAATCTTTTTGTCCCCTGGAATTAATATTAAAAAAATGAACTATTCTGTTTGTAGGCATTTTTCAAATTCCTGGCTATTCCAGCTCAACTTGGCTGAGTTGAACCAAGAGACAGATTATGAAATAAGGAGCTTATGACTGTAATACCACCTTTACATATTACATTTGTAATTAAATCTAGATAGCATACACCATTCTCTGTGCATTATGAGCTGAAATGAAAAAAGTGGGCTTTGCTCCATGCATTATGTTTTTCTTGGCATAGCAAGTAAATGAATACTTCAATACTGAAGTATCTCTTTTCCTCCATATTACAGACTCCTTAGCAAAAATTATCTAACCTATATATGTTAACCTATGTATAATAATGCTGAATTCCATATTATGTAGACTTTAGTTCAGCACCATTAAGGACTTATTTTCTTTATGTTATCTGTTGTTTCTTCTACACAACTGCAGTTGGATTTCTTAACTTTTGCTAATGGGGATACTGAATTAAAATAGGTTGGATGGAATAACTTGGTGCTTGTACTGCTGCTCTTATTCTTTATATGAAATCAAAATGTCTAAAGTTTTACACATAAAGGACTATGCCACATAAGTAGTGAAATATCAGAATTCTTTTCAATGTTTGCTAGCAAACTGAAAGAGGTTTTCTTTTTGGAGTTCAGGATTTAAAGGGGGTTTGTTTAAAAATAAAGAATTTCTTTCTGAATATAAACAAGCTCCAAAGTTTTCAGTTTTTGAAGTATACTACTTTATGCCATGATGACTTACGTAAGAGGTCTTTGCGTAGCAATGATGTAATCCGGTCTTCCATTTTTGTAGACAAGACGTGCATTTGCCTGTACCCAGGCCCATCGATTTTCTTTGGTTAGAAGCCTAAATACAGTCATTCCACTTTCACCTGTCTTCATCACTAGAGTTAAGGAGTAAGCATACCATTTACTGTCCAGTGAACAAAAATAGGAAAACCTGGCATGTCATGAAATAATTCCATTTGTAGAGCAATTTTACAACTCTCATGTCCTCAATCATCCATTGCTGTGTGGCACTAATGTATTCCTAGTGAAACAGGATGATCCATCACTTTAATTTACTGGTAAAATAAAAGCTAAAACTGCAAGCAATTGTAACACACCCACTACAGATTGGCAACATCCTATATTGAGCTTCATCCATTATTTCTGCAATAACAGAAATTAATACATACTAGAACATGTAGATGACAAAAGCCTAAGACTCTCTTAGATCTGAAAAGTGACTATTACTTAAGAAATTAGAAAACATATTAGCTCTGAATCCACTTCTTTCACATTTTGACTGGTTAATGCAGAGGTACTTCAAAATCCATTATTTTTCACTCACACTATTACTTCACTAGCAATGCTTGATAAACATACTACATTTTTGTTGTACATTGCTGAAGACACTGCATTTCTAGACAGAAAAATTAAATAAAAAAATATTAGGAAAGTTTAAGAATCCTAACCAAGAATAATCTTTGCTACAAGACTTCTTTTTTATCTTAGCATCAGAAATGGAGCAAAACCAGTTTTAAGACAAAGTTTCAAACCAAAATTTCAAACCGAAGTTTCATTCCATTCTATTCTGGAACTATTTTCTTTCTTATTCTTTACCAAACAAACAAAACTACTGATAGGCAACAGTGACTGAGCTATACCTGAAACTGAAAACCTGCTTAATATAGGTTGAGAACTAATCTACTGAGAGGGGTTATTTAATTGTATATAAGGGGACAAAAGAAAAAACAGTTTTTCAAGAGAATTCAGTAGAAAAGAAGCAGCACCAAAATATCCTGAAGATGCTTCTGTAACTTCCAAAGACAAATCTTGCAGATAACATAAAAGTAAAGTAGTCCACTAAATAGTTACATATCAGATAGCCAATACTTATTTCCTTAGCTTAAAACATTATATTTCTCTCCTAAAGTTGTTACTTAGACCAAATCAAGCTGCCAAGAATCAAAACCAGAAATGCATAGGACACTAGCATGCTAAATCAGAGATTAATTTCTGTTAAAAATCTTACACTCCTATCAAAAGAAAAATGCTTTATTTAATTTCCTAACAGGAAAGCTATCTTTGAAATAGTCCCTTTGCCCAAAGGAAGTTGTAGAAATAGCAGAAGTTGGGTTGAGCGGAGAAGGAAGCGAGGACAAGATGTGACAGAAACTGGACTATATAACCTAAAAGAGTCTAGATAGGAATATTAAATATTTCTTCATCCAGTATAAGTTTTTATACGGAGGGAAAGATCACATGAAATGTATAGTGTTCTTTTTGTTAATGACTACTTTTTTTCTTTTTTTTTTTAAAGAGCACTTCATAGTATTTTTTCAGTATGAATAAAACCCATGCTTTGATTTTTCAGCCTTTCTTAGGGAATGAAGCTTACTTCGGACATGATTTTCAGCACAATAAAGCATATCAGCTGCATGAACAAACTGGTATCCTGTTCCTCTCATACACAGCTCTGCTTCAGTGTATCCCAGGACAATCTTTCCTCTGGAACATAAAAACAAAAAATTGCAACCCTGCTGATGAACCAACTCACAGAATGAATGCCAAGCAAGTTAATTATGGCTAGAACATTTCAGACGCAAGTGCTAACTACATTTTGTTGCAATATCGATTGTATGCAGAAGCATGACAGTTCTAATAAAAAATACAGGTAACAAAACAAAATTTTTACTAGTCCCCCAAGTTGCCTTCAGTGACTAGGAATGGGTTCACAAAATTATTAGATCATTTAAAAAAAAAAAAAGAGTATGTCTACAGTTCAGCTGGACTCTTAATTCCATACTTTTGAATATATTCACTTACAGCAGGCAGCTCCCATTTGTTGCAATGAAAGACACTGTTTAGTCCTATTTCATAGCATTTACCTAGAGGTGCTTGCATGTAGAATTAAGTAGGGGCTTAACTTTAGTTATTTAAAGCTTCTCACCTAAATTAGTATTTTTGGTAGCTTAAAATTCAAAACAGGGCGTATCTCAGAACTACATCCCTTTTACTATTGAGTGGTTTGGGACCCCTGAGTTTGCATTTAAGCTAAGATATGCCTCAGAGGAGTACTGGCAATAGAGTCATATTTGACCCTGGCAGCTAAAATTAGAGTACTTTACTAGAGGTCAGGGAGATGAAGAACTTAACAGCATTTGTGTGAGCACTATGAGATACATGATAGAATGAAGTAGTCAAAAAGAGACTAGAACAGGATTTGGAACAAAGAAATGGAGACCCAAAGATTGGGTTGGGGGTAAAGTTAGGGATGCAGAACAATTACACAGAAGTGTAAAACTTGACAAAAATTGAAGGTTTTGAGTGAAGCATAATGAAAAAAAAAATCAGAGGAAAGAAAGGCTTGTGTTAACATTTTGTTAACTTTTACTTGTATCAGTTTATAGAACCCAAGAAAAACATTTTAGTTTATCAGTAAACAGAATACCGAACAATTTGACTCTACGTTATCCTATCAGTAGGCATGGAAATCCATATGAGAGATTCCACTGAAAATGAGTCTGAAAGCTGAAAGCATTATCAGTGAAAAATAGGAGGGAGGGAAGAAGGAAGGAAGGAAGGAGGCCAGAAGCTCTTCTTTTGAGAAAGAAGCATCTTAATGGGCTTCTTGCCATGTTGATGCATAGTTACATTATGCTGATCTAGTAATGCAATAGTGTTTCCATTTTTTACATAGGGAAAAGAATGGTTTGGAAATGGGTAAAAGTCATAGTATAAAAAAGAGCTTCATTTGTTTATTCTGAAGTAAATAACATTTCCATTGTATTTTACATCTATTTGAACTGAAGGAGAAAATATGCATGTAGAAAAAAATGAAACACTTGTTCTATCAGTTCTAAAACCAAATTTCAACCAGATTTAAACATTAAACTTCTTCCCTAATTCCTTAGTACTCTGTCTTTTGGGGGTTTTGTTTTGATTCTGGGGGTTTTGGCTTTTCTTTGTTTTGGTTTGGTTCTTTAATGATTTAGAGTCAGAAAGCAATATGCCCTTTTAAGGAAGTACAGTATGACAATCCCATTTCTCTTTACTTACTAGCAGGGCTGAAGAGAAAAATCCTGAGTTCCTAATCATCAGTATTGACAGAAACAGTAGCCAGCTTTGTATTTCAAACACATACTTGATACCTATCAGCAAATTATTAGAATATTAATCAGAATAATTTACACCTACTTTGCATCACAGCCAGTAGGTGTGAAATCCAGTTTGTGTTTAGTTCTGAAGATGAAGTTTTTGGTTCGTATCTCAAGGATAGATGGTGGCTGCAGGGGAGTAGCTACTGCAAACAGAGCAAGCTGAGGAGACAATGTAGCACCATCCTTCCCTTTCTTGTTTTGTCCATGGAGAAACTTTAATCGTCCTTGAAAATTCATAGCCTTAGGATGAAGAAAAAGGTAATTGTTATATGTTGGAGATATTTAAGAGTAAGATATTGCTGTTGTTATTAAAAAAAATATGTTTGTTTTTTAAGACCCATCAGATTCAAGCTTTGTAGCATGCCACACACAAAACTTAGCTAACAAGTACAGAATACTGTTGTTATACCCCTGAGCATGTCACTCCGAGATCTACTAATAAACTCACTGGAAAAAGAACTAATGGGAACATTGTTTTGTAAAACTAATTGTAATAGCAAATGCCAACTGGATCTTCTAATACTCTAGTGAATGTGGTATTAAACATACGTACAATTAACATAACATTATTTCTCTTCCATTTCTGTCAGTCATTAGTATAAGGTATGTAAATGTGTACAATTGCAAAATCCTATATAATCAACTCTATTTGTAAGAAGTCACCTAGAGGGTGATAAACCTGTATTTATTCTAAAATCTACAGCATTGACAAACAAAAAATAAATGTATTAAAAAGAGCAAGCACAGACTTTCCCAAGTAAAGGAAAACTATGGTTCTGTTAATTATGACTTATTGCATCTCAAGATACCCAACAGAAAATAATCTTTGTAATGCTTTTTTATCTGCAAATCACATAGTACTTTACAAAAGCAGATTCTTATTCATATTGCACTGAGGAAACAGCCATGAGAAATGAGAGAACTTGCACCTGGTTGTAACAACATGTTGAAGGGGACACATTTGGTGTCTCTAAGTGAAACATACTGGTTCAAGCAGCTCAGACATCTACGGAGACTTCAGAAATTAAGTTGCTGTACGTATTGTAAGGATGATGCAGATTTCCAACTTGCAAGCATATGTGGAAGTTTTTACATAACTCCATACTCACCAGGAACCCAGATGAATTATCCAGGAGGCATCGTAACCTGCAGATGAAATTCCTTTCCATAAAGGAAGAATTCTCTGGAGGAAGTTGGTCTGGGTTATAATAGGTTGCTGGCTGTGAAAAGCCATTATCTCCTACAGGAAAGGATTATTTATAAGGATTATTTTTAGAAGAACACCTAGTGAAGGCTATCTATAACAAATCATCTTCCGTCTCATAAACAAAGCATTAGGTCATGACCCGAGCAAGAACAATGTAAACTGGAAACATCCTCAGAACCTATACTGATTATAACACTAGGTTAAGTATCAGTTCTTCTGATGGAATTATGTTTTACAGGCTATGGTATTAGAAAACAAACTGGATGCAATTTATTTTTTTTTAAGTGGTGCTTTTTGGTGTTTTGTTTTGGGTTTTTGGTTGGTTGGTTTTTTAATTTATTCATTATGTTTGTCAACAATCTAGATTCTGAATCAGTTGTAGAGAGCAAAGTTCTCAGCAGAAAGCACATTTCTGCAATGGCAGGATCTGCAAAAGGCACAGTAACTACAGGAACTGAGTATTCAAACGCTCAGTAGATGGTAGCAGACTGTGAAACTGTTACTTTCCAGACAGCCAGGTGAAAGCTGTAGCAGTAAATAAAAAGAAGCATCTTTAAGGAACCACCACAATAAATCAATGTGAGTACTTTCTCTAATGGATGCACCCCCACACACACTAAATAGTGAAAATATTTCTGGGCTGTGCTGATCAAGAAAACACCACAGTTACCTCTCCAGAGGAACCTGGAGCACTTCTGTTTTGTCGATTTTGTGGTTTGGGGTTTTTGTTGTTGTTGTTGTTTGGTTGGTTTTTTTAATTTTTAAACCAAATAAGACTCCAAAACATGATTGACAACTAGGATAACAACATGATATTCTTCTGCCACTTCAAGACAAGCATTTGCTGCTAAGTGGCATTTAGAAAACAGACTTAAACATTTGGAATATAAAGTAAAACCAGAAGGTAAATCAATAAACTTCTGATAGAATACATATGTTCTGCATGAGACTACATATACAGAGATACCAGAGCATGTCTACTCGCAGCAAATTTAGCAAAATGATATTGTTTGTAATACATATAAAAACCCACAAACTGGTAATTCCCTAGGAATTCATACACACAGAAACCTAAGAAAAAACAGTGTAAAATGTAATTTTAGAGTGCTAAACCCTCTGTAATTTAAAAAAAATAGTCCGTATACTCTGAGAGAACCTATTGCCACACACAGACAGAAGAAGAATACAGATTTTAAGGAAGAACCCATATTGACCTTCCAGACTTGGAGATGAAGCCAGGGAGAGCATGTCACTTAATCACACACCACATTATGTTCTCTGGAACATAATTTTGTCTCTTGGACAGCTGGAAAAACTTACAGATAGGCTAGGTGGTTTGTACAATGGCAAATCAAACCCAAAGGAAAACAAACCAAAAGCTAGTTCAATTTAATCTCCTATTAATCGAAGGGACTGAACTGGAGTCAAATCAGATTGCTGATGGCTCACCAAGAGGCCTTGCAACCTAAGGCCATATAAAACCAACAAGAATGCCAAGTTATCCTGCTTTTCAGATAAAATCAGGAGATACCTTTTTTTTTTTTCCTAAAAGAACTGCTATGCAAGGTCAATTTTTGCTGAACAAACTTCCAGGTATGGAGAAAAAGAAAAAGGGCCCTAGCTGATAATGTGTATGAAAAGGGATAACCTGAAATTACAGCCATCTACAGTTCTGCAGATTTTCATACACAGTATGGTGGCCAAAGCCACCATTATGAGCCTATCCCACAGGTACAGAAACTCAGATACTTGTAGTCCAAGATAGTTACGACCTAAATTTGATATTAGAAAATAAAAAATTCCCACACTTGCCATATGGATGGTTCTCAACAGACAAAAGCAAACTTACTTCCTTACTTCCTACTGCTGCAGATTTTTTTTTTTTAATTGCCTAATTGCTGGTGAGAATTTTCAAGACTTCTGAAGTACTGTTTCTTCACGAGGTGCTGAAATGGGTGAGATGCTCTCTGAAGAAGCAATGATTATGAAGAAAGGCTATCAAAAGAAACAGCTTGCAAATCCCAACTCATCTTTCAAAAATGCCAAATCTGACATCCTTGAGAATCCCTGCATATATATTACTTGAGGTCTCCTCAAAACGGTTAATATGCTGCATATATCAACATTCGCGTTTCACAAGTATCAGCACCGAGGAAGCCACTAGAATACTTTTTTTTTTTTTCCCCCAAGCAATCCCAATATTTGTGTTCCTTTTCTATTGCCACAACTTTATTCCTGCAAGACCAGCTACTACTGAGAAAGGTACTGGCTAGCAAGGCCAAAAGAAAATTGATATCAACAGTTGGCTACTGTCAGGAAAAGAGCTGACTGGAATTGCTGCTGGCCAGGCAGGAGCATACTGAGAACACCGAGTAGTTTAGAGTGCCTTAAAGGCTCTATGTGTGTTCAGTTGATTCTTTCATGGAGATTAAATGAGACTATGGGCATCTTCTTGGAGGGGATGTAGGGAAGGACTTTAATCATCAGTAGCAGACTCCGTGAAGGGCTCTGATTAAGTCCTCCAACTCAGATAAATCTTCTGGCTGAGGAGTGCCTACCAGCTGTAGCTCTAGTATCCAATAAGCAGTGCAAGGCTTTCTGCTGGCATCCTTGGCACTGGTGAGCATGTCCTTCAGCATTTCTGCCACAGGAGCAACTTAGTGTTATTCTTTTGGTAAATACAGAGCTGGAATTTGAATGCAGGTATCTTATCTGGGTTCTTTCAAGTGTCTGTCAACTTCCCTAGTAAAACAGGCAGTTCCCAAGAGTGAACAAGGCTTTGGTGGAAGAAGCAACACCGTCTGTAGCTCATGAGAGGAGTGGAACAGAACTCAAAACTGGATGGAATGGGCCTCAAGCCCAAGCCTCCTACATCTGTGAAAGGAATACTGCTGTACTTTCCCAGGTAGACAGGAGGCAGAGAGGTTTTAGTGCCAGGATCTTGGAGAAGTGACTCACTGTAAGAAGGCAAAGAGTCTTACAGAGCATCTGCAGTCCCTGGAACAAAACCACCAGTTAACACTACAGGGGTTAGAACCTGTATCCCTCATGAAGGTCACACTGGATCTCATCAACACCATGGAGTGATGTGCAAAACATGCTGTGCATTAAGTCCTTTTCTTTCTCTTTAAGCTCAAAACCATACATGGTTGCATAGCAAGTGAACTTTAAAAGATAATCCAGACTTAAGGCCCTGAAGCAGATATTTGGGACTGAAAAATCAATTTTGCAAACTTCTCTGGGAAGATGACAGGACTGGGAGGAATGTCTGGGAAGCACAGTAACAGCTGAGGAAACCAGTGGTCTAGGGGCATACCAGAGTATTGAGTGAGAAACAACCAGTACAGGCTAACTGAAGAAGAATTAGTTCCCAGACTCAGACTGAAATCTGTGCTTAAGCCTGAGGACAATTATAATATGTCTATAAATATCTACATAATGCCAGCTGAATGTATTAAAAAGGAAATGGATTAAATGAGCAAAAATGGAGGGGATCCTTATTATCACATCATTATCCTTTGTTATAAATTTGAATTCAGTTTAAAAATCCTCAGTGTCCAAAGATCTTACACTACTTGAGGCCCAAAAATAATTAGCAGCTTTTAGTAAGCTAGGAACACAAGGTACGAAACAAACAATTGTTTGTAATCCTGCTCAGCACTTCCTGTCATTCAGTCAAATCTGATGCCAAGTCAACCTGGCATTGTACTTTTCAAACACAACCTTTTGTAAATTCACATGCACTTGCTTAAGTGCTATAGAACACCATTTCACTCTAAAGCAAACAGTAAGCCACCACATAAAAACCTGGTTTCTGAGTGCCAGCAGCTGTTTGCTATACCAAATTGACATATTAACTAGTTGTATTGCATGTTTTCAACTGGACTGTGTAGACTGATCCATAGATGATATAACAATGTTGACCACTAAATGAAAAATTGAAATTTACTGAGCTGTGAGCCAAACCAGTAAACATAATTTGCTGGTGTTTATTTCTCTATCAAATCATGGCATTTCCATACTCTGAAATATTAAATATAAAATTGTTAGAGTTTTAAGTCAAGTTGCTTTATGAATGGTAGATTTATTAAAAAATAACATGGATTTTTTCTGGATTAAAAAAATAATCTATAATCAAGTAACTTACAGTAACAGAGAGCTTTACCTACATACTTAAACAACTGTTGTGCAAAATGGAGCATTACAGTTGTCTCAACAGTTTTGTTGTCATTATGAGGCAGGGACATGCTTCCCGTATTACACATAACTAACTGTACCTACATAATCTCTGTTCCCTTATACAAGCAATGTGTTTCTCCTTAGTTGTTTCTCAATATAGCAGGTCACTTCAGCATCAGCCAATAACATGACAATCTGATGCTCTAACAAGCATACTACTTGGTCTTAAAGGCTCATCTATTTCATCTTTTATTTCTCTTCCCCTTTTATTCCCAAGAGAAGTACTGATCTATGTGGCAGCCTGCATATAACCGTGACAGATGTGCAAGTTTTACTCTTTCACGATCAGGAATAGACTATTCCATATATTAACACCATAACTAACACATTCTTAGTCATGGAACGGATTTACCAGCCTGAAGAACTTACAGAAGCTGTCATACCCCATTGTCTGTTGGCCTTCCTAAGCTAATAAATTTGGTGTAGTGATCTGTAACCAGGAGTAGCAGATGTAAAAGAGAGATCATTACTTCAGATAAATCACTTTCTCATTCAAACAGTGATTAAAGATGAGCCATATAATTGAGAGTGAACACAGAAGAATCAAACTTCCTTGTTTCTTATGTCACCAAAAGAAACTGTCCACTTCTAACTGCCCTGTTTGCAACAAAACCACACAGGATTACCTGCTTTGCTATTTACCACAGACATGCAAGACATTCAGTCATTTATGCTCCAAATTAAAGTCTTCCAATTTAAAGCATAATTGGTATTTTAATGGTGCTGTGCTATGAATAGCAATGCTTATTTAAAGTGCAAAAAAATAGTAATTCCCACTGTTGGCTAAACATATCCATAAAATTCAAATAAGTTTAAAAGATGTTCTTCCTTCCTGCGTTCATATAAAAGAATCTAAACTTTTTTGCATACACAAATTAAAAAAAACCCCAACTAATCAGACAGGCAAACACATAAGCTGGCTGCATTCTCACCTTGTACACTCGGTCCAGAATCTGCAGACTGGGCAGGATTTAATGCCCAATGTAGCTGTCGTTGAAACTCAGGTCTGTCTTCTGTGTGAATCAATTCAAATACACTCTGGTGTATAATATCAGACTACATACAAAAGGTAAAAAGGTGGGAAAGAAAGACAATAAGAAACTTATATGACAATATGATATAAGTTGTCTGGTTGACAACACTGTTATGGATATTGCAAAATCCATTTTCCTCAGGGATAAAAACATACATTTGCATGCAAGTGGCAAAGCTTCGCAGAAAAATTTTTAGCAGCACAGGGGAGAATGGCAAAGCTACAACAGCCAGGATCAGTGGTTGAAAGAAATTAAGGGGAAAAAAACCCACCCAAGAAAAGCGTCAGTCAACTAAGAGGAGTTAATTCCCTGTTTTCTGCATGGATCAAAACCCCAACCATTATACAAACAGAAAATATTTAAAATAAAACATAGATCTAAAGAAATTAAGATGAGCTGGCAAAAGCAGAAGCCTAGCTCAAATTTTGCTTTGATGAATTTCATAAAAGAATCAGTATTTTCCAGAACAAATTGCCAGAAATGCTATTTTTTGTAACTTTAAGACTTTACTTCTATATCATGCACTTGATTTATTGGCATTACTATAGAAATTTTATGCCCAATTTGTTTTCCAAGCTTTTTTCTTCATTCCCCAACACTGAAAGAATCTGTAACCCCAGGAATAATAATGTTTTGTTTGAAATATTTTCTTCTACACAAACATTCCCCCATCTCTTATCAGTTAGCTAAAATTGCAGACCAAGCAGAGTTTCCCCCTATTTTTAGACAGCAAATGAATCTATCATCATCCAGTACCCAAAGATATAAATTGATAACTATAACTAAGCTTCTATCATCTTAACATAAACTAATCCCAGGAGTTCTCTAAGAAAGGCAACATGTGCCCACTGGGGCTTGGTCTTTACTACTTTGGTACCTGGCTTGCAAGCCAAAGGAAGTTAGCTATAAGTGATCTGCACCATAAATTGTAAGTAACAAATGCTTGTTTTGAAATAAATAATAAAAAAAGTAAATATGAGCAAGAGAACACTAAAATTCTAAAAATATTACAATCACTTAGTTGATACTTAAAACCTCAAGGCATATGGAGTTAATTTCATATGAAAGGTTTCTATTAAAATAATTCCCTTCCCATTGAATTATGTCTCTCTCAGCATCATAAACCGGGTAACACCACAGTATAAATTTCAAACAGTTGTTCCAGTAAAGACTAATTAAGTGTGAAAATTTCCTATCTTGCCTAACTCAACTTTGGAAATTATATTCCTGTTGTGTTTGGCCTGAGGTCCCATTTTAGCTATGTAAGCTGATAGAAAAGTAATATGGTTTCAGAGTAATCCAACCCAAAGTACCTAACTGATATTTTTATTACACAGACTATCAGACCCTAAATATGAACACTGATGCCCTCTAAAATTAAGCAAAACCTCTGCAAAAAAATAGAGGAAAAAATAAACTTACTTGTTGGAACCCCAAGTAGTCTTGGATAGTAGAAGAGACGTAAAAAACCAGAGCATCAGCTGTAACAACTAATACAAAACCATTTAATGCCTGGGGAGGAAACACACCAATCTGTCAGCTTCAGAGACAAAATTCCAGATAATTATTGTGGCTGTAAGTCTACCTATACCCTAGTCTCCCAATAAAATGCGCAGCATGCAAAAACATATCATTATCTAACAGCACAAACACAAGATTCTTCATTGCGTCTCTACAGGATACATGGCGCAATGAAGAAAACTGCATCTAATGGAAAAAAAAAATTAAAAAAAAAAAAAATTGTTCTCCTGGAAAATTCAGGGGAGCAGCCAAACCCTGTTGATGACTTTTAATTACTCTTGATTGTAGGAGATGAAGGACAGCAGTATGAACAACTATAAGTTTATCTAATATCAACCATAGCTTGCAATGCTTGCACGGCTCAAACCCTCAGTATGCCCAGCTGCCCACAGCACAAGGAGGAGCCATGTCACAAACCCATTCCCAAAATCTGTTCTATTCATAGTGCAGACAGGCCTAAGCGGACAGGAAATCAAGTGATCAAGATCCCCTATATAGTCCAAGAAAACATTTTATAGCATACTTAAAATAGAAAACCTCTGCACAAACGGACTGTTGCAAGTAAACAATGTTTTTGAAGAGATTTCCCCCTTCATGAAGCAGCAGACTAAGTGGCTCCTTACTCAAAGTCATGCAACGGGCATTTATCTGAACTCCCAATCAATATGGTTCATGGCAATTGTTGTGATAGCAAACAGTACATTTGTGACTTGGCAGCTCATCTGAAAGGTGCTGATTTACTTCTATGGATTTCAGTCAAGACTTAACAAAAGGCTGTCTCGAGGGACTGGATTAAGTATATTGTACCACTTAATTTTCTCAGCTGCATTCAAAGTTAAATTTGGCCAGCATACCCAAAACACATTTTTTAAAACTCTTTATTATGCAAAATTATTGTAACAGAGAAAAATGTAAAGTAAGTGAAGATATCCTAGATCTTATTGTAACAACATAATATATTTTTATTATAAATCAGCATCATTCTTCCACAAACATTAACTCCCATAGCCCCACAGTATGGTAACCACCATCGCTGCTTTGCCATATTTTGCAGAGATATGGTTTTACTATTTCTTGTTCTTTTACTAATACGGTCTAATTAAGTTAAGTTAAATATCTGATTAAATGACTGGTCTTTAAATACTGTGAACCACTCCTATTTAATGTGTAGACATCTCTTATCTATTCTCATAAACAGTTGTGAGCTCTATAAAAACTCCTTATGCAAGTTTAGCAAACTTTACCTGAACACAGTATGAGCTAAAAAAAAATTTAATAATAATGTGAAATTAAATAGCATAGCCAATCCAAGAAATCTTGAGTAGTTACATAGAATCTTTGGTTTTGATGAAGTTCACAGTAATTCCAAGGGAGCAGAATGCTGCAATGGCAGGTGCTTTTGCCCTCTGCTGACCTATTCTGCAGGGCATTTCAACTCAAGTGGTTGATAGAAAAAGTCTGCAAGATGCACAGTATCTAATTCTGGCCCACATGTTAAAATTGGTTATTCTGCTCTGTTTCATACAAAGCTATGTACAGCTCCTGTACCTGGAATTCAATCACATTTCACAGTGGCACTGGTACGCAGTTCATCTTAAAACAGGATTGTTACTGCAGAACTCAGATGCCTTCTGTAAGCCAAAAATTCTGTAAAATGCAATTTTTTTTGCCCAAAAATCTAGTGCAACAAACTACCGGAAGTTCCTTAAAACATACAGGTATCCAGGATATACCAATAAATGGGAGATTGGTTCTGATGGAGGTTTTGGCAAAATGCAATCCTAAAATAATTTTCTTTAAAGGCATAATGAAATGTCTCCGTGAGTTTATTATTTTGGACCATTGGAGATAATATTTGTGCTTCTACAAAAATACTTTCAATATTCCTAATGCAAAGGCAATTACAAAACTGTTCATTACTGGTGAGAATTAAGATGTTTTAAAAATTTCTTAGAGGTCTTCCTTTGACTTGCACTTCATATCATAAACTTGCTTAGACTATAATAGATTATGTATCTAAAATAAGAATTTGAAATAATATAAATAATTTTAAAGGAGATATAGCTTAATTTTAGGGAAGGCACATCTATGCATTTGCTCTCTACTTCCACAATATATTGAATTGGTAAGGCAGTTTCTATGTTGGAAATTAAGGACACAATCTTCTGTTTGTTCAGAAACAAGAAAAAATGTCTGATGAACAAATATAAACAATATGGTATATGTTCATACCACCTTTGCAAAAAATAGAGAGAAAAATAAAAAGGAAATGTTCATCATAAGTTATAATTTACAGAAACCTGTGTGACACAAAAGACTTCCAAGCTTAGACAGAAGGGAAGGATTTTACCAAGATCTAAATCTTACTGATGCTCAGTATCTTCCAGAAAATTCCCACTTTCACCACTCATCATTTCCTATATTCCCTAAGAAAACTGTATCTGCATATTCATTCTCATAAATTTTTTTTTATATATAAAATATTTACTAAACAAATTCATTTAAGAAATTCAGGTCATTTACTTACTTCCCAAGCGGGGCAGAATTTACAGTAACAAACAAGTATATCACCCATTTGACTTTCATACTGGAAAGCAGTTTGCTATAGCAGTTCCCTCATATAACTTCCATTCAGAAGTCATAAAAAATAACTAGATTTCACATCAAATAGATGCCTCCAATATAAACCATATACTGTACCTTTTTAGATAATTTCTGTTTAAAAGAAAGCTGTTCACCTGCAGTAACTCCATAACAGTTCTTTGTCATACTTTATTAAGGTTAGAAAACTACATACATGTCCTAGTTTTTTAGTCAGTTAGGAAACAATTTTCAACTAGCATTAGTTTACAATAATTGTTTTGTGGGATTCTTAGAACCTGTTTTCTTTTCTACCCTTTAAACAGTTAAATTAATTTTGTTCTAAGCAAACCATTGGCTCTGACCAATCTAATGATTTGCCACTTCTGATAGATATATCAGTGTGAAACCTGTGTACAAGACAGATTATCAACATATTTCAAATGGAGCTGCAGGTCACAGTAAAATCTATTTTGTGAAACTAATTAGAACATTGGAATACTTATATTAGTCATTTCTTGAGTTTAATCTGGACCTAGTATTATATCATTATATTTCATATGCTTTGACACTCTAGGACATTAAAACAGACTATAAAACAGACTATATAACTTTAAAACCCCACTGTTTTTCATTAATACTTTCCATTAGTTCACATTGCTGAAAGTTATGAAAGTATTTTAAAATTTGTCCTGAACCTATACTATGAACTCTGGGTTCTTTCAAACCATTCAGAAAGCAAGATATTCCAGCAAGCCCAAGGTCTTTTAAAGAGAAATTGGTCTTTTGACAATTAGTTACCAATCTACAGTGGATGACTAACCTATCTGAACTTTATGAAGATTGTTTCTTTATATGAATATCTTTATTAACAATAGATGCAAAGAGATGGGAAAAAACAACTCTAAGAAATGACTCAAAATGTTAAGAGGACTTTGTAGTCTAACACCAGCTCTTCAGTATCACTACTACCACCAAAGTGCAAGAGCTGTATAACATTAACCTAAAGAAAATGAGGAAAGAATTTGACAATAAGAAAACTTCATTTTTTCAATCTCATCAGTGAATAACTGGTATGTTAAATACAATAGAATCTTTTTTTTTTTTTTTTTTTTTAATTTAAATCTTGGTATAATACGTCCACTGCAACACGTACCTGCAGTAAGAGTTCTCCTTCCAGGATCTGCATCCCTTCTCCACATTTTGCTGTCCTACTGTTTTCCTGAATGCCATTTCTTTCTGGTCTTGTAGAGTTAGAAGATTTTAATGCAACTAGAAAAAAGAAAGAAAAGAGTTGAGTGATCTTTGCAAGGCTCACTAAAAATTTATGTGATAATGCGTTATTTTGTGTAAGAAAAAAAATTATATTTCAAAAATGCTCATAAAGTCAATCTAATGAAAGATTTCTGTTTCAGTGTCAGACTTTTTCCTTACCTTTAGAGATAACACCCAAATTTGTCATCCATCTCCTTTCTAAACTATAATACTTTCACAACAGAATCAGTATTATTGAAATCAAACCAAATCTCATTATTTTATTCCTTCTTTTTCTTCTCCTTATTTTCACTATAAGGCTTACTTTTAGTTTGTCTCCCTTGTTAATAAAGGACATTTTTGTTTTCATACAACAACCTCCTATAACCTGATAACGTCTCTGCCTTAAGGTATGACAACACCAACACTTATTCTTATACCATCTAATTTCAGACATCAAACTATGGTACCTCAGATATAAGCTTGCTCTAGACCGAAAGCTCCCTTCAGAGAAAGGAAAGAAAGAAACAGGAACCCTAAATGCATATTACACATTAAAGAAAACAAAGAAAGCCATTTCAAACAAAAAGGGTGGGGTTGTTTTTTCTGCCATAGTTAAATTTTAACCGTTAAAACAATTAAGCAAACTTTCCAATTTTAGATAAAATACTATAACCATGAATCACCATTATTCAGGTCACAAATATATCCAATTGAAAGAAAAAAAAATTACCCAATAAGGGATGAAGAATCAGACCAAATTGCTTCAAAGTACCTGAAAGAGATACTACCTCCCATCTCTGCACCATGTTTTCTAATAAAAAGGACACCATCAAGTAAAACTAGATACTCAAAGATTGTCCATAACTCAGAATTTATCTACTTGCCACATAGTTCTAAAAAGAAAAAAAAAAGTCTCTAAATCTGAAATTAGTCTGAGTGGGTCTGTAGCATCTAAACAGCTTAAAATTACTTGAGTAATTGTAGCTTAAACTTTTACCATAAAGCTAAACACCACCACACCTGCTCCCAACCCCAAAATTTCTAAGCTGCAAACCAAGGGAAATTTATAGAAACAACTGCACTTCCGTAAAATACCAACAGTTTATCTCATAACAATGAGATACTCACTCTAAATTCCAAATGATTTTTCAACCTGCTGAAAGCCTTCATTTTTCAGCTGCTCAGAACTTTAGTCAAGAAACCTGAAGAACTCCTGTTCACTCACTTTTCAACTAGGTTAAATGATATTTTACACCAAGTATATTAACTGAAAGATAAATTATGCCTTTCAGGTTTTTTTAAGCTATTACTGCAGCTAACAACTTTCAAGCCAGACAGTTTTCATTAAAATATCCCTCAAAGGCACCGCAGAGGAAAAACATGTTCTAAAAAGACATTAACTGATTAATCAGTCAGGAATTTATCTGAGGGTTTGCTTTGAAATTAAAACCTTAATACTCTTCTTCCTACCAGATAGTCAAAAAGTCCTGTAATAGGCCACACAGAATTGCAATTGCAAATTCATTTTAAATTCAAACACAGCCTAAGCACTGGTATGGCTATATTCCTCCTAACTTTCAAAGTGTGCAATAGGTACACCTGAAGTTACATAATTTGCTGAATTGGAACCTACACCTTTTGCAGAAATCAGAATGTGGATGGAATCAAGCTGTTGTAAACTGAGACAGATGGAAAATTGCTGACAATCTGTATTAAAAAAAATGGAAAATACAGTGGAAATTACAGCTGTATACATCATCAGGTGTATACAACTCCTCAGAAAAAAAACAAACCAAATTTACCTTGTTCTGACAGATAAATCATAGGCCAGCTAGTGCCTACCAGAAGCCACCCAAGTCACTGGAGTTTCTGCCTCAACACCCATAGGTAAGGCGAAGAGATCACACTACAGGGGACTTCATGTTCTGAGACTTTGGAGATGCATCGCTACATGACAGCTCTAAAACACTCACACGCTTTTAAAGACTAAGTTGGAAAAAGGTTAACTGTTCCATCTATGGAAAGGAAAATTTTTATCATCCCTCTTCTCCATTAATAACAGGGCATCAAAACTGAAGTGCAGATGTTGCTTAGGTAGGTGTGGTCTTCCATTGATTTCATAAAAATTAAATTCCTTTTATTAAATAAAAATTAGATTTTGTTTAGCTGGTACTAGAAAAAGCCAATTTCACAAAAATCAAAAGTCAAATCAGCTAGAAGCACATAGTCGCAACAACAAAATTGGTTTCTTTTTAGGTGGAAGTGATAAAAATATAAATAATAATGTAGAAAAAAAAAGGAAAGATGACCAAATATTTCTATTTAATACTTCTAAAAAGTGAGATATTCACATTTCATGATGAAAGTCCTTTTAGTCCAACAGAGCTAAACAGAAGTGACTGAATATGGATATTTTAGATCAAAAAGGCGTGATAAATTTTACACAAGATTTTAAAAACAGCTTGTTGAATTTCCTGCTAGGGAGATAAGACAATGGAATGGATGATACAGAACTTTGAATAATAAATATTTAAAAGAAAATAATATTAACAAAAAAAAAAAATCAGTATCCAAACCAAGTGTAAACTTTAATAAAAAAAATTATAAATGTAACTTGTAAAGTTTACAATGCTAATACAATTAAGGTATGGTAATTACCAGCCCTGTGTGATTAAACTTCTTTATCAATACTCTTCAAGCAAGCATTAAAAAAAATTGGTAGTAAGAAGTTAAGTAAGAGTAACAGAGACAACACAGGTCCCTGACACTGAGCAACCCCAGCTACCTGGTTGCAAACTTGCAGTGTGTGGTTCAATACAGTCAAGTGGAAGGCTACCAGATCCCAATAACAAGTTGCCTTACAGTATGGGAGGGCCATCTTGTGAAGCAGTAATTTTGGAAAGACTTAGTCACAGCACACAATGCTGTGGCCTCAGAAATACCAGCTAGACGTATAGTAAGAGATGACGATAAGGAGAACTAAAACGCGCAACTCATCCAAAGGTAATATTACAGTCAACATCACCTAGTTTAAAATCAGCCATGAATTCTGCTACTTCTAGTAGTCTATGTTACTCATGTAGTCAGACAAATAATCCCAACAGTTCATTGCTTCATAATCTTTGAATATCTGAATTAAGTACAACTTATTTCAGCCTATCCCCTCTTAATTTTCAGCCACAGGAAATTAAAACATGACTACTCCCACAGAGTAAATAGCAAAAATCTGTATACATACGCTAAAATACATGAAAGACACAAGCAAATTGCTTCTCAGAATTTCCCATTAATAACTTTAAAGCAACAAAAATAAGGCAAAGTTGTTTATACCTGTTAAAAAAAAAAAAAAATCTGCTACACAATTTTAGTAAGAGGGCTAGATTGTAAGCACTTGTTTTCCAGGTAGGTTAATGATTGTCACTTAATCCTATGTCCAGCAACAAGCATCATTTCCATTGCCCAGACTTTCCTGATTTGAAGTAAAAGCTAAATCCCAAAGACAACAAAACTAGATAGTGAACTTCAATAGTTTTTTTCTAGACAGAGAACAACATTATAGTTTCTGGTACATTTGTTTTACAGTTGTGAAATGCTTTAGCACCCAAACCAGCAAATGTGAAAGATAGTCAGTTTTACATTATATCTACAAGGACAAGTTAAATAACGATGGTAACATCAGTGTTTACCAGCTTCTTATCTCTGGTTTTAACTGTTACATTCAGGTGATGAGAGATTTGTACAGAGATGTAGTGTACTTTATTAGGCTAACAGTATGTCTGGAAAAAAGAAAGTAAGTCTGACATACAACTACTTCTTCAGGTCTGGAACAGAATTCAAGCAATTGAGTCCTAACTATTGCCAAAAGCCACCTTTCATTTTAAAACCATGTAAGTATTCATTGAAAAGTTATTTTCAATACCTACAGACAACAGGTATTAAGCAGTCTTTCTTCTTTCCAGGGAATAACATGAGAATGACAGGGAATAGTATGAGAAACTGCTTTGGGATATATCCTAAACTGCATGAGTTATAAGCAGTGTGCTGAATCAACTGATATTACATGATAGATTAATTTCATGAACTATCTGTTGAGATATTCAGAAGTTAATCTAATATGAGGAAAATTATTTAAAAAATCTATCCACCACCTCATTTAATCTCCATGCTATCCCCCAAGAGAGGCCTTAGACCAGGATGAAAAAGGCCTTTTTCACCTTCAAACACTCGATCTCTAGGGTTTCTACTTGGTAGATATGGTAGATATGCTCTCCCCAGCTGCAACCCACAGCAATTGGTGTCCTCTTCCTTCCGAGCTGTCACTCCTGTTCTCAGCGAGAACCTTTGCCATCATTGCCTCACTTCACAGCCAGCTGCTTTGAAGTCCCTTCTCCACTATTTCATCCAGTTCAGCTTGCAAAATCAATGACCATGCAGCCATCTGTAGCTACCAGAGCACTTTCAGCAGGAATCCTGTAAATGGTGATTCCTTACTCTGTTTACCAGAAGTTACAACAGCAGAGAATCGCAAAATTGTCACAGAGCAAGAGCAAATACACTCTACTGACATACTCGAGGGGACACTACCTGTACTAATTGTAGCAAAGTTAATAAAGTAACTGGTGATGCAGAGAATTCAGCATAAGGTATATGTCAGGAACTATCTAGCCAAATTTCTGATGGGCATTCATATAGGAGCCTGATTTAACACACAAATACTTGTCTACTTTACTATTACTTTAAGAAAATAATATTGGCAGTTAAACTTCTTAAAGTAATAGAGAGGCATTCAAAAACTATTCCAGTTCCCGTTTCCATGAAAGAAGGGACACACCTACAATATTTGTACAAATATTCAAAAGGAATATTAGTAAAAATGAAACCTAATAAAAATGCCTTTAACCTGCACGTGACTACTGTCTTATGGAATATTTGGTTGTCTGGTCATAGAACAAGAGATGAGCATTCCTAGCAGTGTATATCAGGACACTGGCAATACTCAACTCAGCCAAACCAAGTTTTATTACACTGTTTTCCTCAAATCTAGAAATGACTTAATTTGAAAAAAAGTGCATTTTTGGAAAGCATCAGAAAGAACAAAATACACAAGAAAAAAAATAAAGGTAATTTTTTCTGTGTTGAGTGAATAAAGAAGTTTTTCTGACGTAAATGAAGAAAATATACCACATTTGCTGGTGCTCAGCCATGGAGTCTGGAGAGATTATTCTCCACTGAAACTTGAGCATTCCCACACCAAATGTCTCATTATTATTAAAGGAGTGAAGAAATGTATGATTAAACAGACTTTCCATCTCAAAATTTGCCTAAACCAGCCATGTGTTATAAGAGTGCTGAATACAAACCGATTCAGTGATTGCTGGCTGAAAAGCTTCACGGAAACCATACCAAGATACTCTGCAGTTAGAACCTTTTCTCTTTCCTACCTCTTCCCCGAAGAAAAAGCATAGCAACAAGTTTTTTGAGGAGTCAGGGTAGCTCACCGCAGAGAGGTGAGAGAAAGGAATATCAAGATGCCAAATTTTAAGTGGGCCTTCTAACATCATACTGAGATACAACAAATTACTTAAATCAGACTGGAGATAATTTTTACTTTTAGGTGAATGATCTGTTCAAGCCTAAAACCGTATTGAAGTTAACACTTGCCTAATACCACAAGTATATCGTTAGCACATCAGTCATGCAGTCCTGGAATTTAATCTTAAAGAGCTTCCCAGAACTGCTTTATATCAAATTTTGGCACAGTTCCCACAATTCAGCCGAACAGGTCAAAGTTTGCAGTCAGAGCCAACTTAGACTGTTTCATAACCTTTTCAGTAGAATTATAAATTCATCTAGTCTGTTCTAGGCTACTTGAAAAAAGAACAGTTCTCATGAGGCGGGTGGTCCTACTCGCTTCAGCAACAAATGCTAGCCTCCAACACAAAGTTCACCAGCCAAAGCAAGACAAGGAGGTCACTACTGAGAAAACAGAGTTTAATATTAAACTCTTGCCTAAATCATTAGTATACGCTAAACTGTTTATACTGGCAAAAGATCCATTTGAGGTGGGAGAAAATATTATATATATCCACGTATCTATATGAAACCTTAGCTACCTCCATTACTTAAGATTATATGAAACATTTTGCACCTGCTATCTCTGACACTATAAAGGGAAAAACATTTATGAAAGTTATTGAGTAACACAAAGAAAACTATGCAATTAATGATTTTTTTAGAAAGATAAAACATGCATTGATTGCATATTTTGTAAATAACTACACTTCTACTAGATAGCATAAACTGTACATTTCATTAATAAAACTTGCTAAGGATTGCTTTGTACTTAGAGATACAAGAGAAAATAAATACAATTTAGAATTACCGTAACTGTATCTCTAAAGTTTTAGTTATGTTACACAAAGAGGTAAGATAGACTTCTGTGTAGGCTGCATGTACAAGTAAAACATGCTATATATGGGAAAAAAGAGTTTTGACTGTATTTTGCATACTTAAGTTTTGCATTTCCTATCCCTTCATATATGAATTCTGAATAATTTTCATGACAGCTTTATATTGTTTATTTATATCCTATTAAAAGCTGAGCAAGTATTTATACTAAAGTACTAAAAAAAAAAATGAAAAGAAAAAGCAACATATGGTAGACACATCCTTGTTTCTAATATTGACAAGTTTTTAATATTGAAGAGTTCCATGTTTTCATTTTTTAATTCCAATATCTTGGCCTCCAATTATTCTTCCATCTATTAACAATTAAATCTGAAAGCTGTGATATGCAGCAGCCTTTTTATTTCTTACATGTCTGAAGAAGAAACAATTTAAGGGCAGTCTTCCTTGTAAGCTGTATTACAACTTACAATACAGCTTGTAAATTACAGTAAACTGTGGATGAATGGATGTATAAAAACATGTATTTTCCATTACTATCAGAACACCAAATGTAAATACATTAATAAAAATGTAAAAAATACATCACTATTCTGACACAGTCCAGAGCAATATACATAGAAAACAATTTACAAAACTAGTTATGGAAGTTGAATAACCAGATTTTGTACACATAAGCAAAATGAAGGTGAAATTGTACATTTGGGAATGACTAGTAACAAAGGATACCTTTTTCCTCTTAAGCATGTGAATGACTGAATATGCCAAATTATGACAATACTGGAATTGCTTTTAAAGAGTATACTTTTAAAGCAGAAAAATAGCAATAAAACTTATGCAGGAGCTGCCTATATTTTGATATCTTCATAACAAAAGCCAAACAAAGGTTAAAAAAACTAGTAACAAACAACCTTCAACCTCAGAGGATATGGTGCTTTGATTCATGAGCGTATTTTCAGCTAATACTGAGACATATAAACATGTTTACACATTTAGGAAAAGCAACTGAAAGAACCTATGAGCCATGGGAGACAGGTATTTCTTGACTTGGCCTCAAAGAAATTATTCATGGTTCAAGAGAGCAAAAATGCCATGAAGCAGCTATCACAAGAGGATAAATCATACCACCATGAATGCTTTCAAAGAAGTATTAGTAGGTTATGGCTGGTGAGGGAAGAAAAAAAGAGACTGAGAGGGAATAACACCTACCAGAACAAATTTTAACAAAAGAGATGGAGGGGAAAAAAAAAAAAAAAAAGCCTGAAAAAAATTATTTCCACTAATTAAAAAAGGAGAACAGAACAAGGGTAAAAAGTACATGGTCAGGTTCTTGGAATTTCCTGGGCTTTTGAGAGTCAGTAACTTAACTGCTGTAGAGATACAGATCTCCTGATGTGTACAAATCTCTAGAAATCAAGAATTTCCAGGCATGTGTCTTATTTGCAATGCAGATTTTGTGCCAGTGACTCCAACCAGAACCCCTTGGTTCCACAGACCTGCACTGAACATGACGCAAGTTCTGCGCATGTGCACTCCTCAATTTCCAGTCCTCCAGTACTTTCTAGTTTAACCCAAATTCAGACCAACTAAAATGCAAACTCATCAGCTATACAATCAGACACGGCAGAGAGAGCACAAGTCTACCCAGCTGTGAGAATGTTCAAGTATACAAGAAATTTTCTTTAAGGGAAGAAGAAATGTAGGATTTGCCCCAGAATGCTTAGGCTAGAGAGAAAACAGAAAAAGGAAATTTTCATGTCTAAAAGTAGATGTTTCTGAGGTTTAAAAGTGCCTTAATACAAAAGGTTTCAGTAGAAACTATTAGGAACCTTTAGGGGTTGCCACCAAAGCAACTACTACAAGGCCGTATTTGTTTGCTAGACTAAAGAAAACTATTCATACTCTTGGTATAATCAGGATAAAGAATTTCCAATATTAAGGTTCTATTAAGCATCACCCTTGAATGTTTCACAGACCATGGATGAAAACAGACTTACAAACCAAAAATAAACCAGTGAATATATTGTCAGCATTGGACTGAAATTAGTCAAGGTGCAGCTCCAGAACTTCCCAGGGGCCCACTGTACTTACACTTCAGACATGTCTTCATACATATTTTACACTCAACAACAGAAAAGCGCAGAAGTGGTACACATTACTTTAACTGCTGCAGGAGTCTAAAATATTGTCTTTGTTGCAATCAATATATAACAAATACACACGAGGAATAAAAACAGTACACAACATTTTTCTCAATGCCAAGTACCATGGTTTTTGAATGTGTGGTATTTCAGATTCACCCAACAAAACCCATCTAATTTTAAAATATCCTTGGGCTTCCCCCGCTATATAAAAAAGGTCCAAAGTGCAAAATATTATTTTCCATTTATCTGTGATCAAATACTACACTTAAATAATTTAGCACAAAAGCTATTTTTGGCATAAGGAAGTCTGTTGCTTGCCCTTTCAAAATTGACATGTCTCTGAACTCAGACCAGTGCTACTTGGTTTCCAGGTCTATGGCAAGGATACGTTCCCAATGTTCAGAGTTATAAATCATAAGACGGACAAAAACTTGGCAGGAGTATCACCTTTTTTTCCTACTTAAATTTCAATCAAATGTCACTGGCCAAGACTTAAAAGGAGCTGCGAATTTCCCAGAAATTACATTTCTGGATCACAAGATTATTTATGAGACAGTAAATGAGTTTACTGTTCTACAGGAAAAAAAAAAAACCAAAACCAACAAACCCACAACTTTTTTTTTTTTTTTTAAATATTATTTTGCTGCTTGGTAAAATTTACCAACATTAACAACAAACAAAAGCAGAAAAAAAACCTTTCAAAAAGTTTCAAAACCCTTCTTTACACCTTTTGTTGATAAACCACCTTATCCTGGAATACCATAACATATTTTAATTCCCCTTTCTTTAGTCTGGTTTTGATATGTTATACTTGAACACAGTATGTATTTGAATATGTATCTTCTATAGAAGATGATTTTCATTTAAATTTGTCATTTTTGTCATTAAATGGCATAGCTATAGAAAAGATCATACAAATGCACATCAGCAACTTTTTAAAATGTCTTGAAGTTACACAAGATGAAAAAACAAGTCAGCAACTTATTTGCCATTTTACAGCATGTAAAGTTATGTGTTTACTGAATGACAATTTCAATCATAAAACTCATTTATAATAAAACTAGAACCTATATTTTAATAGGCTGTTGTACTGACAAGCTATTTTTCTGCTAAATATTAAACTACATGAGTAAATACTAAACAGGAGGAAGAAGAAAACCATAAACCCCTTCTTTCTAGCACCTGAAATATGGGAAAGCCTCTATGAAAAAACTCCAGCTCTCCCTGGTATTATTTTTATACTAGCAGAAAGCCTCTTAGAAGAAATGAACCTTAACCTCGCTCTTCTACAGAAAGCTGAATAGGTAACAGCAGGTAACCAGGACAGGAATTAGATCTTACCAAATGACTTTATTTGTAATGGGCTAAATGTATAGTGAATTCCTGAGCCAGAATTTGGACAAGACACTGGGTTTCCACTGTTATTTTGGAGAAAGGTCACAAACTTCATGGTTAAATGTCCTAAAAGAATGATGTTTTAACTGCAACAGTTTCCAAAAGTGACAGCTGTCTTTCCCCACAGCTTCAGTCATGGCAGCCTTTTAAGACAGCAGAACTACATAAATATTAAAATATACCTTAGATACATTACACTGAGTATTAACATACACTCGCTACTGGACAACTAATTTACTAGTCTTTCAGAAAACTAACTGCTCAATTGAGTGGGAAGTGGATGAAGACAGCCACAGTAAAGAGAAAGCAAAAGGCTAGTTTGATTAGTGTATTACCAGGCACAGCTACCAGTTCTCATAAACAGAACCTTTTTTTTCCCTTAAAAATATTTTAACATATGTTTTTAAGATTCAAAATTTAATCTAGAGTTTTACTTATGATTTAAATAATCAGTCCAGTGAAGGCTCTGTTCCCAATAATTCTAAACACTGAAATGATACATCCCTTTCATAGCACAAGCTTTTCAGTAAACCAAAAACTACATTAAATTGTCTCAATATTTTCAATACTTCCATTCTACTGTTAATAAACTGCCTCAGAAATCAAGACAGATACTCAAACAGTATTCATTAAGCATCACCACTTAATTGACCCACAGATACACATAAACAAAGCAAGCTCCTGCCTTGAGAAGATTGCCCTGGAGGGCAACCACACAAACCCAAAAGATGAGCGATAGTACCTCAGACTTCTAATACAAGTTTTCAGTTTCTTGTTGTAGTTTCACACTTTAGAACTACGTGACTTGTGTGGACTTGCAGAGTTTTTTTGGTTGGGGACAGGACTGGTTGGAGGGTTTGGGTTTTTTTGTTTGTTTTCTGTTTGTATTGTGGGGTTTGTTTGTTTTCCAAACTATTTAGAAATACAACTTATTGTGAGACTCTGACAGCACAAAGGACCTTTCTAGAGTTGTGACACTACCTGGCCATGGAGCTGATAAGGTACCCATGATGCATTGTTGCAGCATTCTTGTATCTCTGGAGCTGACAATTCTACATCACAATTTAAAAGGGATTTCAATCTGTTTCCACATAACTTTGTTCCACAGTTCTATAGAAAATATGAGACTTTGCTAGGTGCACAGAAAGAACAGCCCATTTCACCGACTCTGTTTCACACACATTCTTTTCTTGTTTGGGAATTCCATATATTCTTATTTCTAAAGAAACTTTGACATTTGAAAGGCTGTAGGTAAGTAATTACCATTTCCTCTCAAAATGCCTTTTGAAGCGTATTCAACCTTCACTGCAGCTGAAATGCCATTAGAAAGCTAAGCTGGAAGGTGCAATGTCTTAAAGGAGACAAAGCAACATATTCAGTATCTGCTGTAAGAATTTAAGACTTGAGAGGGACATCACCATAGTAAATATCAAGCTAAATCTTAAGAATACTTAGTCCGTCCTCTTTTTTTTTTTTTTTTTTTTTAATTCTAGTAAGGCTTATTTTGCTACTAGAAACCCCCAAATCTCCAGTGTACATTTTATCAGTACATTTTTATCCAGCTTATTCCTATGACCTCCTGTGACACCACCACCCATTAACTTCAACAGCTCTTCTCCCTTCTCAGTGTTACCCTACCCAGTATATTCAAAGACAGCCATCATAATGCCTAGCCTTCATTCTGCCATGCTAAACATGACAAACTCAGTCATCTCCTGTGATATACAGTCTCTAGGCCTCCTCTGCACCTGTTCCAATTATATTTGCAAGAACCTAACCTGATTTTACAAATTGAATGACATCTCTCTCAGATCTTCTACAGCATCTCAGCTGTTTTAAACTGGATTTGATAAATGGAATAACCATGCGTTACGGGAACAGACCAACCCATACTATCTCCAAGACTGCTTCAGGAGACTCCACCGAAATCATCAGAAGGAAGAAACAAAAGACAACTAGTCCAACTTAATGAACAGTCCTCCCCATCACTGTAAGTTCCGCCAGAAAAGCAGGAACAAGAACAACTACGAGTTTATAAAAATACTTTTCATCATTATTTATTAACTGTAGCTACTGAAGTGAAAAACATTCTTAACATTTTAGTAGGTGGTTTGAACAGTTGCTGTCTGGCTCCCAGACTTCTGAAAACAGTTACATAATAGGAAATACTTTTTAACATGTACAATCGTAATAGAGATTGATATGGCTATAGGCCAGAGTACTGTACAACTCAACTCCAGAACACCAGATCCATATAAAGGACCTGATACATGAAATTTGGGGTTCTATACCCAATATACTATTTAGAAACCTCACAGTCTAAATACCATATGTACTTCAGTTTCCTAAGTTTCACCGTAAGCCCCACCATGTATAGCTGCCATACTTCCCTCTGGATGAGAAAGAATGGCTTGGTACCCACTTCACCCTGACCCCAAGCATGGTGCAGAAACTAGGTGTTCTCCTGACTCTCTCCCATACAGCATAAATCCAGGTTCTTCTGACAGCTGGTAGCCCACTAATTCTTTTATATGTCTGGAGAAAATTACATAGTCTTTTCTAACAGTATCAAGATAACCCCCCTCATTCCTCCCTCTGCTACATGTTGTTCCCACTCCTTTCTTCTACTGCAGCAGAAGTAAGTCTTAAAGCTGGGGGTACAGGTAATACCTACTCTTCCTGTTGAAAAATTTCTATCATACAGAGAAGAATGAATAAAGGTTTCCCAAGCCTGAAAGTCAAAATCAGAAAGCAGATTCCCAGCTGAGGCACTGACCACAAAGGACAAGATCCATCCCTGATCCAGTCCCCGCTGAAAGGGTCATTCCACTCTTTTATGGAATGGATGCTTCGTGGGAAATACATAACCTAGTCCAGAAAATTCAGTTTTGGAAGGACTTTAGATCAAGTAAGGTAATTAAGAGAAATCAGAAGTCATTTAACAGGCAGCATACTGAATTAATCTTGACAGCACATTTCTTACGATGTAAAAAGTGAGTTTTTATAGATAAGGCTACAACATCAGTAAGGATATCTGCCCACAGAGTGGACACTGCAATGGAGAATTAGCATTCACTGATTTTGCCCTCCACATAGAAAAGAAACAGAAACAAGCTTAAAGCCAAAATTTGATGGCAGCTTTATTTATAATGAATGTAATAACGTGCATACATTTGCTTGTGAACACCTGCATTATATTAAACTTGTTTTTACAGTTACATAGATTGTTCAGGTTCTTACCAAGATAAATGTACTTTGGTTTCTTTGCTTCAAAATTTCAGTTAGAAGTTTGTGCCATGCCTTTATCAAGTATATTCAGATTCATATTAGAGTAAGCACAAATCAACTCATATTTTAATGGTGCCATCTGTCTTTTTTTTTTTTTTTAAATCTTCTGCCAATACAGCAGAAGATCAAATGAAATAAAATCTAAACATGAGGTTTCACTTACCCTGCCACATGAAATAATGTTCAAGGTGGCAAAGACAGATCTGTTTGATAATTACGTATTTTGTGCTAAATTGTTCCATATGCTTAGAATATTTGGGATTTAGCCAGGAAGAAAAGGCAAAAGCACTTCTGGTAGTTGAGCAGTTCCTCCCCAAAATGTGCATCAAGTTATCTTTGCACAATTGATTCTTAGGTAAAAAGATTTATATTAACTATTTCTGTTCACTGTGTTCACCAGAAAAAAACCCACACAATTCCAGAAATATATAGATTTAGTTTAAAATAGGAGAGAAAATTGTGCAAAAATACTTTGAAATACTCTATTGACAATTTCACTCAATTGACTCCATCTGCTTTACTAGGCCTTTTGAATTAACAACATTTATAAATATATTTCTTTGACAACTGTCATTCATTAATGACAAGATATATTTTTATATAAAACAATCCAGTACAGTTGCAAGTATTCACCATCTGTTTAATCTTTTAATAGAAACTAAGTTTTACTCCCATATTTAAGACATTTGGTTTAGTTCTAAAATTAATCCATCTAATCGAAGATTAGCTTTGATAAAACAGAATGAGAAACTATTATTAGTTTTAATATGTTAGCGAGGGAAATGCAGAGGACGGATTACAAGATGACACGGAGCTCTCCCCAGGATTCAGATGGTGACTGTTACTGATAGGAACCCCACTTCCTTCCTGCATCCCAGGCCTTTTTGCAGGAGGATTCTGAACTCACGAAGACTGTTTTAATTATTGGTTGTAAACTACATCATATTCTGATAGTAATTTTTTTTCAAATATACTGCTGCTATGAAGCATTTTGTAGAAATGAGTACTGATTGATTCTGGGCACAGCTTCATACTATCACCCTGACCTTACAGTACAAAAGAAGCAACAGCAACATGAGAATTTTTGGCAAAAGCTATATTCATCCCCCTTACTGCTTTGCATATCACCATTTCTGTAACAAAACTGCCAATCATAATTTGAGGAATTAATTTTACCTTTTCATGTAAGTTTATAAAAGGAAATAAAAGAATGTTTCTATTTCTCTAACAGAGATGAAAACTTCTTAGAACAGTTTGATAGCACTTGCATACAAACACTTTTTTGATAGTTTATTAACTCTGCAGTTCAGTTTCAGATACCTGCATTCTAAATGAGTATAAAGTTGAATGATCCTCATTCTTATAGCAAAACACAAGTAATAAGATGGAAACAAAGGCAACAGTTCAAAGAATGGAAGGGTTTGATTTGTGAAGGTAAGACAGCCATCAAACACTACCCCAGCTTGCTTTCCCACATGAAAGTGGACATTACTAGCTCTACAACTTGGGTAGCTTTAGCAGGGGACATATTTGCCTTTAAGCTACGACAGTTCACAGTATATGGTGCTCATGTAAAACAAAAACAATAGTGCTTCCTTAATACGGTGAGTAGTAGACCCCTGCAACTCAGCATTCACAGCCACCCGTCTTTAGTCATTGCTGCAAAGCTTAACTGCTAATGCGAGACAGAAGGATGAATAAAGTTTAATAGAACATATTCAGCAACATCAAGTGCAGCCTCCCAAATTTGTAAGCCTCCTTTGCATACATTAAATGATATTTGCAAATGTGATGGCCAAATATTAAATGTCACTGCATCCAACATTACATTTACCATCAAAGAGAGCAGAAGACCACTACTATCTTTTCCCTACAAATGTTAATATTCCATAAACAGCTCTTAACTCTCTGACCCAAACATATTCAATTAAAACAACTAAGCTGTGCAAAGCTGCTGGAAAAGTTAGTGATTTATGTTATTTTACCAATTTAGGAAAAGTGAAATGAGCCTGTACCTGTTTTGTGGTACACGTGTATCAACTACTCAGTCAGAAAAAAAAAAAAAAAAAAAAAAAAATTTCACCCTGCTAAAAGCATAACTTCTGACTAGTCTCTCAGGTATGTTTAAACACAAAAGTTCAAGTGCAAAAGTAAATTAAAAAGGCATGTTACTGGTGATGACTATACTAATGTGTGAGCAGAAGAAGGTACCAACCTGTAAAAAGCTAAAATAGCAGGTGGGATAGACACGGTCTATTTTGCACAAAGCATATCCAGAACCTCTGAGATGGAACTGATCTTGTTCGGTCTCATAAAAGACAAACACGAAGTTATCAGCCATTCCTTCTTCAGGACAGCCTGGCTTTCTAGGGCAGACAAAAAGTTATCATATTGCTATGAACTTTCCTAGCCTACTTCGAGCTTTAGCCACAAAAGACATATTAAAAAAGTAGTGTCTATAGTAATAGATTTGTTTTCCTGCTCTTCATACATGGAAGGTTGTGAAAACTACCAATAGTTGCCGCTCTCCTCAAACATAACTGGCATAATTTAAGGGTGAATTATAAATAAACTAGATGGAGTTCAGTAACGTATTTCTTAAGAAAGGAACTATGGGTGTTTAGTCTAGTTAGTACTGTAGTAATTTACAACTTTCTGCTTTTATGTACCAAATGGCATTTCCGTCCTTAGATCCTAGTGCCAAAAAATCTACTATTTCATTCCAAACATTTAGTAGTATTACACCGACTACATATACAAAAATATATAGCTGCCAGCTTTGCAGGACAAATTCAAGTGACAAAATACTTGACATCCAACCTGTTCCCTGGAAGCAACTTACTCCGCAAGCAAAACAGCAAAAGCTTGTGCTATAAACAAGATATATCATTATCATTGGATTATAGATTATCCTGCTCGTAAAACTTAAAAAACAAATTTGGGTATCACAGCTGATTACAACTTCCATTGTTGCATGGCATAAAAATACAAAAATAATCAGCTTTTATAAAATTATGTATTATTTGCATCTCTTAGCTCCATTTATCTTACGCATGTAAATTCCTTATACAAAGCCTTTAAGTGGGGTGACAATTCATCTTTAAATTCAATTTGAGAAACACATTCAGAAACGAGAAAGCAACATTTATTTTCAGAGAAGTACAAGGAAAAGGTGATGCTGTAGCAATGTTATATTCGAACTTACTGCATCAGCTAACAATTTATCAGGGTGAAATTAATTTTTGAGTTACCAGAAATTACACAAGTATCATTTGTGTGTAAATCAGTTAAGGCTATTATCAATGTCTTGAGAGGAAGAGAGTTCAGTTTGTGGCCTTAACATATATCCAAATATGGTAAAAATCCCACAATATGGATTTTTTTATTTCCTAGGTTGATTTTTGACAAAAAGTAGCATTTAGTGAAATGTTTTAGTGCTTTGGTTCCTACTGATTGTAATGATGAAATCACAAACAAAAATATAAAGCTATTAAAATACAGAGCTGATTCCCCAGACATCTTACAGATGCTGCCAAATGAGGTACACCCTCTGTTAAGCATTAAGTTTATAATTAAGGGAGATGAAATCCTCCTGTGTCATATCATGGTGGTTAACACTGAAAGCGATAATCTTGAATGCATATCTTCCCAGAGAACCTTCCACATATCTATACACCTGAAGTATGCCTATGAGCATTTAATGGTATGATTTGCATTTTAAAAGTCCCTCGAACATGGAGTTCAATTTCTTGATGCTAAGAAGGGTCCTAATAGCACCTACTGGGTTCTTCCATCAGAGAAGGTGAACAGAAAGGAGAGAATCTGGTCACGACATACAAAGTCAGTAAACACCTATATAAAGACAGGAATTCCCACCAGGGAAAGATGATGGAGCCCTGGAAGGATGCCTGTAAGAATCATGTAGCTGTGCAGACAGTGCCATCATGAAACCCTGAGTTAGAAAATCTGAAAATGTCTGAAATATAGCTGTGTTCTCATTGCTGTAACTTGCTAAAGAAAAAAAACAAAATGAGAGAGAGCAATTAAGGCAATTCCTCCAAAAGTCTCTTGTATCTTCCATTTAAATTAACATGGCTCTAATTTGACATTTACTTTAATATGGCTGTGGGTATGGGGCTGGCTAATGAAGCCAAAGAATCTCCAGAATACTTGAAAGATACCTCAAGTATGAAAATATTTATATACAGTGTACATTCCCACGTTTTATTTTCATCCTGAAAGGAATGTGACCCACTTTACGAAAGAGAGCAACTCTAGGCTTGGCGGCCATTATCAGATCCGAAGGGAGACAGATCTTTTCCTGTACAATTTCACACAGATAAGATCCCATAAAGTTTCAAGCAGCACATGACTTTGCACAGCACTGAAGGATTCTGCAAAGGCCATTTTCTCTGAGATGGGTTTAAAGCAGAAGTGTTTTCTGAACAGTTATAACCATCTACTAGTATATCATTTGAATCTGCCCCCTTCCACCTGATATCGCCTTCCCTCCCTGTTAATTTCCATTTATGTTCCTTAATCAGACAAGTCCTCTTCAAGAGATTATAAAGTAATTTATATATTGGTTTCCCAGGAGAGAAGCAGCAAAAATTAACATGGCTATATTCCCTCCTAGGACATTTAGGTGCTTAAACTGGGAAAATAAGGTGAAGGGCTAAAAGTGAGGGAAAGCCTTAGCTGTTTATCACTAAGTTAGTCACCAACAGTCAGGTATGAGACCTCAGTTAGAGGAAGGCACAAAAAGACATCAGATAATCTGCCCCCACTCCTGCACTTCAGATAGTTTTCATTCTGCCTTTTAATGGAGAGAGACACCATCTATAATATGTAATAGCCCTCCCCAAACCATGTCTTTGTATATAGATGTAGCAACTCGTTTGAGCCATACTGTTCCAGAGGCAAGATGCATTTCACAATGCAAGCTGCTCCTCAGCACTGCTGCCTGAGCTGATGAATGGAAACATAAGTAAATGGTAGCACCAGAAACACATCTCCTTTGCACTAGCAAACAGACTGGAATGGATGTTGCAGGTGACATAAAATCACAGCAAAGTAATTTGAAGTTGGGAGGTATGGAATAGAAACACTTGCTAAGATTCCTCTCAAACCCCATTTTGTGCAAGTTTTTTTGCCATTCTTCTGTTTTGGTCTAATTCAGGCAGATTCAAATCCTGCAAGAAAAAAATCTTACAAGATTCCTCCAGTGTTCTTGCATACGTAACAGGTAGAGCCTGATGTCATGTTATTTTCAGAAGTTTGCCTCCTCAGGCACTTCTGTCATTAGTATCTCTAATACTTTCTTCTCTTAAGTTAGGAGACGCAGTGTAAGGCTCACTACATTTTTTACATTATTAGTAATCCAACTCTTTGCTTGATTTATTTTTTCCCATATAGCTTATAATAGTTATTACAATATTCCACCACTCCATCTTTTTCCAGGCGTCCTTATTGCTTAATGTAAAAAGTTGTTCTTTGTTAGTCTTACTATGCTTTTAAACTTATCTTTTTTATACACAGATTTTATAGCTTTCTCTCTCTTTTACCAGGTGTCTGTCTTATTTAATTCTCTGACCAAGCATCCTAATGATTTTGTAGAAGTGTCCTCTGCTTTTATCCAGTGTTGGCTCCAATTTTTTTTTTTTTTTTTACAGTCTATATTTTACTGGAAAAGCATTTGCTGAAGAGGTTAAAAATACAACTGATCTATTTCATGCATTCATCACTTCTTGAAATTTTGCCCCAACTTTTGATTCTGAACATACCCTAAATCACATTTTATGAGCAGGCAGCTCAGATCCATTTGGTGTAGGGTGATCTGCTTGCACACACAGGCCTGCTCTCACAAATATTTTTTAATTCTTTACAGTCAAGGCCTTTTATTGTTTACAAAAGTTAACCTTTACTTGGCCTGTAACGCAAAACAAGATCAGGGTTGCTTGTTTTTTGTTTGGTTTTTTTTTTTTTTTTAAGCCTGTTCCCACTACTGCAAGCACTTTCAAGCAAGCAAGCACAAGTTGTGTCTGAGAAGGAAACCACCTTGCACAACATAGTACCTCAAAAGTCCAGGCAATTAGCTACTTTTTTTTTTTTTTTACATTTTCTCAATCAATGTTTTTCTGTATCACTAATGCAAAAAAGTTAAAACAGCAACAGAAACACCATAACTTATCATGAACTGAAACTGCCTAGTAACCTTTTCTTCTGATATGGTTTGAGAAGCAAATGTCTATTCTGCTCTTGAATTCTGAAGTGAGTTAAATATTTAAGTACTGGTTCTAAAATGTTTTCAAAATATACAAATCAGACTAAATGCAATTGGAAAGCCTGTTGACAGTGTTCTACTAAACTTTTCCTAATTCAGCTCAAATATACAAATCTCAACATCAGCAGTTTATCCTCAAAAATTTATTGACGGAGATCTCTTGACTTTTGAGGTAACAGAAATGTCACAAGTCTGAAAAAAACCCCAACATCCTAGTGTTAGACCCATTAAAATGGAAAACTAGCATGAGCATCAGCAGTTTAACGCCTAAGCTCTTACTGTTTTCTCTTCCCACCCCAAAAACCTACAAATTAAATCCCGCTCCTGAAGTCACATCCGCTACTGTCTATAAAATTTACTGCTACTAAACAGTAAAGTTGTATGAGCAACTGCAGAAAAATTATGACCAAAAGTAATGAATTAAGGTTGGGGTTTTTTTCACATCTATAGAATTAATTACATTTTCAGTACCTTGCATGACATTCTAGTACTCCATGTGAGACATCAGAAGCAGGACAGTTTATCAAGTCAGTTACATGGCAGATGATGTTAACCCTACTGGCTTATACAAAAATGCCTGCTGCATGCTTAAAGCAAAATGCTTTGCAAAATATAAGTTACAGAGTAATTGAATTCTTTACCCTACAATATCACACCCATGCAGTCGGTGTTTCTTTTAAAAGCATTAAGAGTAGCTATGGCATTCTTAAACACGGCTGAAGTTATGACATTGAAGAAACACACTGTATTTAAAAGCACTTTACAGAACAAAGACATTAGATTTTACTGGATTTCCCTAACATATATACCATAAAGGTATAAAATCCTGTTTTAAAACATTCACATAACCCAAGAACTTGAAGTTTAACCAGATTGTGTATATTTTCCTCAACTTTCATAGACTACTTTCTTTTAAGCCATTCCCAAAATGAAGCTCAGCAAGCCCTGAACTGTTTGTTGAAGCAGATTGGTGTTTCTCTTAAGACCATTAAAAGAGTAAAATAAATTAAAAAATCTCCTGTTAAAGATCTGAAAAACCATTATACACCACTGAATTGCTCACAAGACAGATTAAAACCAACTCAAGCTCTGCTACACAGGACGGCTAAACTCAGGATATTTTATGTTCTTATCCTTTTTAATGTTGCTTTTTAAAGAAAGAGTAACAGCATTAAGTGTGGAATGTTAAGTGTTTATGCGGTAGTCTTCCTTAAATGGGGGACATATCTTCAGTTGCCACAAAGTGGTACTTAACACGCTGCTGTTTTCTTAAGTAGAAGGAAAAACCAACAACCAAGTTGTGTATTTTTTTTTTTCTTTAAGTGACTGAGCGATGCTGAACTTAGTTCACAGCATGCTAATTAATCACTCCAGAAACACCACACTGAGTCAACATGTGCCTACCTCCAAAAATGAGATTTCCATCACCGCATTTGGAAGACTCAAGTCTTTGTTCACAAACACTTGCACTACCTAAAGCAGATGTTCCCAAACTGTGCTATGCAAGACACTTCAGAGTTATTTTATGTGTGTGGTAGGCATTAGGAGTCACCGCTCCTGAGCTGGGGGGCGGGAAAAAAAAAGAAGAGGAAAAGAAAGAGAAGAAAAAAAAAAAGTCAGAAACTGTTACAACCACTATGCAATAAAAGTTCATTCCCTTAAAGCCTACAAGCATGTGTGTGCTTCTTGCTCAGAATACCCCCATCAGGCTCCCAGACTGCAAAAATGTAAAACGGAGACAGAACAAGATTTATATGGGAGTTGAAAGGCAAGCAGCCATTTTTGAGAGCAAGAAGTAGGCAGAAGGTTACAGGACCATGAAGTGTCGGATCAGCAACAAACTGTTATGCCTTTGTCCGAGAGGGTCAATGGTATCTATATGCTGTCTGGGAATTCCTGAGCTTCTAATACATCAGTGGTAGTTCTCCTCAACTTAAAGTAGAGCCTGGAGTTGAGGAAAAAAAAAACCCTGAAGAATGACTGTACATGGCATAGCTATGACGCAGCAGACTAGCAATTAGAGTGCAGCATTTTTATGGCTAGCCAGTTGTACTTATTCACCTGACGCCAGAATTTTAGTTCAGGATTATTTTTTTTTTTAAACACACATAGGGAATGTAACTTTACTTTTGCTTTTATCATTTACTTTAAAACAGAAGAGTAAATCTCAGGAAACATGCAGTTGTTCAAATTTTTCAACTCTCACTTGGGCTTTGAAGCTTAACAACCACATACCAAACCGTATACTGCTTGTGGTTTCAAGACTTAAAGGCAATGAACTCTTGTTCCATAACTATCACAGAGACGACAGTCACCTGCTGAATCACCAAAACCATATCCTGGCACAGCCGCATTTCCTCTGAAGTATTTCCCATTCAATTGCTTGTCTGGGTACATCTTCCTTGCTTCTACAGAAAAAAGTCAGCGAGAGGTGCATGCTTGTAAATTGTAACTTACCATCAGACCTATTAATATGATACTGCTTTAGCCGCAAAAAGGGGAGAAAAAAAGCTTGCTAAATTTTTTTGAGGTAAGGGATGAAAAGTCAAAAAAGAAAGTGAAGTGATTTACTTCCTTGTGGAATGAGATCTATGGGAATTTGAACCTAGATGCACGGAGGTACCTACCAATCGTATTTTTGCTTTTTTGAACCTTTGCTTCCTAAACCAGAGTTTTCTTTTCCTATAACTTGATTTTTCCATGCGTTAGAACAACACAGAACGTTTACATGCATACAGCTAACCAGACATTACCTATTCCTTAAAAATCATCAATATATTGTTATGCTTTTGATTTGTAGAAGAGACAGGTTAATACCAAGTAGAAGATGACAGTTAATACCATAGATCTTTTTTTAATTAAATCACTAATTCTGAAACAAACGGTTAAACCCTTCGCTAAAAAAAAAAAAAAAATTGAAATTATTGAAATAACTGTTCTCTCAGTTTTATACATCAATAGTCATTTTTTATTATAAAGCCTAGGAATCTAAAGTGATTTTTAAATTCCTTTTACAGTTCACAGTTATTTTCTTACCTATCAGTTTGAGTGAGGAACTCATCTCACTCAAACTTGGACCTGGTACTCAATGATTAACTCAAATCCATTTTGGTGGTTGTTTTTTTTTTCCCTACTGAAACAATGCCTTAACTTTGGCTTCACCCAACTGATGGCTCAACAGCAACTTCATAGAATTTTGGGGAATTTCTCTATGATTTTAACTGAAAAAAAGAAACAGTCAATTACATTCCATGTATGAAACAGGACAGTTTAATTATTCTACTAGTAAAGTGCGATGTTGAGTTTTGTCACTATTACATTAAAAAGTTATGGAGGTGGGTTTGGAAGGTTTCTTTACAAGACCACTCAAGTCCAACCCTTGGCATATAAGGGTATTAATAAATAAGCACTTTCTAACAGAAATATCTCTATTTAAATTGATGAAAAAACCCATACATTCCACCAAAAGAGATGAAGTTGTCTTTTTTATGCCAGCTCAAGACTCTTCAGCAGTTTAACAGAAGTCTTTCTGCAATGACTGAAGCATGGCAAGGGAGTCAAGTGGGCTTTTGGAGGGTTGCTTCCTTTCCAGCCCAAGACTGTCTTTTCTCTACTTGGGAGATGGGACTTATTCCCAGCTTATTTCACTGTCAAGGCCCATGGACATGAATGTCCTCAGTCTGAAAGGCAAGTCTGTCCCTTGCAAAAACCTCTAGTCATCCCCTGCACTTCACACGTTGCCACTGAGGTCACCACAGTCAGACCTCAATTGTACTACACAGAGGGGAAAGAGGAATGGATCAGTTGGGACGGAACTGGAGAGGTTCTCCGAAGAGACCCTAACTCACCAGCTTGGTGATATGAAAACAATGAGAGTCAACACTGAAGACCTTGTTAAAGTCAAATGAAACAATATCCACTGCTCTCCCATTGTCCACAAAACCAGGCATCCTTCATAGAAGACAGTCAGGTTTGTCAGGCATGATTTGCCCATAGTCTACAGATTAATAAGACTACTATTCTCACAGGGTAAAAGCTGAGAAAGAATTTCTTCACTTAACTAAGGCAATAGCCATTTCAGAGTAGTACATCCATGTCACAAGAACACTGAGGGATTCAGGGTAGCTGAAGCTCCTTCCTAACACTGAAGGTAGATAATTGCAAGCATTCCAGCAGAGGGCCCGCAGACAGCTAATACAGCTTGAGACAAGCAGAGGAAGGGGGGACACTTCAGAAATACACAGGCTGATACATTCCTAAAAAACTCTTACAGCCACAGGGCTCAAACCCTTCCCGCAAGAGAGCATAAGCCTTGTGTCCTACCTTCAAATGCTGATGGGGTGCCTGAAGAGGGGCAACTTTTTTTCCTTCCACATCACTATGTAACTCATTAGAATTTATGCCACCTGACTAACATACTGACCAGGAATTCTTATTTGCATTGCTATCCTTCTGAAGTATCAGCTACAAAACACAAAATTACATGTATTAGGCTCCAACTGTCTACAAAGTTTCCCATTAAATAGGTCAAGAAACTGTATTAACAAAAGCATTCAGTATCAGTGTACTGTATAACACCAGATGCATTTCAACATCCTTTAGTGTGATCAAATCAACAGCCTGGTGTCTGGTAAGAGACTACATATAGCATCATACAGAGCATGATGGTATCAAAGCAAAATTAAGAGCAGTTTTGAGGACGAGAAGGAAAGACTGGGATTGTTTGTTCTAGGCATGTCTCTTACCATTGTCTGATAAAAGCACGCCAAACAACAAATGGTATAAGCAAGGTGGAGACTGGGGGCTACCCTTATCTTTTCCTCCAAACATGCAAAATATTTAAGTGGCACAGTGGAGAAAAAAAAAGAAGAAAAAAATCAATAAAGGAAAGATATCACCCTTCAGTTTGTAACTCTGATGTAGACACCAAGAGGCAAAAATTAATTCACTGAAACTGAATACTTCAATACCAAAAGCTAGTGTCTCGTGCTGGCCCACAGGAATTATACCTCTGAAGATGTGACAATGGAGTCTGATGGGGGAGTCAGAATATTTGACCAGCCAGGCCATGGACTTGCTCCAGCAAATTCCTCCTTTATGCAATCAGTTAGAATTTGTCTTGAGGGGCCAAGTATGTATGTCTTTCAGCTTATTAGATGTTACATGATGCCACGCATAAAGTGTGCAGTACTCAGCAATTCAAAAGGCACATGGGTTGAATTTCAAGAGGCAATTATTCAGTGGAAAAAAACGAGCATCTCTTTGTTCAATTAAAAACAGAGTTTAGCATGCATCACTGAGGGCAACTAATTCCTATTTGTACGTCCCCTTTAATGTTCACAGCTGGCAAACAGCAAACCTACATTTTCTTAAGGCTGTTTCAGATAAACTGTAAGAACTAGAATAGAGTTATTTCATTTAAGTTTCTAGAATAACTATGGTAAGTATTATCATTAACATAACACCTTGTTAAAACATACAGCTTGGATAGTCCATCACTGCACTGAAGCGCAGGAACTCCCAGGAGGCTTTTCCCAGGAAACATTTATCAATAAATCATCTGAAACTCTGAAGAGCACTTTTGAAATTGGTTATTTCTTTTACCTTTTCCAGATTCTCTTAAAAAGAAATAATAAATTAATCCATTACAAGAACCAAGCTCTGGTAACTAGAATTAGCTTCTAGTTATCTAGCTAGATTTCGAAAATGATTCACAAAGCAATCATTCTTTAACTACTTAGTGCCCTATCAAAGCATGGATGGAGCAGGAACTCTTTTAACAGAGCTAAAGTTTTTGTTTACTCAGGAAAAATAAACAGTGTTATAACTGGCTAGAACTGTAAACATCTACAGAGATCAATCATACAAGCAAGTCTTATTTCCTTATCAGAATACAGATAAAGTCGAACAGGAAAAGCTAGGGCATTTCTCCTATCAACAAGCATACACAGGAGGAAAACTGATGAGTCATAAAGGCACACACAGCATTAAAAGCTATTCCAGTATTAACAGATTATTTGTACACATTTTTAAAGTGTATTCATACTGAAGTCTGAAATTACCAGGACATATTTTTAAGGTCATAGTCAAGCAAACTATACTTGTACAAATTCAAATGGATGAATCACGAAGCCCATGGAAGACAGATTTTGAGAGCCTGGTGCTACCTCTAATTACACTTCTCCACTCAAACTGTCTTTGGAGGAAGGATCAACAGTTACTGCGGTTTATACAACAAAAACACAAAGCTCCAAATCTCATTATCTTTAGGTGCTACAGATAGCAATAAACACATTAACAAAGATTACAAGATTTGGAATACACAGTGTCACAGAAACAGCAGTACTTCCTGAGGCCAGCCTTTTCATCTTGCTACCAATTCTGGGTTTGAATGTCATACTAACCCTAACAATGTCAATCTCCAGAACACTTACATGATTAGCATAAGATAAATTATATTCTAGGCTGTGATCTTGCAAACAAAAGAACATTCACTGCGACAGGTATCCAGAGCAAAACCCAGAACACTATGCTTAAAACTTATCTCCTTATTAACAAGGGCTATAGAGAAAAGACAAATGCTCTGCATAGCAGGACAGGGTTTCCAAGAAATTTTACAACAGCTTTGTGGAATATAAGAGGCTCCTACACTGACTTTCCATGTGCCTTTGATTAAATAATACATATAGTGCAGAGAAGAAGAGATCACCTTTTCTTTCTCTTCCTTGCAAACGGAGTTCTAACAATGACTAACATTAATCACTGAAATACTACAGGAAAAGAAAATCTGAAGAACACATAACTATCAGTATTTGTACCCTGCTTCTCCTCTTTATCCTAGAAATATATTGACATATTAAGTTCTTACTTTGTGATATAAACAGAATTTTCAATTTTAGATGTTTGGTTTGGAGTATATTAAATGTCAATTATATCAATCCATAGGGGTATAGGGCTGCCTAGCTGCATGACATGCCTAGTGACACAGCACTCCTAAAAATAAAATGTTTCTGAGCAAGCTAAGAATGAGCATGTAACAGTGAAAACATACACATTTTGAGATTTAAGGTGATGTCACGGCTACATGGCTCTAATCATCATTTTTGAGGATCAGAATTTAGGACTTCAAAGCCTAAATCCCTACTTATGTTCTGTTACGTAAAATACAGGCTAAAATAGCCTGCAGCAGACAGCCAAAAATGCTCAGTACGAATCTCGGGGGATTGAGGGCGGGGGGTGGGGGGGAATATTTAGGGGAAAAAAAAAAAAAAAAAAAGAAGAAAAAAGACAAGTACAGCAGTGTGGAAGAATAAGCCTGGATTAGGAAATAACCTGAATGGTACGATAGTCTGATACTGAAATAACCATACAATTCCAAGGTTCTTACATTATTATTACATTTTGTAATAATTTTAGATTAGGGCTGGGGGAAGACAGTACAAAAGGAAACATAGTTGGTTTGTTTGGGGTTTTTTTTCAATTTCTTTTTTTCCTCCAACTCTCAGATAAGATTCAAAGCAGCTCTTTCAAAAATGTGAAAATGAATTCATATGCGTGGTAGAAATACTGAATACAGAAAAGAAAATTAGACAAAGAACGATATAACTTCAAAGGCTGGAAACCAAGCAAATTTAAATCTGAGTAATATTTTAACAGGATGATATATCTGTTAGAAGAATCACCAAGAGATGTGGTGGATTCTCCATTTAACTTCTTCACATCAAAATCGGATGGTGTTCCACAAAACCCACAAACATTCTCTCTCAAACTATGGACTGTTTTCTACCTTGGGAGCACAAAAATGGCTCAAGACTGAGTCACGAATCGAATAACACTAGTCAAGCGCACCAGAAGCTGCTGGCAACAGTAAATTCCTATATGGCATCAAGACAAACACTTGAAAGCAGCAAGTGCAGCCTGACTCCACCACTCTACCCGTTAGCTTTTCCTGATGTGGGAGTCAGGTGTGTCTATGTATGCAGCAGGAGGAGCAGGGAAAGAGGGTAACATGAAAAGGAAGTCACACTTTCAAAAAATATGAGGAAAGCTGCATTAGACAAACAAGGCAGCTAAATATAGTAACACTCTGAAATAAAAGCATGTCAGGCCAGATCTGCTGTATTATCCTGGCCTTAACAGGTTGAGTTTTAATCAGTTGTTTTGTACTTTAAGGTTTCTGTTCCAGACCACCACCTAACACCTGGCAGAAAGACTATCTGTATCTGCTAGAATGCAGATATGTTACAGCCTTTCTCAATGTGACAGAATAAGTACATTGTCTCCCACTTTGCCTGTCTTTCCCATCTGTACATCTTATCTTCAGCTATACTCTCCAGAGCAGGAACCACATGCAGTCTGTTCTCTCCAATACACAGTATGATAGAGTAGCCGGCATCACAGGAAAAATACTTTATATCAAAGAAAATATTTTATGTGGTGACAATGAGTGCGTTGAAAATTTAAGCAATGTTATGCCAAGGAATGTGTGTTAATTATATTACAAAGTAAAATTAGGCAATGCAAACTTACTGGAAAAAATTTTTAATTATTTTGTTATTGCTGTGCTTGCCAGAATCACTTGCATACAACATAAGAAACCAATTCTAAACTAATTTTGAGCAGAAACTTTCTTCTGTAATTGCAGAACACTGTCCAATAAGCAAGAGGGAAAAACACCCACATACTTTAAACCACAGGAATTCTTACTGAAATGGATGAAACGATAATTAATAAGCAACATGCTAATTTTTGTTTCTAATGTACCGATACACACACATAGCACAGCTACTTCATTTTAGATCCTGAAAGCCTCTCCTTAATTCTCAGTATACCCTTAAAAAGAAAAATCATGCCCCTAACATTAAAAATAGCAATCAACCATACAAACTCTACTTTTATCCCTTTAATCTAACCGCTTCACCAAAACTCCAAGAAGACTCATTATAAATGTTCTTCCTTACTGCAGTAAAGTACTCAAATGATTATCAATTCATCATATAAGGACCAAAGCTAGAGGCAAAAGGGCTTTTTCCTTTAGTGTGCATGGGGAACACAGGCTATGCCTAAATGATGATCCAGTTGTGCTCCAGATACTGAACTCACACTAACCTGCACCCACACAAAGAACTGTTGTCCCGTATTCCACTTTATATTTTTCACCGCTGAATGCACACACGCATGGGCACTTAACATCAAAATGGAGTGAAATAATACCAGGACATCATATAAAGTCCTTCTTTAGTGACTGTCAGCAGACACCTGCCTGATTTATCTTGGTCTCTTAAAAATAAAAAGCTTGCCTTAAGCCACTTTCAGAAAGTATCTTACACGCACAAAATAAATACTCCAGCGGTGATTTACGTTAACCTGCTTGACTTTGAGGACTGCTAATCCACTTCAGTACAGACAGGTAGCACCACACAGCTGAGAAGCAACACCACCTTAAATCACTTCTTAGCTTTGACTCACCACGCAAGAACTTTGACTTTGTAAAGAAACAGACTTGACACACATTATTTTAAGCCACTACTGAAATTTCCTTCTTGACTACAAGGTCAAATTTGTACATATAAGAGTATGCCAGAGTGCTTCACATAGGGATACAGAAAGCCTTCTGACACTATTGTGGTCTTGAGACTAACCTGACCACACAGAACTAGTGTATCTGAAGTGCAGTGATACAGAATGATCACTTAGCAGCACAATAACTTCACTAGCAAACTACAACAATCAAACACAACTGCTTAACAGAATAAAATCACCAGCAGAAGAAAGAGGTTTTGAGGTTGTAGAAGAGGGAAAATTAAAAAAAAAAACAAAATACATCTATTTCCTACAACCTGAAATATGGTTAGCACGCACAAGTCTACCATGTTTCAGTCGACACTATGGAAAAACTCATCTGCCTTTAGCTCTGGAGACAATTCTGTACCATCTTAATGACTGGAGGCAGGGGAAGATGCTTTTTGGTTTGTTATTTTTTGTTTGTTTGTTTTTTAATATATACACTTAGCTTTTAACATAAGAACAAAAAAACCTTGTCAACATCTAACTGAGGTACATTTATTCAAATTGATGTAACTTCTTGAGATGTCTTTCACAAAACAGTTCTTCCCCCCCCCCGACTTCCACCTTCAGAAAACAGACATTCACTCTGGATTATTTAAACTTGGAAAAATGCAAGTGTTTTCTTTGAAAAAATATCTATTGTTACAGCAAAAACTTGGGTTTCCTTTCAAGCAAGATCATATGATTACGCGTTTATATTTTACTTTCCGCAGGAATTTACACACCCCCCATTTGCATCCTGTTATTCATTTAGCGTTTCCCTTTACTTCAGCATGCTGCGTTAATAAAGTCGACCTGTTGGCTCAGTCCAGGCACTCAAGGTGACAATCAGTACTCACTCTTGCCTTTGTCAGATTTTTTCTATAGGGTTTTCCATGTATATTTAACTGCACAAAACATTCCTTCAAAAAAGCAGTTCTGTGAGAAGCAGTGCATAGGCAGATCATGAAACTCTAACCTAGGGGTTTTCAGGGTATTTTTGTTAATTCTGTACTTCAAAGCACTAATTTCTCTTTTGGAGGCTAAGTTTCAACTGAAATAGATACCATGTTATTTAAGTGCATTAAAATAGTATAGATCTTATTTTCAATACTGGATCTGTCATAGTCATAGATTGGTTACTCTTATCTTCACTTTAGTCATTGATGTTAGCCTTTAAACACCTTCAGATACATACTGATTACTAACATGATTTGTAGTCCTACAGTTCAAAGACGTGAAAAGAAGTAGCAAAAGGCCTTTTTCTGCTAAAAAAGGTTGACAGCTTCTACTGAAGCTATTCTACCTGAAGGTATTACTTAAAATTGTTTCATCTTGCACTGTTCAAAATGCCTTGCACAAGATAAGCAACATCAAATTATTTATCTTTTACCAGGCATTTTTATTTTATGGACACTATAGTAAAAATATTCTGCTGTAATGCACCTACTAGGTGCTTGAAAAGTCCTTTCCTACGAGGCAAATCAAAATTTTGCTACTTAATTCATTATAACAAAATAAATAGCCTATATTCTACAGCTGTGGCCCACTATGGTAACATTAGCTGCCTATGTTTGTCTGATGTGGATACCATCCTAATGCTATGCTGTTGAGTTGAAAACACAGGTTAAGTTTGCTTCAGTTCTGGATCCACAGTAGTTAAATTGCAACCTGAAATGCAAATATAACTTCTCTGCCACTAACGCACATCTAATTTATCACAAACAGGTGAAAGCTACCTTCATGTTCAAATTAGAAACAAGCAACTGATGTAAATTTTGGTGTGAAGTGATTCTGGCTGTCTTTACAGCTAAAGCCATGAATTTTTTTCCTGTACAGAAATCATAGCCTTAAACACCTTTATTCCAGGACCTTCAAGTGCAAATTGTCAGGGGGTGAAGAAACAAAAATCAAGCACTTCCTTTGCATGAGAAATAGAAATTTACTATTATCACTCCATCCCAAGTAAGGCAAAAAAACTTGCAATCTTGTATTTGTTTCAGAATATATATATATAATTAAAAAAAAAAAGTTTCATTGAGACTAGAATATCCTCTTCCATTCACCAAGAGAGCACAGACAGCCAAATCATTTGTTTTATGGCAGTCAACCTGAGATAATGTCTCACAAAGACTTTGATGAAACTTATGTGCCAAGAGAACTCTTCCATTTCATGGGAGCAAATATTTTCATTTGAAAAAACACTGCTAGAAATATTTGACCAACTCTAGCCTTGAGTAGATTCCATGTCCTGAACAAGTACAGAAAACAAGACACTTGCATATATTCGTCAAGCAATAAAACACAGGATATAAATTTATGAGCATTACTAAACTGAAGCCACTAGACATAATAAATGAAAATAAATACACTATTCCTGCAGGAAAAAGTGGAACTATCTTAGGCAGTTAGGTTCCTTCACTCCTTTCATCCATGGTATGGAGTCACTATCAAGAGGCTGAAACACTAAATCTTAAACTGATGAGGACAGAGGTTATTTTAATGTCTAAAAAAGTAAAAAAAAAAAAAAAATTTCAATTTAATATCAACTCCATTGCAAGCAAGATTCCTTAGCTACAGCTGATCAATATAATTCCATCTTCAGCATAATATTGTAAAACTTCACTGACTCATAAAAAAAAAGGACAATTATTTAAATACAAGCTCCCTGCTTTATTTCAGCAATGAAATGGCCCAGGTTATTTCTGCCTTTGAAGAAACTGGCATGAAGCCAGCCATCGCACCTCACCCTACACAACAGCTCAGGTAGTAAAGGAAAAGGGTAAGACTCCTTGGCCAGCTCTGAGATGGTGTAAGAGAACGTGTACTTCTGGCCCGATTACTACTCCAAGCACTGCTGTATTAGCCTCGCCAGGGCTGGGGTCAGTGACAACCTGACCACACAACTGGAGAACCTTAGCTGTTGCCTTAATGCCTCATGCCCTGCATTAATCAGGGCTTGAACACAGGAAAGACTTTGCCTCTATTTCTTTACAAGTCACCTTTCCAATAAACTATAGGAAGAGGCACTAACAATTACTTTATATCAAAACGAAGTCATTTCTGATGCATCATTAAGCAAAACATACAACTGATGGGAACTCATATGACATGTTTTCAACAGCGACAGTTTTATGAAGGCAATTTTCAGAGAGGAAAAAAAGAAATCTCTTAAGTATCTTTGAAAGTCTAACGAAAAGGACTGGAAGACTCATTAAGGGCAATATTACTTCCAAATGCAAAGCTTTGAAAGACTGGTGATTTAAGTGAAATGTAAGTAGTTACATTTGGTTTTCAGGAAACTGGAAAGCTTACTTTATAGAGTTACATTGTATATACCCACGCAACTGGATGTTCCATTAAAATACAGCTAAATTTAACAGTTTTAAGTACTTAAACAGTTGAAATCAACATACAGTATGAACAGAATTTTAGCAGCAGTCCAAAACCAAATAAATTCCCAACCCTTACCATCAAAAAAACTTTTGGCTCTCAGGTAACTGACGCTAAGCCTAAGCACAGACAGCTTATCCAATTTGGCGATAACATCTTGAGGGAAAGGCAGAAGGCTAGCCAAGCGGTCCAACTCCGCATTCAGGCGGTCCCTGTGTCTCTTGGATGGATTGGACTTGACTCCTTCAGCTGGGGATGGCTTTACTCTGTGGCAAAAAACCAAACACAATATAAATGTAAGCTCCTTCCCAAAATGAAGGTAAATATTTGCCAGACAATGTTACAAATTGTCTTTTAAACTTTAACAAGCAAAATGTTTTTCACAAGTGACTTCTGTTTCCCACTGGAAAAAGAAATAATTAATCAAAGATGGTTTAACCCCCCACACCCAACATACACACTGTTAAATGAAGTAGTTAGAGCTACAATAGCTATTTGAACACATAACAAACATTTGAAACCTTTGAGATTCAGCGTTTTTATAAAAAGCTTCCTACACTTTCATTCAATTGTCACTTGGCTTCTTCCAAATATTTGTATTACAAATAATTCAACAACTTTCAGTAATGTTTGTGTACAAATACATTTGACAGTACACTTTTTCACTTCAATCACAATTTTTCACAGGTGTCCTTAATTTTTGTCAATGGTTGGAACAGGCTATTGTCAACTGAATACAACAGAAGTTTTAGTAATTCCTAGACAACAAGGCATCCAAAACCGCACAAGAAAACAAGAGATACAGCTCAGTCAGCAGGTAAAAATCTGTGGTGAACACTACTGAGCTCATCCTTTAAAGTCACCTCTCAGCTGAAGGCATTTCTTTTGAGTACAGCATGACGAAGGCATGCCTTTGTACCTTACAAACTACAATTTAAAAAGCTTTCTGTTATGAACTACATAATGAAGTTTTCGTAAACTTGCTATTTTCCGTTCATATGCACCCTGAGTTCCAATTCCAGATACTTGGATACTCACACCTTCCCACATATGCAGAAGCCTAGGAACAGGTTTAAACCCCTACACATTTGAATTATAATTAGTCATTACAAGCCAATACTGAAACCAAAAAATTTATCTGCACAAGCCATAGTAGATTTTATGATATTTATTAAACAGTTTTCTAATTGAAGAGTGATTCATTCTCACTTTTCCAGTATTGCAGTTCTACTTGAGATCTGCAGCAGTTATCAATTTGTGCTGCTCTTATAGGAACGTTGGTTCTGCAAGAACTATCACTTGCGAAAATACTAAGCGTAAAGACTTTCAGCAGTTAATTTCTTCAGTATTTCATTTAGTCTGCTTCCAAGTTCATCCTTATGTCAATTTTACAATGAGAAACTGCAAAAGCTCCAATAGTTATTCTTGCCACTGCTCAAAGTAAACCACACTGAAAAATTATTTCATCTTGCATTTCCAGTCAAATAAGTAGTGATCAAGTGGACATTCCTATTTTTAGCTTGTTTTAACTTTATGTTTCAATTATACTTCTTGTTAGTTTAAATCCAAGCCCTTCTTTTTACAGGCATTGTTTATTCAAGCATCACTTGTCAAAAACTTGCACTTAAGTCTGGCTGCCTGTTCCCTAGCACTACAGCTGCCCTTTTGCACACTAAAGGAGGCATGCTCCTTATGTGGAACCTGAAGATGCCATAATAGAAAATGTTGTTAACACACAGAAATATAATATATCAGCAGCAACTCCCCAGATGGATAAAGTTAAGCTTGCTGCAGGATAAAGATTGTCTAGGACACAGTTCTAGTAGACCTTTACCCTAAAAACACTGGAACAGTGGAGAAAACAGATGAATCAAGAAATATGAAAATTCTCTCTCTTGGAAAAAATCATAGGTTCATCATCAACTGCAAGGAATGACAAACTAAATATTTGGTTAGATGTGTGCTTTGGTCACAAGTCTTGACTTTGAGACCTGCAGCTCACCACATCCTCAAGTGAATATTGAACTTAAAATAATTTAGTAAATCTTTCATCACATTCTCTTATTCTGGCAGACTATTCACATGTACAAGCCATATGATTAACACAACTTAAATATAACCCTAACAAAATAAAGTTCAAAATCACCAAAATTACCAGTAACATTAAAAGTTACTTAATAAATATTTTTTATATATTAAACTGCCATAAATATAGAGACAGAATAATAAATTCTAAACTTCAGGCAGATAACAGCTATGTAACAATCAGTGAACAGCTCACTACTATCAAACCAAACAGGTCTGCTTCTGAAAAGTGGAGGTCCCAATGGAAACCGTTCAAAATATGCAATCTTTTCCAAATAAATCAGCACTAAATACCAGACTTTTCTATTTTCACAACTGTCCTCAGCTTTGCTTAAAACTTCTGTAAGTAATTTGACAAGTTAGTTGAAACTATAGGCAACTGTGCAGTTATCTCATCAAGTTGTTAGTTAGATCTAATTGTTTTTGCTTTGCTTTCTAAGGATCTCTTTCTTTCTTCTAACTAGTTCAAAGCATAAGGATTTTCTAAGTGTAGTATATGACATTTCTGAATATTAAGTTACCAGTATTTGCAGCATAAATCTTACCATGTTCTCTCCCTCTGAATCAAACATTGATTTTCCCTAATTGTCCCCTTCATCACCCAACTAAAATCCATTATATAAAAATGGATCCTTCAGTGACGAAGGGAATAAGGGTAGAAATGCCAGGGGCATAAGTAGCAAGCTAAACCATTTTCCATCCACTTATGTAAACCCTTGATGCTAAAGACAGCCCCAGCTGCATTGCAGAAAATTATCTTCAAGGAAAATTACTTGCTATGTCAAGATTAAATCCACGTATGTGTTTTATTTAAAAGAAAAAAAAAAAAAAAGAACTAAAGGAGGGAATGGATTTTAAGCTGATCTTTCAGTTCTTGATCTTTTACCTTTCACAGGAAATTTGAATTCCCTAATCAAAGGCCAGAGGTCTCTGTATGCTCAGTGCCTCCGAACTGAGCTAAAATCCTTATCCAATAGCTGCAAGACAAGCAAGCACTCTTAATTCTTGTTTTAACAATTCTAAAGGATTTTCCATCATAACATTAGCTGACTACTATTTTCACAGGTCTGCTACAGGCTATTTAATCAGAAGTTTTCATTACACATGCTTACCATGTGCGCATTCACAGACATTATCAACACAAAATTATTAAAAAGAAAGTGCACAAGTACCTGAGTCTTAATTATTATCAAAAGGCCAAAATAAGTTTCAATATTTACATGCTAATTTGTATTTTTTAAAGAGAAATGAAAGCAGCTCTTTAAGAAAATTAAAAGAAAGCACAAATTTATTTTGTTCAAAATATGACAACAAAAACTTTGAAAAAAAGGAAAAAACCCAACAACCAAGCACTGAAAAGCATGATACCTTATTAGCAAGACTGAAGTGTGAAATAAAGTCAGGAGATAAAAGAATGTGCAAGAAGAGCATTAAAGATACAGCAACATGCTAAAAAAACTAATTCTGTTAAAAAAACCTAATGAGAAGTTCATCAGAACTCTTTTATTGCTTAGAAAAAAAGGACATGAAGAAGAGCATACATTTCACCTAGCTAATGGATTTAATCTTTCCAACTACATATATTTTTCACCTCATATTTAACAGTACATGCAATAACATGTTATTCTTATGAATATTATTTAATTCAATGTAGGTCAGATATATGAAATGCAAAAATTACCACTAAGCAAGTATTACAATAGGTGACATGCTCCAAAATTCTCTATTTACTTTAGCAACTGGAAAATACTTCTAAGCATTTACTCTTATTTCCCACTCCAAATTTACAGTTACTGAAAATTCAGCTGACAATTCCTTTGGAAGCAACAGATATGACACAGACTATTGACCTCTTTGGTCAAAAGTTGTTGTCAACCTATCTTGAAAGGGCAAGAGACCCTTTCCAGTGGCTCCTTTAGCAGGCAGTGAAATCAGCAAAGATTTAGGCCACTAAAGGGATAAAGTTGTTTTTACTAAAAAAAACTCAATCAGCAGCATGGTACTCATCTGATGCTGGGCAACTGTTTGTCCTCCAGTAGTAAGCAGAGTTTTAGTTTGCTCAGGTTGTTTTGGTGTATGAAGGACTCCATCAGAGCGATAGAGACAGCCAGAATACCAACCAAGAATGAAAGTTCCACACTCAGTTTTAACATATTTCATAACTGTTTAGAGATGACAAACCAAGGTTATTTGGAAAGAGAAAAAAAAAAAAAAAAGTATGTTCCTATCCACCAACCATGTTACCGACATTTGTCTATCACCATTTGCTGCAGATTCTCTAAAAAGTATACTTCTGCAAGAAGCATTGACCAAAACCCAACCAACCCCAAAACATACAGGTATCCCAAGACTGGCAAAGTTATCATTTATGTATAAGAAGTTTATTCTACGTATGATAACAGCTTTATTGCCTCCATTTCAAATAAGGGGTGCAAACTGCTGTTTGTAGCAGACACTGCTTTACACAAAGGAATCTTCTAATGATTATTTTTCTTTTCTGATGAACTTTCATTTTGAAAGCTTGTTCTGGCACTTCTTGTTTGCCTTGAAAGAACACATAAGTAGTTTCCTTTTTTAAATTAAAATATCTTTGCACTGCTTTCTGAAATTACTATGCCTACTCATAATTAAGGATCAACCAGTCAAACATTTTTCTCTGGAGCACTTAATATCATAAATACATTTAAGCTAACACAGAACAAGACCATATCATAACTTCTTATTTAGTCTGCTAAAGAAAGATGCCATTATGTTTTTTGCGCCTGCATAGTATGAAACATTTAGACCTCCTCACCCTGTTCCTTGTCTATTACATTTATCCAGTTATATAAAACAATTCCTATTGAAACACTGAAAAAAAGAAAAACAAGGCAAATCAGAGCTCATAGGCAGAAAAATATAAAAACTACAGGGTGGAACTACATTTATATAATATCGTTCACCTAATGTTAGAATCTATCTACAGTAAACCCCACTTCCATAAAATTTGCATTTTATCCTTCCTACTACAATACTAGTATATTAATTCAGCAGTTCAGTTGATAATCACTAGAGAAAAGGAATTCAAGACTTAGAAAAACAAAAAGCAGAAGCCACCCATTGCTCCCCAAGCTTCAGTGGGGAGTAAAACACCCCACAGACCTGCTGCCACCAGGGGGACCCGCAGTGTACAAACATTAAATGGGGAGGAAATTTAAAGACTCCAAGGTTTTAAGAAAGTGATTTCTGGAGCATATTACATCCAATTGGAGTACACATGGTTTAGCGGGCTTTTTTTTTTTTTTTTTTTTTTTTTCCCCTCCAGATGACAAGATAACAAGATGAACTGCAGGAACAGTTGCCTATTAAGTTCCCCCATGATTGCTTTTCTTTTTCAGCTGTGATACTGTAATTCCCTACTGAATCAAAAAAGCACGTTTCAACACTCGGCACTGTCAGACAATAGCCCGAGATTCCCTCTCAAGTTCAGTTCTTTACATGGCACATAATAAAAACGGGGAGTTGCAGGGAGAAAGTTTCATAAACTGGTTTTGAGTTACCACCATGGCTTTATGAGTTATTTGCACCTGAAGCAAGAAGTATTTCTTCTACTTAATTTTTTTCAATGGCAACTATGGCATTATATAAATAGCTTCTTCCATTTCTATAAATTAGCTGCCTATTGCCACAGGTTACCAATTATCATGCTCCATTCAGAGTTACATATATGGCAAATAAAATACTAGAAGAACTATCTACAGAAACAATCTCTTCTATAAAAGATACTAGTCCCAACAATGTATCACCTTTTTTTTTTTTTTAAAAAGAGCTGTGAATTCTACTGGAGGGAGGAAATACAACTTCAAACAGATTAAAATCACAGTAGTGTCGAACCATTATTAACCAGCAGCAAGTACATCTTCAATCCTTCCCCCAATCAGTTACAAAAGCTTATTGCCTCTCTCACTTTTTTTGGCCTAAAGGTATGGTCTGTAATTAGTTATGTGAGAAATCGGAGCCCTCTGACCCACTAGCAGTGTTCTGTAAGGTTGGTCTAACAGAAGAAGCAACCAAAGATCTTAGCCATTTTGAGGAGAAAAGAAATACATAAGCACTACATGCAATATAAATTTGTCTTGCATAAAAATAATTTCTAGTAACCCAAGCAGGGTGGGTTTATAATCAGCCTCCACTGCAATTTATGGTTAAGCAAGCTATTTTAATATGAATACTTTTATTTTAAGAAGAAACACTTACTCTCCCTTTGGTCCTAAAGGGCAAAGTCTCTCAATAGGTAAATGGTTCCCATTAGTAATAAAAAAAAGGCTTCAAGTTCAACTAATCAGAGAAGCTCAGCCAACTTACGTAGAGGAGATAGATGGAAAAGGATTCCTTGCATAGATACTACAGTCATGTAAAAATGACGGTTTCAAATCCTCTAACCAAGGCTAACCAGAATTTAATAGTAAGCCAGACATTAAGCAATCTTACCAGCAAGGCTGAACACCTCGGCCTTTCACAGAACTTAAGAATTATTTGCCTTTAGCTACTAATAGTCTACAAATACCGCCAATACATTTTTATTTCTTCAGGAAAAAACACACATTTAATTCTTAAAATCCAGATCTACAGCGTGAATTTAATTAGGTACCTCTACATTTTTATTTGGAAATGAATGGTAAAAAAAGCAAATACTGCTATCTTCATAATGAATGCATCTTCTAGCAAGGGAATTTTTAATTAAAAAAAAAATAGCATTTTTAGACTTTAAATTGTAGGGTGAAAACCCAGCTATGTACATGCATTCATTCTAACAACTCCAACCATAAAGAAGCAAGCACTTAAGCTAATTCCCCTCCCCCCAAGACAGTTGTCTGCTATAAATCTAAAAACATATAATTCACAATAGAATTTCATTAAATATTTGTCATTCTCTCTTTCAATGCTTTTGTAGTCTTGGCAGTTATTTTATATCTACAGAAGTACCTCGCAGAAATATATGGGGATTTTTTGAGCTTTGCTTATTTTTCTTGCAACTCGGCAGTTTAGCTTTGCTACTTTTTATGACCTATAGATTCTTGACTTTCAGTTGAAACTGCAAGTTAAACATCTCCTCCAGCCTGAAAAATCACTCTCATGAGACCAGCCTTTTAGTGGAGCATGCAAAGCCTAGGACTCAAACCTACAGCAGGTGCATAATATGAATTTGCTCAGGTACTAAGCTGTTCCCAGAGTTTTAAGAAGATAAATTAATAAACAAAAAGCCACTATACGGCCAGGCTTTTTTTTTGTTTTTTCTTTCTTTCTTTTTGCCTCTTTCGACCTGTCTGCAGCACTTGGGTTTGTTTGGAGCTGAACAAATAAAAACATCTAATGTAATACCGGAGGGTTAAAGCTGGTTCAGCCCTCCCAGATAGACTAAAAATAGCCCTAAACGGCGGGAATCGGCCGAGCCTTTCCCGGCTCTGACCCCGCGCTCCCCCCAGAGACACCTGAGCGCGCCGGCAGCCGCGCAGCGGTGCGGTGCGGCGCGGTGCGGTCCGGGCGCGGCGGGAGCGCGGCAGCCATGGCGCGGGGGCTCGCCCGGGACGGCGAGGCACCCACCCGCGGGACCCGCTCCGGTGGGGCGAGCACAGCCTCCACTCGGGAGCCGCCAGTCACCTCAGATACCTCCCAATCTAGGTCAGCTGGCTGCGCCGCGCTGCGCTTCTACCGCCTCGATCCTCCGCGGCCTGACACGCTTTTTTTTTTTTTTAAGCTAAAACCAATAAAAATCCTGCCGGCACCCCTAGGCACCCCGTCTCCCGGGCGCCCCTGCACCACACCGCGCCACCGGCCGCCCCCGCCGGGCCCCCACGGCGCGGTGCGCGGCAGGACGGCGAGCCGCCGGGAAGCCGGTCTCTCCCTCCCTGCCTCTCTCCCCTCCCGCCCCGCGGGGCCGCTTACATTTTCTGCACAGGTTTCCGCCGCTTCCGACTGGCGTAGGTGACATTGGGGTTCATCCTGCCGCGGGTCCAGCGCCCCGCGCCGCAGGATCCACCGGCCGGGGGCCGCCGCCCTCCTGCCCGCCTCGCCCCGGCTGTCGGGAGGGGGCGAGCCCCACCGGCGCCGCAACCCTCGCCTCGCTTCGCCCGCGGGCCCCGGCCCTGCTGCCCGCGGCCGACCCGGAGCGCGCTCCGTCGCTCGCAGCGGCGGTGGCGCCTTCCCCGGCCGGGTGAGGACGGGAGGCGGAGGCGCTACGGGGCGGGGATCCCAGGTGATCGGCGGCGGCTACACCCACTCGCCGCCCCCGGAGGGCACAGGTGTGGGGGCGGCCGGGGCTTTCCAGCGCCGCTCACCCCGCGTCTCCCCGCCGAGGCGACGCCGTCTCCCGGCCGGCTCCCTCTGCGGTGGCGGGAGGGTGCGCGGCGGCCTCTGCACCCCGGCGCGGCCGCCGTCTGCTGGCCGAGCGCCTGTCAGTGTGCGCGGCGCCGGGCCCCGCCGCCCCGCCCCGCCGCCCGCTCCTCCCGCCGCCGCCGCCGCCGCGCTCCCCCGGCCGGGTCCCGCCCCGCCCGGCTGACAGCCGCCGCCACCGCCCCCTCGCCGAGGAGGCCCCTCGCGGCGGCGGGGCGGAGGGAAGAGGGGGGCAGCCGTGCCGCCATGTTGGGAAGGTCAGGCGAGGAGAGGAGAGGGAGGACCGGCGCGGCGGCGGAGGGGGCGCCCGCCCGGGGGGGACTGCGACGGAAGGGCGCGGGGACGGGGTCGGAGAGGGAGAACCCCCAAGCCTGTGGCGGCCGGGGAGGGGTGCGCGGGGTGCCTCCGCGGCAAGTGAGAAGGGAGGTCAGCTCCAAGCGCCCGTGTAGCCCCAATAACGAAAAATAACCGGGGCGGGGGGGGAAATGGCAGCGTTCACTTTCGAAGGACAAACGACACTACCTCAGTGGCACGGTGAGGCCTGTGTCTGTCACCTCCCGCCCCGCAGGCCTGCCGCCTCCCCCGCTTCCCGCCTCCCCCGGGCTGAAACCGTCACGGCCGCAGATCGCCTAGCAGAGAAACCAGAAACAGTACGCGGCCGCCCAAAATAGGGGTGGGGGGAGCCCTGGGTGGGAGTACCCGCGCGGGGCGAGAAGGGGGAAGGCACCGGGCTCCACCGAGGACAAGGACAGCGGGACACCTGGGGAAAGAAAGGAAGTCGCTGGGGGCGAGGTTGCCACTCGCTAAGCACCGGGAGGACCGACGGGGCTTACTGGACGAGGACGTGGTTCGTACCGCATTAGGGGATAAATCCCCGAGTTATTACACTGACATTTTAAGCTAAACACTTATTTTAAAGGAGAGGAGCAGCATCGCAAAAAGTAAGAGGTGCTGCCAAACTGCTGACAAATAAAACCATCCAAGAAGAGCCCCGGTGCCGTTCCGACCCGCCGCCGCGTCTGCCGCCCGTTTTCTTCCCCCGTTTCCTTTCGCAGCTGCAGCAGCTGCAGCAGCAGCAGAGCTCTTCCCCCGGAATAACCGCAATAAATTTTGTCTCGACGCTAAACTTGGGAGCCTGGGAGTCGCCCTGTGTAAACACAAGTTGTACGCGGTCACGGCCGAGACGAGAGCCGGGGAGAGCTCCCCTCCCTCCCCCGCCGAGGCACCCGCGTCCCGCGGGGCATGGCCGAGCCCGGCCGCCGGAGCGCGACCGCAGCTGCGGGCTCAGTTCCGGTCCCGCCGTTCGGTGCCCGGCTGCCGGGAGGCTGAGGCAGTGTCCGTGGTGCTGGCGTGTGCCTGCCCGTCCGCGGGGGCTGGCCTGGCTGTCAGCACTGCACCAGCGGCTGGGAGCTCGCACCTTCCCTCGCTGGCTATTGAAGCCCTGCTCGTGCGAGCGTTTCTGCTCCGCTCCGCCCTGCTGACGGAGGTGACTAGCGGCGGCCCAGGTATTACCCTACGGCCGAAACCTGGGGTTGTGCAAAGCTCGGCCCCAGCCAACCGGCGGGCTGAGAGCGGCACCCGCCCCGCAGCACAGCGGCTGGGGCCGGGGCCGGGGCCGGGGCCGGGGCAGCGTGCCGGAGCCAGCAGACGCTGCCTCCGCGGGACGAGGAGTCCGCGCCCTGGCCTCCTCCTCCTCCTCCTCCGCCGGCGCTCGCAGCTGGGATTAGGCAGCATAACGCGGGCTTGTTTACCAGCTTAATTGCACGGGTTTGATTGCCTGGGAAGCCATCCCAGATGCAAAGTACGCTGAAGCCACAATATGCAGGTAAAATTAATTTGACTAAACCTTAACCATGCTAGTGTGCTTGTTAGTATGCCAGGAGTTGATCAAATGATGCTTCGAAAAATAGGTCTTCAGCAAACAACATTTTTGGAAAAACATAGTAAAAGAGCCATACGCCTTACGAGGTCAGTGCCTTGCAGTCACGTTCCTGCCACATTCCTGGCCAAACACCTGTGTAGAGGATGTCAACTATTCGCTAGCTTCTGTCTCTCCTCAGTCCCTTTCCTCTTCGCTCATCTCTCTTCACAAGATCTTACCACCATCCTGGAAAAAAAGGTAGGCAATACTGTACACCACGTCTTCCTTCTCTCTTCCAGCCCCCTTCTTCTTTCAGTTTTAGGGCTGAAACTGGAAAAGAATGTATTTTCTTCACTCCAAACCCATTCATCTATTGAAGCACTCATTTTTTTCCAGCCTAAACTTCCCAGTCCCTTTCAGTACTCTTTTCACCCCTAGCCTCTTCCTGCTCACTGATTTCTTCCTCTGTCAACACAAGTGTGCTGTGATCACTCCATACACAACATAAATTGCTGCTCTGCTTTCATTTTCTTCAGCTACATTATCTCAGCGTTGAAAGCTTACAGGCATTGTTTAAGGCTCCTCTTCTTCTAATTTTTAATTTAATTGCTTCCAGTCTGTCTTTTAGTTCCTCACTGAGATTGAACAAAGTCTCTAGCAACTTCTTATTCTTCACTGGACCTCAAGATCTCAACTGTTTCTTGACCTTTTGTACTACCCAGATACTGTCAGAGACACCCATACTTATGCTGTCTCATCTGCCAGCTCCAAATCTACTGGGAGCTACATGAAGAAGGAAGTAGGCTTTAGCCTTCCATGGTGGACTTCATCTCCCAGTTCCCTTCTGGGGCCATGGGAATTTGCATGGCACCGGTGAGGTACTGTAGTTACTCTTCAACTCCCTAATTTGGAAATAGAGAGTAAGGAAAATTCATGCTTCTAGGCACAAACCACATCTTGTAATCCACTGGCCGCTGTTGGAAATCCACTCCTATGGGTCAGCCACCTATTTAATAACAAATATGAGATTTCAGATGTTCAGCACACAGAGAATCACAGAATTCATGGAGAACTTCCTCGTGTGTCACTGGGGCCTTTTAGACACAGTTACCTAAAAATGTCTATATCACATTATCCGCAGCTTCTGCAAATCTGTCCTCACCTGATGTTCCTACTGTCTCTTTGCCTAATCTATTGTCTCAGGTTTTGGGTTTTTTTTTTCCTATTTGATAATTTGGGTACAGTAGAGATCTTGCCTCATATTCAGTGTAAAACAGGCAAAAAGTATACAACCATGATTCAGCAATCTTAGAGCCTTCTTTACAGCTTAAGTTTTTTGTTGGGCTTTTCTTCTTTTTATTCTTTTTTAAAGTAATGTTTTGTCAGGTTTAGCAACATGTTTGGTCTTGCAAAAGATGACTGTGGCTGATGTCATGTGGACAATTAAAAGGTTTTAACTCCTATGCAGATCACTTTCGTGTGTATTGTACAGCTCTAACTAGTCTCTTCTCATTTTATCTCTAGGCTACTACCCAGGTGGCTTACTAGGTCTAAAGATCACATCTTCCCTTAATAAATTCTCTCAAACCATTAGCAACCACTTTTCTCCTCATTGCTCAAATCCAGCACTTTTGCCTTTATAGTCATGAATCGTGATGCCATCCAATGATGAGATTTTTAAGACAAATGTGTTTGTGCATCTAGTGAACTATGCCTTTCCCTAGCCCTGGCATGTATGAGGTGCTATGTTAATGAACACATTCTTCTGTATCCAGTGTGATTTGTGGCTATCATCCTCTGAAGCTTCTAGAGCTCTCACTTGTCAGCAGTCACATCTGCTGCCCTAACTCCAAAATGAGCGATATTCTTTTGCTCCACGCACCTGTTCTGCCCTGTTTCTGCTTCTCCTGCCCTGCACAGTCCCCTCCTCAGCTCTGTCTCCTGGCCCCTCACTCATTTCACAAGGTGGGAGCTGTTTGGAAGGAGGGTCTTTTAATAAACAGCCAGAAATTCCCGAGTGGGCTGGAGTGCACAGGATCACCACGAGACCAACAAAAGTCTTGTCATTTGGGAGGAATTTGTAAGAATTATAAGCTTGTTATCTTAGGGTCATCTCTGACTCATTTCTAGCCTTTATCCTACTCTTTCTGTCCATGGCCAAAATTTTACTTCCCTCAGCTTAATTCTGTGTGCTGACTTGTCCTAGCCATTTCCAGTGCAAATAACACAGAAGAAATCTGCTTAGGTTATCTGTGATTTCTTTTCTGCCTCTCTGGAGACGAGAAGAGGAGGAAAGAGGATTGTGATTTAAAATTGTGATTATGCATGTCAGATTTTGGGGATATACAGTACTACCGCTGATTTAGGTGTTATTTTCCATGCACCTTTGCTCTGCTAAGAAAGAATATCTATGGTAACTCAGATGACTCTCTTTGTGCTCATTTCAGGGAACTAATCATCTAGGGAAGTTGAATTAGAGTCAGTGAATAGCCTACATACTGACTCTTTAGTGACTGGGAAGGTCACACAAACATTTTACTGTGAGGAACCAGGAATACTGAGGGAAATTCTGCCCCACTTTTTAAAACTTAAACAGAAATAATTATATCTAGAAAAAAGAAACTCGGTAATGGGACTAATAGTACACTGCTTTATGACAACTTTTCTTATAGAAGCCTCATTTGCAGGTACTAGTTGAATGGTATACAGTTTTAATGAGCATTAGATTGATAAGAAACTTTTTTTTTCCCCTGCTATTTGTATTTTTGTAAACATAGGACAGGACCAGCACATTCTTTTTCTCTTCTCCCAGCCCTACATCTGGCTCCCCACTCCTACTACCCTTGCAGGTGCTTCTGCTATGCCAGTGTTTAAAATTACACCCAGTTTTCTATTGAATATTTAACCTGGGAAGCATTTCCAGAAGTTGAAGAGCCATATAAAGGATGAAAAATATGGAACATAATTAATATTTGGGCAAGTAGACTATGATCCCCACATAATGTTTAGTGCTGAAAGGTCTTTGTTAGTAATGGTATTTTAATTATTTTAAATTCATTGAATGGTACTAATCCAATGAAAACTGTAGTCTTAATTGTTCCAACAGGGGCCAGAGAAAAATCCCGAGTAGACAAAAAAAAATTTAGAGACAGGGTTCAAGATTTTTCCACTTTGAGAAAATTTGAGAAATTAATAATCATCATCTGTGAGGCAGGATCATGATTCTGCTCAGATCCTATGATATGTAAAATGAAAAGCATGTTTCACCTGTAAGCACAGGAATAAAGGAACAATTTCATTATAGACTTAGTATGAAAATCAGCACATTGCTTACTGTTGTCAGGTTTTCTCTCCTATACGGAAATGAGCAGAAGAGAACAAGTTTATACAGAAACTGCCCCTCAGTTCAAGAGAACTCTCTTATTTTAATCTAAATCAAAAAAGTTCTGAAGAGCTATACAGATATAGCAAACAAATTAACCTTGCCTGCCTAAAACATTCAGCAACCCTTTTCCCCCACACGCATTAAAAGTAAATTTTATTATATAGCTAAAATAATCTTACATTATCATTCCCAATGAGCTTCATGCTTTTGTCCTGAAAAGTAAAGAGCCACTCATTATTTTAATCCAACGTAATCCACTCTCAATCAAGTACTGAGAGCTATAAAGTAATCAGTGGTAACAAGTCATCCCTTCCTGAGGGTAAGTCAGGAGGACCTGGTAGAGCTTCTTAACCAAGACACCAGCAGTTAGACACCTGCATGACCAATTGCCACTCCTTCCTTCTCTCCTCCTTCCTTGTTGAAGGGGTAAATTTATGTTTGTTACCTGAATATACAAGCAGTTATGCCTGCAACTACAAATCCATTTAAAGAAAAATACTGTTTCTGCATATATTGTACGATGTTTGTGACAGTCAAACTATCAGGATCAACAGATACCTTCTGTTCCCAGGATCCCTCCCTGCCACCGAGGCTCACCGGCACACAACGAATCAGATCTATGCTATTATATTTGCTTAGTTTCCAAACTAAGGTGGCTGCATGCAAACTGCAAATGGCCACCCACCTGTGCTAACCTCTCAACTGCCCCTGGAAATAAAGTGGGAACATGCCAAAAGTGTGTAAAGGATGATTCTAACCATTTAAAACTACTGCTGATTGAGTTTTAATGTCCAGGAAGTTCCATGGCACACATTAAATTTATTAGTACAGATATAACCTTAGAGGATATTTCCAATGCTTTTGGCCATAAATGTTACAAACAGCCTACAATTATTAGTATGCAGAAGCAGGAAAGTTTTGGTCACAACAGTAAATCACCATGACAATCAGCAAACGTGGGAAGCATATGATCCAACTGCACCAACATATGATCTTGCTGCACCAAGACCTTCTGTGCTGTTATACACAGAACAAATACATAAAGAGCAGATCGTTTTACTTCTGCTTTAAAAACATTACTGAACTATATTTATTAACAGGGCTTTGTTGCTAAATTGGCTTATAATATTAACAAAACCTGTGGTTTGAGAGGGCCTGAAACAAGCTTACAATTATGATGGTTAACTCAGTAGGCTGCAAGTTCTCTTTCTGCTCTCATTAAGAGGAAAGTGTATACACACAGTAAGACTAATGAGTAAAAAAAAAGATCTAAATTAGAAGTGACAATGCAGTTGCCATGCCAGAGTTTGATTTCTGTGCCAACAAACCTGAGCTAATTTTAATAAATATAGCTAGTTGTCATGAATTTTAATTTAGCCTTATAAAACCTTTCCATGACTAAGACAAGCTACAGGTATTGTATTAATGGCAATTGTTTTCTTTCTCTTTTTAATGGGACTTCCTATCAAATCTAGTAGGTATACATAGAGAAGAATATGAAAAAATAGCAAATAGATACACAGATGTCTGAATGCCAAAGGCCAAGGCTAAAACCAATACGAAATCTGTATAATTACACAGTTTCCAAGAACATAACACGTAATTAATAATAAACAGGAACAAACAAACAAACAAGAACGACCAAACAAAGTGATTTTATTACCTGCTCAGGAAATAGCCTGCTTGAGAACAAAAATGTGGTATGTGTTAGTTTCACGCAAACTATTTTCATTGACATGACACAAAATGCAGTTGTTCATTGAATCCATAGTTCTCAAAGGCGTAGTGAGCTGTACCTGTGTCACGCCTGATGGCTAATTGCCCTACCCATCATTTACAGCCTTCTGTCACAAGGAGATTACAGCCTCCCAGGGTAACCTGTCCAGGGCTTACTCCTAGAGAGCGTTTCTCAATGAGCAACTGTCATTTTTATAGGTTTTGTAATTTAGACCTGTAACATCTTTTCCCAGAGTGACTACAACTTGCCGTCATCCCAACAGTAAATTTTCTTTGGATCAGTTGTGACTGAGACACCTGAGGAAGTGAAGAGAGGAGAGAAGACATTGAGTGTGTTAGGGCAGGAAAGTACCACATTACATAGAGCAAACAGTAACACTGGAGAACGGGTAACAGGAGCAGGTATCTTTGCTATTGGAAACGCTTGAACACTTTTATTCTACAAACAGCAGTCATGGCATGTTATTTCTTCTCAGCATTACAGGAGAACATGCATGTACTGAAAACTGCCCACAAACCATTTGATATATTGTTTGCTTTATCCTTTCTTTTTTTTCCACATTTACCCTGTTAAGTGTCCTAACTGTCCAGACTGTGTTTACATGTATCCCTAAGCAAGCCACAACTGTCACTAGCTACATATCATCTTTATAGTCCCATTATCTCCAGTTCTCCAAATTCAGACTGGCCCACAGAGTAACTTGCAGTATTTAACACTTGCCGGTAACAAGTCCTCTGAAAACCTTCCAATCAATGTGCCCTGCATGCAAGATAAATGTTTAGCTCCTCAGTTATAGTGACTTACCTGTTTTCACAACTAGCTGTGTAGCATCAGCTTCAATGCAGAGCCTCAGGTGCTGTCTAAAAGTAAGGTTTTAACAATCATCTCAGCTATGCAGAAGCTGTCTCTTAAATGTTTGTATATTATAGACATAGAAAAAAACAGACCAATGTCTAGAGTGTTCTTTTGCAGTTCAGAATGTTCTTTAAGTATTTTTCTATTTACACTGTCACTGAAGATACTGAATTAGAAGACTATCTGTCCAGTGAAAAAAGCTGTTCTCCTGTTTCTTTTAAAGGAAATTGCCTTATTTATAATTTGTATTCTGTACTATATAAGTAACTTTGTAATGTCCCTGACAAATAATATATTGAAGTGGAAAAAAAGCTATCATCATGGGCATTCTTTGTAATAAAACATCTTTTAAAAAAGAAGTGCTTATTTTCAGTGTACGTCTTTAATCTTCTAGAAAACAGTAGATAAAAACAGCTTCAAAATTTCCACAGTGCCAGTTTTTATGACCGGCAGTGCTCTTAGCAATTCTAGTGATCTCAGTACAATAGTGTCCAGAACTGTTTCTTCAGTGTTTCACACAAATATTCTTACTGCGTCCCTATAGCTACAATAGATTGCATCACCAAGATACCACAAAGCTTTAGAAGTTTATAATTTCCCCTAAATAGTCAATGGAGCTGCTATCTAGTCTATCTGCCAGAGATTAAAAGTTGCTCATTTCAGAGGTACAAAATATTGCTGGTTTATTTCTGAGGGCATATATCTGGAGCCAGTTTGCAGCTTCTGTCATAAGGAATGCTTACTAAAAGAGATATCCCAGAGGCAGCAAGACTCCAGCAAACATAAATTTTTTGTCCAGGATTTCTCTTAGAAGAATTCCCTGACTCTATAGTTGGTAAGTTTGGATCTGGGCTCTTTCAGATTACAAAATTAAGGGTGAGGTTTCTCTAGTAATGGGCAGCATGACAGATGGTCCTTCAAAAGTAGTTGATAATCCTTTCAAGGAACACATGACAATATTTTGAAGTAGAGTGGGATTTGAAAAGAAACCGAACAATAAGCACAGAAATTGGGTGAGGTGGTCTCATCTATGTTAAGAAAAGAATGAACAGCTGCAAGTTGGTCTACCTGAACCTTTCAGATGACCTTCAGGCTTGGCTTAAGGTGGCCTGTGGTCTGCATAATGGCCCAAGACTGGTGTGATTTATTTTAAATGTGTTTCCAAAGAAGGAAGAAATAATTTCTGGTCTTGTTGGTACCTCGACCCTAAAAAAATCAGGAGTTACAGCTGAAGGTTACTTCAGTTACTGAAGTTATCTTATTGAATGAAATGCACAACCTAGTAAACACTCCTACTATTCCTACTAAAAATATAAATAGTTATAACAATATGCAGTGAATTGAGTTTATGTTTCATCCAGTTCCCTAATTCCATCAGATCAGAAAATCTGACAAATAGTTTTGTGCATGTTAAGTAATAAGAGAACACCATGTTGTTCTTGGTGCAATTGTGCATTTGTTATCTGCTAAAAATAATTAAGCATCTCTATACAATCTTGAGACATTTAATAAAAAAGTCTTGTGGCATTTTATTAGAGTCACAGGCCTTTTAAAGTCTTACTCTCTAAAAGTGGGATTCATACAGTACATTCCTAGAAATGCAACCAGAATTGAACAGGAAGATAAAACTGATGAAAAGGAAAGAGAATAAAGCACAGCATAGAAGGAAATCTGGAAATAACAATAAGCCAATATTGAAAACTGGCAATGGCTAAGGAGAAACTTGTGACCAAAAAGAAAAAATTAAAAAAAATCTGAAAAAAAGAGACAAAAGAGAAAATCACAGAGTTCCACTAGTAGCTCACAGAACCATGGAAGCTCTTAGTTCCTAATAGTTCATTTAAGAAAGTCACTGTAGGATCTAGTGATCAATAGATTATTACATTAAAAAGACCTTTCTTAGAGTTTTTCATGGCAGTAGTTACAGTGGCAGAGAGCCATACAAGGAATTCTACAAATTTAACAGTGTATGTATGTCTGAGCTGCAGCATCTGGATCATTGCCAACGTCTAGGGTCTACTTAATTTCCAAGGTAGATGTTGCCTTTTACACCCATGTTCTCAAATCAGCCAGTCCAAGAAATGGACAAAGAAAGGCAAAGATATGGGAATAATCTTTAGCTTGTTCCCACAGAGTCTTCTTGTGGCCTTCTAGCTCCGCAGAGCATCTTGTGAATTTACAATAATTCTTCCTCAGTGAAGCCCTCAGGGGAGGGTATACACAGGGAAACCTCCACGTCCCCCACCACACAGTCCTTCTGCAGTAAACTGAAAAAAGAAAGCCTTTCTAAAAGGAGACCTGAAAACAAATTTACTTTGGGATATTAGTCTTCCTGCAGGAACCTCTCCCCAGCCACAATTGTTTCAGCAGTCCAAGTTCCAGAATGTTATGGCTAGATAATGTTTGTTCAAGATGTATTGCTACCCTTGTATAAAATACTTAGGTCATTCCCATAACATTCTTAATATGACGCAAATATGTATTTCGTGGTCTCCATTGTTTAAGGCCAAAGTTTGAACTAAAGTCATGACAACATTTATAATGGACACAATGAGGCAGTTATTTTGATCAGGGCAGAACCTGGCAATTACCTTGTGTGTGTTTTCGCCTTGTTTTCCTCCCCTTTGTAGCTACACAGATAGAAGAAACACAGCTCAGTGGGGGGTTTTTTGCCCTTCATCTCAAATTTTTCTATTGTAGGCAGAGCAGAATAAAGAAAACTGCCAGTTTAGGATTTGGGGCCTAAAGTGTTACAGTTCCTGATGGTTGGAAATATGGTTACCTTAAAATCATGGCTGCGCATCACCTGAACTGCTTTTATTAGATGAAAATAACATTAAGTACAAGAATTTCAGGTATGTTTGTGCCATTCTATTCCTGCTACGGTCATTGATGCTCTGACTTTGCTGAGTTTGTTCCTTTAGCACCTATGTACAGTCTACCCATAAGCAGCTGAATAGTTGCTACCGTAACATAATTTCACACAGACATGATTAATGACATTAAACTTGATGATGATGCTGTAGATAGCTTAGGCTTGTGGTGGCTAGGATGACCTACTGTGATCTTCTCCAAGTTTATTACAACTGCAGTCCATAAGCAGCACAAGCTGCATGATATATATATGTATATATATATATGCATCAAACTATCCTACAAAGATTTATATATGCCTAACATACAGTCAGAAAAACAATAATTTCTAACATCAAGCTATATTCAGACTTAGAGCAGAATTTTCTACAAATGAACAAATGATTCTGTTTTAAGCTACAGTGTGTCGCAGGGGAGGGAAAGGAAAGAATATAATATCCTTTTTGTTGTTGAATTACTGTTATTAACACTAGGCACTTAATGGAGTTTCTTGGTATTCGCATGGTGTAAGAACAGCCAATATTGTTAATATTTGATATATTGCGCTCAGTTAATTGAGCCTCTTTCACACTGATAATATATTTGCATGTATCCAAACAGCAGAGATACTACATATTTTCAGAAATACTTGATAAGAATGACGTAACTTACAGAATAAGCTTTGAATAGTACTCCATATTCTAAATCACCTGTGTCTTCTTTATGAAATAAAACATTACTTTTGAGTAGCTAGGTCACTTCCATCTATAAAAAGCACGGAAATCACACTGTTTAGTCTGGTAGTATTTCCCAATCCCTTCAATCTATTTAGCTTAACAGATGTAGAGAGGTACACAGATGGAAACAAATCAGTCCTTTTCAAGCTTGTCATTCAAGAAAATAATCAGGACAGCAAGCTGCTGACATTATTCCTGTCTTCTCTTGTAACTGAAACTATTGCAATGGTGATATAGGAAGAAAAAGCATATTAATTTCTAGAAAACTATGGCTTCCATGTGGGTTACCTAATATCCAGCCTATCTTATTCCCAGAAATCACTCCAGTTTAAAAGAAGTGGCTCTCCTCATCAACTCTGAGCAGCATGCTGTTTTGCAAGGTCTGTTGAAATTAATGGTTCATCCAAACTGCAGGTGCTGTTAGTCCCTGAGCCTGGGTGCAGGTGCTGGCTGCATCCTATGGTGGGATGAGGTGATCTGCAACTGAATCTCATTTTCTCTCTTCCTCTTCCCTTATTTCCTATACTCCATGTTACACTGGAAGAAGAAATACCAATAGGAAGGAAAGTCAGTGCATCAGGGTAGCTGAACTGCAGGATTAATTACAAACTACTCCAGCTCAGTAGTCTAAATGCAATCCAGGAAGAGATAATACTGACTATAAAGTTAACAGAAGCTAACCAATGATGAGTACTTTTGCAATTTCATCATACTTTTCTAAGGAGTGATAGGATTCAGAAAAGAAAAGCCAGTGGTGCTCTTTGGTTTGATGAGCAGCCACCTGTACTGCCAGATGTACAGATCCTCAGGCTTTTGTACCTTTCAAGTTGGTATTCTGCAATCCAGTCACTCCAATCAGCAATCAAGTAACAGTCTCAAAAATTCACCATGGCTCACTCAGGAATTTCAGCTGGGATTTGGACCCTACAGGACTTTCCTTGGGGGAACTTGTCACGGCATGTTTGCACTGACAGAGGGCTTTAGAAACAGAGTAATTTATATTACTTTTTGCAAGGTAAAAAGCCTTTAGGAAAAGTAATAAATAAATAAATCCTCTTTGTGAGCAAATCCCACCATTGAAAAGAAAACAAACAAAAAATCACCTTGTTGTTTTGAACAGATATCAATGGCACATTTTTGATAGTTTCTCCTTTCTCTTCACAGTTCCTCCTATTTGAAGGATTCTTGAAATTTTTGGTTTCCCCTGATCTGAGGATTACTGACTTATCCCTGTTGTATTCCTCCCAAGCACTTATGCCAATATACCCAATGTGGAAGCACTTTTCTCTATAGCTTTGAAGAGGTATGGGGAGTTGTACCAGTACCATTATTTTACCTTCCTTTCTCACTTTTTTAGCTCTTCCTTTATTGCTTTCTTTTATCTAACTCTTAGCTGTTGAACAGGCAGGCAACAATACAAAGCTAAATGCATTAGTCATTGAAAGTATCTCCATCACCCTTCATCAGAATCTGTTTTGTTTCTTCTGCAGCTGTACACTGCACAAAGACACATTCATGAAACCACACACAACTTTGGTTATTTTGAAGGCAGGGGGAAAACAAGCAAAATGAAAGCCAAACAAGCAAAAGATCCAGGAAGAGAAATTTCCTCTTTAATTGCTTTCTTACTGAAATTAAACTAAATTCTTCAAGAATGAATGCTTAAGGTGTCTAAACTAAATACATGGAAAGTTATTTTAGATATAATTAAAATAAATACTTTTATTTTTTATCAGTTCTTATGGCAATGCTTACATGCAGTTTTACCTACTGTGACTCTTACTGTGTTAGTAAACAAATACAGAGGCTGAAATTAGAAGATATCAATAATACTGACTTGGAAACACAATGGAAAATCACAGGTGTAGTGTGTAAGTTGAGACCTAGTCTTATAATGTAGACTCTTTTTTTTTTTTTCTAGAGACAAAAAAAAGTGGGAGAGAATCAGAAAAATGATTGATTTGGGTTGAACTGAAACAACAATAATTCAGACTTCCTAGAAAAATGAACACTTCTTTATCTCCAAGTTTCTTTTCCAAAAGAAAATTCCTTCATTTAGGCATGGGTTAAGATTACCAACCTTTGGAGTAAACATTTTAAAAAGCACTGCAATCTTTTTTTTTCAATGTCAGTTGAAACAAAGTCAGGATTAGTGCTCAGTTGATTTGCTGAAATAAGTGAATCTCATACACATAATAAATAAACTACTTGGATCCAGCTCTACTCAAAATGGATGCAAATTTTCTTTTTGCTATGGGTTTATACAGTACCATGCACAATGAATCCAACACAATTCAGGCTCAGATTTTGAATGGACTCTCAGGCACACTTTCCATGTGTTTCCTATTCCATTTGAAGCTAACAAGCTGAAATAAATAGGCATCAGTTTCTATTCTGCATAACAATTAATAGATAGATTTGAATTATCCTGAGAAGTTGAGTCTTGAAAAGTCAGAATTAAACTGAACATCCTGCCTGAAATCTGACAAATACGGAATACCTTACATTCCTTAACACACCATATTACAAATACAAACAACACAACACACAATACAGGTAATAACAAAACGAAAACCAAAACCGAGTACCAATATATTGATGCCCAATTGCCAAATTGCTCCCGAAGAGCTATTGTTATTGGGTGGAAAACAATGCAAAGCAGGAGAAGAGTTCCCAGGGAAATATTTTTAAGGAATTGCTACTCTTAAGTGGTTATGCTGCAAGCAAGCATATGGATAATAATAACAATACTAATTTAAATAACTAATAAATGAACCTGTTCGCTTTCATTCCATATTTTCAGCTTGGAGGGAAACAAAGTCAACCTCCTCTTTCAGTTCCTCCTATAGGACCTCGAGGAATCAGGTGTTTCAAGTTCAACAGAGGCAGTAAGAAAGCTTGGAATTTTAGGGGTTGTTGTAAGCAAGCAACTTCAGAGGGCAACCACAATATGAAATCCACATCTATCCTATCAAACACCATAGCAAGCATTTAAAAACTTCTGTAGGAGTAAGCTAAGATTAGTAAATCCATATAGCCTTAGTCTTAAGGTGAATTTTTGATGGCTCTGAGATTTCAGCATAAATACTGCAAACAGCCCTATTATTAACAGGTGCTTGTTCACCTCAGTTTGTGAAGAAGGAAAGAGATTATTATTAATATCAGTGTAAATCCATGTTATATGTATGGTACAACTAGTAGTTACAAAAAAAGTTACAACAATGAAGAGACAGAAAAGTCCTAAAATATAGTGCTGATATGTAATCCTCATAGAATCAGGCTATATGGTAGGAATGGGCCAATAAATATTAATATAAATAAATAAAGAAATAGATAGTAATAAATAAATAAAGTATCATGACAATAAAACGGAAAGAGTAGCCTGGAGACAGCACACAAACAGTTTCCAAAATCAAGCAGAACTGATCTAAAGCTTGGAGGCAATGAAGTAGAAGAGAGGTTAATCTGATCATGCAGCAATCCTTATGACCCCTTTATGTTGATAGGATCATTCCTCTTAAGAGGAATTAAAACTTACGAAGGAATAAATATGCTAAATTGTGCTGAAATGAAAATGCTTATCAAATTATATTTTGCTGAAAATAGCTGTGCTGTTGTCGTGGTTTAACCCCAGCCAGCAACTAAGCACCATGCAGCTGCTTACTCACTTCCCCCCTACCCAGTGGGATGGGGGAGAGAATCGGGGAAAAAAAAGTAAAACTCGTGGGTTGAGATAAAAACAGTTTAATAGAACAGAAAGGAAGAAACTAATAATGATAATAATAACAATAATAAAATTGCAATAATAATAATAAAAGGATTGGAATATACAGGTGATGCACAATGCAATTGCTCACTACCCACCGACCGATGCCCAGTTAGTTCCCAAGCAGCGATTCACCCCAGGCCAATCGCCCCCAGTTTATATACTAGATGTGACGTCACATGGTATGGAATATTCATTTGGCCAGTTTGGGTCAGCTGCCCTGGCTGTGTCCCCTCCCAGCTTCTTGTGCCCCTCCAGCTTTCTTGCTGGCTGGGCATGAGAAGCTGAAAAATCCTTGACTTGGTCTAAACACTACTTAGCAACAACTGAAAATATCAGTGTGTTATCAACATTCTTCTCATACTGAACCCAAAACGTAGCACTATACCAGCTACTAGAAAGAGAATTAACTCTATCATCTCAGCTGAAACCAGGACAGCTGTGAAGGCTGCCCATGAGACATCACTTGCCATCACTGCATCACTACCTGCTTCTGAAGGCAAGGTCCTGATTTTGAATAACCTGCTTTTGCAGGAATCTATTGATTTGCCCAGTGTGTTGCCTCACTGCTTCAGCAGTCTTTTCTCTTCTTCAGTGTTTAGCAGACCACCACAAGGCACGTAGGTTTTCCATTTGCTTAAATTAAAAATAATGCTAATGAAATATCAACCAGCTTCCATTCATAACTTGTCTAAGTTTGCCAGACTGAAATGAGTAGGTGCTATTTAATTTTTGTATCACAATTCATACACAGACCTGGATGTTTCAAGAAAATTTAAATTAAGATGCCTATAATTTAACATTTTGAAAGAAATCCAACAAATCCAGAATTTCTGATACAAATTGTGAACACAACATTGTGTGTAGTGTGTATAAACACTGAAATAAAGTTAGAAAGCTCAATCAGCTTTCCTGCTTTGAATCATCTGAAGTCAAATAACATTTTCACAAAAACAGCAAATGGACGAAATAAAAGGGAAAATAGATTTAAAGAAAATAGTTAAGCAAATTTTTTTCTTTAATTACGATATATTACTGTTAACAATGTTCACTTCAAGCTTTTAGCTCATTACAGCTGTGTCTTCCTTTGGACACAACTAATCAAATTGCCTCAGCATAATTTAATTCTTTTGGGTGTAATAAGCTTAATGCTTTATATAGCAGTGCTAAACCTAACAACTGTACAGGTTTGTTGTTAGTCCTGTACACACAAAGAGTAATTCGTCATTGTATAAACCATCATGTGCAAATACCCCAATTTAGACAAAGCTGTAAACTACTTCAGTCAAGATTTCAAAGGTGTCAGTACATGGCATGACATAAAACTATTTGTGCAAGAGAATTTTCCAGGCACTAAAAATATATTTACAAAGCTTGGATGCACTTTTTTTTTCCCTTTTGTAAGACCCCACAGCATAGCACAGTATGCACTGCACTCTACACCCACTAAATGCTCAGATGCAGTTTCAGGAATATTTTAATTAAAATAAGTTATCAATGACTTGAAAATAAAAACCCTCAAACCTTTCCTTACTCTCTTCCCACATGTTAAAATTTCTCAGTAATAATGCTTTCTGGAAGGGAGATGGGGGAAGGAAGACAGCTCATGGATGCTTTTTATCATAATGGTGGAGGCTCTATCTGTAGCTGGTATGCAGTATATAAAAAGATGAAGTATCGGTAGTTCGGTTTCAACCTTTTTTGGTTTGGTTTCAACCTTCAATCTTTTTTGTTAAACCCAAGGTGACTTCTGAGTATATTGACAAATCTCCTGTGAAAAAGCAGCCAGCTTTTTATTTAAAAGATAGAAATATCTTATATGTATAAATGTGTTTTTAAAACCTTGTTTAACCATAAGGATAAGTATTTGCATTGATATCATACGGTTAAATTAACCATTTCTTTTGGAGTATAGCTACTATTATTAAGATACATGCACAACATCTTTTGAATCTGGATTTCTTTTCCTGAAAGGTTTTCTTAAATTTCCTTAAACTGAGAGTCCCATCTCCTCTCCTACTATAAAAGATCAGTTCCAGTAGGACTATTTCAAATATCAGTAACAAAATTTGCTGCCTATGCTAGGTAACCATGGTACTTTGGATTATCTGAGATGAAGGTATATTTTTATTCCAGTGCACCTTCTGCAGGATTTGTTTTCTTTTTTTTTTCCTTCTTTTTTTTTCTTTAAAAAAAAAAAAAGCTGCTTTCTTTGTCTTATACAATAGAAAATACCAGAGCTGTGAACAGACCTGAACATTTCAGGATTTTGTGTCATGATGTAATTGTATAGTTTTGTGTGTGCCTGTGAATTATTCTGCAGAAAAGCGAAACCCATTTGTATGGTTTTCATGGCTATGCAACTTGCTGAACTGACATTTGAAAAATACATTTGACTCATACTGCCTCCTATTTTGGGGAGAACTTCTGGAGACTCACGGTTCACAAGAGAAGAAACCTATGCAGACCTTTTGAGTTGACTAGGTGGTGTGACCAAGTTCAACCACTTCCTATCTCCAAACAAGACACCAGTTGTCTCTCCTTTTAGTGCCTTTATAGTGACTGGACAATAAATCTAATTTACAGGGGAAATATTGAGCTTAAAGGTTGTTTCAGACAGAGCAGCAGAGAGATTGATCCCTCTTTGCATTAGACAGTTGGGAAGATATTGAATGAAGGCATGAACAAGGATATAGTCCTAAGGCCAACGTGAGGGTGTAAGGGTGATGTCACGCGTAAGGGTGTCAGCTCTCTTGAGGATTAAAGTCAAAACAAAGGCTTCCACAATTCTGGGGAATTACCTCTTCTTCAAAGGGAGAATTTTGCCTGTCCCACTTTAGTATCCATCATAATACTTCTGTATTTCATCTAAAGAGACTGTAATGTCAGACAATGCTGCTAATTGTTGTAAGACTTCTGTTCTCTTAACTGCTTTACTTAGCAAGGGAGAGTGGAAAAAGAAAAACAAAGAGTGTGACTACAAATAGTCATTCCTTCATTCAACTTGACACATTTGCTCATTTTATTATTTTTACCAAAACAAGGGAAACCAAGCAAAGATATATTAAAAAAAAAAAAAAAAAAAAGAGGAAGAATAGTGAGGTAAAGTGTTTCCTGGACTTTGTCAGACTTCTTTATTCTCAGAATTTCTTTGTCTTTTTTCACACAGAATCCACAAAGAAACACACTGGCAGTGCTGACAAGTGCACTCCGTTCAGGTTTACTTCCCTTTTCCCCTTAACATAATAAAAATGGTAACAACAATAACAAAGATGTTCCAGTCGACTAGCTTCACAAGAAATTCAGCAAACATCTGTGGCTGCTGTGTACAAAATAAAACAGTGAGCAATACACTTTTATATTATAGTCTTTTCCTAACTTTGATAAAATTTCTACTGTAGCTTAGTTGGATCAAGAAGGCCTTTTTATTTTGTGCAGCAATATGAAACAGCTATTTAGAAAGATGGGAAAAGATGGAAGACTGAGATCTAAACCTGCTATTCAAACACTCTCAGGATCTGCGCACATTCAAATCCAGATATGAAAATCCCTGTATGTCTACATACCCTAACCTAAACACTTGCACCAAAGAAGCTGGTATGCAAAACAAAACCTGATGGCTAAGGCCTATCTGTATTTAATCATCATTATTACAGTTTTGAGAATCTAAAACGTTAATCTTTTTGCTTTGCAGGAGACCTTTCTAAAGCTCTGAGTGAGGACAGCACTTCCACTCAGGAATACTGATCATATCCACATTTACCTTTGGGAAAAAAGAAGAATAATAAAAAAACCCCCAACAGCCACATTTGGACCAATACTTTCCTAAACGGGGATGGATTTCAGAAGACTCAAGAGTTTCTCCAGCAGATGCAATGTCTCGATTAGTGTGTCATTTAACTTGTCTGTCATGCCAGGGAATGTGTAAAACAAGCAACATTATTTCTTTAACCACCATGCAAGAGCATTCTGTCTTTTGATAAGAAACAATACAAAGAGGAAGCTGAATTCTCTTTCTCCTCATCTGTGTCCAGAACAACTGGATGTTGTTAATCTTGCAGGGCTGGCAGTGAGAAGACTGGACATCTGTAACCATCCCATTAGCACTGAGGAAGCTAGGCCCTAAAGCAGAATAGCCAGCGTAGAAACTAAAGGAATTTTATTTGATCGTAGTAGTTAGAAACAGGAAGCGCTGATTATAGAATAGAGAAACCAACTCTATGCTAGTGTACAGTATAGTCATCAGACAGAGGTTGTAGCAGATAAAAAAATAAGGTATCTAAGATACTCTAAAATATATTTAATACAGGAAGAGTATCTCCTGTAAAATGAACTGAAATGGAGAAAGAAAAATGAACAATGGTTGTTTTGACAACCTGTACTTTGATCCTTATTTTAGGGATTATTCAATGATTTACCCAGCACAGGTGTGTATGTAAATCATCACCTATGGGGTTTCTGTGTGTGATTTTCATTGTGTAAATATTGTCAAATACAATATCCTGGCCTTTATTTTGTGCTTCTGTGGTGTTCCTGTGACTGGAACAGTGGCAGGGATGACCGACTCCCTAGAGTCTTGCTGTAATCATCACTTCTCCAGAGAAAGCAGGTCCCTGCAAATCAGAAGTGTTCACTCTACTCATGTGCTTTCCCACAAAATCCTTCAGATGGGAGGCTTAAAGTAAGCCCTTAAAGAGATCAGATTGTGCTCCTGGGGAGTAGTTGCTTTTATGTTCTCTTCTTTCTCTGAGAAAAGGATCAGCAAAACATCTGCTCTAGGGTACAAGGTAGTTAGAAAAAGAGGCTTTTGACAGGCCTAAAGAAGAATGAGGGAGAAGACGAATCCTAGAAAATGGATAAGCAGTATTAACCTGCTGCTTGAATGTAGTTTGGTAAACTACCAAAGATATTTCTGTCATATCTACCATTATTACATACAAAAATATCATAAAATGTAGCTTACTGTAAAGGAAGAAAGTAAAAATTCTAGGATTTACCGTAGTCTGAGAAACCTTAAATCTTCCTTCTTATGTAATTCTTGAGAGGTCAGAATAAACATAGAGTGCTATGGAATTAGCTAGCATGGGATCATGTAATTGAAGACAGTATTGTAATAGGTATATACAAGTGCAGCATAAGACTATTGATATCTTTTCCTGCACTATAAAGCTTGTCTTCTAGACTCAATAGTGTGTAGCATTTTACACTAAGCAGTCCTATCTTCATACATTTCAGTTCTATAACACATAAAACTTGGGATAGCCCTCAAACTGTCAGCTGTAAGACACCTCAGCTATGGAGCAACTTTGCAACTGTGATGTAGTTTTATGCATGTTTTCATCTTCTGAGAAAAAATGCCAAGAGGCATAATAGGGTAGGCAAGCAAAATTAATTCCCATGGAATATACCTATATTGTCACTTATATTTAAATAATGTCTGGGAAAAAAATGCTAAAAGAATGTTACTTAGGATGTAGAAGCAGCTGTTGAAATGTAGCTCTCAGAGATTATGAAAGTGACACTTCAGTTCTGCAGCAAGTTCTGGGTTCCACAATTACCTACTGCTACTGAGTTTTGGTTTCTCACCCTTAGAAGTTCCAGGAAAAATACATGAGGAAGAGAATATATGGAGATTTTTTTCAAAAGTTTTGTGACAGTAGTCACTGATGTCTGGGACTGTTTCCAGTAACAACTGCCCTGAGGAAACAGCACAATCAGCAGCTATGAAGTCCAAAAATTAGAAATTAGGTTGGCATAGAAATCAGTAATTTTGAGGAAAGGAGCCAAGTGAAGAGCATTTTATGCATCTGTCATTTGGAGAATAACTGCTCTGTATGGCACAGAATGATATTGTGGGCAAAGATTTGAAACAAACTGGAAACAAGTGGCTTAAAACCAAGCCTTCTGGGGACTGAGAAAGATTCTGTGTTGATAACAATGTGGAAAAGCTAAAAAATGAGGCTCCTGGGAAAAGGGTGAACCACAAAAGAAGCATTGCTAGGGATATGAACAGAACCTAGCATCATTTTCCAAAGCCTTAGTGTGCAGATAAGCTAAAACCACATCTTAGTAAAGACAACAACTGAGATTATTAATATATTATTATTACAAGTAGGGAAAAAAAAGTTATTTTTAATTTGCTAGAAATATGAATGTTAACCTGTCAGTTCTTAAAATGAGCCATTTTCAGTGTGAGTAGGAAACATGGAACTGGGATCTACAATATTAAAGTGACTCTGAATAATGATTTAATGTAGGGCTTTGTCTAGTGTTATATGAAAGAAGGCTGTGAATAAACTAATCTTCTTTAAGCCCTAATGGGATTAAGGCAGCAACATGATGCAATTTGATTAATCTTTCCAATAAGAAGTTGAATGCATTTGGTTTTCACTGCCATAAAAGAATCACTCTTTTCTAAGTGTTTTTTAGTTTGATGGGGTATCCAATATAACATGATGTGGATCAGCTTAAAGGCAGTTGTGTTTGATTATTTTCCTCTCTTCGTTTATTATGTTCCTACTGTTATTTTAAATAAAAGGATCTCTGCAATGCTGAGGAGAACAGATTCAAAAGCTGTAATTAACAAACTGTAGACATGGGCGACTCTAAATGTATACAAAGGAAGTCTTGAGCCAAATCTGAGCATGATGAGTAAATTATTCTAAGAACCATTACTTAAGTATCATCAGCAATGCCAGACTGCAAGGAACAAATTGTAAATTGAAAACATGACCTTATATTTTCCCTAATTGCAGGCACTGAAAATGTACAGAGCCTGACCTGCTTTTAGCTGTGAGCTCCTAAATCTCTGTTAAGAGAACCTTTGACCTGGGGCACCAGACCAGGTCCAGGATTCCCTTTTGTAAATCCTGTAGCCATATTGGTTTTGGGTTTCTTCCCTGCCACACTGCACAGGGTGATGCACATGTAACTGTGGCCTACCAAATGAGTCTGCAAGGTTCCTTTGGCCTTTAGTAAGAGCAAGTTCTCTGCCCTCTTGCCTTCCAGTTCTTTCATCAGCTTAGCCTCTGATTTTAGCGTTAGCCTTTTAACCAAATGATCACTCATGTTTTCTTTGTCTGGTCAGCTTGTCATGGAAAGGTCTCCTACATTCATCAGCAGGCACTGAACATTAGCACATTAACATTCTCCTGCATGTTTGTACTGAATAGGTGTTTATGTTCATCTCAGAAGTCCACCTATCTGACAAAAAGAGAAGGTGGTATTTCTATTTTGTCAGACTACAAGTCGGTGGCTTCACGTATACAAGAAACATAAAGATCAAAACAAAAGGCAAGTGTGGGGAGACAGTCTTCTTCAGCCATTCTCCAAATCCACAGCCTCTGTACAGGATGAAGGGCCTCCAAGCTACCTTTGAAATGTAAACATTTACTAGTGGCAAAGAAAGAATGAATTTTGCCTTGGGACATTGCAGTGTAAGAGCCAGGTCAAAGGATTCAGAGAGCAGAGCTTTTTGCTGCTTTCAAGTTGTCAGATTTAGCTTGCACTAGAAGCCACTGTGGTCCCCAGTGAAAGTCAAGAGGCTGTTTACACCCCACAGAGAGAAGAAACTACCCTTAGTCGATGTCTGTGAGATGTTTCGGGCAGCCAGAATCCTCCCTAGTCCAGACACCTGGTTTACCTCCCCCAGCGCCCGGGGAAGCTCCCTCTGCTGGGGACTTCACGGGCGTCCCGAGGGAGAACTTCAGACCTCGCTTCCCAAGCCAGAGAGAAGCCTGCCACAGTACCGAGGAAAGTCTTCCCTTGTCTCTTGACAGAGCCAGGGATCAGGAATAGCTCCCAGTACTCCCAGTTTAGCCAGACTTGGCAAGAAAGAGCAGCGTTTGTCTCTAAAATTTCCTTCTTTAAAGCTAGGTTTAAAAAAACGTGCACTGTCAGTGAGCAGAGGGAGGGGGGCAGAGTGGTTATTATTGTTAATTTAAAATTTATACTTGAGTGGATATACAGCGAGCAGAAAACATTAGTCTTTTAAGGCAGATTTGCATTCAGTGCTGCCATGTTGACACTGAGGTCTGCTATACTGCAGCAAAGCATTTTTGTTTTGGTGTTGGCATTTCAATTTGGCATTCTTGGTAGGCTCTAAAAGGGCGGCTGACAGCCCCACACAACTTTCCCTTTTATACAACCCCTGCCATTGCACAGTGTGTATTTGCCTGGATATATTTAAGACCAAAGCAGCCTAGTAATGCTTTAAGGTTTACTCTCCTGATATGTTCATCCACCTAATTTAGATAGGGGTTGTAGCCTTACCATTTTTGGCAATTAAATACTTGGGCATATTGGCTCAGAAGTGAAAATTTCTGCCATTTCTTGACATTTATACCACAGAGATGTTAAACCACTTGAGAGACAAGATGTTACTATATTTGTTAATCAGATAAAATGACAGAAATTCAACCATGACTGAAAAATCATGTTTTCGTTCTAATACCAAGTTCTCACTGATACAGCCAAATAGAGAAACACAGATCTGAAACTACACCTGTTGCTTCCGCAGCTGACAAAATCTTCAGCGCAATTTCTCCTCCCACTATATCTTTCTGTATTCCTGTGGCTTTTTAAATCCATAGACTCACACACCCACATAGAGCAACTAAATGAATCATTTTCCTCCACAACTTCCCCCAAGTCTACCAAAAAAAACCCCAGACTGTTAGCAGTCATGTGGATAAAAATGAGAGACAATCAAGGAAACACGACTTCTCAAAATGTCACCAATGCCATAAGTTCCATAAGGGGCTTTGAACGAGGTCACAACTGCATATAGAGACAGCGTATGTTCTGCTGATCAGACTGTCAGTTCCCTATCCAAGGGAGGCTCCCTCTTAAGAACATCTGATCACTTCCAAGCAAGAGCAATCCCATTGAGGTAACAGGCATATATGTTTGTAAAGTTTAGCTCAGCTTATTAAAATGTCAGAGAACAGGGGAACACCCACTTCACTCCATGACTGCTTTCTTCAAGCATCTCAAATGAAAAGTGTTCTTTTAGTGCTGGCTCATATCAAGAAAACATATATGACACTCCTACAAACTGTGTGAAAGTGAGCTCCATTTCAAACTGTGAAAAAGAAAGAAATCAAAAGAAAAATAGTTAGGGAAAATTATGGCACAACACCACTGGGTAAAGTTGTAACCAATGATGAAATAATCTTTCTTAGGTTCATAGCTGAATATATCAATCTTTGAATACCATGATGCTTAACAAACTTAATACATATTTCTGCTTTTCAGTAGTAGGAAGCAGCCAAAGAAAAAAATCAGTCTAGGAGGAGATAAGACATCTGTTACATTAACTACTTAGCTGTGGGAATACTTTTTAACGTGTTTTAAAGAACCAGCTAGGATATATGAGCACGTATTTTATTTCCTGTACTCTCTAAAATCTGGAATGCATTTTACAGTTTAATTTTTAAAATTAAGAAATGAAGTTGAGCTTTCCTGTGGACAAGTGAGCATACTATGTGTTACCCCTATGCATAACATTGATTTTAAAAACTTATTCAAATATGAGTAAAGGGCTATTTTCATCCACTCTGTTTTTCTGTCTTTTCTTGTGAAAGAAGTGTGACTTCTTGTGTTGCAAAACATTATCATGATGTTGGGGAAAAAATTCTTTTCAACTGTATTTCATATGGTATATGGAACAGGGAGAACATGTGTGTCTGAGTTTTTTGGGGGCAAGTTGTGAAGAGGATCTGTGAAATTTTTGTTAAATGTGTGAGGCTGAAGAAACAGGAAAAAGAGAAGGCTAAGTATGAAATTATGTATGTACATTGACTGGGTGAGTACTTAGTTATCTAGAGTGAAGTCTGTTGCAAACATTGTGGCATTATCCCTCTGTTTTTGACAATTGCAGTGGAGTTGCTTGGGATTCCTAACAAAGCAGATGAAATGCTAGCCTTAGTGACTACTGGGGATTACTTATACACAGGGAAATTTGTAACTGTGCTAGGAGCTAGCACACTATTTTCTTCTGAGAATTCACTCAGGCTAGATCACGTGAAGTTGAAGGGGGCCACTTAAATACAAGGATGAATTTCACAGAGATCTGCCTTTGTATGGTTTAGACTTAGAAAATGCATAGACACAGCAGAAGGGTCAATTTATACAGTACTGACTGTTAGTGACTGGGACTACCACAATCTCCTGTAAGTAGCTCATCTTGTTATTGTCTTTGGTCAAGGCTGCAGAGAGATATTTTACCCTTAGCGATGGTTAGGAAATGGTTAAGCATCTGCCAGCTGGTTTTCTAATGAAACATTTGTGGCAGGAAGATAATGGTCTTTAAATACAAATTTTTGCTTTTCCCCTGTCTTTCTTTTCACTTTCACTATGCAAGAAGCACATTTCTTTCTTTGTCATTATATGCCTTTTGATTAAATAAGTAAACTAAATAGCTTAATAGCTATTTAACAGCTTAAATAGCTACAGCCAATAAAGGCACATGATACCAGAAAACTCTGACAGATTTTTCTAGACTATAACCACTTCAGAAAAACACACCCCTCCCTTCCTTCATTACGGTCTGCATACCTGATGCTTTCCTTAATGCAGTTAAACATATCAAAACCACAACACTCAGGTTTCATTGGAACAAATTATAATCTTAAAGCAATTTTTTATGCTTTCTACCCTCCCATGCAATAGCCAGGCAATCTATTTATATCTGTGCCATTAAAATGAAGTATCAATAATTTAGAGGAAGCAATGTACATCCCCAAAGACTGTATGTGTATGTAGAAGAAGAAATCTACTGGTAAGGAGTATTATAGTTATGCTGGCATTCTGTAACGAGTTTCTAGTTTTCTCTTTGCCAGAGTAACAACCTTCTTCAGCACCACCACAGTCAGGATTTCTAGCAGGATGAGTGCACTCCAGCAGTACCTCTTGACCATGGTGAAAGCTGGAGGCTCATCTTTCTCTGTAAAACAGGTGTTACACAGAAAGCAGCGGTACAAGCTCCTACATGGTGCTTGCACTTTTTGTGGGTGAACAGGTAACTCATTCTTCCCTGTTTGTCCACATTTGCCTGCTGACATGACAGCTAATAAAAAACATTGGAGGGGTAGTTTTATCTGTGGGTCTGTCAGTGGTGTACTGCACTGAAAACAGGAGTGAAATATAACCTGTTTCTTATGTGATAGCAATTGTTAGGCAAAATCCTTCTGGCAACTCAAAATTAGTACTGAAGTAGAGAATAAAAACATTTTGGAGGTATTTCTGATTCTTTCTAAAGTCTGGCAAAGCCCTTAACTGAGAAAGCAATAGAAGCTGTTCGAGCAGCTGATGATATCAAATGCTGTGACACACAAAAAAAAGCCACAAGTTTTGTCTTTTTAAAATTCTTCCTCACACAACTGCTAAAAATGCTAGACAACAGCATATTAATGATTTCATTACCTATGTTTGCACTAAATACAAACATTTTGAAGTAGCTGAAGTTATGCAAATATACGCTGATCCAATTAAGGCAGCCTGCATTTCAAAATCCTCACTAGTTGCCTGTCCCTCACGAAGTATTAGGTTTTTTTATGGACATGGTTTAGTGGTGGACTTGGCAGTGTAACATTTACGGTTGGACTTGATGATCTTAAAGGTCTTTTCCAACCTAAATGATTCTATGACTCTATGAAAATTCTCACACCAAAACTTTGTGGAATTCCGGTTCCCTTCCATGTTACAATACACAATGACAACGTTGTCTCAGCCACAGAGGGAGTCCAGGAAGCCCATCTGTATCCACCACTCTGTAGTGTGAACAGTAATACCATTTCTCCAGAAAGACAGTGCTGAACTGTGGTACTAATTCTACTGACTGCAAAGGAAACATTTCATTTTTATGTATGTACAGAGCAAGGAAGAGCTTTCTGTCTCTCTCCAGGTGGCATGGGTACACTTCTAGGCAATCTGCAAGTGGTGCAGGCCTGGACTGCTTTGAGATTGGAAATACGAGGTGGGGCTCCAATTTGGTGAGAAAGAGGTTGCATTTCTTATCTAAGAGAATTGCCCAAGCCATCAAGTATTGAGGAGGAGAAGGTGGCTACTTGGTAGACATCATGGAGCACATAACAGAAAGGTTGGGGATCTCCTACTCCTTCTGGGAGCTGTCCTCTGTTGCGAAAGGGGGTAAAGAAACACAGGGACGCAAAAGTGTGGATTTCTGGTCTAGACGTATGAGCTCTATTTGGAAGCCTGGGAGATACCACCAGCAATAGGTAGCTCCTGTCAATGAGTACTCATGTTGTAACATGTTAGACAGTTCCCATTACAGCCCAATAAACTGCAACTGAATAAGAAAAAATCTCTGCTCTTAGGACTTAAAGCTGGATTTCCAGTTGAACAAGTGTTTCTTGGTATTGTAAGAAGCCTTTGTTCTATGTAATAGAAATGATTATATTTTACGGAATAATAATTTTGATAATATCATTTTAAGTAATAGAAATAGTCTGTCCTGCAACAACAGTAATGTATACATCTACAACCTGGAAATTATGCAAATCATACATGTGCAAATATTACATGAAACCTTTCTTTCTAAATAGAAAAAATTTTTGATCATACAATTAGTGGGTGATGTGCCAACTTGACTGTAACTATGTGAATAATGTTGTCACATGTCTTGTGATGAGCCTATTCTTACTGGAGGAAGTTATAAAGAATACATATTTCATCCACAAACTATCTACATTTCAGCAGATGTTTTCTCACAGCAGAAATTTTGGAAACAAAAGCCAGTCTTTTTAACCACAAGATATGAATCATACTGCAGTAGCATAGAAACCAAGGTTTTAATATGATGCACATTCAGAAATAACAAATAAAGAACAAAGATAGCAGTCTATCATGATAACTAATTCTGAAGAATTTCTACAGGAAATCTTGTTTGCTCTATGAACAAATTAAACCTTACAGTTTACTTATGAATGAGACTGATTAAATTCTTCTGTCTCTGAGTAACAAGGGTTTGAACCATTAATTATTCTTTTTTGACAGGTAGTTCTAGTTTATATTTAGTCTCATATTCTAAATTATGTCTCACTGAGTTTTATGGAAGTGAGATGCTACTTGCACTTAAATTTTAAAATTGAATACTTTGGAATATATAGCATTTAAAAATAAAGTTAATTTCCATTTCTTGAATCCTTCCATCACTTTTTGCCATACCGTTTTCTAGATTCTTATTCTATTCTTCTTGTAGCACTACAGTTTCATCATTCCAGGACTGGGGAGTCACAACCAGCTTCTATTCTGACCATCTGGTATCTGTGGATTAAAAAATAATAAAAAATCTGAGTTTCTGGGCATCTTTTCTTTTAAATAAGGTTTGTTACATCCAAGATGCTAATTCTGCAAATGGATGTAGCCTTGCAGGGAGGGCTCTAACCCAGGCCAGCTGTATCTGCTCTGCAATATGACACAGATATAGATAGCGAAGGCAGCACCAGCATCAGCGCAGTATGGTGTGCTGGAGAGATGCTGGATCTGCCAGTGCTGTGCTGTGACGTGTTGCTTTCCCAGAGTGCCTAGAGCTGGCTCCAGTAGAGTACTGTGCTGGGTGTACTGCGCCTCACTCCAATATTTCTCCCCTTCCTTTGTACTTGCATTTTGTTTAACACTTTCCTTTCTTCCCCTTCACTGATACGCTCATCCTGCTGTCCTTCTCCAACACAAAGTACTTTTTCTCAGTACTAGTAGTAGTTACTCAATAATAGCTTTTTAAAATTTCATCATACAGTCTGTGTTGTAACTGTGGTACAGATGGGTGAGGAAAGAGAGGAGAGAGTCGTAGCACCCAAGGGAGAAGGTGCACACCCAGTAGCTACACAAGTTTGGTGTGCCTTGCCTTCATGAAGGAGTTGTAAACCTGATCCACTTGTGGGTTATCATTTTACCTCCCATGGACCGCTAAAGTCTAACACATATCTAAACGTCCTACAGACATCAGTTTAAGGTTAGAAAAGACAGATCAGCATGTTGCAGAAAGTAAATGCATAGAAGTAAAAAAATCCAAGTGTTGACAAATGTATGGTTTTTGTTAGAAATCAGCAGAGGTGCATGCAAATAAAATTCATCCACCCTATCAGAATTATTAGAAAAAGCTCTGTTCTGGATCTATAGTTCAGTCTCATCCCAAGTTTTGAGATTTTGGCCTGTGGAATAGAGGGTGGTTTGGCAGAACAAAGAATCTGTTTACTCCCCTTTTCCCAGCTCTTGTTAAGCAAATCTGAATTATCCTGCATTTAACAATTAGGAACGACATAATAAGCATGTATGTATTTAACAAAATCCTAATTAAAAATAAAAACATGAAGTTAATACTTACATCCTTTATTGTTCTTACATACTGCAGGGCAGAAATCAAGCAAAGAAATAAAACTGAATGCAACAGACCTCTGCCTTCAGCTAAAATTGGGATTATTAATGCATGCAGACAGGTCAAATACTGTTTGTGGTTTCACATCAGTTTCTTCTGTTTTACTTCCATATTTTTGAGAGCTTCCCTTAGGTAAGGAACACATCTGTTTATGTCTGAAAACAATAGATACGCTTATGCTGGAATGTGGAGGAGGTTTCTCCTCACAAAACAAGCACAGCACTCTCCTGGCAGGCTTGCCAGAGGGCACAACATAACTAAGAATATGAACTGCTCCACTTACCATCTCTATACAAACACAAGATTTCTCTCCAGACATGCCCTTGATGATACCAGGAGAATGTATCTGAAGCTAACACTGGAATATTCCCATTTAATTCCTGACACTGGGATAACCTATCCATCAAACTCACAAAAGCAAGTTACTTCCAGTGTAGTATTATTCAGATTATTACAGTGCAAAACCCAATAATAAAAAAAAGGCCAATGTGCCATATCAGCAAGAAACTTATGCATGAACAGAGAAAAATGCTGGCCACCCTACAGTCAGAGAGTTTTTGTTCTCATTTTTAGTGAAATTAATATTTAACCTTAAATGTCCACAATTATTCATGCAATTAAAGATGTAGTCTAATGAAATGAAATCAGGTTTGCATTAACATTTAAAAAAATATTTGGCTAGGCTTTAAAGAATCAATCATGAACAGGTTACGTGTACACTACTTGTACGAGATCAGTGTTAGAGATAGTGCTTTGGCAATGATACTTCCTTCAAGCTATGGTGAGAAGAGAAAAACACATTTTTAGTGCAGTCATTAAGTTAACATGTTTCATAATTAATAAAGAATCATGAGTCACTTTCTGGGAACAGCATTAAAGGAACTTCAGGACATAGTATTTGAAGAAAGAGAATTTGGGAGTTCCTGTGATATTGTGGAACTGCATTTTTTAATAATTCAGGCAAGTGATTTTAAGCAACTTTGGAGGGGGGATGATGATTTCTTTCAGTAAAAATTAATCACAGAAGTAAGGGATGCTAGAATCTGACAGTCAAAATGAAACATTACCAAATAATGCAAGTAAATAGCAATATCGTTCTGAGACATAAGCAAACCACAGGTTTCTGGCAAGTGTTTTCTCAAGAAAACTTGGAGTAATTACAGCAATATAAGGCACAGAGTGATCAGATTTTCTCCTGTTTAAACGATGAAGATTTAATGGTTTAGCAGGTGATACTGGTTAGAAAATTACTACTTTTATATTCATGCATGTTTATATGTATATTTACATATGTTTATAGCATTTGTTTAAGATTTCAAGTAACACAGTTATTAAGAAACCAACAGTGATGAAATCATCCTGTCTAATTCATATGCTTATTTCAGATGTAGCTTCAGCAAAAGGTTGGGGTTGTAGTCCTTACTTCCAGGACTAGTTTTGATTTTATTCAGTGATGATCTAATATAAATGCATACATAGTCCTGTCCATGGCATTTTAGTTGTGTCCCTTAGCAGGATACTTCAACCACTAGACTAGTCTCTCTTTTACCTGCTTTCCTTTTCGCCCCATGGCACCTCCATTCTCGGCAGCACAGATGAATCAGCTTTAACCACCAGAGTGGCACCTCACTTGGGCTACTACTCAGCCTTGTGGTTAGGACACAGATACTGGACCTCAGGTTCAATTCCCTCCAGTTTGAGGCATCCAGTACTACCTACTTCCTACATCAGTATCAACCTCCATCAGACTTAAGTGCATACTTGAGCATATCAAACTTCTCAGATTTTCCTGCAAGACTGATGAAGCAGCTTCCCACCCACAGGAATGCTGAAGAGGAGATCGGTGTCTGTCTCCCTCCAGGACAGCCACTGTGAGCAAACGTTCTCCAAAGCTGAAAATGTTGGGGGTGGGGGAAAGATCTGAAAATTCTGAAACTTTAAGTCTAAGAATGTCATATTCAAGGCCTGGCAGTCCCTGAAATGGATGAAGTAAAATTAAAGTTCCCAGATCTTCTTTTGGGCATCATTCAGGCAGATTCTGCTCTACTTTATTATGAAATTCCTTATTTAATCATGTCTGATAAGACGGCTAGTCCTGTTTTTATCAAGGAAGAAGAACTAGATCCTATGCCATATTTTCATGCTTCTCTAATTTACTTGAGCATTACTTCCTAACATTGCTTCAAAAGAAGGGAAAAACAGATTAGTATGTTCCCTTCATTCTTCTCCAGCCAAATTAAAATTCTTCCCTAAGACTTGTTCATCCATCAGAAGGTTAATAGTACCAACAGTACTTTTAATAAAAGCACATTTAATAAATGGTGCATTTTATTTAATAAAAACTAAAGAATTTTATACAGTAGGGGAGAAACTTTAAAGGTAAATGTAAAAGAAGGCATAACTTATCTTCTCATCTTCCTTTTCCATTCCGCTCTTTTAAAAGTCTTTCTTCCTGAAATTGTTCTCTTTGTCTCACATTCCAACTCTATTACACAAACACTCTTACTAAGCCTTTTTTTTTCTCTAGTAATCTTTTTCCCGCCCTCTAGCAGAAAGATGAAAGGCAGGTAATTTGTCTGCAGAGTCTCCAGAATGATGAGAATCAGGAGATTCTGTGCACAGAGGAAGTTCTGTGCGCACACGACTAAAGAAAACATCACAGAAATGTGTTTCTCAGTGACACAAATACTATTTGGAACAAGTCATTGATCAGGTCATATATTTAAGATATTGTGATGAGAAAGTAAGAGTCTGTATTTTACATTAAAGGAGAATGTTGCCACTGAAGGTAAAAAAATAGCAAAATGTTTTATTTTGGTTGGGAATAAGAACCCCAAAATAATGATCATGTCTTTACAATCTTCCAGAATAAAGTAATCAATCCTCAGCCTTAAGAGGAAGCTTTATGAATATATTTTGTTTTAATTAGCTATTTTGTAAATATATTCTTCCCTAATTTAGGAAGAAAATTTCAAACGTTTGTCCTCAGAGATAAAAATTTACTTTTTGAAAGCTGAACACATCCACACACTGCTTTATTGAGCCTGTTACAAAGTTTGAGGTGCAAGTTGTAGTAGACACAACGGTGCTTTTGTCTTTTGATAGAATTTCAGCCCAAAGTGTGGAAATAACTGAAGTCAGATTACTGCTGCAGGTGAATTAAATAGGTCCTGACATGAGCAACAGAAACAGACGAACCAAATGACTTTCAAGAATATATCCTTTTATCTAAAATAAGTAGTCCACCTGCTTTTTGTTTCTGTTGTTTTAAGACTGACTCTTTACCTGAAGAGAAGTTTTCTTCCCTGAAGGGGAAATATAAAGAATGGGAACCGATAACAAAAGACAACAGGCTTTACAAATGTATCCAAGGGACACAAGTGCACAGTGCCTCAGGGGGGAAATGAAAAAAAAAGAATAAATTCTTTCCAGATATTTCTAAATTGTCATCAATGACAGTCTCTCAGTATGAGGTGACATTGTTTTAACTTAATCTCTCCCCCAACAAACCTCCAAACCCCTCTGACTTAAGAAAAAATCTTTCCAGTTCCTCTGTTTTCTTTCATATCTCAGAAGGGAACCTGAGGTATAACTCAACAGGTAGGTAAAAAGAAAATTAGCAGAAACTAAAGTTTACCATTTCACTATGCAAACCAGTCTGAGACTTTCAGTGAAGCTCCTGGTGAAGCCCAGGATGTTCCCACTGACAGCTCAGTGCAGGCACCAGCCGGGACCATCTGCTGCCCACCTGTTTTTTTGCCTTTGTGCTCTTTCACTCCAGAGACAACCAGTCAATGCAGGTAATTCTGTTCACCTTGAAATAACTCAGGTTAAAGCATGGCCTAAATAACTGTGCCTATTCTGTTTCACAGGATTGAAGGAAATGCCATTCCTCCTCTTTTTTTTTTTCTTTTTTCTTTTTTTTCTCTGTCATTTCTTTTAATTTTAGTGTGTCAGGCAACATAACATCTGCACGGTATAATCAACAGGTGACTTCTCAGACATCACCTCCACTCCTTCCCACAGCTCTTCTTCCAGCCACGTCTCCTTCCCCAGTCTCTCTTCTTACACCCTAAACTCCCACTGCTGCCAGAGTGCCCTATAGTTTTTCAAAGGCTCAGTGGAATATTGCGGTGTCATTCAAGGGTTACATTCACTATACAAAACTAAACCTTATTAGCTATTTCCCTGAGAAATCCTGTGACAGGTATATGAAATACAGGTGTCTCAGATATGTGGGTTGATTTATTACATTCACAACTTTTCAAAACATAAGCATACTTCAAAAAGTGTTGGCTAAGCTTATTTTTCTTCTTTCTTCAGTGAATAATGTTAAAAAATGAAGATAAGGCAGATGACCCCTGCTTTGGTTTATGACATGAGTGATCTAAAGCAGTCTTCGCTCCCCCCCAAAAAACAGAATCTACTATTATCAAGCATTTAAAAGATGAGAGTAGATACTCGCGAGTACAACATAACACTGACAGAATTAGACCAGGTTTCTTTCTGTTATGCATGTCACAGTCTAAAGGCTCTCCTACAAAGACCTGCTTTGCCTCTGCTGCTGTGCAGTACTTTGACATGCTGGTGTAATTACACTGTGTGCCTGACTCTCATCTGGTCATTAGTTGGACAAAGTAAAACAGCTTAAAAATGAAGGTGTAAGGATCAGCTTGTGAAACAGGTAACTCCATAGTTTCAGATGAAGAATCTTAGTTTAAAAGTTTGCATGTTGATCTGGGGGGAAAGTAGAAAGCAGAAAGAAGAAACTCACTCCTCTGCAGGTGAGTTTCTCTGTCATCAAAGTATAGGTCTTAATTTAAGGACATATATTATGATACTATTTGGTAGTGCCTGAGGGCCTGTAAAGAACAAAGCCCTGTATCATTCTGTCTAGCATCTATACAAATAGAGACATGGGTTTCCTGTAAAGCTTATCAAGCAAAAAGAAAAGGGAATACCCAAGGTAGAGGAAGTGGTAAAATAATTATATATTTGAGCCGTGTGAAGACAGCACTTTCATGTTAGTTTCCTTATTGATTAGAAAGGACTAAAGTAAATAGAAAAAAAGAGTATGGAAGGATGTTGAAGGAAAACAGGTAAGAATCAAAGTGTAAAATGAAGCTGAGGAAAAAGCAGGATGGTAAAGAGCCAGTCATCACAGGACAGAGTAAGTGTAGCCAAATCCGGGAACATCATCTGAATTGCAAAGCACCTGGTTTGGTTTTCATGGATATGTCTGAAAGTTGGGCACTCTGCTACACAATCCCTGTGATTTTCCCTAAAATTTCAAGTACGAAGAGGAAGGGCACCTCGTACATCTCAATGGCTCCAGAGCTGGAGCCTCTTCTGCACTGGATTGCTCACTGGTGATGCTGGGCACGGGGGCTGTGCTTGCCTCTGTGGGACCCTTCTGAATACAGGTGGTTCCAGGTATCAAGAATATAAAAAAAAGTGATGGAAGTCAAACACACAGTAGACATGCTTCCTATATCTACAAACAAACAAATTTAGAAGGTAAAGATATGACAGAGCCTGGGTAAAACAAATTAAACTATTATTTCCTGCTGTGCCGTTCTTATTGTTTTTTACATACTATTTTATTTATGTTGTTGTTTCAACCCAGAAGGATTCTCTGAACACAATACTTAAATAAGAAATAGATAATGCACAGCAACAAGCTGACATCCGGTGTACGGTTGCCTGAAAATTCATGCAGTGAGATGATCACATACATCATAATGTGTTGCTGACTCATTGCTAGACAAGAGAAAATAATTTCTCATCTGCAAAGAGAAAGAATAGTAATCTTGAAGTCAGAGCAAATGATCTCCACCTGTGACACTGATGAAATATTGAGATGAAGCTGGCCAGGTGAAACTAGAGGTTGCAACTCCTCTGTAAAATAAAAACATCTGTCTGGAAAAGGCTGTATATTCAGACATAGGACTTTGTTTGAAGAAGATAAACAAAAGGCCAGTGTTCAGTTATGATTTCTGTAGTGGAATATAATGAGTCAAATAACCAGAGTGTATGTTGTAGCTGAAAAAAAAAACAACAGAGAGACAAAAAAGAGACGTCTTCTGTCTGAGTCTGGCATCCTTGAGAAACAAGAAGTTCCTTTTCTGAATAAGTTTCTCTTCTTAATAACTTCCTAAACTCCCAAGGTATACTTTTTATTTTGCTCCTTAACTAAGGAAGTAGAAGCCAAAAAAAGAGAAAAAATATTGCACCATATCGCAAAGGAAAGAGTATGTGTGTTTTGGAGATGTATCAGATTAGTTTGTAAAAGCAGAAACTTCGTACTTGTGAAATTTAAATGTCAGTATAAGCACTTACTATATTTGAAAGCACGTAAATGCTAAATATGTATGTTTGGGTTTGTCCATCAAAACTTAAAAGATTTTTTCTCACCATTTATCCAGAGTCAGTGAAACTTTACTTTGGTACATATTGGGGCAACCATGCACTCCCCAACTTTCTTTAGATGGGCTACCAGCATGGTGAGATAGATGGTGCCAATCACTCCCACTAACTGTGTGCAGCTTCAGCAAAAATCTTTACGGTGAATCAGTCTCCTAACTCAGAGTCTCATTTTAGTGCTGCCTTGCCATAGTTTTATTTACCTTGCCCCAGGAAGGGGGAATCCACCAGCACAGGCCCTTCTTTTCCTGTACAATCAATAGAGAGAAGGAGACATATCTGGAAACCAGGAGAGGAGAACCCAGCCTATTTACCATAGATGCTTTCCATCTCTTTGGATGCCCAGGCAATTTATGCAATCTTCTCTAATTTTAGATAGATATCTAGCCCTTCTACTGCGGGTTTAAGGAACTAAAAAAATGTTACACAAATCAATGTTTTCATGGGCCAACTGGCCTAGATTTCTTTTGACAAGGCTAAATCTATCTTCTAATGTGACTTGGCCAATGTGAAACAGTTCTTATACCTTAAATACTTTGGCAAAATTAGCACCTGGGATACTGCTGTTGATAGAAACAGAGATGGAGACTGCAGCATAAACAGGCATTCACTTTTTTATCAGGGTTCTGCTCTGTGAAGATTTAGTAACTGTAGCACATGGAAGAATTACCTGCATTTGGGAGACCTAAGCTCAGCAGTACATGAAAAGCACCTGATGAAGCTGCATTGGTGTAATCTCCAGGGTGACCGAAGTCCATGATGTACATAAAGCTATGCTGAGTAGCTGGCGGTGTATATCAAGAATCAGCGCAAGCATAGTCAGCTGGCCATAGTCAGTCTTCCTTGCTTAACCTTTGAGTCAACACAACTGCACTTATGTCCAGCAATTTCAAGCCCAGAGATGTCTGGGCCTTTACCAATAGAGAATTATGGGCTTCAGTTTTCCTTATGGTTATGGAGGCTCTATTTTAAAGTCTGATACTACAAAAATCAGAGTGGACAAGAACCTTGTATGAAATCAAGGTCAGAGTCAGTCTTGGTCTAATTGGGCCACTAGTTTATCATGTTCTCATGATACTTCTGCTGACAACAGCACAAACTGTCCTGATGTGGATTACGTTATTCTTTTGACTGCAGAACCTCAACATTCATGTACACATTTACAGGCGGCAGAAATTTTTGGAAGCTTTTGGCTTCAATTTTCACCTCTGGATCTGCAGAGAGATTTATTCACCACCATGCAATGTAATACATATGGAAGAAGAAGGTACTTAGCTCCAGTAAAGACATCAAAAGCCTCTCATTTTCTTAAAAACATTGATTTCCAAGTTGGCAGGATGCATGTACAATTTCATAAGATAGAAAGAGAGTAATAGTTAAGAACATTGTGTCCTTGCTTTGAAAGCTTTTGCTGGAAGCAAACTTTTATGATTGAATTCAACTTAGAAAGAAAAGGGTATGGAATGACCCAACAAGATCTTTCACAGTTGAATGTGCTTGTGTAATTTAAAACATGCACAAGAAAAGTCAAAAGTCAAGAAAAGTAGTGGTGGTGTTGTTCCCAAGATAATAGCCTATGCACTAATTTAAACTTACTCTTTATTGTGCCCTGGGATGGCAGCCAGAACCAGTTTTGAATTTGTTAATTTTCTTTTAACCAGAGTTAAACATTTCACAAGATGATAAAAAAGATAAATCAGTTGGAGATGAAGCATGATGCTTCTCTTCTGAGGAAATTTCTCTTGGGAGAAACGCAAGCTTTAATACAGAACATATAATGTTGTGAGTCTATAAGGCACGCTTCATTTTCATTATAGTCATTACACTGCCAGTATGTCATAGCCCTAGACAATCCTAAAGCACTTTTCTATCAGCATCATTTGCTTATTATAACTCAACTATTCTATAACCCTCAGGAGCATTGGAATGTACACAACAACCATCACGGAGGCCTGAATAGATTATATTACTAGACTATTGCTAATTCAATGCAATCACTTAATAACAGAAAACAAAACTCCAGCTAATAGAGTTGGCAATAAATATCCAAATGTTGCTGTAAATATTCACATCTAGAAATGTTCAGATGGAAAACCTGCATAATAAATTTCTTCACTTTCTGTACTAAAATTTTGCCAGGCTCCTTCTGCTGCTGCCTACTCAATGAGTGCAGTTTGTCATATAGTACTGAACAGACAAAGCCAGTGGAGGGTGAAGCTTCTGACAGGGTGGATCTAGTTGCTCTCCAATTCAAACTGGTGTGTCAAGGCACCAGAGCCTAGACCTTCACGTGGTCCAGGTCCTGTTGAATGAACTCCCACAGGAATTAAAAATCAATACATAATAAACTTTATGTGTATCTTTATAGTAAATCTTTTAATTTATGTAATTAAATGCATTCAAAAGTGACAGTCTGAACTCTGGTATTGCTTTTGCAACTTCCGTTTATAACAATTTCAAACTAATACTGATGATAATGACTATACATGCACATAATGAACCCATGTATGTACATGTATACGCACACAGACACACACTCTCTCTCTAAGGAGATAATCTTGTTCCCTTTAACAGCCTGATATTTCTTACTTTAACTTGTGGCATCATGTCTTAAGTTTGGGGGAGCTCCCAGTTACTCAAATTAGCGTATGTTATCACTTTATTTTGATTAGTTATCAAAATCCATATATTTATTTACAGTAAAAGATACTGTAGTTCATTTTCGAGCACAGTGTGTAGTACAGCATGTGCTTACAGGGCATGAGTTCTTGTAAATTTTGTGAGCGAAATCCAGACCTCCCTGAACTGTGCTGAACTTCGTGGTTCTGCTGCTGGCCACTGAGAGTTCATACTTCTACCCTCATCCTCTCTCTTGTTGTACAAAGAACCTGGACACCCTTTAACTCTAAATGTCATTAGCTGAAAGAAACAGTAAGTGCTGGTTGTTGAAGCTTCCTGTTTTCACAGTGTTAGGAGATCTAATAACGATGTAACTCTTACCACACACTTGTGAATGCTGTGAAGTGTTCACCTTCTTCCATCATCTTAAAACTATCATAACTTTAGAATCTGGAAATAAAAGCCAAAAATCAGAAGGAGAACTCTCTTAATGATTCATTGGTGATTCAGCGTATGTCATTTACCCTCTATTTGTTACCAAGGGAACCTGACACCCACTTCCTACCACATAATCGCTACAACCAAAACAGTGTCAAGCCACAGTATTACCTTGCTGCTGTTTATGACTGATAAATGCCAACTTCTTGTAAAAAATAACTGTGTAAAATAGGCTTTCTTAATATCATTAAGTTCTATGGCTTAGAGCTATCAGTGGCCAGCTAGAAATCACACCAGAAAAGAATGATATGATCTGCAGCGTCCAATCTGTCTTCTGCAAAACTGTTAAATTGGTTCTGCAAAGTGATTTAAAATATAGTACAACCTGAATCTTGAATTGTGTAAGGGGGTTGATGGGTTTTTATTGAAATATTTTCTTGACTTCTGAAACCATTTCAACAAGAAATAAGCTAAAATTGGAGGTACTCGAAAGTGGTTTTCTGGTTTGTAAAAAATATTCTGGGTTTTTTGGTTTTATATTTTTAATGTGGTTTACATCCAAAATAGATTAAATCAATCTTTTTCAACATTTTCAATGAATTGTAAACTTCCCTTATCTTATTCAATGCCGGTGAGACTGGTGTTCTTGTCGCCCCATATGTCTGTTCTGAGGATAGGGAAATGAAATGGCATCCAATATACTTTAACTGATTTTTTTTTAGGCTCAAACAACTGCTCTCCAAAGAAAACATCTTGCTGGTCCTATACTTTCTGACTTTAAAATCAGTTTAGCTGAAATGATTTCAAAATTCTTTAGAAAGTCCCACATATACTTTAGACTGACCTGTAGAATTACGCAGTGATCTCCTTTGCCTTCTTCAGACGGGTCTCTGTCTTTCACTGTAGAAGAAAAAGAAAGGTTGAAGAAAAGGAGTTTCTTAATAAACAATAAAAAAGTTTATTTTATGTACCATAGTATTTACCTTATCATAGTATTGCAAGATTTCTTGGGTAGTTTGCCTATTAGAGATCCTGTTCTCACTGAGGGCTGAGTTTTGCGAATTGCTGGATAGATCTGCATTGGGAGCATTTCCTTGTCACACACAGAAAATTGGTCGTGAAACCTCTTTTTGTATCAGCACAGGATGAATTCAAGAAAAGCATGGGAGAGAGAGAAAGCTCTGCACCCTACTGGGAAGGGCACTTATTCCAGACTTGGAGTTTAGAAATTCTACACTGAAAGTCCATACTTCTTTTCAATTCAGAGAGACCAGAGACAAAATCTTTGCTTCAAGCCAATCAGAAAAGTAATTTAAACCTATGTCTTCTACCAACAGAGTACAACCTACTCCCCAGGCTAATCTATGCTCCGAGGCATACCTTCACTAGAAATTCTTCTTCTCCTCAACCATTTTTTCATTTCTCTTTGCCAAACCAAAACTTTTTGGTTTTTACTAAGTTGGGTTTTGGCAGAAAGAAGTCTTGGCACACCCAATTCAGTGTTAAACATGGTGGCTTTGGTCCAGCAAAGCACTTACATTCTTAACTCTAAGCAAAGACTTAGCTCTCGTTGTTCCAGCTACTTGAAATTATACAGAGTGTTCATTCAACGTCAGGGCTGGAATAAGATAGGAACTTAATAAGAATACATTCTAATGCAAACACCCTGCTATGGTTCAAAATAACCATTAATAACATGTTCTAGGAGTTCATTAACGTTACAGTGTTTTGATTTAATTTGTCAAAAACAATTAGAAAATGACTGGAAAAATATTTTTTGAACTTTCTATTTATAGTTTGTCTCGTTCCTCAAGAGCTACAAATTAAAAGTTCCCTAAACTACTATCAAAGCCTAGTACTCATGGAAAGAATAATTCTGTAGTACAAGAAGTATGGAGATGGAGTATAATCCCATTTTATGTATGTTTTCTTTTTAATACCATATTGTACAGTATCTTTTTGCAATATGAAAAGTAAATATACCTAAACATACAGGTATTTAGAAGAGCTAAAATTGCATTTTAATAAGAAGCTGTACACATCTGTAACTGTTAAATATATGAAAATACAAATGAGGGCCATGTGAGGACCAGTGATATTTATTTCTGTCTTCCCAAAAGTGTGTGAATAAAATTTGCTTGCAATCATATCTATGCTTATACATATATATATAAATAGCTAGAAAGAGATTTCAGCAAAAGGTTTCAATGCCTACATTCAGTGTTTTTAATCAGAGAAAATATGACTCTCCTATCTTTTTTGAAATTTAAATTCACTTGAGATAAAAAGCATAATAAACAAGAATAACAAACAATGGTGGGTGTATAGATAGTAAGATAATAAGCAAGAATAGATAGATAATAAACAAAAAAAAATTCTTTTAAGCTTAACATTTGTTGTTAGACTCTCCGCAGTGTGAGAAAAAGTTAGCAGATGATCAGGTTATATTCTTCAGGCCACAACATAGTCTCTTTCTGGGGCCAGAAATTTTTATTTACTGGCTTTTTCACTGCAATGCATAGTTGGTTAGGTAAGGGCCAATGACTGAAGCTCAAGTCCACTTCCAAGGTACCGATGCAGAACATCTCGCTCCCCACAACTTGTCTTTCCATGGTCTACTGCACACACTAGTATACTCCTTTAACTTATCAGGAAACCAAGGCAAAGAGAGGTTATTTGCCCAGCCCCAGAGTAGATTAAAAGAACCCATGGGAAGAATGGAGAGCCAGTGGCTCTCAGCCAGCCTTTGGCTGCCATGTCCAGGACCCTGGGGCTTCTGCTAGGTGGGTGCTGACAACCAGAGAAGAGTGTATGGCACACCAGCAAGGGCCTTATGTGATAGACCTGGAGGCAAGGTTGGAGCAGAGCCCTGTGTCTTTAGTGACTTGGAGAGAAATGCAGTGAGGAAATATAGACTTCAAAGACCCATTACAGTGCCAAACAAGCAAAAAGGAACCTAATTATAACTGTGAATGTGGCCAGCAGGGTCAGTGGCCCAGTTGGAAGCCAAGCTCTCTTTGCTTCATGTTCAAGTTCCCCTAAGTCAAATGTTAAGCATATTTTAGATGGTAACTGTTTCTTAACACAATTTTAAGTTTTAACTAGTTCATGTGAAATCAACAATAAAACTTCTATTGACTTCAGTGAGCCCAGGACTTGTCTGTAATCCAGGACCTGAGAACATTTCTTACATTAGATAGGGACTGCATTTGATCTCAGGTTACTTGTAAACTTTTCTTGTTGATTTCTTCTGAAGGAAGGGATTTGCACCCATAGGAAAAAGGATAATACTGTGTCTAGTAGTTCTGGGAGAATAGACCGCACTCTTCTGAGCCTTCTCAATAATATTTTCATGCCCAGAAGGGAAGCTGAATAGCACACTCCTGTTGTGAAACTTTCATTCACTTACCTCTAGAAAGAATGCCTTGGGTTTTTTTTTCCACTTTCCAAGCATTAAGTATCATAAGCTCAACTTAAAAATACAAAATAATGTATTTCTTGTACTCTGAGCTAAGGAAAATTTTCTGAGTTAAAGAAAATTTAGAGATACAACATTAATGATGTGACATTTGTCTCAATACTGTAAGCTGCTCGTAAGCTGCTCCTATGTTTAAGAGATTTTAAGCATGTGGTTGACATTAAAGTGCCCTTATTATCTTGTAATACCCTTCTCTACACCCAACTTTTTTTGGTGGTCAGGCTGGGTAAAGATTATTAAAATTTTAATACATATTCTTTTCTTTTCTACAGAAATACCTGGTGGCTGCAGTCAGACATAGCAGCCCTTCATCTGACCTTTTTTCTTGAAAGAAGCGGTCTATCCTTGGTCCCTCGGTATCTTCTCAAATCCTCTTTTGCAGGAACAGTTACTTTTAGATTCTACTTATGCAGCCTTGTCAATTCAACAACAAGCTGCACCACCACTGAAAAGAGGAGGGCTGATGCCCTTCTATGTGCCAGCTCTAGTCTTCAGGTGGCTGCTCCAGGAACTAGATCAGGGATTTGGTCTGCCTGAAAAGTGATCTGGTGAAAGCAAAGACAAAACAAATCCAGCAACCTGCACTGTGGCTGGGTGAAAGTAGCTGTACAGCTGCAATCATAGCAGAGTTGGTGTTGACTGAAATGCAGGGCAGCCTTGAAGCTTTCCTAAAATAGCCTGAGGTCCAATCTACCACCCAGCCAGAAAACACCTCTGGCTTCAGCCTTGCACAGAGCACCACAACAGGGGCCCAAAGGGAATGGATGGCTTTTTGTCTGGATTGCTAGGCGGATAGCCATCTGTCTCAGCGTGGAAGCACATGATATTGTTGTTGGAGGCATTCAGGTTGCTACCTACTACAGATCTCCACTTTTACAGATAGAAATGTTTGCTAACTTTGAAATGGTTCAGATGATTGTGAATAACACCCTTTTCTCTCCCTGCTCCATTTTCACCCCCAAAAGGAGAAGAAAAACAAAACAACAGCCAGGGATTTTCAAGGTTTCCCAAGAAAAAGTTACGTTGTATTGTGCGTTCTTATGTAATCACGGTTGAAATTAATGGTTTTTTTTTTCCTTGGGTTACTAAATCCATGCTTTGAACTCCTAGTGTTGGTATGCATTAAAGTCAGAAAAATATCAAAAGTTCAATGCTCAAAGGCATGTCTCCCTTTTTAGGCAGTGCTCAGGTCTTGAACTGTGGAAGAAAAAAATCTTTATTTTCCTAATACTGCTGTGACTACATCTGCAGCTGTCAGGAGATCTATATCCAATAGCCTAAAAGGCATTCTGAGATGAGTTAGATTCAATTTTTAATGTGAAAGAAATAGCTTAGTCCATTTTATTAATTCCATTTCACCTCCATACACATTCTCCTCTTCTCTTACATAACCAAAAAGACTGTTGGCACTGTCTGCAACATCATTTCTGACACAGCATATGGACTCTTGTTATAGAACAGTGTGTGGAATATATTTTCTTTGTACTTCTTTAGTGTCTTAGGCCAGAGCTCACTAAAATGATTCAAAAACATCAACTAAAGCAACACATACTAGAACAAGGAGATATTTATGGGCTGCTTTACTCAATGCTAGATGATAGAAAAATGTAAAAAAAAAAAAAATCAGTAGCTATAAGCCACTTAATGTTTTGATCCAAGCATTATTTTTTCCTGGATGTGGCTGAAATCACTGCTTTTGCAGAATGTATCATGTGTTGTATACATAACAATATATACTTTTTTCTGCATGCTACTCATTCTAGAAGACAGCTATAAGAAGCCACTGTTTTGTTTTCAAATAATCTTTTCCAAGGAAACTTTTTTTTTTTTAACGTAGAAATCTATTTTAAGAAGAAATCTGTTGGGTTTTTCTCAGTTTTTTCTGCCCTTTTTTATAAAAAGATATGTTATCAGAGAATCTTCAGTTATCATAAGTGATGAGCACATGACTTTTATACCTTATCTGAAAAAGGGCTTCTCCAATAATGTAAAGATTCTCAGCACTATAATACTGAGGGAGGGGGTTAAGTCATTCTCGGAGTAAAATGCTTTTCACAGAGGGTCACTGTCAAACATTTTGCAGTCATTTATTTTTTCCTGATGTCACCCTGCTTTATATTAAACTAATAAAATGCTTGTTTGGTGGTGATACATGATCTTAGCATAATGTAGCTGGATACAGACCAGCCACTTTGATTGCTAACAGAATTGCCATGTGAATGTGGCTTGGCCACGTGCAGTTACTGATTGAATGGTTGGATACTCTGATAGTGTGGCCACTAGATCTGATTGATTCTTTTAGACTGAAACCTTTAGTTGAAAAAATGAGGGCTTGCCAGTAGTGAAATTTTTCACCAGAAAGATTTTTATCTTTCCAGAAATATTTAGATTTTTTATCTCATAATTTAATTTTATATAATATTTTTAAGTCCAATGTAAAATTACATTTACTTTTAACAATATGTAAAGCGATGCCTTGAGTTGCATTTTACATTTCGATCATCTTTGCAAAACCCGAACATTCTTGTTATAGAAATAAAATATAGAGGTGAAATGTACAAATAATCTTTATCTCTTAAAAGTCTCAGAGAAGTATTTTATTTGGGTTATGAGAACTAGAAGTAGAGGTATAGTCCACCTTGAGTTGCAATTAAAAAAAGAAGGGAATTTTATCACCAGCCAACCCAAGAGAGTCACAGCACTGGTTTTCTTAAATTAGTGGGGCTGCATTGAATCACAAGGCCAGAAGGATAGGAAAGGTTGTTAAGGCCTCATGGTGCTGAAGGGCTGCAAGAAAAGGTGCTGTCAAATGATAGTTTTAAGTCATCCCTTGTACAAGAAAACTTAATTAATTAGATATTTCAGCTAACTCTGTAGTCAAAATAGATTTTCAAAGTAATAGGTCAGAACTTTAAAGAAATCTCACTGAAGCGAGGGAAAAAGGAATTTCCTTTTGACCATGGTGGTTTTGATCATCGGTGTTAGAGTTGGCTTGAATAGCACTTTACTCAAAGAATGACTTTACCCTCTCTGCCATGAAGCTACACCCACTGGGCAGCTCAGCAGCCCTGGACATCACAGCCCATTGCAGCTTCCTGACACTTTGTGTGATGTTTTCAAGAAGGAGTTGAAGGCGGGAACTGCAATTGTAGTGAAATCTGCTTTGATGCACACTGGGATAGTTGCTTCCCAAATGACAGACTGTTTTCACTGTTGTATCCATATTATGAATGTATTCTTTTTTGTTCTTATAAAACTGGCTTCCCCCAAAAAGGTGACTGAGCAAATTGTGCTGCAATGACCGACATACATCAGGAAATATAAATAAGACCTTTTAACTTGAAAGACCTAAAGTCTTTTTAAATTGCTATATTGAAGAAATTAGATTTATATGTATCTCATGTTCCTCAGGCTTCTAACTGAATTAGTAAATGAGAACAATCTTCCCATTTCATCCAAGTGAAACTGTCTTGGGTAACATTGCCCTCGTGTATAGTTGCATTTAGGTTAGGTAGTGGCTGAATATTTTTTCATGGTAACTAAATCCTTCAGCCAGCAGACATTACTGTGGGATTTAAGAAAGATTAAACTTCTAGGATCCTGCCAAAAGCAATAATTAAAGTAACTAGGATCTGCTTATATAAACAACTGTCATTTTATTTTAACTGGGACTTTTGCCTTTTACTAGTGTCAACCAGAATAAGCTTCCAAGAGACTCCACTTTCAAAAGGTTCCCTTTAGTAACTGTATCTTTTCTGAAATGTTAGTACAACACATCATTTGCATACTCTGCCCCTGCTAAGACAAAACTATAAACTCTTGAGAATTAATTACTGAATTTGAACAGAAAAAAATCCTGAAATTGCCATGGAGTAAAAGATTTTCAATGTAATAAAAAGATCAGAAACGTGAGAAGGAAAAGGAATAGTTATAATGACATAGAAAATAGTCAGCTGGAGAAGAGCAAGAAAAAGCAGTAAGCCTAGCTTGTGCCTCAGCTGCCTGGGTCCTGAGTGCTCACTACACCTGACCTCTTGCCCTGTAAGTAGATATAAGTCATCTGGCCACAGTTGCTTATGAACTTCAGTGACTTGTAAGACAAACGCTCGTTTCTCTAGCATAAAGCCCAGGGTATGGGCAGGTTGGGCAGCAGAAGGGTCCCAAAACTCAAGAGTGTGTCTCCAGCCAACAGGGACTCCTCCACTGCTACACAGTGAGGAGACACGACACAAACCTCTTTCTTTGGCTTCCGTGGAGACCCATATTATGGTTTCGTTGATGATGGGCCCCTCGTGCTCATTTTTCCCCAGTCTGGAGCCCCAAATCCTGTCTGTGACTTCCTGTGGGTTGCAGTGAGCTCCCATCCAAGTGCTCCATGACCACAGCTCCCAGTTTTATGAAGTTATTGGGTACTAATAGGAATTCTAGGATGTGGCCCATGACCTGTTACTTTTAGCATGTGTTTCATTTATGTTTCTACTTTTCATTTCATTATTTTGGCAGGAAAAGAAGGAAAATTTTGTGTCGGGATGCTGAAAATCCATTCTTAGCCACTGGCAAACCCAGCACTTATTTTTCATTCTCCTCTAAGTCCTGCTTGGAGGACAATGGTTTTAACTCTATTTTCTTGTCCTTTAAGTAAATTAAAAACATTGTATTAAAAACAATGCCAGCAATGTTTTCCCTAATAGACAGATAGACATACAGAGTTTATTGGCATAATTAAAGGCAGACTGGTCTTTAAAAGCTAACAATTTCCACAGAGTCTGAGAGTCTGTCATTGAATTAAGAGGAAGCAGTAGATGTATTTTATGATTTCTTTGTTGAGGACCTGCCCTCAAAACTCAGTGCCAAGTTCCTAGGTAAGCCTAAAAGAAAGAGTCTTAAACCTCCCTCTAACTCTCAGTATGCACATTATCCCAAGCCACTTTAAATCTTTTTGAGTTAGTTAAAATTCTGGCTGCTGAAAATCATACTCTGAGGAATTAGAAGTGAAAGGTGTACAGGAAAAACTACCAGCAGGAGGGTGTAAGAAATTCTAAATTAAAGAGACCACCAACTACTTTTACACAGATTATGTTCTGGCTTCTTGCCAGTTAAATTAGTAACATTTTAGACACCCATATAACAGATGCTTTACAGTCTTACAGAGATTTACAAATGCAAAACATTCAGTACAGGGAATTTCAGATACTATTTTGTATGTCTTTATATAGAGTTAATTACTTTTTCTTTATAATCAATTACATATAGAATAATTGCTGATTATTGACCCCAGATGCAGAAATATAGTGGTCATGAATATTGTCTCTTTCCCTTCAACCTGTGTCCGATCTGACACTAGCATATCCCCCTGTCAGAGATGGAGACTTGAAGGCTGGTCTCTCAACAGAGAGGATATGTGAGAATTGGGCAATACTTTATGTTTTGTTGATTCTGGCATTCAGTAACCGCATCTGTCTGTCACCAGTTCTCACAGCTATACAAGTATACAGAAGTGGGTAGAGCAGATAGATAGGTTTATTTGAGAAGCATAGGCATTTCTGTGGGCTAGGCTGACAACTCTGCAGTGTTAATGTAGCATAGCGTTAACAGGGCTTTCATCTCCTTCCCTCCTTCCAGTACTTCTCTGTACCTAAAGCTTCTGACTCTGTTATGCTCTTACTTGTCTATGCTTCAAAAGCTTTATATCACTAAACTCAATGTTTAATCTTTATTTTCCATGTACACCACCCCAGACAGCTTGTGCACAGTTAAGTCCTGGTATGTCTTGCTCAAACCAATCTTCTAAAAATAAAGCAGCTAGGGAAAAAGAGTGATCAAAACCAGGGTGTAGCTGCCCCTAACTAATCTACAGCTAACCAGGATCACTACACTGAGTGATACGTGACAGCCAGAACCTTGAGTAGTTTTCTGAAGAAAAGTCAGGGTAGAGAATACACTCTCAGCCAATAAGTTCTTTCTACCATATTTGTTACTGGCATACAGGAAAGAGGATTATAAACAGGGAAGAATTTACTGGGTTACAGCCAGAGCTGTTACTCTAGTTGTTGTTCTCTGGAGCATATTTAATTTCTGTTTGGGACAGAGGACAAATGGTGCATTTCCATAGCTCAATGGCCCCATCTTCTTTTGAAAATATTGAAAAAAACATTTTTTAAACATGCAGACACCGGCTGCCTCTTAGGACTGCCTTTGCAGATTTAAAGACAGCTGAAGGCCCACAGGCCTTGCAAGAAAAAGCAGGTATTTTCAGAAATTTGCTTTTGGTAAAGAGATTACACTGCACAGTAGTGTTCACTTAGCCCTCACTAGATAGCAAAGCATGGATAAAGCATGGATGACTTCTTTAGTGCCCAGATTAATATGCTGTAGGTGTTAGTGGTAGTCATTTACCACCAGCATTTTTCATGATCAAACTATCTGATGGAGAGAACTGAGCAGAAGGGAGATGGAGCACTGGCTTACAGAAGTGCTGTTAACCTTCTTTACTACAGGTCTGCCTGACTTCAAGTGTATGTCAGTACTGGGGCAGTCAACACAGATGACTGTGGTTACACTGTGGTTATCACACAGTCAAACAGTGTCATACTGCCTCTGTGATCTCATTAAATAGTTTTATATAGAGTTGCACTGTGCAACGTAGGCATGCACAGTTTAGCTAATTAGCACAATAGATAGCAAGGAACTTTCAGAGAAGGTGGAATTTCTTTTGACGATGGGATAAAATCTCCTACCTCAGGCCACAGCTAAAACCACCTTACAACATATGCCTGGAAAAAGTAACAATATGCATGAAGGTGTTAGCTTGTAGCTTCCTACATATCAGCACAAAAAGTTGTGAAAACACAACAAAATATTGGGATGACAGGAAGCAGGTTTACCTAGGTCAAGTTTAACATGCTGTTGCTGTAGTCTTTATGTGAAATATATGCTTATAAAATGCTAGTTATCATAGAATCATAGAATGGTTTGGGTTGGAAGGGACCTTAAAGATCGTGTAGTTCCAACCCCCTGCCATGGGCAGGGACACCTTCCACTAGACCAGGTTGCTCAAAGCCCCATCCAACCTGGCCTTGAACACTTCCACGGATGGGGCATCCACAACCTCTCTGGGCAACATGTTCCAGTGTCTCACCACCCTTACAATAAGAAGTCCTTCCTTACATCTGATCTAAATCTACCCTCTTGCAGTTTAAAGCCAATATCAATGGTATTACAGTAAGAATCACTTAGATCAAGCAATAATGAACTTTGATAAACCTGAGCGAAGCGCAGTGGTGATGGAACCAGAACTGACTTCAGCATGCAACAATCCAACATTACACACCATCCTCCTGCTGCGTCCAATGTCACCTGCTCACCACACTGCACTGAAGCCTGATCCTGCTCTGCCAACTGAGAGGACTTCGCACCATCCCTCCTGCCCAGAAAAACTGGTATGACAGATAAAGCCCAAAGTCAGGGACTGAATGAACTCAACAAACATTTTATAGAGATGGTCCATAGATTAAGGGAATGATATCTCTGTGTGTGTGTGTGTGTGTATGTGTATATGTGTATATATATATATATATCTCTCCAAGGATGGAAAAGGTGATGATGATTGATTAGGATGTATTGAGAAGTATGGGACCTGAGCATGACATAAATGGTATAGAATAAGGGGTGGATACTGTCCTGGTTTCAGCTGGGAAAGAGTTAATTTTCTTTCTAGTAGCTGGTATAGTGCTATGTTTTGGGTTCAGTATGAGAAGAATGTTGATAATACTGATGTTTTCAGTTGTTGCTAAGTAGTGTTTAGACCAAGTCAAGGATTTTTCAGCTTCTCATGCCCAGCCAGCAAGAAGGCTGGAGGGGCACAAGAAGTTGGGAGGGGACACAGCCAGGGCAGCTGACGCAAACTGGCCAATGGGGTATTCCATACCACGTGACGTCATGTCTAGTATATAAAATGGGGGGAATTGGCCTGGGGGGAATCACTGCTTGGGAACTAACTGGGCATCAGTCAGCGAGTGGTGAGCAACTGCATTGTCCATCACTTGTTTTGTATATTCCAATCCTTTTATTATTATTATTGCCATTTTATTATTGGTGGTGGTAGTAGTAGTAGTAGTTTCTTCCTTTCTGTTCTATTAAATTGTTCTTATCTCAACCCACGAGTTTTACTTTTTTTTTTTCCCCGATTCTCTCCCCCATCCCACTGGGTGGGGGGGAGTGAGTGAGTGGCTGCGTGGTGCTTAGTTGCTGGCTGGTGTTAAACCACAACAGTCCATTAGCCCTTATCCTATCACTACATGCCCTTGTAAACAGTCCCTTGTAAAAGTTCCAGTTATGGAAAAGAAACTGTCAAACCTCTATCCATTCCCTCTTTAAGGAATGTCAGCATAATAAAAGTGGCAAGTCTTTATAGATCAATGCTCTGCCTCAAAATCTGACTCCATCTAGAAATCAAGTGTGAGGAGCAGTCTTCCTTGCTGACAAGTGGAAATGACCACTCTTCTGTTCAGAATCTTACTCAACAAAACTGAAAACACGACGTGTCATCACAACATGAAGCATTGGGTACTGGTGAACATGCAACTATAGGAATGTTAAAGGAACTTGTACAGACCAGCAAAATATCACAACTCCAGGATATAACAAATACTTCTGGGAACAAGAAGAATCATCCAGCCAGTGGTCCACCGACCTGAGAATTTTGTTGTCAACAGCCCAGAAGGCTAACTGCAAAAGAAGCCCCATGAGATTCTACTGTTTCAGCCTCAGCAGGTGAACATCTATGTGTTCCCTGAAGCTGGAGGAGTTATATGGCCAAGGGACACTCATAGTTTGATTTACGAAAATACAGTGTTATCGTACAATGATAATAGTGTATCCGTACAGATAGCAGTGTCTTTAGTTAGCACAGTCCTCACCGTCCCTTGCAAAGAGGGAGCAAGCATTGACAGCTGCAGTCATTTGTCAGAAGATGACCAAGCTGAGCAGGGCTGTGAACTAAAATCATCAGAGGATTCATGACACAGGCAAAGCCCAGTAAGTGAGCAAAAGGAGGGGCAGGTTAAAATTACAGAAAGCACCAAAGGAACATATCTCCATTTCACATTGAACAGTCTTTACATCAGGAACTCATGGTATTTCTTCATACAGAAGGTCTTATAACTGTGGAAACTGTCAGCCTAGCTTAGTGTAAGCTTTTCTTAGATGCTATTCTTACTAACTTCTTGTAGAATGTGCTGGGGGTCTTGCGGCACAGATGTATGATGGATCTCTCTCTACAGCCTTTTTTGGCTGTCGAATTCCTTAAGTGCATGTAGAACATTACCAGTAAAAGGTAATGTTGGAAGTCACCTAGCTTGCCTATCTCTAGTTACACTTTAATAAAGCTGGCTGGGAACCAGCTTGCCCATTTCATTGGCAAATGTTTCTCTTTTGTTGCTTTCTGAAAGAGAACATAAACTGAAAGTGCTGGAATGCCCCATGAAAAAAAACCCCACATAACATTGAGGTAATTCATTTAAAAAAAAATAAAGCACCATGTTCCAGTTTTGAACATTTTTAATGTTTCCACTTTCAGTATTAAAAAATGTTGAGTTTTCTTAGTTAAAAAAAGTAATTTTAATGGAAAATAGGGATCATTCCATTAAGATGTCAGAGAAGCTTTTTTCTGATGTTACTAAAAAAGGTTATTTTGTCACTTTCAGGTTACCCAACTTAAGTTTTTTTAAAGCAAATGGAATTTTCATTCAAATCAGTACACTTTTACAGCCTTTTGATTTTTCTTGATGTAAGCAGCAGTTCCCCTTAAACCATACTATACTTGTAGAAGGCAAATGGGAATGTGTATGTACATAAATCCTGTGCAAAGATACGAAAGTTTACCTCTAAGTGACCTTCAGCCTTTTATGTAATCACTACATTCTGGATGGACACACTTATTCTAGAGGAACTGACATCAACTGCACTTGAAGTAAAGTTAAAATAATTACAGCACTTTAATCACTTAAGACGTATGCCTTATTTATCAGTGCCATTTAGAACCTGATAAGATTACAGAAATTGAATGAATGCTGACCCCACTCACTTTCTTATGATCAATGTAAAAAAAAAGAAATTCTGGCAAGAGAAAGCACAGAAGACTTGTCGAGTGACAGAGAGCCTTTGTTGGCCGCTACAGGCTGTAGCAGTTGTCTATATGATGGCATTGTGGTGGAAAATGAAAGCTTTGTAAAGTCAAATTGCGAGTGATTTTGCAACCTGGAGCCATTTCATAGTTCCATTTGATGGAGGATAATCAGTCCTGAGTGCGTAAATGTACCTCAATTTCTTTTAGTGTTAAAGGACGGTAATACATATATATGCTCAATTTAAGGAGTATATTTTAGGATTAGGAACTCTTTGTTTTTGCAGCAGTTTCAGAGCACCTTTTAATAATTTGGAAGAATATTTTTAATGCTAACTGTGTCTGGCACAATGACACTGCCAGGTCTCATATTTCAAGTATTTCATGGTTGCCAAACACATGTGCATGCTAAGGACGCCAGCAGGGAATTTAAGGTTAACTTGTTCTTTCTCACATTTATGTTCATTTTTTTCCTCCACCTAATCCCAAAGATCCAAATATTATCATCTTTAATTTCAATTTTTTTGTATGTTTATAGTGAGTTGGAATAAGTACTACCTCCTTTTAATTGCTTAGCCTATTTTCACTAATGTAATAAGGCCCATTCTTTGTGCACAGGGAATGTACAATTTACACAAGTTAGACCAGACATTTGCATAAATGTAATGGAAATTTATTCTTGTTTTATGAATATGTAATGTAAACACTCTTTATATTGTACTTGAGATGTTCTGAAAAGTAACCCAGTCATCAGATTTAAACCAATAGGGAGGGAATGGAGTGCTAACAGAGCATTTGCAGAAAGATTTTCATAAGGAGCAATTGGTTTAGCAAAAAGAGTAGTAGCAAAATACTCACAGAGGGCCAGGCCCAGAGTTTCTTTCCTTGTCTTAATTGGTGGGACTAACATAGGGGCCAAGGGTGCCTTGAGCTTTCCTAAATGTGTGCCAGCTGCCACAAAAAGAAGCTTGTCTGAATGAAAACAGAGCACCAAATATTGGCTGCACCAGTTTCAGTGGGAGTTTCACCAAGATTTCAGCCCATAAGAACACTCCAATTTTGGCTCTGAGGAAAGATCTGTAGTGGGAAAAAAATTGAGGAAAATTAAATAACAGTAAGCTGAGTATCATGGCCTGGAAGTAATATTTAATGAAAAGGTGCAATATGAAGATTATGAGGCATAGAAGGGAAAATGATGCCATTTAAATACCAAAACCTCAGGGATATACTAGCTATTAAATGAAGATGAACAGCTCTACATCTGTGCTGGACTTGAAACAAAACAGGGTTTATAGGATTCTGTTTAAAATCTCATGTTTAACTGCTGATCCACAGCTTACTCCACAACACAGATGCCTAATGAACAGATATATGTGATGTTGGACAACAATGTAACTGAACATATTTAAATCATTTGCTAAGAAAAATAAAATTTTATGAGAAAGGAGAGGTGCAGAGACAGCTGAAGGGCCAAATTCTGTTCTCAGTTACACATACGTAATTCCACTGATTTCAAATTCATGTACTGGCATGTAAACTGAGAGCAGATGCAGGGACAAAAACAGATTTGGTCTGAATTTGATCAGTCTGCCTCAGCCCGAGAGGAACCTTGACAGTTGGATTTCTAAAATTTGGTTTTGTGTTTCTTTCATTGAGTGAGATCCACCTGCACGTTTAAGGTACTATGAATCAAACAATCACTCATGAATGTTATTAATTAATTTTAGCTGCATTAAATATTACCTTTAATGCTGAATAATTCTGGATTAAATGGAGAGGGATTAAAGTGTCTCTAAAACACAGTGGGTCATTTTCTGCTTTAATCTGTGCTAGCAGAAATCAAATTATTTCTCCACATGTGCACAGTGTATAATATATTGTTAGAAACTATGAGTCAAGCAAGCAACATGTTGGCCCTTTATTAACAGATTCTGGGTGGCACTTCCAATCTATCTCAAATGACACCAGTAGAATATTTCAATACCTATTTAGAGAAAACAATGTGAGGATTTTACCCTGATATATCTTCACCAAGCTTGGTACTAACTGTTTAGGGCAAGTGCTTTCCATTATCTTTGATAAAGTTTACAATGAGGCAAACAGTATTCTCGTCTTTGATAACACTGAGAGCTCAACAATTTTGTAGGTGCTGCATTTTGTAGGTTATAGCTCAAAAATACGATAAATTATACTTTCCCTTTATAAGAAAGGAGACTCCTGTGGGTGATATAAAGACTTATCTATGGGCATCAGTCCTTAAATGAGGAGCAATCCACTTAGACAAAGAAGTCTATGTATTAGACCAAAAGGTTTGATCACTAGAGTAGCAAGCATGCGGTGTTCGCATTCCCTTACAGGATTCTGTACCCATAGTGCTTATGAATGTTTACATCAAAATTCATTTTGTGAGGAATTATTTCCTTCTGTGTAGGGGAAGTTTAGTTTATCCTTGGGAGAATGAAGTTTTAAGTTGTTTGCTCAACAATGCTGACATCTTTTACAACCTAGATTATTATTTCTTAATGTAAACCAAATACAAACTTTATGCAGTTTTTGCCTCCAATTCACATTACGTTTTTTATTCTTAACAACTGGGCAATACCTTCAAAGAGCACAAGGTAGTTGTGGAAGGGAGTGTTCTCTTTTCTTAGTTTTAAGTGATTTTGGCATGAGCCACGTGTTTTAAAAGATACATATCAGAAAGATAAGACATGGAAGGATGCACCTTCAATAAATTTATATCAAGCCTGACTGTTCATTGCCTTCCCCTATCTCAATATAATGGCCAGACTAATAATCTTCCAGTAAGAAGCAAAATTATCCATGTGTTAGAAAAGGAGGCTGGAAATTTAAATCCCTGAGTTTAGTTTTCTGTGGCATTAACATTCCTGACACAGGTTCAAAAATAATTAAAAATGGAAAAACCCTAAAAGTGTACCTAACCTTATGACCCAAATCCAGGTCAGACATAATTTTTGGTGCAGATCTGGGATGCCATGTTGAGTTTCTTTCCTTTTCAGCCTTTGCTGAAGATACCACATGCTCCAACATGATCTGGATTAAAGAGCTTTTTATATAGAATATGTCATGCCCATCAGCTCTTCGAATCTGATGCTTTCCTTTTCAGACACTTGTGAGTAATGTCATTTGCTATTGATCACAATAGGAAAGAGTATGTTGAGCTGCAGAAGTTTTGGATCTGACCTACTATGGTTGCTTTCATGTTCTAATACAACATACATCAACACTGCCATGAACTATTCTTAAAAATAGAATAACAGCACTTAACTGCCTTGTAGGCGTACTTCAACTTGTGGATACGAATTAATTTATTTCTCTGTTATCCCCAGACACCACAGATCTGTCCTTTAAAAGGACCTTTTTCTCAGACTCTTTGTTCCATGAGAATGCTTACCACAGGGCATAGGAAATACCTCGGTAACAGAGAATAGACACCCGAAAGCATCCTCAGTGTTAGTGGGTTGCCAGTAAAAGAGAGAAACAATTATGCAGGGGGCTATGATTCAGAGCCACTGACTCCATTGTAACAATGTCTCCTTTATCATTTCAACATAGATCATAGTCTCATGCCAAGAGAAATTGCCAAAAACAGTCAGAAAAATATCCAAGCAGGCATTTGGAGCAACAACATTAAAGCATATTCAGAGAGTGTGTAATGTGCACTCGCACCCATTTGTTGTGTCGTCTGGGACTCAGCGACCTTTTTAAAGTAATTTCAAGTCCTCCTGACTGGGCTGAGCCTATTTGCCATGCTTTAGTAACTTGTAGTTCTGACCAGTTATATTTGTTTTGGGAGAGAAAAGCATTTACTCCAATAAATGTCTGCATGATATAAGCAGTACTGTTTCTTCCTGTACTTACTGAGACTCTGAGTATAAATTTGACATTTTTGGTCATTGTGACAGCCTCAGGGCAGCAATGGGCTCAGAAGCCACCGTCTTTCAACAGTGTAAGACTTTGGGAGTGAATAGCCACAGACAAAATGCAAGTGCAACCATGTGAAAAATTAAAAGCTCCTTGAACAGGGTACCTGTCTTCAGAATAAGAAATTACTGATTTCTGCATCCTTTGTAGCTCCTGAACAGAGTTTCTTGCACAACTCACTGTATCCCCACCATTAAGAAGACATGCATACTATTTACTGTAATTAGTCAGTCATGAGGTTTCCTCCTTATCTGCCTTCCCCAATTAATGTAATTAGCCAGTAACAATTTCTGAATAATAACTGTTTACTAATATAATAATACATACCAGGGATGGAATTTTCGAAGGAGAGTAAGGAAGTCAACTCCCATTGAGGGTTGTGTTTTTAAAGGAAAGAGTTCACACGCAATGGCTTTTATGGGGTATTACTCACTAATTAGTAGCAAACTACGTAGCAGATTCTGAAATTTATGGAACTGGCTGGTAGCTGAAGCACGGTTTTCATCAGAGTAATAGATTATTGATTTTAGGGAAGAAAATTACTTCCCTTTTTCTCCTTCATTAACAAAGAGTCAGATGATTGGAGAAAAAATGGATTTCTAGCTGCAGTTGTAGTTTGTGTTCTGCTCCACTCAAAACTTAAGTTGAATGGGAGGATTGTTAGATTCTCCCTGGTGTCTTTAAATTCCTTCCATTGGGCTTTAAAAATGGGGTTTCAAAATGTTAAACACTGATACAAAGACTGAGTCCTCAATTTCTACAGGCCTGGTAGAATCAGGCATCAAAGCTCATTCACAACATCCTCCTAGTCCTAGGTCACCAAATACATCGAGGCGGTTTCAAGTGCTTATATATAAGCATATGGCATTATTTTTGACATCCCTAAGTGCCTGAGACATCAACCCAGGGCTTACAATATGACGAAGGACAACCTGGGAGACCTCCAGCCTTCAGGAAATGATACGATATGCTGAATAGTCTAAGATGGCACCAGACACTTATGATTAAGCCCAGTATTCTCTTCTGAAAAATAACAAGATAAAATAGCTTCCCATTTTAGCGAAAGTGAGAATGTAGACTTTGCTTAGGACTAAAAGATGAAACCTCAAGTCAGAAAATAAAAATAGTTTGCTGGACTGTGGTACTTACGGTTAGTCACTTCTGTATATTTTCTGAAGGTGTCTGAAAATTCTGTCTTCCCAAGAACTTTAAAATGTCTGTGCAAGTTTCCTGGGAGGAATCAAATTATTCAACAACAAATCTCCCAAATTCATATTATGTAGTTCTTATGTTTGATCTAAAATGGCTTACAGGGGCTCAGACATCTTCAAGCCAATGGGTTTCTGATTTCAGTTAGAGTAAAATCTGTACCACTGCTTCTCATAAGCTTCAGATGGCATGAGAGAAATGGAGAATAGCCATACCTCAGCCATGTCACCTCCTTGTCCCTCAGCCATGCCATTTCATCTGGTAAGAATATACTCTTCATGTCCTTTCAATCTTTGGCACTTCCAAAGACAGTCTTTTTCATGTTTCAGTAAAGCTACTTATTACACAATTAATTTATCAGCAAGCTATTTCACTTCCATTTTTAAGACAAAAATAAAATGTTTTCAATAAGCTAGTCACCTTAATTACTGTGTATATCTGCAGCCTACTGATGCAGGACAGTTCATAAAGCAATAACTGCCTACAATTGTGGTTAAAGAAGTGTGGAAAACATGTGCCTCACTTCTCACTGCTTGAGAATTCCCTTCAGAACAACCTCAAGTGTTGGGAGCTAGGCCCTAAAACTAAGATTGTTTTAAAAAGCACAAGAAGTTACATAAGTATATTCTTTTTCAAGGAGTCAATAATTAAATGAAGTATTTATCTAATTATATCTCTTTTTCAACTAAAGTATCTGATGTAGGAAAAAACATTTCTTTTTTTACCGAAGCAGCAAACAAATGCCTTGAAAATGTGCTAGTGGGTATTTTGTAGAAATATGTATCCAAAAGTCTTATCTCCCTCCAAAGAGCCAAGCTTTTGCAAGGAACATCTGCTATGAATTTTCTGTGCCTAAATTGTGGACTGCTAACTGAAACTGTTGATTTTTTTCTTCTGCCAACAGCAAAGTCCTTAGACCTAGATAATTACTGCATTGTATAAGCTACAGTCATGCTTACACACCTGCACACCTTCGTATGAGCAATGCTTTTGGGACATGACTTAAAAATGCATCCATGACAACGTAACTTCTGCCTTTGTTTACTGTCTGGTTACTCTTTCCCTCATTTGAAGTTTCCCAACAAGCCTGGCCTGAAATTAAGTTTATTCCAGACGGAAGAGTGGAAAAAAGTTAATGATGAATAATTACGTTGTTTAGAATCTGACGTTCCCAAACTAATAAAGTCTTTAGAACAAGAGGTAGCAAATATTCTAGTGTCTTTACAATTGAAATGATATGTAATACCAAAAAAAAATGCTTTCAGTAAATTGGCAATGGCACCCAGTGAAACTTATATAACTGTCTGGATTCAGAAAAATACTTCTTTGAATGCCAGTGCTTTCCCAGATTGTGTCAGACACTCCTTTCATGGCTGTAAAAAAAATACCCAGAGCCTTTCCCATCAAATTAAAATAAGCTGATATTCTTAATCTTTTCATTAATGCTAGATAACAGGGAGCTACAGAGAAGATAGCTGAACTTCTTCATGTTATCTGTTGAAAGAGTCTGCTGTTCCAGTCCCAGAGCTTAACAAGATCCATAAAGTAGAATCTGAAACAAGGAGGAGCCCAGCATGTCAAGAGTCATCTATCGTACAATTCATTTAATGCAATCCTTTCAACAGCTATGCTGCTAAAGACAGGCCAGCCATGTTGCATTTTAAAAGGGCTATTTTTGTAGAACAATGTTGCCCAAAGCATTTCCTCTTCTTATCACTCCTACAGCAATATGTCTGGAGCTCATTACCAGTAGCTCCTACTTTCAATAGTCAATCTTTTGCAAAAGATGTTCATTCATGTTTTCTCCCCTTCCCCACCAATGTGCCTTGTGAATTATCTGATGATATATCACTGTTGCACTGATTCACTTAGGAAAACACAGACCTATTCACATCTCAAGAAAAATTGTTGAACAAAAGGCAAATTATTAGACCACCCATCCACCAAAAATCTTCTGTACCTTGCAGCTAAAAGAATTCAGAATCTTGAAGGAATTCGTTTGCATTTTATTATTCAATTTGTCAAGTAAGTAATTAAGTGGCCATGTTGAGAAGTCAGACTATGCATGGTTTTTGTTTCTCTTTTATTGAAAAGTATATACTAAGAACATTTGGTAACAATTTTGTGTGTGTTTGTTCTGTGCTGATGGCCCCTACGTGCTGGTTGCTATGAGTGCATGGAATTATCTTGCTTAAATATAGTATCAAAAGAATGAAACAATATAAACATAACACATTTTAGAAGCTTCAAGGATGAAACTAAATATATAGAAAATGTCTTGGATCTGTGGGTGAGGATAAACTAATGAAAGGGACTCCGTGATGTGGTAGGAGAAGGGAGTTTATGAACCAGGATGTCTCTTTGAGGTCCACATTCCCAGAGTCTTATTGAAGGGACAGGATGAACTGAAGTCCTGAAGCGGCTATGGGAAACCTGAAGCAAAATATAGTGGTGCAGTTCAGCAAGTGGTGCAAGCATGTGCCTATCTTTAAGCACAAAGTCTGATAGAGGGAAATCCTGCCTTCACTGAAGTTATATTTCACATTTCTCAGAGATTCCCCAGGGTTCAAATCTCTGCTCTTATCCATTGTTTACTGAAACCTTCATAAGCTGCTCCCATGTCCAAGCCGGCAGACTTTGCCAGCAAGATTTGTCAAGGACAATTTTCACAGAAGAGTCATGCAAGCTGGTGGGAATTGCATGCCTGCTTCCTTGCTCCTTGGGCAAGCTAGATGTTGGACACAAGGAAGTGGTATTCACACAGATTCTATGAGGCATATAATTTTCATGCCAAAATCAATGGAGTGGGACAGTTTTCTTAGTTACTTGATCAAAATTAACATCCATGGGAGAGTCTACATCTCTCCATTGGCCTTACAGGGATCACAGACCATAGGTCCACCACGGCCTGAGATGGCCAGCCTGCTGGCCAGCACACACCCAACCCATGCCAGCCCCTGGCAGAGTGATTGCACGAGACCCTGTGCCACACCATTTCGGCAAACTAAAACAGGAGCAAACAAACCACTTTTATGGCAGTGGAGATTTCTGATGGTTTAACAAAATGAACCTAATTGCAGTGCAGGGGCTGCTAGGGACAAGCAGAAATGTCCTGATCAAAAATGAGAGAGAGGGTGACACCACTGCAACCATCGTCGGCTTGGTCATGGAATTGAAGCCCTGAGTTAATGACTTAGATGCTAAAAAAATAAATGCAGCATTGAATTCAAGTCTGATACACAGAAACTTGATCTCAGCTTTTGTATATACTATTGGGGAAAAAAACCCAAAAACAAATGCAGAAAACACAACACAGTGTAAAAAATATGACTTGTAAGACCCCCATGCCACAAAGATTTATCCACAGGCTTGTGTCTCTTTGTATTCTAAGTGACACTCCCAGGAGTATATTGCCTGGTAAGAGAAATACTGCCATCAAAGCCAGATACACCCCATAAGAACACGTGAGCTAACAGGATATATTTCTAAGTGATAATCAAAGAGTGGGTAAAAATAGCACATTATCTAATTTTGAGGATTTAAATTTTACAGTGAAAGACCTTTTAAGCATTGCCAATAATTAAAAACAAAGGAAAAGCTCATAAACAAATGGAAGTCATGTAGGCATGAAGTGTACAGTTTTCAGAAGTGACTGGTCTCCTGTGTACCAGTTACTGCAGGGTTAAGAACACAGTAATTACTTCCTAAAATAATTTAACTAAATGCATGTTTTTTCAGTAATGGGCAGGCTGTTACTGGAAGTAGGCATAAATGTACCACTATTTATATGCATTATAAAATCTGGAGAAGTGCTATATTCAGGAATTCCCCAACACTGGCTCTGCACACTGAACCTCTGAGTCAGATTCTGACTTCTTTTGTACTCATTCAGCACTTGTATAAACCCAGTCAACTTAATTGAAAGACCTGATTTTTTACGGTGCGGGATTGCAACAAGGCTTTATTCTCTCTACAGTGTTTTCAAGGTAGCGAAGTTAGCGTACTGTAAACCAGAAGGCTGATATACAGCCCAGTAGTTGCTTCTGACCTCATCCTCAGAGTGACAATCCAAAAGCTATGTGGTCTGCTGCATCTTCAGCATGTGTTGGCAGGAGCTTGGAAGAAAAGAATGGGAAGGCAAGAAGCTAAGATGACCAAGTTATGCAGCTGTTTTCCCAAGACTCTCTGTATTATCAAAGGGTAGGGTCTAAGAGCAGAACCCACCCTTTCCCTCCTCATCCATCACAGCCTAACACTCACTGCAGCAGCCAAAAAGAAAAGAACCTCCCTCCTTGCCAGTTCAGTTTCAATTCAGGTCGGTACCTGGATCTACTTTAGCACGTGGCCATACACATGTTGATGTTGGCACAAGGCAGGGAGAGGTGGAGAGGAGCAGGAGGGCAGGATTGCCTTTTCCAGGGGCATTGTATTGTATGTCCTAGTTTTATTTGCACTGATTTTCCTGTGTGAACAAGTCTTGGCCCTGAATTTCCTCTCCTCCTGGCTATTGTCACTGACAGCCACACAAGTGAGAAAAGGATTAGGTGTACCTCATCTGTGTCCACTCAAAGCAGTGGAAAAATTCATAATAAGTTTTATTATTAGAGAATTATGAATATTTCATATTGCTATAGGTTAATGCAGTTGGACAGTGACACAAAAATCATATTTTTCATGCACATTAGCTTGTGCCACACTTGAAGCACAAAAGTTAGCATATGTCAAGAAATTGGGGGTTTTGTGCTATTTCTACCTCAACCAGAGGTTGCCAAATATCTTACAAGAAAATTATCTCTTAGCAAAAGGAGTTTGAAAATTTTTGATACAAGCATTACATTTTTTTCAGAGCTTATTCCAAAACAAATGCTTGGCATTGAGACCACTGAAAGATTAAAAAAAGAAAAGCTAAAAAACTTTCTTAAACTTAGACACTTCAGAGTAATCTAGATTCAAATTGCTATAGCCTGAAACAACTCTCGCTGCTCTCAGTGCGAGAGGAACTATGTCCTGCATATTCAGACATGTTACAGGACATATACATTATGACACAGTTTTCAAACCATTGCTTTCTCTTCTTAAGGATGCATGACCTGAAATTTATGCTTTAACTTTTGCCCAAACCACTGGTTTTTTTACATTTTTTTTTATCCCATACCACTAATGAACTAGGGATGCATGAAAATCTCCCAGGTTTTGGACCTCAGCAAACTTTGCCATGAACAAGGCAGGAGTTCTGGATTTGTAACAGAAGCTCAAACAGGGAAAATTTGGGCCTGTGTTCTCGCCACAATTTTTGATGCAGGTTTGGTTGAAAACTTATTTTCAGTCAAACTCCTGTTTCTGCTTGCTCATCACTTTAGATTGTTAATATATATCCATGAACTCACATACTGGGCTTATCATATCAGTGATTCTTTCAATGCCAGTTTGTTTTGAAAACTTTGAAACAAAACGATTCTGCTATCAAATTTAGGCATGCATTCATCTTTTGCTGCATTGCATCATTTTAATTCGCTACAATATGAGAATTACTAAGAGGATACGTTACACAGTAGATAGACATTTCTTCTGTTTAATTTGTTCATACTGAGTACATTTTCCTCCCATAAGCCATTTGATTAGCTTATTTAAAACCCAGTCTACAAGACTATGTGAGGTGACTAATACAAAAGGTAAACTTGCCTTTGAGAAAAAGAACATACTAGGAAAGTACAGAGGGAAAATTCCCACTGGCAGAGGTTGCTTCTATTTGGAAGCTGATTTTCCCATTTCTGTCTGGGAACAGTGTTGGAAATGAGGTTCAAAGTAGCAAGAGGAGTACATAATGTTAAAAAGCATTAGTTTATACAGCAATTCTTACTGGGCTTTGCCCTTCAGTTGTGCCTCTGAGAAAACAAATTGAATTTCCTGATTTCAAATGGCAAACTCTGCTATTACATACTTTGTGATTTCAAAGAGCATCTGTCATCACACAAAGACAAATACATTTCTTGGAGAAACATCTGGTGCTTTTTTAAACAAGCCTCAGGCCAGGTCTGCGCAATGAATGAAATATGTACTATAGATAGAGTGTTATTTAGTGTTGCTTTTCATTTAATCAACTGTGTGTGGAATGTTTGTATTGCGTTAACTATCTCTCAAATATTGGCACTCCTACCACTTTGGGCAATTGTTGCGTTTTAAAAAAAATAAAAAATTGTTCTTTGAGTATAACAACAAAGAGCAGTAAATCGGCTCTACTTGATTTCCTAGTTCCTTGTAGGATATCTGTGGGAAAGGTAGTAGATGTTCACACACTTCTTTTTTGGGGGGGAAGGCAAGTGTTTAGTCTTTGTGCTTTGCAAAAACCAGCAGTAAGCTCTGTTAATTTGGCTGTCTGAGTGTGCAATAGAGAAATGAATATACATCCAACCCCACTCCTCAATTGAGATAATATAAAAAATCTGTACTGTAGTTCAGAAAAGAATACACAGCAAGCTAATCGGCATAGCTGTACCCCTGAAGCCCCATTTCTCAGATTTTGATCATTTTCTTGGGCACTTCTTGCTGTGATGGCATTAAGCCAGCCAGTAGCAGGGTCCTTGCCTTCTGCTGAGGTGTCACAAACTCATTTGTAATGTTGCTTTTATGCCAAAATTCAGAGCTGTGATGGCTGTTGAAGAGCTGCTTGATTGCTCTCTGCGGTTAGGATTTGTCATGTCTCATGTCTAACCATATCTTTCACAGTAAATTTATAAGCGGTGAAAGGATGAGGGCAGTCACATGCATGAGTAAGGAAGCTGCTGGGAAAATGATCTTTGGCATACTGAAAGTTAGTATGAAAGCCAAAAAGAGAGAAGGGGAGCACAAGGATGGAAAGGAGGTGAAGTATCTCATCCAGATCATGTGGAATGACCATAATGAGAGATTCATACCTGGGAAAACACTTCACATGTTTCTTGAAATGAAGGGGCTGTGCTCCGGTTTTGACTCACTCTATTGCCCCTGTTGGTGTGTTATTCAATATTGGTCCAAACATTTTCAAAGACTAATTTCTAGATGTGATGCAGGCATATCTCACTGCTTGTCTCCTTGGACTTATACCAGCCTGGAATGGCACACATTCAATGAGCAGAATTGTCCAAGCATTTACCTTGCCCTTCTTTCACTGTAGGGCAAAGGACAGCATTTCATCTGCATCCTCTACATTCACATCCTGCTTTTAGGTGAATGCTTCAGCAGTCAAAAATGCAACTAGTACACTAATGTAAATATACTGCATACATTTGGAGGACAAGGAACCAAAATAGCAAGCATGCATAAATAGATAAGTCATAAAGCACTAAAAAAAACACTGAATGGCAGAATCAAGCTTAGTGTATGTCCACATTAAAAACAAAACAAAACAAAAAGAACAAACAAGACCTCAGAATGCATAAACAAATAATTGGAACTCAGATACAAAAATCTATTGCTAGGCAATGTAACATCTTTCCCATTGAAGTGTCTTTTGCAATACTGTCTGCGAATTAAATCCTCTAAACCAGGCCTCGTTCTCATTAAGGGTGACTGTCAACTAAAAAAGTAATTTTGGAATGAATGGGAACTATCACGTTTAAAGGCATAAAGTCATCTCAGACTTATAGGAGTCAGTAAGAAACTTCCATGAATAGGAAATTATTCCATACAAGCTCCTGGACAGTTTTATCCACATTCTTCTGAAGCAAGTGAAATGTGTTGCTGTTGGGCTGAAAATTGGACGTAGAGAACAATGATCTGATTTAGGCAGTTTAAGAGCTTTTGTATCCTCTACAAACAGGAAAAGAAATGCAGTAGACATCAAACATTTCTTTTGAGCTAAATTCTTTGTGTGAGTGTAGCATTTTAGGAAGAAAAATATTCCTTTAGGAGGACAATGGCAGCCTGGCTAGCAGTATTGTATAGCACACACATTCAACAGGCATCTCAAATTACAAAGAGCTTTTCCATTGTCTAAGCCAAGGATCGCAAAGTGTTTGTACCGATGCCAAGTTTTGCACTGACAGATTTGGGTGGGCATTAGTGTCAGTGAGCTACAGTGCTTTTTAAAATAAATTTGGCACCAGATGCCAAAAAGGTTTACCATCACTGTTCCAAGCTACTCCATTTCAAATCTAATGGCCATTAGTCCAGGAATGTGTGATAACCTGTCTAAGATTAAATAACTATTCTCTGCTCTCAAAAACCATGTGAACATTTAAAGATCATAGAATCATAGAACCATAGAATCATTTATGTTGGAAAAGACCTTTAAGATCATCAAGTCCAACCATTAACCTAACACTGCCAAGTCCACCACTAAATCATGTCCCTAAGCACCACATCTACATGTCTTTTAAATACCTCCAGGGATGGTGACTCAACCACTTCCCTGGGCAGCCTGTTCCAATGCTTGACAACATATTTGGCAAAGAAATTTTTCCTAAAATCCAATCTAAACCTCCCCTGGCACAACTTGAGGCCATTTCATCTTGTCCTATCACTTGTTACTCAGGAGAAGAGACCAACACCCACCTCGCTACAACCTCCTTTCAGGTAGTTGTAAAGAGCAATAAGGTCTCCCCTCGGCCTCCTTTTCTCCAGGCTAAACAACCCCAGTTCCCTCAGCCACTCCTCATAGGACTTGCTCTCTAGACCCTTCACCAGCTTCCTTGCTCTTCTTTGGACATGCTCTGGCACCTCAACACCTTTCTTGTAGTAAGGGGCCCAAAACTGAACACAGGGTTTGAGGTGCAGCCTCACCAGTACTGAGTACAGGGGGACAATCCCTTCCCTAGTCCTGCTGGCCACACTATTTCTGGTACAAGCCAGGATGCTATTGGCCTTCTTGGCCACCTGGGCACACTGCCGACTCATATTCAGCTGGCTGTCGACCAACACCCCCAGGCCCTTTTCCACCAGACAGCTTTCCAACCACTCTTCCCCCTATAATGTTGCATGGGGTTACTGTGACCCAAGAGCAGGACCCGGCACTTGGCCGTGTTGAACCTCACACAATTGGCCTTGGCCCATCAATCCAGCCTGTCCAGATCCCTCTGTAGAGCCTTCCTACCCTCAAGAAGATCAACACTTCTGCCCACCTTGGTGTTGTCTGCAAACTTACTGAGGGTGCACTCAAATCCCTCTTCCAGATCATTGATAAAGATATTAAACAGAACTGGCCCCAACACTGAGCCCTGGGGAACACCACTTGTGACTGGCTGCCAACTGAATTTAACTCCATTCACCACAACTCTTTGGGCCCGGCCATCCAGCCAGTGTTTTACCCAGCAAAGCATATGCGTGTCCAAGCCATGAGCAGCCAGTTTCTCCATGAGAATGCTGTGGGAAACGGTGTCAAAGGCTTTACTGAAGTGCAGGTAAACAACATCCACAGCCTTTCCCTCATCCACTACATGGGTCACCTTGTCACAGAAGATCAGGTTAGGCAAGCAGGACCTGCCTTTCATAAGTCCATGCTGACTGGGCCTCCTCGCCTGGTTGTCCTGTATGTGCCACATGATGGCACTCAGGATGATCTGCTCCATAACCCTCCCTGGCACCGAGGTCAGACTGACAGGCCTGTAGTTCCCCACATCCTCCTTCTGGCCCTTCTTGTAGATGGGTGTCACATTTGCTAACCTCCAGTCAACTGGGACCTCCCTGGTTAGCCAGGACTGCTGGTAAATGATGGAAAGTGGCTTGGTGAGCACTTCCACCAGCTCCCTCAGTACCCTTGGGTGGGTCCCATCCTGCCCCACAGACTTGTGTGTGTCTAAGTGGTGTAGCAGGTCACTAATCATTTCCCCTTGGATTGTGGGGGCTTCACTCTGCTCCCCATCCTTGTCTTCCAGCTCAGGAGGCTGGGTACCCCAAGAACAACATGTCTTACCATTAAAGACTGAGGCAAAGAAGGCATTCAGTACCTCAGCCTTTTCCTCATCCTCTGTCAATATGTTTCCCCCTGAATCCAATAAAGGATGGAGAGTCTCCTTAGCCCTCCTTTTGTTGCTAATGTATTTATAGACCTTTTTTTTATTGTCTTTTACAGCAGTAGCCAGATTAGGAACTAGCTGGGCTTTGACCCTTCTAATTTTCTCCCTGCATAACCTCACAACATCTTTGTAGTCCTTCTGAGTTGCTTTCCCCTTCTTCCAAAGCTCGTAGACTCTCTTTTTTTTTCCTGAGTTCCAGCCAAAGCTCTCTGTTCAGCCAGGCCGGTCTTCCCTGTCAGCTGGTCGTTCAGCCCATGGGGACAGCCCACTCCTGCACCTTTAAGAACTTTGGATCCTAGTGAGGCAGACACAGCCTGGGGATGTGCAGGAGGGTTTCTCTTTCCAGGAAGGTCTGTTCCTTATCCCTCCAAGCAAGCAGAGTCCGGTGCTTCCTCTCAGCACAGACTTGCACCATCGCTCTCTTGTGCTACTTCACCCGTCATCCTCTGGGCAGCAGCAGCCCCAAGTTTCTATGATCTTTTCTTTTATTACCGTCTTTACCCAGTAGTCATTGGTATAAAATCGGTCTATGATCCAAAAAATATTCCTTCTCATGCTAAATCTGCAAGCGTAGATTAGTCCTCTGTACTCAAGTTTGGATTCCGTTTCAGCTATAGTTCAGAAAAATTCAATTATACAAATGAAATAACAAAATTACTTAATTTCCTTGATGTTGTTCCCATAATGTAAAGTTATCAAACTGAAACAAAAGGTTAAATAGTCTGAATTATTGGCCAAAATTATGGATAGCTACATTATATGGGTGAAACAAACGTGATGGGGGGATTTAAAATACACAGAACTGCAAATTTTTTATTTTTAACTAATGTAAAGGTAAGAAATACCAGAGAGCACAGAAAATAACTACAGTCTGACTGTAAATTAAATGTATGAAATATCCCACAAATGTTTAGTTCTAGGTATAAAAATGCATGTATATATTTATATATATGTATTTATTTTTTTGAACACCGGATATTGTCTGATTTCTCTATTATTTCCACAGATACCAGGTTACATTGAGGGACAGAGCAGACCAAATAACATCCCAAGATAGGCAGGGCAAACTCTCATGTAGTGAGAGAGATTGCATGAGTCTGAATAAGACTTTCCATTTGTATTGAATTTATATTCATTTAAAATTGCTTTAAAAACCCTTTTTTTTCAAACAGCTTCCTCTTGTGGGATGTTTCCATGTATCAGCAGTGAAGTATAGCTACTGCACTGTGATATCCATGAGCCCCTGATTGTAGGCACCAGCAGCATCTCTTGGGTGGCCCAGTCTAGGAGGTTTGGGCTGGTGGCACTGAGCCGTGTGTCAGGAGGTGAAGCCGGGGGCATCTTTGGAACGGGGCTCTGAGCAGGCATCATTGCCCCTCTCACTCGCTGCAGCGTTCAGGTGCTGTGGTGCCCGTCTGCAACCAGCCTCGGGCAATTTATTAATGCCGACTTGTTAATTAATTTATTTGCTCTAGCTTACCCTTGACAGGTTACAATATTTTGCTTGCTGTAGAAGGAAGATGACATAAAAAGATGGCAAAGTAGGAAAACAGGGCAATTAGACCCTTCCTAAAGCCAAACAAGTGGGAAAAGGAGTTTCATGTGGTAAAAGACAGCAAGTCAATGAGATGGTCCTCAGAGGCAGTATGATGTAGTGACAGAGCAGTTGGAGAGTAAGAAAACTTGCAGTGTGATTTTCAGCAAAGAAGGAAGATGTGGGGAGATTACAGGAATCAAACTAAGACATGGATGTTTTCTTATACTAAGGTTTGGGATTTTTTTTTAAATCCCTTTAATTTCCTCATTCTTTATTACTGGCAGAGTGTGGGCTTACACAAAGTTTTATACAGTTCTATGACTAATACGTAGTAGGTACGTTGAAAGATATTACTTTTGTCTTTTTAACCAGCAATTGACCTCATGGGAGTATTCCCCATAATTCCTATCAATAAAAATGAGAAGTTATGGACACGTTGCAACAGAACATGATTGTCACTGAAAAAAATTACTGTGGCAAGATAATAACAGAATATGCTGATAGTCACTTTACACATACTTATAACTCCAACAACTTAAATAAAATAAAAATTATCAACCATGCTTTCTTCCAGGTCCAAGTCTCTATTCCGATAAAACTGTTCCATTATTAAAACTGGTCAGGGTACTGCTTTCCCTTCAGAATATTTCCATTAAAACCATTTTATCCCATACAATGTATTTCCATCAGGTGTTACTGAAAACATAATACTTTTTTCAGAGAGTGCTTCTGGTAAAAAAAAAAGTATTTTTCAGTAGCTCTTAGTATTCAATGAAAAGAAAACCTATTATTGAAAAAAAAAAAACAACCAACCTCTCAGTTTTTAACTGGATAACTAATCAAACAACGTATCAATTCTCTTCTAAAGGACTGAGATGTTAAGAAGACACTTGTATAGAATGATTGCCAAATTGAAATACAACAACCTAAGGCTAAACAAGGGTGACAAAATACCCAGACATTGCAAATAAAACTGAAATTTACATTAAATTAATCCCACATTTGAAATCTGTTGTTCGGCTGTTTATGTTAATTTGTTTTAGCTTGATAAGATCAACAGTTTAAAACAGATTAATATAATCATGGAAAGAGACATGCAACATGTAAAGATGATGTAATAAAGTAAGTTAACTCTAAAAAGCAAATTACTTTATTGCTTCTTTCTTGGACATATAGTTACAGATGAAAAAACAAATGTTTTGTGGAAAATTAAAAAAAATGTCCTAGAAAGACAAAGGAAATTAGGGAACATATCTGACACATTAATAATTCAAGTATAGATGAGTTATAAATATAAGCTTAAGTTGTTCTTAGTCAAGACTTAGGAAATAAAGGGTGTATAATAAAATCCTCAAATGTTCTCATAAGCTAAGACAGAAAACCATATCTTCGATAGAAAACCAAATGCTAGCTTGTGGACATTTTTCTATATATTGTAAGAGCAACACTCAAGAAGTACCATTTCTGTCCTTTTATTTATGCTGTTATGCAAACATCATTACCCTCACTGTAAACCTGAGGAACTGAAGCACAGCGTGGTGGGGATGGGAAGACCAGTGAGCCAAATCTTCCTCTCTTCAGATAGCAGCTTTTCCTGCTTCATTAGACTGTGACTCCCTGTGAGCCCAGAGGCAGCCCCAGTGCTGACGGAGGGGCTGCAAGGTAATCCAGGAACATCCCATCCCAAGCTCCATGTTGTTAGTCACTCCTGTGGTTAACTGTGCTCCTGAGCATCTGTTGTCCTCCTAGCAGCTCCCTTTCAAATCAAAGAGTGCATGAGTTTGTCTGCTTACATCTCTCTTTTTTTCTCCATTCCACATAAACTTCCTTTGACCTCAGATGGTGCAGCAGCTAAATATGTCTTCTGCTATATAAGCACATCCTTCTGACTCTCATTTTAGCCCATCACTTTTTATTCTTGCAAAAGACCTAAATCCTTTTTATTCTTTTTGAAAATGTCTCACTTTGTTAGTTATGACCTTTTGATCTGGTCATAGATTTTCAACTCACTCTCTTCTCCGCCCCCCCTCCCCAGTATGTATAGTTGGAGGAATCATTTGTCTCCACTTCAGCCAATATTGCTAACCATTCACATTTAAAGTCCCAACATGACTGGGGCTCTCTCTTGCTTTAGCAGGTACTTCATAAAGCCCTAATCAACTCACAGCTGTCTCTCAGCACACTGAAACAGTTCATAATTTTATCATGTCAGCCAGAACTTACTAGCTCACAATAGAAATCTTCCACAAAGCAACATCCATGAAATCCCAATGAAGAAAACAGAAATAATTTGCAGCATATACACTCTTATTTAATATATGAGACTACTGCTATTATTTATTATGGAAAATAATTGTTCCCAGCACATAAGTATTATTAAGCCATGTATCAGATACCACATTTATAGGTAATATATATTATGGAACTAAGAATATTAATTTGTAAAACTTCAGTTTTAAATGATAGTTTGGAAACTTGTAAATTCCTCTGAAAAAGATTAAAGTCTGCTTTGTTTTGGTTCAGTTAGATCATGTAGATCTCATTTTCCATACTTGTTTCTCTTAGCACAAACATGTTACAGACATCAAACTGTATGAGAAATCTCAGTTCTTTTTAGTGAAGAGCAATTTTAGCACAAAGTTGTGGCTGAGAAACTTCTGGTTTTATATTATTCAAAACTTAACTATGTACTTCATTAATGAGCCAAAAAAGTAAATCAAACTTCAGAACACAATCACTTCAGTACTGTAAAATGTACCAGGTACTTTCTGAGCAATAGTGTTTATACAGTACTCACCTGATTGTAACATTGAAGTGTATCACAGTTATCTGGTCATCTAGTTCAAGAGTAGCAAAGGAAAAATAGTTACTTAATGGAATTGTTTTCTTCTCTATTCTACAGAAGAAAATCTTTTCACCAGATCAGAATGTACCACTATGATCATCCAGCCTGGCCTCTTCCACAGCCCTGTTGCAGTGTTTTAGCTTTGCTCCTTTGAAAAGCCCAGAAGTGCCGGTCAGGCTAGAACTTCTGTTTTTTTTAGAAAGATGCAGGTTATAGACTTTATTCCAAAGATCTATATAAGCAAGCTTGAGGAGAAAGCAGAATGCAGATATTAGTTTAAAAATGTGAATAAGTAATAGTTATAACTTCTGCTGTCTTCTTTGCGGACTTGGGAGGCACTGCCAATCTGAAGAGGAGGAACAGCAAAGAGCAAACTGCAGTCTGTGAACAACGTGATCGTCAGCTGGTCATTGATGCTAAATTCTCTTAATTTACATGGGGGAAGAAATGTTATGAAGCTTCCTGTGGCTGGGCACCTAAGCCAGCTCAGGTTGTGTCACTGTTACACTTCCATTGCTTCTTGTAAGGCTTGTCCTCCATTGGTTCCGGTGGTTCCTGTTATAGTAATTCCTATAACATGGAAATCAAATCCCAGGTTACAATAATTTAAAGGTATTTCCATTACAATCTCCACCCCTGGTCCCTTCAGACCAGACCATAGGGTTTAACGTTGCAATGAATTCCTCCCCTTGCCCCTGCTCCAGCTTGGACTTATCCACAGACTGCTGTCCCTTAGGAGTGTACCTGCTCCAAGTGGAGCCTTATCTATGAGCCACAGTCTCTTCAGAGATGTACCTGCTCCAGCATGGCCTTATCCACAGCACAGTCCCTTCAGAAGTAAACCTGCTCCAACATGGCCTTACCCATGCCTGCAGTCCCTCCAGGGGTGTACCTGCTCTGTTGTGGGCTTATCCACGGCCACTCACTTTGAGGTGCTCGAGCATGACCTCATGCACAGCCACTGATGCCTCAAGGTGTACCTGCTGCAGTGTGGACTCATCCACAGCCACAGATGCTTTGGGGTGTCCTGCTCCTGTGTGGACTCATCCACAGGCCACAGTCCCTTCAACACAGGTTTGCACTGGAGTTCTAGCCTGCCCAGTACAGCCACACAGAAACAGCAGCAATGCCCTGGCCTTGTACCACCCCAGCACATCACCATTGCTGTTATCAAAATGTTCCCAGGCACAGCAGAGTAAGATAATAAGCAGTACAGCAGTATGGCAAGCAGCAAAAGCAAAAAGCAGGCACTAATGAGCACTAGACTGTAATATACAGTAAGGCAAGCAAGCCTTGTGGCAAGCACAGGAGCCTGTCAATTAATAGCTAAACAGCAGTAACAGCTATAAATTCAGCCTAGCACATTCCAATCAAATCTGTCTTTCTCTCAAACCCTTCAAGCCCCACGTTGGGCACCAAAAAGGACTGTCGTGGTTTAAACCCAGCTGGCAACCAAGCACCACACAGCCGCTTGCTCACTCCCCCTTTGGTGGGATGGGGGAGACAATTGGAAGGGTAGAAGTGAGAAAACTCGTGGGTTGAGATAAAGACAGTTTAATAGGTAAAGCAAAAGCCGTGCACGCAAGCAAAGTAAAACAAGGAATTCATTCACCTCTTCCCATCAGCAGGCAGGTGTTCAGCCATCTCCAGGAAAGCAGGGCTCCATCACACGTAACAGTTACTTGGGAAGACAAACGCCATCACCCCGAACATCCCCCCTTCCTTCTTCTTCCTCCAGCTTCGCATGCTGAGCGTGATGCCATATGGTCTGAGATATGCCTTTGGTCAGTTGGGGTCAGCTGTCCCGGCTGTGTCCCCTCCCAAATTCTTGTGCCCCCCCAGCCTCCTCGCCGGTGGGGTGGGGTGAGGAGCAGAAGAGGCCTTGGCTCTGTGTAAGCACTGCTCAGTAGTAATGAAAACATCCCTGTGTTATCAACACTGGTTTCAGCACAAATCCAAAACATAGCCCCATACTAGCTACTATGAAGAAAATTAACTCTACTCCAGCCAAAACCAGCCCAATGACCAAGTATGTTTTTGATTAAGAAGAAGTAGATCCCTGAATCTCTATCACTACATCCTTTGCTGGCATAACGGCTTGTAATTCCAATAAAGAAACAGCTCAGCTTAGTGAAAAATTGAGGAAGGTATATTCTTCTTCCTTCGTCAGGTCCTTAATTCCAGTAAACTCTGTTGAAATACGTATTTGTACTTTCAGTCCTCGTCACTGTTGCCAAAATGAACAGTCTTCTTAAAAAGCGTAATTAAGCTATATAATATCAGTCACAGAGCTGACTCATGTCAAGTGGCCCAATCCTAAAAGGTTCTGAGAGCTGCAAATAAGTGCTCAAAATTTCAGTTAGAAACTAAACCTGAAGTGTATGTCCCATCCAATTTCATGATCTTTCTTAATTTTGAATGTTAACTTAGCTGAATTTTGGCTAATACAGTAAGAAAGAATTAATGGTTTCTGCTTTTGGGGGGGAGGTGGTGCATATATATATATATATATATATATAAAAAAATGTGTGTGTGCATGTGAACTGGAAAATAATTCCTCATTTCTATTGTGTATGACATTATGGATGTAAGGATCGGGAATGTTTTCTTATGAGGCCTGTATATACAAATAGATTTGGTAAAATTAGATTTTTATAAAATGTCATAGGCCTTTTAGTCACAGAACTGTGCTGAGGAGGAATCACTCATGTCCATTAGATGTTTCAAGGCTAAAGATTGATATTAGAATCTCACCAGGATAAACACCCAAGCCAAAAGCAGGTTTCTTTTAACTTTGATCAGAATCAAGATCTAAATCTTCCCAAGAAATTCCAGAGTCCAGATTTGATGTTCTCATACTATTATGTAGCAAGATAATTATATTGGAAGTGTGGTTTTCTATGTAGGAGTATATCCTGAACAAACAAGGAAGACTGATAGAAAACAGGAATACCAGAATGCTAAAACAAAATAACATCAATTATGTCTTTTATCAACACAGTTTGAAGCTTGATACCTTGGAAGACTCATGTTTTGCTCTAAATTTAGAACCAATGTCACTATGAACTGAAAAAATAGCATGTTCTATTCTCTTCAGAGAACCCAGTTGAGTCCCTAAATGTAATGAATTAATCAACTTAAAAGGTGCCTTATGTCAAATTATTGGCTCCAGAGTGTTAGAGATTTAAGCATCACCAGATGTGTTGTCCAGCTACTACTACACACTGCAATGATGTCGTACACAGTTACTGATTCTTTCCAAGTCAAGTCCCCTACTCTTTGTCATAAGTTACGGCAGTCACTTACAGGGATTTTACACAGTACCTCACTGTCCAAAGGACTTGAAAATATAAAGGAAAAGAAAGGACAGATCAATTCCAGGAAAAGTTCACATTCCTTGTTACAATTAGCATTGAATATTAAAGATAATGTCAATGTGCAGGATTTAAAGAAAAACAATCCAGGATATGCCTTATGTACTGTAGCATATGCTAGACTAATGCCACAGGACAAAACTGATAAGGTCTTACAAAATGTCACTTCACGCTGAATTTTATTTACTCTTGTTGGCAATTATGCATGTAAAAATAGGTTATTTAGACAATAAGGATTTCTAAAGATGTGTCATATGTCATGGTTAAATATGCTAAATGTCACATTAAAGTTGACATGGCTATGGCTCAAGGCAAAAACACTGTCAAGCTGCCTATGACCCAGATGTGGTATATGTCATCAAGCTGATTGTTTCTGTTTGACTGTGGTTTATCGTGCATAATATTGCGTATCAAATGTCCTGCAAAAGTGCTGCTTGCCATGAGAGAATTTTTCCTCCCCTTTTGGTATTCAGTTGTAGTTAAGTCTTGTTACAGCTGCTGAAAGACATTGAGGATATGTTTCAGTTAATGCTAGCTTCCCTTTCATTGGGAAATATGTATATATACATACATATATTTATATATATATATGAGAAAAATAGAAGTAAATAAACCGGATTAAAATGAAATTACTGTGGAGGCATACTCCTCAGAGGAAATCAATAGCACTACACTGTGTAACCTTACTATAGTATGCAGACTTTGTGGAGAAGTTATGAATGTGTGGGAAAGCTAAGATTTTTCCACTAACGTCTTGTTAGACTGCTCATGGATCAGCTGAAAGTGCTCTTTTGATGACATTTTTCACCCCCAGGCATTGGCTTTGTCCTTTTATTAGTGGAGAGAATCAGTGCTTTTAAGAAATAAGTTTAAAGAAGCTTCAGTAGCAGTTGACTCAGAAGACTACCTCTGGAGCAAACCATTTTGAGTGGTGATTTATAATATTTTAATTATCCTTAATATATGGCTTTTTAACACAGCTGGACCCGCATTGCTGTTGTACTGGGAATCTGTACTTGCTGGCAGATAGCACATTATTTTTTGCCAGACAGATTTCTATCACCACTCATAACTTTTTCTTCCATTAAGTAGGATATTTATAAACACTGTTTCAAGCATGCATTTGCAGCATAAGTTATCACCAATTAAATCCTCTAGGAGCCATTCCAGTTCATCCTAGAAAATAAGCATTTTTCATGTTTTTATTGTAGCTCTAGAAATTAATGATAAAAATAGTAAAAAGGCTTGATTTGGACTGGAGAGAGCCTTTGAATAATGGTTGGTGTTACTGCCAGAGAAGACCCAAGAAGGATTTTTAATATTATGTCATAAAATGCCTTTCTGGTTTCCACAGAAAGCTAATGTGATTTTTAACTAGATTCAGAACACTTACCTTCTCATAGCAGATCAGCTCTAATTACGGCACTTCAAAGACAGCGGAACAGAACCAGGTCTCTGTCTTCTCCTAACAAGGAGGCCCTTTCGCTCAGCTGGGTGAAGAGCAGAGGGTATACTCTCTTTTCTGTTACTGCTGTAATGACTCTGAAAGAGCTTTATGGGGTTTTTGCACACTTTCATTGTTGTGTTAGGCTGAGCTACAGTCTATTCCCTCCTGCCTAGGGCAAAACCAAGACTACCAAGTGATATAACCAGCACTCATTGAGAAAGCTTTGATGGAGCCATTTGGCATCAGAAGACAACTGCTTCCTGTAATCATGACCCCTGCAACCATAATTTCTTTCACTAAAACAGAAATGGGCCCTGACAAATATCAAAATGAATGCATTATAGTTACAGAATGAAATGTTTAACATTAAATGCCTTTTTGCCTAAGTAGGAGGTAGAGGTAATTACCCATATTGCACATTGTAATGGAAACTATCTTTTATTAGTTTGTCTTCCCCTGCCCCCACCACATGAGGAATTTCAAATTTTGGAGCATTTGTTCCAAACTGGAACCAAAAAGAAAGGTTGAAATCAAATGGTCTTTCACAAAACAGATTTTCCATCCTCAATACATTGAGTGCTCTGCAGACAACTGGGAATGATAGCTTAGTTCTGGTTTCTCTCTTCAACTGACAAGGCAGAAAGGGGAAGCACAAGCTCTATTTAGTCCCCTGGGGAGTGTATTTAGAGCTCAGAGGTTGCCATGATGGCCTGTGAGGAGAACAGAAGGACGTGGCTATCAACTTGACGCACTGGCAGTGCTGGTGTCACAAGCCTCACAGCTTTCAGTGCTAGGTAAGCATTAAGACCTGTAGAGTAACTAATCTCTCCATATGGATGTAGGGGAATGGAGATACTACTTGTGTATTTTTCTGCCGTTAGGATCAGACACAATTTGACAGCATGTAGAAAAAAGCATTTTTATTCATGTCTTGAATACTTCCGACATACTTAATTTCTTGTCCTAGAATAAATGAAATGCACTGCTCGAGTTAGTATCAAGGTGTCCCATGCAACTCTATGGCCAAAAGCTCCAAATTTCCAACATATTCCCTTCCAGATCTGTAATGAGTAATTCACTTGTTCCATACAGTTTAGGTGCCTCAGCAGTTCCATATCCCTGGAGAACTGTAAAGACAAGTAGGTGGGAGGAAACTTCTCCACTTCTGACCCCATCCCACCATTAGCACTCCCCAAATATATACAGAGGCTAACAAAAAAGGCACACTCCCACACATTTTTAGCACATTACCAAGTTTTACAACACAGAGCATGCAAGTCCAAACTTGCTAAACACATGTTTTGTAATTGCCAGTGAAGAAGTGTCTTATTCATGCTCTTTTTACATTTTTGGAGGCAGTGGAAGATACAGAGTAATTCTTACATTACTCTTCTTCTTTGAAGTACAATGTGAGCCACAGACCTAATGCATCCATAAGGAAGGCATTGAAGTAAGAAAACAATGTAAATTGTAAATCTGGAAACTGCTTTTCTGACAAAATGAGCAGGGCTCTAAAGTTAGGCTGTTACTAATGACTTCATGTGAATTATATGGCTATAGCTGAGATTAGGATTTGGCACTTCTGGGGCTGAAATTCATGAGTTAAACTAACAGAAGATTGCATAATAAAAAAGAACCCAGCTGATTTTACTTCTGTATAGGTTCCCCAACTCTAAAAAAAATAGTTCAGCTGACATAATTGGATGATTTTTTGCCTTGTGTAAAAATCACAGAAGAGGTTAGCTGGTTTTGATAAAATAGAATCTGCCTCCTAGGGGGAAATTAAATTATACTTGACAGCTGAGAAGTTTCCACATGACAAAAAAGCAAGAATCAAAGCAAGCTACAGGATTCCAGATCTCTTCCAAAAGCTTTTTTGTCTGATTCATACCAAGCAGAGGTTGGAATCTTAGCTTATTTCTGAACACCTACTATAACCCGTCTTCACACAGACTGCTCCAACCCACTGCTGCTCTTTCTCCCTTGAACCAAGCATCTGTGCCTGTGCTTATGCCAACATGCAGTTTCTTCATCTCTTTTTGATCTCTGAGCATGATCGAACTCAGACCAGCTGTGTGAGTTCAGTCCTTGATGGGTCCTTGTTTCTCGTCGTGACTTGGTGCTCTGGGTCGCTTTTCCTGACACAGATAAAATCCACGTCTTTGCATGTCTCTGTCAGATTTTAGTCACAAAGTCAGTAGTGTTTACTGTGATGATAGGTAAGAAGACTTAGAAGATGGAGAAGGAAATAAAGGTACAGCATTGTCAGAGGATAGAACTAATGGCTAACTACTGGTTAAGGCCAAGAAGCAGCAAATATATACATTCAAGTCCCATCCTTAGTGTCTGCCCAGACAGAGCATTGCCAAGACATACATATACAAATACATTTATTATTTGTTTCTAGTGATGAAATCTGGGTTACTGAATTAAGCACTGTATAAATGGAGTAACAAATTTCTCATAAAAAAAAGATCATTCTGTGGTTAGCAATTATAGAAAGAAAGTAGAGAGGTAAACAAGAAACAAAGAAAACAAGGGACAAAGTTGAAGAGAGATGCTCGAAGGAAAACATCAGTATAAAAGCTGAGGGAACCCAAAGGTTTTTATTCTGTCTATTTTTTTACAGGATGCAACTGCAGTTCTGTAGATCTAATCTGAAATTTACTGTTATCAGTGGAATTAGACTCACTGAGGTTGGCCTTAGAAAAAGACATTTTGATTTTGGTTCTTCTGTTAAGATCGCTTCTTGTTCCATTTTCCCAGCTTGTGTTGTGCTTAAAACAAAGCTGGCTGAGAGGTCTTCTATAGTGTATTCTTGCTGGAAAATGCCATTTCTTCTAAATCAGCTCTTTTTATGAGAAGGAACAAGCTTCAACTTGACACTATGCTCTTGGCTATACTATTCTTGAAGGCATTTCATGTTTTATTAATAGTAATTCATACAGACTGGGGAGAGAACACTGATTGAAGCAATTGCCTCATGTTCACCTCCCTGATCTGCTGCTGTCAGCGCTGAGGTGAATGCTCTGACTAGCCAGCAATACTGGGAAGGGCTCTCTCCATCTCTGTTCCAGAATAAACATCCTCTCACTAATTTTTTTCAAAATCTTTGAAAAGTCTTGATGGTATCCCAAAGTTTGTATGCCTTCTTCCATTCTAGTTGCACTCTTGCTCAGATTAAAAAAAAAAAAAAAAGGAAAGGTGCTTTCCATGCCACCTGTGCTCTCCCTTGCTGACAGACTGCTGTCTATGGCACACTCCTCTGCAAGCTCCTATTGCTTCCAATAGCTAGTTGTGGGACTCAGGCTGCCACATTTTTAGGCTTTTGAAAATTTCTGAGTGAGGTTTCACCTCCAAGTCCTGCTTCTTACATATATTTTGAGATGAGTTATTTTACATACAAAGCCATGACAGTACATAAAACATCCCTAGCAATCTGAATCAGTGATTAAATGTGTATTTTCCATCTTTCAGTCACTACCATGTTAATGCAATATTCTGGTATTAGGCTGACCAAGCAATTTGACTTTGCAGTCATGCCCAGCACAATTTAAGCACAAATAGGGAGCTGTCTATGGGATAGAAATTCAAAAGGTTTCTCCTTAAACCTTATCTATAATAAAAATAGAAATAGAAATAAAAATAAAAATAATAATAGTAATACAACACTGCATTAAGGTTACAAAAGTTAACACATTTGAACTGAAATGCTCATAGTCCTTCCTTGTTTATTGTTTTCTTAAAATTGCCCAAGATTCTGCACTTGTTAAATGGCTTCCAGTATGAAGTATAAGCTAGGAAAAATAATTACAGATTTTAACAAGAACTGTTAGACAGCCCTCTGCGCTCTATTTGTCTCGCTGCAGAACAAGGGTCCCAGCTTCCTACGAATGCAGCTTACATATATTGTAAAAAAGCTAGCTCATGTCAATTCAATGTCTATGGAGTTTTTAGTCTGTCCTTTCTTTCCATCAAAAGATATAGATAGGGTATTTGGGGAGAAGTAACCTCTTCTGGTAGCAGCTGGTCATCTGTCTGTGTCGCAGCAATGCTCTTAGGAGATTTTACATAGAAGTTGTCACCCATTGATTCTATCTGTAATACTGCAAAGATTAGATGGTGTTTCATGGTTTGGAATCTAAACCAGAGCAGCCCATTTATTTAACTGTATGAAGAGACTTTTTTTCACACTTTTTGAACTAGGTATAAGAGTAAGAAATGGTAAAGAGTTCAGAAATGATGGCTTAAAACACTTTGCCCCCAAACAGCTCTTGTTTTACTCTAGTATTTCCTCTCCAGCCATGCTTTTACGTCCTCTTAAGCTTATAGACTCTGAAGGAAATAGTTTGTGGGAAAAATATTTCTTAGCAGTGATGATGGGCTACAAAACAGAATCCTTTTTTGAACTGCCTTGAGGAGGGGAAAAAGTAAGAGAAGCATATGCAATTTTGCATAATCTTAAAAAAAATAAAATCAGGTAATTTGAAGGTAAGCCAATGTGGGTTTTGACTCTTTGATTCTGTTATGTATATGTAAATAGGTCTTTATGTTTCTTGCTGGTTGCTAAATTTAATCTAAATGCACAGGTGTCTTTTTATTAATTTTTTCCATTCTTAAGAGAAATGATGTGGTACAAACCACAACAAACTGTACAAAACCCCAGCAGGAAGGCCAGTTCTTCAGAAATGCCAGTAATTGCAGAGCAGATAGCATAACACGCAAATGATTTTGCGAATTTCAGCCACATGCCAGATTTTGGGGCCTTTCAAAGAGAAATTAGTAGCCCTTCAAACTGTAGGCAAGGCTTTGCTCCTCAGATGGTAACTGAGGTTCTTTTCTTCCAATAGATCTTGTCCCAGTCTTGGTGGATAACCTCACCATCACCTGTTTCCTTAGACAGGGTTTCTTCCTTTTCTAAAAGTACACGATAGCTATTAGGGTATACACCATAACAGCTTCAAGCAAGTGTTGCTTATAAATCAGAAATCCCAGCCTGTAGCAAATACAAGTAGAAAGAAGTGTTGGTTTTGCAGTCAGGTTTTGGTAAGCAATTCAGAAGTCTACTGCATGAAAGAAAACCATGATTTCCTTTTCTTCTCCTCCTCCCCAACATTTGTTCTAGCCATAGATTTTCAGAGGTAGAGCTGTTAGTTTTTGCAGCAGAACAAGGCCTCAATTTTTTTATAACAATCTCTGTGGAGACCAGTCAGGCAGGGATTGGAGGTTATAAAGCTACCACGAGACTCAGCTGGGATAGAGAACTTCCAGGAAATTTTTGGATTAGATGTGAGGAGTGGAATTTCATTTGTCAGTTCTGGAAGAAATGAAGCTGAAATTGAAAACCAGAGGAATGGGAGACATCAACCCAGTGCAGGGTGATGTCAACACCTTCAGCCTGGAAGAAAAGCCAGCAGAGTGGAGGCAAGCTAACCTGTAAAGGCTATCATGTCTTCTGTCAGTGGTAGAGCTTTCCTTGGGATGAGTAGGAATTGCCAGGTTTTTGAGCACAGCAGCCTGTATGTCATTTACTAATAAAGGGAAAGGCAAACTCTCTGTGCAACTGAAAGCTGTTGTGTGACCTTAAGACCAGGTCTGCTAATGTCTTATCAAGTTGGCGGCTATTGTGAATAACAAGAGGCACAAATGGTGAGTGTGCGAAACACCAGCCTTTGGGAAACCTTGCCACAGATTCTTTGTGTGCAGAACTGAGGAGATTTCAACTCATGGTTTCAGTTCGTTGTTGTCTGCTGATATGCATGAGCAACTGCCACCAGTTTCAATAGCACTTGCATGCATTTAACTGCAGGGGAATGCCTGTTCCCTCCCTGCTGAGCTACAGCCCTGGGCTGCGCAGGAGTCAGGGTCATAAGGAAAGGTTGTCTGAAATCTGCAGCCTAACTTTAGGACTGGTATCAAAACTAATATCCATCTTTGTTTAGAAATAGTTATCCAGCCATTTTTATTGAGAAATCAGCCTGTAAAGCTATCCGTCTGATCCTGAAAGACGTGTATCGATCCCACCTCCTTCCTCCCATCTCTTCTTTATGCTCCTGATAGCCACTGTCATGTTATATTTTCCAGGTACCAGCCCCAGGTTACAGGTATGCTTCAGTGACTATGGACTAGCCTACAAGAACTGGCAATACTGAGTATAACCAGCTCCCCCCTGGCTACTAACCAGCTATGCGCAACCGAGCAGCTTCTCTGATCACCAGCCAATGGCCTCATGATGTTTGGCCAGGCTAAGCCAGAAGCATGTTCCATATTACTACCTTCTGAAAACTTCAAGCTTGGCTGTAGGCATCTACACTTGCATGAAGATCGCTGCTGCCATAATATTTTGACAACAGTAAAAACAAAATAGGGAGGCATCAGACACCAGGCACAGTGTGCCCACTCTGCCAACTGCAGGTCAAAGTCAGTGCTAAATGAAGCATGGCCTATGCTTCGAACATGGTGCAGAGCTAGCCATGGAGGCAAGAAAGGCATGGAGAGAAAATAAGACCTTGTTGAATGAACTCAAATCAAAACGGAAAGCCAGACCGTGAGGTCTGTGTCTTTCTCATTACAACATCATATGCAACATCATAAATAATATACAACATCATAAAGGATAGAAAGGAAATACCAGATGGAATATATTAAGAGAAGGTGCTTAAACTGTAAAATGGTCATCGCGCAGCCTATTTGAAGCAAGGAGGCCATGCTTTTTACCTCCTCTAAAGTATATATAATTCTAGGGAGGTAAATTGAGCTACCCTGACTCACAGCAGAGTGAAAACCAGAAGAATTAGGTTTAAGTCTTTTTTTCCTCATTCTATGCATTTGTTTTCTCCTTTTTTTTTTTTTTTTTGCCTTTTTCATGTTTATTGGTTGGAAAGGGGAAATTTACAGATAAGGAAGCCGTGCAGTCTTTTTCTTTTAACTTTACAATGTTTCCAACACAAACAATAAGCCATTTACTGCAGAAATGTTATTTCAGGGAAGATATTTCCTGTGAATTTCCATAACTTAATTTTATAATGTTGTATACTTTTCTGTCTCTGACTTCTATTTAGAAAAAAAAAAAAACAAAACAAAACAAAATAAGAGTTTGGGACCCTCAGTGAATTCCAAGAGAAAGGGTTTCATTTATCTGTCACATATTATGCTGATGACTGCAGACCTGCCTGGTTTTCAAAAATAACTGTCTCTTCTCAATTCTATTGAAAATTATGACTTAGGATCTTTTTACTTTGAAAGAAAAAATCATAACCTTTGTTACCACTTATTATTGGGTTTGGATTGTGTTTACCTGGATCTTACAAGCCACCAAAACAGCCACTGAGCAGAGCTGACATTCTCTTCCTCTCCCTTTTCTATAGGTATGAGGTTGTCAAGACACCGCAATGTTAATGACTTCATTTTCCCAACACGCTATAGGAGTATAAGTAGTTCTTTAAATTGCATCACAGGAAACTGAATTTTAAAGACATGACATGAATATTGGAGCCAAATTGACAGACAACTGATTTTCAAAGTTACTGACAAAGGGAGTTTGGGTTACTGAGCACCACTGGTGATCTATTCTATGGTGTTTCAAGGGAGTACTCAAAATTGATACACATTTTTAAAAGCTGAGACCATTTGGGCTATAATCTGTAAGTACTTTGGCTTGGCTATCAGACTTTCTCTACAACTGTAGTACCTTCATTGAGGTTTTTTTAACTGCATAGTTCTAATAGACGTTTACCATATACCTTACTACGAAACACTGTAGCAAATATTGACCTAACTCTACTTCCAAATGTAATCGTGTGTGACAGCTGCAGAGAAAAGAAACAATCCTGAAGAAGATACAGTTGCTTAACTATGGCTGCTTCAGCTTCCCCCCCCCCAATTCACGCTTCCCTTTTTAAGGTAGGAAACAAGGCTGTATGAACACTGTAGAAGTACCTGTAAAACTGCTCTAAGACAATGAAGGAGTGACTATAGTGCTAATAGAAAGACATTTTGACTGTTTCCAAGCTTTGATTTTTTTTTTTAAGATTTTTATCCAAAGCCTACTGCGCTCAGAGTAGCCCAGGCTGGCCTTTTAGCCTGAAGAATGACAGGGAAGTTTTAGATGCCTGTATAGGATCAGCCCAGCGGCATCCTTTGAAGTCTCTCTAGCAGAGCATATCTTTCCCCATACTGTCACCTGCGTAGCACAGTGGATTGAAACAGTGGCAGGTGAATAGCAAACGCAAAATTCACAAGCTGCAGCAGCAGCAGGTTGGGCAGCCCTTGGCCTCGTCAGCGTGCTCCTGCATCACCCTCTCTGCTAGGGAAGTACAATGTGTGCATAGCTCTTCGACCGTTGAACTGATCCAGGGTAAAAAACAACCCTCCCCAGAACCAGTGTTTGCTCTGACCGTGGCTCAATGTCCAGGTTTGGTGCAAGGTGGGAGCCTGCACAGGGAGCCGCACGCAGCGGGAGCTTGCACTAGAAGAAGGACGTGTGAAATGAGAGCCTCAGGTAGATAAATACCAAACAGGTGCTTGCTCACTTCCAGTCGGGATCATCCCAAACCTCTCACACTGCCAGTGCAGGCTGCACAGAGCATGGTGTCCTCACAAGGTGTCTGGTTAGGCACTTTGCACTGCGCTCACCGCATTATCACAGCGTTCAGTGCCAACAGCACCTCCAGCATTGCAGATTGCCTTCGCTGCAGGAGCCGCCAGAATAAAGGTGAAGAGATAATGTGAGGACCACAGCCAGATGCCTGGAGAGTGAGAGGGGAGAATAGTTCAGGTTGGTACCAAAGGGCAATTACATCTATGAAGTGCGACGTGAGTTGAGACGGAGTTAAGACACAGCTCGAATAAAATTATTGTGCTTTAGCATTCTTTGATTGACCTCTTACACTGGTGATAATGATAATAACAATTTAATATAATTACTAGAGTTTTGCCATTTTTTCATTTTATTAAAGGGTCAAAAATATTCAAATAAATTGAATCACTTGGAAGGAAAAATAGTATTCTAAAATTATACTTTTATTAATCTTCTGTCCTAAGAAAAAATACCCATAAGAGAATAGATTAATAGATAGATAGATAGATAGATAAAACCAGATTCAAGATCATGCAAGCAAAAGTAGGCCAAATGGACTCTTTCAATACAAGAAACTACACCTGCTAATCTAAATCTCCCTTCCTGCTCCCTCTCTATATTTTGGTTTGCTGCACTCTGAAGCCTTGTGAGACAGCTGTGTTCTGAAGACGGATGCCTCGGTGGTCTTACCGATGGTTCAGAATCTCCCAGTCTTTTCCTGTCCTGTAAATTCTGTGAATTTATATTCATATTTGGATGGTGTGTAAACCTTTCAAACACACTCTTCATTTGAGCTGAAAACTAAGTGGAGTGTGGGCTCTCCTCTTCTGCCTAATGAAATCCTCGAAATGAGGTGCTGAGTACTTTCTTTGCAACTAAGTACTTCTTAGGACCTACCATGACTGGCTTCTCAAAGTGAAAGTTTCATTAGCCACTAAGACCCAGACTGCCAAACAGCCCAGTGTAGGCACTTGCTGTGTCTGCTGCACCATTCAAAGAAATAAAATGGTCAAATATATTCATTCTGGTAAGCATCATTATTTATGACCTCCTTACAATGACAAAAGAGAAGGAATGCAATTTGTCCCAAAGTTCACTGACAAATATGAGAGGAAATATTTTTAAACTAGTGACAGATATGAAAGTACAGCATATTCCAGGTGAATGAGGAGTAGGCAAAATGTCTCCTCCTTTCAGATATGTTCCTACAAGTTCTTTTTTTTTTTTTTTAATTCATGCTGACAAGCGTACACTGAACCTAGCAGATAAATATTTTACTCAGATTTTATGCTGTCACTGACATGTTTGCACAGCAAGAATCAAGTCTGCTCCTCCCTTTCAGGGGCATGCCAAAGCATGTGCCAGCCTACACAGCTCTGCTCTTCAGGGGGCAGACTTTTCTCGGATGGCTATCCCTGGCAGGTACAGCAGGGCAGAGCTGCAGCTAATAGCTAATTACTTGCCAATTCTGTAGTGTAAGAAGTCAAATGCAACCAGTACAAAGGGGCAGCTGCCTCTATGATAGTGGCATTTTGGTATTCAACAGCCCGCCAATGGGAAAATGACTCTGGCTGCAGGAACTGGGTAAGTAGGTTCCTCCTGCCCAGAGCCTTTGCTGCGTTAGCAGGGCTGGGCACAGGCTCTGGCCTCACAGGAGTTTTACCAATAATGTTATTAACCATAGCTGCATTTTACCAAGCCAAAAAGAGGATTTACATGAATTATTACTCAATGCTGAACAATTTTCTGAATCAATCACAAGTTTCAGGGCTTGGTACAGCAGTTGCTAGTTACTGGATAACATTTTAAAACACGCTAGGCTGCTGTTCACATGAGATTTTATAGCAATTTCATCTAGAAATGTGATACTGTGAGTTTAATATCAAAGGTACAAATAGGAGATTAGGGTACAGGGACTCCTCAGTTATGTTAAGTTACTCTTTGCCATTTTACTGTAGTAAAATAACCTGCAGTGAGTTTTGTTCAGATGACCAGCTGATGCAACAACAGTAGGAAAAGACTTTTGGTAAGCACCCCTGGGTATCGCTGCCTGCAGAACTTTTGTGCTTTTCTATTTAGAATAGCAGCACCTTCAGCTATTGGTGCCAGGTACTTTTTACCCTTTTATTAGCTCTTCTCTCTTCCCCTCAGCTTCTTTCACACACCTTTGGTAACTGAACACAAGAAGCGCAGTTCCCAAGAGACCAGTGGCATGATAATAATCAGCTCTTTATTAAGATGAGACAAAGCTAGAAGATGGAGTCAGTTACTGGCACTGAGCTGTTAGTACAAGGCACTGCTAAACCACATCTGCTTAATCCAGAGAGCTTCCAGTCAAACAAAAAGCAGGTTCATGTGCTGCTGATGCAGAGAGAGATGAATCACAAATGTTGCTGGCAAGCTTTTCTTTACCTTGGCACAGCCCAAGAGATGTCCAAATTATGAAATAATTGGAAGCTAATTTTCTTTGAAGAAAAGAAAATTGTCAGGGAGAGTGTTGTGTTGGAGAATGGAAGTAATGCGGTGCTTTGCTTCAGGTGTTGCATGTGCAGTCAGTGTTGCATCGTCCTCAGAGTGCTGGAGAATGACAAATTCACCAGGCAATAATCAGCAGGGTGGTAATATCTGGTGTCTTGAGTGGATGGGATCAAGGGAATGCTGATTTCTCCACTGTGGTGGGCAGCGGGGAACACTCTAGTAACAACAGCAGACTATTGCCCAGTCTATTGATAGTCCCACTATAGACTATCAGACAGTTCACTGGAAGATCAAGCCCTACACAGGATTAGCATAAACAGTATAAACTCCAGCTTTGCAAATGCACAGATAAATATGATTAGAGCTGCTTTGCAATGGTAATGCTTTTTTTTCCTACTCTCAGTGATTTGCTTCCTCAGATTTGTTTTGGTTCTAGCTTGACATCAGGATCTTTCAAACCATTCTTTTAGGCACTTAGTATGGGAAGATTTTTCAAAGGATTTTGCATTTAAAGCTTGAAATCAATGGGAGACAAACATTTGTGATGCCACTCAGAATCAAATTGAAATGCTTTAATATAGTGCTACAAATTCCAAAGAGCGGCTGCACTTTCACAAAGTATTTTGGGGGGGGGGGGGGGTAATTGATTTTGAAGAATAAAAAACCTCCGCCATTTATTTTAAGTGTCACCTTCAATGTCTGTACATTTATTGATATTTTCCCTGAAGAAAAGTATTTTTTACATTTTTTTGAGTGACACAAACTGCAAGCTAGACATGATACTTTTGCATGTATTTCTAACATTGGCATCTGAAAATTATTTATATGTATTTATGTATGAATTTATATGCACATGACCAAAGAGCTACATTAAAATGGCAGTCACAAGCAGAATGGCAGACACTTTGGCACTGTCTGTGAATCATTCTGGCTTATTAAGGAAATTGTTCAAAAAAGGGGAAGTAGCCTAATAAGTCAAAGGCTTGTTGTCTCTCAAACAATATTTGTAAATATATATTTAACATGGGATCTTTTCTGGTTTGTGTTATCACCACATATATTCCTCCTCCTCTCTAGAATTACCTTTTTTCCAATTTGGGATCCCAAGCAGCTGTCCCTGAGCAACAGAAATCACTCCCAAAACATCAGGTCTTGCATCAGTTTACTTACTTTACTTACTCAGTTTATATAATAGCTTCTGTAAAATTTCAAGGAACATACTTACCTGTGAATTGCTCCATAAACTGTGTCCACACAGAAAAATCTTTCCTTTGAGTCCCTATCATTGTGCAGCTATATCAAACACAATGATGACAGGAGCTCTAGAGGGTACAGTGAACCAATGTTTCAGGTTGTTCGGGAAGATGTATTGGTAATAGGTGAATAAATAAATGAAAAAGCAGCCCTTGGTGAGATTTCCACACACATTCATTCTGGCTGCTGCCAGCACAACAGGAGCTGTGCTTCTGCTCAAAAATTGTCTCTCCTCTCGTTTGGCCAGGGAGAGACCATTCGCAACTCACATCAGAGGCCCCTGAAGCTCCCTCCTTCTCACCTCAGTAGCCCTGGGAGGCTGTCACGATACAGCTCCAGTAAACTTGGCTCTAGCAAGAGCTCACATGTAAAGACATGACTCTATGCACTAATTTTCAGTTAAAATGTTTAACAAAAATAACACTTTTCCAATTTTTGTTTTTCATTCTGCAAAAGATTGTGGGCCAAACAAACCTTTAATAACTCTAAATAAATGTTCTTTCCTTCTGGAGCTGACATGACAATATGTTATCAGTATGCTTGTATTTTCTTTATGCTAGCTGTTGATTTGAAGGCAGGAGGGGAAAGATGCTATGAAGAGAAGCGTCTCAGATGTGTTTTAACTCCTCCTTTTTTAGACTTAGAGCACACATCTCTCTACTGCAGAACTTAATTCCTTCACATAATGTAGAGACTTTCAGGAACTCTTTACCAGATTGCGTTGCTGATAAAAGCATGTCAATACCACAGCCCACAGGTCTCTGCACCCATGCAGTCTACTCTTTCACTGTCATTTTCGCCTATGCGTAACACACGATGGGGAGATACAGAGAAAGTGACTGAAGTTTTCAGAGGGACCTAGATTATTATTACATCAATGTCTCAGTAATGAAGGCTGGGCTGAAGCTTATAATAAGTTAATTCAGGAGCCTTAGTCTCTGAACATGGCCTCAATGCAGATCATTTTCCTTCATTGTTGTATTCCAGCCATTTTGCTTACTGTTAATTAAAGAGCAGCGGTATTGGCCATACAGTCATAGAGCCATCCCTGACCAACCATAATTCTTTCCCTTGACCTCTGAAGAAAATCTTGAAGGTTCAGCCTCTCTGCTCTCAAACTTCATTCGCACCGACGTTTTGCTCACTAGTGATGAAGTCTCCATATCACAATCTCCAGCCAACCTCCAAAGATCAGCATCATCAGAGTGAATCACTAGACCACACACTACAGAAGAAACTGTGGAGTGAGTCCTGATTTAGTGGTTCCACTCCCTGCACATACCAAGGGAATTAAAAAAAAAAAGATATTGCCATACAGTCCTGTCAACTAACAGTAAGAGATTAAAAGCTAGTCTTTTTTCCCTCGCTGAGGAGAAAAAGCTTAGAAATCTGAACAAAACACCACCAAACAGGCAAAAGGTTAAATACATTAAACAAAATTCTGAATTCTAACCCACAGCTCCTGTGTGATAAAGCTCAAGAGACTGTTTTAACATGTGTCAGACATTGTTGAGCTTCTGGAGTGGTGACCATTATGGTACTGTACTGTACTGTACTGTACTGTACTCTGCCACACCATCCCATCCCTCAGCTATCTCTGCCTTAACCACATCTGCAAGAAAAGACCACTTTTTATTTATGAAGTTGTTTATGCCAGCTACCAGTGCCAGCTGGAATCTCCCCAGGGCAATTATGATTTCTCCTTTATGTCACCTGTAACCAGTAGGGCATACAGGTGTAATTCAGTACAGGACTCTCAGACCTGGATCCAGCCAGGCATTCAATATTGAAGTGAACTTTTGACTTTAATTGGGAAAGTTAAGCAAGTACTGGCTTCCAGTGAGTAAAAACTCCTCCAGTATTTTGTATTGAAACACACTAGCCCAAGCACATCAGAAACGGAAACATTTCTGCCGTATCATTTGTGCCAACATGTTTCAAACCAGCCTTGCAGAAAACTGCCACAACAACAACAACAGGAAATGACAGCCCGCTGTCTACCCTTCACCAGATTTTTAAGACTTCAATATATCTACAGTGAACCAAAGTGGTCACTCAGCCCCCTTTGCCAGACATGCCAAACACAAAGCATTTCCAAATACACACACAGGTTAGTTTATGAACATAAGAACCATAAGGTAATCTAATGTGGGATTTCAAACTGCCAGCAAGAAACAAGTGGTAAGAAATCATGATTCAAAATGCCATGAATCTAGCCCAGACTGCAATTGAAACAGAGACTTTGGTAGTTTTCAGTAAAGCTGTGCAGAACGTGTATTCCTCTTTCTGTTTTCCTGTAACATGAGCAGCCACAGCATTGCACCGTTGCTTTTCCGTCTTCTTCTGTTGTTAGCAGTGCTCTGCACAAAAGATGACCAGGGTGTGATCCATCAGCCTTGGAGGTGAGTAGTTGTCCTAGTTTCATCTGGGATAGAGTTAACTGTCTTCCTAGTAGCTGGTACGGTGCTATGTTTTGAGTTCAGTATGCGAAGAATGTTGATAACACTGATGTTTTCAGTTGTTGCTCAGTAGTGTTTAGTCTCAAGTCAAGGATTTTTCAGCTTCTCAAGCCCAGCCAGCGAGAAAGCTGGAGGGGCACAAGAAGTTGGCACAGGACACAGCCAGGGCACCTGACCCAAAGTGGCCAAATGGGTATTCCATACCGTGTGACATCACATATAGTATAGGAACTGGGGGAGTGGGGGCGGGGGGAATCGCTGCTCGGGGCCTAACTGGGTGTCGATTGGCAGGTGGTGAGCAACTGCATTGCGCATCATTTGTACATTCCAATCCTTTTATTATTGCTGTTGTCATTTTATTAGTGTTATCATTATCATTACTAGTTTCTTCTTTTCTGTTCTATTAAACCGTTCTTATCTCAACCCATGAGTTTTACTTCTTTTCCCGATTTTCTCCCCTATCCCACTGGGGGGGGGGGGGGGCGAGTGAGCGGCTGCGTGGTGCTTAGTTGCTGGCTGGGGTTAAACCACGACAGTAGTAAATCCAGTGAATCCAACATCTCTTAAATCAGATCTTTAACAAACAAACCTGGCAGAAAAATGGCTTAGAAACGTGATACGATGGTATAAAAGATACCATAGCAGCACTTTTTTCTTTCTTTCTTTTTTCTTGTTTGGGCAGAGGCCGATCTGTGTGCCAAAGGCCCCTTTCTGTGCAGAAGCCCCCAAGATGATCTGGCTGTAAGCTAACAACCTGATTGCAAAAGGAAGTTTTATATTCCCCTTTTAACTAAATTGAAAGACTGCACACATTTTCCACCATGGTTTGTTCATGATGTAAATGACAGCTTAAGCATTGTTCTTTGTTGAAAATAGTCCAGCTGCCCATAATCTGGCATTGATTTTCAGTGCATGTTTTGCAACTTTCAAATACATTCTTGGCAAGAAAGTTAGAAATTTTAGCCTATGATATTAAAATCTGTAACTGGACTTGAGTGTGGAAACATTTTTCCAAGTCTTCAGTCTGCTCCATTTTAGGAAGCTCCAGTTTGGTCCTGTATGCATGAGAATGTTGCACTTGAGCCATCAGCAGGTGTAAAGTGCACCACGGCTCCATCAGCATCGTTTTTCTGAAGCCATTTCTGAACAACAGGAGAGCCTGTGGCTTGCTGTGGCAGCACACATCTTTGAATTTGCCCTCCCAGTTTATGAATAAATTATCACGTCATGTAGTTTGGAATTCTGCATGGTTCTTTGTTAACACACTGTAAAATATTTGCAATTCTTAAAATATCTAACCCTCAATTTTATCATTCAGTGCAATCTCTTCATACTTACACGTAATTGATAAAATTAAAACACAAAAGCAAAAAGAAAAGCACTTCTCTGCTGCTAATGATGACTAAAGTTGTTAATACTCTGAATGCAAGTGTACAATTTAGACTTTCCTGAATTACAACCATTAAGGTTTTAAGTGGCAGACTTATCTCTTCACTGATGTTGAAGTTAGCATGGTTTTCAGACATTCAGTGTAAATTATGGCTTATTTAAACAGTATCCTTCATTTATAGCTGTGAATAATAAAGATTCAGGGTGACATACACCACTACACCGAATTACACTGCTGTAAGAAAAATAAACTAAGAATATATCTGAAAATCATTGTGCTATAATACTATCCCATTTCCCTCCCCCAAGACACTTAAAATGCTAGGCTGAATTCTAGAAGAATGAATTTGTTTACAGAGAGTTTGGACATAATAAAGTTCAAAGATCCAACAAGAGTCCTGAAAAATCTCAGACAAGGTATTGTATTTCTGGTTCAAACACAATGCTGGTATGATGTGTCAGTCTTTTCATAAAAAACTCTACTTGTGTATATCTTATTGAAAAGCCACTACACTGTAATACCAAAAAGAGAGTAGCTATTAAAATTGGAGCCTTTGCAAGTGTTGTATGGCAGTTATGATGGAAATAACCATTAAATTCTGGCCCAATAGGTGCAATATTATTACTCTTTTGAAGCAGCAAATAAAGGCAGCCTGCCCTGACAGCAGTGGAAGGGGAAGAGGCAAGGTTTGCCCATCAGCACATCATTAATTTAGATTTTTCTTTAGTCTGTAAATGAACATTCACGAGCTTTTCTGACCCAGAGGTGGCTGATACTAACTGAAAGATTTCTGTTGACTTCATTAAGCTTTACATTTAGCCCTTAAGAAAGAGCGAGTTTTGCCAGAAGTTGAGAACCTTGTTGGTTTTTTTCCTCTCTCTTGCTCTCTCTCCAAAGTTCAGCTCTGCAGCAACTGCCTGAAATAGACTGAAAGCCTGAGTTCAGTTTCCAGTTGACGCAATTTTTGGTTTGAATGGATTTCCACCAGATAACTGTCCCACCATCCCTTTCTACAATAGCTTTGTTGCAGTATTGCCTCATTTGATCTCATGGTCAAAGTGCATATGGCTTCATTCAATAAACGTAAACTGCCAGGGATGAAGGACATCTTTGGATACCTCCTGGTGTCAAACCAGAGCAAGGCTCGGTCTCAAGCTCTCTGGTCATAAGCACTACCTGCATGTTGACTCGCACACTAGCATGGACCTGGAGTGGGGCAGCTGGCTCCTGAGGCAAAGAGCTCAGACATGGGAAGACTTGGGAGCCCTCATTCCACTCCTGCTCTCACAGACACTATAAAAGGGCCTGTGCAGCCTGGCCCAGGGGGCTTGGCCCCACGCTTGGGCACTCTTGCCAAAAGCAGTGTCTCACCATGCAAGGGACTGAAATTTGTGCTGGGTGGGTGATATTAAAAATGCAGGCCTTCTCCACCATGGACCAATGTCAAGAAATACCTCACCCTCAGTCGGACACGACCTCAAAAGATTGTTGTTTAATTTTACTTCCATCATGAGATGGACTGGAAATTTAGGTTATGAAATGTTCACGATGTTAAATGAGGTTTCTTTTTGGGCTAGCTGCATAATGGGAAAACAAGGATAATTTAGCATTTACAAAAAAGCTCGTCAAGTTTTGTTTCCTTCTACCAACACTAGCCAGGAAGGTTTGGATCTTGCTTGCATGCAGAGTCTGGGGAGAAAGGAGGATGGAAAGGTTACATGTTTGGCCTCTCTTTCTCACCATGCTGAAAATCAGTAATGGATCACTTAGACAATTTCCTTCTCTTTGAAACTATTGTACTCTGCCAGGCAGATGTACAATATTAGTGCAAGCACCGAGAAATATGATAATAACCCCATGGGATTCTATATGTTTCATGAGCTTTATGGATGCTTTCCCATAAATACCAGATAGACAGTTGAATTCTAAATTGATTGTGCACGTTGGTTTTAACTTACTCCCTCCTACTTCACTCCATTCATCTCCTACTTCTGTGGCTCTCTAAAGTCTGTTCAACAACTTCTGTTCTATTGCCGTATTTCTCCTCTACACTCTTTGTGCTTAATTGGATTACTGTTTTTTTCAAGCATTTGAATATTTTTCCTGTTCTCTTTTTTCACCCTGTTATAATTGCCTAGATTTGATTTCATTCTAATAGTTCATGTAGCATTTGATTTCCTAGCTGGTAGTTTTCTTTGCATCTCTCTGTTTCTTCTCTTCCCTCAACTCATTCAACACTGCACATTCCTCCAAAGGCTGATTCCTCATTCTGAGTTGTATTCCAATATCTTTTCTCCTTTATCACTGCCCTATCACAATGTGTGCAATAGTTTCCAAGTGACTCTCAGAAGTTGTAAAGAGGTACCTTTCCTTCAAAATTACATCACATCTGTATTTGAACTTCCACAGAGTGCCACCTCTTCTAATAACGGGGGGGGAAGGATAAAAGTTTATTTTGAATGGAAACTATACTATTTTAACTGCACCAGATTTCTTGGAAAGTATAACCAGCTAGTATCTGTGAAATTCTTCCAGCTTTAAGAAAGCATGCCAGAATTGAAAAGCGTGAGTTGAACATGAACAGATTTGGAGCTGCTCTGTAATAATTACAAATGCTGAATGGTGACCTGCTCATCGGAATAGTTACTGTGCAGATAGATTGGTTTTGTTTATTAGTGGGAAAAAACAGCTAGGACAGAAAAAAATAGGGACAGATAAGTCAGTTTTCTCTGGACAAGGGAAGATTGTTCAGAGACAATAATAGGACAAGAAAAAGCCTGGGTACTGGTTTTAAAAGCAGCGTGTTCTCAAGTAAGAGAATTATCCTGGGAACCAGACTGAGACAAAGGCACCCTTCCTTTGGTTGTCTGAAGAAGTCAAGCCTGGACCATCAGCCTGGATCTGGGCAGGACCCCACTGTGATTACAAAGAGCTAAAACTTTTATCAAGCAAGTAGCCCATTGAGTTAAAGCTAAGAATATGTGTCTCTGCAGGACCAGAGGGTTATTTTGCAGTGACTTTTGTGATATTTGTCTGAGCCGATTCAAAAGCAAAATCTCATAGCTTCAGTTGATTTATTCCTCTGACTATTTCAAATATTCCAAAGTTGCCTAAAGTAGTTTTAACATTCCTTTTAAGCTTTCTTATTAGTGTAGAGTGACCGGTGTCTTTCCCACATGAAATTTCCCTTAAATGCTCAAACTCAGGCAAAGAATTTCTGTATTCATGCCAATAGTCCCTCTCCATGTACAGAGCATGAAGACAAAAACAAAAAGAAATCAGCCCTTGGAAAAAAAAAAAAAACCTCTTGCAAAATTATTGTTAAAGAATAGTTAACAGAGCACAGAAAAGCCATGTGCTCATACTCCAGCCAAAGAGTCAAGCATAGTTTTCAGATTTTTAATGCCTTCTCTGATGAACCTTAAAAATCTCAGTTCTCCATTAGCGTCCAGCCTTTGAGTCAGCAATCAAGAGGGAATAATTCAGAACTGACATCACAGGCAACTTCACAGTTTAATGTCAGCGGATGACAGGGAAAGGAGAGACTTGCATCAGGTTTTCATCAAACTGTGTTTAGAACTTATCATGGGTTTCTAAACATAGGTCTGACCAGTCCCACATTTGGCACCAAGTGCAGCCTTTCACAGCCTGCCCTGGAAGGGATTTTTGTGACTTGATTTCCTCCTTGTCAGATGCCGTAACCATTTTTAGGTGACTAATGAATATTTTCATCTGACCTTCTAATCTCCAAGTGTGTTACATGCCAAAGAATAATAAGATAGGGGAGAGTATGTTACAAAATAAATTATTTCATTGAAAATCAGAATCCCTTGCCAAATTTCACTGTAGTTAATGTTCTGCAATATGCCAAAAATATCAGACAAACAGGCATCAGTATGATTAATTTCACCGCTATTTCCTTTTCTCCCTCAAATTGACCACTGGGGCCACTAAACCGGCATGCATAAGCATACACTTTGCTCATGTTAACTGAAGTGTTTGTCAACAAATTACATTCCTTTCCCCATTAGCTGGTCTTTGGTCAGCCATCTTGAGCTATTATACAAGAATTAGTATCAGATGAGTGGCTTGCTTTTGCATCTTCATCCATGCCAAATTGAAATGGGTAAAGAAGATTCACAATAGAAAGGGATTTTTGTTTTTTAAGATCTAGTGTACAGATTTTAGTTCACTGGATCAAAACCCCCTTGAGTATATCTTTGATCCAGAACTATTTCAAATGCTTCTAGTTTTTGGATCTTTTCTCATCTATGATCTTACTTCTAGATTATGACTAATAATTCATAAAATAAGAAATTTTCATATCCAGTTCCTGTCCAGTGGTATACAGTTGCGAATGTCACTGATGCCATATGAAGTTTCATCTACATTCCAAAGAATGAAGTGTAAGCTCTGTCCATGACATCTCATGGCAAGTTTAAGTAACAACAGTAAACTGGTACACAGCTCAGGTCCAGAATAAAGGTTTGAAATGTGTATGGAACTGCTTTTACTTCCACAGTACAAAGAACATCTTTTTTTTTTTTCCAGAGCAGTAAGTATAATCCTATCTTCTATTTAAAGCATGCAGTTTATTATCCCACTTTTTCACTTACATTTTTCTATAAGGTCTCTTAATCCATTTCACTGAAAAGGGGATTTAGCAAGTGTAGCACATATCAGATTTCCTGATAGTCAGACAGATTTCCTGGTTTTTTTCTTTCATTAGTGAATGCAAAGCTATTTCTTTTTGAAACTGTTCATAAGTGGGAGCTGAATGAAATGATTTCCTTTTTTTCGAAATACTGTACAAGAACCCTGTGTCTACAAGTGTGTTGGAGAAAGATCAGAGGAATATTCATGTAGTGTCATGCATATGTACAAAATTTCTAATTGATTAATCATTCATTATGCAAACCTGTCAAACATCATGTTAAAAATGTACACCAGAGTTTCAAAAATGATGAATTATTATTAATCCTTCTGAGATTCCCAAAGCAGGTAAAAGATGACTGAATTAATCCCATGATGATTATTTAAGACAGGCAGTATCTCAGTTTGAAAGACAAGAATCATTATTTTCTACAAGAACTTCTCAGTTTGAACCTTCAGTAATAAACTTCCTGATATGGATTCTTAAGAGGTATCAAGAATCTAGAGATTGCATTATGTCAGAGCTGTATATGTTGTCCCCTTCCAAACAAGCAAGAGACACAAAAAACTGACAGAATTAAGGGTCTGAAGGAAAATATTGACCTAAGTGGGTTTTCCAACATCAGGCAAGGATTCTGACACAGCCCAGCTGAGAGGTCAGGCCTCCCAGCTCCACAATTTAACTATGAAAACATCATTTAGACTATCCTACGCTCTATTTTAGGGCAGAGAAACTTCCATATTGGTCACAGCTTCTTTGCAATAATCCCTCCAAATATTACGTGGTCTTTTATTGCAAAATATTATTGTTTCCCGTGTACCTCCATTTTTTAACCCTTCTTTACACATGGTCTTCTTGATTCTTAGAATAGCTGTACTGCAACTTCATTACCTGGTGGCTCACTGAAAACTTTCAGATCCATACTCCAAGAAACACATGAAGGAAACCCCCTTATCTTTGGCCTCAAGGTGCTGCCTCTGCACATGTGGAAGTAGGAAATGAAAACAGCAGTCTCCAGACAAGTCTTGCTAATCTGATTCTGCCTCCTGGGGGGAAGAAGCCTGTAACAGTGTGAAAGTTTCAGCTGTCAGGTTACTGAGGTAGAGGGAGGAGGAAGGAAGGTGGAAGAATTTATTTCATCTCTCCTTGAAAATTTCCTGTGGCTCATGGAAGCTATCATCTAAGCTACATATCTCGAGTTCATAAATCCTCGGCCACACTTGCTAGTGACTCCTGTAATTTTGAACACTTCAGGATCATCACCAAACAGCGGCACATCTGACAGCTTTGATAGGAGAAATCAATCCTTCAGTCCTTCCACAAAATAATTTCAGAGGCAGTGAGACTATAACTAAATTCTGTACACCACCACAGCAAATCTTCTCCCATTTGGCCACAGTTGGGAAGTATCTGCATTCACAGCTCTCTAACACCAGGATGGTCAGCTGTCCCAGGGCTGCAACTGGTACCAAAAATATTCACAAGGCTGAAAGGCTGAAAGCCCCTGGACACATACTACATACCTTAAAAAGCTCAAAATGGGGGAACTCGGGGGGAAATTAATTGGCAAGAAGTGAAAGTCGTTCTCCAGGTGTCCTCCACAGTTCACTGAGCAAGTGTCTGCATCCCAGTGCAGTTTAGGAACTGTGCTTTAGATGTCTTTTAGGCTTGTTTTCTCCCCCAGCCCTGCTTCCAGGAACACAAGGCACCCCCCACGAGGAGCTGTGCAGGAACAGCTCAAGTGCAACGTGAGTTTCGAGAGCTATAATTTACCTACATCTGCTTTTGTAGGCGGTGCACAAAAAAGGTTTTCTGATGATACAAACGGAGTGGCTGAATGCAAATGATGAAGGCTGCTATTTTCTTCATCACAAGGTCTCACATCCAGTCCCCCAGATGACACAGACGGGGGGCCTCCCCACAGCAGCTCAAGTTTTGCAGCATCTTCTAAGAGAAGGGCTGCTGCACTGCAGGGTTTGGGCAGTTCCTCTGTGTGGTAGTCCACAGAGAAAGTATTTCCACCTTCAGCTCTAGTCAGCACAGCAGCTGAGCTGGAAGAGAGCCACGCTCCTGCAGATGGGCAGGAAAAAATCAAAAATCAAAAGAAAGGCCAAAAGCAAGTTTTATTTTTTGATAATATTGTGCTTGTGGAGTATCTGATTAATGACCTTAGAATTTTCAGAGCAGACAGAGTTCAGGAGAAGCTTAATTTAAATGTAGTTCACAGTTCAACATAATTAGTACTAAATAATGAAGAGACTTCTGGTCTGAAATTCAGAGACTTGGACTCTTTTTGCATCACATCACTGGACCACCTGTTTATAATTTAAAGTATAACAACCTGATGACATTTTGATGTCTCTGTAGTTATTTGGGGACTTTTTATAGCTCACAGGAATTCTGCCTAACCTTTTTCTCTAGCATACAGAAAGTTATTCTGCTACGATACATTCTTGAGCCTCTGCTTCAGCAAAGGCTTTAACACTTGCTTTGAAATAAGCCAAAACTGAAAGGCTTTGCCTTACAACTTGCACATTAGCTCATATTTGAAATCAAAGCTAGTTTTCAAATGACTTTTCAGATTACTTCAGATGATGCACACTGCCCAGTGTTGGTTTGCGCTAAAAATCTCTAAGCATTTTTATCTGGGAGGGATTTTCTACTTGAGAAGGAGCGTTTGGGATTGTTGAGCCTATTCTTTCTTTCGTTGTTTTTATTTTTTAATTTTTACTCTTTGATGACTTGGAGAAGTGATACCTGGAAATTTTTCCATAGCTTTTGGGGAAGGAAATAGGAAGAAGCAACCCACACTGGGTTGGAGCCTATATGACTCGGTTTTAAATTTTAGCATGCGGCGTATTCATTATCAAATTACAACTCCTATAAAGCATAGGTTGTGAGAGCCATGGCAGACTAGCATTTAACAGGATGGAGACAATGTGTACAGCTATAAAAAACCAATAAACTAAAGCTGTATGACAAACCGGGCTGCACAAAGACTTTCACTGCTTACATGGTTTCTTTGTTTTAACTCTACGATTACTAACTTAGATTTGGCTTCCAAATTATTAAAACCTATTGTAATTATCCTTGTTAACTATACCCTCTAATATAAAAAATGCCTGGCTTCAAAAGATGGTGATATAATGAGGGCAGAGTGTGATGGACGTACTACTTTTCTTCCAGGCGCCTTGGAGGAACTAATATATGTTTATACTCATTTTTTGCCTTGTTTGGGTCTTATTCCACTTCCTCTGTGGTTGCCTTGCTCTGGGCCTGTGATGACAATCAATGATAAAGACAGACTACATACAATTCAGCTGCAGATGTACAGTGTAAAAAGTAGACAGAGAACAGTAACACAGACCATAAAAACAGTTTCTGGGGAGGGTGTTCATGTAACTCCATCCCTGTCTTTTTCTCTTCTCCTCGTTTCCCCAGGGAACAATTACGTTTAAGAATAATCCCCTGTCTTAGCATATTTGAACAAGGAAAATCAAATTAGCTGCTTCCCTGGCTACAGTTCCTAACATTATTGGGAAATGCTTAACGAAGGCTCCTCAGAACCCCTCCACACATCTTGTTAACTAAAAGCCCATGGTTTACAGCTCATAGCCACAATAGCCAAGAAATGCCAACTAGAAAAAAAATGCCTTATTCAGAGAATATACACAACTTCAATATTAGACACAGATGACTATAGTGGTTCATATTAGGATTAGGAGGCTTCCCATATTACAGATGTAGAAACTGGGTAATACTCATTGCTCCTGACGGCTTTTTGTCTTGGGACAGCTCTAGGTTATGAGGGCATGGGATGGGTGGACGGAGGCATATGAAAGCCCTTAGCAATTAAGCCAATGGCCTGGACAAAAGAGTGTATTGTCATGAAACAGCCTTTCATGAGTCCTGATCCCCATTATGCAAAAAGGGACCTCAGGCAAGAATTTTTTTTTTTTTCTTAAGATTTAAAAAAAATTATGTTTGGGCAAATTTTAACCACCAGAAAGGCAAGAACATTGAAGAAGAAATATGGAAATCCTGGATTCTAGAAAAAAAAATTGCAGGGCTCTTGAGAGGGCTAGGCTGTATGCCAGCATTAAGCCAGCCCTTGTCATAAGTAGAACAAGAAATGGGGACAGACCCAAAGCCCACTGAAGTCACAGGCAGACGTTCTGCTGATTTCAAGGTAACAGGGCTAATGTAAAAGTGCCCTCCTTAACCAAATTTTAGTTTTGTTAGCACACCAGCCTTTTACCACCAATTTATCCACCCACATTTATTTTAAATAAGTATATTGTCCAATATTGCCTGTTAACAAATACTAAAAGGAAACCAAATCAATACTTTTCCTGTATCTTACCCTGACCTTACAATGATGTCATAACTGAGAATCCTTTTCAAATCTACACTTTCCATTCATATGTGTATCCACACTGGTTGTTGTCATATGATTTTACTCATAGACTAAGAAACAGACTCCAGCAGTCATTAAAATGCAGTACAGCTAGCACTCTTAGCAGCGTGGTATAAGTCAGTCTGAGGTACTGCTAAGGATTCTGCACTACTTAACCTGTTTGGTCTGGAAGTATCTTAGGATTTCTAAGAAGCATGGTTTGAGATTTTTTCCCAAGATAGTGGAAATATGCTACAGATAGCTGCAATTTTGATAGATGTACAGTACCAAAACGCCAGGACCTATAGTCTAATATTACCCACTGGAAGGTGAAGCAAAGTAACCTGGCTCCTAGGTCTGAATGAGCTAAAGTAGTGCCTGTAATCTGGTGTTAGAGTAATTTAGGAGGGCTCAGGGGTTTCTGTATGCCATAGATGTGGGCTGTTGTTTAAGGTGCTTAAGCATTACTTTAAGGTGTTTAAGCACTCAAAACAAACAGAAAAAAAGCATAGCCAAGGATTTTACTTTGATTCTAGTTTTTCATGTGTGATTTAGTCTGATCTCTGATTCACCAGTAATTAGACATGAGAAATGCCAAGATAAGCTAAACAAAAGTAAAACACTATCTGTACCATTCTTCTTGGACTTGCAATCTATATTCACAAACTAAGTTGAAAATCACCTAAATAAACACATCTGTTAAGCTAACATTTTCCAGTGATAGCAGTTTTAATGTTGTGAAATGTGTTTGATGTGTTCATGTTACAAAGACCAGTTTCCAAAATGTTACTTTCCAACTTTTTTTTTAAGTGTAAACTGACCTTTTTCCTGTTGGCTCTGTGCTGGCCAAGACATGTTTCATTTAATACTGGCTAAAGCTAGAAGTAAAATGTTAAAATACTCTAGTGGTTTTATACGTACATTGGAAAGAAAATATTGTGAGGCTTGTATGGAGAGTAGGACCAAAAAGTTTAGCTCTGTTAAATGTCTTCTCTAGCAGTCACACACTGAAATAGATCACTTTTTGGTCAATAGTTAGGTAGGAAAGACCATACTTTTTAAGTCAACAACAGTTGGCTTTTTTGAGCTGCAAGAGAAGGTTATCAGTTATATGAGGTGATAATACAGACTCAGGGCCAGAATCAGCACTGGCACATAATGCAAAGATATCTGTAAGCACATCTGTAAGCATTTGTGCCTTTGTCTATGTAGAGGAATGAAAATGTATAAACATGCTCCCTTTGAAATGAATGCAAAAAAGTCCTATTTGCCTTCAGGGTGCAATACCAGGTTCCTCACGAGAATAACAGAAGCATGACAGGTAGGGTGACAAATGATGGTTAGCTGGACAAGGGGTGACTAGAGAAGGGAGATACGTCTCTTGCAGTGGCTTTTGCTGTTGTTTTTCACATTGGTAGCCACTCAGCCACCAACAGCCCATCATCTGCACTGTTTTACTCTTCACTCCTAGGTTTGGTCCTCAGTTGCTGGGAACAGATGAGAATTGAAACCTCAGAAAAATAGCTGAAAGGGCAGACATTGAGTTTTTACTTCTCCCAGACTTGGAGAGGCTGGCCTGACGAAGGTCAAACACCCCTTTGCAGGTGGATAAGTGAAGAAATAGAGTCTTTCATTTCTATTTTTCTTGAGGATACACCAACTTTACTACTTGTGTGAGCCAAGAGACTTAAATTATCAGAAATCTTATGTCCAAACATCATCCCAGTAATTTCCTTTTAATCAGAAATCAGATCTAACATGCAATTGGCTTCTTTGCTAAAGAATCAGCAATTGCACTTTAAATGCTATTAATTTACAGTCATAACAGCTTCTTTTTCCCCTTAGCCTCTCAAAACTTCATGAGGTTGAAAGGTTTATACTTGCCAGACTGCCATCAGACATTGATATTTATTAAGTCAAGAGGAGGGCACATGATTAGTGGTGCGCTGTCATTAAGTACCTAGAATGATCTCATAAACCCACCAGTCCAGACATATTAAGAGCTGTAATAAAATACACTCATTAGAGCACAGAGGATAGACAATAGCCTGACATTAAATTGCTTTAATCCTCTTGCAGTACAGCAACTGCAGCACTTAAGTTTAAGATCATCTGCTTTTACAAGGTTTGATATAATTTGTATATAAGTAAATAAACCAGAGAGTACTATTAAAACTGATTATACAAAGCATTCAATGGGATTTTCCATGCCACATGCTGAAATGAAAATCTATTCATGTATTCATGGAACACATGGGAAACATGGACTTGTCCAAAATTCAGCAGGATTCAGCAAGCAAATCACAGTCCGAAGTGACTCTGGAGTGATGTCAGACAGTCACGCCGAGCATTTGGGGATTAAACTCTTACAAGATGAATCAGGATGTCAGATCAGTACAAACTTTAAATTGACAGCTGCTCTTCATCTCTCCCCCACATCCCCAGCAAATAATGCCCTAATAAATATTGGAGGCACACCTCGGTTCTGACACTGGCAGCACTGACAGTGATGTGTAAATTCTCTTAACAAAGCCCAAAAGCCAGGAGGCAGAACAGATCCTGGGGAGCAAGCATCACCTTGTTTCAACTGTCTTTCAGGTCCCCTAGCTGAAATGTTGAGGGCGGCAGCAACAGAGATGATGGGGAAGAAGGGCACAAGAAAAGCAGGAAAACTGAGAGCTGCAAGTCTTCATCAGAGAGCAAGCAAGAATGGTGATTGTAGGTCAAGGATGGCTAAGATGACAAATGTGCGAGGGCTGAGACCAAAACATCAAGAACACAGGAAATAGTAAAGGCAGCAAATATATCAGATGAGGCAAAAGCTGGCCACAGAAAAAGGAACAGGGTGTGAGTCACAAACTAATTCTCTGACGCCAAAAAGTAGATGGGAGGAAAGTGATAGACACCCAAATGGTGAGAAAACAATTCCAAAAACAAAAAAGGAAGAAATAAAAGATATGGTTTAGATCAGTAATTTAGAGGACATTCAGTTTCTTAAGAAAACAGTTAACTGGCAGTTACAAGTCAAATTCCTTCATTGCAAACATCAGATGCGGAGATGCTAGAAAGCTTTGTGATTGTGCTAGTTTGATAAATTACATGACTTGCACGTGGTGGAGGTGGGGGAAATAGGCAATAAAATTTTCCCCCAAAGTCAAAATATTCCTTTTCAACACATTTATGAGATAAATACTTTTTTAAAATTCAAAATATCTTTTTAAAATGTCCCTCAGTTTTGCTTATTTGACCAGGAGCTATTTTTAACCTAGTTCCCTTAAGAAAATTGAGGACTTCTATTTTGTATAACACTTGACAGGATGGATTTTACCAGCTGTAAAAATAGTTCACAATTTCTTCAGCCAGAGAGTAGCAGAAACCTCACAAAACTACTTTTCTGTCTTCTTTTAACTGCCAGTGAACCAAAAGGGGGGAAAAATGAATCATTCATTCAGTTCTAATTCAGAAATTTGAGACTGATGCTTTCTCACCAACCCTTTTGAGCTCCTGGTGATCTTCTGATTGCATTTGCTCAGCTCTGGAGAAGGCCCACAGATTATAAAATCTTTCTGACAAGGACTTTCATTTATTTACTGCTGCCTGGAGTTGCCTTAGGGCTGTACCACGTGGTATGGGAGGCCTGAAAGATTGCTGAAGCTCCCTTTCCCAGCATTGTCCGTGTTTTGTTACATAATTTAACATAAACACAGGTTCCATAACTTCTGAATGTTTTGGGGAATATTTCACTTTGTTCAGTGTACTAAAAAGCCCTCTTTAATTGAGTTCTTCCTGAAAACATTTCAGCAACATAAATCCAGATATTATGAATGTCCCTCTTCAAAATTCATCTTTATGATGCTTTTTACTGACGATTAAAGTAATTAGCAACAACTTCATACTGTTGCTGGCTGCTTCCAGCCTCATGCTCCAGGAATATAACCATGCTCCACTGAACTGGGAGCCTCACGTTCAAAGCCAGAAGCAAGAACTGTGAGAACTGCTTTAATAGCTCACCTCACAATAGATTAGAGTAAGAGTTTTATCAAGACTGAATTTGCAGATTTGGTTTGAATGGCTTGACAGACTACAGTCTTGAAGTATGTTAAGAGAAAAACAATAACTCACTAAAAAGATGATGAAACATTTCCCCATTTATTGGAAGATATCCTATTTAGATTGGGCTGTTTCTCTTAGGGACCTATGAACTCTGCTTTAAAGCATAATAATGATAAAATCTCTAGGCCTGTGGTTAGTGGCAAGTAGCAATCACCTATGGGAGAAAAAAAAAGCATAAAACAGAGATTATTGCATTATATGTTTCTAAATTAAAAATCAGCCATAATTTTTATCATGTGAGCTGATTCCATTACAGTTAATACAGCTGTACAGTTTAGTCCCAGAGAGCTGGACTCTTTTTACAAGAGAGAGGGCTTAATTTTTTGTGACCATCTATCTTCTCTGTGGACAGTTTCTCTTCCAAAAATGCTGAAGTTGAAAATGACCATACTGAGAACTGTATGTTGAAAATAGGTGCTTTGTTAGAGGAAAAATGGGAGTGTTCATGCAGACACAATAGGCTATTATTTAGTGTTCATAAATTAGTGAATGCATTTCTTGGAAAGCTGTTGTTGCCGAAAGGCATGGTAGCAATGTAGGTGGTCTTCTAACTTTATTAGTTGTTATCAACAAATTGTAGTAAAGAAAGTACTGTGAAGCAAAAGATGCTAGAAATTAGACAGCATTGGTAACTAAAATGATGTTTTATGGGTAATAGCTTGCAGCCAATGTAATTCATACTGTAGTAAAAAGTGCTGTGTCTCAGGAAAACTCAAAAAGAAAACAGATACTCAAGACCAGATAGTGACATATTTTTTCAGGTTAGTCAGACTTCCAAATAAACATACGTGCATATATATATATACACACACACACATATGAAGGAGATGCTGCAACATTGTCTATTGAATGTTTTTTTGTCATATTTAACAATCTGTATCTGTGATAACACACAGTAATTCTGATCCAGATCTTGGAGCAAGAGATTTGTTACCACCGATGATATCACTGTCTGTTTAATTTTCTGAACAATGAGACTGTATCCATGGCTCATATTTTTACATTTTCCTAATTCCTGTACCCAGGCTGCTTAAGTATACTGCTCTCAGTATCCTTCCAAAACTTCCTTTCACTTGGGTCTCTAAGCTTCTCTCATATCACCTTTTCTTTTAGGTATTCTGTTGGTCCTTTTCTGCGAAAGACTAACAGCTTTCACTCAATTCCTTCTCAACACACACATTTCCTGGGAATGTCAATGCTAATCTGTTGGAGACAGAGATCATTTAATATAATAAGTCTGCACAACCTGAGAGATTAGACTCCTGTCTGATTATTCCCCACATTTTATTTATGTGTCTGACTAGTACTGTTTATCTCACTGAAAATGTATAATCTAATAGAGTGGCCCTTAATGTTCAAAAAGCATCACAGTCAGTATGAATGCTCTATAAAACACAGTTATGATCTACATTTTAAAAAATGATTTGTGATTTTGCGAGTCCAAGTGAATGGCCAGTTTTCAGAACAGGTGGTCCAGCCAGCTCCACACCAGCATCGATGCTTGAAATTAGGAAATAAAAAGTTGTTAGTCATTGAAAATTTGGTCAGTATAATCATAGGAACTATCTTTCAGCACATTAGAATTAAAAAAGAAAAAATACCTCTCTTGACAGATAAGAATAGATTCTCTGCAGAATACTGGAAGACATATTTAGGCTGTAATGGCTGAAGAGGAAAACCACCAGATAAGAAGAAAAATTACTAAAAAGAAAATATAATCTCATGGCATGGCTAACTACTGCATTTTATTATATCTTATACTTGGATTCAAAGACAAAATGAAAACTTTTTTCTTTTTTTTGCTAACATTTTGAGGCCTAGATTTAACCCTGTATTTTATACCAGAGGATCATTCAGCTACTGTTAATGAAAGAGGTGAATGAAATAGCTTGCAATTTTATATGGCTGCATGTTAGGGATATGCACACAGGAATCATTTTTTTATTGTTGCCACAGGCTCATTAGAAACTAACTTTTTTGCCTCATTATTTTCTAAACAAGTTATTCCTGGTTTATGGATAACTAAACTTGACCTGCTCCTGTAAGAGGTTTCATTAGATATCTTAAAGTATCCAGTTTCCTCAAATAATTCCTTTTCAGCCATCACAATACTGTTCCTGCTAAAATCATAGTTCAGATATAAGAAGACATTGGGAGGTACTATCAAGTGCAGCTACTTCTGTAAAAATAAATAAAGACCAGTCCCCTGTGAGCTAAGGCTAACAAAAATCAGCCCTGGGGACTTTTTCCCGCAGCCACTGGATGTGATCAAAGCTGCAAAGTCAGTGGAAAAATTGTTATTCACCTCAATAAATGCAGGCTAGTCCCATGCTCAAGGGCTTTGCAACTCACTCCCCAGTGTCTTGGTGCTGTTAATGCCGCTGTTACTGTCGTGCCCCATGTACGTTTGCTGACCTGGAGAAAGCTCATCCAGCAGACTTGGATGACTTACATGCTCAGACATAGCACTGCAAAATAATAGGCTACAAAGGTAATTCATTTAGCAATGTGACACTGCTGGCTGTGAAATTAAAAAATTATTAATAATGAGGGTGGCTATTTATAGACCACCTCTAATCCACAGAAGATCAAGGCACTCACCACATTTTACAAATTGATTTATAAACTGTATACCAGAGGGCTAATATCACTTAGCAATGAAACCTCTGGAACAGCATTTCATAGAAGAGAATTGCAGAACATAGTACGAAGAAGAAATAATATGCCCATTTAACAGTACTGTGTCGGTATGCTCTCTGTCAACTCGAATTTGCCCAGGACTCCAGAGCTCACTCCTCTAACCTTGTGAAAGTAAAGCATCATAAAAAACCATGCTGATGTTTCATCCAAAACATGAGAAAAAGACTAAAAGTGCAGATTATTGAGCACCATAGATGACATTCTAAACCTCAGTTTCTTTCTTACCCAGCCAAGTGCCTATTAAAAGCTTTTGCAAGAGTTGCTTGCAACAATTGCTTTCCGCTGCTACAAAGTACACGGCAGTGACTTAGACAAAGACATGATGCTTCAGAACATTTTCTTTCTCTTTGTCTACACACCCCCACACGCACTACCTCAAGATGAAAGCAGGTTTGTTTACTAAACTGGGATGGGAGCAAGAAAGTGTCCTGTAAACTTTCTTGGATAATTCAGCAAGTACTAATACCTCTTGTATAAGATTGTATTATCAGTGAAATGAATAACATCACCCATCTCTTGGCTTCTGCATCAATAAAATGATATAAATAAAAATCATATTTCACATGCACAAAAAGCTAAATGACTTGTGACTTGAAAATACAATGTGGGTTAGTAGTTTAATTCATGAAGCTGAAGAACAAAGAAAAAAAATGCTGTCTTGCTTTTTTATAAAAATACTTTCTAATATTCTAACTTTTAAAACCTAGAATACAAAATGCCCTGTATCTCATGGACAATGACTACCCAGCTAGACTCTGGCTCTGTGTATTACATTTTTTATATAAGAAATTCATCGCCTGAAGAAATCTGTAAGGTGCTCAAACCTGAGAATAAACATTTTCTAACAGTCAAATGTTCTATTTCTCCCGTAGCATTAAGGGAAGTACAGTGACTAAGCTGAAAACATCTGCTTTGCTCCTTGTATATGGAAAGTATAAAGGTCTATGTATAGTGCCAGTTTCAATATACTGCTTCTTATTTGCTGAGGAGTGCTGGCTATCATCAAAAGCACACCTTTAATGGAGTAGCTGAAAGGCACAGACCCACAAATATACTCAAATAAGAATGGGATAAGGAGGTGATTGTGTCTAAATCTGTTCCTCATCATTTTACATCGCAGATGAGGTGAAAGACAGAAACACTGTACCTCAGTCCCAGCTCTCTCTAACTGGTGACATGTACCGGTTTAGCTCTGGCTCTAACTCCACGTGTGTCAAAGCCAGTGCTCATGAAATGTGATCTCTCTCCTTCTTCTTTCCTACACAGCTGTTTGATTAGAAGACTTAGTAAGGAAACAGAAAAGGATCACAAATACTGAGTGTAGTCATCGCTGTATGGGTGCCATTAACAATATCCTTCAAGCCAGGCTCCAGTGGTTTCTTACTGGTGGCAAAGGAGCCTACATAAAGTAGATAAGCCAGACAAGCTTTTTTTCACCCATTGTCTAGTACCAACAACATAAACAAATTTTCAGCAACTTGGGTTCTCCGCTGGTACAGCTCTTTTCACAGTGATCACTGAAAGTGTTCATCCACCCAGCATCCAGGTGCTGAATACAGATAACTTTGCCTTTAAATTCTCTCCAGAAGGAACAAAATACAAGGTAATTCCATGAGCTTCAGAGCTCATCCTTCATTAAACACCAGGAAGGATGTAACACAGCAAAGCTGAGACCGGCCTGACTTTCCTCAAAGCCAGATCCCTAGCAGTCCCCATATGAAGGCATGCAGCTGTGGTTTTTCCACCCCACAGGGACACAAATGGCTAACACTACCATGCTGGGGTCTGTACCTACAATACCTGCAGCAACTTATTAAAAAAATGGCATGATGTGCACTGGAAGAAATTAAATTATCTGGTGAGGATGAAGGCCAGCAAGCAATCTTTTATGCAACTAGTCAGTAACACCACTGACTGCACATGAGGGTCATTTAGCACTCACTAACTCATACCACATATAGCCAGATAGCTAATCCCACATATATGCATGAACAATTAATATCTTTTTTCTTTCCTGACTAGATCTTCCCAATCAAGAGTTTCAAGACATCCTGTGATGTTCCCCTGTCTTTTATTTTATCTTATTCTTAATTATCCTTCCTTTTCCTCTTGTAGCTAGGTCAAGATTTCCTTTCCATCCTCTTTTCCTCCCCTCTTGCCTTAGGAATGACTTCTTGCTGCATTCTCTCCTTTTTGGAGGACTCTTTAGTTTGCTCTCTGTTTTGTCTCATACTGTGGGACTTCTTAACAAGCCCGTGTTTTTTCTCATGTCAGTGAAGCATTTGGCACACTGTTGCTATGATCAGAAGCTAATAATATACAGTAGTCATGGACTGAAAGAATACCAGGGACAACAACGTTTTTGACGTATGAAGATAGAATCTGTCAGGAAACACTCGTTACGTCAAGCTGTAGGTTGTGTTGTTATTCCTCCTTTCTTAGCTAACCGGGTCTTTGCCACGAAAAACCTAATTCAAGAATCATTTATGCCAGCATATATGAAGACTAACCTCTCTAGAGCTGTTGATACCTAGGAGGAGCTTACTGTCCATCGCAGTCCTACCCCAGCACTGAAGTCACACCGGCATGCCATAGTGTGTTCAGGCTATAGCTCTAGGGCCCTGCAAGGTCTGATGTGGGATTAGCCACTGGTGTTCCAGAGGCAGGCTATAAGTTACCCAGCAACTGACATTTTATTCCTGCTCAGAATTATTCAAAACAACAAAAAATTGTGTGCATTTTGGAATAAAAAATAAGACAACATTACTGACTTAAGAAACAACGAACAAGACGCCACTGTAAACACTGCAATAATTATTAACAACATCATCTTCACAGTGTTGGGTATCACATTTTACTTTATCTTACATAAATTTCTTATATAATGAAGGCAACAATATCTGCTATGTGGGCAGTAATAATTTTTTGCCAGTTTTGCTACACCGTATACTAGGGATATTATGATATTTTACCCCTGTTAGGATAAAAGCAATTCGTGTTAGCAGTTTTTTTGCAAAGTTCCACAGAGAGAGCGTGTGCATCTGTTGCTCATTAGCACTTGAGTATAAATGTCTTTTTGTGTGGTTAACAGAAATGGTAGCAGCAGTATGTTAAAATGGTTTAAAACTGCAAACTTGTTTACTATCTTTTCTTTCATAGCTATCAGCATAGTGATGGAGAGTGCAACACAAAATGCACAGTTTGAATCAGTTTTCACAATTATCACACTAGCATGACTAGCAATTACTCCAAATATTCATATATTGTGAAGATGACAGATAGCCACCCAAAGTTATTTGAGAGAGAGATACTGTCTTTCAGAAACAAGCAATGATTTGAATTCGCAGTTTGGGAAAACTTGGGCGTGTTAAGCTGAACTTTCAAAACCTTAAACCTTAAAATACACTGTCTAGGATTAGGTATTTTCACAAGCCCTGTGCTGGAATAAGCACCCAAACAATATGTCTTCATCTGTAACTTCTGTATTTTAATCTCCTTGGTCTGCAAAATTGTGTTAGAAATTTTGCAACAGTTGTCTTTCAAATGAAATTTCTGTTACTTCCTTCTTTGTATTAAGATGAGGAAACAAGTTGCAGAGTAACATTTATTTCAGCTCATCAGTATTTTAGTTCTGCTTCTGATCAACACGAGAAAATATGAAGGCAGACAAGGATACCGAGTGAGTGACAGGATAGGTATGGAAGAGGAGAGTTCAATCAAATTTTCTTGATCTTCAGAGAAGATCTAGTTCACATTTTAAGCAGAAGCCTTAAAACCGTTGTTAAAATTGATTTTTTCCCAAATCTTCATCATATATTTGTTTCCAATGTCATTTTTGTGTGTAAGCTGTGTGACTATCTGCTACTACCACAGGATGCTTTTTACGAGCAGTCAGGACTTGAAAGCAGCATTCAGAGTTAGAAGCTGGACAGGAAGAATAAGAAGCCAAAACCAAGAACAAATCCTAGGTGTGCCAGCTTAGCTGGGCTGGTAGGACTCAGAGAGACATGGCCTATGCCCCTTCGGACAGCATCCAATTGAGCCAGTGTATAAACCTCTGCTACAGCAAAATACCTGAGTATGTGTCCCCTTTTTTTTTACCTCCATGAATTGTGGGAGATCTTTTTCCTCCTCTATCCCAAGAGAATAAAATCACAGGCAAGTGTTTATCAGCTGTGTCTTCACTAAACAGTGTAACGTGGGCTCTGACTTACGTGGTCTGAAACAAACTAGTGTGCCTCAGCTGGAAGCACCACCTAAGGAAATATTGATGGGAAGAAGGTAGAGGAAACTCAGGCAGCTCCTCAGAGAGTGCTAACTATTTAGCCCATCCATCGTAAATGTTGTTTCCATTACTTTGGGGGCTTCTCTGTAAATCTTACCTCCTCAGTGATTACACTGGAAAACCACAAGCAAACCCAGACCTAAATGTCATGTGATAAAGGATCTTCTAACTTGCTGGTTCAGTAAGTGGTTTAGATCATTAATGCCAGTTAGGCCAAACTTTCTGCCACAAATTGGGGAAAAAAATCCTTCCTGGAAATGTAGTAATCCCTGTGATAAACAGAGGTATGTTTGGAAAAGGTGTCCCAACCATTGCTATTGATGCCTAATTGGGACATTTGTGTCTTCACAAGAAAAGCAGACATCACAAAATTGCCGTTTTGTTTATTTAGAGCTGAGTGGAAAGAACACATTAAAATGAAGGTGAACAGCATCCAGTGGTGACAGGAGCAATTTGCCAAGTGTGATAAATATGCCAATGTTACTAGACATAATGGCAGCGTTCTGCAGAGGCTGATGACAAACAGCTTCTTCTTCAGTGCTGGTGCAGCATTTAATGCTCTCAGACTGACAGGAAAAGGGAAGGAAGGGAAATGAAAGGAACTTTCACACTGAGTTTCAGTTAATTAAAAGCAGAAATTTGGGAGAGGGAGAAGCCTTACCTTTTGAAATGTCACTTGCCCCTCTTTAGATTATATTACGCCCAAAGGCTGAATAAATATTCTTTTGGTGTTTGGAGCCAAATGATGACTTTGCTCCACAAATATTCCCAGTGCTGTTATATGTGTCATAGAAGAAGCTGAACTTACGTGGTTTATTTTTTTCTCCAGCATCAGCAATGAAAATAAAACAAGAACATTGAGCATTTGTGGTCAATTCATTCTGGAGAGAAAAAAAGAAAAAGTAGGTCACAGGAAATCACACTTCTATTCTGCACTTGTAAGATTGCTAGAAGGAGCTGATTGTAAAAAGGAAGCTAAAAATCTGGTGATTTACAAGTGACAACTTCCCCTTTAGGGACTGTCATGATATTCTGATTTACCGAGGGTACATTTTCCTGAATCTTAAACCAGAAATAAGACCTCTACAGTAGTTCCTCTATTTGTTAGAATCACCAATAACAAATAGTGATTTACAGTATCCATTCTAGTAGTTATTCATACCCAGTATTTGAAAATGCTTCATAAGCCAGAAATTCCAGGAATTGTCTCAGAATCTATTTGCATGTCCTTTCGTACCATACACCATCGTTTCCCCATTTCACTCTCTTAAAAATAACACTCTGCACAGTCCAACATTTTGTTTCTTTCACATTACTTTAACGCAAATAAAGACTTTATTAGAATAATAGATTGTCTATAGTGATTGCTGATTACTGACTTCTAGGGGATAGTTTGCCTGAAGTATTGAGATCTTGCCTGTAAAATCTCAGAGGCCCTGATCCAGGAAAACATTCATGTTGAAACAATTCCCATCAATTTGATGTATTTTAGTTAAGCGTTTACTGGGTTTTTTTAAATTTTATTTGAAAGTTTCCCATCTGCCTAAAAGATTTGCTGTTGGTCATGCTCCGAAGCACCTTGGTTTTAAGAGAACCGGTCACTTGACTCTGCTCTTGCACACAGCCCCACGATCCAGACATTCATGCGAGCAGACAAACAGCTGTGGGATGGGAAGACCCTGGGTTTAGCACATGCACTGCCCATGCATCCTCATTAAATGCCACAAGAGCCACTGCTTTCTTATAAACACCTCCAGTTATAGGACTGCAGTGACTGCCTCCTTTTAGTGTAAAGCCCAGTTTCAGCAGTGGGGACAGAGAGTATTCTTCACCTACAGTAAGGTTTAGTCCACTTTCTGGGATGTATAGGATGTGCAGGTTGAAACTCCTCAACTGAAAAAATTACTGAATCCCAGGATTTCCACATTTCATCAGGGACTCTGGCCATTACTGTACTGCACAGTCATGAGCTATACTCACCCCACCTTCTCAACCATACTGAAAGAAAAAAGCAAGGACAGCTCGTTCCCTCAAAAGCAGCAACTTAAGGTCCTTATGTTTGAGAGAGAAGATCAGGCTATGAATTGCAACTAGAAAAGTCCTTCTGCCTCCAGCCAGGACTAAGGGGGAGACAGGCAAGAAGAAAGGGTTCGCAACTCATTCTTGTCCTCATGGTTTCTCGTTGGCCTCTGTGCGCCATGCTGATGGACTTTCCTAGGCATAGCACTGGCTGTGCAGGCCTTATTAATCTCTGTGCTAATGAGGGGACATCCCTGCTCTCTGCTTGGGGAACATGGGCACCCGCTGCTTCTCATCATCACGTTGGGACAAGGATGGCTCTTGGTGTTATTTTTTTCTAGGGTAACTTTCTTCAGCCTACAAACTCTCTCTTGGCAGAGTGACTGCCACAGCCTGGCCCTGCTCCTGGTTGTCCTCAGTCACTTCCATAATAAGCACGAATACTTTTTTAAAAAATTAGCATGAGAGGAACTGTAAAGTCATTAAAAAGTTTGGCTTCCTGGCCCAAATATAATTATCAATTCCATCATCTGAGACTGCAGCTCCTGTGACTCCAGTGACATGACAAAAATGCCTCTGCACTAACATCTGAGGTCATGCAGAATTTGAAAGTCCTTGTCTCACTTTACACTTGCTCTAGTTTCTTAAAATTCAGACCATCCAACCACTGCCTCAACCAGTTTTTTCTGATACAACCATTTTCTGTTATAACCTCTCAACTGTGTTGTCCAGCTTGTTCTTATAACATGCATCTTCTCTGACATTTTTTTAAATTATTTTTTCTGAACTAGTTCCATACGAACTTACTTAATTTTGAAATTAAAGTTGAACTGCCAGCCCTGAAAATGAATAAACTTGAACTTAAAATGTGTATCTTTAGTTACTGTGGTTATCTATGTAAAAGGGTTTGCATTCGTGTCTTTAAAAAACTTGCAAACAAAAGTATGTTCTTTTAACAATTGTGCAAGCTCAGTATTTTCAAATTTTGTTCTTGCATTATTTTAGTGAAAGAAGAGATATTAATTCCCAGTCAGTGCTATGTCATCTCTGGAGGCCAGCAGAAATAGGAGTGACATTTTAATATTGCTGGATAGATGTAATTCTGTCAACTTATTACTTGAACAAAAATGTTTATCACATGCTTTGCATTTCTCTGGGAAGCTACTCGAATGTTTGGGTCTGATGCAGTTCTCACCAGCTATGTCTTTATTAGTAAAAAAAAAAAAAGATCCGGAGCACAAAGCCAAGGTTTGTAGATGGCCCGTCTCTGGAAACATCCAAGGTTAGGTGCTTCAGGGATAGCAAACGATCTTATATCTGTAAAAGCACCCTTATACACACGCACTTACATACACGCATTTCATATTCCCATTCTACAACATTTGCATATGATCTACAATCAAAATATTTTACCACAGCAAACAAGTGACAGCAACACTGCTAACACATTATTTAATGAGTAGAACCTGGACACAAGCAACACAGGGATCTTCCTTAGAATATAGACAGGGAAGGAGAGTAAAAATGATTCTTGGTAGATGGTTCATTGCAGTGAATTCCAGTTTTACAGAATTCAAATCTGCTACCCATACTCAACCTAAGTAATGCCTGTGGGGTCAGCTCTGCTCTTAGAAAAATAAAAAGACCCAAGTAATTTCCTTCCTCATGCTGGACTTACATTCATTAAGCTTAGGTGTTCTTCCCACAGAGATGAGCACTTCACTGCTGGGATTATCAGTGTGAGCCCCGACAATGGGATGGGGTCTCAGTAACGCTTAGAACTGATACCCATCTGCAAGACAGAGGATGGAGAAAGTGGAGCTTGCTCATGTCCTTGGAAGTCAGAGTGGTTTGTGTGAGCAGACACCACATCTGCAAAAGCAGCAAATTAGAAAAAAAGGGGGGAGTAGTGTAGTGCATGTGAGCTACATGGAGCAGTCATTGGAAATAACCAGCTCCACTGCGGGGTCAGGGCTCACTTGGTAAGTGGGGACTCACGCCTCAAGCACATCTCAGCACCCCCTGCTCAGCTTCCTACTAAGGGCAAGGACACCTGCATCCAACAATCGTTTTTCTCAGTTTGCTTATTTGTCATTAAAGTGGTCTCACGGCACTTACTTAGCCCTTTTCATCTCTTCCTGTGCTCGTGCTCAGGAAGAGCAGTTTGAAGCCTGACACAACCTGGAAGAGCTGATCTTTTGTCATCCATGTTTGAAATAAGTATGTGTTACATATTGGCAGTATTTCTGCTTTGTCTAGATATAAATCTGGCCTTGGAAAAGGCTAAAGAGCCTCAAGAATATCAGATCTCTGTGGGCACCGAAAAAAAAGGAGGGGTGATATAGATCTGGTTAATTTGTAGAGCACCTTTCACATTTGGCTTGAATTTTCACAACATATGCTTGTGGTTTTTGCTTGAGGAGTCTAGTAAGCCTGGTGTTTCTTGCTAACACGAACCAATAGTGAAGATAAATGAGATTACAGGGCAGGCTTCATGCTTTTACAGTTTTCAACGATTCTTTCCTGATCTCTGCATCCTGAAAGGGCCTCACGTAGAGGTGTTGCAGGGAGTAAGGATGGCCAGAAGGGATGGGATTCACCTTAACTCAATGTGTCTGTCTGAAGGACAGGCATTGAGCCAATGTTCCTCTACAGCCACAGGGAGGCCGAGGCACCTTATACCCATCTAGTCCCTACCATAGGCTGCACTAATTTCCTCTCAAGTGCCTTTCCCTCTCTCTTGCTCTCTCCAGCTGTAACAGAGCCCTTCTCGCTAACTTTGTGTTTGCTCACTTCCCTGTACTCCTCCATTCCAAGTGAAATTGAAAGAGGAAGTGTTGAAACAGCAGAGAGCTTTTCTCACAGTATCTCTGGATGAAACAGAAGCACTGAGCACTGGCAACCTTCTGTCCAGTTTTGCACACTCTGAGGACAAGTAAACAGCTTCTCTAGCAACATAGCTGTGACAAGACAAGTTATGAATATGAGTGTAAATTTGCAGACATCAAGGACTCCATGATTTATAAACACTGTATTACATTTTACCTCTACCCTGCAATTATATAAACAATGTTTGCCTTCTGAATGAAAAATATTAAAAGGGAATAAATCAAAATCTACAATCACTTCTTTTTTTTTTTTTTAAAGGAGGAAGAAAATCTGTCAGATTTTCCCTCCCAAGACATACTTTGACATCCCTGAACTCAGACCTAAAAACTGCATGCTTTTCTTTTTTCCTTTTTTTTTTTTTTTTTAACTTTTTGGTGCAAATAAGCATAGCCTCTGTCAAGTCTGGCTGCTTAAATCTGATGGCTGAAAATTTCAGCACCACAGCTGCACCAGAAATGCATGGAAAAAAACAAAATATTTGAACCAGTTGAGGACCTAAAAGTATATACTTAACAGAGTAAAGCCAACATATCAGATTGCATGGTAAATAATAACAGAAGGAGCAGGGGGGGAAGGTGGAGAAAGGATAGAGAACATTATTTGACATTTGTGACCAAACACAGAACAGTGTGCTTCACCAGCTAAAGTTTCTGAATGACATGGACAGACAGCCCTATGCAAAAGGCATTGCAATAATTTATCTAGCAACTGAAGAATGAATAATTGCCCTGACATTTTCATGTGTTATAAATATCTATCCAGGTGCTGACGGAAAAAAAAAATCACTTGTGGTTTTCCATACCACCTGAGACACTAAGTTCCTAAAATTAGATCTAGACATAAAGCTGAATTTGTTCCTAAATGCTTTCAAGGCTTTATCTGTTTTGTTTAGGTTCTTTATGACCATTTGTCTTGGGGAATAAATTGCTTGTTACAGAAAGAGTAACTACAAGGGATCACTTCAATAAAAGAATGAAAATTCAGCCTAGGATTTTCTTGTAGTAATCAGAGATAAGAAAAAGTAATTTAAAAGAAATTTGCCCAAGCTATCTGCAAACAGACCTAGAATATCCTTCAACTGACCATATCATTTCTTTCTGGACATAGATGAGTAGGAAATACCAAGGTCATCCTTACAAATGTATCTCCAATGAGTTTATAAAAACACACAGTGAAGGAGGTTTCCAAATATTCCTGGGTTACTTGTTTCACTCTTCACTACTTTTATAACAAGGAATTAAGCAAAAAAAAAATCTATAACAAGTATCTTTTTAGCTAAAAATGTGATTGTTTTTTCTTGTTCTATCATAGTAGAAAAGAATAACTGATCATCCTTACAGCACCTTTTATGTATCAAACACTATGTTCTATGCTATCCACCGCTGCATCTTGGTCTTCTCTTTTCCAAGCCGCTCCTCAAACTTAGTGTTTTCTAAACTTGCACTGCTCTTCTCTGGGCTACATCTAAGCTGTCCACCTATTTCATGAAGTCTGGGACCCACTAATGAACAAAGTGTTGTTGCCAAGACACAAACAGCAAAACATAAAGAGTTACAAGCTCCAATCTTCTATATGTATGGTGCTCTTCTCTCTGAATTACTTACGCTTTTTTCCAAAAGTGCCATATTACTGATGCTTTTTTCATCCAAAGTCTCAGATCTTCAGTACTCCTTGAGCAACCCCCATTTTTATGAAAAAAATAGTCAGATCAGGCCTCACTTTCTTTGGCCCTGGGTTACATTTACCTTGCATGAAAAATATTTTTGTGACCAATGTTAATATCCATATGTTCTTTATTCTGTCAGGAAGATCGTTTCCAGCCTTAGCAGTTCCATAGAGTCCTGCCACGCTTTCTTCACAAGCCATGGCAGTTTTAGTCCTGCAGTCCAGTATTTACAATACAAACCTAATTGTCTTTATTAGCCATTATATTTTTCTTAACAAATTAACATTTGAAAGGCTTGGTAATTTTATTTAGAGGGTCTGTTGTGGGAAAAACAACCTCCAACAAATAACTGAATTCCTCAAGCTCAATGCAATCATAATTGTTTGATACAAGGTACAGATTGCCTTTGTGTTTTCCTAAATGGGATTAATGCTTGGAGGATTCAGTAACTCCTCATTAACAGGCAAAATGATTGAGTGCAACTGACTTCCAAATAATGGCTTTGGTCAGATTATGAGTGTGCCAGAGAAACATATACCCTAAATGACTGAAACAGTACTTTCAGCTTTCCCTTCTGTGCAGACCATGGATTTGAAGGGATAATAGACTCTCAGCTAGCATAATTGCAAAGTACTTTCTTATTATCTCTGGCTAAATATCTATGTGGGCTAAACAGAAAGGCAAAATTTCAATACCATTTCCTGCTGCTGCAGAAGCAAACTGTAATATCATGGCAGTTATCACAAAGGAGACATCCTAGATGCAGAAGTGCTTTTGTGGACCAAGCAGACCTGTTCACCATATAATAGCAACAGCCTGTAATGTAATTCAGAATTTCTACGGAAAGGGAAGAAGAAAAAGAAACATCTTTTGGCACTTAAGAGGACTCATGCTGTTATTTTCTTGTTAGTGCTTGAAGCATTGTATGTCTATATGTTGAAGGAAAGGTGACTTATATGCTTTGATAAGGCACTATGCACATCCATTACATAAATATCTGATGGAGCCAAACAAGGATTTGGCACTGTGTCCCTGGTCTCTTTTTTTTTTTTGCACCAGTGATTAATGATGCTACTAGGTGTTTGATACCAGGAATTTTGTTCAGTTTCAAACATCTGGCAAACTCTTAGCCTCAACAGTTTGAAAGCTTCCAGAAGGGTAATTGAAGAGTTCTTAAGTGAGCTTCTCAGGGCAAATGACCATGGCATTGGGAGTATGATCCAGCTCCCACTAAAGGCAATGAAAATCCTTGCACGGACAAAGGGAGCCAGATCAGGCTACTGTCACGTGGTTACTTCTAGGTAACTTCTCTTAAGCCATAACAAGCATGCAGAGACCTCTAAAACAATGGTCTTGCAGCACTGTAAAAGCAAGGAAAATTCACCTATTACAACTTACAACTAGAAAATACATGTAAAACGTAATTCCAGGATTAATAATGTTACTATGATTGAGCTAAAGGCTTTTACTTACCTTAGAAATGTGCTGCTGAATTTTGCTTTCTTTGCTCAAGATGCCATTATTCTAAATAATAAAGGGATTTGGGGGTGGGAGTGTGGGTGTGGGTGTATTCTCTGCACATCACGCTGTGTATCTAACCAGCACATCACTGCTAGCACTGTGAGAGAGCCCCATGATCTCAACTGCACCAAGAACATGCAGGATAACACAGTTCTTGCTCACACAAATTTATATTTTAAGTAGTGTTATGCTGTAATGGAAGTGCTTGCTGGTTACGCTCTGGTGATTTCCAGCTGCAGAATGGAAATAAGTCGAGCACCTCAAAGAACTGAAATTATTTACTCAGCATCTTCTAACCTATTATGCACATCAAAAGACAAGATATCTGAATGATAATATGCAAGGATGTTGCATAAACAGCTTTAAAGCATTTCTTATGAAAGCACTGTGTGGTTGGACTAGATAGTGTATCTACTTGCAGGAGGCAGTGTACTCCAGGAAATTTTAATGGGTCAAAAATTAAAAGGCACAAGTAGAAAGCTATAAAATAAAGCCTAAGCAAGAACACTTCATATTTTAATAGTGACTTCAACAGAAATCTATAAGACAGATTGTCATTCAGATCAGCTGGACAAGCAAAAAAGCAGGGGACTATGTCAGGAGAAAGGAGGAACTGTATTACAAAACTCAGAAAAAAATGAATTATCCCCCAGCATCAGCTCTGAAAAAGATTTCAAGCTGAGAATTAGGTTTGTTATGTCTCACAGGACTCAAAAATTTTATCTTGATGTCATCCATAGACACAAGAGATAACAGAGTATAAATCTGTAGCACACAAACTGGCTTGTCTCTCATAAGAGAGGAAAAGGCCTAGAATCTGCAACCGTTGGGTGTTAAAGTCTTTCTAGTCAAATATGACTATCAGTTTTGGCTAGGTTCCTATTTTATACTCTATTATAGAACAAAGAGTAAACTGAGGAAGCAGGGAGCACCATCGAGCAGCATTTCTACTGAGCCAAGGAAATCGAAACTCAGCACATGGGATTTCTCTTTGATGAGGGAACAAATCTCTTCTTAGCTCTAGACAGTAGGATGTAGGAATTGTAATTACCAGCTCCCCTTCGAAGTGGTAGCTTTTCTTCTCCCCTGATGGGGGATACAGGAAAGGTGCATCTCCCCAGAGGGAGCTGCGACAGTGTCCCCAGCATGTGGAACAAGGGTTTCCAATGGGAGTTGTTCCACAGAGAGGTGTAGCACATACTTCCTTGGGAGTTATCAGGTTAGGCAAATGAGTTAAATACTTTGCCTCTGTTTTGTATGGAGAGATATTTTTGGTTAAATGGGAACTTTATATGTACCAGTGTATTTTCAAATCTGATTGACATGGTTTCTAACACTATTTAGACCTATGATGTTGGGTGGGTTTTTTTAGAATTTTAAAAGCAGATGGAAATTTTCAACTGAATGGTAATTTTTTCTCTCCTTTGTAGATTTTCTCCTTTTCTGGTTTAATTCCAAATGCTAGTTAAGCAGGATAGTAGTCCAAATGAAATGAAGAGGGGGGGAAAAAAAGGAAAAGACAAATAACCAGTTCAATATCACACAACATTTATCACTGAGTTGGCAACTTGTGAGTATTTTCATCAAAATAATCCAGTCTGGCGTTATACTCTGCTTTGCTTTTCACATATGCAGAAACTCTCTTTCAAGAGCACTTAATATTATGAAGAAGTTCTCTCTTCTATGCCTAACTACGTTCTGGAATAACAAAAGACTGCAGTTAAAGAAAAACTGTTTTGTTTTGTTCAATGTCTCACTAATATTTAACAGTGATAAAATAGATTATTAAATCATGACCAGCAGCATAATAGTTTTGTACATACATTGTTCTTTATTTATACTCAAAAGGTAAGGAATTTATATCTTAACCACGTATGGTGTTATCTAACACAGATTTTTCTGGAATACTTTTAATGATGTGGGTGGTAATGATGATTAATGCAAAAGACACAAACAGCCTTCTAAAAGTTTTTTTCTCTGACAGATTTAATACTTCCATGTCCAAACATGTCCATTGATGGGCAAACAGAAATTTATGCTAGGCTATACCAGAACAGAGCTACACAAACTCTGCAAACTTGGGGTTGTTCCTCCAAGCCCGTGATCACTGGGGGAATCACTGGAGATACCAGATGTGAAGAGTGGATGTGATTTCCAATGCCTGTTGCAGAAAGTTGTATTAAAGGAAGTTAAACTGTGAACTTATGTGTAGCTCCAGGACTTGGGAACAGTGTCTTGGTCACAGGTGGGGACAAAGGTGGGGCTGGAAAGTACAGTGAACATGCCAGTCAGTTGTAACCTGCCAGAATGGTCCCTAGGACTGTAGGGCAGGCATGCACCGTCATGTCCTTCACAATCTCGATCCCTGTTGCCTCAGGTGTGATGCCTGGGTCTGGCCACTGCATCTGGGTTCCTTCCTCAAGGAAACCAAGGTGCACAGCAGGAAGGTTGGTGCAGTCACCCACACCTGCAAGCTGTGGAGTATGCCCAGGTCCCAAACACTAGACACAGCATAAGAAACCACCATACTTTTGCAGACCAGAGAAAATTCACTCCCTGTTGTCCCCCTGAGCCTGGGGAAGTGAAAAGTGCACTAAAGGTTTACCCATACCTATGCAAAGCATGAGTTTAATGGGAGATGAAAGCTTTCAACATCTTCCCAGAGGCAAGTATAAAATGCTGGTTGAGAATGCTTGGGAGAATTTGCCCAAATATAAATAAATGTGACAGTGGAGGTAACTGTTTAGCAGTTAAGGTAGGCTTATACCTAGGCTAGTCAGGCTGAGCCCTTACCTCTGGACCATTCAGACCATTAATCTCCTGACCCACACTCCGACAGCTCCTGCTCCCACCTCTGTGCCTGCAAACTCCTGTGCAATGCAGACACTGAGCTTCCTCCCAGGTGCAGACAGTATAGGGGCCCACCCAGCACGTCCACCTGTTGCAGTCTGAAAAGCACCATGACGGTGAACACCTCTTGCTAAGAGCTGAATTATACGAGCACCCCAGGTCTGTTCCCACAGTGTAGCATAAACCACAGCTTGGGCCTATAATGCGATAGAGGAAGAGCACTCGCGTAGTCAGGCTCCAGCTGTAGCAGAAAACCAGCAATGACTAGCACTGGTTCCAGCTAAGCCTGCCAGCTCAGACATCTGCCCAGCTACAGCCAGGTGTGGAAACACTAGCAATGAGCCCAGAGGCTCACCAGGACTAGTGCCTGGATTCAGGATGGACTACAGATGTATGTGTGTGTGTGTATATGTATATATACATATATATATGCAACATGAAATGGAACTGGACTTGTTCAAGGATAAATGTCAGGGCTGTGCAGTGGGTATGCAACAGATTTACATCCTCTGTTGGCTGGGACTGGTAATGTGCACTGAATTATACAGAAACTATTCTATTTCCCAGATCCTTTCTCACAGTTTTACCAACAACATTATTCTTTATTATTAAAACAATTCACAGAATTGTGGGGATAATACACTTACTCATCTAATCTGACATACTGTGTAATAAGAAATGAATCAAATTTTACATAGTCATTAATCTAGGGTCACCACCCATCCCAGTTTGAGTGAGACAGTCCTGATTTTGGTGGGAAATATCTTCAGGGCAGAGACTGAGCGAACATATATTTAAATGCTTCAAACATGTAAAACGCATGATAGAGGGCACCACGTGTACCCTGGCTGGCTATTTAGTGAGACACTACTTTAGAGACAATAGACTGAACTTCATTCAAGATCTGTACATTTAAAAAAAAACAAGTAGAAATAGACCCCAAATCATAATTTTCAAACATAAGCCACTTGAGATCTTCTGACAAGTACCTGGAGACACCTCTCTCAACACTGACTACAGAAGGATTTTAGGGAGATGAAAACAGCTTCAGTGCAAGTCCACCCGCAAGAATCACTGGCTCTATCCACACATTTGAAATCTTCCACCAGGAAGTCACTGTGCACAGTATTCTCAAGCCACAATCCTGAATTGCTGTGTTGTCTTCACTGGCATTAGTGCTGATTTTTTTTCCAAAAGAGAGAGTTATTTTCATCATATGAACCACAGACATCTCTCATGCTACAGACTGGTTCCTGTTTCACCCAAAATCTCATTGTCAAAACACCTTATCATACACTGCCTGACTTTAATGATATATCTCATGATGAGCATATTACACCCATTTTCTTCATCCTTCCACAGTAACTAATGACAATGAAATGCTGCACACTGTGATCACCCTGAAGAAAGCTGCACTTTCCACTCCTTATGGTGAGAGAGGATAAAGGGAGAGATATTAGATCTCACCAGAGCAATACAAACCAACACTTGTACATGTGCGTTTCTTTGGGGGGGGTGTCTGTTCTTAATACACTTGTCCTTTTGCATATTTTTTGGACTGACTTCCCTCCTTGCTTACTAGATGACCCCAGAGGTGTTGTAGTAAGGACCAATCTAATAAAGGATTTTTAACACCACCACAATAAAAGATCTTAATATTAAAATATTTTTCTTTCTCTCAAATATTGGTAATGTTATGAATATTTTGATATCTTGTTACAGAAATACAGTGCATATTGTTCAAGGGGTAGTACTGAGAAGACTAACCTGCTTATTCCTGCTCATTCTGAAAAGAACTGTCCCTAACTTTTACAGTAATAAGCTATATAATATAGGAACTCGAAACACCCATATCCCTGAGCTTCAGAAGACTCAGATAGTATTTAGCACATCTTCAGGTACCAAAAATCTTTTGTAACTACCCAAATCATCTGTAATGATCAATAGTGTAAACTTACAGTGATTTACTTTAAAGCTGTTAGCCTTTAAATTTCCCCAATTTTTCAAGCTAAATAAAGGTTTAGACCAATCATTTGAAATCTGATTGCTCAGCTATACCCTGGGCAGCAAACCAAATTTAAGACTAATTTTATTTCAGGCTTGAGAATTTTGGTCATTAAAGGTTGCTTCAATAATCATGTTAGCTTTACATCGGAACAGATGCTTCCAATTGTAGGAGTAAAGTCCTCAATCAAAGTCTTTACTCAGATGAAGTCTTTATTCAGACAAAACTCCAATTTATCCCTTTAAACACAAGCCAGCATACTTTGTGAGAGCACTGAAGGAGGACTAGAGACTGAGCTAGCATCCTGCACTGGAGTTTGTCCTGCTAGTCTGTGGATGACATCCACTTTCTAAACAGAAGATTCAATGATGTTTTTAGGTGACAATTTCCAGGGATGGGATTAATTTTGTACTATAAATTCTGAGAGTAACAAGTTAGCATGGAAAGTCTGGAGAATAATTCGAACTTCTGCTTTGATTGATTGCCACTTCAGTTGCGTGGCTCGCAGTTGCAGAGAAAAAAATGAAGATTTGGCTGGGGATAATCTAACAGCAAATAATAAAAATGTCATTCTAACAAGGCAGGTTCTACTTTGCAGAAGGTCAGAAGGAATATCATAAACAGTGTAATCTTCTCTAGGTTCCCACCCTTTCTGTGAAAATGAATCAGCAAGTCAACACTACAAAGATTTTAACCATTTTTGACTCTTCTTGCTGTGGAAAGGGTGCGTTTCTGTGGTGCTCATCTAACAAATAATTCACACAATAGATTGCTGTTGCATCAACTTTGTAATAGTTTTCTCCCAATTATAAGAATCAATTCCTTAGTCTTACACTTTGATATTACAGTTGAGTTGGAGACAGCTGTATATTGTATAGTAAAAGTTAATTTGGACATAGTTGGAGTTGTCTTGGATGCAGCCTGAGAAAGGATACCTGCTGGAACCCAGTGCTCCCTGGCACTTTCACACAGGCACAATCACATCAAAAGATGCTAAATACAGCAAAATCAAGTGCTAGGAAATACGGAAAGACTACAGATAACCTTAATCTGAATTTGGCCCCTTCTATGGAACCACTTCATGAACAATAACATAGAAATCCCATGACATAATAAATAATTTGCTCTTCCATAAAAGGTTTGCGTAGTGTAGAGTGACAAAGGCAGCTTCACACGTGGAACAGCAAAATGAAATGCTAACAATGTTCTTCCAAAAAAGGTTCTGTGCGGGTGAGGATGAACTCCTATATGAATAGCAGTCCTTCAGCTAATAGTTAAAATAAATCAAAATAACTTCCCTCTTTCAGTGCTCCCTTTTCACAAGTTGGATAGAATCTGTTCAGTTTCAGAAATTATGTCAGCCGGGATTGTTTGCATAACCTGTGTCTGCCTCGAGATGAGTCAATTCTGTTGAATCAAGGTTATGTTTGGTTTTGTTTTTACCTCAGCAATGCTACAGCTCTGTTTTCAGGTCTGGCTGTATTTTAACTCCCACACTGCACCTGACTGGTTTTATGGTATCCACCTACCATGTACCTTTCTTAGATAAAAGATTTCTGCCGTTAAGTCTTTTTAGTTTTTCCATTCAGGTATGACAGGTCAATACAACAGGATATTGCTTAAAAAAATCACATTAAATGTGAAACAGTATAAGAATAAATTCCTGAGAGATCTTTGGGAAAAAAAAAATATAGGCCTAAATAAACCCAGTCTTTAGACTTAGTTTTTGGCTTCCAGTGCAAAAGAGCTGATTTCCTGAAATCTGTGATGTTCTGTTACAGTCCTTATCTCATCACTCTTGTTCATTTCCAAGAATAGATATTAGACATCAGCTGATGTGATAATGTGTTATGTTTATATGTCTGATATGCATCAACTTCAAGTAAAGCTGTGGCACCAAATTAACTGCTCCCTGTACAGGATCTGGCATACAAAATAGTCTGCTGCCATAAATTTGAATTATGGCACAGGAAATATCATACTTACCCACTTACCTGCTAGTAAAATCAAAATACTTATCTGGATTATTTGCCCTGAAGTGATTGATGCGTGACAAGTTTTAATTACTTGTTTTATCCTGGACCTGCTCCACCAAGAAAAGCTGGTAGGCAAAACCAGGCAGTTTTTGAGGCGCTACATACTTAAGAAATGTTAGTGTAAGCCAGTTAGAAATGCTTTCTGTCTCATGCAGAAGTTAAGCAGTACTTGTAGGTGTGTGTGCATCAGGTCTCCCTCTCACTCTTATCGCCTAACTGACGGCTGATCAACACCTCTTGCTAGGACCAAATGGGCTATGAAAATGTTGGGAAGCCAGTTGAAACACTGAAGCGGTGTGGACATTGGAATAAGTCTCAAAGGAAGGCTTCATGTTTTATCTGCTAGCAGCAGGTGCCTGCAAAATGGGGAAGAGTCAGAAAGACTCAGAAAGCAGCTTTTTGATTACAGCTCTGTCTGTCAAACCAAGTTTTTAACAGATTTTGCTTAACAAGAGGTTAGTTATGAAACCATATTGCAGCAAGTTGAGTACTGTACTCCACGTGAGAAAGACTTTTAAAAGAAGGTGGAAAAAAAAAAGAGGCTGTTAGGGAGCTGCTGAATCCAGCAGCCAAAGAAAGGCAAGGCTGCCCCTTGCACATCCCCAGGTCCAGTGAGGCCATTATGCACGCACACAAACACTGCTTCTACACATACATACGTAGCCAGCCACACAGATAGGCACACTCAGCATGCACACGAGTGTAAACAGCAGCCTCATCCTGTTCGCCTCTCTGGCTGACCAGAATGAAGGTCTGTTAATAGGAAAATATATGTGCATATGTACACCATGGATCCCTGCAGCAGCTGTCCAGCCCAGACACTCAGTCTGCCCAGTAAGCTGTCCATGGATCCCAGTCTACCCAGTTGCTGGCACCGGGGCATACAAGCCCAGGAGGTCACAGCCCCAGCACAGAGCCCTCTTGCACACACCAACACACACCTCTCAGTCAGCCCCAGACACCACGGTCTCTCGAGCAGTTGCCCTGGACCTCCTGGTCCCCATGGTAACCAACTCTTCTGGTGGTCTCACACACAGCAACACACATATCTTATGGATGCTTTGAAATCTGGCTCCCAAGACAGTTATCCTACTTGCTGGCCAGTCGAGTTTGATATTTGCTAGCTATTGCACATTAGCGTATGTACTCTCACTCAGTGTGGTTGCTGGCCCCACAGCCATGTAGTCCCCTTGACCATGGCCCAGCTCCAGCTGCTGGCACATAGACCTCCAAACACGCATGCACACAGAAGGCAGTCCCCTCACACAGGAAAATAGTTTAACATGAAGTTAATAAGAAGGTAGGACAGACTGCACTGGTCAGGTGCAGGGCAGGCCAGATAAGCCTACTGACCATCAGCCTGTTTACTTACAACCAGCCCTGACTCTGTTTTCCCACACCTTTTCCTCCCCAAACTGCCTTGATCCCTCTCTTTCCCTGTCTTCGGTTCCTCCCCTAAACGTCCCATAATAAATCTTGTGCAATCCCAAAATACTCTTCCCCTGCAGCCTGTGATGTGTCCCATACCTCCAGGCAGTGCCCCCCTCAGTCCAAAAGGTGCTCTGGAGAGCAGCCGCCACTGGTGCTGGGTGTCGCTCCTGGCACATGGGGCTGGTGGCACTGCTGGGATAGCCCTGGGAGGGACCATGTCCCTTTCCCTGACTGGGTTATGAGGTTCTCCTGCCTGCCATCATGCCCCTGAGCTCCTTCGAGTCTGTGGAGATGAGCTTTTTATCACATAAGCCAGCAAAATATTTCTGTCAGACTTGGATCTGATCATGCAGTTTTGTGGCTGAGATAACGAGGGGACCCTGTTAATCATGCCTAGGAACTGAGGACAAGCACTCACCTAGCTAGACCATCGCAAGCCCCTGAAGTCAGCCTTTACAAAGCAACTGGAATATTACAAGCAGAAAAAGTCACCAGTTCAGACTGAATCTTGAAAGGAGCTCTGTCATTGTGAACACAACGAGGAATCAAAAATACCACAAGAGACCTGAGGCAAAAATCTCCAGGGCCATGTTCACAGCACAAGGAGTCCCACAAATTAGAGCAAAAGCAGACAGCAAGATGACATGTGATGTTTGGAAAAAATACAAGAGGCTCAGTGGTTTATATCCCTTTGCCTGAGTTTGCATTACCATTCAAGTGTGCAAAACCTGGGTAAATACAAAAGGCATCAGAATTGTTAGGTCAGGTCCTGTAATAAACAGCAACACTGCGGTAGGAGATTATCAAACTACTGTTTTGTACTGAAAGCAGAAGGGATTGCATTAGTTTTGATAGAGATCTGTAGGTCAGTGTAGGAAAGACCTGCAAATCTGGATTAAAACACTGGGCATCAAGGAAACCTCACTACTCTAAAGTCCAAACAGCTCAACCACAGTAGCCATTGCAGCTGGTTCCCAGAATATCCCTCTGCTGCCCTAGGCCACTGGAACAGTAATAATTCTTGGATCCTCTGCAGCGAGCACCACATGCATCAGATATTACATGCCTCCAGCCCCCCACTCCATCCCCTTAATGTGAAGGCAAAAGCAGCAAGTGGTTTTGGTTGCTTTTTCCCAGGCTACCTGCAAATGCAGAGGAAGTTACTGGCTGCTGGCACCCAACAGCTCTTCCACATCTCCTTGCAATGGCACCCATGGAGGGGTGCTCCCAGCCAGCTCTGCTAGGCCATACTGGTCTGTGTAATAGAGATCTTGTCAGTGTTTGAAATTCCCTTGCCTGGCAATGTCCACTGTTGGTTAATAATCCTTTTATATTTTTTGAGAGAAAAAAAGGTGGAGGTAAGAGTACCTTTAGGAGGCTCTGATACCAGTTGCTTGGAGACACTTGTATGATACGTCTCAGCCTTTGTTATACAGTAATGCTTAGACTGTAGGCAATGTGAGGCTGTATCTAACTTGTGTTCTGCAGTACCTCTCTTCCCCCTATCCCCACCCTCCAACAGGCTCTCCAGTTGCCCAGACAGCATGTGACATGCCTTGGCACCCTCACAGCCTCTGCCCCTATGGTTGCACCCCGTGGAGAAGCAGGCACAGCTTGCTGGAGCTGGTGCATGCCCAGGTCTTGCTGCAGAGCTGGGAGACAGCCGAGGCACATACCTGGGAGGAGCTGAGTCACAAAGTGAGAGACTCCTTGGCTCCAAGGTGCTGCTGAACAACACATTAAATGTTGTGACCTTAGCCACCTTTCTAAATGGTCCTCAGCCCTTTTACACTATAAAGGTAACACACTTCAGCTGGTTTTGCCATCCATCCAACTACAAATCTGTCACAGTGAAAGCAATGGGGAAATGCTCTCAGTTACTTTGGACAGTAAGATATATAATAAGGAAAATTAATATGCCTTCTGTATCCTCTATGAATCAACTTTACTATTTGTGTAAAGCCTCTTAAAGAAGATGAGATTCCTCCAAGTGACAATGGAGAAAAAAGGAAAGAGAAGGAAAGGATAAAACAGATTTTTTTTTTTCTCCCCAAAACATACAGTTTCGATAAAATTCTTACACAGGATATTTCACTATCACTAGTGCTAGGGAAAAAAATCTCATCTATTTTTATGGTAGCCTCCAGTTCTGTCATTCTGTTTCTTTTCATGTAAATTATTGTAAAATACTGCTGCTGTTGTGCATTCACCTTTCTGGCTGCTCTGGGAGATATCACCTTGGGGCCACCAGAGCAGCTCTTCTGTTCGGAGTGCATTACTCTCCAGCTCACAAAAGGATTTTCCATTATTGTAAGGTACATTTGTGTTATACTTAGAGTATTTCTACCCTGAGGTAGTGTCAGACTGGCATCACCCAGAAATGCAGCCATGATGCAGCAATGATCTCATTAAATGCTGAATAAAAGACGTTAATATGCTAGAGTGCTGCCCGGTGAAGGGCAAAGAACTGCACCACCTTGTACCCACTGTACAATGCAGCGTCAGCAAAACCTTCTCTTTGCTGTAACACCCAGCTCTGCCTTTGGTTGTGCCTTTGGATGCCCTTAAAATCTTTTAGCCACAAAGTGTAAAAAGGCTATGTTGATTTAGGCTCAGTATGATATTTTTTAATGGTCAAATGTTTCAGGAGCATTTTCTTAGAGCATCTAAAAGTCTATTTCCAGATTGTTGCTTCTTTCTCAAAAATGAATGCTCAGCTTTATTAATGATCAGAAATCTTCTAAGTCAGCACAGAAGGCTGTTTCTGTCTCACCCATCAACTTCAATCCTACAGTCCCAGTCCCATAGGCTCCCAGCAAAAACAAAAAGCCCAGCCACATAACCTAGAGAGGCATGGATACCATGAACCACTGACCAGAGGTAAGATCTTTTGGATCTGTGAAGTGGAAGAAACAGCAGTGAATGCAAGTGTGTGAAAGCCCCAGGGAGAACTGGCACTCTGCTGCTGACACACAGAAAGATGCTGCGCCTGCCTTGAGGAGCCTCTGGCCCCAGGCAGCAGTGATGCTAACCTTCAGCTGACAGAAAGCAAAGAGAAAGTAAATGCAAGTTTTGCCTTTTGCAAAGCCATTGATAAACATCATCTTTCTGCACGAGAGTAAATCACAGGCAATATAAAATTCTGCACTGCAAGAGATGCAAGAAGACTTCCACAGCCTCATTCAGGGACCCTCTTCCCTCTCTCCCAGCTCATGGATTGTATTACAAAAAGACACTTTCTGTATTTACACTATTTTTTTATATTCTTGCTAAGTGTTCCCTGCTAGCTATCTTAGCTGATAAAACACTGAGTTAAACAGATCAGAGGTTTGACTCACTGTGGCTGTTCTTATGTTGCCTTCTCACCCATTTCATATCACTTGCTCAAAAGGGAAGGGTCACCTCTCCTCGGCTTTTGCACTTGGCACATTGTTTGCACCTTGGTAAGTGGGTATTAGCCTGATCTGTCAGTATAGCAGAACTTTGCACTCGCATTTTCACAGAGCAGGACACAGAAAATTAGAGCAAAGCCTTGTGAAATCAAGCTGACAGTTCCTGTAAAATTCTAGACACCTCTCAGAAAGCACTGCAGTATTTCCTGACCCTCAGAACCTCATGACAATGGTATTAAACTGAAGATTTTAGTATCACTTCTATTTAATTTCTTTTTCACAGTTTTTCTGTTACTGTACCCATGGACTCCATTTGGTGATAAGTACCCAGCAAAAGTTTAGCATTTGTTTCCTGTAGTTTTAAGACTGCTCTGAGCTGGCAAAACACAAGGCCAAGAGCACCTTTTGGGGAGAGGCTTCCTTGCCCAATACACCGAAATGCAGAGACCTGTTTCTTTGCATTCATTCATGTAGAATGACGTCTCCCTGCAGACCATTGCGCTGACTGCAGTCTTACTTCATCTGCAGCCTTGGGGAAAACACACAAAAAAAATCCCTGCGACGTCCAGATGGTGCTTTGAGAGGCTGGAGTGAAGAAAAGCTCTGGAGTTCCCTGCCTGCGCAGAAGCAGCCAGAGCCACTCTCCAACAGCTACACAAAAGAGCCTCTGTCTCTGCTGATGAGAGATCCCTTTGATGCCTGGGAATCCTGACTGGCAGCATTTCATATCTGGCCATCTTTAGGTTTGGAGCAATGAAGAATGGGAAATAAGAAAAAGATGGGCAAGGAGAGAACAGGGAAGAAAAAAGGTAGGATCTACTCAGAATAGGTCTGGCTAAGAGCCTGTGACAACAACATACATTTTGCATTACCACACCTATGCCGTTTTTTGGTTTAAGGCTTTCTTATCAACATGGAAATTTCCAGTTCATTTTTGACCTTTTGACCAGAGAGTGGGCAATTGCTCTCAGCTGAGGAGACGTGTTATAATTCACTATTAAGAAACACAGAACATCCTCAATGTAAAGGTGCATCGTAAACCATAATAAGCCTAAACCAAGAGCACGCAGTTTCATTTTAAAGCTAGCATGCATTGCTAGTACCTCTATCAGATTACAGGGAATTCTTTACACAAACAAATACCAATTACCCACAAATAAACTGGTTATGTTTGATTATGAATATTTCCAGGTTTAGAAAACTCTGATTCCCTTCTTAGCTCCCTATTGTTGTGTGGTTACAAAATATTTTTACCCCTCTATACTTGCTTTCTCCACTCATAAACCCTACAACTTCCTTGTTGAAATCTGTAAAAATGTTGCAGCTGATTCTTGTACAGCAGCAAGCATTTGGTCTTTAAAGATGAAAAATATTCTAGAAGTTAAACTTTTAATGTTAACAAATCTGTTCCCTTAAGACGTTTTTCTTCACCACTGTCAACTTCATGTTTCCCTAATGTAGAAAACAGAAAACTTCATTCACCTCTCTGATCAACTGTTCTTCTGGTTTTTTCATTATTCTACCTTATTCAATTAAATGCCATTGACTGTAGCTGCAGTGGCAGAAAATGGCTTACAAAAGAAATTAAGCTTTCACTCTCAGGTCTTTGAATACAAAAAGAATCAACAATTCATTTCATTTGTGATATCTATTATTTATTCTGTTGTTTTCTGTTCCTCTCTTCAAAAGGCATAACCTTGATCTTATGAGCAAACAATCCTAATATTAGATGTTTCAGAGGGAAAGCAAGTGCTAAGCATAAGACTTTTTTGATTGGATATAAAAGGGCTCCAGAAATTACTCTCCACATCTAAAAAAAAGACAGGCTGTGATTCACCAAGGTCAAAGCAAGAATGGTAGACAAAGAAGTAGACCTCAAGAATTTGTGATTCTGTCACAAGTTTTAAAACTTTAAATCTTGCTTTTTTGAAAGTGTCAGACTTTCACTTTCTTCTGAGCATGCTTCCCAATGCTTTCAACGCTCGCACTTTTATCGTAAATTCATAGGACTTCCAAATTTTCTTTATTACTTTACTAGAACAGGGTCTCTTATGAAATGGCACAGGAACTGCCCAGCCATGATATCTGATCTGTATGCAACTCAAAGGTGACGCCAGATGACCAGCCACAAAGCCCTGCTGGGGCACTGCCATGCTTAAATGCCCACACAATGAGTCCACACAGGGCTGAGCTGTCCTCCACCTCACCCACGTCCTGCTGGAGGGGCCCCAGGAGGCCACTGCCACACTCCCTTGGCTACAAACCACCTTTCTTGGAGCTACCTGTCCCCTTCATTCTCCAAACAGCTGATGCTGGTCTGGCTGTGGAAGAAATGGGTGTGAGTGGAGGAACAGTAAGGAAGGTTGCCTTGATTAGTGCTTTTATTTTGCTCTAATGTGTGAATGCCTCCAAAGAAGGAAAAAAAAAAAAGAAAACAAACAAACAAAAATTTCAGCATTTTCCTCTTCCTCCTACAGTTCAAGACAGGAACGTGAAAGAAAATCCCCTAATGATTAATTTAATGGGTGAGGAGATAGGGATTTTCATTTTACACACCTAAGTAGATAACAATAAATGCTGGCATTTTTCTTTAAGGTCTGAAATCTGTCCTCAAAGGGGTAGGAGTAGCTAGGTGAAAGTCTGTGTTGTGGGAGAGACATAGGAGACTGAATTACCCTCTTAGCCTCAGAAAAAAAATAATAAAATATTTAAAGCCTATGAATATAATTTATTTGTGACTTGCCTACAACTATTGTGCTCACTGATTTCACTTAATCCACACTGGCGGAGTACGTCAGCCTGGCAGAAGTGCTGCTACGTTACAGTGCACTGACTCCATTAAAACACTGCGCAGCAGCTAAACTGGGGCAACCCTACGTTTATCAAATCCTCGGCTGGCCCTGATGACTCAGGAGAGAAGTGAGCCCTAGCAGAGGGGAAGTGTAGGCAGGCTGCCCTCCGCTGCACACCTGGAAGCCTGCATTTGCCAAAAAGAAGCCCCAGCGAGCCCCCCATCAGGGGACTGACTCTTACCCTCCCGGGGACGTTGCGCCCCTGGGAACAGCATCTCTTTGCTCCTGAGGGAGCAGTCGTAGAGCCCCGAGCAGAGCCACTCTGTGATTGCGCTTCATTTGTGCTCATATGAACATAATGTCTTGGTTGCATTATAATGGTCAGACCAGTGAAAAGGTAAAAATCAGCAGCCCCACATTAAGAGAAGACTCATCAGGGTTCCAACACACCCACTACCTTTGCCATGATTCGCTTGATGAGAAGCAGAGAGCCATGACTGAAATCTAGCTCATCAGCACCAAGTCAAATATTTGCCATCTCTCCAGGTAGATCCCACTTGACGTCCGAGCTGGCGCCAGCCAGACTCCTGGCTGTTAGCTGACGAGACATCATAAAAACTCAGAAGCAACAGTTACCTCATACTCAAACAGATACTTATTAACATCTCCTTAGTGGGTCTGACACAGCGTAACATGTCCTGTATTCTTGCTGAAATAAGTACACACAGGCAGTGAGAGCTTTAGTTATAATTATTGTTACCGCTAATAGCCAGGGACATTAGGACACTTACCACCAGCCGATTGCTCCCCGCCTGGGAACCTCTGCAGGGAGTACAAGGCGGGTGACTCACCCCTCCTCTTCCTCTGGGACTTTGCTCTTCCTTCTCCTAAGTATTTCAAGTCCACAACATCATTACAAGGTTTTAGTTTCCATTTTTTTCCTTTTTAAAAGGAGTATTTTCTTTCTTGCATGGGGTCCTGTGGCATTCTTGCCAGGCTCTGTTATGCTGAATGGTCAGACAGGAATTTCACCAGGACAGTTACAGCTCCCAGCTTTCTGCTGAAATTTTGGGAAGCGAATATCTATCCAGGTCAGGCAAATAGTCCAGGACCTTTCTCTTGGACTCAGCACATTCATAAAACAGGTATTACTTTCTCTCTTCTATCGCTTATCAAAATACAACCTAGCTTTTATATAGTCATTTTAGTCATAACATTTTAAATAGGAGGAATTACTAACACTGTTTTGAGATAGGAAGCTCAGTACAGAAACGCCAAATGATATACCCCAGGTAGCTGAGCAGGCATGACACATATAGTAGTGAAACCCAGGTCTGCTGCACACAGGAGCTTTTCTGTGCAGCATAGCAGAGCTGCAACAGGGTCCCAGTCCTGAAGGGCTCCTTTAGGATCTTCCACAGAATAAATAAATACAATTTCCCACTAACACTCCAGGCATTTCCTGCTATTAAGCTGTTTGTTGGTTAACATAGCAATGTCAAGAGATCAGTTTTAAAATATTTGGCACCTAGAGCCACAATGAGGTTCAAAAAGATGTTGCCCAGATTGTCAGAGGCAAATAACACTTGGAGCTTGCACTCTTTTGGCACCAACTGCTTGCCCAAGTGCCTAGATGTAAGTTACGTCCCTAGCAGATGTCACCCAAGTTAAAAAAGGTTGTTTTTTACTATAAATTCACATTATTTCCAGCATGTTGGATTAGTGTCTGTGATAAAGAGCTTTGCATCTGTCTGAAAGAAGTGGCTTTTTTTCTCTGAACTGAACAACAGCTGACTTCTCTGGCCCTCTCTTATTTTCATCCAGGCACCTAATTGTCTTGGGAAAAATGACCTGTTTATCAAGTTAAACAAAACAACTGCTCTCCAGAACAGACCAATAAAACAGGATTTATATGAGGAGCTACAGGTTTATTGGCTATTGGTTTAAGCTGTTTGTCCTATTTTGGGAGAGTATCATTTTTATTAGGTTTTTCCCCCTGTTGAAAAGACTATTAATTACATTGTCATAAATAAGGAACTACGTTGTTTAATATGGCTGTTAAAAAGGAGGTTTATAGATCACATGATCACAAGGGTTCACTTGGGTCTCACAGTAATTAATAGAAATGGATGTATAGCAGCAGTTCACTACATGCTTTTGTTTGACCTTTCTGCCTTACATTTTGGACCACTTTGTTTTATGTAACCTCTTCAAAAACTGACCTTCATTGCCCTCTGCTGGCTACATCATTTACTCATTGCACAGCATAACTCACCGCGCACAAACTAGGATGTTAGCTGGACAAGTTATGGGACACCCTAAGAAGGCTGATAGGGGTAGGAGCTGTCTCAGGGACTGTCAGCAGCAAAGCTGTGGTCTAGTTTTGCTGTCTACTGCATCCATGTCAATGAGCTTCATGCACAGGTACCTATAGCTACATTACAGCAAGCGCACAGCCACTTAGGGCAGAGACATCATCTTAGGAACAGAGTGAATCTTCCTACAACAAAAATATGTTTTTAAAATAATCATATTAGTTCAAACCTGTACATTAGAGCCTGCTCTGATGATCCAGCAAAAAGGCAGTCATTGTACTTTACCAATATATCTTAAATGCCCTTTTTAATGCCTGTATTTAAAACAATTTTATTTCAGGGTCAGTGTAAAAATAATCACTTTCTATAGTATCATAACTTGTTTGTTGGTGTTTCAAAGGAACTGGTCAGGAAACACTGCAGAACGATAGCCGACCCTTGGTTACCAATATGTAATTTGTCTCATGTCAACAGTGAATGGTGTTTGTTGGTAATATGGTGATTTATGTGAAATGTGGTTATGGGCACAATCCAGCCTCTCACAGATGCATTTCCATGCAACCAGGGAATTTGATAGTTGGTTATTTGGTTGGCAGGGGCAGCTGAGGGCCCAGAGCTGAAGCAAGCATTGAATCAGAGCTCGTCTCTGTGGCTTAGCAGTGAAAAGCATACATCGCAGGTTAAGTGCACTGGAGGAGTAGGGGCCTTTGCATTGTGGTTGTCTTTACTACACCTATTTCTTGAGTAAGTACAATGCTGTTGTGCCTCCTTTCATGAGCAGCTAATTCACTGAACACTGAAAAAACTCTGCTTTCATACATTCTCCATGTGCTTTGCAGGTGCTGATCACACTTGCTGTAGGAAGCTGGCTTTGAAAGTGATGAAAATCCCCTTTCTCACAGAGATAATGTAGCTCACGACTCTCTGGCTCTCTTATTTTTTCAGCCATATCCTTTTCCTTGAAAATAATTCTGAGAAGAAGTTTTTGCCAAATATAAGATGGCATATTTGGCAGAGCACCATGTAGGCATTTTTTTTACCTAGTAGGAGGATTGTGTTACAGAAGTTGAACCCTACAGGTACTTTATGTAGGAAAAAGATTTAAAATGAGGGGAACAGGACATTCTGGGCACCTTGAGTTTTCAGCAATTAGATCAAAATAAAATCACAATGTAGTGGACATAGCAAACTGTAGAGTGGAGCTGTCTTTGAAGAAGAAAGAATTACCTTAAAGAAAAAAAAATATTATATAAAGACGAGACAGAAAAAGTTAAATGAGTCATGGTCATGGAATGGAGAAGTGGGTATTTCTCTCATTCTGCCTGAGTTCCCCTTTGAAATCAGCAGTGATAATGCCCTGTGGTTTTCTCTGAAAGGGTTTTAAGACACACAGGACTGCATCCATTTTCCCACGGTTCATCAGTGGACTTTACCAATGCTGTCTATAACCTTCAGGATAGTTACTGGAAACTCTTGAGACTCTGCCAGGTCTGCTAGATAAGATAGGATTTTCACACAAGATCTCTGAGTTCCTTCTGCACAAGACAGTAAGGAAAGTCCCCTCTGTGTAGCTGTCATTAGGCCATTTAATGCTGGATACACCATTTCCTTTAAAGGAAAGAGAGGGGGAGAGTGTTATTCTATTAAATTCACCTTTCAATAACAAGTTTATACAGCAACCTAGTTCCTATCCCTTATTCATCATCATTGAAACTTAGACCATTCTCAACCCATTAGTGGATAATGTTCCATAAGAAGAAAGCTAGGCTTTTCATTGGAGCAAAAGATGAGACCTGACTGACAGCCTACAGAGAAGATGTTCAGCCTGCAAGGGCCTTCCAGGCTTCCTGAAATGCAACATGGCTCTAGTCAATGTGCTACACAATCAAGACACAAATGTTTAAACCTTAACTTAATTCATCTGATTCCCTCTGATCTAATTTGGCTGTTAAATCCACACATCTTGAAGGAGAAAACAGCTGCGCTAAGTCCTGTGAGCTGCATGTACCTAGAAACGTGAAGTATTCTTTGCTCTAGCTCGACAGACTCCATATGGCAACTCACAGGTTTATCTGTCTGAGTGCGGGTGAGTCAGAAGTGAACAGTACCGTGTGGGCAGAGGAAGACTCCTCAAACTGAGGTAATGCTGAAAGTGGCTACAGTCAAATTCTTCAGTGTCATGATGGTTTCCCACCTGTGACTCATCTGTCTGTCTTGCCATGACCATGTATCTGCTTTGCACAGCCCCAGAAGGGAACGTTGCCCATCACACACCTCCTGGGCTTGAAAACAAACATTCAGCGTGACCGAATGCTTCAAATCCAGTACAAATTAACCTTAAGAAATGATATCATTAAAATGCTCTGCTCCTGGAGGTTGTTGTGAAAGGCATATGTTAGACAGCTAAGCAGCTGTCCAGTTTGTCTTTGCATGGTCAGGATTCTGGATACTGACTTGAGTTAAATGCCAAAATAAAGTAAGATGCATTTGGGATTTAAAAAAAAAAAAATTAAAAAAAAAACCAACACAACATCTTGAAGACTTGAAAGTAAAGCATTTACACTCCCAGGAGATAAGACAGAGAGACCATAAATCCTTCCCTGTCATTAGAATCAAACATTAGAGTATCTGTCCTGTTCAAGAAAACCCACAGAAATGGAAAATGTCATTTATGAATAATTATCCCTTTTTCTGGGCTCCTACTCACTTTACAAAGCCATCTGTAAAAATGGCCCCACCTCCATCAGAGCAAAGGCAAAAGAAAATTTATTTTTGACAAGATGACAAAATGTCAGGAGGGGTCCTCAGCAGGATCCCAGGAAATTGATTAAAAAGAAGACAGGCTTCTTTTTAAAATGTTATGAAATCAGATTTTCTAATGGTATCCCATGGCTTTTTCCTATTCTCCATTAGTCTGGAATGGAAAATGTTCAAAGGATCTTGCCGTGAAAATGCTTCCTATAGAATAATGAAAATCTCTGCTTCCATCTTGAAAGCAACATGAGCCTGCTATACATTAAAACAACAGACAACAAATGAAGTTTCCACGCAAGAAGTTCTGGGAAAGGGAAATGCAAACTCGTACTCATCTGTCCCTTGTCCCTTTTGATGTCATACATAAATTCATCAGAGAAATGCAGAAACAAATTGAATGGAGGATAATGAGTCTGAGGAAAATTTTCAGAAAGTTCTGGCTTCTCTTTTAACAAACACCAAATCAACAACACATCGTTAGCTCATAAGAGACCCCATCCAAAATCAGTGAAATCAGTGGGAAAGCTCCCAGCTGGCTTCAGCAGGCTCTGAATCAACAAAAGTGCAATTACAGATGCTTAAAATTTTTTTCAGTGAAGTGACTTTTAAAATGAAAAATAGCTTTTTAACAACAGTGAAATTCTCTTGGGACCATTTGTTTTCATTTACGTACTTTTCTCTCTTTGGTGGAGCAGGCTGGAAATAAATAAATAAAGTATTTTCCATCTCACCCATCCCCCAAACTTTTAATTTCATTTCTTTCTTTTTTACTGGAAAACGAATATGAGAAACAGCATGAAGCAGGGAAGGGTTCAAGAAGGCAACACAGTGGTCAGATCAGAGAGCTGGCCCACCTGGAAAGCAGGATGCCTGCTAGAAGCAGGGGACAAATGATCCCAGAGTTGGGCAGCTTAGCCAGTTCTCTTACTTTCTTTGTTGTCCCAGCAAGTGACTCCTTTCTCCTTTGTCTTTTTTGATGTTGCTCACAAATTGATTAAAGAAATGCAGAAATGATACTGCATGGAGTCTAAGAAAACTTGCAGAAAGTCTTAAAATATGTCAGCAGAATTGATAGATTTCAAACAAATCCTACATTTGAGCAGAAACAGAAAACATCAGCCGTTTCTTGGTCAGCTGCAGGTATATGGGGACTATGGTCACCCACGACAGCCTGCAGAGTTCTCCTTCATGATTCTTCCCTTGTCTGTCCATTCAGTTTTCTGAAAAACATTAAAATACTCACAGCAAGTCTCCATCTTCCACTGTAATACCTGGAAGACCACCTTGCTGAGCTTCTGTGTAATTTTCCCCTTCAGTTGAAGGCACCACACCCATGAGACTGATCTGCCCTCAACAAGTGAAACACACCTGCAGTAACATTAAACATCTGTTTTCCTGAAGGTGTCCAGGCAGGTACAGTGGCTAGAATTATCTGTGTGCATTTAGACATGGTCTTATTTAGAAGGAGAGGGTTATCAGTTGGGTTGTTGTAGTTGGTGTAGGTGTCAAGGTGTTGGTAGTGGGGGGCTGCAGGTGTGGCCCCTGTGAGAAGAGGCCAGGGACACAGCTGGTTCCAGCCAGCTCCAGCAGATCTGCTGCAGGACACAGCTGAGCCCAGCAGCCAAGCTGGTGGCACCCCTGGGAAAATGTTTTTAAGAGACGGCAGAGACACCAGACAGGCAGAGGAGTAAGTGAAAAAGTGAGAAAGAGCCCAGTGAGCACCCAGGATGAAGAAGGAGGGAGAGGAGGAGCTCCAGGTGCTAGAGAAGATATTTCCCTGCAGCCTGTCGAGAAGACCATGCTGGAGCAGATATCCACACTGCAGCCCACAGAGGACCCCATTCCAAAGTTAGTGGATATTTTCTGAAGGAACAGCAGCCAGTGGAGACACCACGCAGGACCTGCTTTATCTGAAGGACTGCAGCCTGTGGAAAGGACCCATGCTGGAGCAAGGGGAAAATTGTGAGGAGGAAGGAGCGGCAGAGAGGAACTGTTATGGACTGACCACAACCCCCCGTTGCCCATCCTCCCTGTGCTGCTTGGGCTGGAGAGGAGGTATAGGAGTCAGGAATGAAGGAGTGAAGTTAAGCCTGGGAAAAAATGGGTGAGTGGGGGGAAAGTGTTGCTTTCATTTTTGCTTTTGATTTTCACTATCTAAATATATTTTAATTGGCAATAAATTAAATTAATTTTCCCCAAGTCAAGTCTGGTTTGCTTGAGATGATAACTGGAAGTGATCTCCCTGTCTTTATCTCAACCAAAAAGATTTTTAATCCTATTTTCCCTCCCTGTACTGCTGAGGAAGGGAAGTGAGTGGGCAGCTGCAGGGGGGTGTCTGGCTGCTGGTCATGGTCAACCCACCATAGCTGTATACCTTTCTGTTGCTGCTGGCTATCAATTGCATTGCACTACTGTCTCAAAGCTCCAGCTAAAACATGAGTTCCTTTTACACAAGGTGTTTCAAACATACAGATCTCTTCTCAGTCACTGCCAGCCACTAAAGGCTAATAAATGTGTAAGCTAAAACACTAAGCGGCCATCTAAATAAATGCATTAATGACATCAGTTTTCCCTTCTTTCTTTTCAACCCTTTTGAATTGTTGTAAGTATTTTGTGCTATCCTGCCATCCCCTCAAGAACAGTCTCCAGCCTTGTGTTTAGCATTACTAAAATCTGGAGTAATAGTGTCTCTCCTTTTTTTCCCCTGCAAATATATTTTAATTAGCAAAATCTTTGAGCCTTGAAAAGAGATTTACTACATGTCAACACAAGAACTGATGTTACTTGAGTCCATAACACTTTCTGTGTTATTTCATAGCCATAATTCACTGCATTCAAGCATCCTATTTGTTTTGCTAACTACTGATGTGTATTGGCCAAACACATTTGCTGAGATCTCTGCTTAATAACAGGGCTCCTGAACAGAGCTGAGAGTTGGGAAGCTCTGGTGGTCTGCAGCATGTGAAGACTTTATACCCACAGAAACCAGGAGAGGCAGATTCTCAACTTTCTTATGACACTCAAAAAGTTGATCTTCTGATTTGCAGTGCTTATAAATCCACTTAGAGTAGGTCTCGCTGCAAGAACTAAGAGCATGAGTTAAAGCCTCACACCTTGACCACAGTCAGCCAGGTTAGAAATGGTTACCTGGCTATCAGGTTAGAAAGTCAGAAGTGATTGTACTTAATGCCAGCTGCAGCACCTGTTTATGAGCTACGGCCTGCATAAACTACTCTATTCCAACTGCACTCGCCCATAGGATTATGTAGACACAAGGTGTAGGCAGAAGCTCAGATAACTGTCTGGCACGAAAGAAATCTTACTTTGATTTTTGTCTTTCTACCCAGCGTTGTTATACACCACACACAAATTACACGTTTGCATTCATCCTTTTAATAATGAATTGTCAGGACAAATACCCAGTTAAGTCCTGTCTATTCTATTCTTCATCTGTTCCATCTCTCACTCCTTCCATCTTTCTCCTCTTTTGCACTCTTTCTCCAACAATCCTTTCTTTCATGTGGGGGGAAATAACGCTCTGTCCAAACTGACATGGACTTACTGGCTTGCACAAGGTCTCTGTCACTTCTCGAGGTAAGTTTCTAAGCTTAGGACACAGAGATCTTGAGCCTGAATGGGTCTTACGGGTAACAACCCAGTGTATACTAGAATTTTCCACATTTATCCAACACTGTAGCATTATGTTTCCTGAATACTGCCATATGGCTTGAAAAAGATGAAAAATGTGTTATACTTTCTGTGCATACAGAAGTATGTGAAAAAATATGTTTGTTTTCTCTATGCAGGAACTCTATGAACTCTGTTTTTCTCTAAATACATTCAGAGGTCTATGACCACATCTGAAAATGTTTCCTGTCATCCCTTCATGTTTCCTATAAAAATCCAGTATGCTACCATAAATGTCAAGAATAAGGCCAGATAGTTTCAATTACTTGTTTCAAGAAGACGCCTTTTCAATCACAACTTTTTACTTAAAGGTCAGCCGCTTGGGTCACACTACACGTCAAGAGTCAGACTTTGTGATTATTGAAATTTTCTGTATGTGTAAGTGTCAGAAGGCAAGGAAGAACAGACTGCCTACATAAAAGAGCATTTTATAGCGAGAATTACTTCAGGCACATAGGCTACCACTGAAAGGATGGAAATCTTGAGAGGAATATGCCTGTACTGGATAGTTTAGTTTCATTTGATGTGCGTCACTGGCCAGAGCTGCACAAGATCTACAATTATATCATGCCAATGTTCCCAGCAAAGACAGGTGAGTATCAGTAGATGTGGTTTCATCATGGCCAAAGGCAGCACGTTATAATTTCAGTGGAAAGGCTCTCAAGGACAATGAAGAATTTGGATGAGGTGGTTGTTTTCTGTGATTTTGCTAAGAACTTAATGTAAGTGGGAGGCCTTCTAGATGGCTATGTACAAAACACTAACACTTTTTTTGTTACTTTATCAGTTTCTTCCCTAGGCTTCAATCTAGAAAAACTCATTCTGGGAGTGAGAAGGGTCTGGAAGACATGCATCCCATTAGAAACCTGAAACAGCAGTGTTGTAGGGCTAGGAAATCTTGCTGTGGTACACAGCCTGCCAGGCAGGCATGGATTTGGATTACTTAACCTGTGTTAATTCATTAATTTAAATACCTTCTGCAAAACTGAGATAATTCAGTTCAGCTGCAAAGCTTAGTGGTGAGGTAGTTACAAAAGGAGGAAAACTCATTTCCCTATCTATAGCGTCTAACACAACTGAGGGAGTCCACGAATAAAGACTCTTCTGCTTACATAAAAGAATAATCTCTGTAGCCCCACCATGGAGTTCACATTAGTTGAATAATCCTATAAGCAGCACTCCTCATTGCCTATTTCCAAAATCTCTTTCCCACCCTGTCTTAATGTAAGGTGTTTCCATGAAGCTGAAGTCTGTCCCACAGGAGCAGGTACAGACCTCCTTATGTAGGTTCCTTAAACTTGCTTATTCTTGCACGCAATGACCTAAACCAACGACAACACCAGGGATCTCCTCCAGCTGTGAAAGGCTGTGGGAGAACTGCCAGTAACTGATGGCTTTAACAAATCAGCTCAAACTTTAAACTCTTTTATTAAAAATTAAAATGGTCCTTCCTTTTTTTTGTAATATGAAATTTTTAAAAAACTATCAAAAATGTTACTTTCACATCACAATACTGGCAAAGTTCTGAAAAGGAAGTCCTGTCTAGACATTTTTAGACGTATCTATACTTGATTCATCTCTGAAAAAAGATTTAGGTCCCATTGTGGTAAATGTAGTTTGGTTGACACAGGTAGTGGTTTGTAAGACTTCTCTTGCACATCCTGTTCTCTGAACCAAAGAAGAATGAAGCAAAGCTAGTTACAAAAGCTTCAAACAAGTTAGTTTTTTGTGGTAGGAAGTGTACTTCTAGCTGGGGAGAGGCACAACTGACTGCACATGGAACTTCCAGGTAACACCGTTTTTCAGAGATTTCTTAAAAATACTTTGCTAATCTCCATCTCGCTAATGCAAGAGATTGCATTCCTCTTTGTCTTCTAACACTGTTCTTCACCTGCGTTGTCTTCTAGAAGTTCATCTTTTTATACAGTTCGTATTTAGGTAACTGTTTTTATCACAGCCATTTCTCATGAAAACACAAAGCAATATATTCAGGATGAAGTTTTCACACGATGAGGAACAAATTAAAGTAATTAAACATTTTACATGAAAAACTACTATTACTGTTCATCTGTTATAATAAACAGTAATAATGAAAATATTACTGCTGCTTTTTTCAACTTTCCAGGAGTCATCTCTTTGCCCAACCTGAAACTGAACTACAATAAAATGTGCTATAAAAACTCACATGGACTTTACATCTCTGTGTCAGAACTGTTCAGTGAAAGCTCTGATGGACATAACATTACGAGCATGAAATAATTACAACTAGAACTGGTAGACAGTATCATCATAACACACATATTATGAATGTATTCTAATGTATTTCCCAGGGGCGCAAACATACCACAAATACTGTGACACCATAACATAGAAATGGGTATTTCCAAAATAATTTATGAAAATGATAGTTCATACGCAGTAGGAAATGCAGCTCCTGAGACTCATCATGAGTATGACCAACAAGCATTGCCACAGAGTCACAGAAAGTATAGCTCAGGCAAACATGGGGGAAATTATTCAAGCTAATGTTACACAACAGAAAATATACCCAGGGAAATCGGTAGGAATGACTATAATAGTCAAAATATTGATTAGTTGTTAAAATGTGACATAAAAATTGACAGATTTAATTAATACTTTGGAAAGCAAAATATCAAAGTCATAAAGGCAGACATCAAGAAGTATTTTCCAGATGTCAGGCATAAGAAGTGTTTGAAGCGAATGGTAAATCTGATAAAATATCGTGAAATCAATTATGCAAGTAAATTAAATAAGGGGTTACAAGAAATTTACATAACTTTTTTTTTTTTATTCATAGAAGTTGATCATAGTAACCTACCTTAGATCTTCACTTTTAAGGTAGAAAAGGTGAAGCATTACCAAGATGTTCAAGCATGAATAAGACGTTCATAGAGAAGATGCAGTGACTTTCTCATGAGATGAGAGTGACTTTCTCAATCATTTCTTCACTGATGTAAATTACCTTTAAGTAATAACGATAATCAAAGGAGGTAGATACATTTCTTCAGTGGCAATTATCATGGAAGAAGTCCACATACCTATGTTCACAGCTACAAATTATATTTTTTATTTTTTCATCTTGTACAGGGTTATGTAGCAATCCTTTAGGATTGAGAATAAAATACTCTCCCTCCTAGTCCTGCCCAGAGACAAAGGAAATGCAGAGCCTGATCTTCGCTTCTTGTGCAATTGACTGCATCCCCTGTTCTCTCCTCAACCCACCAGCTCGTTCTGCAGTGGGTTATACCTATGGTGGTCACGTGATGTAGAACAGACATGCAAGTACTATATGTACTTCATTAATCACCAGCTTAAGGCCTCCTCCACATCACAGTTGACTTTGCTGTAGGATGAAACTCATACTGAAAGAAACAGGACATGGCTAGAGGCTGGGGAACACTAACCTTGTGCTGTGTTTTGGTCTTATGTATTACAGGCACCCGTGAATTAGGAGCATTGTGCATAAAATAATGTGACAGCTAGGAGAGCATAAAGAAAGCTTTGAACCTTTTTGAACTCCAGACTTCTTTTATGTGTGGTTTGGATAGACCCAGAGAGCTGGCTTGGATAATGTGAGTCAGGTTAACCTAGACCATCATTTTTAGAATGAATTACTGCACTTTGGGACGAAATAGAACAGTTCTGTTATTTAGACACTGTGAGTTTATTTTCTGCATTATTTAGGAGTGCCTGTGATAATCACAACTTACCAGCAGTGTACTTGCACCCTGGCAGTGAAGCACCATGCAATCTGAAATTTGGCTAGGGAATTTGACATTTTTGTTCTCCTTCTCTACTTTCAAGACCTTCCCCTATTTCTTCTGCTGTTTTCCTCACGCAATAGCTTTGTCCAAATGTTCCACTGTTTAATTGATATAATTTCTCAGTGATTTTGCAAATATTCATTATTTGCTGTGTGTAATGATTAAGAAATAGGAGATCAAGTTGCATTATTGTCACTATTGCACAAATGAAGAAAATTCAGACACACCACTCCCCGAAGACATTGTGTACAGTATTTTGATAAAAAGCAAAAGTCAGAATCAAAGAATAGTGGAATGGATTAAAAGATGCCAAGGAAGACTAGTATAGCTGCAAAAACATGTAGACTGGGTATTTAGGATAGTCTGAGATGACCAGTTCTACACCAAATTTCCTATTTTTTTCCATCCAATACCTACATTTATACATTTGCAATGGCATTTGTCTCAGAGCAGTCAGTTCACTAGTTTCAATTACGCCTGCTGAGATTATTTTTTCCAGATTTTTCTGTTCTTTGGCAGGTTAAAAATGCTTTTGAGATTCACCTCTGGGATAAATTCTGATACATATCTATTTCCAAATCTCATTTTCCATATGCTTCTATGAATATCAGAGACGTATGAGCATATCAAAGGTAGTTTTAAGAGTTGCTTACAGATTGTGCCATGGACAAAACAGAAAACCAGTTTGGTTCTTCTCATACCCAAGAACTTTTCCTTCCTTTAGGGCATGGCTGTGAAAACAGAATGTTTATGGATGTAAAGTTGCAGGCTTGAGCTTTACATCTTTAATTGTGAGCTGCTAAATCAAACCGAGAGATTGCCTTTAGGTCTCTGCCTGGTTTTAATCGCATAGTCTTATTCTGTGGTTGTCCTATTCTAAACATTTCTGCTTTTCCGCTCCAAGCATTTCTGTTGGTTGTTTGAGTGGGGTGAGGAACTAGATGTGCTTTGTCCTAAGCCTAATTTAATATGATTCTATTTCCGGAGTGTCATGAAACTCAAAAATTAAAAATGCAAAGTCCTGAACCTGAGATGAGCTAGCCCACTGCAGTGGTGTAGTGTGGAGACTGACCAGCTTTAATAGCAGCTCTGCTGAAAAGGACTGGGGTCTTGCTTGACAATATGCTCAACATCAGCCAGCAGTGTGCCCTGGAAGCAAGAAAGGACAACAGCATCCTGGACTGAATGAATAAGAGTCCTGCTACTGATTATTCCCCTTTACTTGGCACTTACTGGACTGCATATGTAAACCTGCATCCAGTTTTGTATCCCCAAATACATGAAAGATGAAGACAGACCTTAGCAAGTGTATTTAGCAAGATGCCACCAAGATGGTCAGGAGCTGGAGCAAATGTTCTGTAAGGAAAATCTGGAGGATTTGGGCTTATCAGACTGGGGAAGAGGTGTTTTAGGGAGGACCTAACAGACGCCTGCCAGTGTCTACTGGCAGGTTAGAAGAAGGAGCCAAGCTTTTCACTGGGGGGATAGTGGTTGTAACCTGGAACACAGAAGGTTCCAAGTGGACTCAAGGACAAAAAAAAAAAAAAAAAATTCTGTGAAGGTAATTAAGCATTTAATTAGGTTACCCAGAGAAGTCATGGAATCCCTTTCCTGACAGGTTTTCAAGACCTGACTGGACAAAGCCCTGAACAATGTGGTCTGAATTCAGTGTCAAATCTGCCCTGTGGAGAAGATTGGACTAGAGACCTCCCAACGTCATTTCCAACTTGAATGTTTCTGTATTTAAACACCACCAATGAATTTGGAGTCAGTTAGGAAACAAGAAATAGATTTATCTTAAAATAATTGAATAAAACATTGATTTCTCCATTTTTAAAAGCATGCTTTGGAAGAAGTCAAAATAGCATGACCTGCCGGCCAAGAAAGAGTTTTATGAAGATGAGAGGAAGGTAAATAAACAGGCAAGAAATTACCAGGTTTTATAGCATCATTCTGTTACCCAAATGCCATCTCAGCACTGTAGCTAATTTGGCCCTCCTGATGCCCCTCTGAAGTGTCCCTCTGAAATATGTTCAGTGTAGTACAAGCAATAGCTGATTTTTCCTGTTCCTGTCATGACCTATCTTTTGCCTATGCTTGCTTTTTAGTTTGGCGGACTTTGTCAATCTAAGAGACCTCCCTTCAGTAAGAACCCAGGGTCAGCTTTCTGTCTGTGAGGATAGGTTAGTTTTGACAGTTGGTTCTTCCAGAGGCTCCACCACTGTGCCCTCCCTCTGTCATCCCCAACTGAAACATATGGGGTAGATTTCCCCGCACAGAACTTTACTACAGATGTCCACAGTGCAGACTTCCATATCTGAGCTAGTCAATGTACCTTCCATGAAAGTGCCTTGTGATCAGTGGTAACACAAAATTTAGAGATCTCCACCAACCTATTTTAGACTTCTACATCAGAATGAGACTAATCACAGTGCAGGTGTCTGCATTTGCCAGAGGGAAAACCCCCATGGTATTTGCATTGTGCTCATATTGCAACTGGGTCTTTCATCTCAGCTAGACTACAAAAGCATGGTAAATTGTACTATGGCATCCATAAAGCACTCTCATGCAACTTATGGCTACTGGCAAGCCAAGCTAGAATTAAATCAATGTGCAAGAGAAGGGGAAAGTATTTGTAAGCCACTAGCATTCTCCCACGCAGTCCGGTTCCCACCAATGAGATGCTGTGCCAGTTACCTCTGCAGTAACGCTACATTGCGGACCTAGCTCAGTATTCAGTCTAGTTCATGCTCTTATGACAAACAACAGACGTTCTTTTCAGCAAGTTTCCACTGATCTTCACTATGTCATTTGTGTTGGATTTTCCTGCCATAATTAAATATCATAATTAAATATTTTTTTTCCTTTTTTTATTAATTTATTTGAATTTGTCTTTCTTGCAATAGGAGCAAATTAACTCAGCCATTGGCAGATATTCTTCTTCATTCCATTCTCACCACTGAAATCTTACAAGTAGTGGTGAAACTAGGTAATTTTCCTTCTGTCCTCACCCCTCAAGGAATGTCACAGACCACTGTGTAACTTGTATGCACCTCTCAAATGACAAACTATGGAAAATTTTCCCAGTGTAAAAGTAAAAATGTCCATCCACGTTTCTCCAATGGTCCACCCTTTAAACTTTTTCTGAAGATTTTTCTCTCTTCTCCCTCAGGTATGTTCTTCCCTTAAAAAAAAAAAAAAAATTAAAAAACCAGTTCTGCTGTTTTACAGAGTGTCAGTAATGCTTTTGGACCAGAATTAGAATTGTTCTTATATATTATTCTGAATAACTATGGTTAAAATAAGGATTTTTCATCACTTAGGAAAACCATGACAGAAAAGGAATTTTAAAGCTTTTTTTTTTTTTTTTAACTATCAAAACTACTAGGAAACTTTCTGGATAAAATCATATGCTGTCAATGGATGGGCTTATGTTTCGGAAGACGCACCATTACATTTCCAAAAGAAAAAGACTTCTGGAGTGACAGCACAGCTCCATTAACATAAAGGAGAAAGTTGCCTTTTATTGCAGTGAGATCCAGGTTTTGCTCTTTTTGTTGAAATGAAAGAAAAGTATGGAAAATAGTCCCAAAATCTTGGGTAAAGTTAATATCTTAGATAAACACAAGACCTACATGCTTTCCAATGATCTATGTTTCCCCATATATTTGGGGTTCATGTATTTTTCCCAAACATACTTGTTTCTGTTTAGGCGACAGTCCTTGAAGAATAGGGAGGAATTTACAGTTAGACAGTCCAAGGCACCTCACTTTGCAGAAGAGGCCAATCTCGGTATCTGCCTTTGGTCAACTGAGAAAGAAGGGATCTCCCAAGAGGGTGACTGAGAACAGGAGAACAGGAGATAGATAGCTTAGTCTATCTTAGCCTAGCTTAGCCTAGACAAAGTATCTTTCTCACTAGCCACATAAAGTTAAGAAATGTGAATACCACTTCACAACCTTTAATCTGATCATGTTGGTCTCTGTGTGGGCTGTCTCCAATTTGCAGTGGTGTAGGCTGAGAGAGAAAGTTCATTAATTTCCTCTTCATCATGGAAATGCAATGTGGCAGAAGCTGAGCAGAACCCCAGGGTAGTTGCAACCCACACCTCACCACAAACCACGCTTCCTGAAACACTGCACCAAAATCTTTCAGCCAAATACCAGTTGCCACGCTTTACATGTATATGCAACAACAACATGTTTCTTATTCAAGAAAGGGGAAAAGATAAAGTCACTGGAATCTCTTACGAAGTCTTTTGTGCAACATCACCATCATAGGTAACAAAGAACTGCCTGGTTATACCTGTCTACTGAGACACCTCACTAATTCAAACAGAAGATCATCCTTTAGTCTGAAAAAACATCTACAGGAATGTGCCACAGCTGGAAGCTATTATGCAGGCCTTGGAAATGTTTGTCAGCAGAATATCAGTTAAACAGGTGTATGGTGATGGCTAGGGCACATAATAGACTCATTAAGATTAGCTTCAGTATCAGTAACACAGATTTTAGTGTTTCAAATATCTAGTTCTTTGGGCTTGAAATCTGTTAAGGCTTTTTTTTGAGATCTAACGTCATCTATTTTGATGTACATGCTAAGGAAGAATGCAGATATAACAAGGTCTTCCAAAGATGTGACTGGAAAGATATCTATCTAAAGGGATTAACATCAGCTGATGGGAGCCAATCTCCTAAGGTCTCTTTATGTGGTGCCTCCCATCTGGGTCCCATCTGGCTTCTCCGGATGGTGATTCAGATTAACCTATATGTTTGCAGTCATCTCTGTTCATCTCCATTGCCTAAAGTAGTGGCTTTAGGGAGACTAACTGCTTTAGGCTAGGTATAGCCTAAGTGAATACTCCTGCGGGGAAAAATGCAAGTTGTTCTAGTTTTCCTCACTGTAGAGGCCAGCTCATCCACATCTTATAAAGATTGTTAAAGACGGAAAAGGTACTCCTGTAAAAAATTCTTTTCACAGAGACTACTGGCAGATATTTCTGCTCAAAGTTTGAGGCCTGTCAATGGGAAAAGATCCTGGAAGATAAAGATGTGGTGGTAATCATGGTCAGCCATAGGATGGATCATATTGTGATTGATCATTAGTAACTAGTATTAAAAAAAAGCTGTAAGAGAGGCAAATGTGACACTATGAGGTATCAGACAACCAGAGGTATTTCCAGAGAGGCAGAGTAGTTGTACAGGCCCACATAGGACCATATCCGTAACATAGTGGTACATTTCTGTTCAGGAATGCTGAAATGCTAAAACAGATGCAGGAAAGGGCAACTAGATGTAGTGAATTAAGAAGTTTTCTTGCAATAAGAAACTCAAAATCCCTTCTTTGTTCAGTCCAGAAGAAAGAAGACCAAGCAGAGATATGATTTCCCTGCAGAAATACTTAAGAGAGAGAGAGAGAGAAGAATCATTTAAGGCAATGCTGGTGAAAGAACACTTGATCAGAAGTTGCCAAGTGTAAGTTTAAGCTAGTTAAATCAGAGTTTCTCTCAAAGGAGTGAGTTTCAAAGGCAGGCTTGAGAAAGAAGAATTGGCAAAATTCCTAAGTAGCTTTAATGCATATATAAGCAGGATATTATGGTGTGGCTGCCTCCAGGAGTGGAGGACAGCACTTGATGACTCAGTCCTGTGTTTCTGTCTGTCTCCTATTAATCCTTGGCTTTAAAAAAGCAACAACAAGAAAATACTGTAGCTAGAAGCTAATCTGAAGCTAAAGATTTTTCTGCATCAGCTATGTGGACTATAAATGTAACAACAAAATAGCAAAAGGTTATGTTTGTCCAGGCTAAAAATATATTCCAACACTAAAAGCAAACTGTTACTCAGTTGAAGCCAGACTGTGATATTTAACAGTTTTTAATGGCCATGGAGATAAAGGAAAGCAATACCCGGGATACCTGTCAACATTTCAAGATACTCCCATATACTTTTAGATACCCCCTGTCTCCATCTCTGCCACTCTACTCAAAGTGAAATTGCTTTCAATTAGGTAATTCTAACTCTGTCCTGCTTCTCAGATGTGAATTGTAACAACAGGAGGCCATAGCAAGCCATAAAAGTTTTGTTTGTTGGGGTTTTTTTAACTTCTGATTCAAGTTTTCTGAATATACTAAATATTCACATATACTATGGAGGATAATATATGTGAAAGCAGCTTTCTATTTTAGGAATATGGAAGTCTGTTGTCACTTACCTTTTCAGACTGAAAGAAAAGTGCTCCATGTGACAACAGGTTGCAGATGAAGGGATGACAGCTCCATGGGTTGACCCCAGTGAATGACCTCAGACTTAGGGTAACGGGTGAGCACCACCGAAGGGGTTAGTGCAGGGACCTCAGGTTGCAGCTCTACAAGGTGCTCAGGTGAACCATTCTACATTGCAATGGCCAAAGCTGAATGTTGGTAAAGCAGCATGGTCTGCCTAGTCGGTGAGGAATGATCAGATAGAACACTGTTCTAGCAACTGGCTGTTGGGGATAAACATGGCTGCACCAGGACAGGTTCACATCAGAAGAGAATCTTGTCTGGCTTCTTTAGGAGAAGCCTTCCTGGAGACTTGCCAGAGACCTCAATGCCATATTCTCTGATCCAGTACAGACACTCGAGAACATGCTTAACTTTAAGCATATGAGTGGTCCTATGGACATCAGTGGGGTTGCTAATGTGCCTAAAGTTAAATATATATCAAGTGCTGTGCTGGAATGGGGCCAAGGACTCAAAAACTTGCAGGATCAAGGTTTGGCTAAAGAACAGAGAGTAAAAAGGGAGACAAAAGCTGAGAGATACTGAGTTGCTCTCATGCCCTCTTGCGTCAGTCCTTCATGGAAGCAAGCCTTGGGATAAACCCCTTATTATAGTAAAAGTTAAATAAATACCTGTATAGAAATCTTAAACACTAAAAGATACTGTAAACACTCATTTTACACCACACAATGTCTTTTGATTTTTAGATGGCATTACATTTTAAAGCAGATACAGTGATGTCACTTGCAGGAAAACATCACAAAAACATTGCAGCAACAGGCATCCCTTTCAACAGAGGCCTGGTTGACTCACTCTCACAGCTGCAGCAAAGTAGTCCAATGTGTTTCTGGAGAGCGTTCTTACTTGTGAAGTCTTTATTGGGACACTCTGACTGTAGGGAAATGCAGCCGCTTTTCATTTCTTGTGGCAGTCAGAAAGTTTCATTGAATATTTCTGAGCTCTCAATCTCTTCCAAAACACATGCTGAATTTCCTGGCTGTCTTCCTTAAAATCTGGTCTGGGTTTCTACCCCCGTCCCCTCTCAAATTACTTTATGTGCACATAAATTCAAAAAAAAAAAAAAAATTAAAAAAGCATTCTGATTTTTCAAAATTGTTTTTTAACTGTTTTCCCAAACTTTGTGGATTTTTACATGCAATCACTTTTATGTTTAAATGATTGGTATTCTGAACTTATCACTGGAATCCGGCAAAGTTAAAATAAAAACATTTGTCCTTTTGCTATTAGTAATGCAACACTGCCAACTACAGGCATTGGGAATGATCAAATTCTTGTCTTAGGGACCACATCAATAAACTTAAAGGGTTGTATAACTATAAATACTGAAAGATGGTATTTGCTATACAGAAATCTCACCCAAATCCTCCAACTACAGTGGTGTTTGCATTTAATTTTCTTTAGATTTTGATGCTTCACTAAGTCATTTATTGAATCCACCATATCGCATCATCCAGAAACTCAAATGTGATCAAGTCAGGTCTCAAATTACTTCAGGTTCCTCAAAGAATTGCTGAGCCATTCTAACAGCTTTTGGAAATATACCTCCACAAGACATTGCAAGTATTAAAAATTTAAAAAATTTATAACTTTGAGGGCAAAATAAATCCTAGATGCCATTTTCTCAACCCACAATTTAAGTAGGACTTCATAATCTATTGGCATAAAGAAATCATAGTCTATTCAGATGGGCTAAAAACTGCTTTCTGTAAGTTTTCAGCTCTGTAAGATGGCATACACTTCGAGGAGGAAGGTATTTGTTCACAGCTGAAGCAGTAAGACTGAAACTAGAGAAAACATGCACTTGACCAGAAAGGCTTAGTTATTGCCTGCTGCATGTGATTCCCTGATGTGTACATGGTTCCTAGATCACCACATGAGAAGAGACTCAACACGAAGCTGTCAATGTTGACGCACAATGCACAGACCGGAGCCTCCTGGCGCCGTTTTGTGGCCCCTGCCCTCTTCCCTGCCATGCTCATGATGGAAGGGCACAGCAGTGTGCAGCTGCCTGGTATCTGGAGGAGGACAAGGACCTTCTGCAAGTCCTCGTGCCAACCAAGACCCAAGGCAGCCTTGGGGAAAGGCTCATTCCAGCCACCCCCTGTCCCTCCTCTGCTATATGACCAAATCAAACACAACCCTGTGCGTAGGCAGAGTCTGCTGGTAGGGAAAAAACTGTGAGGCCCAAGGGTGCACTATATTTCCAGGTTTATCCACTGTGCTCCAGACTTACAGGGTGCAGGACACACAACTCTTGCCTTTTCTAACAAAGGACTGTAAACAGAAAACAGCTCGGGGAGCTGTACCTGTACCAGGTCCCTTTAGAAAGATGTTTCCAAGGGATACTTCTGAGATGGCAGAATACAAGCAGGCAGGTGGCAAACCTTTGTGCTTCTTCACAGCAGTCAGGATCTGCCCAGCCATGGGCAGGGAGTGCGCTGTACCCCTCCTCCTGGCTGGCAGTGCATGCCCAGGGGTGCACCAGGAGCTTGGAAGGTCAGAATGGCTTCCAGGGCTTCCCCTTGCTATTGCTCTGCACTGACACTCAGACAGAGAGAGATGCCTGGATCTAAATAAACATGGCTTTTCTTTAGCGGAAACCTAGAGGATTGTTTGAAAAATGCATGGCTAGAACCACCATGTGACAGGAAGATCTGCTGGTAGAAGGGCAAGCTCCGCCTGTCAGAGTTCACACAGCATTAAATAAACATACTGTCCAGAACAGTTTGTACTTTTTGACTGAAGGGAGGAGCCAACAACATCCAGTGTTGGTTTCCTTTTATTTACCAGAACACATTTACTCTGTAAATCTCAGCAAAATTCATGAAAAAATAATAAATTACATTTTTCCCCTGACAGTCTTCAAAGCTTTATATCTATAAAAGTGTCTGGGAAATCCAAGAAGCCTAGAGGGCAGGAAAATAATCTCGTTGTGAAGTGGAAGCCAATAGACAGTAGTGATTCATGGAGGCACATTGCTGCAGAGCAGCTGACAGCGAGGTGCCAGTTAAGTCTGGAACCAAGTTTTCCAGGGGCTGTACAACAGGGCAGTTTAAGGATGGAGGAGCCAGTTTCCCAAAAATGCAGAGAAAACCCTGGAGGGGGTTGGAGGTGACAGTACTGGAATAAGATGAAGGCTTAGAAGTGAAAGCATAGACATTGGCCTGGGAAGCAGAGAATATGGTTTGCAGCCAGTATAAACCACTGTAAAAACTAATTCAATAAATGTTTTTCCAATTATATTATTATGCTTATGTTCCATAACAATGTCTTTACAGGAATACAAAGCTAAAAAATTACAATGGTCCAGTAGAAGCAAACCACTGGGTCTCAGGCAACACTGGAGTATTTTGTTCACTTGAGCATTACCTAGAGCTCTGCTTTTAGGAAAGAAAAAAAAAAAAAAGCATCTGTTGTGAATCAGCTTGTAATACCAGAAGCGACATTTCCACAACGGTGACTATTTTGAAAGACACACACAGAAACAAAGCAGCATGCCATATCTAGATTTCTTGAAATGGCTTTATTGAAATAAACCAGAAATTTTCTAATAATGATTTTTGGCTGTCAGTCAAAACCTAAGCCCAATGGACACTTGCAGCATTTTTCCATTTATTTGTTTTTCTGTTTGGCAGTGAAAGCTAATGCTCAGCATTCTGAGCCCGAAGCGTAGTTCTCAGCTCTGGTACTATGTGCTGTTTGATTGCACCCTGAGGTGTAGACCCACTGCACACCAATTACTTGTATTAGGAGCCAGAAGTACTTCTCACCCATGTAAATATGTGCAATGTGAAGCTTTCTCATGTTGTTTAGTGTAAAATTTATTTGGGCATTGTGTCTGTGTAATTTCCTAATTAAATTTGTATTGATTTGCAAAGGCACATTGGACATGAGTAAAAGTCTTTTGCAGAGTTATCAATAGATGTTGCAGGGATGACGCTGAATTGCAGCGGTCACAGGAGCTGTGACCTCATCCCTTGCGCATGCATGAGAGTGAGAACTTTGTCAGCAATGTCCCTCCCTGGGGAAGCAGATCAACAGTGAGTGTTTAACCCTCCACATCAGCCCATGATGATCACTCTTGTCACTAGTGAGCACTAGCTGGAGGTACCATCTTTAGGTAAGACAGACCCAAGGACTCCCCAGCTTCTTGTTGTCAACACTTTTTAATCCCAATGTCCTGTTTCAAGGATTATTATAAACTGCCTATTTATATTCTCCTGAATGGACATTTCATTTGAGAACCATATTTATATTCACGTACATGCTGTTCCAGATTGTGGAGTTACAAGACAGCTTTCTGCTCAGGATTTAGTCCTCCTGCAGATACAGCTGGATTTCACAGCCAAACCTTGTACATCATTTGCTAGACAGTGGTCAGGTTTGTATATCATTTGAAGGGGTCAAGTAGGTTGAAAGGAAGTATGTGGACACAAAATATTATATCACATCCTAGAAAGGCAGTATAATAACTGAGCAAGTGCTCCAGAATTCTTGCAGCCAGTTATGTCACTCTGTATCTGCCATCTCCTATTTTCCATGCTGAACTGAAAAAACTGTCTGTATACCTGAGAATTAATTTATGATCATATAGGTACAAAAAGCTTCCTAAAGATAGTATCAGTGACATAGGATTAAATGCACAAAAGGAATTGGTATTTAAAAGTTGTCTGCTCAAGGAAACCCATACATGCAGGCAGAAAGCATATCCTTCAGTGTCATACTGGCACGTACGTACCTGGGGACCAAGCTGCGGGGGCACAACTGTTATGAGAGCCCACCTGCTTGATGAAGCCCTTTCCCAGACCTGGGCACAGGCACACATGCTGTGGGACCCTTGCTGAGCTCACCCAGAAATCAGCACAAAACTGCTCAGCCCTGCCAGGACCACTGCTGGTGGCAACACCTTGGCTGCCTGACGAGCTTCACTGCCAAAGCAAAGGCAATTAACTACAGTGCCTACATCCTCTTGTGAATCTGGGTTTTCCAGTCCTCAGGTCTGCTGCTCTGTGGATTGGTGTCCATGATCAACTTTTTCCCTTCCTTTCCCTTTTAATTTTTATTTTATTTTATTTTATTCTATTTCAACAGTTAAAATACATGGCAGTCCCCGTTCACTGCCTCCCACAGCAGCTCTTTGGGGGCCACAGCCATATTCCCACTGCCACCAAGGGCTGCTGATGTGCCTACCTGTACTGAAGCAGCCTAGTGTGGTAAAGCTTTTAAAATTCATTGTAGTCACTAGCTTTTATCTCAAATAACACAGCTCACCTCCACGTTATGACATAATGGGTCAGAAGTAAATCAGACTTTTAACAGAAGAATTATAACAGGGCAAAAAAAGGTTTCAGGATGCCAGGATGAAATAAAACTGCTTATATTTATACCTATATTGTGCCAGAGAAAACCGACCACTCTGTCAATTGAATTTTCCTTTGTAATATTTACAAACAAAAGGCCTTCTGGTGTTTTGAAGATTTTCTTTTCATAAGGCTTTAAAAACTGGCGCTACTGAAAATCTCTGCTTACTCCACCATGCACTTGAGTTACACACATTCTTAAGACAGTTATCTTTATCAGGCTCAAAAACAAAGATGGAAAATCTATTTACCATTGTGCCCCAGTTAATATGCTTATGAATGAATAGCAGCAGTTTTTAAGAGCAGAACTAGGAACTATCTGTGATAGCCACTTTCCAAAGTAAAAAAACCTAATAGTCAAACATTGCAATTTTGTCCATCATCACGTAACTCATCATAAGTCTTTTCACACATATATCTGTGCAATTAAAATTGTACACATAATGTAGAAGATATATATTACAAACTAATTTTCATGCCATCTTAGTTACTGATGCAGTGAAACAAGCAACTGTATTACCCTCTGCAAGTCTTTGCCCTGGTGTTTTTTGGTTTGATTTTTGTGAAGGTAGTTGAGCTTGAGAATTCATCTTATCAGCCTGATATCTTGCCTGATCTTTGCTGGTATCATGCCTCTCCAAGGCAGGAGAGGTGTTCCCCACAGCATGGTTCACTGGGTAGGGTCAAGAACAAGGACAGCTTTTGTAATTGCTACTTTACCAAGGCAGATAGGCTCCACCAGGCAGGACCACAGCTGAGCTCCACATGGGCGAATGAGCTGCTGCCATGGGAAGTTCAGCCAACGGACCTCAGTTTCTGCCTGCCCAAAGGTGGATGCAAGAGGGGTGGTCAGGCTTTGAGGAGCTTTATGACTTGCACAGCACATACTGTTTCAGCAGGGTGTAATGTTTGTTTCTGCCCCACCACACCACTCCAGGGTACCAATGGACCAAAGAGTGACTGGACACATCCTGTACACTGAGCATAGACTTCCATAGTGATGGGATTAACGCGACTAAGGTTAGAGCTGAGTGTCTCGGTTTACTAGCAGGTTCCCAGGTTGCTCAAATGCCTCCTGAAAGTCAATGCTTAGCACAAGTAGTAACCTTTAAAACTCCAGGGGAAAATTTTGGTGCCATCCAAGCAAAAGCCAACTGACTTCTATGGAGCAGGGAATTCCACTCCCAGCCTTCAGCACAGTGTGGTCCAAGTAAAGACAAGCAGCAGCACTACCAAAAATTCACACTTGTCTTGATGCTAGGACCTTTGTAGAACAACTCACAAGGAAAAAGAAGGAAATCTTTTATTTTGGAGTAACTCATCACCGAAACCTGAATCCTTCATTCCCTCTTCTTTCCTCCATCAGTGATGCTAGTGCGTTTTTGCTTCTCTTTTTAAACCCAGAGCCTTTTATCTTACTGTCATAAAGGAGGGAGCTAGGCTTACAAAACAAAGGGTGAAGCCATTTGTTTTCATCTGGTGAAGAAATGCGGTCAGGGCTTAATGCGATTGAGCTGGAAACCTTCCCTGCCTTCCCGCAGCGAAACCAGCTCGCCTGCAGCAGCAGACAGTGTGGCCAGCAGGCTCCTTCCAGCACATTGCACCAGGCCTGCTCCACCCTTTCTTCTTAAGCTATAATGCTTAAACAATTAGGATAGTTTGACTGATAGACCCAACAAAGTGTCTACATCAGAGATGGTAAAACAGAAAACAGCTCTTTAGGGTCTTAATATTCCCTTTTATTACTGTGGTGGAGATGTGTTTCATGTTATCACCCTCTTCATACCTTCTTCACAGATACAGGTACTGGCACAGAAAGAGGCCAGTCCCCATGGGACGCAAAGAGACAGGAGCAGCAGAGAGGAGGTACCAGACAGGAGTTTTCAGTTCTGCAAGTACAGAAGGAGGAAATTTTTAATAGTCAAAAGCAAAAGCAAAAATTTTCATTTTCATTTGAATTGAATATACTTCATTTTCCTTATAATAAGGGTTTCTTCTACTGAGATTGCTGTAATTCAGGGGATTTCACACTTACCCTCATGAGGAGCAGCTGTAACCCATGACCAACCACACAGCATAAAGATGTGTCACTGCAGGACCTTTTTTACTAGAAATTCTCTCAGATGTGGACTTTTTATCTTCTGTTCTCATACTATGATTTTCGTACTGTGTGCTCAGCAAATTCAGATTTGTACTCAGCTTAAGGGCTCAGATAAATAAGTTTCAACAGGTTAACAAATCTGATATGGTTATCATGTTAACGAAGTCCAGCATTGACTGCATTTGTGCTCGTGGCCCACAGAGTTCTTGCAGCTCAGCGGATGCAGAGTAGCTCATTACACAGTTGTAACTGGATGATGTAAGCAATCCGTACCTGTGCAAACACTACTGGAAAAGATGTGGTAAGTTGAACTACCTAGCCCTAGGGATCTCTGCAGCCTGGGGACAGGAAAGACTGTTTAGACCAGTAGCGATGCTCATCCTCTGTCACTGACTTGTGCTGCAGACTGCAGCAAGCTACTTCAGTTTGAAGACTGACTTTTCTGTCTGCAGAAACATCGCTATGGCATTACTTTTGGCACTGAAGATTTTGTGCACCTTACCTAGGTAAGTATTTTGTCTAGGCTTTGACTTAATAAAATTTTATATGAATGAATTGTATTTCTGTTATGCAGTCAGCCCATGATCACTTTAAACTTATGCATAAGTGAGACCAAATGTCACATGGGGTTGCCCTGTTACACCCTGATAAGCTTGTTGTTCCTTACATCAGGGTAGCCCCTGCCTTGTGCCAGAACAAACACTCATGAGGCTACAGAAAGGGTGAGATCAGGGAATTGATCAATAGAGTGGGGTTGGGGTTTTTTGTGAATTAGCATTTGTGCAGCACTACGTAAAGCAAAATTTAAAAGTCAGTTTGACATTTCATAAATGGGCTATATGTATAGATACGTACCTAAAACCGCTGCTGCATGACTCACACAGAAGCAGTGGCATGTGATTCCAAGTGTCAGTCATTCTGCAAAATCTTTCACTTTCTAGAAGTCTGTCCTCTTCATGTGCTTTATTGTTGCCTTGCTCTGCCCTATATTTAGCTAATTCTTACATTTCCTAATTTTGACCTGGATACAACTGTATATATACTGTTAACCCATAGTTACTCGTACCTCCAAAATGAATCTTTTAGAATGGAGGAGAAACATGGTAACACCTTCTGCCCACATTACCCTGGAGACTAAATTGGCCAAGTTCAATGAACAAGAACACTCTGGTTCAATGAATAGTGCAGAAACATGTGCTCAGTGCAGAGATTCCATATTTGGCTGGTAACTGCTGCTGCACAGGTCGGTGATTTGAATGTCAGGCAGTATAGCTGATGGCTGGGATGAAAGGCACCTCTGCTAGCATGAGCTCTAGCTTCACACTCGGTTCAGGTGTGGATGCTGAACACAGGCAGAAGAAAGCAGGGACAAAGAGCTAATAAGGTCCCACCTACAAGCAGTGACTGTATAGGTATAGTGCAGGCATCCAGCTTGGATTTATAAAGTATTATAGTAATTTTCTTCCAGTATTAAACCCTGACGAGCTCTATTTGTCCAGGACTGGCAACCTCTCCATGGCAAGATTGACAAAGGCTGAAATTCTGATCTTCAGATATAGAGCACAGAAGACGAATTGCTGAACATTGTCCTGCCAAATGGCATTCATAGGTAGCTCAGCACTAATTTAATCTATTTGATTGAATGTCTATCCCTTTACTCCTTACAATAAGAAACCTGTGCAGTGAAGAACACAATATCTCAGGGTTGAGCAACAATACACTTCAGTACACTTGGAAAATTTCTATATTTCTAACTACTTAATGATCTGGAATTAGTTGAAGAGTAAGAAGAATTGAAGCTTCAGTGCCTGGAATTTCTATGTGAAAACCCAAAGTTTGGATGGAGAAAGGTTCTCTAAATCAACCTTGGTTTGACTTCAGATAGTCTTTTTTTTATTTGCTTAAAATTTAAATGTATAAATGCAATATAGCACTTTGATTTCATTATCTGCTTGCATTTCTTTTGTAACTAAACTACATTCCTTTCTTTTTCAGCCATTGCAGGACCTAAGCATATTATAGATTTAGATACAGTTACTATACTTTTTTAACTGGAAATGCAAGTTTGAATGCTTCATTACAAATATTAAAGAAAAGTCAGTACTAAAAATACAGAAAGTCACATTTTGCACTTTTTGGTACAAAAATAGTTGATAAAACATAATACAAGAACAATATGTCATTCATGATATATGTGTCAGTGACAACAACCATCAGGAGATCAAAGCATCAAAGACAAATAAGAATTCAGACTTTACGTGAAAAGGAGAAGGAAAAACTGTAAACATACAGTCCATGTAAACAAATACATGGGAGAGGAAGAACCAAAAGAAGATTGCTTGTGATTCTCTTGCAAAAGCTATCCAAGGAGGAGGGAAATGGTAATCCAGCTAATTCCTTCTTTGTGCAAAGACAGTGAATAAAGGACTTTTCCTGTATTAGTCAAGTTAGGTCAAAATTATATGAAGCATCATGGCCAAAGAATCAGACCATTTTTAAACTACAACTCACAGAAGCAATAATCAGATACTTGAAACCATATTCTTTAAATAAATAATTTTATTTCCCCCTCAAAAAAAAAAAGTTCATTTTATTTGTTAATTACAGTCCTCTACACAAAGTAACCCTTGTGTCTTCCTATTAGGTTCATACCTATCTTCAAGCACCAGTGAACCCAGGCATTCACTGGGAACAAAAGCACCTACAGTTCCAGCTTTCATTGGTGGTTTCTTTTTTCACTGGACATAAGCCAGACTCAAACTGTTTGAGGGGGGAAGTAGCAGACACACATAAGCCACTATTTATTTCCAATCCTCATACAAGACACCCGATACAAGCCGAGACAAAGAGAAATCCAAGGATTCAGTGTATAAGCATGGGAACTCACAAGAGCAAAAGTTGGAGGGATGGCAGAAAAGGAAGGGGGAGGGTGGAAACACGTGAATTTGGTTTTCAGCTAAAAGGTTCCTCTCATTTTTTCCCAGGTGAATGTGCTGTTGTTGCACCTGGGCAGCTCAGGTGTTCTGTGCTTAAATCACACTGATTTTTAACTAACCAGTTCCAGAAAAAGGACCTTCCATCAGGAGAATTGATCGCTGCTGGTGAGCAAGTATTTCTCATTCTTAACTTTCCTTTATTACAGCAATGAGGTTTGGTTGACAAATGCATTACAAGCCTAGTTATACAAAAAAAGACAATTGACAGATGCTTAGAGATTAGCTGGCAAAACATTTGTTCTGACAGAGAGATGAAGGCAATCTATATGGTGTTGGCTGTCATTTTTTTCTCTTAATCAATTAACTAGCATCGGATCATGTAACATCAAAAATTCAGAATATTGAATTTAAACTGCCTCCAGCTACAGCTCCCTAAATTATCCTTCCAAAACCCTATTGGTTTTCAGTAGGACGATAATCAATTATTTAAGCTTCAGATAATTAATCTTGTGACTTCAAGAGATGTACACTTTGATTTTTTTATGAGTACATCACGAAAAAAGAACTGATCCATGCATTCCATACCTGCTTTATAGAGACGTTATCCGGTGTGATTTCAAAGCCATAACTATTTGTTTAAATAGCATTTTAACATGTTAATATAAAGGCTAGATTTTATTGTTAACATCTAATAGGTAAACTGATTGTAAGGGTAGTTATTAACTTTCACATAGAGTTGCTACAAATACTCATTCGTCAAGAGTATAGCAGTACGGTGTACTGATCTGCTTTTGCTGACTGAAGTTAGTGGTCTGCACAAACATGGGAGAAAATCTGAATGGAATTTTTATTACTAAGAAATCCTCATCCCCCAGATTTAACTAAAAGTTATAGTCTCTCCTTAGGAAACACTGGAAAACTTCACATTTTCTTATTAAACATTGATAATCTCCAATCATCTAATTAATGTGCATAATTAGTAAGATCCAAAGGAGACTCTCTTCTAAAACTCAGTCAACACTAGCTAACATGAACAAGCCTAAGGAAGGATGTGAAACAAAGAACAACTCTAGAGCTGTGATGCCATGTGGGGGGAAGGGAACTGTTGTGGACAAGTCTGAGGAGAAAAATGTTATAATGAATGTATTAATTACTTTAGCAACCTAGGAAAATTTCTTCAGAAATATAAGATTCTTTCCACACGATGATACTTCATTTTTTCTAGAATTTTGCACATTTTAATGTGCAAATTTTTCTCCAGTCAATTGTATAGAATTCTTTACTTGTATTGAGATTGCCAGTTACTGGAAGTGGAGTTTGAATTTGTTCACTAGAAATTGAACTGTTAACAGTGATATTAGTTATGTTGAGAGATTCATTGAAGTAAGGAAGCTGCTGCACTTCTTATGCCTCTCTGTCCTAAGGAGCATGAAGCATCTTCTTTGGCAGTGCTCAGGGCTGTGTTTCCATACTAGATATCACTTTTAAACTCAAGTTTGAAATTTGCTTTATCAATACAGGCACAAGTGTTTGGGGGGATTATTTTTTTTGTATTCAAGTCAAAGCACTTTCTCAATGGGTGATCCTGGTAACTCCTAAAGCTCAACCTCTAAAAAGTGGAATCTCCAGCAAGAACTGATAAGCTCACTGGGTGGCATCATGGGCTACATGCATTATATTTTTTAACTTAGTTCACACCACCAGGTATCCACCTGAATATCAGAGCTTTAATGCCTAAAGATGATTGTACCAGGAAGAAAGACGACTTATCAATTAAAAAAAATTGGCTTTGTAATGCTTTTCCTCAACCATTGCTTTCATTCTCTGATTTCTATCAAGACCAGAAGCTACTGAATTTCTTATAATGATCTTTGTCAGGAAGAAAAGCAAACTTCTTCAGAATACTGAAACAGTCAGGAGCACAGATGGATTGTTTTATTCAGCAGGAGTTGAGCTGAGGGAAAGAATGGGGAAATTTTTCGAGTTTTCATTGTGAGAAACAGCTGGAAATTTCTTTGACATTTATCTCACAATCTTTAACATCCTGGTTCACAGAGTGCAAGCTAAAAAAAATTATGGCAATTTCAACATTCTGGAGGGATTTGCCCATTTAAAATGTATTATACCTGGAGGCAAATATTTGTCAATTTTCTTACTTTATTAAGGAGGATATCATGAGACATCTTTTGACCAAAAAACCTACTATCCACAAAAAAAAATCCCATGCTGTTACGTTTCACTGAAATTAAAAAACTAACAGAACAAACAAATAGTAGCACTGTCATGAAATTGTCATAATTCAGTATTACAACATTGTATTAGTTCATAAAAATCAAATGCTGGGTGACCAGAAATGAACTGAAATGAACTTTGTTCCCCTGATCACACTGTAGTGAGAACTGTCCCCTGCAGCCTAAGTTTGACAGCTGAAAGCAGTGTTCCGTGATAAAATTAAGCACCTCCATTTTGCACTTTTCTCACAAAGAAAGGCATTTCTAGAAATAACCAAAACCGTCTCTGTAGTATAGATTGTTAGGATACCACTAACACATTGATTTACACTGCGCCAGGTGACAAATCCATGCGACTAAAGCTCTTGCTTTGTTTTCCAGTTTCCTTACTGCATTGAAAGGGAAATAATGGTCCATTCAACATTGGCCTTGTCCCTCCTGCTAATTGCAGTCTCTTCCAACCTTGCGATGGCAATCAAAAAGGAAAAACGAGCACCTCAGACACTGTCAAGAGGTACTGTATATTTACTGTATGTAGTTACCTCTTTATCTTACCGTATAGGTCAGCAAATGTTTTTATTTTGAATGTACATAGAAGCACATATATACTTACTGAGGTGTGTTTCGCTAGTGTAAAGTGACACTCCAAGTAGTGCATCTTCTCATTCCATGTCGTTTCACTCCGTCAGTTTGTTCTTAAGGATATGGCTGAGGGCCTCATATAACCTGCATAATTTATATAACTCACGGTGACCTAGCAGAAGCGAGTAACCTAAACTGAGTCTCTCAAATGAGGATGCACCTGTAGGACTATCAGTGAAAAAATATTCCTTCATATACTATTTAAAAGATATTTTATTACAGTTTCATAACTTCAGTTACTATGGAACTATTTTTCTACATACCCATTTTTATACACAGAACAAACTGTAGTATAGATTGTTAGGATACCACTAACACATTGATTTACACTGCACCAGGTGACGAACACATGCAACTAAAGCTGTTGCTTTAGTTTGAGCCACTGGTGGATTTTTCTGCGTGATATTTTTTTTCTTTTGCTAGCACAGTCATGCTTTGCAGTGAATAATTCACTTCCTTGTGGTACATAATTTCCAAATTGGATGTTAACTGAAGACCCTATTTCAAGTTATTTATGTCTGATGAATCCTTAGAAATACAAGCAGAGAAATAACTTACCAAGGTCTTTCCTCTTCTCCATCCTTCCTATCCTTTTGGGCCTATTCACCCCCAAAAATCTCCAGCTCCCTTTCTGACCTCTTCTGCAAGCTGTGCAAAGCCTGCAGACCCCACAACTCACCTCTGAGATCGTCCCATACAAGGCACTGGCAAAGCCGCACCTGTCACAGAGATCCCATCTGAGCCTAATTGCTCAGGGAGCACTTGACAAAATCATGCGACACCCGGACTAACCAAAGAGAAATTACAAATCGCTTCTCGTAAGTGGTATCCCTGGAGAAAGGTTATAATCAATGTGGTATCTATTGCCTATCTTGCCTAGATCAGGATTTATTTTTCTCGGTAAGCCTAAATGCATAAAAAGATAACAAAATCCTTAAATTCTGGCAATTTTGAAAAAAATAGTCACAGAAAACAAGTGTCAGTTTTCTAATTCTGATTTCAGGCCTTTTGGGATGCCTTGAGTGCTTTACCTGTAATTTTCACAGATCAGAGGGGAATACTTAAACCTGCTGCAAAATGACCCTTGCTGACTCCTCTGTGCAGTTACCTACGTCAGCAGTTGACTTCAGCCAGGGCTGGGAACACACTGGTCAACACGCCAGAATCCCACCATCAACCAGACTGATCTGTAATCAAAATCACTCTCCTGAAAGAAGAGATGACCAAGTAGCGTCACAAGCAATTGTTCTGTGAGAAAGCTAACAGCAAATCTCTACATAACCGGGGCTGGTCCAAGCGCTGTCCAGACAGCACAGAAGAAACAGAGCCTTAACCTGGTCCAGATCCAGAAGTTGTTCTACAATTCCCATGAGGGTTGTCATGAATGGAGCAACACTGCCTGGGAGGCAGGGATCTACTACACAGGGGCTGGCATCTTGGGATCTGAAGGCATGAAACCAACTGGGCAATTTGCTTTTTGAGATCCGTGTGCCCCCAGCTGTGGATGAGCTATGAAGCTGATGATTCATTAGCATTTTGTTTCAGTGGAGATTTTTATTTAACAGCCATTGTTTTATTAAATTATTCAATTAAATGAAGCACTTGCAACTCCAGAGGATTGAAATTCATTACTCGGGAGTTAAGTTTACAACCCAAGACTGTTCTAACGACATTCATATTAAAGTTGATCTTATTTGAGCTGTCATATTTTATTTTTCTCTCTTTTATAAGCCAACTTTCTCTTTAAGCCCCAGGGTCTACATGAAATACGGAGCAGACAAGGTAGAGATATAAAGGATTTGAGTGCTGATTTAGGGACCTCTGAGTATTTAGAAAGATATCTAACAGGTTTGCCAAAGGAATTGAACTGTATACACAACCATCTGAGGGGTTTGGGGGGGTTTGGTTGTTGGGGTTTTTTTAAATCTTCCGGTGCACCTATCAGGAGATGTAGAATTAGCATATCCACAGCATTTGGGAACCTTTGACTAAAAAATCCAAATTCTATTTGTGTACAACTATTGATAAATATAAAAAAAAAAAGAATTTGTTATGAGTTACTTGCCTGGCTACCAGTTAATCCTTTTGTTATATTTCTAGGGTGGGGAGATGAAATTACCTGGGTACAAACTTATGAAGAAGGGCTTTATCAAGCAAAAAAAAGGTAAGAAAGAGATTAAAAAATAGTTTGTAAAACAAAGTTGTTAGTAATGCCTGAATATACTATAATGAAACAAAACAAAGAAACACTATGACAGATGATCTGCAGACCACCCCGTTAAATAAAACAGATTTTGTGTCTATAAATAAAAGCTGTTCTAAGGGTCTTATGACTCTGAAGCAACATCGTTTGCTGATAGTTTAACACTGTCCTTTCTTCATCACAACAGCATTGTTGTCATTTGAATAAGCAATGATAAATAGATATTAAAATTTTTAAAATACATCTGTTGTGGGGTTTTTTTGATGTCATGTACCTCTGATTACTTCCTTAATCAACACCTGGAAATCAGTTATATTTTCTCTTGCATGGTGATCTACTGCTTCTGAGGTTTTCCCCAACACACTTCATTAGTTGGCATATGTGCATGATGTACTTGCAGTTTCTTACTATCTTGGTAGAAATGAAAGTACCAATCTGAATCTTCTCTGGGATTCAGCTGAAAATATATCTGAGAATTCATCACAATTCTTTTCTGGAGTTCATTTTAGAACATAATAGTGTATGTAGCATGAGTTATTGTTAAATTGAAGGCAAATTATTTTTAAAATAAAAGGCAATTAATTTCATGTGCCCTATGTGAAAATGGGTAGAATTGAACAATTCTTGAGAGTGATAACAGATCAAGCATTAGTAACTGATTTACTGAGTAGTAACAGTAGTTTAAAAAAAAAAAAAAGGACAAAATGCACAGAATTGTTTTATGTTTTGACATCCAAATATATAAAATTTTGATACTTTACCAGACTATTTACAGAAAAAAATAATTTACTGTATATCTGTTCAAGAAAGCTTAAAAGACATGAATCTATTCATGGGAAGTATTTGATGATAAACCCAATTTTATAAAAATTATTTTATTCCAGTTCATACAGATTATTTTTATTTTCTTAGTCATGGAGAACTTCACACCTAAGCACTATTAAATACCTCTTCAGTTTGATTATATACTAACTGGGAATGAAGTGATGATGGCTCCGTTGTTTCTTTCTTCTAGAATCTCTTACTTTAGAAAACATATTTAGATACAGAAACTCTATTTCTCTATTTCTTTCTTTTACGAAGGAATTATTTTCTTTTCCCTTGCTCAGAAATGTTTGTAATTCTTTACAGAATGCCTGTATGTTTTTACTGTGAGTTAATATAATATTAAATGTAATTTGCCTTTTCTGATCTGCTAGTAAAATCACCCATTTGCATACTTGTCAAATGATCTAACTACATGTTTTATTATTACTAATAAAGTAACAAGCCACTGATGGTAATTCATCATTTGGAAGACTGTCAATACTGCCAAGGTAATTTTGATTTTTTTTGGAGTGTTAAAATTTTGTGAATATTTTTATAAGAAACTGCACCTATCTATATATTTACCTTGCACTTACTGACAATCATTTAAAGAAATAGGTAAATGAAAATGTATTTGAAAAGCTAAGGATTTATTACTGTTATTTACAAAAACTCCACTATAAAACTACCCCACAAAGAACATGAAAAATACTCAGTGCTGTTGTCCTGCTATCCCTAATGCAGCGCTCGTCAGTTTAAATTAAGAGACACAGATTTGCTACTGACTCATTGAACAGATTTAATATTGTTTGGCTCTCCTGAACCGGTAACTAAAGAAGGAGATGAGGACAGGGCTGCTGAAATCGATCTAATAAGAATTTTCTGAGAATAATGCACTTTTGTCAAGATGAGACATGGTGTCCATTGAGACGACAGGCTTCATAAATAACAAAAAAGAGCTTCCATTTTCATAGCCGGGAGGTTGTACTGACATGGGTCAAAAAAACAAAAAGCAGTGATAGAGCCCTTAAGTGTCTCCTCAGGAATGTGCATCAGCAGAGATGGGAACAATGTGGCCAGTCTCTGGCCAATGTGGTGCCTAAACACAGATGGAAAGGCAGAGTTTGAGATGGACTTCCAAATGATCATGTCTTTTCTAGCCCTGAAGAAAGCTTTTGCAGAAAATGAAGAGATACAGGAAATGGCCCAAAATAACTTCGTTATGCTGAATCTCATGGTATGAAGGGTTTGGGGCGATTTGACTGGTATCTTTTTTTTGGCCTGTGTTTTCTCTTTCTTTGTCTTGCTTTTTCATGTCATATTAGCTAAATACCTCTGGCATTTCAGTTACATGTAAGTACAGGCATGTGCATGTGTATCCACATACAAGTAGTACCTTTTCTGGTGTTGTCCTCTGGTACAAGACTATTCATAGGTGGTACTACGTCAGCAAAATTTACAGAAATATTTTGATAACTAGCTTTAATTTCTCTGCCAGCATGAAACCACAGATAAAAACCTGTCTCCTGATGGACAATATGTGCCTCGAATCATGTTTGTAGGTATGTACAATATTTATGTATCTTCAAAGATGTGATATCTGAATCTACACCAGTGTCCTCCTTTGCGGACATCAAAATGATTCATTTTGCAAAAAGAAAATAGCTCAAAATTTATCATTACCATGGCATTAGTCTGGAACTTGGCAGATCTGAGTTCAGTTCTCCCTCTGTCGCAGGCTTTCACCCTCATAAACTTCCCCAGGTTACAGATATGTTCTGGAGGGTACATAATTTGTGCTTGGGGGCAAGATGCTTAAATATCTGTTAGCATCTGAGCATTTGCTCTCCATGCTTCTTGCTAGTGCTGTTTTCAGACAAAGTTTACTGAAAGCAGTCAAATATCTGACTGAATGTAGATGTCTACAGTGTGGACATTGCCACAGAGCAAGTCAATAGTCAGTGGCATCTGAGGAATGATTTATCCCATCGTAAAGTTGACTTCTGGAATAGATCAAATGAATCATGCCCCAGAGTGCCTGTTCCTTTTCACTGACTGTACAGGGAGCCTAGAGTAACTAGCTCTGTGGTGGCATCCAAAGTTAGGTGAGATGAAGCCCACACTCAGACAGAGAGCAATGTAGTAACAGGAGTCAGTTAATTAATGAAAAACTTTGAAGGGGAACTGGGAGATGAGATGTCCAAGACAACTTGCTCCCATGATGGGAACATTAACAATCACAAGATTTTCATTCTGAAGGCTCTAGGTAGGTCATGCTAATATTGCATTAGATATACATGACCCTCACTATGTGTGCATCCAGTCAAACTGTCCTCTCCTGATGTAACCCCAGAACTTGTAAAACAGGATGGTTTTGTTTAAATAGGGATGAAATACATGTGTAATCTATCACTTAAAAATAGCTGCATAATATAAAAATAAGCATTAGCTTTTGTTCAGGATTTCTCCAATTAAAGAGCAGTTGGTTGGAACAGAGCGTAATGGCCTAGCAATTGCCTCATTGATGAAATCAGAACACCTCAGAAACAGGGCTGTCAAAGTAGTGCCACGGACATCGCCCTCAGCTGTTGTGGGAATGGAAAGCAGTGTTGAATACAATTATTCTTCCAGATCCATCTCTCACAGTAAGAGCTGATATCACAGGAAGATACTCCAACCGGCTTTACACTTATGAACCACAAGACATACCATTCTGTAAGTGCCCTCTTTGTTGTGTTACTTTGCATTTCACATTGTAAGCAGCCAGCTACATCCCATCCCAATCATTTGTGCTTGAGAATCTGTTGAGATCTCAAAGTAATGAATAAAGACTGTGAGTGACCATTTGCAATAAATTATAATAGTCTAACCTGTTTTAGCAAAAGACTTAAGCACAACTATTGTCCCATTGAATTTATTGGGACTATTCAGGTAAGACAAATTGAAAGATCATGGGTGAGAACTTTCAGGATCAAGATCTGAGCAGTTTGCTGGGAAACAGTGAACGTCACTATGCCGAAAGGTATCCAGCTGCGCAATGTAAACAGCCAGTGGTGGGAGGGAATTGGTAGAGAAATGCTGGTGATTACCTGAGTACCACCTTACACCCATATTTCAGAAAAGAATGTGATTTTTCAGGTTGAGCTAGTCCTTACTCTATACCATCTATCTGACACCAGTGCGGTATCTCACCACAAATATGCACATCGTCTGATTACCAGGCTTGCTATTGAGAAATGAGAGAGTTGAAAGGAGTCTTGTCAAGTCCCTTTAAGTTAAACATTTTGATTCATGAAACTTTTTACCTTCTGCTTTAGTATCAATGGCAGAATTTTCACAATAGAAAGCTCTAAAATATAATGTGTGACCATAAATTAATTTCAGTGTAAACAGTTTACTAATCAAACTAGGTGGGTTTTTTAATTGTACAAATGCACTTTAAGTATGTTTTTACAGTTCTTATTCATTTTTCTTTCAGTAATAGAGAACATGAAGAAAGCATTACGCCTCATTCAGACAGAACTGTAACCAGCAACGGTGAAATGACCATAGCCTCTACGAGGTGAAGCTGCACTAGGAAACATAACTTTTTAAAATATTTTAGTTAACCTCTCTGTCTCTACTAGCATTTTGAACTCTTACCACGGAGCTTTGGTATGTCAGATTTCATAAGGAATTTATATGTTCAACTTGAAGAACAAACATAGAAAGACTATTGCGTCCTTTTGGAAAATAAGAGGAGAAATCTATTAATCACTTTGAAATTAGTTATCTGAATAACTGAAAGTGATGGTTTAAGGTGCAGCAACTTTGAGCTGTATTTTATCAGTCCAACTGTGACTTTAAGTCAGCTATGACTTCTGACCAAGAGTTATAACCATTCTTTTTTATGTCTATTTGCAATTTATTATATAAGTTAATAGCTGCATCTCAGCTCCTAATTTTTATTTTTATTGCAAGAAGCTTTTAAGTCGTTAGTGTACCTCTGCTTTATGCACTTATTTCTCATTAAAGGAAAAGAAACTTTACTGGCAAATCAGACAGGAAGGCTCTTCCTATAGATTTTGGAATAGCTTATATAGAAAAAAACAGTGATCTGGGCTTAGCTTTCTTCTGTACAATCCTTTAACTATAATTCTGATAGCTGAAAACAGAACAGACATTTCACGCTGAGCATGTGGCCTCAGTGAGGTGATAATCATCAAATAGCAGCTACAGGTTTTGCTATGATAAAGATACAGTGAAGCAAGAGAGATGGAAGGAGATAGTCCCAGAACTCCCCTCCTGAGGCTAAGTGATGCTTGTAAAGTCTGGTATGGGAAAAATGAGCAGGCTTGTCCTAGCTCTTTTCATTTAAATGGCACTTGAGTCATGTGAAGCTCATCCCAGGTCATTCCCTCTTTTTCTGTAGCATCCCAACCCAGACATCACAGTGGCAGCTTAGTGAGGGGATCTGTACATCCAAAGTCTTCACAAAATTTCCCCAGGATCACCATATGCAAAGGCAGACACCTATTTTGAGTAAAAAGCTGAGTCAGTTGAAAGTTTGTTATCCTAGCAATGCGCTTTTTCATTAGAGCAAGATATTAAGAGATTCATCTGCAGTAAGAGCATGTATGTTATGTTACGTGCAAAGCACTGGTGTCACTTGTTTGTGCTACCTGCCACTTCCTATGATGCTGTCTGTATACACGTATAAAAGATGAAGGAAGGATCTTTGAGGGACACCTTTGCTAATTCACAATACCTAGTATTAATTTGTCATGAATGAGTTATATTGCACCTATCTATGTCTTCATAATTATGTAAAATTTGGATATAAGCATAAATTCCAACAGAGTGGTGATAAATGACCTATACACTAAGAGAAAAAAATTCTTGTATTAGTCATGAACAATATATTGTCTTCATAATCAGTTAAATGATTTTTTAACCTATGGGAAAATGCTAGAAACCAAATTAAACTGGTAATCACATTCCTTTGAGTTGTGTTTAGCTTTGCTCATTTATGTCTGTATCTGTTCCAGATTTGGCAACATTTCCCAGTCTGTGGGGATACCCTCTTTTGAGCACGCCAGAGATGTTCAGGAGAAAGGGATATGAGATCGCTGCCAGAGATGACACAGGAGATGATAGCCATGGCAGCACTTTCAAAACAAAGTCAAGAGATTTATTTCGGAGAGAAGCACAGCACAAAATAACTTTGGAAATGCTTAAGTACGGTAGATTCAAAACATTACCAAAAAGAGTAGGTGGAAAGTGGTGGGTCTTTGCTGTCATACTGCAGGGAAATTTTTTCCCTCCCTACATTCACTTTCAACATCAGCTGAGATCACAGGAGACATTGGCTTGAAAGAACCCCTGCTCTAACTCAGGCAGGAAATCAAATGTGGGATAGTTACAATATCAGCCAAAGCCTGCTTCACCTACTTAAGATTCAGAAGACTGAGGCTGCAAGCTCTGGATGGATATTTGAGGGAAGGCTGCACTTGTGGAAGTATTTGCATGGCTATGCTTTCATTGCAGTGTGAAACAAAAACTTTCCATTTCAGATCTGGAAAGCAGATGCAAAACAAACCTGTTGTCTTCCCTTCAACTCTAGTAACTACATCTTTGTCCATGGTATTCTTGTTTCCTTGCCTGCTACTACTATTCCATTAATTGCAAAGGTGACAGTGTCTGCCATAAAAGGCTACTCTCATAGACTACCCCAGTCAGTCCAGATATTCCATCAGCCTTTCAGTAAAGAAAGGGCACCCTTCCTTCAGCATATAAATGCTGAAGACCATAAATATGCTGAGGGATCCTTTGGGATTATACAGTGGATGAGCACTTTACCTCTTCTTTCCTGTTAAGTTGATACATGCACATCTATACAGCCCAAACCCAGGGATGATGTCCTTTTTGTGCTGATTGCCACTGCTCACGCTGAAATGTTAATACATTTCTATACCAGAGGGAAGCCACAGACAGTCTGAGGTCACAGCATTGTAATTCCGTAAAAGAAAGCTCGAGGGGGGGGGTCGCATTAATGTACATAAATACCTGAAGGGAGGGTGCAAAGAGGACAGAGCCAGCCCCTTTTCAGTGGTGCCCAGTAACAGGACCAGAGACAATGGGCACAACCTGAAACACAGGAGCTTCTGTCTGAACATCCGGAAACACTTTTTTACGGTGAGGGTGACTAAGCACTGGCCCAGGTTGCCTAGGGAGGTTGTGGACTCTCTGACCTTGGAGATATTCAAAAGCTGTTTGGACATGGTTCTGGGCAACTGGCTGTAGGTGGCCCTGCTTGAGCAGGGCATTGGACCAGATGACCTCCAGATGTACCTTCCAACCCCAATCATTTTGTGAAGTCAGCAGTCTGAACTCAGTGAGGTTATTTAGCTGGACTTAGATGCTTTTAGAGAATTATCAGCTAAAAATATAAGTCACTACTTTCAGTCAATAGAAAACAAGACCTGCTTGTTTAACTGACGGGAGCAAAATTGCAAAAGCAACATGATTCACAGCAACAGGGACTTACTTTACTCTTACAATTTAAACTGTCAGGGTTATAGATATGAGGGGTGGCCCTCATAGTGAGTGAATAGCTAATGTCCAAGAGCTATTTCTAGATACAAGGACACACTGTAGTCACTCTGAGATAAGCTTACCAAACTCAACCCACAGCTCATGCCTGTGGTTGCCCTCAGTGAATTTACTGTACTGAGAAATCCTGATGTGCAGACTTTGCTTTAGTTCCTCTGGAGATAGCACATATTGGCTACCTCCACTCAGTCAAAATCAAGTTTATTCATTCTTCACTGCTGATAGCAATTCCTAATAATTCCTAACAAACACGGGAATCCTGGATATATCCTACACTCTACTCAACTATGAGGAGAAGGGTGTCAACCTGATCTGAAAGTTGTATGATGTTGACTATTATTTTACACAAACATTTGCATACTTAGGGATTATATTTGGGTCACATAGAATCATAGAATCATTAGGTTGGAAAAGACCTTTAAGATCATCATGTCCAACCATAAACTTAGCACTACCAAGTCCACCAGTAAACTATGTCCTTAAGTGCCACATCTACACATCTTTTAAATACCTCTAAGGATGTTGACTCAACCACTTCCCTGGGCAGCCTGTTCCAATGCTTGATAACCCCTTTAGTGAAGAAATTTTTCCTAATATCCAATCTAAACCTGCCCTGGCACAACTTGAGGCCATTTCATCTTGTCCTATTGCTTGTTACTTGGGAGAAGAGACTGACACCCACCTCTCTACAACCTCCTTTCAGGTAGTTGTAGAGAGCAATAAGGTCTCCCTTTTCTCCAGGCTAAACAACCCCAGTTCCCTCAGCCACTCCTCATAGGACTTGCTCTCTAGACCCTTCACCAGCTTCCTTGCTCTTCTTTGGACACGCTCTAGCACCTCAATATCTTTCTTGTAGTGAGGGACCCAAAACTGAACACAGGATTCGAGGTGCAGCCTCACCAGTACTGAGTACAGGGGGACAATCCCTTCCCTAGTCCTGCTGGCCACACTATTTCTGGTACAGCCTTCTTGGCTACCTGGGCACGCTGCCGACTCATACTCAGCCGGCTGTCAACCAACACCCCCAGGCCCTTTTCCACCAGACAGCTTTCCAGCCACTCTTCCCCCTATAATGTTGCATGGGGTTGTTGTGACCGAAGTGCAGGACCCAGCACTCGGCCTTGTTGAACCTCATACAATTGGCCTTGGCCCATCGATCCAGCCTGTCCAGATCCCTCTGTAGAGCCTTCCTACCCTCAAGAAGATCAACACTTCTGCCCAACTTGGTGTCATCTGCAAACTTACTGAGGGTGCACTCAAATCCCTCTTCCAAATCATTGATAAAGATATTAAACAGAACTGGCCCCAACACTGAGCCCTGGGGAACACCACTTGTGACTGGCTGCCAACTGAATTTAACTCCATTCACCACAACTCTTTGGGCCCGGCCATCCAGCCAGTGTTTTACCCAGCAAAGCATACGCACATCCAAGCAGCCAGTTTCTCCAGGAGAATGCTGTGGGAAACGGTGTCAAAAGCTTTACTGAAGTGCAGGTAAACAACATCCACAGCCTTTCCCTCATCCACTACATGGGTCACCTTGTCACAGAAGGAGATCAGGTTAGGCAAGCAGGACCTGCCTTTCCTAAGTCCATGCTGACTGGGCCTCCTCACCTGGTTGTCCTGTATGTGCCACATGATGGCACTCAAGATGATCTGTTCCATAACCTTCCCCAGCACCAAGGTCAGACTGACAGGCCTGTAGTTCCCCAGATCTTCCTTCTGGCCCTTCTTGTAGATGGATGTCACATTTGCTAACCTCCAGTCAACTGGGACCTCCCTGGTTAGCCAGGACTGCTGGTAAATGATGGAAAGTAGCTTGGTGAGCACTTCCACCAGCTCCCTCAGTACTCTTGGGTGGTTACCATCCTGCCCCACAGACTTGTGTGTGTCTAAGTGGTGTAGCAGGTCACTAATCATTTCCCCTTGGATTGTGGGGGCTTCACTCTGCTCCCCATCCTTGTCTTCCAGCTCAGGAGGCTGGGTACCCCAAGAACAACATGTCTTACCATTAAAGACTGAGGCAAGGAAGGTATTCAGTACCTCAGCCTTTTGCTCATCCTCTGTCAATATGTTTCCCCCTGAATCCAATAAAGGATGGAGAGTCTCCTTAGCCCTCCTTTTGTTGCTAATGTATTTATAGAAACATTTTTTATTGTCTTTTACAGCAGTAGCCAGATTAAGAACTAGCTGGGCTTTGGCCCTTCTAATTTTCTCCCTGCATAACCTCACAACATCTTTGTAGTCCTTCTGAGTTGCTTTCCCCTTCTTCCAAAGGTCATAAACTCTCCTTTTTTTCCCTGAGTTCCAACCAAAGCTCTCTGTTCAGCCAGGCTAGTCTTCTTCCCTGCCAGGTGGTCTTTTGGCACATGGGGACAGCCTGCTCCTGCAACTTTAAGATTTCTTTCTTGAAGAATGTCCAGCCTTCCTGGACTCCTTTGCCCTTCAGCACTGCCTCCCAAGGGACTCTGTCAACCAGGCCCCTAAACAGGCCAAAGTCTGCCCTCTGGAAGTCCAAGGTGGTAGTTCTGCTGACCTCCCTCCTTACTTCTCCAAGAATCAAAAACTCTATCATTTCATGATCGCTATGCCCAAGATGGTCTCCAACCATCACATCACCCACAAATCCTTCTCTGTTTGCAAACAACAGGTACAGTGGGGCCACTTCCCTAGTTGGCTCCCTCAGCAACTGTGTCAGGAAGTTATCATCTTCCACACACTCCAGGAACCTCCTAGATTGTTTCCTCTCTGCTGTATTGTATTTCCAGCAGAGGTCTGGTAAGTTGAAATCCCCCACGAGAACAAGGGCTAGCAATTGTGAGACTTCTCCTAGCTGCTTATAGAATACTTCATCTGCCTCTTCATCCTGGTTGGGTGGTCTGTAAGACTCCCACCACAATATCTGCCTTGTTGGCCTTCCCCTGGTTCTTACTCATAAACACTCAACCCTATTGTCACCATCATTAAGCTCTAGAAAATCAAAAAACTCTGTAACATACAGGGCTACCCCACAACCTCTCCTTCCTCGCCTATACCTTCTGAAGAGTTTATAGCCATCAATTGCAGCACTCCAGTTGTGTGAGTCATCCTACCATGTTTCCAGGGTGGCAACTATATCACAGTTTTCCTGCTGCACAATGGCTTCCAGCTCCTCCTGTTTGTTTCCCATTGCACGCCACACAGCTTTATTCACAATATTAGAGGGCAGATTATTATTCCTACTCTTTACTTACCTCTCTTAAGAAAGAGTGGGAAGCTGTTCCTTTTGTTCCTTGTTTAACTGGAACTAAACCAACCAGGTTTATTTGACCTCCGCTGTTTGGGTTATAGCTGAAGGAAGAGAATAGAAGACTGAAAACGTGAATGCGAGAGCAGAAGTTGATTTACACAGAATAAATTCAGTCACAATATAAGGACCAATAGTTGAGAAAGCCTACCTGTGTAGACTGTGTGCTTTTACAGAATTCATAACCTGTATACTATATGTATGAATGATAGTATTAACATGAGCATAATACAGCATCACCTGTGGAAGCCTATATTTTGTATAAAAGACTTCTCTGAGTTCTGCCTTTGCTACTAACAGCACACATTCTGGGAAGCAAACTTTATTGCCACTTATTCGCATATCCATGCCTGCTTTACTGTCTGGACTTATCTGTTGTAATCAGACCAAGGGTAGTCAAACAAATGTGGACTTAACGTCAGTGAGGTGAGGCACAGGAATCTGAGAACTGACGGAACAGGATCCTCCTCTATGTATCCGTCTCAGTGCAGAAAGGCGTTGGCTTTTCTAGGCAGATGGTTGATGTATTGGTCTGCAGAGCTAAAACATTTTCCCATGTGCAAATATTTGTGCTTGACCAGAACAAAAGAACAGCCACCATACCTTTGTGTACCATGGAGGCGAGAGACTGTGGGACACCTCAGCACTTAAAATGCAAAAGTAACTTGATCTTGCAGAACAAGGCTGATATACTTTGGATTGTTTCATGTGCTACACGTGTTCTTGCCAAAGGCCAACACAGAGAGATTTCCAAATGCTGAGGTGTCCTCCGCATGATCGGCCAAGTCACTGGTCTGCTTCCTTTTGTTTATTCCTTTGTCCAAATCAATGCACAGATCCACAGTACGAGTCATGTGGAAGCAAGAAGTCCAAAAACAGCAGTCAGAAGGGGAGGAATATTTATTCTTCAACCAGAAAAATCTCCAGAATTTGCAATCTATATATTCATACCTTTTCCTTGCTGTTCAAGGTGCTTATGCTACTCATCACTTACCATCTTGTGTTGCTACTGTGTATTGTAAAGTAACTGACCTACTAGTCACTAAAAGTGGATCTATTTCAGCAGACTGTTTTCTTTTAAGAGGTATCAGATATTTGCTGATCATTTTAGAATAAGAGAAGACACACAAAAACAACAGCCACCCCTATCTTTGCATAGTAAGAAAGAACCCAAATACAGCAGTCATCCTTTAGTTCACACTGCCATATCAAGTACTGCATTTCAAAATTTCCCTATAATTCCAACTGTTCTTAAGTAGATGTTCATCAAGTCACCCTTTGTACATGTCTAAGTGTGACCTGTGAGAAAGAGAAAAGATACCATATGCAATAATTTTTCAAGGTTATAACGCTCATGAGACAACACTCCTCAGGGGGTTTTTTTTGGTGCTTAGACTTGGTTATTGCTTCCGGAAAGAACCTAAAAACACTTCAGAAAGATCTACTGTGTCTTCTGTTACCTTTCTGTGCGCACTGAGGATCACTTGTTACTGCTTTGCACACCCTGGCTGCATGTCCCGAAGTGATTGTAAAAGGTTGGCACACACAAACCCAGCCTGCTATTTAGCACTCAGCCAGCTGGGGAGAGCTGAGTTCGCAGATACATACAAACCACTGGCTTCATTGCTTACGTTCACATACAGGGAAGAGGACAGTGACTGCCTGGAGAAGAAGCTACCCCCTAAGGTGAGGTGTACTGTACAGGATGGGGAGAAAAGGAGCCTTGATCTGCTAAGGTATTTTTTGCTTCAAGCCTACAAGCAGGTGGGGCTGGGATTTTACACAGCTCTCAAACATTTGTATCAGAGCACCGTAAGAGTGGGACAAGAGCCCGCATCTCCCAGACCTGCTCTGCTTTGCTTGGAAGAAAACTCCACATTCAATATATGTTACTGTTATCAATATTTTCACATATACATGCCCACTGAGGAGCACTCTGACCCTAATTGAAAGAAATATTCCCTCATGGCCTCAGTGGCTTTTGTTCTCATTAATTCATATACTCTCTATCTTGACAAAAAAAAGACAAAAATTCCTAAATCTCATAATGAGTCCCTGAAAGGGGATTCAGAGCAGCAGTTACCCTGGGCCTGGAAACTCATTCTTTCCTTCCTTGGAAAAATGCCTTTTCTTATTTACTAAGCAAACAAATGAATGTACAGGGAGCCACAGTCCGGTGAAAATGTATTATGGGTTGTTCTGCATTCTTGGACTAAAGAAATGGGATGTGGAACAACTCCTTTAAAGAGAAAGAAAGCTTTGGGGTTTGTTTGTTGTTTATAAAAGCCAAGAAACAACTTTGTTGATGTCTCATGGAGATTTTTAAATGAATAAATATTCTTTCATATGATATTTCTAGAAGGCAACAGTGCAAACATGAACCTAACTTAATGTCTATGTGGTATCCCCTATATGAAGACTATCAAGCATGACTACTGGGGATACGTCGAGGCTGCCTTTCCTGACCAAATGTGTTGACTGCACAGATGGTGAGCTGAACTTGTACAGCCCCAGGTCCAGCTATAGGGCATCTCTGGAGCACAGAGGACAGGACAGCTTAAGCATTAGGCAACTCTGTTATCCACAGGCAGGTATGCTGCCTGAAGGTCGCCTATGATATGGGAGTAGCATTAAAGAGACTGACAGAACCTTTGGTTATTTACCCTGAAGAGAGTCGCAGGAGCTAAGGATGTTTAGCTTTCCATATTTTTATATAGAAGGAACTAAAACATAGGCAGGTTAAGATCACACAAAAAGCATGTGGCAGGACAAGGAACTGAAGGTGCATTTATCCAGCTGATATGAATGAAAATAAGCACAAACTAATTAGTCCTGCCTCTTTCTAACTGTGAAATGTGTTCTATTAGTCATCTGAATTCTTGAAATTAAGGGGGAAAAGGCATTGTGCTAAGATAAATGAAAGAGAGCATCCACAATTTTGTAACTAATGCATAAACCTTAAAGCATAAAGCCTTTCCTACCTGCACTGAAACAAATCAAAGGATACGTGTCCTTCTAGAGAAAGGATGACTCACCAAGAAAGCTAAAGAAAATACTTCCTGTGCTATAGTTTCGTAACATGCTCTACTGAGCCATAAACAAACCCAGAAGTAACAACGTTTTTGAGAAAGAGTAAATTCCAGAAATATTTGTGGTAAACAGATAATTCCACAGTCTCAGCTACAGTGCTACAGGTCTTATAGTAGCTACCATGTCTCCAGGTAAAGTTAAAATTAATTTAAAGAAAAAACTGTGGTTCCAAGTCTGACAATAGCAAGTATTGCCAGTGCCAGTAAATACTTTGACATTACTCAATGCGTATATTTCAGTCATGTAGACTCAATATGTTTGTGGCGGTATGCTGATAAATCATGGAATGTTGCTCAACACTTCTTTGTCATTGTCTGGTTTATTATATTACTGATTCTATTTATCTTCATTTACCTTGAGATCCTTCTTTCTGAAACACCAGTGAGAACAGAAGCAAGCCAAACCCTTCACAATGTAGCTATTCACTGTGGACTCCGCTAAGCAGTCATTCAAGGTTACTCATGTCAAGAGTGGTTGCAATTGCTCCTACAGGGTTTGTGGGAGGCTTTGTGGGAGATAACAGCATCATTTCCTATGCTACAGGAAGTTCCCACCATAAGCGTGTGTATCACCGCCCTGATTCTTCACTTCCTCCTCCAGCACAGAGCTGCATCCAGCGAGGAAACAGCCAGGAAGGGCTGTCAGCGACCGTCAAACCCTCCCTTTTCAGCACAGAAAGTGCAGGGCAGGTTTCTTCCCTTTTCGCTGCATGACTGCTCCTGTGTTTCATCAAGGATCTGATGCATGATAGGCAAACCAGTCCGAACTCCTATCTGTTTTCCCCTTCTCTCCTAGCATCTGCCCAGCTAGGCAAACCCAGCAAGGCAAAGCTGTGAGTTCAGCTGCAGCAGCCAGCCTGCACAGCGATGCCGCTCCCTCTGCAGAGGCGCAGCTGAGGCACAGACGCAGAAGCTTCATTTCCAGAAGATATCTATCCTCCCAGGTTGGTTTGCACAAAGCAGCCTGTGTCCCTTAATTCTTTTCCACAGATACAATAACTTCACTGAATGCACAGCAGGGCCTCACCCTGAACAATGAATTTAATATGACCAGCTTAGGGATCAAAGGTCTTACTAGGCATTTACAATGCAAAAAGAGTAGGCAAACAGTATGACAAGAATGATCAAGCTTTTAAGAACCATTCCCTACCATTTTGTTTGATAGGATATGCTGTTTCCTATGCTCCCTCAAGCCCAGAATATTGCAGGGGGGAAAAGGCAGCATATTAATCTGCAATAATCAGGCAAGAAGGAAAGAAATAGCCAGGGTCAGGATGACAGCTATTCCCCCATGTGGGTATATTTAAGGGCTTTGTTGAACAGGCTACCATGTGAAAAACCTTCCTATATTTCCCCCAGTGCAGCAACTTAGTGCAGTTGTTTACTCTCTCATTTCTAGGGTCCTCAGCAGCAGGAATACAATTAGAGCCAGCACTGAGGCACTCCTCAGCCTGGGCTGGCAGACCTGATCCCCTGCCCTCTCCCTCACCAGAGAGGCAGTGATATCACCAACCGTGCCATGGACATCACACGAGGCACTGTAACGGGAGGCCCGACCATCCGCTGAAGACAGCACGTCCTTTGTCAATGGGCAGATTCATTCAACTTGACAGTCCCCCTTCCCAGGCATGACTTTCTGGTTTGGCATAGATTCACCCGTAAGGGAGCAGGCATTGGCTCTGCTTTGGCATATCTTCTCCAAGGTAGTGCCACTGGTGGCAATGTTGTTAGTGCTAAATGTTGGCTGTTGACCATGATGAAAAGACCCTCAGATAGATTGTCTTGATGTCATTCTTCACAAAACAAGCAGAAAAGCCCATAAGGCTTTTCAATTTTGCAACAGCAAGCAGTGGTTTTAATGGATATCAAATGTTTGAAATGGTTATGAAAGAAGTTCGTTTCCTGTTCCCAAATATTAACTGAAAAAGAGGTCTACTGTGTCACTGCTTCAGCAAGACCCCTTGTCCTTTCTGGAGTCTGCAGGTGTATAGTCATACATAGACAGATATTTTAAAAAATCTAGATTTGACAGACAGACATAGCAATTTGAAATTTGTAGAGCAGATTTTAATGATCTATGGAGATTTGCATTTATTAGAAACAGGAAAGACAACAAGAATGAAAGTAAACAAGATTTAGGACAGGTCTGAGATTTAGGACAAGTTATTTAAATCTAACCAACCTATAAATAATTGCGTAATACCAAAGGAAGTTCTTTGAAACTTAAATTAGCAGCAGCTTGAGAAGCGGAAACCTTCACGGGTAAATATAGCATTGGTATATTGTATCCCTGAAACTGTTCTTGAAAACATCAAGGCAGTAAGGAATAGGGAGGCAGCGATTCACAATCTGACACATATTCTCTCCTTCAGTAAAAGTGTTTTGAAAGGGATTTGCATGGCAGGAATTCTCAACAGATTTGCTATCACTTAGTGAAACATGCTGCAAGTAGAACAACATTTGCAGCGGACATATTATCTGACCTAGGTCATCTCCTGATTAAACATATATAGATTAGAAGGACATTAGTCATTAAACCAAGTAGAACTACAAGCCAAGCTACAGCTTACACAGAGAAACTATATCCAATTAGCTTTGCAAGTGAGCTAAAAGCAGGAATTAAGAGGAAGGTAGTTCCAGGACACTTCTGCCAGCATGTCCGGTTCAAGATGCCTGAACACAAGCACACTCCATCGTATGCATGATTTATATTTCCACATTTTGTGCCACAGGGAGAGTGTTTCAAAGATTATTAAACCTTGACATTTCCATAATTGGGAAAGATGAACAATGAAGGAATGAATTAAAAAATTTGAGGCAGGTAACAAAAAAGTTGCCTTCCCACATTATTTTAAAACCAAGAGTTATAATCACACATATACACATCATCATGCGCCCCGGTCATTCAGGGTGTGGGCTGAGATCTCACCCTAAGCTCGTGCCCCAGTTCAAAGCCAGTCCCCAGAAACTGGATGGGAACCAGGATGTAACTGAGCATTTACACATGACACACAGGCATATCTCAGCTAGCTTTACCTTAAAACCGTGCCTGGCAGAATTGAAACTCTTCATACAGTCCTGGTGAAGGAAGGGATATTCAGTAATACAGCAAAGCTCACCCAAGAAGAAAGGGGAAGTTCTCCAGTGATTGAGAGAAAGGGATGGTGTAGGAATGAAGGCACGTGGCTAAGCAGTTAACTGATTGCCCATAATTATGAACTCAATGCACTCCATCTGTCAAAATGACAGTACCATCACTGCTGTCTCCCAAATAACCACAGTGCTGCATAGGCCAATTTTATTCCTTCAGGGATTAAAATATCACACAGTATCATATCACATAAGCTAAGATTTCCCACTCAAAAGCAGATTTTCCAAACATTCATGTAGTTATGCTGTGACCTGCTGATTCCTTCACTGCTGTGTGCATTTACAACATCACCTTGCTCCAGTAGCTCTGACATAGGTGACACCATCAACCTCGCAGGCATTCTGTGCTCACTGTACTTCAAGAAGCATTTAAATTCTCTGTTTTACTCTGCAAGGCAAAATTTCACTATCCAATTTTCTACCAAAGTGGAAGACTCCTGTGAAGAACTACTTATTTCATCTGTCATGACACATTTTTTCCCACCATCTTCTTATGACTTAACCTATTTCATCTAACCAATCTCCCACCAGACGGTCCACCTGGTCAAATCCTTTCTAAAACGCCGACTCTGTAACTGATAAATGCTTTCACTTAAAGAATTCTTCACACTGCCAGTTCTTATTGGATCTCCAGGAGTTAGAGGCAGCACAGGCAATTCTCTGCAACACAATTTCATTTTGGGAAGTGAAGCCAAAATAGTTACTTTTTCTAAACAATTTTTATTTCTTTTGCATGAGAAATTTTGAAAAAGTCTTACTTTTCATTCCCAAACAGATTATTATTTTTTTCCAAAATGACAATTTGACACAACAAAAAACATATTCTTTGATCAGGCACTCAAATATTAGGCACAAAAAACATTAGTATTTCCCAAAACACTTTAGTGATACCACTGTAAAGCTGTTGTGCTTCAGACTGGAGCTCTACAGTGTGAAGTAAAAGTAGTGGAAAGCTTCACTGGGATTTTTTTACAAGTAGTTTTTTTAAAGGTGTTTGGTTGACAGCAAGTAACTCTCTGGATCTCCCATCTGCCCTTTCAAGAAGTTTGCCTAAGTCACAGTTTTGACCTCTCTGCAAAAGTTTGAACAAAATGAAAAATGAATGAAAGAAAGTGCCCTGAATCTGACTCCACTGATATTTTGAGGTTGTATGTGGCACAGAAACCTGTGAATAGGCCATGGGGCGGGGGTATCTACACTAAAACAAAGAACTAGTGCTATTCTTACAGCCTCCAAATGTGCATTTATTTTCCAAAATATCAACACTGGCACCTGCAGCTAATGGGGAAAGAAATGTTGCTGGCTCTTTCATTAATATCTTTAACATAGACTTAGCATGAAATGGAGAATAATGCAATCTTAAAAATGGAGAATGATATAACAAAAAACCAAAATTGTAGGGTGGAGCTTTTATTTGCATTTAATTTTAGATCCAATTCACTTCCTGTTAGTAAAATTGCAGTAACATTCTTTGTACAACTTAGCTGCAAGCTATTGTTTAACCAGCACAATAAACCCAGCATTAACTTTTAGCCATCTCAGATTTGCTGACCGAGAACTGCATTCCTGCATTAGGATGCCCTCTCCAGTATACCATCCTGCATAAAACACCCAAAGAGAAAGGAAAAGGGTATCATCCTTCATGGATAGAAAAAAGTCTTTGCTATTTACCTACCATAATATTTAAAACTCGTTACTGTGATAAGCCACAGGTGCACACTCTCTCCCCCCCCTTCCCTAGTAAAACTAAAGGCAGCAAGTAGAGTATTTTGATTATTAATTAAACAAAGCCACTCCCAAATTGCTATGGTGCCACAGAGCAGAGAGCCAACGCCCAGGGCTGCTGCTATTAGAGATTCCTGCTCGCCAGCTCTGTGAGTTGTCCTGGGTGAGACTCGCTTACCAGGCAGAATTCAGTGAAACAAAGAAAATTGGAGAGCAGCGTTTTCAGGCAACTGGCTAGAAGGTTTTACGGAATTCAGCTCCTGCCATGATGTATCTTCCACTTCCAACCAAAACATTTTATCAAGAAAGATTTCTATATAAACGAGTTTGTAAGGAGAGGTCAACTATTTCATTAGACCAGCTGCAGTCAGAAAAAGCAAGGGGTCTTCAGTTTGAGGTTCACTTGACAAGGGCTGACCTGTAAAAATGGAGACATTTTCAGGCTCAAGTTCTCTAACAGACCATCACAGTAGCATTGGTTTAGAAAAATGATCTCTTGACAAGTGGTCAAGAATGGAGCTTGGCTTTAACCTAACAATTGTTAGAAATTGTGTTAAGATAGATTTAAGAGAGTCGCATAGAGAAGTTGAAAGCTTAAGCCTCTCTGCTTAGTATGAACCGGATCCCTGAACGAACTCACAAATGGTTTGTTTGCTTACCAAACAGGCAACAGGAAAAAAACATGGCAACATATGTGACTTTCCTGGAGAGGTCCTTGCTAATAGATTCACCTCATGGTGCTCCAGAGCAAAAGGAATCATTCTGCTTTACAGGAGCAGTATTAGTGACAGGCAGAAAGCCTTATGATCATGCAGTAAAAATAATATCCCTGGAATATTTTTTCTCTTCAATTTAAATTATCTGTAAACATAAAGCACCAGATTCATTTTCCCCACACTTTGGTGAATTTAATGTTTCTTCCCTTAAATTAACTTCTTTAATCTTTTAACATGAACATCTTCAAGTATCTTTAGTCTTCCAAGGCACATGTCAGTTATCTGGAAAATACTTGTTAAATTAAACTCTTTTTTCTTCCTCATTTCCCAAATCAGAAGGAACTAAAGCCTGTGAGTGATTCAGCCCCTAGCTCTGCTAGCCAAATGCACATGCAGCAAATGGTCCCATTGACTTCACTGGAGCACCTCACAGCGTATGTAGTACAACACATGTTCACAGCACAGGCTCTAGCAGTCCAAGCTCATACAGCTAAATTCAAACAATATGGCAGTCCCAGAAATTCTTACAAACTGCACTGAAATAGTTAAAAGGTAGAGCTACCTCCATTAGGAGTTTTATATTCCTACATTTCCTGTATTTAACAGAAGAAATGGGGTGGTTTTATTTCAAAACCAATCTGACTGCCTCAGAGAGACAGTTGGAAAAATCCTATTATTATGGTGCACTCATGCTTAAGTTTCATTGAGATAGCAGTGTCAATCACCAAAAGGATGGTCTCATAGTTCAAGATGCAGCTTGCCACTGCTTACATCAATTCTTAGGCCTTTATGATGAGTCTACTTCAATTAAACAGTTATAAGAATGTTAGTTATTTTTTAGGCTGAGCCAGGACAGTCAGAGCAGAAAGTGGGACTGGTTCTGCATAACACCTACATGAGAAACAAAGTCAAGCAAACTAGATGCTGATATATTGCACACACCAACCAGGAAGTTTGCAAGGAAATACAGGTGCGACAATCTTATTGGTCAATAGAAAGAAGAAACCTGAGTATAATGAACACCGCTCATAAAATGATGAAAACATCCTTAGTTGGATCCACTGTCTGATAGACTGTCATTTTGTTCTAAAAGAGGAGAGAAGAGAAAGATTTTATAGGAGACCACGGTCAAAGTCCTGAGTCCTAACCATAAACAGCTTTGCCTATTCCTTTCAGGATTTTAAAGTAGAAAGTATAGGGATCTAGAAGAGATGGTTACCAGTTGTTTGCAGGTTATTATTTGATCACCATATGAGACAACTGAAAGTAACCTCTATCATATAAACTTTTAATGAAAATAATAGTAGTACTTATGGACTTCCGTGCCTACAGTCTGTTGGCACGTGGAACCGACACAGTTGCACATTACTGAAGAGTATAGCATAGACTATTTACTTCTCTCCAGGTAACTGACATAATTTACCTGACTCTGCTATTCATTACCTTCAGTTTGTTTAGCTTTTTTGCTTGTTAACAAGATACTTGATATTTAAAACTTACAGTCAGTGGAGGGAGCAGCACCGTATAATGAATTAGAAACTTGGACCTCAGCATTACTACCCAATGCACCAGAGCCTCACACTAACCAGGCAAAGACCAAACATAGATGGGCATTTCTCCCATTCCTACCATGCTGTTGATTTATATCCCTCTGCTCCCCCCCCCATGCCAGAAAGCAGGTGAGTGCTATGAACTGGCCCCAGGTCATTTCAGCCCAGCAACACCTGCAGAAAGCAGCAGGTTGCTGGTTGTAGGCAGCTCTCTGTCAGCTGCCTGTTTGCTCTGCAGCTCCAGCAGCTGCACAATATAAAATAGGAGTACAGGAACTGAAGCCCCAGCCTGCTGGTGTTTGTAATGACTCAATGCATTCAACTCTGAAAAGCTAGCTAATCAAAGCTGCATAGCAACAGGTCTTCCAACAGAAAACAAGAAATGACACCTCATTTCATCTTTTCTTTTCAGACATGTTAAAAGCATAAGTGGCTCCTGACAGACCATTGACTCTGTAACTCTAGGATATGCAATTTTACATATATATGACTCCTCACAAAGTTTTAAGTGCTCTGCTTTCACATCACGCTCCTATCTCCATATTTCCCACCCAATTTCATTGGCATGTAGAGATTAGACCACTTGTGACTTGACTATGTGGGAATTCCCTGCCTCACAGGGAATCTCCAAGTGATACAGCTGGATACAGGGAACAGCTGGATGCAGAAAGACCACATTGCCTAAGCTCACTTCTATTTCAGCCATTCTCAGCAGCCAGAATGACCTTATAGGGAGGGAGGGGAAACGAGAGCTGGCTGCTCTGTCCCAGCTACTGAGTCTCTATGCTAAGCATAGCTGAAACATATCTCAGCCCTTGGATCACTATAAATTAAGTATTTCACAAGATTTGGGATAGTGTTGCTTATGCCAGCTACAGAAAATGTAGTTTTAAAGGAGCATTGTGCGTTTGAATGCCAAGATAAAGCCACGTTATCGTCACACCACTGGCTGGAACTGGGCCAGCAGGAGAGCAGGAACACCCATCCTCCTATCAGCAACCTGTGACTGATACTGCTTATTTAGTGTCACCACCTGCGGGAGTGTGCTTGCCATTTCCAGGCCATAACGTTTAAACAAGCCTTAAAGTACACGTTGCCTTAAGTCACTCTAATTGGCTTAAATAGCCAGCTAACTCTTCTAACAGGGATATTACAACTATATTTGTACAGTGTATGACCCACAAGGTGGTGAGACATGAGCACCTCATGGGTAAAAGTTAATAACCATTCATTACTGTTCCAGCAATAATAACCTAATCTGTGACCACTACTGTGGCATCTTTCCATTAATTTAGCTTTTATGTGGCAACAGGTCAGCTGTAGCTGAGAGTGGGATATGTCTGCGTTCAATTATAAGTTTACCTTTGTATTATTTAACCTTTCTTTTGTATATGCTACATATGTAGAATCACAAAATAACAGAATTGTTGGATTTGGAAGGCATGTCTGCAGATTGTCTAGTCCAAGACTGCTGCTCAAAGCAGGGTCACTTACAGCAGGTTGCTCTGGGCCATATCCAGTTGGGTTTTGAATATGCCCAAGGATGCAGATTCCACAATTTTCCTGGGCAGCCTGTTCCAGTCTTCAGTCATCCTCTCATTACAAAAAAAAATAGTTTTATCTTACATTTGCATAGAATTTCCTGAATTTCAGTTTGGGCCCATTGCCTCTTATCCTGTCACTTGATGTCACAGAGAAGAGTCTGGCTCTGTCTTCTTTACTCCCCTCTCATCATCTATTTATACGAATTGATGAGATCCCCCCAAGCCATCTCTTCTTCAGGCTGAATGGTTCCAGTTCTGTCAGTCTCTCCTTGAATGGCAGATGCTCCATCCCTTCACCATCTTTAAAGCCCTTTGCTGGACTTGTTCCAGTATGCCCATGTCTCTCCTGTACTGGGGGGCTCAGAACTCAACCCAGCACTCCAGATGTGGCCTCACTTTCTCTGCCCTGCAGGCGATGCTTTGCCTAATGCAGCCTTAGGGGGCTATTGGTCGCAGGGCATGCTGCTAGCTCATGTCCAACTTGCTGTCCACCAGGAATCCTAGGTCATTTTCTGCAAAGCTGCTTTCCAGCTGCTTGAACCCCAACATGTACTGGTGCCTCCGCAGGTGCAGAACTTTGCATTGCCCTTTGTTGAAGTTCATGAAGTTCCTGTCGGCTCATTTCTCCAATCTGTCAAGGTCCCCCTGCATGGTATCTGTCGTGGTTTAACCCCAGCCAGCAACTAAACACCACGCAGCCGCTCACTCACTCCCCCCCACCCAGTGGGATGGGGGAGAAAATCGGGAGAAGAAGCAAAACCCGTGGGTTGAGATAAGAACGGTTTAATAGAACAGAAAAGAAGAAACTAATAATGATAATGATAACACTAATAAAATGACAACAGCAATAATGAAAGGATTGGAATGTACAAATGATACGCAGTGCAATTGCTCACCACCCGCCGACCGACACCCAGCCAGTCCCCCGAGCGGCGAATCCCTGCCCCCCACTTCCCCGTTTCTGTACTGGATGGGACGTCACATGGTATGGAATACACCGTTGGCCAGTTTGGGTCAGGTGCCCTGGCTGTGTCCTGTGCCAACTTCTTGTGCCCCTCCAGCTTTCTCACTGGCTGGGCATGAGAAGCTGAAAAATCCTTGACATTAGTCTAAACACTACTGAGCAACAACTGAAAACATCAGTGTTATCAACATTCTTCGCTCTGAACTCAAAACATAGCACTGTACCAGCTACTAGGAAGACAGTTAACTCTATCCCAGCTGAAACCAGGACAGTATCACAAAAACCTGGGCTATCAACCACTCCTCCCAGCTTTGTGTCACCTGCAGACTTGTTTAGGGTGCACTCTTTCCATCCATTAATGAAGATGTTGTTAAATAATATTGGTCCCTGTATTGATCCCTGGGCTATACCACTAGTGACTGGCCTCCAGCTTGTGTGTCGCCAGTTGCAACCCTTTGAGCCTGGCAGTTCAGCCAGTTTTCAGTCCCTTTCACTCTCCTCTTACTTAGTCCATACGTTATCAGTTTTTCTGTGGGGATGTTATGGGAGACGTATCTTCTGTCATCCAAGATCACTGCATCATGATATGTTTCCCCACCAAGAAAACAGCTCAGTTCCTTCACGATAGATGATCTTTGAGAAGGCACCATCATTGATCCTGCTCCTGTGCCAGCTTTCTGCACAAGCACACTCTTTAGCAAGAAACTCAGGGTAGTGTACTGGTAAGGTGTGCTAAGAGATTATTAGCAGTAAAATGTTATTCTTCAAAGAAATAGAGGGAAAGACTCTCATCACGGTGAGATGGGCTATTTTTGCAGTAAGCAGGGTTTAGGCAGGAGGAACATTGAAAATTCAGCAAACCTTTATACTCACACAACCAGGGAATGCAAAAAGAGGAAGAAATCTGTCCTGGGACTATTTTGGCATTTGTAGCTCTACAGAGATTTTTAAAGGTGACCTTGGTTAAGACCTTTTAAAGGTGTACGTCCCTAATGTTTCTGTTATATTGGCAAATGAGAGATTGTTTTAGGAGCCAGAATATCAGCGTAGCATAGAATACAGGCAACCTAAAAGTAAAAAAATAAGGAAAAAGAGAAGTTGGAGGCATTCTACAACAGAATGGCTTTATTCAATGGGAAGAGAAACTAGTGGTCTGTAATACATCATTAAGATACTGTGTCAGAAAAGGAACTATATTATGTCAATATTTGCAGACAAGAATTGTAGTGAGAAGCCTTCAGAAGCACATTCAGTGATCTGCATTAGGAACTACCTCATAGCATGAACCAGCTGGAACAAGGTGCTGTATTACTTCAAAGTTCATGTTATAAACTGTTAAACAGTTGGTCAGGCACAGGATGAAGGTACTCTTTCCAATCCCGTCCTCCTGCATGATCACTGAGTAATGACATTAAGATTCAAACTTTGCTGAACGATCTCTTAGAAACCTGACAGCAGAGTTGTCTGTCCACCTCTCTGGGTAACTTGTGCCAGTGCTACACTATCCTCCTCATAAAGATGATTTTCCTGATGTCCACTGTGAACCTCCCAAGACACAGCTCAAGGTCCTCAAACTGATGGAATAATTTGGAACCTTCATCTTTGTAGCACTGTTCAAGTAGTTGCAGGCTGCTGTTAGATAGTCTTTTATCCTCCGCTTTGACAGATTAGACAAGCCCAGCCATCTTCTTGAATTTTAGTAGAGGAGGTCAGTTGTGAAATTAGACAGAAATTTAGAGAAATACTGCACTCCAGTGGAGGGGGGGGCAGGAGAACACCCCCTCCAAAAAAAAAAAAAAAAAAAAGAAGATAAGAAGGTGAAAACAGAGGAGTTTATCACTGATCTAAATCTGGAGAGTCAGTTTTACAATTTTCCGGCTGAGGCCTGGATAAAAAACCAGATTGTATTCAGGATCTGGGAAATCCAACTCAGAAGATGAGACTGCTAAATCCCAGATTTAACCTTGACAAGGCAACTGGAGTTGTCTAAGCAAAGACCCTCAACCAGTTCAGTCTGAAGTAGAGGGAGTGTCGTGGTTTAGCCCAAGTCAGCAACTAAGCACCACACAGTCACTCACTCACTGCCCCCCTGCCCAGTGGGATGGGGGAGAGAATCAGAAAAACAGTAGAACTCATGGATTGAGATAAGAACAGTTTAATAGAACAGAAAAGAAGAAACTAATAATGATAATGGTAACACTAATAAAATGACAATAGTAATAATAAAAGGATTGGAATATACAAGTGATGCACAATGCAATTGCTCACCACCCGCCAACTGATGCCCAGTTAGTTCTCGAGTGGCAATCCCCCTGCCCCCACTCCCCCCCAGTTTATACACTAGATGTGACGTCACATGGTATGGAATACCCTGCTGGCCACTTTGGGTCAGCTGCCCTGGCTGTGTCCCCTCCCAACTTCTTGTGCCCCTCCAGCCTTCTTGCTGGCTGCGCATGAGAAGCTGAAAAATCCTTTACTTTAGACTAAACATTACTTAGCAACAACTGAAAACATCAGTGTTATCAACGTTCTTCTCATACCAAACTCAAAAACATAGCACTATACCAGCTACTAGGAAGATAATTAACTCTATCCCAGCTGAAACCAGGACAAGGGAGAAAAAACAGTACTGTGATGTGGACATGGTGGGGACATGGTGGAATATCTAAGACATGACAACTGCGAGACTTGGCTGCAGAAAGGCAGCTGAACCTCAAAGCTGGAGTCCCTTAAAACTATGCAGTCTGTGTGATTGACTGGAACTGCACATTCTGTGACAAATACACAAGCCAAGGCAATATCAAGAATTTGGGAGACTGAGGGTGCTGTGGAGCACATCATGCCAGCCAGAAGGTGCCAACACCACTAGAGTTTGCACAGCTTGGAGAAAAAGACCAACACTACCAGTAACAGAGACAAACTCTGCAGAACAAATAAGCTTCATTGCAGAGGTGATGCTGATTAGGGTATTGGCTGGAAAGCAAAAGCAATGTTTAATAACACGAGATTAGCACACAAGCAGCAGTGGGGCAAAGAAAGCAATTGTGTCAGTAGGTTCAGCTGGAATTTCACTGAGCAGATGTATTTACTGCTCAATGATAAAAAATTGGAAAAAAAAAAAACCCAACAAAAAATGAGCAGGATGGAATCCTTTATTTTTGTGAACCTTCAGGTAAGTTAGTAAGAATAAAGAGAATGAAGACAATCCTGTCCCTTACTACTTAGGGACCAATTCTGGGAGTCAGAGCTGACATCATGTCACCGATACTCACTAGAAGCCAAAGTCTTCTGATCATTGAGGTAAAGCATTAGGAAAACTGAGAGGGTCTGGGCCACAGATAATCAAACATAAATTCAAAATAAGAACAATGAATACAAGGAGGCACACAGACAGATCACAATAAGGTGGCAGCTCTGGGAGACTTGCTGAATTATGGACATCGTGGCTCAGCTACTTGCCTGTAATAGAGCTTATCATCCAAAAAACAGGGGAGGCAGGTTTTATAAACAAATTAGATTAACAGAAAGGGGTTAATTAAAAGCTCTCCATGTGATACTAAGTACAAAACTAAGCTGTCCAAAACACAAAGGTCTTCCCACCATCCTCATATATTACAGTATAATAAAAATAGGAAACTGCTAGCTTACAGGTTTCGAGGAATACTGAAAATTGAATATCAGTTGCTCAGGGGAGGAGTCATTGGCTTTAACCCTGCAGTACAGCAAATTTTCTGGTTTTAAACACAGATAGTTATTTCAGTTAGAATGTATTTACTTAAACCTAAATACAAGACTTTCAGGCATGAAGCCTTGCCAATCATAACAAACTTGCCCCGTTGAGAAGACTAGATAAACAGTCTTCTCTGGAGGCTGTGGTACACCCCCAGCTACCCAATCCCTCTCATCAGAGTCCCTTTTCACTCATTCACTGCCTCCCTGTGGGACTGAATAAAACATTTCAGAGTTAAATCTAAATGTTGTCAAGATCAGGCTTTGTCTTACCAAATACAAGCTGAGCAATTAAGTCCTACATAAGCTGAAAACCTTGAGACTCCGTGGTGTAACAGATCATGATAGTTTCCTTACTGTTGTGGAAAAGGGCATTAAACCATACAAGAGCAAGTGTATTTACTATGGGTGTTCAAATGACTTACTGATTTTAAAACATGTCATTCAGCAATGCCTTCCAGACATCCCAGTACTTCACAGCGCAAAACAGAGTATATACAAGAACTGGTTACATGATAAATCCCCACCTTTATCTGAAGCTATGTAAAGGATGCTCCATGCTTGCATTCCAACTTGCCAATTTATATCAAGTGGTGGTGATTCGTATTACAGACGTGCACATGCAAGTGGGAAAGAATGTCTTCGGAGAGATAAAAATCCTGATGGGTGGGTCTTTTGTTTTGAAAGCAGTAATCGAAGGTCAGAATGTCATATTTTAAATCTTAACCATCTCTTCTGGTATCCAACTTGAAAAATATTACCAATAAACTGTAGGTACTGCAAGTTTATTGAGTAATTCATTCAACAAAAAAAAGGAAAGCATCAGACTGACATATTTTGGGAAATTATCATCCTTCAAGACAAACCATCAGATTCTTAGCAGATATTTACCTGAACTCCAGTTACCAGCTTTAAGTGTTCAGCAGTAGAAAACTGCTGAACTTTCGACTTTGCAGCTCTGTATTGAAATGTGGCTTTGTACTGACTATAAAGTAGACAGGAGAATGGTTGAATCATGGTCTTCGAACTCTCAGGAGAATGTCTGGACCACCTATAAGACACAAAGTCCTTCCTAGTCTCTCCTTTAGTAATGCTATCCATTTGCATGTATTAGCAAAAGTTTCCTGAGAAAATGTGAGAAAAATTGCTTTCTTGCCTAACAGCCCAACAACTATGCTGGGAAGTGGGGTATCTGGGGTCTGGTTCCTGCTCCAGCATAAATGATTATTATACAAAAAGAAACAGTCTTGACATGAGTGACTGGGAACATCAATCATCAGACCATATCCCAATCCAAAGAGCACTTACCTATAATCCTCAAGATAAGGATTTTAATTTTTTTTTTTTTGGGGGGGGGGGGGGGTGAATAGAATGGGAACTGCATCTGCCATACGTATCAGAGGTGTCTCAGCTCCTAAACTTTGGGGTGAAAGGCTTTCCAGAAAATTTATCAGGCAAATTTCATCCAAGCAGCTTTCAGGTGATAAAAAATGACTATTCAGCTCATGTGGTTAACGCATTGACAAAAAAAGCTTGACCAGTTCTCAAATGAATTTATTCTACTTTCAAGCACTTTGTCTTACAATATACTACTACTTTAACAGCCCTAGAAGCTCACTGACTCCCAGATATGGCTGTCTCTGGCTTTGACTCAAAGCATTTCTAGTGTGGTACTGACTATACATTTCATCCATTACTTTTATTCTTCCAACGTAACATTTTGCTATTTATTCTGAGCAGCAGATCACAAGACCTGGAAGCATGTGTTTGTTATGAAATTAGGAGGAGTGGCTGAATTTCCCGTGCTTCTTGGAATTCTAAAACTTATATATTACAAAACACAAGCAAAAATTAAGCGCTTCAGAAAACATCTTTAAAACGGCCATAACATCAGTCACCAAAACTGTGCTGATTTCTGTGTAACATAATGAACAAGGGTACCTTCAGACCGGAAAAATGAAAAACAAAGGAAAAGTCCAATTATTAGTTTTGTAAAGATGTTAAGTATTAACGGTAATTGGGTCTAGCAGAGCAAAAGAAAAATCTTCTGGGATAGTCCTATTTTGTTCCAAGCTCTCCTGGGGCAATTCCTGCAGGATTTAGTCACTGAGGCAGAGAAAGTAGTCCCTGGTAAGTGGCCAGAAGCTAACTCAGTGGCTGGGTACAGTCTCAGGACCTAAGCAGGGAGCTGTGGGAAAGGCTGAGCTCACCTCTCTCTTTGTTAACAAGGCACAAGGATGGTTTAGAGACATGTTCAGCTAGCTCCATTGAGATCACTGGCTTTGAGCTGATAGGGAAGTCCCTGTGAGTAGCTGTATTGCAATTATTGAGTTTCTTACAGAGCAGCACAAAGCTATGTGGAAATAGGTTAAGGTAAGTGCATCTCCTGAAAACAGGAGAAAGCAAAGGTGCATATTAAATGGGAATACATCTAAGGCAGGAGCCAAGGAGTGAGTGGGGGCTTAGTTTTGAAAATGCATTTTTAGACAAAACCCAATTTAAAAAACATATGTGGGAGTGGGAGCCTATCTGCTCATTATCTCTTCACATAACCAGAGAGCAGCTAGAACTTCTGTTACGGGCTTTAAAACTACCAAATGCTGTTAGGTGTGACCTGAGAAAATAATCAGCAACAGCGTATTAAATTACAATTATGAATTGCCTGAGCTGAGACCAAGATTTCAGAAACAGGTACCTAATTTTTGACTTGTACATCTGCATTGAAGTGGATTAAGGATGTAACTTGATTGTCCAAAGTGAGCGCTTACATGTCGAAATACGCATCTTGGAAACTTATTTTGGTGTATGTTTTATAAGAAAATCCGAGTGGATGTGATTTGAAGCTAACAAAATACATCTCTGAATCTTCGAGGAGAAGTGCTGGAGGAAGAACAGAGATTGATACGCAATCTCTTTCTCTCATTTCATTTCTTAATCAGGCTATAGATGACATGAAACATACAGAAAGGGGAGTTAAAATGACTGGCCTCCCTGGGAGGTTTGGTTTCACCCTTCTAATAAGTCAAATATCTAAGCAAAGCACGGTACTACTGTACATTTGTAAGGAACATCAATATTTTTTTTTCCTTGAGTTCTCCATCTTGCTTCTGCACCTCATTTTTCTAATTACTGTCACAAAAGATTAAAACAAAACAAAAACCAAACTGTGATCCAAAGCATTACGTTCTCTTAAGCATGTTCAGAAAAAAATGGGTGCTGTTTGCAGCCATCAGAAAGCACTGTGAATTTCAAACAGGAAAATAGATATCTGATGGATTTCATCTACCTGACTGAGTAGTTAAGTGTTCACTGCCCGTGAACATGTGATTTTAATCTCACTGAAATATATGAGGCATGCACCAAGGAGAACATACTGTAGTTTCAACATACATTGCTGAGGACAGAATCACATTGACCTCTGAGGAAGGACCATCTGCAGTCAGTGCAACACTAGGGATGGCCTTCCAGCCACCTGAAAAGGTTTTGTTTTCCTAAGCAGCGTACTGTATTATACATGTATCTGAAACCTAAAATGGTTGATTTTCATGTCGTAGTTAAAAATAATTGCCTATACAACTAATTAAACATGGAATTTGAATTAAATGTTTATTCAGACCTCCGCTTATGAACACAGTTTATTGTTATAGCTTCCAAATACATGTTTGTGGCTATCTTTACAAACTTTCTTTTAGGTTTTATTACAGTTTTCTTATGTGGTATCATACATGCATGCATACACACATATCTGTATAATGTGCATAGCTAATTATCTAATTAATGTCTAAAGTTCTGAGTCATCAATTTAACTTTTTCAGAGGACTAAAAGAACAGCAACCCGTATTGATTTTCCAGCCAATCAAAAAAAGACAAATCACTCTTCAGGCAAATCAGGAGTCTTGACTTAAGCTTACCTGGACTTGGATCTTTGCCAACCTTTTAAAATCACCTTTCAAAAAATGTCCCAAAAGTCTACAGAAACATCTCTGAACTTTAAATGTAGCACCTGACAGGAAACTGTAATGTTATTTAATTACAAATTTAACCCTGAATGTTTTGGTGGGGAAAAAAACTGGAAAGTTTAGCTCTTTCAAAGTAGTATTCAAATTCAAAGCTTGTGGGTGGAGTTGGGTGTGTGAAGGTGCATAAATAGGCAGTAGGAACAGCAGTGTTCACACTGTAACTGGGATCACCTTCGCGCCCTGGCAGGCATCTGAGAGAGTAAACAAGGTAAGGCATGGCACACTTGCTGCTTTAGAAAGTACCCGGGGGAGCTGTGAACCCCAGGTTACCTGGGGCTGGGGCAGCTGATCAATGGAAAGAAAAGACTGCAGCAAAGTAGGCACAGTTCAGCACGGCTTGCTATGAAGAAAAAAATGTGTAGAGAAATGTTGGTTTTGCAGGTTAAAAGAGCCAGGAGAGCAGGGTTTTTTGGGGGGGTGGAAAACATAGCAAAAGTGCACATAGCCTTCCAGAGGTGAAGTTTTGAAAGAGCAGGTTTAACGTTCCTCTGTCTTTGCTTTCTGCATTCTGCATCAGCAACAGCATAAAATTTGCCTGGTCTTTAACTTCCTGGTTGTCCCATACCTTTTGTTTTGTTTTTTTTCTTTTAAAGAAGCATTACTTCTGCTATACAGCTCTAGCCAAAACAACTCTTGGAGCAATCCTGAAAATCCACTGGGCTTAATTTAACTTTATGCAATTTTCTTCTTTGCCAAGGAGAATTTTCATAGGGCAGAAAGGCAGTCTGCTGCAAAAGTTTTATTTCATGCCCTTGAAACAGTGACTTTTTGGATGTTTGAGGTCTACTGGACATCCCAGTAGCAAAGAGCACTGTACCACTGATGCAAATTCAGCTGATGTCTCCTCTTGCAGTTCCTACCCAGAAAAATGCTTCTGGAGTTTAATTTTCATTGTCTGAATTTTAAAAACTGTCAGCCTGTTGTAATTTTGCATGAATCTTCTGAATTTTCTGTATTGCTTTTGGAATATCATAGATTTTCTTACTGTACCCGTTACATTGCTGTTCTAGTTTCTAGGAGGAAATTTAATGAGAAAACATAGGGTCATGTTGCTAAAGTGTTTTACCCCTTCAAAGAAGCATCCCAGCTGAAACACTGAGGAGCTTCCCATCAGAAGTGCCTCAGCTCCATCTCCATGCCCCAAAGTCCGGCTCAGGAAAAGCCCTCTGCTTTGTGTCGCTTAAACCTGCAAACTGCATTTCAGTTCTTACTGTTCTACACAGCAGCTCCTCCCCACTCTTTTCACTATAGATTCCACTGGTTTTGTGGATTAGATGATACTTCTAAGGGGGAAGACAGGATCGGAAGTTTCAACAACAGCATTAAGCTGTGCCAATGCTAATGTCTCACTGTAAAGCCTAGCTTAACATTCTGACTTCTCATTTGAGTTGCTCCTGCTGCAAAATGGAGGAAGAGCCCAGACAAGTTAGTTTTTCAGCACCTGCTGCTAGGTTACTGTAAGACTGGGCGATTGAGGTAAAACTGTGAACTTATTAGGACTGGCAAGTACTTTTGGAATTACCAAAACTGAGTTGTTTTACTGAGCAAATTCAATATACAGGAAAAGAGAGAGAAACTAACATGTACATACGCATCTTAAAAGGACCGCAGCCCAACGGCATGAACCGAGCAGTAGAAAGCAGCCGGGTCCTTCATGGCAATTTGCTAAGTAAACCTCACGCTTCCTTGACAGTCCCCAAGCCCAGGCCCCTGCCTGGAGCAATTCCTTTCAGCCCTGACTCACCCTGCTGCATACCTGTGACTTGACCTGCTCTGCTGTATGCCTCAAAGCAAGCACCAGCCTGGGAGGCACGGCAACGTGAAGTTTCTCTCCTCTGTTCCAGGAGCGGCCATGGAGAAGCGTTACATGTCCATGTTCCTGCTGCTCGTTGCCATCTCCTGTGCTCTGGCGAAGGATATGGGCAAGAAGGAGACAAAGGAGACCACTGCTAAACCAAAACTGCCTCAGACACTCTCCAGAGGTAAAAAAAACCAACAAAAAACCCCAAGCCTAAATTAAAAAAGTGCAATCTGCTAAAGTTTTGACTCCTATGCTGCTCTAATAAATTAATTTTCTTGCAACTCATTCTGCAAATACATTTTCCAGTATTTCCTAGCACCCGCTCCCCCTTTATTCCTGATTTAAAGCCCTCTGGCAGTGTGCCTGTTCAAAGCTCTTCCCGGCAGACGCGGGCAGGGGGTGGGACGCGAACCCGCGGCCCCCGGGCCCGCTCATAACGCGCCGCCTGTCCTCCCCCCGCAGGCTGGGGAGACCACCTCATCTGGACGCAGACGTACGAGGAAGCCCTCTTCCGCGCCAAGCACGGGTACCGCCCCCGCCCCGCCCCTTGCCCCACCCCTCACCCCACCCCCTAGCACCTCCCCGTCCCCTAACCAGGACTCCTGTTTTTCCAGCAACAAGCCCCTGATGATTATCCACCACTTGGACGACTGCCCGCACAGCCAAGGTAATCCCTTTGCACCGAAAAAACCCCATCCGAACAAACAAACAAAAAACCCCAAAACCCAAAGAAATCACCTGGTTTGGGGTTTCTGGACAAATGCTGCTTAAAACAAAAATCAGCGCCATTCTGCTTGCCGCCTATGGCTTAGTGAAATAGTGACTTGCACAAGCATGCAGAGTGTTCTTCAAGTCGCTGTCCTATGTAGGCATTTTCCAATGTGCAGCAATAAAATAAAAATGGTAATTCAGTATGACATGAGACAAAATGGATATGGAAATGAGCAGAGGTCAGCAGGTTTTGACCTGCGGCAAATCTGGTTTTGGTTCGCATCACAATCAGCCAAAACCAACAGCAAGTCCAGGAGTAGTGAAAAACAGTAATTCACTGGAAAGGACATATTCAGCTTTCAGTATCGCTGATGATTGGGACTGAGTCTGGCCAGGGACTGAACCAAGCCAGGCTGAAACTGAGCTTTTGTGGGATTTCTGGTAACTGGGACTGCTCTTTTCCCAGTATTTCTGAATTTACCCAAGGGCTCTTCCTCCTGCAAGCTGATCCACAAAGCAAGACCTTTGTGTCCATCCATAGCTCCAGTAACTCCAGAATAATTTTGTAGAAGCATTAAAATCCTCTCAGACATTTCAGGCTGAAGTCCTGCACCTCCATATGGAATTTTCTGTGCCTTAAGAACTGGAGCCAGAAATTGCAATAGCAGACTAGGAGGTTTAAAGGGTCAAATGCTCAAATTCAAGCTCTGGCAGACAAATTTGAGACCTGTAGTATCTGAAGGAAGGACGGACATTTTTTACCATTATACTTACTCTTTACCACAGCGTATAAATTATTTGATCATCTTCCAGAGGAATGAACTTAAAATCCTCATTTGCTGCAATCGTAAACTGGGAATTCTCAATTTGATTTTACTTTCATTCCCATTTATTTCCACTCTAGCACTCAAGAAGGTCTTTGCTGAACATAAAGATATACAGAAATTGGCTGAAAAATTCATTCTCCTGAACCTTGTGGTAAGTTTCCCACTTACACTTCATTAAGTGAAAGCAGTGAAGTTCTATTTTTAATTATGGCTTCTCCAGCTATAATTAGTCAGTTTAATAGCTATGGTTGGCTAGGAAAATGGCCAGTGCTGAAGCATAATAGATTTAGTAATAAGTGTCTTTCATCTGTACCTATCATAACCTCAAAATATGAGGGAATTTAAAGTTTAATAATAACGTTAACTGTTGTTATAAATTTGCAACTCCAGCTGTTAAAAGATTGCATCCTAGACAGTGAATTTCTTAAACTGCACAACGTATTTTTTAAGCTCTGTTTCATAACACAAAGTACAATGAAGGAAAAAACCCCCATATTTATGTAACATGCCCTCCTTGACTGGGAACCTTCTCTGTTCTCTTTAAGTATGAAACCACAGACAAGAATCTTTCACCTGATGGCCAGTACGTCCCTCGGATTTTGTTCATAGGTGAGTACCTCAAGTGTCAAAGCTGATCTCGGATCAAAGCCCCTGGTGCACCATGAATCTCAAATCCTTGGGCTTATTAACAGGAATTTATTCCATGTGAAATATAAAATTTCTAGTTGGTTTTGTTGGACGCAATTCAAAGCAACCCCAGCCGGGTCATTAGCTTCACAGGTCCAGCATTCCTCCCTCATGGATTCCATGAATGATGTAATTCTGTCCATCGTGTCATCAAAATGACATGATGCCAGTTACTGGAATGGGTAGGCACCGGCTCAGCCTTGCTCATCCTCCTATCTCTAGAAATACTGTAAACCCATCAGGTTTCAGTTTGTAACGCAGTCTCAGAGATGGCAGGAACAGCAGTGACCCTGGACGCTTCAGGGCTGATTTTCAAAGCTCAGTACTCAGTTCTGTGCTCCCCTAACCTGCACAAACCCCTGTGAAGCATTTGTGTTTTGGAGACGTATTAGTGGCCACGCACGCATGCAGGTATTCCCTCTCCCAGAACAGATATGTAGCCTCGCATACCACACACATGCATGATTAACACATACCTTTATAAATCTAGGTCACAATGACCATTTTCAACAGACCAAAGCAACTGCCGTATTATCTCTGCCTTTATTATTTCTTTTTTAATAACATTTGTAGCCTGAAAGCAGCCTCAGCTCGTAGAGTTAATTCAGGTACTATGCAGTGGCACAGGGTGCAAGGCTGATCAACACTGATCAGAATTAAACCTATCCCCTTTTTAATAAACCTGCAAATACAACACTTAAAATTGAAATGTCAGTGACTGCAAGAAGAATGATCTATTGGTTGTTAGTGGAAGCAGATGCGTCTTGCAGAAACATTTGGGAAGCTAAAGAAGTGCAGAAAGGTTTATTTCCTTCTGCTTGAAGGTTAGTCCTGTCCTCTACAACTTCTCTCATCCTTTTTTTTCCAGATCCTTCCCTGACTGTGAGAGCAGATATTACTGGAAGATACTCAAACCGTCTCTATACATACGAGCCTTCTGACATTTCATTGTGTAAGTAGCGTATCCTGAAATATTCTGAAATACTCTGAAAGCAGTCACATTTTTCACATGACAAGGAATAACACCAGGCATTACGGACTCTTGCAGTCAGTACTTGCTGAAAGACAGTTAACTAGGTTTAGAATTAAACAGGATGCTGGACTTAAACTCAGTGAGGTGAAGAGAATGATGGCAGAGCCCTGGAGCCTTAAACATCCATCTGTTTTAAAAGAAAGCATACATCAGTAGGAACTTGCATAATTCAACAGTATTCAGTGTAAGCAACGGTGAGAACTCCTGCGCACAAGCCCTGCTGTACCAGGTCAGGAAACCTTCTGGGAGCAGGGAAGAGCTGTTTGCCACAGCTCCCCCCTCTGCCCTGCGAACACCTATGTGTTTGCATTAAGAGATGGACGTTCTCACCAGTCAAAATTAAACAGATGACGTTCACAAAATGCTTGGAAGAGCACAGAATCTGTATAGCAATAGGCACATGAGCAAAAGCTTTAATAATAATAATGACATTTTCTCTACAGTATTTGTAGTTGCTGGAAGAGGAAGTTGCAACAAAAATAACATATATGAATATTTCATTTCTAGTGTATTCAAATATGCAGAAAGCGCTGAAGCTCCTGAAGACTGAACTGTAAGGGGAAGAAGGAAGCCCCTAAATACTATAAAGTCTGATCTTCCATCTCTTCTCCACTCATTGAAACTGGTGAAGGGACCATTTAGAGCGATATTTAGTGATGTGTAGTGCTGGTTTATATATATATAAACACTACAGTTTTACATTAGCATTTTTGTACTGGGCAGCATTTTTAAAAGCTGGAGGCTTTTAATTTAAGGCATACAGAAGAATACTGTATGATCCAACTGTAAAAATGATTTTTTAAAAAATAAATCCATTTCAAGTGTTTACATACAAAGTGTTGCAGTGTTACGTATTTTTTCCTTATTATCATCTACCATTATTAGAAGGAGTAAAATCACACTGTTACTTGAAACCACAGCTTGCAGTTTTACATCTAGGCACTTGGGAAGGAAAAGGGCTGTTGTGGTTTAACCCCAGCTCAGCCCCACACAGCCGCTGGCTCACTCTGCTCCAGAGGGATGGGGGAGAGAATCAGAAGGGTAAGGGTGAGAAAAGTTGTGGGTTGAGATGAAGACAGTTTAATAGGTAAAGCAAAAGCTGCACATGCAAGTAAAGAAAAATAAAGAATTCATTCACTACTCCTCATCGACAGGCAGGTGTTCAGCCATCTCCAGGAAATCTAGGCTCCATCACACGTAACAGTTGCTTGGGAAGACAAACGCCATCACTCTGAATGTCCCTCCTTTCCTTCTTCTTCCTCCAGCTTTATACACTGTGCGTGACGCCATATGGCTGGGGGATATGCCTTTGGTCAGCTGGTGTCAGCTGTCCCGGCTGTGTCCCCTCCCAACTCCTTGTGCACCCCCAGCCTCCTTGCTGGTGGGGTGGGGTGAGAAGCAGAAAAGGCCTTGGCTCTGTGTAAGCATCAGCAATAACTAAAATATCCTTCTGTTATCAACACTGTTTTGGTCACAAATCCAAAGCATAGCACCATACAAGCTACTATGAAGAAAATTAACTCTACCCAGCCCAACCGAGCCCAGGAAAGCAGCTTTTTATCTCCAGTTTCAGCAGCTAGCTAAGCTCTGCACTTCTCAGCCTGCTTTATCTCCATTTATTTTCCTGTAGCACCAACCTATGTCAAGCTCTCATTATCATCCCTTTCTTTACAGTCAGATAACAAGAAGTGTAAAGAGTACTTAAGACTAGAGGATGGGATTGCTTACACGTGTGGGGCTTTTTTGTTTCTTTTTTTAAACTGGCTGCATTCTGAAGTTGTCTGAGGATCACCTTACCTACTTGGAAGAATTTTTTTTTTTTAAAGACAAAAACTGCTTCCCTTCAAAGATTCCTGCTTACCTCAGAATTCAGTAAAGCCTTGAGATGATTAATAGAAGTGATACTGTATTGAGTATATGGTTAGTTTCACGATTGCGTTACAGCTTGTGATTGCTTATTTACAAGCCCAAAAGGGACAAGAGGAGTCAGAACTAAGAGAAACCCTGCAGCTGAACACCACGGGAGCACACACCACCTTAAGACTTAGACCAAAAGGAGACTTTGCAACCTCAAATATCTAAGAAGCCAGCAGCAGCACCAGTGAAAACACTTTGCTCAGGACTATACCTCCATTATCTTCTCAGCTTTTTGGCAATGTCAGCCATTACTACCACTACTATTACCATTACTACCACTACCCAGTCACGATCACAACCATGAGAGGAATACACCTCAGAAGGTAGGGCAGGCAAGAGAAGCAAGGGTTTCAGCTCAGGGGAATTTCTCAGCAAAATTAGAAGCAAGGCACCTGCTAATATGTCTTTGGCAAGCTATGTGAACCCTACCAACCAGAAAATCTCAAGTGGTACCTAGAAAGGGCTCCAGCCATGCAGTTCAGTATTGCTTCAGGAGTTCAGTTAAGATGTTCCTTTCTATTGCAGCATCCTTTAACTGCGAGGAAGAAATTCTTTGCTGCAGAAGGTCCTTCCCTTCTTCCTTCCGAAGCAAAAGATGGGGGAAAAAAAGGATGCAATAGGGGCAGAAGTATTCTCCAGAAGCAGCTATCACCCACAAAAAGCAAAAGAGGTGATTACAGCACTGAGCAGAGGGACAGCACAGAGGGAGGCTGGAGCAATTGGTTATCAGAATCATCTTACCTACTTGACCCAAAGTACACTTGCTAGAGCTGTGTATCTGACATAAAACAAAAGCTGCCCACGCCATCACATTTTAAAAGTCTGTTTTTATAACTCTACTGAAGTAGCATAATGTTCTTACATTGACTTAGTGATGCTATGGATAATATCCAGCAAATGGATTTAAGGCATATTCTACAAAAGTCTACTAGTCTATGTGCTATAGGTGCAAATATACAAGCTAGTTCAGCCTGCAAGTATGAAGAAATTAATTTTTAAAATAAATTAATTTTTTGCACTTAAGGCTGTGCTTTTGTAGTTTGCTTTTGACCTTAGCCAAATTTGCAAGAGTCTTAACACATAAATGATCAATTTAATTCTGTTCTTTTCATCCCCTCCTCTAAATACAGATTATTTAGGTTTACAGAGGCATCAAGCCAAGCTGAGGTACCTAAAAAAGCCCTTTTCCCATTTCTTTGGAAAACCTGGGAAATAATTTCTGAAGTATATATGCTCAGTAACTGGAAGTGCATGGGATGGATGGGTTCTCCAGAACCCCACTAGCATTGGACAATCTTTAAATAATTAGGCCTAAAAATAATAATGCAAGCTAATAATACCAGCAGACTCCTATTCCCTTATCAGCTATAGGTTTTAAGGTACATTTTTACAGGTATCAATTCAAGTTATGCAAGCTTTTTCTTTTTGTAATAGATAGTTATTTTCATGTGAAAGGAGGCAGATGCTGTACAGTGATATCAGTATGTTAGTTAAGACCTGGATTAATTTTCTTACACAGATGCAAAAGAATTATATTTTATTATTTTACAGCCAGTTATTTTTATGTGATAAAAATGTGTAGATGCCTTGAAAGAAGTCAAGACAGGTTTCTACACTTTCCAGAATAAGAAACTTTAAGAAAGCATTTCGACATGGCTAAGGTCAAAAGACAGGTAATGTAAACATTAAGAATGCTCCAAGTTAAACCCTGTTATTTTGATACTCTGCTGCTGTAAATAGCTTCTAGAAAATCTGGCTACAATTAAGCCTCGAGCAGTCAGATGAAAGTTAAAATGCCTCCCTAAAAACCAACCAAAAAAAAAAAAAAATCTTTATACGACCAAAACTATTTTCTCAAGAGGAAAAACAATGCAATGAACAAACAAAACTTTAAAGACAAAACCCACCAAGAATAGGTATAAATACTTTTAAAAAATGCTCCATTTCAAAACGTCAGAACAGTACGTTTCTTGTACACTGACACGCGAGTCAGACCTCTCCTGAGGAAGGCTAGTCTCTTCCCCCCAAAACCAAAGCCAGACTCATGTGTTTTACTGCCTCCCTTTAAGAATTAGATTCTGAAAGTGAATCCACACCTCCAATGTGAATTTCAAGGTTTGTGTTGGTTGGGATTTTTTAAATCGCAATCTTTTAAATCACCATCTTAAAAAGACAAAGTATTATTAACATGATAGAAAAACTTTAATCAAACCATACGAGCCACTGATCTGTCTTTTGACTACTAAAACAAATTCACGTTATGAGACATAAGAGTTTCTGAAGTGGTAACATTTTCAGTATTTTCTCAGTGATGCACATTTACACTCCAATATCACCTACCATATTTATGAAACCAGACCCACCCAAAACTAAGTATTAAAACCAATTAGGAATAAAGTAAAAATTGAAGCAGCAGTCTGGTATTATTTTAAGCTTCATACACCCTCTCCATAAGACACCTCCTTTAATTTATTACAGTAATGTACAAAATACGGAGCCTGTCTAGACTAGGAAAATTAACTGTTGCTAAAGACAGCCAGCTGCAAGATAATCACTGTCCTCTTGACACGTATTGAGAATGGCTGGTTAGCTGCTTAAACAGGACAGAACTTGGGAAAGAAAAAAAAAAAGCTGCATACATTTACATTATACTTCAGTAGTAGTCTGAAGGCTCTTAAGGTCTTTCAGTACATGAGTGGTCTCTTACACTGAATGTACAAGTACATGCTTGAAACAGACACCAATACTTCTTGACATACGAAGCAGTAATTCACAGGCCAAACACCAGGAGATGGCGCTGACAGCAGACGTCGAAGAATCGGCTACACCTGAAGAGATGCAGTCTTCAGCAAGTTCTTGACATCCCTCTGAGTTCAGGCTCAACTCTTCCCTCGAGACAATTCCTTCTTTACGAGCACTGGGCACATGAAAGCCTCAAAGTGTTCTGATGGGCATGTATTTCAGCTTCTTTTTGCCTCTCCTCCACAGGAGCAAGGAGGCATGTCCCTAGTAGAGGGAGACTAGGGAGACCATATGAAAACCCACTTCTGTCTGCCCTCACAGAGTATCTGTCTGTCTTCCTTTCCATCTCACTCAGATGCCGTATTCCTTAACAGATGGCCTTAATACTCTTCCCCTTTTCTTCCTGCAGAGCCATCTTTCAGGCTACAGCAGCTGCCTACCACACCAGAAGCAGCAACTGAATGAAGGAAAGGTGCAGTGCAGGTCTGCAATTCAGTGTGACTAGAAACAAATGGAACATTACGCACCTCAGGTACTTAAATGTCTGATGTTCCAGCTGATGCATCACTTATTACAGGCTGGAAGAGGGACGATGCTTTCCTTCAGCTCAGACAACACCTACTACGTGGATAATGTACTGTTCTAACTTTTAATTTTTTTTTTTTTTTAAAAAACAAACTACGGGAAACCATCTTTTTTTTGTTGTTTTTTACTTTTCTTTCTTCCTTTTTTACACACCATTCAATCTCTCATGAAATCAAGACTGTTAGCTGGATGACAGAGGAATATACACTGCTGAGTTATTACAATAATTTTACATCATCTGAAAAAATAGCTGTACAACAACTTTCCAGACATCGAGTTTCTTACATTAAAGATGACAGACCACTATTGATTCTGATATTGTGCAAATACCAAACTTCATTCACTTGTCAAAGAAAAAAAAAGTTTCAAGTTAATCAGCTGCAGATTACATTCTCCTGGTTTTCTTCATTCATTGTTCTCATAGTGAAGATACCCATTAAAAAGTAAAGAATAATTTTTATTCTCAACAAAATTCTAAAGCTACCAGAAAGCCAAAACAAACAGGGAAAGGGAGGGGTGAAGACTACAGTAGTCATTAACATACACTTATGTGCACTACAGAAAATAACATCTTTAGCTTCTATTTTTACCTTAACACGAAAGTGGGAGACCATTATTAAGACAAAAAAGTTGACTAGAGTTCATCCTAAAGCCTAATCAAATCATACGGTCCAACCACCCACCATATATTTTTATCATTTTAATGCGAAATCATGTGAATTTTTGTAATCAATGAATACAGTAGAAAATACTTTTGGGTTTTTTTGGAGAAGCCAGTAGAGCTATAAAACTCACTGTATAGAGTTCACCACATCAACTACCGAAGTCTAGCTCAGAGCAGCAGTCTGTCTTTGCCCAGCTACTCAATGCACCAGTCTACTTCAACGTAGAGATTCTTAGAAGAAAAATAGTGGGAAATTAAATATGAAAACTACAAATTTCTTATGGAAATTAAAGTTTTCTTTTGGGTACATGTAGAATCCCTATTATTGGAGAAATACCAAACTATGGAGAATCAGTATTTTGAAGTAGAGGGTGCAGAGAGAAGATTCAGTCCTTTATAAACTTATCAAAGAAATGCACTAGGGTTTGCACGGGGATCCTTTTGGTTCCTGTATCTATACGTCAGCCAGACTCCCAGGATCTGAAAACAAAACCCAAAGATATTATTTAGCAGAGGGTCTCCACCCTATCTTCCATCAGTTTTACAAAATGTGTTTTAAACATAAAATCCTGACAATGAATTTCCAGTACACAAGTTTAGGATATTTTACTACTGCTAAAAATGCACAACCACGCACCAGCTTTCCTAATCAGAAAAAAGAATGCACCTTCTCAGAAAGAATTCATACCTAGCAACAGAAAGAACAACAAAACAAAAAAGCCAAAATTGTGTCCACAATGCAATGCAAAATATTCTTCATAGGCATGTCTAGCATTAAATCATTCCTCCCCCTCCCCAAATGATAAACACTCATAAACCTGGTTTTAGTGTAATGATAAACAAATCCTCTAAATTGTTTCACTTTACAGTTACCACTTAACTATAAGGCTATTTTTCTGGTACATTTTCAAATCCTGTCGCTCCCCCCAACCACCTTCCTCCCTCTCCTAGCAGCTTCACATTTTTAGTAGAGAAACTGAGGGCAGATGTCAGAGCGATTCTGTTTAAGTTGCTGTATCTCTCTTGTTGCTGCACTATCTACAAACCTTCTGAAAACTGCACTAAGCAGCAGGAGGAGTATTTTCACATGCTTTACTGTGGGGTTATGAAAGACCTGCTCTGAGGATTTTTATTCACCGATCAATAAAGCAAGTGTATGTATCATCTGGATACTAAAGCTAAGAGTCAAAGACCTTTTTAACCTGATATTTAAAATACAGTTCACTCATCATGAAAAAAATTCCCCAAACCAAATAACCCCAAAGACTGTGTGTGCGTGCGCAGGTGGGGAGAGGCGGGAAGAACAGGGGAACAAAGTAAAGCAACAGCACTGTCTTTATTACTTTTGGAGAAGGGTAAACCTAAATAGCTAATTTTCTGCAAAACTTAAACTTTACATCACCACATTTTAATGTGGTATCTAGTTGCAGTTTGTAGTCCAAATAACATAAAGCTGCAAGAACTCCCAGTGTTGAATAAAGACAAGCCCTCCTTTTGGTAGATTTAAGCAAGCTGATAGCCTGGAAAAATTTGACCCAAGTAATTATTTGACTCCTGAGATAGTACTGAGAGTTCCTGTAATAAACGCCCTAAAATAAATTGTTTCACAAAACTTTTAAGTCTTAAAAATGGGAAAAAAGCAGTCAATTTTCTAACCTCCTCCTTACTCACCTCTGTGAAACTGAAGAAGAGTCCTATGCCTCCAACAAATCTCAGCACCATTCCAGAATATTCTTCTATTATGGGTGCACATGGTTGACACTGGCGACTTCTAAAACAATCCTGTAGCAGATACAAACAGTGAATTGCACTCCATTTTCTGATGATACTTCATTGATTGAAAGCATCTAGTTAGCTCTATAAAAGATTGTCAGCCACGGACAAAACTCTAGCAGTTTTAAAAGACACCAAAAAAGCAAGTATATAAATGACAATGGTGTACAACCTTTGCAGGGTGCTCTGTGATTATGTTTCCAACAAGTTAACTAAAGAGCTTAGTATCATTGTAACAACTACCTTACACATTTCTCAAAAAACTCTGCTTTCTGCAACTATGAAAACAATTGTACATATTTGAACAAACACAATGAAGTTTTAAGTTTTTTCATGCTTGAAGAACTTACAGAGGAGCAGGTTTCATTCAGATCAAAAACTCTGAATCCACAACAATTCAGATTTCTCTCAATATCTGTTCTCGCACTGTTAGTGTTATTCCATCCCACCTCTAGAAGTTGACTCTAGAAGGCATAAGCAAATAAATATTATATTAACTGAACTGTTTTGTGTTTCATTGGAAACCAATATACCAAGCCAAGTAAAACCTTCAGATCCTGAAGTCTAGCAGGATAATGTATTAAAGAATGACTTGAATGTTCAAACAACATGTGTAGCTAATGAAATGGCAGCACCTAGCAGCAGCACATTCGTGGTTATAATTTTCTTCCTTTCTTTTTCCTAAACCCAGTAACAGCACTAGTAATGGGACATGCAGCTAATCTAACAGTGACCACTCAGACTTTAAACAACAAGTGTGCTTACATGTAGGAAGCTGATTATTTAGTCACTGTACCCTTGCCTGCTTCTTACACAGTAAGAATTAGTCTCCATACTCCACAGAAGCTGGTTTTAGTTTCACACTTAAGGGTCACCTCTGTTCCTAATGTAGTCATGACCTTTTCAGTTACACACGAACAATTCAGTGGCTTTATCATGTTTACATTATGATTATTGTAGATTTCATCAGCTTATCTGGAGTTGCTGAACACATGATATAGTCAAGATATCCTGCTGCTAAACTTGTGACCATAAATCTACATAGGAAGCTTAAAAACAAAACAATTAAAAAAAAGACAGCTGAAAGTAGTTTTAGAACCCAGATGTATGCCTTACTAGCTACCACAGCCAAGCACTGCCCAAGGGCTAGTCCTTATTTAAAAGGATAATGCTGATTTTCTTAAAATATACTCTTCCCATTTTGTGGCAGACTATATGTGTGTATACATATATAAACATGTGTACATACATATTTATAGTAGTATGCTATAAATTAACTGAGAAGTCAAGAAACTTTTCTTACCTGCTGTTCCTTGTTTAGTGCCAAACAGGCACAGGAGACAGAAAACTGGACAATAAAGACTAGCAAAAGAATAATCATGTACTGGAAATAGTAGTTAAGGATACACTCTCAAGCTAATTTTACTTCTATAACACATATGCGTAACGGTATTCCTTATTTCATTGGATAACAATAGGTCCTTTAAAACAAAGTAACTATAGAAGTAAATTCTGACTGTGGATGCGGAAAAGATGACCCAAATAATGTTCCCAGAACTCAATCACCATATATTATCACTTTTTGGCTACTACTGTACATAGCTAGTATTTCTGCGTTAGGTGTTTCTTGCCTAGCATGACAACGTGAGCAGAGAAGTTAATAAAAGGAGCTTTGAGAGAGAAAAATCTATAGCCAATTTCTCCAGCTTTAGGGACTCATGTTCTCATTCCAAGATACTTCACTTACATAAAGTACTAAAGAAAATACTTTTCTGGGTATTGCATATTCAGAATTTTTTTTCTTCAATAACACAGTCTTGTCATTAATTACAAAAGGTAACTTCAGTCTAGATTAAAAAAAAAAAGTGAGAGTTGCTTTTGGAACAGAGCCTCACACACTTTTGGACTAATGCATCAGAAAACAGTATAAAACATCAAGAACAAACTTTGATACCAAAGATCACATTTTGAAAGTCGGCCACTGTCTTCACAATTTGGCTCCTTTGTTCTGATGCAGATACTTACCTCAGGCAGTTAAACTGTTGGTAAAGTGGAGGTCACTACTTACTCACAGACCAGAACCAGAAAAATAAGAATTTCCGCTCATGAATCTCTTTTCTCACCAAACTTACCAATTTTGTTATGCAAGGCAGCACCACAAACTGCTTACACAGCATCAGTAAGCATAAAGGGGCAGCAAAGCACACTGAGAAGGCCTGTACTCATTTCTAGTCTGGGTTCATAATTAAAAGACTAGGTATGAAAAGAAAGTGCTTCTTGACAGCCTGCATTACCCACGATGCATTCCTCTGCCAGCTACAACCAGCTCGCTACCTGGAAGCATCACCTTTCTCTACCTTTAAACACTAATAGTTCACATACTCTAGCTTGGTGTAGCGTTGAGCACACAGAAAGAGGTATCTGTGACACAGTGACCTACCATAAAAAGCTCTCAAAAAATTAAAATATTTTAATTTTTGAAATGAAAACATTTTAATTTTGGAAAGGGGAGATGTGAATACTTCTGTCTTCAGAACACAAACAAGGGACAAAAAAAGGAAGCTGGAATAAAGTTGAACAGGAAGGAAGTTTAATTTAGACTGCACTTGACCAAAATAAGATTGTGAATTTCTGTTCTCTTTCTGAAGCACCTTCCACATTAGTCTCAGCAGACAGAGCAGGTTGTTTACATGGCTTGAACCAAGCTGCAATCCATGTAATGCATCAGAAGGATACAAAGAATAGCAATACTTGATGATGTTTCACCGCACCAATCAATCCGACCAAGGCAATAAGGAAGAGGAAAATTCCTACTGCAATTGCCACTCCAACAACTCTGAAACTAGAGATGAGGCCGAAGCCGATTCCCCATGCTGCAATTCCAATCAGCAGCAGGCTTACCAGCTGGAGGGAAGAGAAAACAAAAAGTTAGTCTGCATATTAAAAGAGGCTCAACCTACACACAGCTACATTCTTTACATTGAAGTTGTTATTAGAAAGGTACAATTTTTCTTTCCAGTGCAAAGAGAAGCAAAGAAGAACAACCCTAAACAATCCAATTCTCCACTTCATCGTAGAGGTAACTTCAGTTCTACATGTTTTAAGGCACACATATTCTTCAATACTGTTAATGTGGAGCTGTTACAACTCAATCTACCTACAAGTCAAGCCACGTCATCTGTGACTAACTAGAGACACTGAACTGAAGTGCAGATTATAACAGAATTGACAAATAAGCTAAAAATCAGACTCGAATTCACAGAATGGAAGAAGAATGAAAATTCCGGGTGTTTTCTGAAACAGAGGTAGTGTATTTAAAGAAAATACAATATACAGCTCCACAGCCCTGAACGTGTAAAAAAATGCAGTTTGCCAAAGCTTAGTGTAATCAGGAATACAGCTGTATTAATTCATTAGAGAAGCTTCTACATAGTTGATGATGGAACACAACAGTTAACGAGGTCACACGAAAGTACTTTTCGGATCTGTATCTCAAGGACTTCATGTAGTAAAACAATAAAGGTGCCCTGTCTCTGCTACATATTTCTTCCAGAAAATAGCTCTACTATGAAGTCAATCCTATTTCAATACCCAAAACACTCTTATGCTGTTTCCTTCCTTTTAAAGATGGTATTCAGGGAAGGCAGGCAGAATCTGTCCCAGCTAGTTTACTGGGTTTTATTCTTTATATGGGCAGGAAGCTCCAGCCTTTCCTGTTTCCATGCCAAAAACACAGAACAAAAAAAAAAATTCCAACATGAAAAGCTACAGACAAATCTGTAATGAGGTACAGCAGGCAGGAAGCAGCAGACAAAGCCAACCCAGATGTCCAATACACAAGATGTCTAACACTCTTGTTTGAAACAGTTAGATGTATGTCTAACGTATCACCCATTACGTTGTCTGTTAAATAACACCAATTCAACATGCAAGTTTTAACCAAGTTTCCAAAACCCTGACGTCACCAAAAAATACCCAGAAGTTGTATGATTATTAAAAAAAAACCCTACAAAACAAAATAGTAAGCGCTTTGTCTGGTCCAACTACTTGGCTTTATTTGACAACAAATACAGAGCAAGCCCTTACACTTGCCCACCAGTTTCCGTTCAAACAAGACCTATCTCATGATGTTTTACTGCTTATCCAGAGGGGTGGGGAAAAAAGAGGAAATTTCTAACGTTATCATTTCAGTATACTTACGCTACAGCAGGGCGTTTTTGTTGGGTTTATGTCTGTATATTTTTTCTACGTAAGTACCTTTTAGAAGACTGACCTATGTAATGCTGCTTTTGAAACATGGAAATCTAAGATAACATCAAAGTTAGTGAAACAAGTAGTGATGCTCATCATAACCAAAACATAGTGGGTGTTCTTTTCATGTGTTCACACAGGAACACATCTCAAAAAACATTTTTAACAAAAGCCAGTAATCCACATGAGAAATGTAAGACAGTCTGCAAGAAGAAAAGGAGGATATGTCATACCTACACCTCTCTCTTACCACATGAAGAGACAAAAGAATGATATAAAATTCAAAGGGATTGTTCAGTACCAGTAGAGTTCCAGGATTAATTCACATTTGCCTTTGTTTCTCTTAAACAAAAAGCCTTAATCACCATGTTTATTTAAAACCAACACTGGGCCAAGATGTTGTGAATCTAAATTACAGAGGGGAGGGAAGAAAAAAATAAAACAAAACAAAAAGCCTTGGCTCTGCCACAGACAGATTTTCTGAATGCATGCTGCACAAGGCTATAAACTTTCTGATGTTATTACATTAAAAATTAGCCTTGCTAATCAGACAGTTAAGTGCAAGACCTACCTGTTGTGATCTATGCCCATTCACTTTATTTCATTGTCTCATACCACCGGGAAGATTTATTTTTCCATGTAAGCATCAGAAATTAACAACGAAAGAAATCCCATAATGCAATTTCCAATCAGAGAGTGCTGGCTGACATCCCATGCTCTGTATCAACTTCTAAGCACTGAACTCACACTGTCACTACACAGCTTTTCAAAGTGTTATCTCATAAAAAAAATCTCAAAGGCAATGTCAAATTTCAATTTATTTCACAAACAAAAGCAGAAGAAACTTTGTTCCTAATGATTTGCACCAATACTTCCTACTTCTGCCTGAGCTATGACTGCAAATCTTTATTTTCACCAATCTGCCTCCGGGATACAAAATGTGTATTTGTTCAGCTCTTTGCTCATTCATAAGAGGTCTAAAACAATTAGATGAAACGAGTTTTATTCTTAAAGTATCACAATCAAAAGAAGAGACCTAAACAAAACCTGTGCCTAAAACACCTACTGGATAAACCCAGTGCGTGAGCTGCAGGGTACTGGTTACTTCTTGCTGCTGTTACTCATCTCAGCTTCTGTTATTCTGAAGATAAGTACATGAAATTAGTGTGTATGACATGAAAAGTTATTACCATGCCCCCTGGCCCAAAAAGCTTTTCTAGTAGAAATGGCCACATACTGATCTAGAACTGCCATGGTTTTCAAGTGGAAAAAAAAAGCCTCTCTGGCTTTTAAACCCATTATTGAACCCCAGATGTTCAGGAATCAGGTGACTTGACTTTGAAAAAGAAAATAACATAAAATAGTTCAGTTTCTCTTTTGATCACATTCTAGCTTTGTAGCCATAAGTCTCACTTTCAAGCTTCACCTCCATAATACCAAGGCAGTGTTTTCTTTCACATGACAAAGTTGTCCAATGTCTAATTCCTTAAAACATCTGGAAATTCAGTATGATCACAGATCCTTGCTACTGAGCTCTGGCTTGCAAGCTATGTGAAAATGCTGTATCCAGTCAGGCAGATGCATGATTTGGATCAAAATAACTATTGGCTCCTCCAATTTTGGCCACTTAAAATGGTGGAAAACTGACTTTGTGTTTCAAAACTGAAATGGAGACTGCAGGTTTACAAACCATTCCAGAAACAGATTTAGCATTAAGTTCCTGACTCCTCTGCATGTTGACTGAAAGAGGAAATTATGGTTATTCTTTCATTTTCAGGTTTGGATTGGACTAACTGAATGTTGAGCAATAAAACTATATATATATATGTGTATATATGCAATAAAAGTATAGATATATATGTGTGTATATATATAGTTTTATAGTGCCATAACATGAAAAACTAAAGTAAACGCACACTACTAAAAACCAGAAAAATAACTTAAGCTGTTTTGGGAAAAGGTTTTACAAGTCTGTAAAACAATGCAAGGCTCATAGCATTAGGCACTGTTTAGCCACTAGAAATGACTACTCAACAGTGCTTATTCCAGTGTTTTGAAACAAAAGGATTTAGATGTAATATTCTAAAAGTGAAGCTGCTAAGACTTTGCAGTAAAATGTACTTGAAACAAAATTACTTAGCGACCCCAATTACTTTTAAATGATTAATATGTACATTCTAGGCATATAAGCTTTATCTATCTATTAAAAATTCACCTTTTTCTGTTAAATAAAGGAAAAAGGACTCTCTACGGAGGTTCTGAACATCACATTTTATCTTACTGAAACCACATTTCACAACACCGGAACTCCCCCAATGAAAACTGCGTCATCCTTGGAAGATTGAAGTACATGTGAAACTCCATTTTACCTGTATGAGTTTACTGACATAAAGCTAGCTTTGGTTACTAACACTTCCAATATTTGCTTGATATATCTACCAGAAATATATGAAATCACAGTCCAGCTTTTAGCGATTAGGACTGATCCAGTTTCCCACAGGAGACTCATTAGTAAGCTGAAAAGGCATGGGTTGGAGAAATGGCCTGTTTGACTGAATGACAACAGGCTGGACTGCTGAGCTTAAAGGGTAGTAATCAACAGCCCAGCATCCAACTGGTAGTGGGTAAGAAGCACCACAAAGGCTGATACTGGGGCCAATATACAGTACCTTCATCAACAACCTGGGTGATAAGACAGAATGAATCCTCAGAAAATTTGTGGATGATACTAAACAAGGAAGAGTAATTGACTCTCCAAATAGAGGTTCAACTCAGATGAACCTTGATAAACTCGAGGAATAAGCCAACAGGAACCTCGTGAAGTGCAAAGTTCTGGTCCTGGGGTGCTTCAGTGGAGCCTAGGAACAGACTAGTTGAACAGCCTTACTGAGATAGATCTGGAGATCAAACTGGTTGCCAACTTGAATATGAGCCAAGAGTCTGCTTGCAAATAGGGAAAGCCAAGAGGACTGCAATCAAAGGGAACTCAATGCTGGTGAGACTGTAGCTCAAGTACTGTGTCCTATTTCACACCCCCCAGGCTGAAGAGGAATTTGAGAACCTGGATGGAGTCACCAAAATGGCCTGGAGCCTTGAGGATGATGTTTGAGAAGCAGGTGATGGAGCTGAGTTCGCTTAGTCTGACAACGAGGCAGCCTAGGGATAATCTACTAGCAACTGAAGCTGAAGGCACATTACAAAAAACAAAGGAGGCAAACTCTTCCCAGTATCACAAGTAACAGCTTGGGACGTTCAAATTGGACATTAGAAAAAGCATCTGCAAGGTGGTTTGGTGCTGTACTCAGGTGAGGTTTTCAAGACTCAGTAAACAAAGCCACAGCTGGCAAACAAGTGTTACTTGAAATCCTGCTTTGAGCAGGAACCTGGATAGATAAGCCCCAGAAGTCCCTTCCAACCAACATTCCCACCTGCCACAGCCAGCTCTTCCACCACAGAAACTTTGCTGCTCCCCACACCAAAAATAAAAATTTTAACAGGCACAGAAGAGACAGATTTAGCACTGACCGAGTACTCTTCTGTACCACCTAGCTCATTAAATAGCTCCTAAACCCCATATCAACATAACACCTTCTTACAAGCAGTAAGGTCTCTCAATAAAAGAGCAATGAATGATTCTTCAGAAGTACTTACACAGCTTCAAAAATACAAGTCTTGTTCTCAGAAGTGATTTTAAAAGGTCCCATTCACTTAAGGCATGTTTACATGGAAAGCCAACAGGCATTAAGAGCAAAAGAATTTATTACAGTCTCAAGCTGGAGCAATTTGTCTCACAGAAAGATGCTACAAGCACATACTGTCCACAAACCAGAAAAGCAACACAGAGCCATGGGAAGTGTGTGTGCTGGGGGGAGCAGGGTGGTGACAGCTAGTATTTTAAATTTAACATCCTCATTTACTCTATATCTTCTCCATCAATACAAACCCTAGCACCCTTATTTAAAAACCACACATGCAAACACAGGTTTAGTATAATCCAATACATAAACTCATAAATTTGAAATTAAGTAAATGCTTTACCGGAACAAACCTATAGGTAGCACAAATCCTAAGTGAAGATCAGTAGTTTTCACTATGAGATCAAGTACTTTTATCTACAGAGTCAGAAAAAAAAAAAAAAGAAAACCAAGAAAATCAAGCATATTGCCAAAACGTTACTCCAGTGTCAGCATCAATATAAGAAAGCTTTTAGGGACTTAAGTTCAAGGATCAGTGGAATGGATCAGACTCCACTTTAAGTGACTTCCATTATATTTTTTTTAAACATATATATACACACACATTTGAGCTTCATAGATGTTTCAAAAATAACAATTTCTAGACAAAGAACTTCTTTGTCACAGAGGTAAAGTCATCACAAGTTTGATTGTCCTGTTCTCCAGTTAACTTCTTATTAACACAACTAAAGCATTAGCCTTTATGGTACTTGTTGGGGTTTTCTTTCCCCTTACTGCTGCATAAATTACTACTTCCCCTACAAAAAAAAAAAATAAAGCTCTTAATTTGCTCTGTTCTTTAAATCCAAGTTCTCCTGTGCACACAGCTGCTCGTTTCCCTCACTCCTGTACTGGAAAAATGTATTTCTCTTCACACTTACCCACTGTGTACTTATCCACAAGCTTATAGTCTACATTACAAAAAAGAAACCAAGATACTGACAAATTATTTCTCCAGACAATGCCAGTGGGAAACAATTCAAATGCCAAAAACAGTTCCTCCTTCCATCAACAGCAAGCCACAAACAAATCTGCTGTTTAGACTAACTAGCAACTTTTCAGTATTTCAACTAGAAATACCTTAGACTGCTTGCCAGGAAGGAAGTCGTATGCAGAAGTTAATGTTCCCACTGTTTTCTTGTAGCCTCAGCCCAAAAAGGAGTTAGTAAAAACTGCATTTCAGCACTTAAATGTCAAGAAATTCAGCCTCACCATTCCCAAGTAAAGAGATTATATAGCATTTACACTAGTATCAGCAAAGGAAATATTTACAGAATAGCTGTCAGGCTGGATATGGAACAGGAACTAAAACCAGAGACATTACACACATGATGAAACACATCCTCCCTAAACTCTCGCCACATCTAAGTTCATATTCCACTTCTTTTAAGGGGGCTTTAAATTTTAAACCCCAAATGGTATATATTCTGAAGGTAGAGATTACTACCGCTCTCCCCTTCAAGTTGGCCAACGGTTTCTGCACAGCCATGGAGAATCTAGAAGACAATTCTTCTGGTTCCCTGCACTTCATCTAAAAACATCATGTTAAAACAATGGCCAGTATATAGTGGTGCAAATTAAGACTAAGCTAAATTGACTTCTATCACAGCTGTAAGCTAGCCAACCTGTAGGCAACTTTATCTCCTTACAGTCCTTCTTCAGCTTTACTGAAAGCAAAGGCAAGGCTAAGCAGTAAGGAAAGCTCTGGGTATCTCCAAAGGATTTCTAACAGAAAGCAAAATCTTCCACCTTTAGATGATTTATTTAAATGAAGAGCGATCAGTAGTCTGGTTACTGAACAGCCTTGAGACACATGATGTGGAACAAGCAATTCACGTGAAAGGCAGCATTCCTGTCTCTTATCACCAAAGCCAGTTCTTTCAGGTTCAGGCCCAGTTCAGAGCTCTTCATGTTACTGGCCAATAATTAGGATCCAATGTTTCTGACCATGTGACAAGCTTCTTTCACGTTAAAATGGCAGAGAGACTTAACTCCTGTTTTATACTCCCTGGTCTTTGGAAATGAAAGCTTTCTGCTGTGTAGCAGAAACAACTATCTTCTGAAATGTTTGCTTTTGCTTGCTTGTTTGTTCATAGTTTTTTAAGAAGTTGCAAAACGTTTTCAGGAAGTCCAGTGATCCCACAGATCCTTCTTCCACATACGTATCTCCCTCAACATGAAAAGAACAGTAGAAAGAACACAATGGTTTAAGCTACAAGGCTACTACAGGGCATTCAAAGGGCTTCTCTATAATTGTGCTGGTTTTGAAGTGTCAATCTGCACCTCTAGGATGGCTGAAAACATCAGTGGTATCAAAACATACCACGCTCCATACAGCCGCCTCCTTCTGTGCCCTGTCATTCTCCAGTTCTTTCACTAAACACAGTCTGCCTTCTTAGCTCTAAATGCCACTATGCACTCTGCGCAAGTGAAAAAACAAAACCCAGCCATATCTGGTCTACAGACTCAGCACATGTCTGAATTCTGACCTGCTACCACAAACCGCTGTCACTTTGACTATAAACTGATACACAGTATAGCTGAGGGCATTCCCAAGCACTGACAAAAAGTCTGAAAATATGTATCTATATTTTTGTGGTAGTCACTCTTCTGTGTTCTCAAGTGTGAACACAGAAACCTTCCCAAAAAGCCAATGGAGGAAAAAAAAGAAAAAAAAGAAAAAAAAAAAAAGACTAAACTGACATGACCAATTCCCTGCTGCATACCTGGGAGCTTCTCTACCACTATTTTATTTACACATCAAGACTAGATAAAACAGTTTATACTGCCGCCTTCAAAATATCTTTGAGAATGACAGGAATGGCTCCACGTCAACGTGCCCCATCTGCTGAGCATCCAGTTAGGATGATGAGCTAGACCAGCCAGCACAGGCTGCTGCTGGGGCAAACTCTTGACACCGTACTCCTGAATGCTGACCACAGACTGTCAGACGCAGCAAACAGCAGGCTGTTTACTGCTGACTTCTCACAGCTGAAAACAAGCTTATACAAACCAAAATGGAATTGAACTCCCAGCTCACAGGTTCATTTACCACTGTGAGAGAAACTGGCACATGACAGAAGAACTGTGTTTCTCCAATTCCTGTCTGCTAGTACCTGGCTCTGCATAGCCACTACAGCAGTCAGAAATTACCAGAAAACATGGAAAAGAGTCACATTCCCTTTCCCTAGGAAAATCCAGATGTTCACCCTGCCTCAAACACCAAGTTTCCCCTACGCAGAGAGAACGGAAATGGAGCTAGCAGATCCACATGGAAGATGCAACATGCTCAGCCCTTTGCATTGGAAATGCTGCAACTAAAACAAACACTATTAAAAACCCTACTGTGCCAAACACGCGCTGTCCGAATCTGAGAACTTCTGTACTCATCTTTGTATACTTCCATAATACAGGAAAAGCAATTTTGATAAAGAGGGCAGAAATGCACTAATTACACTTTCAATAAATACTGCACCCACAGAACAACAGGCAGCAATAGAAAAAAAACGCTTTCAAAGACAATGCTTTGGAAATGGATGCAAAACCCAGGACAGTCTAGAAAAATTCAGAGAGCAAGGTATTATAAAAAGTAAATGATTTTGATAAAAGTACTTTCCAGTGTTAAGAGGAAACAGGGATGCTCTTGTGGAATGAACTCTGTGCTACTAAAAAATACATACTCTTAATGGTAAAGGTACTGTATGTTTTACTTTAAATCAAATGGTAACTCTAGGTGTAAGAAAAACTGAAAGCCTGCTTATCAAAACAAAAGCAAGATGTTTACACACTGACAACAAACAGCTCATGTGTGCTGCTGCAGCATAATTAAGTAGCTGCTCGGGTGACAAAAACAGCACACACCATCCAAATGAACTGACTGCCAGTAATTTTTTTTTTTTTTTTAATTTGAATATTTAATCTTGTGGCCCAGCTAGCACTTTAATCTCTCATCACTAGCTAGGACTTAGGAATTTCCCCTTCCTTTCTGAGAATCTGATTTGAAGTAAGATATCAACTGTTCACACTTCAACACAATTACTTAAGACTTCCTTGGAAGGAACACTGTCTACCTAAGGAAATCCTTGTCTGGTTGAAGTGAGCAAATATTGGTGGAGCCAGCATCTAGGGTTCTCATACCTGGAAGGTTAGAAGTCTTGAGTTATGTACACATCCCTGAATTTGGCTGAACTCTGTGGACAGGCATTTCAAACAGTTTGTATGGGTTTGCCATTCGATGGGAAATGTAAATATGATTGAATAAATAAAGACAAAATTGGTCAGATACCCCAAACTAGTATTTTAAACGTCCTTGTATGCAGACAGTTCTTCCATGTAAGACTTTATTCCAGCAATACACATCATTATATACACAATGAGTCAACAAAGAGTCTCAATTATTTTTCTCTACTCTTCCAATACCCATAAGGAACTATACTGAAGTCTGCAAGACTCAGCATAGATGCCAGAATTACTCATATAAAATAAATTTAAAAATAGAATCAGGGCCTAAGGACATTAACTTAGTCCAGAGAAGAACCAAAGGTCATCAGCAAAGTACCATCTGAAAAGAATGTTAAGCAAGCAGTTAGCTTAGTGTGTTTCTGGTTTCTTGCCTTAAACCAGTAACTGATTTATTACTGACAGGACATATATTTTTCTTGGTGTACTACTGTGAAAAGTAAAACAAGACAGCATTTAAAAAAAAAACCACCAACAAACAAAAACAAAAAACAATCTCCAATATCCTATCCTAGGAGTGTTTTAAAGAAAAGCAGAATATAAACTGTAACTCCCAATATACAGTTCTGAGGGTTAATTCATTCCAAGCATGTGATACACACATCAACCCTAGCTAGAAAAACATTCAAGTGTTATCTATTTGACCTTATGTCCCTTCTTACCCCCACTACTCCCTTCCCAACAATTACTACTGTGAATTAACATTGCTTAAAAAGATGATAGTGAAGTTCTTATTCTGGTTGTCCTCTGTATATTTTTGCAGCTGGGAAAAAATAAGCCCATCATTCATTGTGCTGTTGCAACCCAAGTCTTGTATTCTCAGTTTTTTGTCTAACCAAAGGAACAGAGAAGCCTACACGTTTTGCTAGATCAACTCCATCAGGCCAACTAAACACCTTAAATGTTATTCCTGCAACTCAGAATTTAAAAGCATTAGTCTTGTAACTTGCCTATAATTAATAAGCAACACAAGCAGTAACAATCAGATATTCCAGTTACTATAATTCAAAGAAGTCATTCCTTCCCTTCAGCAAAAACGTATGCGCTGCATAGGTCAGATGAAAGAATACCAAGTGACACCCACAAAGTAAATTCTACTCAAGGAGACATCAGAGCAAGATTAAGGTCATATGTGCATTGTACAAGTATCACAAACAGAACTACAGCAGTCCCAAAGATCAACCCACCCTTGCTGAGGCCAAATACACCCAAAAGACCTACCAGACCCCTTACACCTGGTTAATATATGGCTGTAGGAATAAGTGATGTCTTCAGAAAAAAACAGCTGCTGTCCACATGACATCAAAATGAGATTTGTGCGTGTATTATGTTAGAAAGATCCAGATTTCTCTCACTCTTCTGTCACTCAAGAAATAATAATAGTAACAACAATAACAAAAGTAAGTCTTGCATTAACCTCTGGTTTACTGAAAAGAGAAATCAGGACAGGACAATTCACCTATAACCCATCCACTGGGTCGGGGCAATCCCATGAAAAGCTGGCCAAGATGATCTGTTGAGGCGCCTTCCACCCCGGGCTATTCTATGATTCTAACTTACCTTCATCACAACAGTCTCCATACACTAAACTTACCTCCAACTACAGATGTCAAATGAGACAATGCCTACCTGCCCCCCTCTATTCTGGCTGGGGGTGGCATGGGCAGCCCATAGCATCACAAGGATACTGGGTGACTCACAGCAGGTAGGCTGGGCTCCCTAAGCATGCTCCAGAGACTTTTTCAGGGACATACTCCACTCCGCAAGCTCCCCCAAGGAAGCACGCGCAATAGCACAGCTTCTCCTATAATAACGCTTTCGTTCTGCTCTTTTCTGAGGGAATGAGGGTCATCTCATACACCAAAGAACATAATGACAAATAACTCTGGCTTCAGCACAGGCACTTCTACATCCATTCATGCTCCGTCCTGATGATTACCATCAGGTCCAGTAACTGCCAGTTACGAGAACTGTTTGTTCTGATGAACAGCGTTAGACCTGTTTGTTCTCCTGTCTCGCCTTCAGTTGAGAGCAGGCAGTGCTTTCAGAAAAGCACCGATACAACTGCCCGCAAGCACTGGCTGACCCCAATTTCAGTTGGCCGAAAGTCATCCCCAAGCACTGTTGTTAACATAAAACATTAGAGGACACACTACCTCTCCAGAAGTGCTGTGAGAGGAAGCCATTATATGTAGTCCTGTTTCTTGCTATTTCTGTATCATTTTAAAGTAGATAATGAGGAGAAAAACCCAAAGCTATAGCACAATTGGAGATTTTATCGTTCTCTGTTGGAAATAGGTCCTCCAACTTGCCCAGACAAAAGCAGGCACCTGCCTGGAGTTCCCCATCCAGCAAGTCAGTTAGTTTAGTTTAGCATACTACTTTTCCCCCCCCCTCACGCACGTTCCCACCACCCCAAAGCAGCCAGACTTTGTAACTTGCTGGTCCGTCCCAGGGGAGTGCAGGGAAGCCAGCTTACCAGGGGGCTGGGGCCCTCTCCAGCACACCCCCTTCCTCTCGAACGTGCGTTGGTCTGTATGGGTCTCCTCGGGCCCGATACACCAACACAGCACTTGTCACTCACCGAACTGCACTTATTTCAGTGCCGCTCCTTGGCTGAGGAATAACAAAATACACCATTCCTCGTTCACGCCTGGGTTGGCGCAGCGACCTTTCTAGAAAGCGAAAAAAGGCACCGGCGGGCCGGGCCGGGCCTCCCCTCGCCAAGCAGCCGCCACCTCCCCACACCAGCCCGGCCCGGCCCGGCGCGGCCGGAGGGGGGGGGCGCAGGAGATGAGACATCCCCCCTCCCCGGGGCGGGCAGCGCTCGCCGTGCCACCCGCTCCCGGACCGCCCTGGATTTTGATCCCGGGGAGCCACGTCCCTGCGGTGACAAAGCCCGGCCTGACCGGTGCCCCCTTCCCCACCCAGCCGGAGGCCGCGGCCGAACGGCGGCCCCAGCTCGGAGCTCCCCACCCTCCCGGCGCCGTAGCAGCAGCCCACTGAGCGGAGGCCGCCTCAGGCCGGAGCGAGCCCCACCGCTTCCCCTCCCCACACGCCGGGCGAGGGAGACCCCGCCGGGGCAGCCCGCGCCCCTCCCGCCGCCTCGCCTCAGCGCGGCGGCCACGCACCGTGTAGAGCAGGTTGAGGGCGCAGAGGCAGTTCTTGGAGCAGGCGAAGCCCCCACACACCATCGCGCCGCCGGTGGTGCCGGTGCCGCCGCCGCCGGGGAACCGCGCAGCAGGAGGCCACCGCCCCGCCGGCCACCAGCAAGCGGGCGCGGCCGCAGCAGGTGAGCGGCGCTCGCCGTCCGCCACCGAGCCCGCTGATTGGCCGCTCCCGGACGCAAAGGTAAAGATATGCAAACGAGGAGGCGCGGAGGGGGCTGGGAGGGTTGCTGGCGGTGCTGCTGTTGTTGCTGCCGCTGCCCGCCGGCCCCGTCACCCGTTATCTGCGGGCACCGGAGGGCTGGGCTTTCCCCCGGCCTCGCCGCAGGGACCCCGCCCGGCCTCCCAGGCAGCTTTCGACCGGGGGCGGCGTCGGTCCCGCGCCCATTTCTCCCCCTCCATCGTGCGGAGGGCCGCTGGAGCCTCGTCCCCCTCCGCCTCACCCGCCCCGGGGCGGCGGAACGCGGCCAGCCTGCTGGGAGCTGCCCGTTGCCCCCGGCGGGCCCGGGTCCGCGGCTGCCGGGGCTGGCAGAGCCCGCGGGCGGTGGGTGGTCCCTGGCGGCGTGCTCTACCCGTGGGGTGAGCTGGAGAGAGGGAAGCTTGCTGCCGCCTTACCCGGGGGCGGCTAGAGGAGGCTTGGCATCTCCTCGGCCATTTTGTTTAGGGAACGAGAGGTTCCTCCCTACCCTTTCCATGATGGTACGTACCTGTAATCGGTGACCTGATCCCCTGGGTAGTCGAAGGAAGCGTCCAGGGATTTACTTTTCCAGGCCACTGAAGTATTTGGGGTGCTGTGAGGAGTTGTACTAGCTATTCATTTGCATATTTATTGCTCTTCTTAAATTTTTATTAAGAGCTGTGTTTCCACTGTGCCTCTTGTTATGCATTTACTTCTGTGTATTTCCTTAGTTTGAGGGTTAAATATTTTTGTTTACAGGCAAACAAAATCCTTTCTACTAGTCGGTACCAGCTTTTTGTTACTGTTTTTGTTGTCTTGAATGGTGTCCCTGTTCGCTAGTGCCTTCCAGAATCCTGTGTCCACAGCCGCCATGGGCTGGACTCTGCTGCATGATGCTTTATAATAAATACGACAAATCTAGTAACTGCCAGTTGCTTCAGTGTGTACAGGTGCTGCAGGATTAGCGTCCAAGATACTTTATCTTTTTGCTGGGCTTCACAAAGAGACAAGGAGTCATACGTTCCTCCCTTGGGATGTCTGTAAGGGTACATAGCGCTGTAGTTTTACTTCGTTAGCATTTGGTGCCACAGAAGAAGTTGTGATGGTCAGTTCCTAGTAAGCAGAGGAAGCTGCATCTACTTTCTGATGAATTCACAACAATTCTTAATAGGAACTTGTCATCAGAACAATTTAAGGAGGAAATTCCAAAAGCATTTTGGTTTATGTAATTTGGCTGGCCTTTGTCTGCCAAGGGAAGCCGCAGCAGGCTAATAATCCTTGCCAGCAGTGAGACAGAAAGAGGCTGAACAGCAGCAGGCTTTGTCTTTCCTGGTCTGTCACTCAGATCTTTTTTTTTTTTGTTAACATCTTTTCTCCATGCTCTTTGATATTTTGCCAGACTTCTGCAATTAAATATAATACACATTTTTTTCTCATGCAATAACAAAGACTCGTTGCTTTTTTACTGATGTATATCTACCTCTCAGCTGCTAGCCAGGCAACAAATTAAAATTCTCCAATATTTGTGACCACAAATTAAATCTGAATGCTCAACAGCTGCTGAAGCTTTCTGTTTGTTTCTAAACTTGACAGACACAGACTATGCCAGCTGTTGGAGCTTTGTGAAGTGACAGGAAGAGTAAAAATCTGCTGTGTTTTTTTTCACCTTGCTAATTAAACTGATGATGTTGTGGCTAATTTGACCTATTGGGAGTGCAGATTTACTGACTGGGGCTACTGCCTTTACTGGGCCACGCTTCTGATCTTTTGGGCCCAAGTCTGGCAGAGCGTAAGCCCAGTATAAAGTCACTTGCTTCAGTGAAATTTTACCAGCTGCTTTTAATTTTGTTGTGACCTGTTTCAGAAATTGTTTGATGCCTACTATATAGAAAAGAGTATCTTGAACGTATACCCTTTCCTGAACACAAGAAGTCGTTAGCATATCAAATGTTTTTGCTGGATTTTGTTGCAAATGCTCACATCTAAAGTTACTGTGCCACTGTTCCTTTGGTTATAGTGCTGAATTATTCAATATCATCATCCACTGCCCTTTTTCTTAGAAGATCTCTTTCACTATTAATTATTAAAAGGTGTACCTCCACTTTCTTAAATAATGCTGGTGTTTCTTTTTAAGGGACGCAGCTCCTATAGCCCTTTGTGGGTGGGAAGTACCTATCACAGGTTTACTTCTTCAGGTTCAGGTAGGCATCTAACTGTGTCTAATGCAATTTGGTTTGTACCCACCTGTGACCATAAACTCTCGGGCACAGTTCAGCTGGTATAAATAATCAAAGGTTCCAATTCAGTAAATAGAGCTATGACAACTGAACGTAGCTGGGGTCTAAATCCTTCCCCAGTTCTGTTCACAAGTTATAGTACAAAGTTGCAATAATATGGTTTGGATTTAGAATAATACTTTTGCTGTTAGAGCAGTCAGCTGTGCTGACTGCTGTAATTTCTGGTAGTGGTCAGGAGTAGCCTGTGCTATTCCACATCAGGCTGCAGAACTTAGCTTGTATTCTGGCTACAACTAAATTGGCTTAATTCTTTTAAATGGATGATTACAAATTGTTAAGTTATAAAAAGGCTCTCTTGCAGTTGGAGGGAAATTTTTCCTTCTCTGTAGGGAAAGCATAGACAGTGTTTATTTGATTTTTTTTTTTTTTTAAGATGATTTAAATAGCTGGTCCAAGCAAGGATCCTAAGTATTTGTCTCTATAGGGGACAAATTCCGCACTCCCATCTGTTACATGAATCCAGAGCTGCCAGACATAACCAAGAGCAGAATATGCCTTTTCCTTTTCTTCCCTCACTTTTTTCTGATGCTTATTCTCTGCTTCCTTGCACAGTCTTTGTTCTTCTGCCCTTCTTTGGTGTCTTTCAATGGCACTGCTGGCAACAGGAGGAGCTATGAACAGCTTGAATTAGTCGTTCTTTCATGGGAAACTGCGATGGGGGGAGAGTACACTGGGCACTTGTAATGCTGCTGACGCGCACTTAACAGGCGGTACAAAAGCATGCAAGGAAACACTCCTGCAAGGAGAGAGGGGAGTGAAAACAGAGTTACTCGGGCTCGATGCTGGCACGCTTCTTACGGGTCAGAAGAGCTTGAAATGGAGCCGTTTGGGTAGCTTACTCTTCATTTCCCTGTAAAGATCACATCAGCTGGGTCATTTTCAGGAGGTTTTCTGCATGGGGCCTTCTGCTGAGACGCTCTGAATGCAAACTCAGCTTGTAGGCTGTGATCCCACATTATTGCTGCTGGTTTATGTTATTTATTATGTGCCTGAAATCTAAAGGTCTGTGTCACTTCTGAGGCACAAATTTGAAATGTGAAGGCTCAAGTATACACAAAGGCCTCTTAAAGTATATACTATTGTCTTAAAATTAAGACAGTGCGACCTTTTTTCTTATTCTCTACTATTGTAGAGTGTCTATAGCATTGTAAATGAAACATTGTTTGCAGAAATTGATTTTTGTCGCTTTGTTTTTCCCAGGTTTACAATGAGCCCTTGACAGCACTTTGAGTATTTCATTTCACTCTTTGTCTTGTAAAGTAGTTTTTCTTCCCCTGTTGTTTGTATAAAGTCTCTCATGTGCATCAAAATCGTGGAGGGGAGAAACAGGGTTAAAAAAAGTCAGGTGTTTCCAGTAGTAGGAATGCCACATGCAATCTCTGTACTTGTAATTAATAAAGTTAGACTTTAATTTTACTTTCTCTTCTTAAATGTATAAGCAAAATACTTGTGATAGTAGGAAAAATAAACATGAGTCTAAATTGTATGGACTCCATTGTAAGACAATCAGGCGTGTTAAAACCAGTGCTAATTCTATCAGAATTTTAAAGAAACTTGGAATGCACCTTGCACAATTTTCTTTTCTGGCTACATTTGTCTTGGTATTTCTGTTTGGTTTGTTGTTGTTTTTTTTTAAAGTCTAACATCAGTCTTTTTGCTTCATTTGAGACACTATAGGAAAACTGCGAATGACAGTGTTAAAATTAGTAATTTCGTACTTGTTGCTATGATGATGTAGCATCTAGGGAATTTCTCATTTTCCTTTTATATATGCAAAAAGGTCCCATAGGATTGTTTTTAAAGCTTACTGCATCAGCCCTAAAAAACAAGCTGTCTAAATTGTTTTCAAAGTATTTGTTGTATACAGTTGACATTTTTAGATGTTAGCATTGAGGTGAGTAGTGTACATGCACAAAGGGACAGGGTTTCAGCTAGCTTGACTTGGAATGAATAAAGGGCTTATCGTACCTTGGTAGTTGACCATTAAAGCGTGTTCCTGTGCTGGGACTGTAAGTGTGTCTGAAGTTTGATGATGGCTGTAGGATCTGTGTTACGGTCAACAAAGTCTGTGAAGTAAAATGCTGTTTATAATCTGTGTATGATCAACTGTGTCTCTCCATGGAAAGTAGGTTCCAGTGTCCAGCCATTTCTTGTGTCACTGAAAAGGGAAATCTGAGTCATCTCGGTCACCTGAACTGCCTCAGTTATTCAGTCATGTCAATGAGTCACCTTAGTTATCAGTAACGCAGCAGGTAGAATATATAGAGTCAATAAAACATACACTTAAAATGTTATCTGCAGTAACAATCAGGATTTTTTTTTTTAAAAGCCGAACTCAGTGCAAATGTCCTATGGACATACCCCACTTATTTACTGACTGACTTGTTTAGTAATGAGTTGGCTGTGCCGTGGTGTTTGCATGCAGTCATGAATTTCTCTCCACTTCCTGGAACAAAATCAGTTCCCCGGCAGTGCTATTGCGCTCGTGCCATTCCACCCCCAACCTTAAAGAAGCCCTTTCTGGCACCAGGCAGTGAGGAATAGCATGGGTAGGCATAGCTGTTGCATGGATCTTTGCTGGGTAGACACACAAGATGTTGTGGTGGCGTTTCATGTTGATGATCTTTATGAGCCAGACATGAGGGAGAGATGATTCTGGCATACAGAATAAACTTGCCTGTGTTGTTTGGATCAGAGGTTCTTCTCTGCAGAGAAGAAAAAAATGTACAAAACTGTTTGGCATTTTTATTTATTTGTTTTTTAGTGAAGTGGAGCACTGTAGATTGAGAAAGGGAAATTAGGACAGGAAAATAGGCCATTTAAGTACAGTGGCTGGAGCAACCCCCAACTAGGTCAGAAATTAGCTCCTCTAAAAGCACAAAGAAAGAGCAAATATTGTTTAATAAACCTAACAAGTGGTTACCAATGACTACTGATGAAATAATGGTTTGTTCATCTTTGCTCTTGGAAAAACAGATGCTGACTGTATTCTTTGAGAAACTTTCTGACCAAAACCAAAATGGCATAAAGTTCTTGTATTAAGCCTGGGAAGTTAAATAGCTGTTAGAAAACTACCTAGAAGAGAGACTCTTTTCAAGCAAAAGCAACTACAGGCAAGCATGAAGGCATTGTTCTGGATGGGGCGGCTGGATGTCCAGCCTTGCTTTTTAAGCCATTCTTTATAGTTCCCACTGGATCTAGTATGCAGTGGCTTAATTGTTAATTCAGTCTATGGCCATGTCTGTTGAATCGTCCCATGAATAATGCTTGCCAGACAAAAGATAGACTTGGTGAAGTTTGTCCCTCTAATGTTTATAGACAGGGAAAAAAAAACCCCACAACAAAAAACTAAAATAGTGCTAGGACACCGACTTTAAAGGGAAAGTGTATTTCAGAGGTCAGCCTTCTAAAAATAGTAAAAGAGACAAATACTCATTTTATAGGTTCAGAAGCTAGTTCTTGGGATTTTCTGAAGATCTTAATTGTAAGAATTGGCTTTCAGCACATTTAAAATCCATTTTGAATTAAGCTGATAGAGGATTAGGATAAGGAGAGTTTGTTGCATCTAATGTATTAAAGAAAAAACTGGAGGCTGAAAATAGCAGTGTAATGATATTTTGAATGGTAGCACATGAAAGACTTGATGCAAAGCCCAATTATTCTGTTCAAACCAGGATTTGGGAACGTGCTGCAACTGGGCTGGTTTTACTTAAGTCTGGAAGAGAAAAAGGCAGAATTCTAGATGCAGGCAACAAAATTGTCTAATGCTTCCTGCAGCCAAATCCAAACTTAGTTGTGCTGTTGTGTAGAAGGCATTTATGTGTCTTTCTGGAGAGGTGGGTAACTGCTGGGAAGGTAGCCTCTCAGAGACGGTGTTTATCGTACCCTGTTCTGGTGGGAAGTACATCAGTGCAGTGTGCTGGCACCTGATCCACTGTCACATCTGTTCTTCAGGTCTGAAATAAACCCAGCAAACTTCAACAGTAAATATAAGTTAAGACAATAACTCTGTGATTTACAGGACATGTTAATGCCTGTGGACCAACAGTGGGGTGTAAGCAGTGGGAGAGTAAATAGTTTCCAGATTAGTTGCAGTTTTTATTGGTGTTATGCTATGTCTGCCGCAGGTTCTCATTACCATCACATTTCAGAGATTTCCTCTTTATCAGGTTCAGGTGGAAACCATCACCACTTGGTTTTGATTTGAAGGGAAAATGGATACCATCTGCTGAATGACCTCCCAGGTGATTCCCTGGGATAGTTCCAAGTAACCCTGAAGTAATCAGGCATCATATGTAAAGAAGCAGAAATCCAAAGTGTTTACAAGTACATAGAAGAACAGTAGAGGATGGTCTGAGTAAGACCTTGTGCTGTGGGAGCAGAGGGGTGGAGACAAAAGCTGTGCATCACAAAGGAAGTTCAAGCACCAAGGTTCTGATGTAAGCTGCTTAGCTAAGTGCTCGTCACCAGGTCTGTCTGCTGACTGTGTGGCTGTTCATGCTGTGCATGTGAGCTGTGTGACAAGCTGTGTTGTGCCTGTGACAGAACCATGGAGAACACCGGTTGGAAGGGACCCTTGGAGGTCGTCAGATCCAGCCTTCCGCTCTAAGTAGGGCTACCTCCTGAGACAAAGCAGTTTGCTCTGGGAGACGTCCAGTCAAGTTTTTAACATTTCTGAGGATGGAAGGCTACAAGCTGTCAGGCAACTTGTTCCAGTGCTTGAGTACTCTTACTGTGAAAACTTTTTTCCTTTGTCAGAATTAACCTTGTTGCAACTTGTGGCCCTTGCCTTGTTCTTTTGTTGTGTCCCTCTGAGAAGAGTTTGACTCTGTCTCGCTCTAACTCCTTTTAGAGAGTAGAAGACTGCAGTCAGATCTGCCCCCAGCCTTCTTTTATCTAGGTTAAATAAACACAGTTCCATTGTCATTCTTACATCATTCGTGCAGGAGCCAGAGCAGTCCTTTTTTTCCCTGCGATGTCATGTGCTGCTATTTTCCCTTGACTTCTTGCTAAAGCAGGATAGATCACTTGCAAGAGAATAGAGACATTTGGTCCAAACCAGCAATCCCCGGGTGAAGGAAATTCACAGGAAGAAGAAGAGAAAGACAGAATGCCAAATTTTGGTGTACCTGTTGTTTCTTTCTGTGGTTTCTGTAAAGCACAGTCAGTATGCTCACCCTGCTCCATTGGCATGGCTTATCTGTAGTAAAGTTAGCTGCTGTTGTCCTGTGGTGATGTGAGAATCTTTTGGAAATGGACCACTTTGTGTGCAAAACCTTGAAAACATGAGCAGTAAATGGCTCAAAATTCAGAAGGTAAATTTAAAGAACCCAATTTCTTTCCTGATGTGAAGCCAGCGTCATAACTAATTTAGACACCTGACATACATTTTGAAGCAGTTGGTTCAGTAATAATGCTATGTGCCCCTAGCAATTCATCTTTCTTTAAAATATCTCATTATTAGAACAGCCTAGCTTCTTTTCTTGCAAAGAGAAGACCTACACCCATGAGCTGCTAGTAATGTGAATGCAGTACTGTTGAGCCTGCATGAGGAGCATATACAAAAAGCTATGACTCTCTCCTCTAGTTAAGGAAAACAACCTGCTGCTGCCAGCCAGTTCTGCTGCATCACCACCATCATCTGTGCGCAAGATGGGGACAAGCTGGGAAGCAGTTTCATCATTTTGTCTTTTCCCTTGGAAGCGCTGAAAGAGTATCAGGCCCTCACATAAAAATGTAAAGCAACATGAGTGCTCAGGAGTATGTTCACCTATGATCACAGCTTTCTATTTTCTAGTAGTCTTCTTGTAAGCAGATGACACTAACAGTGGAATAGGTATGTAGTAATGATGAAATAGAAGAAACAAACCTTGTTTGTTACTTGGAGCGTCAGGTGATATCCAGAGTTTGACAGTGAAACCCTAAAGTCTCATGCTTATTCTGAATTTACTGCTTTGCTCTTGAGCTATACATCCAGCTCCAGTACAGTAGCAGACATACCACTGTGAAAATCAGCCTGTTTGTCTTGGTGTGGAGTGCATTTCTGACTTTTTGCAAGATAAGCAATATACAGGCTTACACATTTAAACTTAGCTTCATATTTTATCCTACAGGTTAGCTGCTTATCAAGTCTACTGTCAATGCTTTCTGCTATTAGTGCCAAAATATCTGCATTAGGGACATTACACAAGCTGACAGTCAGATACTGGTATCTGCAATAAGTGATTAATCCCTTAAGCACACAGGAATTTTCTGTCAGTTGAATTTGCTTGGTACAAGTTCCCTGAAAGAAAGATAAAGGTGTTAGGGCATGGCTTATCTTTCACCAAAGTTTCTTCTCGGAGTCCTGAGACTTGCCTCTTTCTGTTGTCTGGCTTGCCAGCCTGCATTCCCAATTTAGGGTTCGCCCTATTGAAGCTGTGTTTTTTCATGTTTCTAGTTGGTGCTGGTCAAGACAGCCATCAGTCAAAACTGGCTTGATATGAATTGGCCAGGTATTAACTTTGGTTTGTTCCTTTTTTTTTCCTATGCAGTTGCTTTTTTCTGTCCAGTGTACGCAGTCAAAGAGTGTTCTGCCAGTGTGCTAATACAGTTTCCATTTAATTATATACTTTCACATGGGTCAAGAATCCTTGTGCAAGAGTGTAAGAGAAGCAAACAGTAAGGGGTGAAGGAAGGACACAGCGGGTTTTATGCTGTTCTATTTTCTTTTCTTTTTTTTAGAAACTGAATGAGTGAAGAATCCCCAAATGAGAGAAAATTTGCAGTGACTGTGCTTTACAGAAAGTACACTGAATTCCAAGCAAATGTAAAGGTAAATCTATGCTTAATTCTGCAGAGAATTTTAAATGATGGTGGATTTTCAAGTTAAACATAATTAGTTTACTTCACAGTATGAGCTGGAAAGTGTTTTTGACACCATCTTGTGTTTTGTTTCCATCTTCTATGTATAAGTGAGAGATGTCAGCTCTGGAAGCTGCCAGCCTGTCACCACAGGAGTGGCTTTTCTTCTGGAAGTGTATTGAAACTTGATGGCACAGCTTCCCTAGAGCAGCCCAAGTCATGGCAGCTCGCAGTATACTTGGTGCTGCTTGCCTTGTTGATGCCACTGAGAGAGACACAGCAGCTGACAAAGCAATAACTGGGATGTTGCTGAAAAACAAGGCTGCTTCAGCAGTAGCAAACCATTTCAAACATGAACCTATCTTTTAAAGGATCTAGCCTTAAATGAATATGATGTACTCAAAGTAAAGTGCTCTTGAAGGCTGCTTTTCCCCAGGAAATATTTCTTCATGTAATTTAGGTAGAGCAAGCAATTAGTCGTATTGGGAACAGACAGATCTGGAGCACTGACCACTTGTGAATGCATTGTGGTACTTTGCAGCCATTCAGTGGGATTGCTGGCGTGAGTAATAATAGATATTACGAGTGCTATCAGCTATTCCAAGTGCTATTACAATAGAAGCAGGCCAACAAAAGTCAGGTAGACTTTAGGGCCCTCTCCTTGTCAACAGCAGGCCAGTGTTTGTGTCCAGTCACAATTCTGAGTATTGGCGCTAAGAAGTTTCTCTCTGAGATGACCAGCAGGAGTGGACTCCAGGTCTCTCTCATCTGCTTCTCATTGCTGTATCTGTGTTGGGGCTGGCACTCCACCACTTCATCCCCGTAAGTCTCTGCTGTCAGAATTCATGCAGTGTTTCCCGGTATCTTGATGTCTGCCTTGAGTATCATCTCCGTCTCTGAGCCAAAGGACAGGAAGGTCACAGGTCTGGCAGAACTAAGTAGAAGATCCCTCAAAAGTACAGGGTTTACTGCAAACACTGGTAAGTCCTTAACTGCAGAAGCTGCTAAGACAGTTCTTTTTTTAAATTGTATGCTCCTTTTATTTGACATTCCTGTGTCAAAGGCATGTGCCCTGCACTAACCAAATGCTGTAGGTACCTTTCCATTTAGGCAGCAGAGCACATTGCTGAAACCAGGACACACATTTGATATTTTTATTCTATAGTTGGTTTTTTTTCACAGGGCTTTATCAGATCTGTTTAATATTATTTTACTGAGCTGGGTGATTTCTGTTTTTTTGTTTGCCTCTGAAGAAGAATATGTTTCTGCACATTACAGGTTACCACAGCAGTGGAAGATGGCTGGTGAGAGGTGGGTCAGTAACATAATTATACTTTCTCCAAAAACCTTCTCCAAAATGGGGAGGAGTTTCTGGTTCTGATGCCTGCATCTTTGGGGAATATCTGGATTTCCAATGTTTTCATTTTATGGGGTGGAGTAAGAACCCTTGGGAATTCCAGAATATCTCTGGGTTCCTGATATTTTAAGTGACTTCTTGTGAGAACAGTTAGCAGGAATTTCATCATGGAAACAAAATTCCAGCTTAAATGTTATCTACAGCATGGTTCAGACCCTCCCACTGTTGCAGGACTTCAACTGGCAGGTTGTTGCTCTGCTGTCACTCTCTCATTTATGTTTGTAGAAGGCAGCACTTTTGTGCTTTTCCTCTAGTTTACTTTTAGGTTCCCATCTATGCTATTAAAGTTGTCCCTAGTGGATTCTTCCCTTGATACGGGAAGAACTTGTCCTTTTTCTTCTTCTCTGAGGATTAGTATTCCCAAGACCACCACGCTTTTCCTCTGCCTTTTTCATGTTAAAAATTCAGGGTTGCTTTGCAACATTAGCACCACCATGTGTTCCTCTTCAGTCAGTTATCCATATATCCAGTTACAGCTTTCAGACCTCTCCCAGACCCTGTGGAAACCATTTGGAGGTGAGGGTCATAAGAACCATTTGCTTTAGGACTTCTTTAGTAGATATATTCATGTATCTTTGATTTATCCGTGCTGGTTCTCCTTGCCTGCATCTGATTCTTGCATTTCATCTATCCTACTCAGGTTTAGTAATGTATAAAGGTGAGTTTGCACACAGGCAGATAAACAAGTGGCTATTTGCTTTTCTAGTCCTTGAAGGGAGGATGGTGTTATTCAAGTTTAAATAAATTATCCAGATGTGTGCCTGTATCATTTGAGCTGCATTTTGCCCTGAGAACTGTTCAGTTAAAGGAGCACCATCAGCTGCTGTTTCAGGAAGGTTTCTTTAAAAAAAAAAAAAAAAATCATTTCAGTTGCTCTAACAGCCACTAAATTATAACATAAATATAATGACTATGCTATATAAATCACTAAACTATAATCAGTTGTTATAAAAATATTAAAACTCACCCCCACAAAAAAACCCTAAGAAAACATGTAAAGGAAACTGAATGTGGTTATGCACAAAATGCAGTTAAAAGCTGAAGTAAAAGGAAAAAAATTGAGATAAAGCAATCTCTGCTCATTGGTAACAGGGACCTGGGTGTGACTAAGAGGAGCAGCACATGAGAGAGCAGTACATAGATGCTATTTGGTGCAGAAGTGACAGCACATGACCTTGATTTATGCAGTTATTCTGAATTGTCTTTCTGTCCTGTTTTTTGTATCCTGTACTTCTCTCAGGACTAGTACTTCTCTCTCTCTCTGTCTTTGCAGTGTTTCCAGGTGCTGGCATTTCCCCTGACAAGCTACTGGCCTATTTGGGATCTCTGGAGACTGCATCCCTATGAATCTGACTGCTGTCATTATTTTGGCACTCGATGCAGTTTTCCCCAAGGAGCAGAGGAATTGTGCCAGCAGATGTGGTTCATGCACTCTGCTTCCCCAGGGCCCAGCAGCAAGGCTGTGCACAGGTTGGAGGGGCACCAAGGGGGGGTCTGAAGCAATGGTGCTTGGTTCCTGCCCCAGCCCCTGGGGAAGGGGGGATCCCCCTTCTTTCCCCGAGGTGAGGGGCACTTCAGCAGCCAGCAGCACGGGAGGACGGATGGCTCTGATTGCAGGTCCAGAAGTTGAGCCGAGGGTGACAAAATGTTTTCCCAGTCTTTTTGGAAACCTGGGGCAACCTGTGAGGGAGAAGGTGAGATACCGCGGTAAGTGAGAGGTGATCTGTCTGGGAGCAGAAGGTGTTTCCATACTGGATTTATTGAATTATGTGTGTTTTCTGAGGTGAGAGAGCATTCAGGACACCTTCAGCTGGGTACAGGATGAAATACCCTTCAAGTAGAAATCAGCCTTAATGGTTTCGTCTGAAACAGCTTTACAGTTTCAGAGGTTTCTGGATTCACTAATGTCTTAAGCTCAAAGCAAAATGCAGGAGATAAGAAGTTTGTGATAGCAAGAAGAAATATAATGTTGTTTCTGTTAACCCCAAAATCCCATTGTCTCGATAAAACCACAGAAGAATGTTTTACTCTTCAAAAAGACAATTAACTCTATCCCAGCTGAAACCAGGACAGTGGGAAAAGTGTGATCTTCCAGGTCTGTCTGTCTATACACTGCTTCCATCTCTTGACAGAAGAGAAATTTCTGGTTCTGGAAGTATAGTCTCATCTCCAGGCCCTTTAAGATGTCTTTGCATTGGCATTATCCCAAGGGCCTGGATCATAGGGACAGAAAAGGACAGACTTGATGCAGGGGTAGGCACCCAGCCACGTGGTAAATACCATTTTTTCCCAGCTAGTATAGTGCTGTCTGTGACCCTTGAATAAAGGTGGAAAAGTCTGAATCTCCTGTATTTGAACTTCTTTAGGTCATCAACACAGTAAAAGAGAGAGATTCTGTGACATCTTTTAACCTTTTCTTCCACTGACATGTCCTACTTATTCCACAAACTATAAATTATCTGCCTGCCCACTTCCCTTTAGAATATCCTTCAGTAGCACACATGCTATCTATTTTCTCTTGGGTGGTCTTATTGATATAAATCTAACTAAATTTTAGAGCAGTTGTTCTCAATTGGTTTTTATTTTTTTCGAGGCTGCTGCTTCTATTTTGAACCTGGAGAAGGACTGATGTACTTGAAAGCTTATTGATTTTTCCCAGCTAGACTAGTGGGCCTAATAATATAGGTCTGCCTACAAACCTTATTTTGGTCATATCCTTGGATACTTCAACAATACTATTTTGTTATTTCTTCTGGCGTAATTTATGGCTGTCAGTGTTATGCAAATATCCCAGCAATAACTAGTAGTGATACGGAGAGAGTTATGTTGGCCTGTCAGCAATGTTCCTAAACTTCATCAGGGAAAAATAAACAGAAAAATCTCAGGCAGCTGGTGGACTGGAAGAGACTGCAACGCAAATGCATCTTCTTATTATGAAGTTGCCATGATACAGTCATTTGTTCATTCTGGGTCGAATCTGTATTTTTTTTTTATTCCTGTGCATTCCTAAATCGGAGAAATTTGGTGTTCACGGGTGTGTTTCTCGCTGCGAGTGGAGTTCCAGAGCAGTTTGCACTTTCCCTGCAGACCTGTAGGGTGAGAGGTGTGGGACAGTATGGAAGCAGACACTTGAGTCTTGTAACGCTATCAGTAGAAGTGCTAGTGATGAGTGTAGGACGCTGTGGCAGTCGTTAACGTTGAACTGTTAAATGAGACACTTGGACTGAGGTAATTGGGTTTCTGGCAGCCAGCACCCATGAGAGTGACAGATCCAAGTCCCAAAATGTTACCTGTCAGTCTGCAGCTGTGTCGTATAGCAGTTCCAGCACTGGCCTCTTTCCTATTGCTGACTGGGAGAAGATGGTGAACCTTGGCATATACAGCCCAGCAACACCTCTCCAGTGGGTAGGGGACGTCCTGTATGTCTGCAAAACAGAGCCATCCATGTGGTCCTGCTCAGTGATGGCTGAGACTGACAAGGGCATTTCTCTCTTGCGTCCCTTGTGGGAGAGGCAGCGGGAAAGCAAGCACATACTCTTCACTCTCCTCCTTGTCTGGACCGCCTCAGGTGGCTACTAAAGACACTGCTCTCCCAACATGGCCCCTGGTGCCCCAGGGGGCAGGGAGCAGTGACGAGGTGAGACTCCAACCTACACAGCTCCCACCAAAGCTCCTGAGGTCCCTTGTAAACTCGGGACTTCTTTCTTGTCGCAGAATAACGTGGGTAAACTGGAAAGGAGAAACCCAGAAGGGGCCAAGCTGAAACCCCGGCTGGTGCGTGGGGTGACGTGAGCTGCCAGGCCTCTGTGGGAGGAAACCGCGGCCACAGTCATGCTGGGAATTGGATTCCTGCCAGGAAAAAATAGCAAGTGATAGCAGGTCATCTGGGGTGCCAGCGCAGCAGCTCTGTGCCAAGGGCCAAATATAGGTTACATGCACAGCCTGGGAGTGCTTGCCGGCCTGAATCCTGTCTTCTGCAGGTGTTGGCATAACTTCCCCTCCCCGGGTTTGTTTCTGTTTACATGAAGCTATAAAGGCCCATGTGGCTGGTAAGGAGCAGGAATTAACTTTTCCTTAAATATCATAGCACAAAACCAAAAGCCTGGTGGAGAAGTGTAAGAAGCCAGCCCTGAAGGTTTGCCTTTTTTCCCTTCCAAAATTGAAAGATGTGGCTCTTTTTGGAAAAGATCTATTTATGTAATTTGTCCTTGTTTTGGTCCTTAATAACCAGCACAGCTCAGCCAGCACTGAATGGTTGGCTGCAATTAACCCATGTAATATTATTTGTGACTCTTTTTGAGAAAGGACTGGTTTGTCTTAGCCCACAAGCCTTATTTTAGATAGTAAAAAGCCCAATTTTTAAGTGCAAATGTGATTTTTAAAGGTAGTTATTCTTGTCCATGAACATGATGGGAACTTAAAGCAAAGCCTTTGAGATGCCAGAGGAGACCTGTTACAATTACCAGGCAGTTTACCAGTGCCTCAGTAAGGGCGGCATGTTTGAGAGTGACAGGTTTTGTTCTTTTCCACGCACTGTTCAGACAAACCCAGCGAGGCTGAATCATCACATGCCCTACAGCCACCACTGTGGTAGGGCTGAACCCGCCAGTTCTGAAAGTGCACATTTTGAGGAAGGTGTTCAAAACAGAAACCAGAGTTCAGCAACCCTGCACCCTTACAACACTGAAAGCAAGGGATTGGGCCGCATTTTCTTGCTCTCTTTGCTTGCCTTGAAGTGCTGGTCTGTCATTGCGTAAGTGCACAAGCTGTCCTGAAATAAAATTGTGCCGCTCAAATATAAGATGCTAAGAAGCTTGCTTCTTGCTGCTGATGTAGTACCACAGTTGCTTGTCAGTGCCCTGCCCCAGGCACCACCATTCGGGAGCTGTGCTGGGAGCTGGAGCCCCACGACGGGGCTGTACCAGGGAGGGGAGGAAGGGCCTCCATCCCTCTCCAGTCCCACCCAGGTCGGTGCATGGGTGTTTGAACAAAGAAGTTCTGCATCTTAAACTGTGAATTATGGCTGCATGGCAGGTAAACATGAAATGACTCCACCACCCACCCATTTATGAGACCTTGTTTAACACTACTTTATGCCTCTAAATGGACCCTGGGGGGGCTTTTAAAGATTTGAGAAAATGGCTCCTTGTCACTTGAACCCTTGATTTGCGTGCCAAGTGATGATTTGAGAAGCAAAAGGGTTTCAGCATTTTCAGCAAAAAAATTTCATAACTGCATGGGACTCAAGAAAAACCAAAACGTAGCTTTTGTGAATATTATGACAATCGTGGCAGCTGGCTAATAGGAACTCAGGGAGAGTGGGAAAAGCTGAACTCCACTATTGCCAAGGAGTGTGTGTGGCTTAAAGATGGATAGTGAGCGCGGGTGCGGGTAGTGCTGAGAGCTTATGTTGTAGCACTGTTTAGCGTAGTTTATGCTTTTCACATTAAACCACTTCCCTGTATTTATACTTAAGCTTGCTAACCCCTTTTGGCCTGCTCTCAAGAGTTGGAAAACGATGATGCAAGTTGCTCACTTTTTTCTGTTTATGTGCCCAGCTCTCCGTTATATGCCAAGCAACAGGCATGAAGTGTTTGATACTTAAAAGTCCTACCCAGGAGCTTGGCTAGGTAAGTCGTAAGAGAACCCACTACCTCATATCTCTTAATGAAGAATAGGAGACCTTCTGGAAGGTGTTTCTCAAGCCCTCAAAAGATGTGATAAGAGGAGATGCTTCTCCTGCACATATGTGCATCCATATGGCACAGTTTGTTCTGGGCCATGACTAGGGTTTCAAGGCATTCCTACATTACAAAGAAAGTTGTTAATAAATAGCATGTCCTGAATTATGCCTGAGGTAAGAATTGATCTTTTAAGGGATTTTGAATAGCCTTTGAATCTTTTAATTAAGAAAGCTGCAGGGGTAGAATAATGCATACCTTAGAGGTATTAAAAGGAATCTAAAAGCAATTTTAACAGCTAGATGATCAATTGTGTGTGTTTTCTTAAAGTAGTTGCCCGGCTGTTTCTCACAGCACAGGAAGGGAGAAGGCCGAATCACTTGTTTGTCCAGTTGTCACTTCAGTTACTGGTACAGATTAGGGTAAATTCCAAGCAGCAAGGGATTGCATTCAGGCTAAAAGCACTATGTATAAACAATGCTTCAAAATCCTGGTGTTCTGAATTTTCTGAACATTTTTATTAAAAACAAACTTTTTGAGTAAAGCCAATAATACTTTCAACAAAACTAAAATATATTCTAAAAGTTCTAAGTTACAAAGTAGTTTATTCATTTACAAATAACTTCTCTCATGGACTGAAACTGAGTTGTAGTCAAATTATCTTTCCTTTAGGATTACACACATATCTTGTACTAGTGCACTGACTTTCTCGCACATGTACATTTTCAATAGTTTTCTTAAAAAATAGTCTAACATTTTATAAAATTGTATTTATTTGGATATTAAAGATATTTTAATGTTTAAATATAATGCCTGAATAATGTAATAATTCTAAATATGTATGACGTTTACCAATATTACATATTTATAAATGTTATTTATATTGAATATACTATAGTAAGCATTTTAATAATTTTATTTATAATTCAAAAAGAATGTTCAAAAATAGTTTTTCATTTTTAAATCTGTTTTGACAATGGACAATTAATCAGAAAGAAGTCATTACTACAGCTCAAGGTTCTTTGTGGAATGAAAATATGCCTCAGGTCACCAGCATCTCCCACATTCTGAAATTTTTAAACACTAGAAGAGTAACTGGACACTAATTTAATATGTGCAGCCACTGGATGAACTCACTTGCAAGATGTGGATAGTTTACAGATTTTAAGTAGTTTTCTAATAAGACTGAACAAAGAGAAGAGCTATATCCTTAGTGTCCCAACTGGTTGCTAAAATTAGCGAGAGCCACTTCTGTGTTAAAAATCTTAATTGTGCGTGCGCGCGCGCACACACACACACACAAAACCACTGATGTATCCCTCCCTCTCCCAAGCATGGTCATGGACCAGACCCTGGGACCCAGCAGAGGGTCTCACCTGGTAGAAGCTGGTTTCTCCAGGTAGTAAGTAAGTGCCCTCCTCGCTCAGCCAGCCTGGAGTTGCCCCAGGGACGAGTTCGGGGACTTTTGGCACAGGTCTGGCCACTGGGTTTGGGATGTGCCGGCGGAGCAGGTAAGAGGGATGCTGGCGTGGAAGGTCATCACCACATGTCCTGGGGGTGAATCTCTATTGGCCAAAACATGGTAAGGGTGAAAGCAGGATTGCTGTTGAAAACACTTGAAAGGAGTGTCAGCTTGATGATGGTTTGTTATCTGTAGAATTACTAACTGCTGCAGGGTAGGAACCCCCTTTGTATAGGGCCTGACCCTGTTAGACAAGCCTGCAACACAATTAGGTAACAGAAGCAGTAAGAAATAGGAACTATTATCAACACCTTTCAGATTTCTAACCAGTGCTATAACCAAGGAGACTGTAAAACTTGCTGTTGCATCCCAAGGAAGATGCTGTACCTCTCCTGGAGAGCACCTGCATGCTAGAAGAATGTTTTAAAGCAATATAAATGGTTCTCTTAGTTAAAACCACAGCATGATTTCAGAAGGGAGAGGCCAGAAGGGAAGAATCACCTTCAAATTCAATAATCCCCATTTTAAAGTGCATCCTATTGCAATTTATTGTTGAGTGAAAGAGATACGTACAGGCCTGACATTTAGATTCCACTGATGTTTCAAAATTAAATGTAATATATTATGTGAAGCACATTTTCTATGAAGTATCTTTTTATTTTTATAAGATAACTGATTCTATATTTGAAGAATATATTTACGAACACAGAAGACATCAGGTTTTGGGAGTTCTGTGACTGAAAATTGGACAACTACCATCAGTCCAAAGTGCAAATGCTCACCCTGCTCTAAACCACAGGTCCCAACTTGGCCAACAGCCCTGTCCTAAAAACACCTATTTCTCTCCAACACATCATCTATAAAATGGAGCCTGGGACAATGCCATCAGCAATCATAGAATATCTCAGGTTGGAAGGGACCCATAAGAATCATTGAGCCCAACTCGAGGGGTGCCTGGCTTGTAGGTACCTGAACTTCAGTGAAGCGGATCCCACTGAGGATGAGAGCGCTTTGCTTATATGCGCTGTATGCTGAGGACACAGACGCATCCAGCATCCAAGACTTGCTGCCTTTTGCCACAAAGTGCCTGCTGCTGACGATGATTTCTCTCTCCAGCAGATGGCCCGGCCAGCCTGCAGCCAGCCTTGTCCGGCTGCCCTGGCAGTCTCACCGCAGGTGCAGTTCATGGTGTCCTCTGCATGTTATTCTAGATCAGCACCTTTGAAATCAGCCCGAGTTTTAGATTATACAGAAAAGTAGTTTTACGTACACCCAACTGAATATTCATTAGTACCTTAGAAAACCGTTATTTTGAATTTGAAATGTTTCCAGCAATAGTGGCTCTATATCAATGATGACTCAATACTACCACTTCACAGCTGCAGAGTTTGTGAACAGAGAGGTCCCAGGTCAGTAGTGCCTGGCGAATTTATTTTCTGTAGTAACAAAGACTGAAATGGAAAGCATGCAGCTAATGCATCAATTCTGCTTTATACTATGACTATCTTACTGTCTCCTCTAAGTTACTGGAAGTACCCACATGACATATTTCCCCTTCCAAAGATCAATACCTGTTACAAAAATAAATGCTGTTCTAGATGGAAAGCTGGCATTCAACAGCACTTGATTTCCACTTGCTATGTGCTGTTTCCAGTAAAGCTAGATACATATTGAGACAAGACATTTACAACCATATGATCTGTGGCTTGCCTGAAGTGTTGACTTTTCCATAGAAAAATCTGTACTGTCTGTTAACTTACTGGTTTCTAATGACAAAATATACCACTTCTTTAGTTAATTATGCTGTTTCATGCTTTTCCCCCTGTAAGAATACAAGCCTGTCTTTTCTAAACCTTACTAATCCAATCACTCATATTTCATGTGGATTTAACTCTAAGGGAAGGATGCAGAGTGTTTTAAGTAACATATTCTTAAAGAGAAGATGAACTGGAGCAGTGCGATGTATCAGCAAGCTGACTCACTGCCCTAGTCATTCAGGGCCACCAGCATGGTCAGAGGCATGGACAGCAAAGAGGAGAGTGGGGCAGGAGAAGACTACTTCCAAAGTAACCAGACCTATGAGAAATAAAATGGCAGCAGTTGTTACCTGATCAACTGCTGTGTGAAAAAAAGTGCAAGCTGGGAGATGGTGCTGCACTGGACCTTTGCTGTTGAGTTCACATCCGTGAGGCACAACACAGGATTCCAGGAACTCTGATCCCGAGTGCTGGCTGAGTATTCCCACAACATCAGACCTCTAGCTCTGGGCTTGGGTTTTGAGACTTGCATGCATGTACAAACCTGCACATTGGCTCTATTTATGCAACATCCTAACCAGGTCCCAGGCACTGGAATTGTAAATGGCATCACATCAAGGCACAAGGGGAATACTAAAGAAAGTAGGATGAGTCTTGAGAAGTTTATATATTCATTTATGTATTTCAGTCAAATATCTAATTGTAACATCATGCTGATGTAAGTAAATTTCAGATTTCACATGTAATGACTTCTAGTCATGCGTGTTTTGAAGCTAATGCTTCTAAAATGAGATTTTTTTCTTGCAAAATTTAGCCATCACCAATAACTGAGTGTAGTCTGAACTAAGAACAGCATATTATTCTACTTACCGTTTGCATCAATTTTGTACATTCAAAACTGGGACTCTACAGATTTGTTGCTGTACATTTTCTTTGACTTAATAAATTGAATGAATCAACATTTGCTATGGAATCTGGTTAATCTGTCCAAAGTTACACAGAAATATGGGAATAAAGATTAGACAGTGATCCCAATTAACTATGGATGCCGATTTTGTGATTTAGTATGAAAACAGTCTCTTGACATTCTTGTGTAATTCTCACTTGAAGAATCATAAAAACTTTGGCAGACCAAATTTAGAAAAGATACGCACTAACACCATGAAACTAAGATATAAAAGCCATTTATTCAAAAAAATGTGGTGGTGTCAAATCACATACACAAGCCAATATTGAGCTACAAACACAGACCAAACGGTTCTATAAACAGAAATTGGAGTGTTCATATACCATAGTACCTGAAAAAGACCGTTAATAAAAAGGAGTCCATAAGTATTTCATTTCACTTTTTCTATATGGCTCCTTGCTGAATGTCTTTGTCTAAGTTAGTGTACAGTGAGCCAGAGGTAGAGTCCCAAGTAAAGCATCTAATGCCTCAGGGCTCCATTAAAAACCTTTATTCTTCTAAACAAAAGGAAAGCCTAGCCTATAGTTTTCTGACACTGAAGTAAAGCCTCTTTGCTTGAACAGTACAGCATTCCCAAGCGCATTTGGCATTAACCTAGATTGAGACTGTGCTTTGTTAAACCGTCTCAGTTCTCCTCTCCTTCAGACTCCGACTCTAGAAGAAAAAGAAAGTAAAACACTTCATGTAGGTTGCACAAGGACAGTGATGCAAGCAATTCTATAAAAATAACAAGATATCCTTCCAAAATTCAAATGAAAATTTTCATCACACCTAGTATTTCCTAGGAAAGGTTGGCAGATTAAATAGTTAGCCAGAAAGAAACACATGGCTTCAGAAGACGAAGATCTACTCTGCTACCCTCCTTGGTGGAGGTCTTCATTTACAGGTCTGTCACTAGAATTTTAACCAGATCACTATGAATTATTCTGGTCCTCATCTGCACAGGCATGCAATGCATATCTGAGCTGAGGATCAGCATTATTTGCTCTCTCTTCTAATCTCTATGAATAGGCTGTGCTGCTATCATCCAGGAAGCACCCTTTAAACTATTTCCTCTGCAAATACCAATCATCAGCATCATACAGCCTATCTAGAAAGGCATATGTGGTGTTACCCTACAGCAGGTATGAAGTCCGTACAAATTTTTTTATGATTTGTACAGCATATAATAAAAGTAATTTAGAAGTAGAAGCAGGAGAAGTAGAAGCAATTTAGAAATAGGAACATACATGGTGTTTTTGTCACCTAAAGCTACTTTGCATCATGTTGTATTTCTGTCTGTGTTCACCTGACAGGAAAGGGCTTGCTGCCAACAAATATTACACATTAGATCAGATTTCTCAGAGCAAACATGATCTGCGTGTTCTTACAGCAACATTTTGTCTCCATTTGTACTGGACTTTGTAATTAAGGACATCTGGCAGAGGGGACATGCAGGAAAGGATAAAAATAAAGAGCAACAGAAAGGCATACAAGCAGAAGATTAAAAGGGGAAAAAATGCTTAATTAGACCAAGATTGCTAGTCCAGTCTCAAGTATGAAATTAGCTACCATTTTTATGCTGCTACCTGCACATGCGAATTGCTGCAAAGTCTTATCTGCTCCTTGGCGTTACTATGTGTTCCACCCAAATTTCTAAAATCAATTACATTAAATGGATGCAAATGAACGGTAATAATTATATCCCTATCCATTACACATGGATTGATCTTTCCAACTGATTTAGAACTCCTTTTCAAGCCAAAAAAGATAACTTATATATTCAGTACAAACCAAAGTAATTTTCTATGCAGAATGTAAGAAAAAACAAAAGTTAGGGAATAAAGAAACTAGTTCCCATCCCCAGTAATGGTCTTAAAGCAGCAAATACAGACCAGATATCTTAGCCTGATCATTCAGCTAAAAGCAATTTCAACCGCAGTAGCACAGGCAGGCTTATGCTATGTTCATGTCACTGGTACAGATGATAATAGCAGAAAAGGCACTGATACAGAAAACTGTTAGGTTGCATATGCTAGCACCAAGGTACTTCACGCTGTCATCAGCGCAGCATTCCTCCCTGCAGAAGCTTAAAGAATTTATCTACAGACAAGTGGTACCTGATGGCTTAAGGACTTCATAAGGACACCACAAACATTAAAAAGCAGCAAGTGTTGTTAGGCTTGGGCATGGATGGAAACAATTTGGAGCAGTCACGCCTGCTGTTTTCCATTCTAAGTCTGTACACTTCATATACCTATTACAACTAAAATCTGAAAAAAATAAATTTGATTTGCAAAGAGACTACCATAGTTCTTTAAATGAACCTTTACCTTCTTCAGCATTTTGCAGCCACTCCACAAATTTCTTCATCTGGTCAAGAAAAACACTTTTGCCTTTAGCAACATGCGCTTCTTTATACCACTTGAGGATAGCTTCTTCACTCAGAACATCAGCTGAAATACAGATCAGTGTTTGTAAAAAATCAATGTATTTTTTAGAGGTTAGCAAATTTTAAACATGAGAGAAGAAAGATTTTTTTTAAAGGCAGCATGAAGTAAGTTAATATGATCGCAGTGGAACAAGCTTTGCATGAACTGTATTAGGCTATAACTACAGAATATCTGATGCATATAAAGGATTCCAGATGCAATAAAATGTGTAATGCATTAGACTTAAAATAAAGTACCAAATATTGTGCTTCTGTAAAGGACAGTTCTCTATTCATCTGCTTTAAATACACCACATAAGATGGCTGGATAAAAAAATTGGTCTGCACATCTTAGAAATTACCACAATAAGAAATACCATGTTTTTTCTTGCTGTTGGATCACAGAACTGTGCATGGTTCTAGAAATCTGAAGTGACAGACACCTCCTGATTGAACAGTTAAAAGACAGCCAGTAGGGATTTTTTTGCAATCAGTTGTCCCTAAAGTTTTATATTGTTTTTAGCTAATAAGTTTTAAGGTCACTATTCCAACCACCCATTTTAAGGGACCGGCTCAGATGGACAGCACAGCTGACATTATGTCAAGCATCAAGAACAAAATAACTGTCAGTGAGGGAACGTAAGGCTGAGTATGATTCAGAATAAAGAAATCCTAATAAACAGCAAGGACACCTATTGTTTCCAACAGATGCAAATTGAGGTCTAGCAACAGACCTCTAGCCCCAGGAACAAAGCTCCTGCGATCCAGCCAAGCCAAGTATCTCAGTAATTGATGGCTGTGGAGGCAAAATCTGGGATCCACAATGGCATTTTGGCAGTTACGTAATGCAAGAGGCAAGAACAAAAAAAATAAAATCTTCTATATTTGTTCTATAAAAAGACTAAAGACAGCTTCCTACATCCCATTAAAATTTCCATTCTTTTTGTCTTTGAACAAACCACTCTCCCTTGTTCTGCAAAATCAACACATTTATGTTGAGTTTTTCACTGCTTCCTTGAGCTCCTCAGTGCCTTCCCACCCATTGGGTATTGACTGGCTGGCTGAAGCGCCAACCCTGACCACCACCTTCACTTCAGCCTAAAGTTTATAGCAGATGTGGCAGGGAAGAAGGCAAACTGAAATAAATGACACCAAAACCCCAAAGCATCTGATCAAATGAGACAGAGTAGACACATTTCACATATGCTGTTGAATAATAAACAGATGGAAGCAATCAGGGATACATTTGAACAGTAACTGAATATGAAGTCTCCCTGAAAATTTGGAATTTAGTGAGTGCATGTGACTGGAAGTTACCTTGTCTCAGACACTTTTCCAAAATAAAACCTCTTCTGCAGTTTTCTGCAACTGCTGGTAAGCTGAAAACGCAGGGAAAACAGGACTGCACTGGCTCTGGGCTTTTTTCAGTACACCTAAAATTGCACTTAGTGAACCCTACAAGTGGCACATAAAGCCATATCTTCCTGAAATCACAACCCACCACAATGAACTTTTTCTCCAATGTAACAGAAACACTGGAGCTTATGAAGAGGTTTCAAACATGTTATTAAATACTTGCCAGTAGTCTTTAGCAGCAGCTCAAACGCATTACAGCATTTAACAAATCAGGATTTTCATTTAGCAAACATGAAAATACTTCACACGGACTGTCACAAAACTGCAGTTTAATCCTTGCATGTAAAAAGCTTACATTCACCACAGAGTCCTGAAGTTCACACAACTACATCTGCAGAATTACTCAGGGTGTGACATGTATTATGATCCTTAGGGACAGGCAAAGAAAATCAGGAGAGATTTCAGGGGCATGGGGGAAAGAGTAGAGCAACCCCCTCCCAGAACTCAAGCTAGCTCTTGGGCATTGTGGGCATTTAAAAATATGAAGTTGCTGTATAGAAGAAGCTGCCTGTTGCTGCATTGCAGTCCACTGTACAAGGAAGTGCCTCCAGGTAGGTGCATATCTCAGTCCAAGAGTAATAGGATTTAAGTTTCTTTTTTTGATTTGCAGACTGTAAACTCAGTGGGTTTATTGCCAAAGAGGAAGGGGGAACTTCTCAATCCCTCCCCAAAACCCCAAACCTGGTAATAGCAGCATGTAATCTCACTGTATGCCTTGAAGATTAAAACATTCTCAAGTTAGGTGGATGAAAAATTTGCCTGTATATAACTCCATAGCAATAAGCCTCCTACACTAACAGAGAAGAACAAAATGCATTCAGTTACAAAAAGGACAACTGCAACTCTCCTTTCATTTATAAGCAATATTATTTGTAATACATTCATGCCTCCAGTGCTCATAAGAGATGATATTCTCCTGTCAGCACAGACATGCTCAATTAAACAATCATGCAGGACAGGGTGTAGTTAATCATACCTCTAGGTTGCTTTGAAGCAATGGGAACACTGGGGGGGACGGCAGGAGGTAGGGAATGATTCATTTTGTATATATATATAGTTATTCCTCATTAAAGTGGATTATAGATATATTTTAACAGCTGAAGCTGAACACTGTAGTTTGTGGGCATGTGCACATCATTTTCACTGCAGTCCCAGGTGATGTCAGCCCGAGAGAGCTGGTTTTCCTGCAGGTGCAGCCAACTGCCACTCAAACCACCCACAGTAAGAGCCTCCAGGGACGTCCCTCATGAAAGGGAGAAGCTGCAGAGCAGAGAGACTGAAGAACCCAGTGCCTTTACTGCAGGGTTAACTAGAAAGTTACTTGAAGTTCTGGTCTCAGCTTTGTACCAAATCACCCAGTTCGAACGCATTTCTGCTTTCAACTCAAACTGCATAGCCATCAGCAGTAAAGGGAAAAAAAGTACACCCTGTCAGCTGCCATCACAGTCAATCAATCTGCAAAATTCAACTCTATTGCAGCTAACTGTTGGGAGGAAAGAGCCTTAAGGCAAGGGTTCTTTCAATGCAAGGAATGTCACCCACAGTACAGTTACGGTCTTTATGGTTTGGTTTTTTTTGTTTGTTTGTTTGTATTTCTGGGAAAATTTTGCATCCAGTACCAAAAGAAAGTACTTGAATAATGAAGATATTTAAAGACAATTGTGTTCCATCAAAAAACAAAACCTGTGTGTCAAGTGGAACTTGAAGATTCAGTTCTCGTAAGCACAGGATTCCTGCAGTGTTTGAGAAGACAGTCTGCATCGTTTGGTTACAACATCTCCGTACTGCAGAAGAGTATCTCTGAGGCCTAATTATGCTGCTGCAAACCAGAGTACTACTACACATGTACTTGTGATTTTTTTTTTTTTTTTAGTATTTTGTAAATGTTGTCTTGAATTCTAATGCAAAAGTACACAGAAGCTTTGTGCCTGCTAAGGGTGTTTGCTGTTCAAAGGGTGAAATTCTGATCCTTATGAAAGGAATGGTTATTAATTTCAATAGCATCAAGTTTCCACATTTGAAATTTCCAGGTTGGACCCAAACTAAAAGAAAGGAGATTCTGCAAGTGAATATGATATACAGCATGTAATCTAATAACAACGCTTATTTTACCCACAGTTAAGGGACACACTGCAACATGTAATGGACTAAAAACCAACATACATCTTAGAGTGCAAGCATAACTAGCAAGTAGGCTGGCAAACTTATTACGTGTCACTCAGAAGAATTCAGTAATTCTTATTCTGCAATTGGCTTTTAGATTGGTGGTCAAAATGCAGCTGGCAGATTTACAATTGCACTGGCTTTAAGTGATAACCAGAGAAGCAACATCATAGCCAGGGATCAGAAAAGAACTGTACAGCTTACTTTTCTCTATACTGTACCAGGAACACAAAGATGATATAATAATAGTAATAATAATAATAGTAATAATAATAATAATGTCAACAAGCTTTAACTGACTACAGAACTGCTTTTGCAGATTATACCTACAAGCCGGTAAGAAGCTGCTACCGTGTAAGGGAAAACAGGGCTTGGGCTTTCATGGGGGAAAAAGTGGATATTCCTCCTTGTTTAGAGACAGAATAAGAAAAAAATTTAAAAAAGAACACAGGCTTTCAAGACCTTCTAGGTGCTAATAAGCCCCACCGTTCCTGTTAATAAGTTTAGGTATTTCTAGGTAATTCCCAGGAAAGTAATCCAAGAACTATTTTATGGTGGAAATATGGGAAGGATTTAAATACAAGATGTTGGACATGCTGATGAGAGTAGTCATAGAACTAAATTTGCCAAAGCATGAGTGGCATTTGGTGCCTATCATCACTGATGACTATCTTCATGCCCGGGAAGCACTCCCTCATAATGAGTAATAAGCAATAAACTGTCCACATTCATGCTGGTAGCTAGCTGCATTTCTGTCTGCCCATCCACAGATAATTCACATGCCTTTATTTGTCACTAGAAAAAGTTCATTAGGTACCCTGAAACCTCTCCAGATCCTGTGCAGGTTACACTTGAAGCACAACAGAAAGGGGAACGTGGGCATCTGCTGTTCCTTCACTACCGACACAGTCATTAATAGCTTTTGGGGGCTGTTTTCCTTGACTATTAGGAAGCAGAAGATAATGCTGTCACCTGCAACTTATCTACAATAAAGTGTATGTCTCTAAAAAGCCTTGATGGTTTGTTTCTAGTGGATAGGTATGAACTGGGGAGGAGAGGGTGGGATCTACCAGCACTGAAACAAAGCAGAGGCAGGCAGCATGGCTCTGGACAAGCCAAAGCCATGAGCTGTTAAAGCTCGTTAACATAGAATCATAGAATCATAGAATCATTTCGGTTGGAAAAGACCTTCAAGATCATTGAGTCCAACCATTAACCATGCCCCCTAAACCATGCCCTGGAGTACCCTGTCCACTCGCTTTTTGAATACCTCCAGGGATGGTGACTCAACCACTTCCCTGGGCAGCCCATTCCAATGTTTGACAACCCTCTCAGTAAAAAAATTTTTCCTAATATCTAACCTAAATCTCCCTTGCCTCAACTTGAGGCCATTTCCTCTCGTGCTATCTCCAGACACCTGACAGAAGAGACCAACACCCACCTCACTACAACCCCCTTTCAGGTAGTTGTAGAGAGCGATAAGGTCTCCCCTCAGCCTCCTCTTTTCCAGACTGAACAACCCCAGATCCCTCAGCCGCTCCTCATAAGACTTGTGTCCAGGCCCCTCACCAACTTGGTTGCCCTTCTCTGGACACGCTCCAGCAGCTCAATGTCTTTCCTGTAGTGAGGGGCCCAAAACTGAACACAGGACTCGAGGTGCGGCCTCACCAGTGCCGAGTACAGGGGAACAACCACCTCCCTGTTCCTGCTGGCCACGCTGTTCCTGATACAGGCTAGGATGCGATTGGCCTTCTTGGCCACCTGGGCACACTGCTGGCTCATATTCAGCCGCCTGTCAACCAGCACGCCCAGGTCTTTCTCTGCCGGGCAGCTTTCCAGCCACTCTTCCCCAAGCCTGTAGCGCTGCATGGGGTTGCCATGACCGAAGTGCAGGACCCAGCACTTGGCCTTGTTAAACTTCATACAATTGGCCTCAGCCCATCGATCCAGCCTGTCCAGATCTCTTTGTAGAGCCTCCCTACCCTCAAGCAGATCGACCCTGCCTCCCAACTTGGTGTTGTCTGCAAACTTGCTGAGGGTGCACTCGATCCCCTCATCCAAATCATCAATAAAGATATTAAACAGAACAGGGCCCAACACCGAGCCCTGGGGAACACCACTTGTGACCCGCCGCCAACTGGATTTCACCCCATTCACCACTACCCTCTGGGCTCGGCCATCCAGCCAGTTTTTCACCCAGTGAATAGTGCACTTATCCAGGCCACAAGACGCCAGCTTCTCAAGGAGTATGCCATGAGAGACAGTATCAAAGGCCTTGCTGAAGTCTAGGAAAATAACATCGACAGCCTTTCCCTCATCCACTAGGCAGGTCACCTGGTCATAGAAGGAGATCAGGTTGGTCAAGCAGGACCTGCCTTTCGTAAACCCATGCTGACTGGGCCTGATCCCCCTCTTATCCTGGAGCTGCCGTGTGAGTGCTCTCAAGACAAACCGTTCCATAATCTTTCCCGGTACCGAGGTCAGGCTGACAGGCCTGTAGTTCCCCGGATCCTCCCTCCGACCCTTCTTATAAATGGGAGTCACATTGGCAAGCCTCCAGTCCTCTGGGACCTCCCCTGTTGACCAGGAACGCTGATAGATGATAGAAAGTGGCTTGGCAAGGACCTCTGCCAGTTCCCTCAGTACTCTTGGATGGATCCCATCAGGTCCCATAGATTTGTGAGTGTCCAGATGGCGTAGCAGGTCCCTAACTAATTCCTCCTGGATTAAGGGTGGTATGTTATGCTCTTCATCCTTACCTTCCAGCTCATGGGGTGGAGTACCCTGAGGATGACTGGACTCACTATTAAAGACTGAGGCAAAGAAGGCATTAAGTACCTCGGCCTTTTCCTCATCACTGGTTGCTACGTTCCCTTCTGTATCCATTAAAGGATAGATATTCTCCTTGGGATTCTTTTTACTGTTAACATATTTGTAAAAACATTTTTTGTTGTCCCTTACGATAGTGGCCAGATTTAGTTCTAGCTGAGCTTTCGCCTTTCTAATTTTCTCTCTGTATGATCTAACAAGATACCTGTACTCCTCCCAAGTTGCCCGCCCTTTCCTCCAGAGATGATAAACTCTCCTTTTTTTCTTAAGTCCTAGCAAAAGCTCCCCATTCAGCCAGGCCGGTCGTTTTCCTCGGCGGTTTGACTTGCGGCACATGGGAATAGCCTGGTCCTGAGCCATTAAGATTTCCCTTTTAAAGAATGTCCATCCCTCCTGGACCCCTTTGCCCTTCAGGACCGTCTCCCAAGGGACTCTCTCAACCAGTGCCTTGAAGAGGCCAAAGTTAGACCTCCGGAAGTCCATAGTGGTGGTTTTGCTGACCACCTTCTTTGCCTCACCAAGAATTGAAAATTCTATCATTTCATGGTCACTAAGGCCAAGTCGGCCTCCAACCATCACACCTCCCACCAGTCCTTCCTTGTTCGTAAACAACAGATCTAGCAAGGCTCCTCCCCTGGTTGGCTCACCCACCAGCTGTGTCAAGAAGTTATCTTCCACACACTCCAGGAACCTCCTAGATTGTTTACTCACTGCTGTGTTGTATTTCCAGCGGATGTCTGGAAAGTTAAAGTCCCCCACAAGGACAAGGGCACACGATTCTGAGACTACTGCCAGCCGCTTGTAGAACGATTCATCCGTCTCTTCAACCTGGTCAGGCGGTCTATAACAGACTCCCAGCACAATATCTGTCTTATTGGCTTTCCCTCTCATCCTCACCCATAAGCACTCCACCTTGTCATCAGAACCGTGTAGCTCTGAACAGTCAAAACGTTCCCTAACATAAAGAGCCACCCCACCACCTCTTCTACCTTGCCTATCCCTTCTGAATAGCTTGTAGCCATCCATTGCAGCACTCCAGTCATGGGAGTCATCCCACCATGTTTCCGTGATGGCAGCTAAGTCATATCTATCCTGCTGCACAATGGCTTCCAGCTCCTGCTGTTTATTGCCCATGCTGCGTGCGTTGGCATAGATGCATTTGAGCTGGGTCATTGAATCCACCCTAACATTGGCACGCTGCCCCCAGGCTCATCTCTGGTGCACCTAGTTTTATCCCTTACCCCCTTCATGTGGGAGAAACAGGAATTGGAGGACTAGCACTCCCAGAATCTTCGGTGGTTGACACAGTAGCATGTCCTTACCTAACAGACACTGTTCAACTCCAAAGCTGCCTTAAATAGATGGAGCTGATGACTTCCTTACTGCATCCAGCGCTCAGAAGGGCCCTATGGCTAGCAGCTGTAAAGTTAGGCGAGCAGTTGCTAGTAGGCAGCAGTAAGCCTGCCAAACAGGGCAGATCCAGCTTCAGCCTAAACAGGGTCAAGGAAGGGCTGGCAGCTGTGCCACCGCGTGACTGCATCAGATGGCAGAGGCAGGTGCTCCAGCACGCCTGCCCAAGATATTCCAGGCAGGAAGACGGGCATGGTGAGTATTGCACATGCTGGACATGCTGAACTCACGGCTTCCACCAACAGGCCATATGGTAGCTCCAAACACTCTTCTAGACATCACGCAAACCCTAAACAATATTGCAGCACCTGTAGTGCTGAGGCTTCTCATCCTTCCTAACAAGCCTGCCCAAGTACATCTCCAGAGTCAGAACAAGAGCATGTGGGGCGAGCAGAGTAGATGGGAACTGGGTTCTTGCAGCATGTTAAGTTTAACGTACAATTTAGTAATTTATTTTCTTTTTTGTAATAATTTGGAATGTCAGGGTTGCTCTTGCAGGCTAACGCAGTAATGAATTTACAAAAATTTTGAAGGGAATCCTACACGAGACTATTTCCGGTTTAACCATCACTTATGGTCTGAGTGCACAGCAGTTACGGCACTCATTCACCATGTCCAAAGTGAATTTTCTTTTCCAAAGAAAAGTGAATGAAGTGCTTGCTGCAGGTTGAAGTTTCAAGTTTGTCCTCAGTTATTAATAGCATTTACAAATTGCAGAATTTGAGGACAGAGGGACAAGGTGTATTGCTTTTTCATTTGATCACTGAGGCCACACTACATTGACACAAGGATGGAAGCAAATCCACATGATTCACTTACTTCTGCCTTCTGAAGCCATGAAATGATTTTAACAGACTGAACTTGTTTGCCTTGAACATGTATCTGGGCACAACAGGGTGAACAGAGATCACTATTGGGTTTCTACTCCTGCTGATTTTTCTCCTTCAACTATTTATAGCAAGAATGTCAGAACAAACTGTTTGGCACCCACCCATCACACGCAGTGCAAGACCATTAGTCTCTATGACAACCCAATCAGAATAAACTTGCAAAGGAGTCAACTTCACAATAAAAATTAAATCCCTCAAACTATGGCACCTGCAAGAAATTGGCAGGGAAAGGAAAAGGGAAAGAAGAATAAGGAAAGCTCCTTCTGGCAGGGAGGGAGTAACAAAAAAACCCAAAACCAAACCAACCCTGAAAAATCTTCCTGCCAAGAGGGTTTGCACTTTCAAGGTTTCTTAAAACCAAGCTCTCCTCTACTTTTTAAATCTGCCAGCAATTTATAGAAATGTCTTCCTAGAACTGGTTTTATGCAAGGACTAAACTGCACTTGAACAGACTGTGGATGGTGCTTGGATCCTGCTCATGCTTCTTGACTACAGGATAAATGCAACAGATAAAGAAGGGCTTGTTTCGGCTTTTCCTGCTGCCACTTGCTCCTTTGAACTATCAAAGCATAAGGTATTTCAGAGTTCAATTCCAACACAACTTTCTCATATGCAATACCCAGAGAATGTCTGTTTCCTATTACATCATAGTTGAGTGGTTGGCATAGAGAATCCATGCACAATATACAACAGTGGGTAGACACTTTTACCTTTATAAAAGAGTACCACTATCTTCTGAAAGGCTTTCATGAAGTGGATGTTGTCATAACAGTACTCCTGCACCTTCTGGAGAAGAATCAACTCTGACTGGCCTTGAGTGCTGAACACAGCAAGCAGGGGGGCATATTGCTGAAGGGAAGAGAGGGTAAAAAACAAAATGCATGTCAGTATACTGAAAATAAACAAATAAAATTTTTTAATGTATGCATCATGAATTTCATCCCTGAAAATCTGTTTCACTGAAACCTTAGATTTACTTGCTACTTGTATTTAAACACATACAATGCACATACATAAATGTCTGTGTGCTTTTGTAAGATGTGCTGCATGCTGTGAGCTAAAATTCAGTACCACTTATAGATACTGGATTTTGTAAAATCAATTTATAAAGTCCATATCTTAGAATACTGCTGTTTGTACATTTCACAAGGTAGTATGCTGCTGATTCATGAGTGATGCTTTATTGATGTTCATAACATAAGACACCCAAGGATGAAGTGCATGAAAATACAAATCTCTAGTTTCACAGAGGTTTCAGAAGTCCCAGGAAATTGAATTAAATTTAATTATTTCAGGTTAACTGTGATCAATCATCATTATTTTTTCTCATTATCACCATCAGAGTATCATGACAACCTTTGCTTTGGTAAACAGCAATGTTTTCAAAGCACAGCATTAACTACTAATGTTATTCTGACAAGACAGTAGCAGTACATTTCATTGTCTTTTCCTGGAGTTTATTAATATAATAAAAGATAAAGCAAAAACTTTTTTGTTATGCAATTTTTTTCCTCTTATTTCAGATCTTCAAATTAAAAATTACATTATGGAACCATATCCTGTTCACTCTCTCCTTAAAAACTACAGTGTTTATATCCATAGCTCTCCAACTTCCTTTCTTCTTAGCCTGTGACAAGTTCAGCTAAGACTGAAATCTTAAATTTAAGGTAATATTAAGAGCATTTTTCAGAGCTGAAGGGAAGACAAATTACCCTTGATCTTCAGAGCCCCCAGCCAAATGTACATTAAGGTTACTATTTAAATTGTTCTTGCACTGATCAGCTCGGCCTTTCTTCATCATTTTCAGCAACGCTCTCAGTTTGGCATTTTTCAGATGGATTTGCAATGGCCTCATATTGCAGAGTTCTGGTCTGTGCGACCAGGGCTGCCAATGGACGCGGCCAGGTAACAAGCCATCCATCACCAGCAGCACTGATGGACACGTTCAAAAGCACATACACTTCGGGACTTCTCTACAAGAGGCTAAATCCTGAGGTTTTTATTCAACATGATCCAAGGAAAAAAACCCATTAAAAAGCATGAAAATCAACTGAAATTTGAAAGGTTGGTCCAGAATCTCTTTTCCAAAATAATTATCAGCTATTAATTCAAAGAAAGAGCAAGAAACCACACAGCAACTGTAACAAGAGCAGCTAGGCAGGCAGACAGTATTGTTACTTTTGGAAGAAACTCCCTTACAAAGTAACTATGAGAAATTACCAGATGTAGCTAACACCAGAGGTTGAGGTTTTCCAGTTCTGGCAAGTATAGCCACATCTTTAGAAACAACGTTACTGTTTTGGTAAAAACACTGCAAAACTTGTGCAGGCTTTGGGTCGCAAGGCTCCCTCTTTTTCCCCTTTTGGCCCTTAAAGGCATGCTGCTGGTATCTAGGCAAGTTGCAGGGAGGCAGGGGAATATACATTGCAGCTCGTTTATTTAATAGCCTCAGCAGAACCCACTCCCATCCACAGGTTTGTCAAGTGCTGTGGTCTATAAGCGTTAAGTAATTTATAATAAAACCCCTATCTGTTCAGTTTAGAAGTAAGATACCTTCATCTTGCCACATCTGACTGACTCCCTTCGCATTCCCCTCTCACTCACTCCTCAACTGGTACAGTCTTACAATTATAAGTTTCACAAGTGTCTGACTAAGGAACCATAAAATTAGCTTCCTCTCACTGCTGGCTGAGCTAAGTGGCATTATTTTCCATTTGCCTCAGGTTTGGTAGCAGCAGGTCAGCAGCCGCAGTGTCATAAAGCTCACACCACAGCCTTGCCTGTGGTGCAAATTGTCTGGAGGATCCTTCCCTCCCACGGGAACCTCTTGTCTCTGCACTGGAGGTGGCCCAGGGGCTAAGCCCCCGTGTCACAGTGAGGTCACTGGGACAATGAAGAGCTTATCTTGTAAGATTCAGCGTTTAACAGCTTGCCCTGTCTCCTCCAGAGTTCAGCTCCTGCCAGTCCTGCCGCACGGATGGCACATGTGGCATTTACTGGTTCATGCCTGCCGACCACATCCATTAGGAAGCCACTCATCCAGTAAAGCTCATTAAGAACTGTAAACTAGGTCAATATTCTGTGCCTTGACATGTCTTTTCAGGGGTCTCTTGTATACAGCTTACTGAAAGAAATCTAATAAATTCAAGAGACTGGTACCCAGATGTCAAAGCTTTGGGAAGTGTGCTTTGTGAAAGTTACCCGTCAGGTACAGCCATACAAGAATAAATACCACCACCTGGCATGTCCCATGTCACGTATGTATTCATACGCATCCTGACTCACGCCACTAGGGTGAAACAAATCCATGATTGTTTCAGGGCATGTCGACACACAGGAGGGCACAGGAACTACACTCTGTGTCATGCTAACAGCATTAATCTGATTTCTGGAGTTGGCTCACACATTGGGTCAGCTGAGAGACCAAAGAGAGGAATCCAAGATCTGTCTCCACCTATCCATAGAGGAAGGTTGTGAAACAAATGCTGTTCATTTTTTAACACTGAAATGTAAAGCAGCAGCTAGCAAAGTCTAAATTTCTATTCCTACTGCTTCTGTTAAAATCTTACCTGTAAGGGCAAATAGTAAATACCCCATACAAATTTGCCCTGTTTTTAGACAGCGGATGTAGCTAGAAAGATGCCCATCTTACATAGGCAAGATACCTTACCTAATTTAGTGGGGCTACATACGTAACTGATGGCTTTGGTCAGTGAGATGCATGGACCTGAGCATCCAGTCAACAATATTTGCACAAAGCCAGCTATGTTTCTCTTTTCCCAATGTTCAAATATTCCAAAAAGTGTTTGTTAACTTGCCCTGCAGTACTAGGCAATAAATGTCAATGGATACTCTGTTACAACTCAAAGAGATATGATCAATTTTTCCATCAAAAGAACAAGAAAAACAATTTCTCTCCTCCTTCTGGAAACTATCTCATCTTTCTACTGCTATTTGGGTCGCTTGAGAAGACTTCAAGGCATTCAGTTTTACCATCAAAGACTACACAAGATCCCAAGCGGCTACATTTCTAGGATGACTGATTGGGAAACCAAATTCAGATGAAAGGACAGCAGAAGAAGGAGCTAAACCAACATGGGAACTCCAAGTATGGAGAGGCATCCAATATGAAGAAGAAAGGTATTCGATGAAGCTTAAGATTCAATTTACCATAAAGATATTCTTCTGTCTTAGGGCAAATCTTTGCAGCCCTGGCTATGAGGGAGTATTCTCTTGCTCATGGTTTACCAGCTTAAAAGGACTAATTCCGCTGGAAAGCCTCTCTGCCTCTGTTCTCAGTTCAAGTGTCCTGCACTGCACAATTCCTTTAGACTTAGATGAGGAATACCAACCACAGTAATGGCTCCGATGCCTCTGCATTGTTTTTAGGTTTGGGGTTTTCTTCCCACTTCAAAGTCATAAGAGTTTTTGTACCAACATGCAACTGTTATACTGCAATCTGTCATCACTTCGCAAACTACAGCCTGTCTTTCTATGCATTCAGTTCTCTCATCCACAAGGACAGTACCTGGATCAGAGAGTAACCACACTATACAGTGCACATGCTCTCAAGCCAGCTCCTGGCTTATTAGTTGACAAGTTGCTGAGTATCCAGCTCCCACAGTCAACATCGGCAACAACCATTTCACAGATTCTGAGCTCAGCAGTCCCACCTGGATCTAATCAGCTCTGTGTAAAGCCAGCACAGGTGCTGCCTCACCATGCTCCCAAAATTTCTTTGCTTCTGGCAAAGACATTGCAAAGGCACTTCCTGCAGGCTTACTAGTCAGGTATGAGCAGAGCTGAGTCTAAGCATTTGCTTACCATTGTCCCCAATGCAAGGAGTCTCTCAGGATCCGGTGCACTGAGAAAGCACAACACAGAGGTGCTCGGGCTATGATCGCCTCAGTTTGCTCTGGCTCTCTGCACTGTATGCCTCAGGGCATTCAATAATCTGAACTACCTCAATTTTGCATTCATTTGCCTAAAGTAGAAGGGACTATGCACAATGCTTGGTGTGCTCAGTGTCAGCCCTCAAAACTCTAAATCTCTTGGATTTAAACAGGCAAAAACTTGACAGCTGTAGAATGTATTCTGTCAATTCACAGCAGCCCTTCCCCTCTTCACCCATGCACGCACCTTTAGATGTTTGAGGGCTTGCTCTGCAACCAGCTCTTCTTTCTTGTTCCATTCCACAGCATTCATGACACAGGTCCACAGGAGACCGATCACTGCTGGCTCTGGTAGCTCATTTCTTTTCATTTCCTCTTTTACATAAAGCACTACCTGGAGCAGGAAATAAACTGCTGTCTTAAGCAACATTTCCAACCAAACAGAAATGATGCTGACTTACCAAATACTTGCAGTCATTTACAAATAACACCATGGTATGGAAGTAATAAGAAACAAAATCAGAACAAGAATAATAAAAAGGAATTATATAGCATGTTTTTATTTAGTGACATTAGTATTACTTGATCACAAATTTTGTCCTTCCCCTCCAACCTAGCAGTTAATGCAGTTAAATGAAATACATTCTCATCAAGTATAACTGAAAAAAAACCCCCAAACCCCATAGTCAGCTGCAATTGCAAATCCAGAGGATGTTTTGTTGCTTTAGTCTTAAGCACAGAGTGAACTGATGAATAAATTAATATAATTTAAAGAAAAACAGAGGAAATCTTTGAGGTGCTTATGTGTTTCTTTGTACCTACTGTTGATTTAAGTCTTTGACTATTATTATATAAACAGAAGTTGTAAATACTGCACTCTTTACCTCTTTAATTGGGCATTCCTGAGAGAGACGTTCTTGGAGCTCTTTTTGAAGTTCTTTACGAGTCCCTAGTGACTGCTGAACTCTAAGGAAATCTGAGAGCTCTTTTAGACCTGCTTCAGTAAAATATTTGGCAAAATGGTCCACATTCTGCCGGTTGGCTGGAAATAGTTCCTAAAAAGACAGGAATGCTCTCCATTAAATAAATAATCAGCTATGACTCTTGACAGAATGGAAAGAACTTTTTTTTAAGAATGAACAGTGGGAATTACCTAGTACTGCACTTAAAAAAAAAGTCAATGCTTGTATTAACACTGGGAAAGTCAACACTTCATTCACAATGTTGTGTTTCATTATAGTGGAGGGGAAAATCATGGCCAGTTACGCAAAAATCCTAACACCCTCTCCACATGAAGTGCATGTACTTATGAACAGCTGTGAGCTTAACATGTCGCTCAAAATAGTCCTCAGAGAAACTATACCTTTTCCAGATTCCAAGAGTCTTGTAGGTAAAGTACAAAGGAATAGATGGTAAAGCCATTATATGCAAAGCACATTCACCATGCCATCACAGTGCATCCACACATTTACGTCTTAAGAAAAATACACTTAGCAATACATATACGGCCCAGGCACCCTGGCCTGATGTTGCTACTCTGCTGAGCAATGATTACCACCAAAGCATCATTTAACAAAAATCACAAAATCCACTATGCACTGTTAACATTAGCTCCTGTAGGCATTTCTAATTCAAAGACACAGTCAATCTATGATTTATGAAAAGTCCAGCTATTTAGAAAAGTCAAAATAATTCTTAAAAATCGCTAAAGCAAATGCCCTGTCTTGGCAAGGATTGAATGGCATTTGCTTACCATCCAGTTCTTGGTATCTAACAATGATTTGTGGGATGGATAGCACTTTTTTTTTTTTTCTTTTTTTTTTACAAAGCAGCTAGAGACCCTCAATCTGTTTACTTACCGAAAATGAGATTAAGAGGAAACTATCATGAAGGCATCTAAGCTAGGCAACATTATCTGATACTTTATAGTTCTTTAATACAGCAGCATCATGAGAGCCAACAGCTGAAAGCTTAAGTCAGTCAAGTTTGAAATAGAAGTAAGATGCAGTTTGCTTTTTTCCCCTCTAATAAAAAGTGTTATTAGCCCATTTCCCAGCTTTATGGCAAATTATTTATGACTTGGACTCTTAAAATCAAATACAAATTGAAGAGATGAAGGGGTGTGGTAGGTTGCTTCACTTTGGAAAGATTCTTGCCTAATGATAAATTATTGAGGTAGAAACAGGAAATACTGCCGAAATTCTCCAGACAGTGCTACACATGATGTAGTGCATTTGATTGGATTATCACAGCAGCAATCTTTTTGAGGATTAAAAAAACACCTATTGATCTTCAGAAAGACACTGGGAAAGAAAGGCACATGACATTGCTGCACTTTCATATATACCGTAATTCCCTCAGGCCATTGCTACAAACTCAGAACACAGGTTTTGAGTCCAAAGGCTGAAAGCCTTCCTGCATTGCTCCTACCAGGTCTGCTGTCACCACTGCAGGACCATTTATGCTACCCAGATGGCTATTGCTAAAGAAAATTAGCTTACTGTGCTTTCGCTATACTATTTAAACACTGTTGCTTTGGAAACTTACATTCTAATCATAACTCTTTATACTTTATTTATTATTTACAAAAGTAAAACAGATTTCAAAAAAATAAAAGTCCTCACGCACAGTTGCTGGTGGTGTGTGTTTTGTTAGCAGTGGTTAGAAAAAAACCAAACATTTAAGTAATTCCCAAGCCCCCTATATACAGTCTTTCAGAAGGCATTTAACTACAGGAAAAATAGAGACAGAATGTGAAAACATGTGATATTTAATACTCCTGAACCCGTATCAATGCTACGGCAATAACTATTGCTGTGATTCAAAATATTTAAAAAATGCTAAGACAGTCTGAGGGGGAGTAACACGCTTACAACAAACTACCATCTACATTTTATTTCCTTCTCTTTCCCAAGGAGAGAAAAGGATTATTGAAAATATATTGTACTTACTAGCAATCTCTTATCAAGGTTGGCTTTTCTTAAAGCAGAGGTAACAGAATTGGCATCTTTCTCTGCCATCCATGCTTTAAAAAGCTTTACAGCGAAAGAGGCTGCAATCCCTGTTTGAGAAAAAACACAAAACATGCTTCAGCAATTTTCAACATGAATTAGAGATAGCTATAAGAATTTCAAGGTTACAAAATGGTTACAAGAATATGGAATGAAAACACATTTATGACAACAGGACCAAACACGTAGAGCTGAAATGCTCATTTTTTTCATTAATGCAGTATTAATTTTCTGAAGTATGCTAGATTGTTTGAAAATCTTTTCATTCTGTGTCAACCATCTCCATTCAATTGTTCAAAGATTTTCTTTCCAATTATTTTTCCTACCTCCCCAATTTATAGAGCAAGTCCAATGCAAAAGGAAAAAATTATGCGTTAAATCAGTTAGGAGATGAAGGCACAAAATAATAAAGGATAGTCAGGAATAAGAGCTGAAAAAGTGTATCTTCAGAGGGCTTTTTAGCAAGTCCTGGAATAGGGTGAAATAACTTTTCAACTTCAAGGTAACTGATGGTACCCCATCCTCCTAGGAGGCATTTAGTAGCTGGTAGGACCAGGCACAAATACTATTTTAAGGGGAAAAATTCCTTCCTCAAGGCACAACTTAGTATTTTGTGCATTAAATCAAACGAACTCTACCTCTGCTAGCTGTAGCTTTCCCAGGGGAGCTAAGAAACCATTAGCCCCACACCTCTTATTTCCTAGAGCAGCACCACCACAGCTCTGCTCCAGCTTCTCGGCTGCGAGTGGCAAGTGCAGGGAGCTGAAGGAAGCTGAAAGGTCTCAGAGATGGAGACCCAGCTCATCCCTGAGGCCAGCAGGCCAGTTATGCTTCTCCATGCTACTCTCATATCAACATTTACAGTGCTGTTGAGGGTGGTGACAATGATAATGGTATACTATGCTACAGCCAGTCGTTATAATTTTCTGTTTCACCTCCAAACAGTCCTGAAGCTCTGAGAGCTAGATGGGACCGACTGGGAGGAAGTAGCTTCGTCATTCTTAGCCACTTTATAGATAGATATCCATTCTTTTTATTTCTAGGATACATTGACTAAATGAGTCATCAAACAAGAACAGAAGAGATTATTCCCAGAGCAGTGTAAACTTCATTAACATTCATTACAGATCTTGACTGTTATGACAGTTTTGGCAACCTTATTTCAAGAGCTTAGTCATAAGGCACGATCCTTAGTGAAGTACTACGTGGAACCATGGATGCGCAATGCCACACCAAGACAGGCCTACAAATACTACGTTGGGCTTGTTTTACATGTTGTACAGCAGGTTCCAAGTGAAACCAGCATGACGCAGCAGTCTTAAGTACTGTAGGTTGACTAGTCAAGGCTGACAAAGCCTGGTCAACCAACAGGGAAGCTAGGCATAACTTCCACCTGTCATTTCTGAACCTGCAAACAAAGTTCAGCATATCCAACACGTGCTTATGTGTTCAATACCAAAATTGAATGGAGTGGTCTTTGTCGTCACCAAGCACTGTCCCAATACCCATGTCCTAAACCCTTTTTCAAGTTTTAGCTTAAAATGAAACAAGTTTTATGCCAGTACAAATATTAGAGGGAGGTTGTTCTAGGGCTTCACTAACCACATACGTTTTCAAACTTACTTCTAATTTACAGCCCAAGTTTATCATTGGCCAGTTCCTATACTCTATTCATGTGCTAGCGCTGTCTTTTCCTTTAAATAGTTCTTCTATTTTTCTGGGTTTTTTCCCCCCTATTTGCAGAAAGTAACTTCAGCCATTCATTTTACTGATTAACCTGTTAGCTGCTCTTTGCATTTGCACTGGTTTTTCAGCATGGGTGACAAGAAGGGTACACTTAACCCTGATGAGGTTCCACCACTGCCTAGACCTTTCTCTGTCTCTGCTAGAAATACATCAGCCATCCCCAAAAGACATTTTTTTTCCATCTATACATCACCGTAAAAGTAATGACAACACTGAAAAAGGGTAATCTTAAAGTAAGGTATTTGCCCTCTAACTTGACAGATCTCCTGTCCGCACAATCTACCCTTATCTCACTTTCAGCCAATTCTTTGCCAATGCTACAATTCAATACAAACATGCGGATCAACAACTCCCTCAGGCCACCTAATTGTTTCCTCAGGTATTTTAACCTCACCTGCCTGCAGCATTGTTTTTTGTAAATCAAAGAAAGTATCAAGCTTATTCTTATATGATCTACCTGTTTTAAGCCTTGCTCTTTTTCCTGTTTTGCAATTACCTTCACATCTTTAATTATTCTTCCATAAAAGATCTATTCCAGAACACTGATTGAACAACCATTTCCCCAAATGTTGATACAGGTACACTTTTAATATATATAAACCAAGAACCAAAAGTATATGTAAGCTCCTGACAAAAGCTTAGGGCTCCTAGAAACAAAAGTTCATAATGCAAGTGGAACTTGTTCTAGAATTTGTACATAACAATTGTATTCCTAAAGTGTTAAACTTAAAATATAACAAATTACTTGAGTTTTAAAAATTTGAGTTTTCAGATGCCTTTTGTCTTCCCATAACTAGAAACAGACTTTGATTTAAACACATTTCAGGCAATCACCCTAAGACATGGATTAGTGCTTTTGTTTGAATTTTCTCCTAGTTTAATTCTGATTCCGAAAGCTGTGGGTGATAACAGAGCAAAGCTGCAGCTGTGGCTTTTCTTTCTGCAGCATTTAGAAAACAAATCTAATGTTTAGCATGCTGCAAATGAGAACATGAAGTTAGAATACTTTTTTTTTTTTAATGAAAGTTAGAATACTTTTTAGCTAAAATATAAGTCTTTAACAAAACCAAAAAGATTTCATGAAAACTGTTCAACACTGACAGTGCATTTGCAATTATTCCAGGTAGTCAGTAACTGGCAGAGAAAGACATTGTTGAGCAAGCATTTGGAAAATCAGGACTCCAAGTAGATGGCTATAAATAAATAAATAAATACCCTTAAAAAAAGAGAAAAAAAGTAATCTCAAAAAGGCATTCTACCCTAAGACTGAAAGAACAGTTACTCACCATATGGTAAATACAAGTCCATGGGAAAGTGTAACAATCACTGATCACTACTGGTATGAAGGCAGAATGAGGGTTTGAATTTTTTTTTTCTTCTGCAATATCCAGTTGGCCTGCATGTGCTCTCTGTCTTACTTTACACTCACATGCACGAGATACTGGCAACACTTGAAAAAATGCTAGTAGACATGTCTCAGGAATAGATGCTATACTTCACACTTTTATAGTATCGCAACGCTACAATTTGCACACATGTATAACTTCCAAAAAAACCATAAATCCTTTGGAATTTGTTTTTGCTTTTTGTTGCTTTTTTCCTATGTTTGACTGCCCTTTTATTAGATTTCATGAAGTATGTTGGCCATTGCTGTCTGTATATGCTTCTGCTTTAAAATACTGATTTCTGTTGTACAGTTACAGGCTTTCAGCATATAAAATATATTGCAATAAAATACATCTCCTATTAAAACTAATGTAAGAAAAAAGATCACATAGAAACTTACCTTCTTTGACTATATTGTCAGTGAAGAGGCTTGTTAAAATTGTAGCAGGAAGAGTCCCGTTGGCTAACAGGATGCCAGAAAGCATTGCCAGCTTTGTCTGTTCTGTCTCAGTAAAGGCTTTAAGAAACAGCAGAAGCTGTGGGTCAGACAAGAAAGGAAAAAAAAAAAAAAAAAAAAGATATATTTGAGCCAGACAATGGTAACAGGTAGAGACGAATATTAGAAGACATTTTTAATTTCTTATTTCTGAAGAAGTCCTATTCTAATTAATAGCAAATACGTCAAAATCTGTCCTGAAGCATGGCAGTGACATTTCACTGATTGCTTATAATTTCACTTTCCATAAGGACACAAGCGTGTGGAGTATGGCCTTACTCAGGGAGACAGGGCTTGTCTTCTCCAAATATATGTATATATGTGTGAAAATAAAAGTGCTTGTTAAAGGCTTGAGACCCACAGAAATTTTAGGATCACAGACTTGCTGATTTCAACAGGCTGACAGGAGCCTGCTCATTCACATCTTCTGAGTTCAGACTAAGCCCCACGCAGTTGCTGTTCATTTTCTAGCTTACAAAAACTATCACTCATGCAAACAATAAAAGGATGAGAAAGCTTCCTGTTTTCCTTTTGCGGAAGGGAACACAGCACAATTACAACAGATTTTCTGTTGGCTAAAATAATATATTTCAAGTTCAGACATTTTTGATAAAGCTGACAAAGGACAGACAGGAACAGAAGCTGCTTTAAGACCTCACCATTCCCACTACTAACTACAAGAGGAAACAAACAGCTTAAGAAAAAATTACAGATCTCACCATCTTAAGTACTAGTTGATCTGAACTACATATTTACCTCTTAGAAGTCTAAAAATGGCAATTAAGTCTATTTTAAATATCTTAATTTCGTATGTTAAAATGAATGACTTGAAAGCATATTGAAGTAGTACATTACACCTCTTTACACCAGGAAAAAAGTGCAAAATGAGATTTTGTCAATAGCATTACTGTTAATAATGTTTTTTTAACGTTAGCAATCACAATAGGGGTGATGGGAAAAAGGAGGCTAAACAGCAAAGGGCAGCTTCATTCATTGCAAAAAGCTGGTGATTCCATCAGAAGCTAGCTTACAAATTTACCATCACTGAAAAAAAAAAAAAAAGAAAAAGAAAAAAAGAAGAAAAAAAAGAGAGAGAAAAAAAAGACTGCAGACATCCAATGCTGGAGTTAAAAAGGAATTCTCATTTACTTCTTCAGCTACCAGCACTTTACTCAGCTACCTTCTGCTGTCATGACTCCCTTTTTCCTTCTCTGAATGAGCAATAGATGCAATTAAAGCAGAACAGCTCATTCTGATGGAAAATTCCCACCCCATTTCCAAATTAAGGGTATTTCTTAATTACCAAATCTTACCCATACAAAGGGACAGAATATCACACATGTCCCTGTGGTTGTTTGTTACCATGGACAGTGAGAGCTCTTCTCCAAGATATCTAAACAGCTCATCATTAACTGTAAAGCTTTCCAGATGTAGTAATATTTTAAAAATCCAGATAACTAAGTCATTAAAATTCATGCAGTATTTTATGAATAACTCTGCTCTGTATCAGTGAATAGAACTGAAAAAAACTCATTTATACAGTAGTACTTACATAACATCAGCTTTAAATTACAGCTTACACAGGCCTGAATGATTCAACCACAAACAAACCATTTGGGATTTTTTTAGTGGGCTTCAGCCAAATGATTGCAACATGCAGTTCTAGCTTAAAAGAAAAATTATGAAACTATAAAGTCTCAAGGTGTAATTTTGTTTCAACAAACTGTGACTCACAACCAAAAAATGTATGAAAATTTGGGATGCAGATGAATGGAATTATTATTTCTAAACATACGGATGAGAAACAAATGGCGTGCTGTATTTCCAAATGCAGCAATTAACTGGTGTATATATAATGGTGCAGGTAAAGGAACTCCGGGGCCACATTTAATGGGAAAACTGAAAACATTTTTACAGAATTTCAATATAAGCCTAGTGTAAAACGGAGGCCTGGGGATTTAAACCTTTCTTTATACAAGCTTTATCAACAATACTGTACCAAAATGAGATTTGCACAAGAAAAAATTTGAAATTAGACCTTTTGCTCTTCACTGCAAGTACCGAGACTGAGACTGTTAACAAAGACGAAACAGCTTTAGATTTCTGTGTGGCCTACTTAATTCTTTTTCCTTCTGCTCCCATACAAGCAACAGATGAGGAGTTTGATTAGAAAGTGGTCACACTGACTACTGTAACATGGTCAACCAGGTTTTGACATACTTCTGAGCTGTAACTTCCATTGGGTTTTGTCAGTAATGAGTAGATCGTGAGCAGTTATAATCATTCACGTCAGATTTGAGTCATGAAAGCAACAACAGCAGGAAATCCAGCTGCAAAGCCAGAGTTATGCAGTCCAAGGTAGAGAAGGATTCTAAAACAAGGACATCCAAATATTTATCAACTCTAGTTTTGAGAAATCTGTATTTGTTCAAATGTTTTGGAAGGTCTGAAATCATGTATCTATGAAGTTCACAGACTCATCCTCTTCCCTTTCCCTTGAAACATGCTTCTTGCAAGTCTCTCAGCTTGAATCTGAATTATGGTGTTCTTGAACTGTACCCCACTGCAGTATGTTTTGAGCAGGAACCTCATCTTCTACACGTCTCACTACTTAAAGTACTGTTGATGCTACTAGCATAATTTTTATTTTACTCATATTTTTGAAAAGCAGCTCAAATAAACTTATACATGTCATTTTCTGCTGTTCAAGGATATTATTCTATACTTTCAAGCAATTGTGAAACATAGTCTAATTTAGGGGGAGACTGGGTGATAGGAAGAATTAAAACCTTTAATAAACCCTCTTAAAAACAAATCAAAAAGAACAAACATTCAGTTCAAAGCTGTTGTTTCAGATTTTTATTGCTGATTATTTGCTCTTCTTTTACCATCATGATTACAAACCTCAGCAGGGAAGTCACAAAATGTCCAAGTCACTTCAGAATAGTACCAAACCACCCACAGAAAGTTCTCCAAGCTGATGCTTCCCTGCTGTTAGCCAAGCACTGGCATTACTGCTTTTGTTACAGATACAGACCAATTCCAGGCATAAAATGCACAGTTCTGGCTCACAATTTTGTATTTCTATCACAGCTATAAGAACTCCCACCTATTTAAGTGGGAGTTCAGAATGCCTAATAAGCACAAGACCAGACCTAATGTGCTGTTCCATGCTATTTTTGTCTTTAAAGAAAAAGTCTTTTAGGCACAAATTCTGGGTGGAAAAGATACTCACAAGTAAAGACAGGAATGCAACATTAAAAAGCATACAAGAAAAACAAGTGCTTCTGCTCTCCTCTTGAGATCTGGAAACCTTAACAGCAAAAATTAGGGAATTTTATCCACACAGGGAGTGTGGTGTCTTTTTATATCTTCATTATCTGAAATGGTCTGTTGCTTTAGCATCTGACAGTTTGTCACATCTGTAGACAGCACTGAATTATCAGCAATGGAACAGGCAGCTAACATTAACAACAGATACCCGCTGACTGATTCTTGCCTTTTATTTAGTTGACTTAAAGCATCTCTGTTTACTCCCCATTTGATCTCAGAATGTTAGTCTCCTCTTATTTCATAATTCCCAGCTTGATTTGGGGTTCTTTCATCAGGAAAATTGGAACACGAACAAAGGACCTCATAACATATCCCAGTACTTCAGACATCCTCATACGACTCAGTAATATTTACCACTGTTAAGACCAAAAATACACTTACTTTATCCCAATTTTGATAATTAAAAAAACCTACATAGAATGCTACTTAAACATGCAAACACACTATATAGACAGCTAATATTGCATTCTTCATCCACTGACCTGAACAGAAATACATATGTAAGAAAGATGAACACAAAGTTGGAACTGAGAATTTTGCTGAAATTATTGCAAAATGTTGTCATAGGTCTATGCCAGTATAGTGGGCAGTGCTCATATGAACTTAAACTGCTTATATCAAAAAACAGCAGGTGAACAATGCACTTAAACATCTTTGTCTTCTGTTAAATTGCTTGCACAAAATAATGTAGATGTAAAACTTTAGATGTATGGTTTGCTTATGTCACTAGAAGAAAGAATAACTGGCAATTTTGGTGGGAGAGTTAAGAAATAAAACATTTGAAAGCTAGAAGCAGACGAAAAAGGGAAAGGTGTTGGGAAATAATGAAGTCCTAATGACAAAGTTATGAACTAGAAGACATAAAGCAAGTACTTGTACAAATACTGCCATTTAAGACAATCCCTCTTGAAAGAGAAGTCCCACTGACACCATCTGGTTCTTTAGAGTGAAACTGCTGGTATTGCCTTGGTTTTCTTAGCACGACTTTTTCTGTGAGAAGAGCTAATTTTCCCCAAGTGCTCTAGCTGCCTAATGAATCTGCCAGAAAAATCACTTCCATTGCTGGGACAGTGACACGTGAAACAACATCAAGGAGTCGCTCTCTTGCTTTTCTAACCACCGACTAACTGCAGTAGTCTTTGAACTACTAAATCTTTCATAAAAACCTAGAAATACTAATGCATCTATCGTCTGACCCTCTATCAGCAGCTACTCTCATACAAGTTACTGCACACAGGGATAAAAGCATTAAATAGTTAAAAACCCAGCAGCCTCATCAGCTAGAAGACAGTCACTTGGTGGGTTCACACAAGCAAGGGGAGGGAGAAGGTAAGCAAAAGGCATCTATGAATAGTCCTCAAGGGTTTTAAGGCAATGACAGTGCAGGTGCAATACACAGGCCCAAACACCTTCACAACCACCTTCCTAGTTTCTAATTCTCAGAAAAACTGCATTAAATGAGGAAGAGAGCGCACCTGGCACCCATACCAAAAGGCCAGGTCCCCAGGAGCCACACCAAGATTTGCACCAGCGCTAAGGGTGGCAATAGAAGGGTAGTTGGAAAAATCTCCCCTCAACCTAGGACCACTATGCAAAACTAATCTCGTGATTTGTCATAAAAGATGCAATCTGACACTGAAAACTATACAAAAAGCATGTACATAAACAACTGAGATTTGCAGTCTGCAAGGTGAACAAGCCCACTCTCACCCCACACTGCCATGGCTAGGATGCTTCCAATGACTTTAAATGAGTAGCATGACTCCAGTCACACTGTACCTCAAATTACTGCTTTCTATCAAGCTAATGTATGGCTAAACTTCACATCAGAGGCACTTGTTCCTCAGCTGAAGGGTTAAATTACTATATATTAACCATAGTCTCATTTTGTCACTAAGTGTGCAAAGTGAATTCTTAGAGACTTAGAGGATTCAAAATAAAGCAAGTTACAGAAGAGAGAGGAGGCGGCTTGAATTGACATGGCATTTGCTCAATATGCTGAACACTCTTTGAAACTTGAATGCTATGAGTCAGCGCTTCTCATGTCAATGATTATAGTAATTAACAGCGAGAACATTAGATTTGTGTGGGGATAGAGGTAAATTTAGGTCTTTACAATGAGGTATTGAGCAATCAGCATCAGTTAATAGGCATGCTGGCCACAAGTGCAAAAATAATTTCCTATATGAGCAAGAATGTATAAATCAGAGCCAAATTTATTCAGCCACAAGAGGTGGTGGTGAAGCATCATACTCCAGACTTACCCTCATTTGACCCTTGGAGCAATCTTTCTAATGTTTAAATAATATGGAAACACACTTTTACTTTTAACAAACATGGTATTTTAGTCACAGGACAGGTTTTGCCATTATCAGCATGCCTGTTAACTTACAGCACAGCACAGTGTTTATTACTTATTCAGGCCATTAGAAAAAGATATTTACATCTGTTACTAGGAACTCAAAATAGACAAAATAAATCAGTATTTTGTTTTTCAAAAATTTCTACCCAGTTTTCTCCTGTGTCCTTAGAATTCAGTATCACAAAGCAAAATAGTATCCACAAATATCCACTACAGTCTAACAGGCAAATCCTGAGCACTCCGCCAGTGGTGATGACTTTCTCTTGCACGTATCTATGGCCTCAAATACAAAAACTTGTGGTTAGGATTCATTCCACAATGCAAGAGTAGTTTAATACTCATACATCAAGTGACATTCTGCACAGCAGATTTGCATTTATTCTATGGAAAAAACACAGAGAGCTGTTCTATTAGCAGGGTAGTAACACCACCTCTCATTAAGAACTACTCCCCAAAGCATATCAAAGTTCTGCACAAAAAAGCCTGGGACAGAAGGCAAGTTTGGCCAAAGAAACCAAAGGAAGCATTAATTCAGAATTATGCTACATCAAGTGCTGCCAGCAGTATTCCCAAAGAGCTAGATTTGCAGACTAAAGCTGCCACCTGTAGGTTCCATCCTCTTTTCCAGTAGAGCTAAATAAAATACGTAACAGCACCACATTTATACATATACAATTATATTAGACATAGGCTAAAAAATATTAATGCTCAAGAGGAGACTGCCACCAACGTTACCTTTTTGATTTCGTCTTCAAATGCCTTCTCCAGATATTTGTATCTCCTGATAAGTTTATTGAAGACCTAAAGATAAACACAGATTAACTTAAAAAATGTAACAATTGCAGCCATCCTTCTTTACAAAAAAGGCAAAGGGAAACAAGACTGCTACTACTGAATCCATAAAAAATATCTTTGACTAATCCATGATAAGACAATTTTTTCTTTTTATTATCTCCACAGCAGGAAATAAAAAGTAGGAAGCACTGATGGCTTCTCACACTCTAATATTCCACTGCACAGTTTTCCTTTAGACATTGTTTCCAGAAAATAAGCAGCCAGCAGAATGATATTTCTGCAGTTATCTGTTGTGTTTTCTGCCTCATGGCAGACCATGAAACACCCTTCTCTATTAGTCTGTTCACAAGTGGAAAAATACAAGTTTTGCAATTCTTGCTTCATAGTGCAATGTTTGAATCAGAGAATTTACTGCAGTTTGAGTCGTCTTTTTCATATTTCTCAAAATTTTATTCCTACTCTACTTTTCACCCTATCCATAGATAAAAGCAGGGGAAAGGAGGAGAAGAAGGAGGTTGACTCCGCACCCTTCCCCTGGTAATGCAGCTCTCTGGGGACGTTGTCAGGTGTAAGCCGATGGAGTGAGGCAGTCAGGTAGCACTGCTGGGCATCTTCAGTAGATGCAGGATCTTTGTCAAATCCACTAACAGGAATGCTTACAAAACACACTACTGCCAGGGAAAGAGAAAGAACATTTGACAAGCTTTTACAACAAGTTATGTTCTTGGAAACACTTGTTCTCCAGTTTTCACCATTTGTTTCCCATCATGTGACCACAGATTATGAAAGCAGAAGCAGCACAGGTGCAGGGTGCATTCAGATGGAAGAAGGAAGAGATAAGAAATTAAATAAACAAGTCACTGCTCTCACTACTGTACAAAGGGCACTGTCACAGGTAAAAAGGTTTATATGGGGAACAAATGACATTATTGTCAGGCTGGATGGTGGTGGGGAGAGAAATTAAGTTTAGAAAGTTTCAATTCACTTTTCAGAGAACATAAACTACACCCAAACACCCTAAATGGTAGTATTTTGACTTAGAACAAGTGAAAAAACAAATTGTGGCCACGCTGAGAGGCAGACACACACAGAATTCTAATAAAATAAGGTGTAAAATAAGGTCTAAGATGAAAATGTAAGCTAGCATCTTGTTCATATTTCCAAACAAAATTTTGTATATTTTTGTAAGTCCCTGTAAATGACAGAAGTACACTTCATAAGCAAATAATCTGCTAAAATATCAACACTAGCTTTAGCCTTTTTTCTTGAAGACTTTTCACTCTTTCAATTGTTTCCATGACTAAAACCACAAAAATAGCCACACTACTGGTTCATTTGGGAGTCAAAGTTAAAAGATTACCTAGAAGATAAGGAAGCTCTAAACACTATTTTAGCCTAACTCCACTTTTTCATAATACAGTAAGTGCTCTATTTCCCATTATGCATGAAAGAAACTGGCGAGGTCTATAAAAGGATACATCTCTTCAGGCATTAACTACAAAATCTTGACTTATTTTCGTGGCTTTTGGTTTGAAATACAGAGAATACATTGAAAATTCTACTGCTTCAAATCCTGAAGCTTTCATTTCCATTTTCCAACATGCAACCTTTACTTTAAAGTTAAATTTCTCCTTGGAGGACTGGTACTGCCAATTCTTATTATCAAACCAGTAAAATATTAAAATTCAAGATGACAGAATCAATGCTTTTACCAATAACAGAGATTTTCCTTAAGTAGAATACCCTGTTTTTAAGAGATAATAAAGCTGATACACAAGATATATTGACTTCCTTTCCAGAAATAAGTATATTTCACTTCTTCAGATTATCAAAGATGTGTTTTTAAAGGAGCTTTCTGCTATTTAGCAAACATTTGTTACTGATGCAGACTCTGATCCCAGCACCCTTTAAATCAACCATGCACCTTGTCAGCAACTGACCACCCTCAACACCTTAGCAGGGACAGTGACTTCTGTGCTTTCGCTTACTGTCTCCAGCATCCCAATAATAAGTAGTTATTTAAAAAGATAAATATGTTACTTAATTAACAACAGACTTTTGACATATGGGAGTTTCAATGGTATTGCATTTTTATGCAATCCTACTTGTATCCAGAATTGCATGGTGGCTTTGAACTTTCAATAGAATTCTTATTGTATTTTCTCATATAATTATTATCTTCCATTAAGGAGTTACACAATGTTAGCTTCTCTTCAATAATGTTTTAGGCTTCATTGCTTTTTTCTGTTAATTTCACATAGGCCTATTTGTGCAAGCCTTATTCCTGAAAAAAGAAATTATATATCACATATGTAGGAGAAATTAAACCTCTTGGACTATATGCCCAATTCCTAGCTAGTTACACAACTAAAGGTTAGAGGCATGAGCTTTATATTTTTTGTCATTCATATACTTCATGTGTTTCTAAAAACATGTTCATACAAATCTTTCAGGCTGCATAGAGAAAAGGTCAACAAAAAATAAGGATGGTGTCTAAAAATATGCTGAACCAACAGCAGACTGAAATAAGTAAGACTGCTTTCTGTAAAAGAAAGCATTGCCAGCTGTGATCAGATTATCTTAGATATCCTATTTTCTTACCTGAAATTTATAGGTTAGGGCAGATTACTGGTTAACTGGAATTTCAACTGTCCTTAACTAGCCTATTGCAGCCTAGACAGTCTGCACATGTTCCACTGTAATCCCTTTTGATACACAAATGGAAAACAGTAATCAACCACGCCTTTACTGACCTGAGCGTAATTTCGAATGGCATCATGATCTTCATCTGCAAAAAATACACAGTGGTTGGTCATCTTGGTCTTGTCATTGTCATCTATGCGTGTGCCTCCAGGAGCTAAAAGAAAGAGGAAAAAAAAAAAAAGAAAAAAAAAAAGGAAGAAACAATTTCTCACTTTAGAGAATGTTCTATAATTATAAGATTTATTAAGTCTAATAAGTCTTATTTTAGTATCACTGAGGCAAAAGGCAAGGGTTAGCTAGCAGGGGAGAAGGGGTAACAGAGAAAGACGGAGCTTTGCGAGGCTGTGGTGGCAACTGTCAGAAGGGACAGCTGGCTGATATGCTGCACCTTAGATCACACAGACCTCACAGGACTGAGAGATTCAGTTCACACTAAGGAATCTTAACTGGTTTTGAGAGCACTGAGTGTGATCAAATAAATATGGGTAGGAGCATAACCCTTGCGCATATTTTAACTACTACTTTAAACACCACAATAACATAAATCCTTTCCAAAGAGAAAAGTATTAGCACTCTGTTACTAATTTGAGGACTTGGAACATCCTCCTAACCCCTTCTAATGCTTACCAGGCCCACATAAATGTTCAAAACACTGCTGCAAAAGCTTTCTCCTGGCTTATTTTGTTGAGAACTTTTTTCCTAGATATTTCCACTGGCTTTTGTTTCCTGCATTACCTCAAGTCTTAGAGAAACATCTTTTCTTCCTACATGCCAAAGAGCAGGAAGCAGAAATCAAACCAATGTGACCAGTAAAAAGGGTCAACTTATTCAAAACACAGAGGAAGGTGAAAGGCGTGTTTTTGCCCAAGCTGCCACTGATACCTGGAGGAAATGCCCCATGAACATCCACAAAGCATTCCTCATTATCCTTCACTTCTCCTCTTTGCTAGCCTTTGTTGCAATGTCTACAAAGCAAGCTTTGCAACAGCTAATGACCTGGAGTGCTGTATTACACTTTTTTATGCTAATAAATTCCTCTGTTTCCCCTAGTTAGCATCTCTCATTTTCTTTGCGGTTGCATTTATATGCTGTTTCAGCTCAGACTGAAGGCTTCTTAGAGCAGCATCCGTTTTTTGTAATATTTGCAGAATGCCTCACACAATCAAGTGCCTAGATATTACTACACTACAAACAATAAACAGTGCTATGATATGAGATGCAACAAGTATCTAGATAAGGAAAATTGTAATACAGTTTATAATTTCCATTTTGCAAAGGAAAAAATAGCATCTTAAAAGAAGCAAGGCTGATCATCAAAATTCTGGATCAGGTACACTGCAGGTTACCTAGCATGCTGCCAGCTACCAAAATATCAAAGAGTGTGTCGGCATAGCGGCGATAATCAAGACGTGAGCCTGTTGCATCCAGAAACTTGGCTATAGCCTCCAGGTCACTCCCAGCTTCATTGAGGCCTTGGACAATTGTATCCCTGAAGACTGTGGGTTCAAATTTCTCCTTTTCATCTAGAACGGAGATAAATAAGGAAAAGGAGAGAGAGTCAGTTTTTAAACTTTCTGTTAAAATCCTGTATCAGCCAGCAATTGAAACAACCATGGCACCTAAACATATTCTTCCCATTGTGGTCAACACACTGAAAGTTTATTTGTTTGGCTTTTATTACCCCTGGAAATTTTGCAGTGTTTACCCTCACTTCCCTCTCCTCCTCATCCCCCAAACACCAAAAGACACAGAAACATATGGGAATAAATAAAGAGGAGGAAAAGCAACTGTTGAAATTGTTTTCAAATTTCATACTCTTACTTCTCTTGTTGAAGATATTATTGAATCTGTGTATCATTATACATTGTTAAATCTGATAGCAGAGTAAAGGGAATGTCAGTTATGTGTACGTAATCTCACTGTAGGAACACTCAATTTTTCATTTCTTGATATTTTTCTTTAAAGAACTATGGTCACATATCTAAAATGTTTTCAAAAAGACAAGTCTTCAGGAAAGGATAAGATCACGGTATTAATAAAAATAGTTTTTGCATAAACATTTAGGACCAGGCAACATCGTGTAACCAAGAATTTTATCTTTCATATTCACAGACCTAAGCAGCACTAGGAACACGGAAAAGCAGTGCTCACATTGCATTTTCTACAGCTGTCCCTGGTTGAACTCAATTAAGGTACAGTCTGACCCCCAGACAACATCCCTATCTATGTCAAGGCCATTAGCCACAACAGATGTAACTGCAACCTCCATATAAAGCTAGGTAGATTTACCCATACCTCCTGCTGCTTCTTCTTGCAGGCTGTTAACAGCTTACCACAGACACTTGAAGCTTCTTAACAAAACAAGTCCTGGCTTTGTATAAGGGCAAATACAAAATGCTTGTTAGCGTCAAAATAACTCTGAACTTCAGAAACAGAACTGTGAGCTGTTCTGTGGCACTCAAAAAGCAAAGCTAGTTTGTTATCACCTGCTGACACAAATGTTGATACAAGTTCTTAAAAACCTGCACATATTATATCAAGAGGATAAATCTGGAGATTTTTAGTTACCAACATGAATGAGGACTGGTAAAATTCCTGTCTAAACATGTGCTAACGCAGTCTGAAACATGCCAGCCGCAACTCTTGCAGACTTTTGGGGAGAAGAGGTTCTGGACTTTACACATCCTCTAGCTGCAAGTTTTCTTTCCCTGCAACTCATAGTGCAGCTTTTTATCCCAGTCATTAACCAGAGGACCTTGGTTTCTGACAGCCTTTCTTCCTCCAATCTCTTTCCTCCTGCCACAATAGTCTTATGGCAATTAAATAACTATTTTACACACAATGCCTACTTTTATTGGCTTTATTATTTCTCATATAGAAAAGTTTCTCTTCTTGCTCCCCTGCATGTACCTGGGGTGCACTCATTCTACCATCTTCAGTGCATCACTTGCACATTCTCCTCCTCTTCCAATGCATCCCCTTCCCCCATAACAATCGCATCTGAAAGGCACAAAGCAGTCCCTTCCACTCAGTGTCCCAGGCCACTGGGAAGCTCAGGGGACTAGTCAACTGGTCCTTCCAAAGAGCCTGGCAGCACGCAGCCAACAGCAGCTCCAGGGCTGCCTGTCAAGCACTCAGAAGCACTGGAAAAATGAAGCATCATCTTATTTTCCAGAAATCCCCTACCACACCTAGCTTTTAGTGGCTTGTTGACGTTATGACCCATCTCCACATGGCTTGCTGCCCCATCCCCCAAAACTGACCTCAGACCAAAGCTGAGGATTACTCAACTCCATGGATACCCATATATATGCTCATGAAACCACCTGCTCCCAACCCCAGCTCGTCCTGAAGCAATGCACACAACCCCATAGTGCCAACCTAGCTTCTCCCCTACTGTGCTCCTGTAATCCAATAAACTACTCAATATGCCCCTTCTCTGGACTGCAGGCATCTTCTTCCCAGGCTTTTACTTCACCCCAGACCTTGGAGATATTCAGGGTCTCACCTGTGTTACCTCAACTTTCAGCTGTGATGAAGGTCTGGAGTCTGCTGTTTGAGTAACCATCTCTCCTATCTGCAGGGCATGCCCGACAGGGTCAAGTGGGAAAACTGAAGAACATGCCTTTGGGAAAAGGCCTACAGAGAAGCATACTACTGAAATCCCATCTGAGCTATCAGACTGGTTACCAAATACCCAGTTTCAGCTCTCTTCCAATTTGAAGTACTAAAACAACCCGAAACAAAAAACCAAACCAACCGACCGACAGACAAACAAGCTTTTTACTGAAGAAAGCGTAAGTACTTCAGTATGTGTACTTCAGGCAGTTTTATTTGCGCACAAGAAACCCAGCTCCACCCATAAACAAGTATCTGAGTATAATTATTCTCTTTTGGGTTACTAGATAAGTATGTATTATTTGCAGGGTAAAAAAAATGGTTGATGACTCATTAACCAGTAAGAAGACAGAGTTCTGTCTTAAGAGAGGAGTTAAAAAAAACAATCTTATTTTACCTTTTCAAATGTATTTTGTCTAAAAATTTAAGATGTTTATGTCTAAACTGAAAGGTGTTATATGCTTGGTATCATGGGTACGCAGTGCTCAGTACAAACACAAACACCATGATTAGTATTTCTTAGCTATTTTAAAGAGATTCTTCTCCTGCCCCAGAAGTCCTCCTCTCATCTGCAGTACCCTACTATTTTCTTGTCTATCACAAACTAAAAATTTACACAGGAACAGGAAGTGAACTCATTGCATGAAAAATTATTTATAATTGTATTGAAACATTTTCCTACCAAGCTAATGTACTGAAGAGGAATATGCTGATGTAGTACAACAGGGTGAGTAAGAAGCCATCATCAAGAAGTGGTGACAGTATGTTGAGCTGTCAAGTACACTATTACTAAACAAGCACAGTTTCAATCACAGGCTAGTGGAGGCAGGTGTAGCTTGCAGATGTGATGCACACAATATCCAATGCAGCAGTGCTATACAGAGCTTTTAATTTTCATCATGTTCCCAGATCCTTACTTCCTTTCTTTTGCTTCTAAGGAAATCACGAAGTACATTTGTACCCCTCTCCTTAAGAATTAATCATAACTCCTCAACAGAAGGCCCACAACTGTATTTCTGTGGAACAAAAATGAGGTGCCCTGTTTGGCCCCTCTTCTGACTTCATGTTAATGTAAAGGTGTTAAAACTGACATTTTACTAGATAATTTTCTTCCTGAAAGTAATATGCATCGTTTTGCTTAGCTTCTTTTTATGCTGCCATTTACCTTTTTGCACCAGTTTTTTAGCAGATATTAACTCTATGTTATCTATACCATGGGAACAAACTTGGGTCTCAGGTATTGCCTGTCAGCTTACTTTAAACAATACACAGTGTTTGTTCCTGTTAATGCTTCAGGAAGCTTTTTGTCCTGTAGGTATTTGTCAACTGTCTGGATACATAAATTTTCCTTACTACCTAATAGCATTTTTGCTACTCCTATTTCTTCCTCTTCCATTTCAGAACACACAAAGACATCAATTTGCATGCATGGAGTCAATACAATCCACATCCTGTGTATCTGCACCATAAGCACAAATACTGGCCAGATGCCAACTGGCCAGTTGTGACCAGGGTGCTGACCCTGACCAAAAAAGCTGTATTCAACAGGTACAGAGATTATACAAAGAACTAACCAAACCATTTTCTTTGCCCAGATTGCTAAAAACTTGATATAGAACTGTGAGATGCCCCCTTCTCTCAGAAGGTTCTTCCCTTTACAACATCATTTTTCTTCCTTCAAATATTTTAAAATTGATTTTAATGCCTGCCGCTACATATGCTGGAGGCAAGGTTTATACCTTTTATTAGGTCAACTAATAGAACTGGAAGGAGTGGGATTTACAAGCTCCTCTTTCATAGTCCTCTCAAAAATATTTTAGACACTAAGCACACTTTCAAACTTTAAAGAAAAACACCCCATTGTCTTCCTCCTTTTTTGCTCTCTGAAAGCTCAGAAATTGTTGACCTTCAGAGATTAGCTGCAGCTAGCTGACCAGTGATAAGAGTTCACATGGACAATTATTTTTATTAGATGCCTGACTGCCATGTCACACCTTGCTGTCTCCTCGGATGGCAGTGCTCCTGGGAGCTGCAGAAGGGGAAAAAGACTATTGTGGGACACAAATCAACTGGTAAGAACAAGCAGACATCTCTCAACCAGCTCACTCCCCTCAGCAGTTGCATGTTTCAGACCCCCTACCTGCCTGCCTTTTACACACAGAATAGTCTCAACCACTGAAATGCCATGGTCAAACCACAGCCACTACATTCTGTCTTACCTGGGTGAAATTTCATGACTCCCTGATACACTGAAAGGCTGCATAAAAAAACCTAATAGTATCTTCTAGTTTAAGTCCAAGACAACAGTCTGTGACACTGCTATGATACAAAAAGTATATACAAACAGAAGGGAATAAACATGCTAGGAAGCTATTTCTCTTCCTCAGGCCCTCTGCCTCTAGAAAGAAAACAGGTATCTGTAAGGCAACCAGGATCCCACCATATTTGAAGAAGAGATTTTATGCTTTAAGCACATAAAGAAGTGTTTGCATGTTAAAATTTCTATATTAAAGCCATTTAATATCCCCAATCCCATTTAAGTAATCTCTCAAAAACCCCACCCCCCTAATCTTCCAGACTGCCCCCAAGCCTTTTCCTTCTTCCATGTAGTCGAGTTATCTAGTGCCACTTCCAATCACTGTAACAGAAATTCAAGAGATAGGCACAGAATTACGAATACAACCTCTTTATTTATTCTAATTATTACTTCTGTTGAATAGGAGTCAAAGACCAAATCTGTATTAGGACCCATTATGCCAAATACAGTGCAAAACATGGACAGAAAAGAAAGTCTTTATGAGAGAGAGAATGTTTTCTAAGACAATTTAATCAAACAACATATGTACCATAACTAACTGACCTAGACTGAATAATACTTTGGATCAACCCAGCAGTATGCATACCTGATTGCTTTTATTGGTTGATCTGACAGAGGTATTTCTTTAAGTATTGTTAATTCCACTCCTCTAGCTATATCTATACTGTTGGTAGTTAATGCAGTGTACAGCTCCTACTGCATAATGTTCTGGACCATGCTGATAGAAAGTTAATCCCACTAATTACTGGAGCATTGTGACATTTAATTACAAACAATATAGGTTTCTTTTTTTAATTAGTTATACCTACAAATGTTGTATGTGCATCATAGAAAGGACGTTTTCCATTTAAGAGACCACAGCAGTCAAACGATCTGAGGAAGTGATGTGTGCAAGGGAAGAAAGACGAGAGAAAGCTGGCACTGCTTTTTAACATGACTGAAAACAAACTATTTTGCAATTCTCATCCAAGCTTCACGATCATCCTAGATCTTAAGACACTCACTCAGCTCTTCAGACTCATGATAGAACTTGTAACTTTCTGAGAAAGGTCATCAACTCTTTTTGTTTCTCTCATCCACACTGAGAAAATGTTCTTATGTACATTTTCTGTCACAAGACTTTAAGACCAGGTGTTAGCTATTGATCAGAAACAGGAAAGTCAAGATGGAAAAAGTCTGTTACATGACAGACAGGAACCCCACCTGTGTGTGCTATAATAATCTGCTATTGCAACAGCAAAAAATCTAAGCCTTCTTTTCACAAACAAGACCTTTTTTTTCTGAAAAAATAATAATAATAAAAAAGTCATTTATTACATGTATTTTTGTTCTCTGCTTCAAAGTGTTGGGCATTCATTTCAGACACCTAAACCATGACAAATGAGCTCTGAGTATAGTATGAGCAAGCATGTTAGGATGACACTCGCTGTACAGAATACCTGGATGATCAGTATAATTAGCACCACTTAGCTTTCTTTAAAAATCGATGGAATATTGTACATAAGGAAAGAGAGTGTTGGTCATGTTTACAGAAAACCAGTATCACAGTGAATAAAATGGGACTTACACAACGGTAACTGTTTTATTTTAACAATAAAAAAACCAAACTACACTAACACAGCAGAAATAAATATTTGTGAAAAAGGAGCTTTCTGACCTCTATTGTTGCAGAAAGCAGGGCCAGTGAGATGATGTGACCATCTCATGGAGAAAGAAGATGAGAGAATTCCTTTTTAGATGTGAAAGGTTAATTTATAGAGATGGCATTGATTTGAGTCAAAGAAATAAAAACAAAAATCAAAACCAAGAAAGTGAGATAATTTTCTTTACACGACCTTTAAATAAAAGCTCATATTTTGCTTTCTTAGTTGAAAAGGACATTTTAAGAAACACCTGAAACAAACATAAGTTCTCCTCCTTGTATGTAAAAATACTATAAACTCAGTTAGAATCTATTTTTTTACCTGAGGCTTCTACAAGACTTAACAGCTAATAAACCCAATTTTACAGAACCCAAATTTTACAGAAAGTCCTAAAATATACAGTGAAAATAATAAAATTTTTAAAGCTTAGTTAAAAATAACATCTGCACTCTTAACATGGCTGAAGAGAAGGGGAGAAAAACCTTAACCCTATTGAACTTTCAGCTATTCCACCTGCCCTGTTTCTAGTCATTTTAACAAAGAGGAAAGTAAAGTAAAAAACGTAATGTAACCTACCCCTCTTCCTAGTTTTGAACCGCTGGCCTGTTAGCACCGGCTTCTGATTCTTATTCATAAAATTTCTGGAGGGAAAAAAAAGATAAAGATATATTTTTACTATAGCATTTACAGGCAACAGTTTAACCTAAAGGCAAAATAAACATTCAGTGTAGTAAAATCCCAACATGTGAAAGGGAAAGATAGTTCCTGAGGTATACTTAAAGAATAATTCACATTATCTTAAAGATGAAAAGCACTACGATCTAAGAATAAATTTGATAAGATGTGCTTCTCAAAACCTGGCTCTTAGCATCCCTATAAAAAACCCTGAAGGTTCAAACCCGAGCAGGAAGGTGATGAAGCCTCTGCCCTTACTGCTGGGGCAGGGGTACAGCAGCGCTGCCCACACAGCTCACGGGGATGCTCAGGGGCACAGAAGCCAGTAGGGCACAGGACTTGGAACCATCCTGGTGGGGCTCGGCGCGGCACAGGTGTTGCCCTCCAGCATGTTCACCATGCAGATGGACTCCCAGGGCTACACACCATCTTGCTGAAGACATGACTGCGGTCTAACCACAAAGACAATGTTTCAACCATCAAATCCCACTCAAATGTTTCTTCCAAGCATCACTATATCTTAATAACTTTTAGTTCCTAAAAACATGCAGGTGTTGTAAAAATAATAGAAGATAAACAAATCCCTACCCCTATCAACTTTGTGCATAAACACATAGTTAAGGACCTACATGGCGCATCATATAGTAAAAACAACAGTAAAAAATATTGGGCTTATACTACTTCAAATCTTAACAGCGAATATCAATGCAATGTTAAAAAACTGGGGAAGCGATCATATATTAATGCTATTTTATCCAAAGAAAACAAAACTATTTTTCAGCTTTGGATATAATTATTTTAATCACACAAGACACAACTTGCACAATGAGCAGCTAATTCAGCTGAACCAACAGCTGAATGCAAACAGCAGCAAATACAAGGAAGCTCTGCAGCATGTGGCAATCATCACAGGTCATTTCCCTGTCCTGCCAACAGCAAGTGCCAGCGCTAAGACAGGTCACCTACTTCATAACCTGCAGGTCATTAGGTCACTGTTACATATGATTTGCTCATCCAGAATTAAGCCTTACCATGCAAGCTTTGTCCTTTGGGGATGTTCTTCTAATAACTTTAGTTTTACAAAAATTTGTATTATTTGTATTTCTTCATTGTGGACTCTGCACGTCTAGTTTAAAAGTACATACATTTGCCAACACTTCTTCCTACCACGAGCGAAGAGAAACTCAAGCTCTATGGCTAGAAAGATGCCATCAATCACACATTACTATCCTAGTAATGCTCTCTCTACCCCTGCAAGTTCATTTAACAACTCTGTTAACAATGCTCCAGCTATACAATATATTCCCATTCACCAGACTACCTCTTCTAGTTGCAGCATGGCCAGCTGGCCACTTCTGCGGCATGTCAAATGTTTAACTTGGCAAACCACTGCTTTCTAGTCTAGGTCTCCCACGTATCCGCAGTCAAAAACTGCCCACATGCACTGGAAATAGCCAGTAAAGTTCAGAGTCAAGACTGGTTTTCGTTTCTGCAAGTCATAAAAAATACAAAGATGCAACAAGCAGTTAAACCGAGAGGTTCACATTCATCACTGAGATTTAAAGCTACAGTTTTAACAGACCAAGGAACATTTCGAAACAACTGCAACACTAAATAGACTTCTGGAAAAACGATTTGCCCATCTGCAAAGAGAGTTAAAAATGGCAAACCATCATATCACAGGATCTTTTAAAGCACTGTAGGATCCAAGCTTCCCTTCACAGCAAAGCTCAAAAGTCTCTTTCCCCCACTTAGCTGTGTAGATGGCAGAGGAACAGGAGGTGCTTTACAAGTTAATTAGGCAGATAATCTAGCAGTCAACAGGGATAAGCAACAGCCCAGCCTCTAGCCAGTGACCAGCTAGATTAGACATATTTATCTGGTTTGTCTTTCTGACCTTCAGTTATTTGTAAGAGACTGATCTATAATATATAATATTTGCCCAGGTATTTTTGATTGGTTTTATGCTTGGCCCTGATACCTTATGCCTTTTTCTGGGTCTAAAAATGTTCATTTCAGGAGACTGCAGGAGGAGCCCATGAGGTTTGGAAGAAAGTGTCAAGCAAGCCATGCAGCCGGTAAGAATTAATCCTCTTGTCACAGCTCTTTCAGAGCACAAACATGCCATCAGGCTGTGATCGACACTGCCTACTTCCTTAATGAACACACAGAAGCCTTGGGGGCAATGAAATGAATGACACCTGACCTTCAACCCAGCCATACTGGTACAGTTCCCCAGTTGCTATAAAAGATATAAATGCATATGCTAAGTTTCTAGCACTAGACTTCTCCTTTCCTTTGATGCAGTGTCTTTTTAAACTGAGAAGAGTTGCACGCACCTGAAGCTTGACTCTCAGATTTTAAAACTGTTCCCTGTGAATATAAAATATGCCCTTTAAGACAGCTCAGAACAAGATGAAAAAAGCAGTTAGACTCACCACTTGTGGCAGATTTAATGACTAGAAGTTCAGTGCAACAGAAGAGACTCTTGAATAGTTAATTACTAGGAACACAGGATCTGCCTTCTTCTATATTTAGCTTTAAATGCTCTGCACTCTAATGTGCTCGAGTGAGGGTCAGGCTTTATAAGGCACTCCCTCAAGCACTGGCCCAGGGAGAACACAGGCACTTTCTTCACGAAACTGCAGCATGACCCTGAGCAAAACCAACCCAGTGATCTATATGCCAGCCCAGGATGTATTTATACTACAAATGACACTAGCTACTGCAAATGTGCTGTTGCCACCATAACAGGTGCCCAGATGACAGTTTAAAATTTTAAAAAATGAATGTAATGCAAAAACTACCTTTTTTTATCAAGAACACACCAACCACAGCACAAAAGTGATGGCTGAAGGTTGTATATTCAGGGTGGCGGCATATAAACTTGCACAGTACATTTGATTGCATCACAGTGCAGCCTGCTTCTCAGGTGTCATGTATCTCTAAAGCCTTGAAATCATAAAAGACCTTCAACTATTACATATAGACTCCATTTTGAAAGGTACAGGATCTGGGTAGGTCAAAGCCAAAGGCAAATTTTGAAATGCCAGCTAGAGAAGTCATAATGGTTTCAGGGGAGTAAAGATCTTAAGGACAGGTATGGGTATAGGTAGGAAGGAAATAGCCTCAAAAAGAAAACTCAGACCACCAGTCAAACTTATATTGTGCGGCCCAACATACTCCAGGATTCACATGAATTGCCAGCAGGAAAGAAAGAGATGTGAAAATGATAGCTCCTTAGCATACTCCCTTCACAGACTCCACTATTCTGCAGAAGATGGGAGAAGGTCAGCAACAGATGCTTTACTCTTGATTCTCCATTTAGTATCCAGAAAACCTCTTGCAGAAAACTCATGTGTTCAAATTCCACACCCAAATACTTTTCATTTTATAAGCAGGTAAGTCAGAAGCTGGGCTGGGCTGACTCAAGCGGGAGATGTCGGAAAGCAGTACGGAACCAGGCACCACACTCCAGAAGGGGCTCATTTTCTGCACAAACCTCAAAACATCTAAGCCTGCTGATAACTAACTTGCAGCTACAAAATTAATCAGAAAAATTAAAAAATGCATGACTTAAACCAGTTTCCCAAATTCCACTCCCACTCTTGTTAATAGGCTTCTACAAAACCAATTCACACTTAAATACGTAAGTTGTTGAGTTGGTACAGTCTCCTAAAACTGCTTGAAGTCCAAAAGTTCAGCTTTCTCTACACCTGCTTCTCATTTACATGCTGAAGACCTTAAAGAGTTAAAATAAAGCTGAGATACATCTACAGTTGTAGATATTTAGACATATATGATATAGCAGTTTCTATAATTGACGAATCCTTCTCAAACAATAAATGAAAATTGTAATAGATTTAATTAATAAAACCAGCATTAATTAATAAAATTAATTTATAAAACCAGCAACAGATGAAGTAAAAGTTACTTCAGAGCTTCTGCAAGTTTGAACTTGCTTAACATGTTAGAAAAATGTAGTCTTTTATCCATACCACAGGGAAATTCTTACAATGATTAACTCCTAAATTATTTAAAGCCTTGACAAGGCTGAAGTTTCTACCAAGCTAAAATACTGAAAACATTTGTTCTTGGAAACATATTGCTCAAAAAAAAAAAAAAAAACCCCAAACCTGAAAACCTTTATCCAAACCAATACTATTTCTCTAAGCATCATTTTACACTTCTTTTAACTGAAATCTCAGAATCATCTGAGATTCTTCAAACATTAACACGCTCACGATGAATTCAAGAACAGTTGCTTCACAGCAGCGAAACGTCAATGCCTTAGAGAGGGAAATCAATGCCAGACAACATCAAAAAAAACCCAACTGTTTAACAAAACTCCCTACCAAGACTTTATGGCTCTATGTATGCAGGGCACTGTAACAACAGCGAGGGAGCCCATGGGGGCAGCCCAACAGTGGGCTCTAGCGGCACTGCCCCACGGGATGCTGCTGCTGCGGGGACTTGCACCAGTGGCATTTGATTGACAGGGTGCTGGAGAGAGCTGCCAGAGCACCACTACCAACACAGCACCACCAGCTTTCACACAAACAGATGCTTGGCAGGAATTATTTCCATCCCATTCCTTTGCTCAGACATCATGCAAGACAGGAGCACTCATCACAAAGTCAATTAAAATAAAAGCATAGATAGGGAGAGTTTCTATGAAGGAAAAAACCCCAACTCAAATATCAAGGTCGATCTTTTTTTCCCCACAAGAAGTGGAATATCCAGGACATAAAAAGGCTTTATTAGGTCTTTTTCATCCAGCAATGTTACTAGGCATTTTCATCCTCTCACTGTTACAGTTCTAGGCTTAGGATGAAAACCTAAAGAGGGTTTTCCTCTTCTTTCAGCAGCAAGCCAAGGAGTTATGTTAAAAGCAAATTACCAAACTTGAGCAGCATGGAGGAAGAGCTGCCCCTGCACTTCTGCTGGAGAGGAAACATGTCAGCACACAGACAGCAGCTGTCTCCGCTCCCCAGGAAGGCAGCAGGCAGCTAGATTATGAGCTAACAAAATCTGTAGGTGGAAAACTCATAAATCATTACCAGTACAGAGGAACAGAGTGATGTAAGGGGACGACAGGACAGAGCGGATGCAATGCAGCCGCTGGTTCTCACCAAAACGTCATCAGGCTTCCCACTTTCCACCCCCACCCTGTGGGGACTCTCGCAGCTCCTCCTTTTCCACAGGCACTTCCCAACGCCTGGACACTGCAAGAGGCGAGTGACCGCAATGCACATCGGTCACGCAGCCTGCACCGTTGCTGCAGCGTTCACTGCCGCGACTGCTGTGAAACGTTTTCTGCTTTAACACAGTTTTCGCACCTTCATAAGGCTATGAAACCCACCTTGGCTGCCAACATCTCCCAGGTTCAGTCAGTGTGAAGGAAAAGTGCTTTATTTACTTATATTTATACTGAGGCAGTATGATGGATAGCCTGCAACGTGAAGAGCAGCAGCAACACTCCCTACCTCCTGCTAAAGCTCACTTTGGTACTGTTGAAAAATAAGGAAATAAGCTCTGTTTGCTGCTTCCCAGGGTCCCAAGTGCTGAGGATGGGACCAGAGCGGTGCTAAGAAGCCGCTTTTCCTTTCTCCTTCATTGCACATCTGGGGAGTCAGCAAGACCAAGCCCCTTACACTTAGTGAGACATGCCAGGTTTTGTTTATGTAGGCTGACTTGTGCTATTTCATCACCATTTTCCGACGCTTGCCCTTTGTTCCTAAAACATAGGTTTTTTTAAGAAGTGACTAATAACCTGGAGGTCTGTAACTTCAACCATGGTACAAATCAGCAGGAAGAGCAGCACTGGCAGCCAGGTTTATCCTTCTATTTTGCCCATAGAAGCCACCAGCAGAGTTACAATGTTTATGAAACCTTTATCCCAAAAGTCCCACTCATTACAAACAGTAAAGCCAGAGCCAGGTTCTTGCCACGTTAAAATCCCCTCACTGATTTTATCGCACAAATGACCTCAATGGCAACATGCAAGGACTAAGCAGTCACATAACGATGCGCAGGGTAAATACAATCAAATGCATGTTTTAATATTTACATGAAAAAAGGATACTGCTAATCCACGTGTTTATTGCTGAAAAATACATCTTCTGTTATGGATTAATTTTGCTTATGGCATTACAGTACATGAAGCAACTAGATACTGACCTTTGATTTCATACTTGGAAGCATGCCCTTGTCACCAGTGGCTACCATGTGTAGTACCTTCAGATAGTGTTGTAGCAGCTTTTCGACATGCACTGAATGCCCTGTCTTTCCCAAAAGAGCCTTCCAGAAGCTCTTAAGGCACTTAATCTTCTTTTTTTTTTTTTTTTTTTTTTAATCACAGGACAGTGTTTTTTCACAGTAATGAGTAAGTGTCCACTCCAATAAAAGTACTTGTCCTTTATTAGTATGCCTAGTGGGACAGACAAAACAAGTGGAATTGGTTTCATTCTGCAGCAAGTACAAACAAATACCACAAGAGAATGAAACTTACCACATATTAAATAAAAAAATAAAAAATTGTGCTCATGCAAGATTCTCCAGCCAAGAATTGTGCATAAAACCTGTGAGTAGTTATCCAGCTGAGAAATAAGTAAGCCCAGAAAAAAATGAGAAAACAAACTCATCAAAATTTGCACCATAAATCTCATCACCTAACTGCTAAATATGAAGACATTTCTTGAAAAATAGTCAAAAAACCCCCACTGCCACCAATTAATATACAATCACACACTGAATTAGAGATCTAAATCACTGCACATATTTCAGGAGAGCAGGTATTTCTTAGGTCACTAACCAAGAACTTCTGCAGAAGCAGCTCAGCTGAATAACAAGGTAAAAGAAAGACAGAAACCTTCCATGACCAAAGCACTCCAGATGCACTTCACAAGGTCAAGAAAACTGTAAATTGAACCACCAAGGCAACAGACCTCTCTGTCTCATAATCAGCAACCATATGAAAAACGCATGAGTCATGGCACAGTCAGTGAAAAAAAAAAACCTGAGAAAAAAATTCTTAATCATTAACAGGTGAAAATACAAGTCAAGGAAATGAAATCGTACACTTGGGTTGACACACACAAAAAGTTATCTTTCAGTAACAAGGTTTCTTTCAGCAACTAAGAGGAAGAATTAGATGTAATTCTTCAAGGACAAGGTATTAGTAGGAGCTTTTCTCAGACTGTTGAAAGCTCTCTTAGGCTGCTGTGCCCCTAACTGGAGTACCCTGAGATAACGGAGACAGTGTATTGCTACAGATCAGTTCATACCCAATTAACATTTATTTTAAGGTGATGGCAAGTCATCCAACACCAAGATTGCATGCCTTGCCAGCAGGAAAATCTCTTAGAAAAAGAAGGGGATAAAAAGGATTGGTAGAAATCAGGGTTGGGTAAGCTTAGAAAAAAGCAGAAGACTCTACTCTTCCAAAGCTAACAAGGTTTTTTACTTATACAACGCCACTTTCAACGGACTGTGCAGATGTTAGAACAGGATTCTTGAATTTGGAGGGACACTGGATGCGCTGTTTATCCTGAAAAATATAACCACCGCAGCAATTGCTGTAAGAGATGATGTTGCTAAAGGAAAAATGGTGTAGCCGAAATTCAGCAAAAACTTGATTATAAAGGTACTGCTGCAATTTAGTTCAATCCTTCATTAATGTTTGGCAGACTGTTGTACTAGACACTGTTCACAGTACACTTGGAAGAAATCATTAATGGAGTTACTTTATAAGGTCCCCCTGAACCAGGTCTCCAATAAACCAATAAATGCAAGTATTTGGAAGAAAATGTGCTAAAAAAATTACCAGAAGCTTCATTCCCAGCAATGAAGTCTGTCAGAGACAAGACAACACAAGAACAGCTCAGTAATGAAGGCCAATGCAGAAAGAGCAGCTTTCTCATGTAGAGTACCACTCCTCTGCTCAGTGTTGACCCTACTCATACAACTCAAATAATAAAATCAGAAGATGTGCCACTTCCGTTTTTCTAGCTACCTCAAAGCTCTGAGCAGCAGCAAAAGCACAGGAGATCACCAGTGCCTCCAGGACACAGCACTGCAGCATTTGAAAATCCATAAATTGTCTTCAAAATTACAAGGGCTAAGCTTAAAATTAAAAAAAAATAAATACAAAGCATGCATTCTCCAGAAAGCAATGCCTCCCAGTTGCTAACAGTTTATTATTTCATGAACTAAAAACAGTAATCGGAGGAGGGATGTATTAATAGCCAGCACCTCCTACACACTTGCAAGTGGTGAAGGCCTTGGCTTTAACAAAATGACAACTGCTGTAAGCAGTAAAGCAAGTTTTAGCTTAGAACTCCCTAATTATTTCTTCAAATCATGTGCAAGGGAAAGGAGTTCACCAAGCTAAGACATGGCTTTTTACGTGCAGGACAGTGAAGCAGCTTCTAAATACCTGAATTGTGACATTTCTGGCTAAAAAGAGGTGGCACAAAAAGCGAGCAGTGGAAATGCACAACGCTTTGCACCATGTCAACTATTCCAAACATACCAGTGAACACTGATTATGCTGTTAGCAGCATTCACTTGGATGGAAAAGGAGTCCATAACTGACTTGTACCACTCTGCATCCCAAAGCCAGTCCCACGTTCCCTACGGCTGCTTTCTCCTCCTCAGAGCAGGTTGAACATTTTGACAGAACACACTAGTTTTGGTGAACAAATTCCTGGAGTGGGGGATAAGTTGTCAACACTCGGATTGCTCCAACCTGCAAATAGTTATTTTCTAGGCAGTGATGGATACAATTCCTCTCAAACCAAGCCAAGATAATTCTATAGCAATAGAAATTGATTCACATCCACAAGTTGAGTGTTGAAAAAAAAAACAAACCCAAAACCCACCCAACAGTGTATAGCATGGGATGCCTACACAATCAACTATTATCCTAGGTGAGTCAGAAAAATAGCATTTACAGACTGAACACGCAGAGAGGGGGCACACACTTGCTATCCTACCCACTGCTTGGCAGCTCACATACCAGCACTCTCAGCTTTACTTCAGAAAGGCATTTCTTCACCACTGTGCGGAAGCCTGAAAGCTCTTAGATGAATTCATGGAAGAAGAGTCTATCAGGGGCTATTAAGCACAGGGATGATACAACCTTCTAAGCTTAAAATTGCTGTAAGTATGACAAGAGCATGAAAGAAAGAAATGTAGCACTCCCATCTATCTATATTTTTACACCACCACATCCTGTCCTTTCCACCACCCACCTCCAACAACCCCCCTCTTTTTTTTGTTGTTGGGGTTTTTTTTTTTGGTTGGGTTTTTTTTTGTTGTTTTTTGGTTTTATGTTTGTTTTTTTTCCACACCTACCCAACTCTACAGGCCGCTTTCAAAGATCAGGCTCTGGAACAAAAACCAATTTCTCCAGTAAGTCAAGCTTTGCTGTGAGGTCAGGTAACTTATAGGCATCATGTATCCCATGTCGCTCCTTCTCACTCTGTACTTCAGGAAAGGCTGTCTCAGATCCACAAACACACAAGACAAGCATTACTCACCCTTGACAGCATACTCCACTTGGGAGTATGACGACAACAGCACTGAGAGCTGGGCAGCAATTCAGTAAGGCCAGGTGAGGAGAAGACTGACCTGGGTCAGCATGTTGTATTACTAATTTTGTAGGAGGACTTTAGGTTGCTTCTTTTAAGATGAGGGAAAACATTCAAACTAGATGTCTTCGGCGATGAAAACAAAAAGCTTTGAGCCAGTCTGTACAGAATATTGTGATTCAGCCCACGGATTTCTTCCCAGTGATTGGGGATGCCCAGCATCGTGACGATGAGCATATTGTAGAGGCTGGTAATAGGAATCACATTTGTATTGTGATTGAACTGTGCATTGCAATTGCTTTTCTTTGTTAGGTGTAACTTACATTTGTATTGTGTTTTCAGTATATTTTGTATCACTCTGCTAAATCAGAAATCCCATGTAACATCAACTATCTTCACATAAGTAAATTAGATATTAAACATCACACCCTCCATGTGTGGAATATCTAAAAGAAGCTGGTCAGAGAGTATTGGACTCTGACACTATTCGCACATCAGAACAAACTGGGAAATCAGTCTCTGTGTGGTAACCAAAAAGCTGAAATGCTAAGCAACCATGTATGGCAAAGTTTCCTCTTTTTTGATATACCATACACGGACACAGTCACAGAAGTGCTCAAAACACCACATCTTCTCTCAGTTTCAACAGTTCAGTTTCCCTTTTCTTAGTCTGCTTCCATGCTGTATCGGGACAGAAATGACACTAAACACAACATTTATCTGAAAATATAAATGCATAAACCCAAGAGTATGTCTTTGTTGGTAATCCAGATTCAGTAGACTTTGAAGTCCATCAAATTAACCCAAAGAACTCACAGTCTATCTATAAATACAGCATTGCAAGCAATGGCTGTTACGAACGCTATGAATGGATCCCGATAGTTTTGCTCCTCAAAAAGATATATTTACAAGCAATTTTGATCGTAATTGCAATCAGATGAAAACTCAGTTCTCAAAAATGCATTTATATACACAGGTGGCCAGAATCTCAGAATTAAGAAACATTGCCACAAAAGGAAGTCAAATAAATTAGCAATATAAATCACCCAAGCTAGGAAAAAAAAAAAAAAAACATAAAAAAAAGAGTAATTAGCCTGTTGCTAATTTGTATCTATTTTACTGTATTAGTGTCATGTGCTAACAGCATAATCACATCACAAAAAGCTCAAAGAAGTTATTGAGTGAGAGACATCCGCTTCACCCAGATGTAGACCAGAGCAGGTATATAACATTTTACCCCTCTCCATCACAGAGACAGCAAATCCCACCTGCGGGCAGTACAGTTTACACTGCAGCAGCTCCTGAAGCGCTTTGTGCCCATGCACTGGAAATGGAAGCACGGACAGCTGTCGGTAAGCTCAGCTCAGTGCAAACCCCGACAATTTAATTGATGCTATTGGTTGTGAGGACTACTACCTATTTCACTGTTGACCATTTTAGGAGGCAATCAGCTAAGCCGAAACCCATATCCGCTTTCCTTAACCGAACAGTCAACTGCCAGAACCCCAAAATGGGGTGCATTTGACCTACCTTTAAAATGAATGACAACAGACACCTAAGTCTGACCCGGCGATCCTTGCCTCTTTTCACCATCAATGGAGAAACATAAACATTTCCAGAAAACAGCTTATCTAAAACATTCTGCTTGCTCATTTTAGGGTGAGATCTTAAGGGAGTCTCTTGTGCACAGCTTCACAGCTTCAGCTTTAGGCACTTTTTAGGTATTTGAACTAGATCAAACCTCCTCCATCAGCTTCTACAACAGAAATTCATACCTGCAGGGTGGCAACCTGTGTGAAAGTCTATAGCTCAGTGACACCTAAAAACGTCTCAGGCATAGTTAAGAGTACAGGACAATTACTAATGGCATATTATTCAGTTCTATAGTTAATTCAGTAGACCTGCTTGTTTATCTTTTCTGAAATGATTCACAGAATTTCCATTGTTGGCAGAGATGTTTCAAAATCCAGCGTACCACAAATATGCTAAGAGAATAGGCTCAGCGTCAGACCACAGCAACCCACCCACACCCAACCCAGTTTCTGAAGCCAAGCATTACTGCAGGAGTTATGGATTTCTAGCTGGAATAGGTTTAACAACTTTTCAAATGGGCATAAAACATCACTATGCCAGCCAGTCTGGCTTCTTCCGGCAGAAGAAGCATACACCCGCTTTGCAGTTGTTTGGGCTGTATCAATGTCAGCTCGGCACAACGATATTTGGCACTATTAATAGGGAAATCTATTTTCTTGTTTACAGCATCATTGTTCATGCACTGGAAAGACCAATATCAGCAACCTACTTCTGCAGATAACCTAATAAAGGTTCCACTGGATGTATATCTGTAGGCGTATGCATACATATGTATATACAAGAGAGTAAGAATGCTGTCCTGGTTTCAGCTGGGATAGAGTTAACTGTCTTCCTAGTGGCTGGTACAGTGCTATGTTTTGAGTTCAGTATGCGAAGAATGTTGATAACACTGATGTCTTCAGTTGTTGCTCAGTAGTGTTTAGACTAATGTCAAGGATTTTTCAGCTTCTCATGCCCAGCCAGCAAGAAAGCTGGAGGGGCACAAGAAGTTGGCACAGGACACAGCGAGGGCAGCTGACCCAAACTGGCCAACGGTGTATTCCATACCATGGGACATCCCATCTAGTATAGGAACTGGGAAGTGGGGGCTGGGAATCGCCCCTCGGGGGACTGGCTGGGTGTCGGTCGGCGGGTGGTGAGCAATTGCACTGCGCATCATTTGTACATTCCAATCCTTTCATTATTACTGTTGTCATTTTATTAGTGTTATCATTATCATTATTAGTTTCTTCTTTTCTGTTCTATTAAACCGTTCTTATCTCAACCCACGGGTTTTGCTTCTTTTCCCGATTTTGTCCCCCATCCCACTGGGTGGGGGGGGAGTGAGTGAGCGGCTGCGTGGTGTTTAGTTGCTGGCTGGGGTTAAACGACGACAAATGCCAATAAAATTATGTCAGATTTCTACAACTCACTTCCTATGAGGATGCAAGGTATGAAGAATTTAAAAGGTTTACTAATGAGACAGCTAAAGGATTTTTTTTTTTCTGGACTGAGAAAACACAATGAAAGGCTTCTCTGAGGACTTCAGAAAGACATGCCAGTTAACCTAGGGCTCTTTAATGTGGATTTAGAAAAGGATTGTACAAAATACATTAACTTTCAGTGAAAACAGGCATATACCTTCCAGTGCTACGCCTCCTGTCTTTTTGAAAGAAACAGAAGCTCTTCAGTAGCCAAAGAGCAGCTACTGCATCTATCACACAACAAGGAAAATAAAAAAATTAATTATTTCTAATTTTAAGAAGTGAAGCGATGCTAAATCTCAGAATGTAGATCTGTTCAGTTATGGATACAGACAAATTCTCAAAGTCAATGAACTGACTGTTAAAGCCCATACAGACCAACACATTTCCATCCCACCTCAAATGTTGCTCTGCCTAGTTTGCTACACTCTGTAGAGTTGCAGAACTAGAAAACCTGGCATATGTTCTTTGCTAATGGAAGATAAAATGCAAAGGTACCAGAAGCGTCAATCTAAATTTATTTTTTTAAAAATCTAAAATAAAAGAAAGCAGATATTCAACATGACTCTCAATCAGGGGCACTGCAATAGGTGGTATTTTTCCTCTATTCTTGACAACGCTGCAAAAACAGAGTTGATATTTCAGATTAAGAATATGTTGATATGCACCTTTATTAACCAATTGTTGAGAACACTAATTAAGGTAGCTATCAAGTAATCTAATAACCTAGTTATTAACAGGAACCAAGTAATTTATACTGGGATTACAAAAAAAAAAAAAAGTAACAAGGATGTTGAATAAGTGGGGAACATCTTGGTCTACACTGGGAAGACAGTGCCCTTTTCCCTACCATGGACATCTTGTTCCCCCTTGGCTTCAAAAGATTTTTTTTGTGTTGTCTCCTCATACCATAACACTGCACTGATACCTGCCAGGTCAGACTGAAAAGGTCAACAACTGTTAAAACTAACAAGACAAGACAAAGGAAAATGGGGAAAGAATCAGGTCTTCCTGTACCCAGGAACCTAACTAACTAATCCTAGCATCAAACAGGCTACCCATGAAATGCTTTGGCTTGAAACATTTGGCTTCAGGGAGCTGTGGACCACTGCTTACAGATGAAGGTTCAAGAATCTCACAACTTCATCACAGGAGAGACCTGACAGTCTGAAGCCTAGCTGATTTAGCAGTGTAGGTCACTAAACAACCAGTCCACTATCATAACAAAGGATCTTGGAGGCACAACAGCAATGCAAACAAACTGACATATTGATAGCAGGGCACACTGGGAAGAAGGCACTTTTCAGCATACACAAATCAACATTTTAACAGGAATAAAACAACTGAAAATATGAAGCCCTTCCCTTGGCTCCTTTGGAAAAGTAAATTATGAGTACCTTTTCCTTTCTCTAATTCCAGGAAAAGTCTTCTAATAAAGTTCCACAAAACGAGAGAGCCAAACTCAAAACCTGGCAAAAGACCTCATCCATGTACTTAAGCACAGGAGGAGCAAGTGTTTCCCTGTGCTGGGAAGGAAGCTGAGATTGACACGCAGGACGATCGATGAATCTCAAGGGCAGAGCCAAGGATTCAGGTGGCCCTGGGGACCGGCTGACCGGGGCCTCTTTTTGCCACAAAATGTAGGAAAAAAAACATCTCAGGCAGAATATGGCATTCAACAGCACAACATTGGGCTTTCTCCATAGCACTGGCTGATGGTTTGGGGATCCTTAGGTCTTGGTCACAGGAAACCATGCATTAAGATTAATATAGTCAAAGCACACCTAAGTCAGAGACTTAACAGCACAGGCTTCAGGAGCAACCTCAGAGAGGTGCAGAGACATGCGACAAAACCAGCAACAAGACTCTAACCAAACTCCTATCAATATTGGTGCATATAGAGAAGGTTGTAGATTGAAAAGAAACTCACCATCCCCTCTTCTTTCTAAAGGGCTTACTAGTCCTTGAGTATTTAAAACAAATAACATACTTTGTTTTTCTAATTTTCTATCGCTCGAGGCATGAAATGGTAGTGAGAATAAGTGACGAGGCCTGTATATGCTAATACGCAGTAACACATTCCTAAGATTTCACCCCTGTGCCTTATCAGAAGAAAAATGACTAACGTATAACTTGAACGCACTGAATGAATTTTCCCTCTTAAAAACATTTCTAGAGAAGTAGAGGACTTAGGAAACAAGACCTAAAATGAAAGGATCACTTAAGCTTGCAAATTACAAACTCTTGAACTGCTTAGACTTCTTTTTCTGCATGAAAAGAAAACACATTTAAGGAAAACACATGAAATAGTGGTTATTACAATGAAGTACCACCCCAAAGCCATATTTAATTGTTTCGCCTGCAGTAGTTGAACAAGTTGTAGAAGGGTGTAACGCAGCATTCAAGACATCACAGGAGATGCTTCCTTCCTGTGTCTCTGACCAACCTCTCTGTCCCAGACTGTGTCTAGCATTTTCTTTGCCTGACCTGTCTGCCCTTAATTCTAATTCTCACCAGAGGTAATCCATCCTTCTTAGAGACTGACTAAAAGCAATAATCTTTGTCTGCTACTATGAGTCTGCAGTAACTGCAAGCAACCTCTATACAAAACTTCTCCACCTGACCTAAGAATAACTCAGATTTTGCAGAGCAAATCCTTATACAGGACTCAAAAACATGCCTATGTATGAAGTACTCAATGAATTTTAAAATTTCTACAGAAAACTCTATAGCTTCCATACTAGGAAAAACCACATTTCTAATTTCAAAAGTTCTTAGACACAGCAACTAACAGGTCCTACAGACAAAGTCCCTATTACAGTAGGACTTATTACTGATTTACTTCCTGGAAAAATTTTCCTGACTTCTGGGAAGTTAAAAACCAAAATACATAACTCAACAAAAGATTATTTGTTTTCTATGGCAAGTGAGGAAGTTTTTTTACTATATTAAAATGTACTTAGTGATAAAAGCATATCTAAAGATGGACTGGGAACAAGACTGAACAAAAGGAAAAAAAAGCTCTTACCATGTGTATCAGCCACTAGCCAGGTTTCAGCTTCCATACTGACTCATGACCAGCTTATTACCCCTTAACTACTTTCCCTTTGCCTAGGAAGTATGCACCAAGCACCTCCTAGTCTTGCAGTCTGATCAACGTGAGCTGCCACTTGCATCTCTCCAACCCCATTGCAACACTGTGATCCAAGTCGGAAGGTTTACCAGCAGTACGTTACAAATAAATTACTTCCCTTTATTGTGTTTGCACTACACAACCACACTTTACAGAAGACCAAAGCTGTTAAACCCTGAAACTCAAGTGTTTTGTTCTGTTCTCAGCTTCACAGCATGTAAGAATCTTGAGGAGCACTACAGTGCCATAAATATGGCCACCACACCACTGTACCCACCCCTTTGGTCACTGGACTCTCTCTTTATTTTGGAATAGCTTTTATTTTGACTTTTGCAGTATTTTGCAAGATCTACAGCTAGATTTAAGAAGTATGGTTCAGCAAGTTCAAAAGAGTTTTCAGGCACGGCAGAATATTATTGGACTCCACAGACTTCTCTCTAGGGAGAAGCAATAGATTTTTTCCATTTGTCAGTTTTCCTCTCACACACCAGCATTACCTCTGAGTGATCCTTGAGTACTTTAGCTATCTTTGAACAGATAATTACCATTTTAAATTAACAAGTAAGTACTGCTGCAGTTGAGGGGAAGACTCATATTTAATCAACAACAGATCACATGGAAAAAGATACAGTATCAGAAATCAAATCCACAGTTTAATGGGCAACCACAGCAGCTCACAGCTGAAATTTATTGCACATGAGGTATCAGAATGGAATTACTTTACCTGTAGGCTCAGGCAGCAAGACAGATATAGGTGACAGCCTATTGCCTTATGTGCAACACAGACGTAAGAATGCTTGAATTTGAACAGGAGGAATGAGGACAGAAAATAAGCTGAGGAGTGAAAGATGATGTCTCTTAAAGCAATCTGAACTTAACAGCACATACCCATTCAACACATAATCTCATTCCTCTGTCCTAAACAATCACCTTAAGCCTGCAAACACGTACATATATCTGTAGATGACTGTAAGCAGAGCTTAAATAAAATTGCCTTAGGTTAAAAAAGTCGTCACAAATTAGATCTAATTAGATACGTTTAACCTAACTGCCTCCACCATTCTTCACCAGAGAAAAGGTTTAATTGTCACTGACTAACTGCTGCTGATACTCCCAGGGTCTTCATTTTTCCCGGTACCGCACTCATGATTCCCAAAAGTTGGTGCAGGGTCTACACGTGCTGTAAAGTTCTTTAATGTCCTTCTATGCAGAGATGTATTTCCCTTGCAGCTTTATGTAATTTTATTTACTTTACATCTCTGAAGTTTTAAATTTATTTTAGCAACACCTGTCCGAAAAGCCATTGCAAAGCAACTCTTACAGTAACACTTGCAAAGCTTAAGTGGGAAAGAACTTAGTCTTGCAAAGGTGCTCAGCCAGCCCTCTGAAACATATTGCTCTGCAGTCACTAAACACATCTCAGTCCTTTATCAGCAAAAAGCTGCTTGTATGCCATTTCTTCTGTTACACTTACAAAAAAATTAAAGTACCTACCTACATGGAATTCATATGCATGAAACAATTTGTTTAAAGCTTGGATTTCTCTTAATCAAAAAGAATAGTAATGACTTAAGGCCTCATATGAAAAGCAAAAAAGATGTATTGTCTGAGCAAGTTGTTCATACTAGGACCATCTAGAACAAACAATTAAAAGAATATGAAATCAACCTGCAAAGGACCAATTTAATTTTTTTTCCTAAATTACAGATCCAATGTTGAGTATATAAATGGAGCAAGGGGTATACATATCTGCTTTTGTTATGACAGTAATGCTGGGGTTTTTTTGAAAAGAAGCTTTTAACGAGGTAGTACAAATGCATATTTATCTAAGGCACTCACATTGCCCTCATCATCACAATACCCAAGTGCCTCAACATTCATTCTTTGCACCGTTAACCCTCACTGTCTGTGGGAAGATTATGCGGGTTGCCCTTGCACAATTAGCAGTTAAAGACATACACAAATATAAAAGCATATACTCAAAAATGCACTTTACAGCCTATACAAAAAAACCTGCAAGCAGTTTTCTCTAAAGAACTCTCTATAGAGGGCTGCTATGCTGGCTATGTTCTGGGTGCAAAAACACCAAAGCTGGTTCTGCTCAGTCAGATCAGGTCTGGGAGCAAACCACCAACACTCGTGCTAAATCAGACTAATAAACCCTGTCAGGAGGACCATATGAACCTTCAAGTCCCAAACCCGTACTTTCGCACTGCTCTGTCCTGTTATTTCCCACTGGAGGACACTGCTCACCTCAACCCTGCTTACCCAATAGTCCGGACTAGACAATCTTTTGGAGGATACTTTGGTGTCCTTCTGTCCCATATGCTTAAGAATCCTTCAAGTCAGGGTTCAAGAGAAGATGAAGTGAGCACAGGTCTCATCTTGCCAGACTTCGGATACAGCTAGAGTCAAGTGCTGGGATTTGCTCCTAAATTTCAAAGTGTAGAGAAAGCCTAACTTTGTGCAAGGTCCCAACAGGGAATTGGTAGCAGATCGAGATCTCTATCCATGTCTCAGATGAGCACCTTGGCTATAGGAATACCTTGTCATTCAAACATATACCTATTGTGTTCAAACATGTATCGTGGTTGTCAGTCCCTGGCTGCTTTCAGTTATTCTTTTGCGGTCTTTTTATAATCTACCTTCTGGTACAAAACAAGACTTAGCATTGTTGACAGATCATATCACAGATCCAGCAGCTGTTCCGAGATCCAAAAACAGATGAAACCTAAAAAAAACCCACTTACAATAAAATAAAAATACTTAAGGAAGTCAAAGTTATGCAATGCCCATTAACTGAGGGAGGGAGTAACCTATCCACAGAGGAGCATCTGTGAGATATGAGAGGAAAAAAAAGAGGATGTTTCTAGCAATAAAAAACCCTTGAACTTGCATGAACTTGAATTGATCTAAATTAATAATCCTATTAGATACTCCTCACGTTGGCCAGGATATAACTATAAGGATTGGAGACAGCAGGACCAAAACCCAGTGGAGGTCTGCCTGAAAGACCCAGCTCCACGTGAAGGGAGATTTCCCATAGCCCAAGCCATGCAGAAGAAAGAACCATTTTACAAAACCACACTTGAGAACCATATGAAATGGCTTTTATATAGGAATGACTAAATAGACCTAAGACTTCAGCTTGACAAAAAGACAGTGGCAGGGGATAACACACGTCTGTCAAGGCATGACTGCACATCAAGGGTGAACAGGAAACAATTCTTCATCGTCTCCCAAAACAGGAACTGGGGGTTGGGGGTGGGGAATCAAATGAAACCATGAAGTAGCAGGTTCAAAAACAAATAAAAAGAGGTCCTTTTTCAAGCAGCTGTGAAAGTTATAATCACAGGATGCTGCAGACACAAAGTTTACCTAAAGTTGAAAATCCCACTGCAAGCTATCAAATACATAGGCAAACACAAAGATACCGCTTTCTGCTGAGGAAGTCCTTAGCTGTGAACCAGTGAGATGGGAGCTAGGAGAGCAAGTCATAGGAATATCAGTACTTGTTTGACCTATTCTTTTATTTTTCCCTAGATAAAATGTAGTGGGTCAGACCAAGTTTCTGATCATGCCAAGCCCAGGCACAGAAAGAGGCTATAGGATCTTTGACCCATGCTACCGTTAGCAGAGCAGCAGAGTACGTGGCCATAATTCAAGCAAGCCTCCACAGGTGAAGGTTAGTCATTTGAGAGGAAACAGCCTGAAACCAATTCGGTGTCTCCTTTTCCTCTCTTGCATGTCCAAAGACTGAGAGTTTCATGGTGCAATCTCCAAGGCATAAGGCACTCTCTTTCCCCCAGCTTGACCCAAGAAAAAGCTTATTGTTTTGTACATTCACCAAAAGTGAGTATTACTCAATTAAAGAAATACTTGTTATTTTCTTGCTGAATCTTGCTCTCAACAACTGCAGAAAACATCAGGTGTTTAGGATCACCTATACATTGATTACAAGAGCCATCATAAATTCCCAGGAGCACACCTGCACACACAAGAACCAGCAAATGGCAGGGGAAAAATGTCACCCCTGGTACCTGCTTCACAAATCAAAAGTATCAGACGTATCACCTGATGAGGAAATAGGGAATTTTTTTTACGTAATACTTATCATTTGAAATCTAAACAATATATTGAATCACAGTGAGGCTAACATTTCCTTCTCCCTCTGTAATACGCAAAACTTAAATTACTAATTACCACCCAGTAATAACCACAACTTAAATACGTGAAACAGATACAGCAGATAAAAGAAAATGCATTAAGGGGCAAGACACAAAGGTACAGAACAACAGCCTACCACAGAGTCCCTACGCCGCCTTGGAAAAATCATTTGCTGCCTCCATGCTTCAAATTCCATACATAAAATGGAGGCAATGCCACTTCATTACCTCATTGCGTTCTCACAAGGATAAACCAAAGATTGTGAAATGTCCGCATACTACGGGATTGAAGGTCATACAGAAGCCTTCCATAGGTAAGAGTAAGAAACATTTTTAACTAGTGTTAAAGTATTTTATTACCCTTGCAGATGAAGCACTCCTGCAGCCTTAGTCACCAAGTCAGCTCCAGTGAGGCTGCCAAGGAAAAATTGTGTTTGCCTGTTTACTCTGTGAAGTAGGGTGCAATGACAGTACTGACATTCTCACGTTAAAAAAAAAAAGGCACGTAATATGCATACTTTCGTACATTGAATGCCTGACAGGGTTTTTTTGGAATATGAAAGGAAGCTTGTAGGCTCTTGTTATTTAATAGTGCCACAGAGATTATCAGCGTACTATAATATCACAAAATTTGTTCACAGCGGGTAAAATTCAAACCCTACAGTGAACCAACAAAAGGCCACTTAAACCCTAATTTCAGCCTTCACAGTTGAGCCAGTGACAGACTTCTGGTAGCACTACACGGGGATATATTTCTGGACCAGAATATAAAAAGCACTTTTGTCTTGAGGGCGTTTCCTTCAAGGCATTTTTGGTTTCCCACAAAAAAAGTCAAGGGAATCTGTTATAATCTGAAGTCCAAAGCAATCTCTCTTATTTACACTTGTTGATTCAAGTAAAACTAGATGGTGGTACATCCCTGTATTTCCATGATTTTTAAAATCAGGAAAACATACAGAGCTTGGCTGTTTTGTTAAAATAAAACTGCATCACGTTTTTGTTTCATACCCCAATAGTTATGAAGATACACTAGATTCAGAGAGCGTGCTTTTCTATGAGCCAGGAAAGAAACAACAGGGTTTCACGATACCTGAGAGTCAGCCAAGCAATTAACAAATGTGAAAACAGAGAACGAGATTAGTATCTGAGAGATTCCGATATATAAGTAGCAATGAGATGACCTGCATGTCCTAAGAAAAAAAATCAGGTTGCTGATAAAGCTATGCCTTCAAAAATTAGTTACAGGGGGAAATAGGTTCCTTAAAAGAAAGGATAAAAAAAATATACATTGAAGAGTTGGACAAAGGAGGGTAAAAGTCAGCACCAAGTACTAGGGTTCCGCTTTTCTCTCTCCTACAAACACACGCAGAAATCAAGGATGTTAAACCTCTGCCTCTGTCCCTTGCCGGGGATCCGTAGGATCATCCCTGTGCCTACCGAGCTTCAACTGGAGGAGCGGAAAGTTGGATCCGTAACAAAGATCATTTTTCCACCGAGGGTTTAATTTTAGAAAGGCGCTAACAAAAGGCACCGCTCTGAATACCCCGAACGCGTTGTTTCCCTTCCCAATTCATCAAAGCCCGCTTCCTTTCGGAGACACGATGCCGTGACACGACCAGGGCTTTATTCCGCCGCTTTAGCCGAATAAACAGCTTTTCCTGCCTGGAAGAAAACACCCCACAGACCGATGCCATAAAAAGGCAAGAAAGCGGCCCCGCGGAAGGAAGGGCCGCCGGGCACCAGGGCTGCCCAGCCGCGGGAGCCGGCCCGCACCGCCGCCCTCCCGCCAGCAGACCCACCGCCGCCCGCCCCGGGGGCCTCGGGGCTTCCAGCGGGCTCCCCCGCGCCCGCTGCAGGCGCCCAGCCGACCCCCGCGCCCGCCGAACGCCAGGGACGCTGCGCCCCCGGCAGCGGCCGGGGAGGCGAGGGCGGCCGGGGCGCGCAAACCCGCGCACGGCGGGCTTCCTCCGCGGGCACCCGGGCAACGCCGCCGCGGCGCCCGCCCGGACCCGCGATGGCCGCCGCGCACAGGCCCCGCGCCTCGCCCGCCCGGAGCTGCCCCGCCGCAGCCCGCGGACGCCGCCCGCCTGCCCGGGCAGAGCTGCCGCGGGGCTGAGGCGCCGCTGGCGCCCGGCGGCGGCCGCGCTCTCCGCGGGGCGGGGCGGCCCGGCCGTGAGGGGCGCCCGCCCGCCCGCCGCACCTGTCGGGTGGTTGCGCGGTCCGGGGAGGGGAGGGCAGGCACAGCAGCGGCGGCGGCAGACAATGGAGGAGTGAAGGACAGACACATTGACACACGGGCGGCTCTGCGGCCGCCCCCTCCGCCCGGCCGCTCCACTCCCGGCACCTCCCTGGGGGGGAGACACGGAGGAGGAGCCTCAGGGAAGGCAGAAAAGGAGGGCAAAGGAAAAGCGAGACCCGTTTCTCAGCTTCGAAACGAGGGGCGAGAGAGGAACAGCGCCTTCCTCTCCGGCAGCGCCGAGCTGGGAGGTCGGCGGAGGGGGACTGCCGGCACCCAATCCCCCCCACACCTGGGAGGGAATGGTTTATCCCGCGGCCGGCCCCTGGCAGGGCGGAGCTGTGGGAGGAAGCCGCCATGAGGAGCGGGGCGGGGCCGGGCGCGGGCGCCGCCGGGCCGGCCGCGGGGCCGGGGTGTTTGGGGGGAGCTGCCGGGCCTGGGCTGTCGCCGCGGCCGGGCTGAGCTCGCCTCGCCGGGCGGCACCGTCCCGAGTCCGCCTTACCGTCTGCGGGAGGCAGGGGGACCGCGATGGCTCCCCCTAGGAGAGGCGACCTGAGCCCGGAGGAGAAGGACCTGCTGGGAGTGATCGCCGCAGGTGAGCCCGGCCCGGCCCTCGCCCCTCTGCGGCGGTGGGCGGTAGCGCCGCCGCGGCGTGCCCGGCCCCGCTCCCGTCCTCTCAACCTCCTCGCCGCGGGCTGGCCCGGCTGCCGCCGCAGCCGCCCCTCTCGGCGCAGTGCTGTGCGGCGCTCTGCCCTTCCCCTGCCTCCGCGGGCCGGGCCGCGTCGCGGCTCCGGCGGCTCCCTGCCGCACCGGCCCCGCCGGTTGCTCGCCAGGAGGGTTTGCTTTCACACCTGCCACCGCTGCCGGCGTTAGTGGCGGCGGGCGAAGGGCAGACCGCCGGCCCTCGGCGGCCGTTACCGGCCGCGCTGGCGCGGGCCGCGGGCGGCAGGCCCGGCCGGGCTCCTCGGGTCGCCGATCTCGGGGGCCCGTGGTAGGGGCCGGCCGGCCCGCCCTCCCGCCTTCCAGCCGCCGCCTGTGGGCCCCGTCCCCCTTCTCCCTACGGTTCTCTCTCGCACTGGGCGTTACGTGGGGCAGGCCTGTGTCATCCGGGGAGTGCCAAGGGAGCCGGCTGCTTGCCAGGCGTGGAGGGGGTGCGCGTTGCTGTACCCTTTGGGCTGGGGAAGCCCAGCTGTGAGGGTCGAACTCTTGCCGAGGAAAGCTTACATCTTTCTTAGGTCTATTCATATTAGTAATGTACATTGACATTTATCTAATGACTTGTATCAATGCGTGCTGCAAAAAAATGTTTTCTTGGGGATAATCCAGTTCTTTAGCCTGTTACAGGTTTCCCTATGTGCTGTTGCCACACCAGCGCGTCCTTGCAGACAGGATGTTCTTAAATTAACAGAACTTGAGCTTGTCCAGGGTATTGTGCACCTCTGGTCCCTTACACTGTTTTAATTTGCATTTCATCCAAGTGTTGCAGTTTCACCACTTTATGTGGCACATATGCTTATTTCAGGGGGGCTTTCTGTCTTGCTTGCTGTAACAGTTGGGTTTCATGGTCTGGCAATGTCAATTTCACAGCCCTATCTGAATAGTTATACTCCAAACAGTATTTTGAAAATTGTGGGTGGTGTTTGTTAGTTGGAGGTAAACTAAAAACACCTGGTATGCTCCATGTGTTTCTCTATGTAGTTTTGAGGCAATTTGAACCCATAAGAAATTTTATTTATAGTTTTGGGGCTTCACTCTCAATTGTATTAAAACGTTCCTCTGTGTCAGACACAAGCATAGGACAGTCAGCAATGAATTTGTTGTGGATCAGAATCAGTTTCATTAACTCACTTTAATCAGAGTTTCAGGCCTTTGTCTTGCAGATGCTTCTGTCTAACCTACCTGATGCTTATGATTAAGGGTATGGGATAATTCAGTTTGGAAGGGACCTCAGGAGGTCTCTAGGCCAACCCCCTGCTCAAAACAGGTCAGCTGTGAGGTCAAACAAGATAGCGTAGGGCTTTATCCTATCAGGCCTTGAAAACCTCCAAGGATGGAGACTGCACAGTGTCTCTGGGCAACCTGTTCTGCTGCCTTACTGGGCTTGTGGTGAAAATGTTTTTCCTTATATCCAGTCTGAAGCTTCTTTTACTTTCAACTTCTGCCTGTTTTCTCTTGGCCTCCTACCATGCACCACTGTGAACAGCCTGGCTCCAGCTTTAAGCTCTAGCCTGTTCTAGAAGTCTGACTAGTCAGTTTAGTGTCTTGTTTGGAAATCCTTCAATGTTTTGTCATACAGAACTCTGAACTTGTAAATGCAACTTTGCTTTGCTTTACTTGCATTAAAATTTACTTTGAAGATCACCCCTCGAAGGCTTGCTCTTTCTGATGTTTGTTCTTTTGCTGGGATGTTCTTCTGAAAACTACTCCAGGTCCTAGGAAACTTCTCACATGTATAAAACAAACAAACAAAAAAACGCAACAAATAAACAAAAACAAACCAAAACCAATACAAGTATGTATATTTGGGGGAGTAGGCTAGTTGACAGTGCCCTGACTGTCAGTTGGTGTATTTTACTGAGTCTTTATCAAGTGTGAGAGATGACTCAGGTGTCTGGCTTTTTTCCCCTAAAATAATTAATTAAAAAAAAAAAAAAAGTAAAGAAACCTGTTTAGTATAGTTAAACCACACCAAAAGCTTTATGAAAAGAAATTATTTCCAGTATTTGCAATGGTTTTTTTTTTTTTTAAAGAAAGTGAGCCAAAACTGAAGTTTCAAGCGCTGCTTTGCTGAGAATTTGCTGGATGAGCACCTCCTTGTGATATAGTGAAGATAAACATGAAGCCTGTCATTAAAATGAGCATGTAATGCTTATTTTTAAGCAGCACATCATTGCTGAAAGAGCTTTGCTTATGATTGAATCCATGATCAGAAGTTTCTGTTAATTTGCAAAAAATTTAATTCCCCAAACTTAGACTCTTTGAATGTTGTTTTATTTCTATTTGTTTGCATGCCTGTTGAAGCTGTATTGACAGTACCGAATAGTCCCTCAATGGGCTTTAAATCAGGTTCTTAGATCTGTGGCTTAACTGAAAGGTTTCCTGTAGCAAATTGAAAAATACAAAGTTATGGCCTAATTTTCCTTGCACATATTTCTTTCAGACTTCAGTCTACTTATGCATTTGGCAATTTTTAGAAATGTCAGTGATCGAGCTACCTTGGTCCTTGTCCTTTCCACCTCTATTCTCTATTACCAAAAGCAAGTTCCTTCTACTTTTGTGGATGTGGGAAGTGGAATGTTACAAATTTCGAATTTAAACAGGAAAGGAGATGGGAGTAAATGATAAAGCATGTTTAATTCAGACCAGAAAAGTCTTTGAAATGGCATAATTTCCTTTTGTGAGAATTTAGACAGCTCCTTTAGACATAAGATGCTCCAAAAGAGGTCAAAGTACGGAATGTGTTAAAATGCTCAGTATCGTTATACTCATTCAGAATTGTACTGGTGCTGTTTATGAAGAGATGTATTAGTGTTCTGTCCTTGTGTGTGTGTAGATCAGTTACTTAAAAAAAAAAATGGAAGTTTACTTCTAGTGCACGCTCTCAGACTACTCTTTGATGTTGTGACTTCTTGGCTTTTAGCTTCTACAGCAGAACACTGTTTGTTCCTAAGCCTTGTTACTAAGTGTGATGGATTTATTGGTAGTTAATCTACCATCCCAAGTGGTTAATCTACAAAGGTGTTGATTCTAGTCAGGAATGGAACTGATCTTTTTCCTCTTCTTGATTCTCAATTTATTCCCTTTCTCACCCTCTTTTCTCTCTTTTTGTGTCTTTTTTTTTTTTTTTTCTTTAATTAAAGGAAACACCGAGGAGGCTGGAAGGCTACTGGGCAGCAAGAATGTCCGTGTCAATTGCTTGGATGAGGTACAGTGAAACTGTACAAGCATTATGCTTGGTTTAGCAAGGAAAATACTAGGTTTGAAGGCCTTCTTGTTGTTAATTAACATCGCTATACAGATTCCTGGAAATCAGAGTTATTCTGAACATATTTCCAGCCTGCAGCTGAATAATGAACCTTTGAAGTGAAGAACTCCTAATTTTTTTGAAGAAAGTTTAAAGAGTAATGTTACTTAAAGTACTACACTGTTTATATTTTCTCTCAAGTTCCAGCGTGAACTTTGGTGTCTGTAAGGTAAGATGAACACTGCAGCAACACACATGGGGGGTGCTCCCTGACTTCTTGTCACCTCCACCAAACTGTAGTCCCTCCGCTTAGATAGCAGCAGACAGTGTGGATAAAGAATACCTGTCCCCATCTCATGCTTGCATCTCATCACCCAAAGCCTTATCTTTGCAGAACAGTAAACAGGCTTGGAGAGTGAGCAGTTAGAAGTGGAAAACACACTGTCTTGCAGAGGCAGATGTGACAGACATGTACAAGATAAAATCTGTAAGTGGTACCTGAAGATGAGAGGAAGTTTGTGGACATTTAAATTGACAAATTACACATTGATCTAACATGCATGGTGGGCAATTACAGTTTTGCTTCCACGTTACACTTCGTATTAATGTTGCACACTTCAGAAAAACATTGTAAAAGGAAAAAGAAGAGGAAACACTTAGGAACATCACACAAGGTTAAAGGAACCTTGTGTAATTTATCACTTTAAATGTCAGTTTGTGGTTTTTCTCAACTTTATCATTTCATAGGATCACTGGGAAATTCAGGCTAGAAGGGACCTCAGAAGGTTCAGCCTCTTACTCAAAGCAGCTTCAGCTTCGAGGTCAGATGAGGTTGCTCTGAGCTTTATACTGTCTGGCCTTGTAAACCTCCAAGGATGGAGACTGCACAATGTTTCTGGGCAGCTTACTCCACTACCTTAATATGCTTATGGTGAAAATGTTTTTCCCTTATGTCTGAACCTCTATTTCAACTCTCATTGTCTCTTGCCCTCCTGCCACCATAACTGAAGAGTTTGGCTCTATCTTCTCAATGATCTTCCTGTAGGCACTGGCAGGCTGCTGTTGGGTCCCATCAAAGCCATCTCTTCTACAGGCTGAACAAGCCCAGTTCCTGCAGCCTCTCTACTGCACAAGTGCTCAAGTTCCCACCGTGTCTTGGTGGTACTCTGCTGAACTTGCTGCAGTTTATCCATGTCTTTGTTGTACTGGAAGGCCTAAAATTGGACAGGGTATTGCAGATGTGGTCTTGTGAATGCTGAATGGAGGAAAATTATCACTTCATCTACTGGTTATCTTCATGGAATATTGTTAGCCTTTTTTTGTGCTGCCAACAGATCCATTTTCTGATTGTTCTTAAACATAGTTAAATATTTAGGGACTTTTAGGGACTTTTTACAAGGACATGTAGTGATAGGACAAGGGGTGATGGCTTTAAACTGAAAGAGGGTAGATTTAGATTAGATGTAAGGACGAAGTTCTTTACTATGAGGGTGGTGAGACACTGGAACGGGTTGCCCAGAGAGGTTGTGGATGCCCCATCCCTGGAAGTGTTCAAGGCCAGGTTGGATGGGGCTTTGAGCAACCTAGTCTAGTGGAAGTTCTCCCTGCCCATGGCAGGGGGGTTGGAACTAGGTGATCTTTAAGGTCCCTTCCAACCCAAATGATTCTGTGATTTAAACCTTAATTTCTAATGTATGAATTTCAACAAGCTTCTGACAAACTAGTCAAACTAAGCTTTACAGTAAACTTTGGGAACCCAAGATACAAGGTAAGTATGTTTGCAAGTGTGCGTTATTGTATGGGCTTTAAAAGCTTTTCTTTTAGTGTAATTGCTGAACTAGCGCTGAACGACTGCACCCTTGATGCAGTATTAGTGCAACATGCAGGACTACTGTTGAGAGAATATGGTTTATTAATAGAAACCATAACTGAGTTATGCCTCAGCCTATTGTTAAAGAAGAAATAGTATTAACAATACTTGCCTGATGCTCACATCTGACTAAATACAGCCAAGGCACATAAGAGAAGTTCATGGAATGGACTACTTGCAGTCTCCTTTTTATCCCCAAGAGTGGTGTGTAATGATGCGTATTGAACAGAAGAAGGTTCAGATTTGTTTAGGATTCTTAATCCATCAGTCACCTCAACTTTTAGAACTTTTCTATTATAAACCATTTTCCCTCTAATGTATTATTCTAATATCTATACATAAATAGAGTATGTGAAACCCCGGTTAAACATTAGCTTCATCTGTTTTTCAACGTCACCACAACTGGAGACTGATTTGAATGCATCAGGTCTTACTTTCTTCCCCTGCTGCCTTAACTGTTTATCCTGAAATTCACATTATTATTTATATTACAACTGTTACTTATTTTATTGATGTTAAGAAATGAGGAAACAGCCCTGAAAATTGAATGCTTAGATATTGAAATGGCAGCACAATTCAGTTGGGAACCAAGAACTCATTTCCTTCCTTAAAGTCCTTTTTACATGAGAGAATCCACAGAATGAGCACAGGTTTTATGTAATTCTCTCTTCTAGTCATCGTACAGCAAACATGCAGTCACAATTTAATAATTTCCACAGGCTGGAGAATCCACAGCATCCAGAAGCAGGCTGTTATATATTGCACTTGCTCATTTTAAAAAAAATAAACACATAAAATGTCCCTTTGATTTTTGGTTTAACCACGTATTCTAACTGCTTAGATCTGCTTTCTTCTAGGTTAAAAACTACTGACAGTCAGCAATCTTTTCTCTATGTACCTTTAGACAAGGACCAAGTCACATTTTAACATCTTCCAAATGCATTGACTTTTTAAGTATCTTGCCTAAAGTTATGTTTCTTCAGCAATTGAGCTATAATCGTGGCTCTCTTCCGAATCCTTTCCAATTGTTTCAGCTTCTTCCTCCAAAAATGTGGGCCTGAGCTGGACACAGTATTTCAGCATTGCTTCTGCTGTTGTTACATGTATTTAAAAAATAAAAAATTGCTCCTCTAAGTCTATTTGCTTTTCCTGCCCATGTGCCAAGACTTGCTCACCCTTCACCACCTCCTATCTGCAGTGCTCTACTGGGAGCAGTAGGTCACTTGAAAGCAGAGTAAGACCCCTTTATTCAAATCAGTTTCACAGATGCCCATCTTCCAGAAGGTTGTAGATATCCAGCAGATACAGTCCTGTTTTCTTCCCAGCATCCTTTCTGACCAGATCAGTTTTTTTGTTGTTGTTTCTTTGTGGATTTAGGTAGTCAAAGAAAGGAAAAGTGTTTAGGCTTAATCACTGTCTTTATGAAAACAAAGAAATACATAGCTTTTCCACAAAACTTGTCTTTAACAGTTTGACTCTGGCAACTTTAACACTTCAGGTTTTACTCAGGAACCTTTAAGCTCAGGTGTCCCAAAATATTAGGACAAATAGGTGGGCTATGGAAAGGGATGCAAAATAAACACAAATATATTTCTTTTAAATGCATGCTGCTTAGTCAGGTTTTGTCCTATTTTAGATGGAGTGGTTGCTAATTTGGAAATGTAGTATGGAAGAAAGTGTTCAGGAATTTTCTTTCCCCTGGGAGTACAGAGCTTGTAAGTAGTGTTGTGACTTCATGTTGGCAGTTTGCTGACTTTAACTCCATCCATTTGCAGGGTGTGGCTAACATCTTTCAGATTATTACGGCAAGGAGGTTTAGAGGAAGCACATGGATGTTCTAGCTGTGGAAGTTTCTTCCAGTCATGTTGGTAGTTAAGGTTGCAAAGGAGCACTCTAGTACTACAATCCCATATTTTCTGCAGATTAAACAGAGAGACTTGACCTGAAAAGGCTTCACAGTTTTTCTGTATTTAAAATAATATTAAGGTCATTCATAATCTTCTTATATACAGAACTATCATTTGGCATTAGCAGCATTACTTTTTTCCTCTAGTTTCGTAATTCAGCTCTTCACTTCTGTAATAAAATACATCTTTTAGAAACAGTCCACTTCTATATGCTAATTACAGCACTGAATACTTTCTAGGAATTACAGCAGCAGCCTGCTTATTAGTGTATGAGGTATGTGTAGCTTTACTCATACTGATTGTGTTCAGCAGAGGGTTCTTCAGTTAAGCTATCTGGATAGTTATCTATGCTATTCCAGTGTGAACTTCCTATGGTAGCAGAAAATGCCCAGATCCTTGGCCTTTATTGAGGAGAAAGAGTTCTGTCTTTTTACATAGTATTTCAAAATACACAAACCAAAGAAAATTCAACAGCTATTAAGAATTATCTGGTTTCAGTTCAGGTTGCTGACTGATGTAGACTTTAACTTTTCATCACTGCAGATGAACAGAAAGATCATCAGAGGAGTCTAATGTGTTACATATGTGAAACCAACAGCTCAGCAAGATGACTATAAAGGAGGACTGTAGCTATGATCAACACTCGCTGAACAGTATTTCATATTCTAGTTAGTTCATACTTAGCTATAGCTAGAATTATTTGTGCATGTATCTGTTGACTACCTTCCAAATCCTGTCCTGCTTGCAGTAAATTTAAGATATGTAAAGGCAATCTTATTCAAAAGCTTTAAGGGTGAAATTTCTAAAGGCTTTTGTCTGATGAAAATTCAAGTCATGTATTTCTAGACTAGCAGCATTCAGTACCATTTCTGTTAAAAGTCGGAGACATTTTTACAATCCAATTCCAAATACCTACCTGAACCAGTCTTAATGAGTTGGTCTAATTTCAGTGGTGTTCTTCCTTTTTATTTAGGAGAGTTGATTTTGAAGACATACATCAACTAGTATTTCTGTATTCCTTGTGGCACCTGCTCTTTTTGCATCATTTGTTTCTTTTTTAGTAACTTCCCAAATATTGTCTCAAATAAAAGCCAAACCTACAGTCTATGTGTTTAGTTTGTAATTTTCTGAATTAATAGAACTGGTATAGTTGCCTGAATCTAAAGAATAAAATAAGGCACTCTTTCCATGTGTATGTGGGGCTGGGTTCCTCATTGCAAAATGAGCTGGGAAAAGGAGAGATGGGTGCTTCAACATTGTCAGCATACAAGTGTCTACAGCAGTTTTTCAGCTGGGGTTTTTACAGCCCTCTCCCTCTCTAGGTAGCTAGCATTCACAATGGCACAGTATTCACACAGGCAATGTCGTGGTGTGGCCCAATGCCTGCTGAGGGAGCTGCTCCAGTGTGATCCAGCCTATGTGTGCCAATCTTGGCCAAGTTTCCATGATTGAGAAGAAGGGTGAAGTGAGCATGAGAAGTGTAAAACACTGGGAATGTTGGGACCACTTGGATTCCTCTTTTCTCGTAGTAACAAAAGTCTGTGTGGCCACTTAGTAGCAAATCGTCAGCATGTTATCCACAAAACAATAGCTGTTAAAAATATACATGTATCATGTTTGTTTTCTTACACAGTCAGCATGAGTGTTTAAATGCTCACAACATATGCCAAATATGCGCAGGTCACTGGCATGTGAGATGGTCTGTGATTTTGTTTGTTTGTTTGTTTGTCCTGACTCTTGTTCCCTGGCCACCCCACACTCCCCAGTTCCTGTGGTCAACAAAGGTTGAGAAACAGTGTTGTTGAAAACTTCCTCCTTAGTTCCTAGAAGGCAGAAGGTTGCTTTTTGAGTTTATTATCTTTATAAATTTGTTTTTATTCATCCTGTGGATGTACACCTCTCCCAGGTGCTGAAAAGAGATAGACTGACCTGCTTGCTTCTTCCCCCGCTTCTGGCGATGGAGTCCAACCCCATCCTGGATCTGGTAGTCATCTGCTCCTCCTGCCTCCCCACGCATCCTTTTCTTCCCTTGTTAGCTGATTCAGCCCACTGACCCTGTAGTATTTTCTTTTTTCTTCAGTTGGCTCCCCCACCATGGCAGTATTAAGTCACCTTAGCTCTTGGAATCCCATCCCTCAGTCCACTTCTAGTATATTTTCAACATCAGGAACTGGGAAGGGTGGTGTGTAATGGCTGGGCTGGCTGTGCCATGAGGCGTAGCCCCGTTGTGCCAGGGAGTCCTTGTTGGTTGATGAGCTGAAGAACCTGGTCAAGGGAGGTGCGACGCTATTTCTAGAGGCACTGCAAACTCTATTCCCCTGGTACAGTCAGACATATGGGGAGTACTTACAGCCCTGCAGAAGACGGGAGATGTTAATTTTGCTCCCTGTAAACCATGTAACATCCCTCCAAAGTAAACAAGAAACTGGGAACGATTCATTTTTGTCCTAGGAAATGAGGTTAAAAGACTGGATTTTTGGTCAGAACAATGTTACATAGTAGCTGCTAGGAAATGGCTTCTTCATCCTATGTTCCATACTTTGTTTCATCTGTATGTTTAATAAACTGACTGCTAGTTTAGTCTTTTAAGTATGTTGTATTGACAATCCAAATGTCATCTGTCAGAAAACAGACTGTTGCTGGACCTGTCTTTGATATTCAGGCTGAGAAGAGTATTTGCAGTCATTTCAGTTTCTGCATAGGGACATAATATAGGATACCAAGCTTTTCCAGATAAGCTTGTGTCTAGCCTGTCTGTTTTTTGTTTGCTGTGAATGTGAAAGGCTGATATCAGTGTGACTTTAAATCCAGTTTTCTAACAACTGTCCACATGGTTTCTGCTTGATAACTTTTTTTTGATCCACACCGCAGCCTGACACTTTCAAAATTTACTCAAAGGCTTTTAAAAAAAGTTTCCCAGGAGGAGGAGATGACAAAAAAAAAAACCCCAACCCAAAAAACCCCAATCCATTCCTTTGTCCTATAATCTTCAGACAGATTTTGTAATTGAAACAGCTGGCATTCATGATATAACCAAACTTAAAGTCATTGTTTTCTTAAACTTCCTTCTCCAGTCAAAAACCTTACTGTGTTCTTACCCCCTTACAGCAGTGCTTTTCTGTGCTGCTAAAGGAGGCAAATCTATATTATGACTCCAGACTGGGATTGGCCCATAAAAATTGCTGTCAATGTAACGTAATGTAACGTAACATAACATATTTTATGTATTAGGATAGAAAGCCTTTACTTAATCTTTATAGGACCACAAATGAAACCTAGCAAAAACAATCACAAATTTGTTTCATGTCTGTGAAGTGATCTCTTCAGGTCTTTTGTTTCTTTAATGGCAGTTCATATTGCAGTTTACCAAAATATTTCAGGTTACTAAAATATAATGCATGAAGTAATAATTTTTTATTGTTTTCAGTTAGTATGGGAAATAATGAAAATATAATACTTTAAAATTGTTATTATAATTTTGACTTTCCCAATTTCCCTCACCTTTAGGAATTTTTTGAAAATGATACTGATAAATTTAACTCAGTTGGGTTTTATTCTATCGTAAATTGAAACAAGAAATATATTGAGGCTCAAACTGACAATTACATTATTTCAGAGTATCACATTGCCATATGTTTACAGAGCTGCAGTAATGGTGTACATGAGCGTATTTGTGCACTCAGCCTTAACCTGAAAAAAAAAAAAAAGGGAAGAAAATGCCATTTTGATTTCTTTCAGGGACAAACTAAAGCACACCCCCTTGTATTAGGTGTTGGAGAATGTTCCTGGGAAATTACTACGTTTTGGCTGATAACATGAATCCTGACTTTATGTTAAGTGAAAATAAACAGCATATTGGAAAAAGCGTATCAAATTCTAAAAATGGAATGTCATGCAATTTTCTCAAACAGAAATGTGCTTCTCCCTGCCCTTTGAGAGGGTGAGAACCTGCACTAACAATTCACCCTAGTTCTGAAAATTTCCCCTAGGGTTTGCCCAGGTTTGCATCTATAATTACATCAGTGCAACTCTAATAAAAACTCAGTGCCTTCCTTGCTGAAGCTAATCCTTTTTGTACTGGTGCAGTTTATCAAAAGGCAAGGTTTGAGACTGTGTGGTTGTTAAAGTCTAGTTAGAGCTGTATATCTTTACAAGGACTTTCAGAGCTCTGGCTGATGTAAGATCACAGACATAATACCAAAAGGATGGATAAATGGGAGAGAGGAGGATAGCACAATTACCAGTAATCATGACTAAAACCGAGCAAGATGGGTTTCAGAAACTGCAAATCTTTGTAATGGCAAAACCAACAAGACCCTATTCCTAATTTTCTTGTTGCTTATCATATAATGCTGGGGAGAAAAGAAATAACTTAGGAACCTAACAAATTTTCTAAAACAAACTTTTCCTGCTAGCAGAAGCATTAGTTTAACGCTAATGTCTTATACAAAAGGCCAATGACAAATCAGCGGTAAATGGCTTTCATTTATTCAACACTGGTCTCTTTTCAAATATATAGCACAGCATAATTGGAAAAGTGACATGGAAATGGAAAATCCATACTGCATGTTAGTAACCATATTTTTTCATGAAGATTTTGTGAGCTTTTTTGTTGTTGCTAACTTAAATATTACGTGAGGCTTTCGTAGTTATACTGAATATGTATGTACAAGTAAAAATTATCAATGGTATGAAGATCAAGAGATGTAACTAATTCTTTTTTGTATGCCACTTCCTTCCTCTTTCTTTTGTTAGCATGGCATGACCCCTCTAATGCATGCAGCGTACAAAGGGAAAGTAGACATGTGCAGGTTGCTCTTGCGACATGGAGCTGATGTTAACTGCAATGAACATGAGCATGGATATACTGCCTTGATGTTTGCTGGACTTTCAGGTAACTTACTAAACTTAGATCACTGATTTTTATGACATTGATGGGTACAATTTGCCATAAATTAATAATTTAAAGGAAAATGATGACATGTTTTTATTATTCAGGTTTACTGTTACTTATGTGAACCATGCAAATATGTCAAGACAGTAGAATCATCAGGACATTGGAACAGGAGAGCTACTGTTCAGGCTTGGGAACTTTTTTCATATAAAAATTGATTTTGTTCAGCGTTTGGAGGCATAGAGTCTATCTGTACGTTGTCCTGTTTGTTACAGATCTCAAAATTCAGCCTCCTGTGACAGTTTCCTTGTGCAGTGGGATACATTCTGTTTAACTATACTGTGTTATACTGAAAAAGATGCTGCACCAAACTGCTTTTTTTAGGACTACAAATCAGTCACTTTTAGTAGTATTTGAGGCAAATCAATCCAGTACTTTTGAAATTTTGCCTTTCTTCTACATTATTTTTGCAATTATGTTGTGGGCTCTTAAAAATATATCTAATAAGTTTTAAAAACATGTTTTCTCACATTAATTCTCCCTCCTCTCTTACACTATTTTTTTTTCATGAGAGTGCTTATAGCTGTATATATCTTCTCCTGTTTCAAGTGGTGGTTTGCAGCTTTCCTCTTGCTATTCTTTTTCCCTGATGAAAGGAACAATTATGTCCTTGAGTGAGAAAGAGACACTACTTAAAAAACATTGTTTCTTCTGGGGAAAAGATTACATTTGGGAATATTAGGTTATTTTAAGTATCTTCTTTACTAGGCCACTTATATCTTCCCAAAAAGTAGATTCTAGGGAAGTAAGATTTCTTGGCAGGTAGAGTTTAAACTCTGCCTTCTTTCATCATAAGAAAAGAAAGGCATGTGCGTGTATATGAACTTTAACTGGATCATCAGATCGCTTTTCAGCTAAAACTTTGGTAAAAAGATTTGGGAAACTTCAGCATTCTGTGGCATTGAGCAATATCAGAGCTGCAGCAGATAGGTGGGAACAAACTCTTAGAGGTTGTTAAATGACTGCAGCTTTATGGAGTATGCTGAATTTTTACCATTTTCTCACAGCTGAGCTTTTAACATCCTGGGTTTGAATGCTTCTGAATGTTGACTTCAAGGTCTGTTATCTGTGAGTGCAAAAGGTACATGAGCACTACCGATGCAATGCCTTTGTTTTAAATCAGAAACATTCATTTCCATCCACCACCTCCTTTTTTTATATTCACTTTTCTGTATTTAGCATATGCACAAAACCTGATAAAGTAAGAATACCTTTGAAAGCAGAACCAGCATGAGTGGTGGCAAGTGCCCTTATTAGTCTCTGAAGGGCACCAATTAAGTCATCTAATCTTCCCATCAAATTTTAGCTTCATTTTACTTGGTATTTAGCCCAGTCTGAACACCCAGTTCCCACTGTGGAGAAAGGAACAATCTGTTCTCTTCTTTATGCTCCTGCTACATAATAGTACTGGATTTGTTTTTCTTCTTAGAATAGCAAATGTTATAGTTGAACTGTCAAACTAGATTAGTAGAATTTCCTTCGATACTGCTATCCAGAGGGACCAAGCTCTAGTGTAGTTACATGCATATGACTCCCGTAAGCTCCACGGGGAGCTGAATGGGCATTACAGAGAGCAGAGTTATACCCTGCCTGAATTTAGTTTTTATTTTGATTTGACCCTCTGGAACCATAAATAAGGAGGCAGCACCATGCCTTTCTCTTAATCCATTCTTAAAATAATAACATTAAAAACATTCATTTCCCTCAGTGTTACTCCTAGTCTTTAAGAAATTCGCTCCTTGTTTTTCTACAGCATAAAGAATTACAAGTTCTGGTTTGTTCTCTCTCATTCCCCATATCTTCTCCCCAAATTCAGGAAACAAAGAAATCACCTGGATGATGTTAGAGGCTGGAGCAGAGACTGATGTTGTCAACTCTGTGGGAAGGACAGCAGCTCAGATGGCTGCTTTTGTGGGTAAAGTGAAAGTCTATTATAATTTCCTAAATTCCTAAAGAAGTAAAAAGTTAGATTCTGATGCTTTATATTGGAGAAACATTATTTAATGACCTGTTCTGAACTGACACAGTTGTTCAGCTTTTTTTCCACATCTCATCCTGTAACAGAGTCAATTTGTGTTCTATTCCCATGCTTTGTTTCATAAAAGCACAAATGATCTTATCTGTAAGAATAGATGCTGCTGTTCTCCAAGTGTGCAAGTTTTTGCAATGTCATCCCTTTTCAAATTGTGAGAGGAAGCTGGTAACATCTGAGGTGTCTGAAGTGCAGGTAGGTGCTTCTGCAGTACAGAGAGCATAATTGGAGCTTCCTTTGTGGGAAGGAACAAACATAGCACTAGGAGTCAGGAACTCTCATCTGAGCTTTGCCGTGAGCATGCTGTGTGCTAGTGGTGAGTCACCTCCTGCCCTTCTCCCTCCGCATTTGGGAGAGGGAGAAGTCTCGGCACCTTTTCTGAGGTAGTCAGTACTTACTGACCTGAACTTGACTAGAAAAAGAGAAAAGATTTGTCATTCCAGTATTCTGTGTGATCCTGGGCAAAACATGAAACCAGGCTTTTTTCTGTTGGTATGTTTCTTGTCTTTGTTTTCTAAACCCTTTTTACTTCTTTACCCATCTTGACAGTGCTGGGAGATTCCTGGATTAACATTCCCAAATATACCACTTTTTCTCTATTTCTAGCAAGAATGTGTGATAAAATATTACCAGAAAAAGTAGAGTCATTTTAATGACTCGGCTATTGCTGTCCAGATGACCTTCCCAACAACCAAAAATGAGGACCTGTATTTTCACTTCAACACAACCTTCTCGTATTGTTTAAATGTCTGAAAACTCCCTTGCAAGTCCATCAGGTGTTCTGGATTCAAGAGCCTACCTTGCCATTTAGATTTACTTCCTTGAATAGTGAGTTAGTGCAGTCTCAATTTCAATCATATCTCATTCTGGTCTTTTATAGAGGAAAAGATTGACATAGCTGACTTCAGGTTCAAGTAGTAAAACCTTAACTATTCACTTAATATGTCAGAGAAGTCCACTCCTATTAATTATACTTTGGATTTGGAGAGTCTTTTCCAATGTGATGCTGAATTGAATTATTAGTGAATGGGGAATATTATCTCCAATGTAATTTTGGAGAATTCTTATTTAAAATCTCATCACGTCACCAAGATAGAATAAATATTTTCAGGCATACTGAGATATGCTAGTCTGTAAAAGTCTGAACATTGGAATCCATTCCTGTTTTCTTTTTTATTCTCTGTCCAATCAACATTAATTCATCTGTCTGTGTGTGGGAAGTGAGGATACTTCTTCCCCTGCCATTTGTCTTACACTGTGGTCTATTAGCTTAGAACAGTCTCTTCTAAAACAGTGGAGGGTTTTAAATGCTGGAATTTGGTTGGCTGTGTCATCTTCTACTGATTAAGAGGATTAGTGCCAAGATAAATCAATCAATTTAAAGAATGTGGTCCTGAACTAGAGAAGCTAAATTTTACTTTCCCTTTAGCCAAGCAATCCATCATATTGTCAGATGTAGAAAACAAGAAGGGGGTGTAACTTCTCTCATCTTGTTACTTTAATCACAGTCCCTTTTTTTTTGGTAAATTTTAAGCATGTTCTGTTCTTATAATTTCTCCCACTTTAGGTTAATACGCTACTATCTGTTTCAGGTCTGAAAACTTACAAGTCTCAATGCAAATGTCATTAATTTTTGAAAGTACAAAGTGGAGAGAACTTACCTTGAAAAATTTTAACACTAGTATGAGACTACTAGTGTAGTATAACTTTGGGGAGAAATACCTATTCTCTTAGTTTTGGCTTACCAGGGAAAGAGCATGCAGGAAGGGGACAGAGTTCTCAAAATGAGATTTCATTAAGTCATTCCCTGCTGGGAGTCAGTAAGTTACACTTACTGAACATAAAAGTTATACACAAAAGAACAGCAAGAGTTGCCTGTTACCAGTGCAAAGTGTATCATGCTAAGCTCCTTTGTGAGTAATTCTCATCTGTATTGCTTAGATTAGATTTGGGTTTAGGTAGTATTATTATTGTTATTATTGTTGTTGTTGTTGTTGTTTAGGTAGTATTATTATTGTTATTATTGTTGTTGTTGTTGTTGTTGTTATTATTATTATTATTATTATTATTATTATTATTTCATTGGTGATTTTTTTTCTTGTGTGCCTTTAGGTCAACATGACTGTGTGACCGTCATCAACAACTTCTTTCCACGTGAAAGGCTGGACTACTATACTAAACCACAAGGCTTAGATAAAGAACCAAAACTGCCAATAAAATTAGCTGGGCCTCTGCATAAAATTATTACTACTACTAACATGCATCCTGTTAAGGTGGAGTAATATGAAAATTGTATGTGTTTGTGGCATGGGAACTGTTTCTTTATGTCAGAAAGCATTCAGCTCTTCTGAGAGTCCAACTGAGATCAAAAGCATTATCCACTAATTCAGATGTTTCTGAAAATGAGAAAGAATCAGGCTCAATATTTAGACGTGATTAAAAAACGAAGCTATTTCAGTGTTTATATACACCAGAATCTTGAACTAACACCCCTAAGTGGAGAGATTCTTATTTTTTACATCAGTAACCATAAATAGCTTTCTTTTTTGGCTTTCTTTTCTTCCTAGCCCCACTTGAAGTGGAAGCATAAAACAATTTCCTATCTTAACAAAATCTCATTGTTCTCTCAATGCTTGTCTCAGCATGTATCTTCCTACCTTCATCACTGGTTCACCATAGTAACATCTGCTGCTGTTTCTGAAAGTATGTGCAAGAGAGATTTATTTTTACTTCCCAGTATATTTGCTGAAAATAATGTCTTTTATGGTTTGATCCTCCAGTGTAGTTCAGAGAAATTAATACACTTAAATTCAAAGTCAAGTTCCTTGGGCTTGCCATCCAAAGTCAGGAATCTGTCAGCAGTTGCCAACCAGGTATCTGCAGTACATACAAAGAGTAATGCACCAGTGGCAGCTAATTTAGTGAGTAGAGTATACAGTTTCCTCTTAAAATGGCTAGTACATTGCTTTACTAGTCCACCTGAAGTGAGGTTGATGTGTTCTGTGAAATTGCTGAAATCATACAAGTCCACTTTATTTTAGGTGTTCAAAAGCAAAGAGATTCTAGGACAGTGTATGGTAGTTTCTGTAACTGTTTCTTTTGAAATGGTTTTGATTCTTCAGGTTCTTATTCTGAAAAAAATCCTTATTATTTTTAATACCAGTCTTAATTTAAATGTTTCTTGTATGGGAACTGTGAATTACAACAGAAAAAAGAAGGGGAAGACTGCATAAGATGGAAGTAGAAGAATATTAGAAACTCCACTGAAATTTAGCTACAATGAGCTATATAACCTTTAATGCCAATGCACAAGTTTAAAAACACTAGTGCCTAATTGGATTACATTTTCTTCAATCTTTCTCATAGATTGTGTTGCTGGTAAAAGAGAACCCTCTATTGGCTGAAGTAGAAGCACTGCAGAAATGTTACAGGGTTCTGGATCTAATTTGTGAGAAATGTATGAAGCAGAAAGATATGAATGAAGTACTTGCTATGAAAATGCACTACATCAGTTGCATCTTCCAGAAATGTATTACATTTTTAAAAGAGCGAGAGGATAAACTAGATGGATTTATCAAAAGGTATGTGTATGAACCAGCTTTACAGATACCAGAAAAAGACAACTGTAATAATAGATTAGATTGTCTTGGATAAAGGCTATGCCAAGTAAATTTCAAAACAATGCCAGGTACAGTCACTTCAGGGTGGCATTGACTCCCTTTTTTCTGTCTGAAGTGGCATTGTCCTTTCCGGGGGTACAAAGGAAGCATTCCTAGAGTTTCAGCTCCCTGCTGGAACTGGTTAGAGCTTGGCAATCACCCATACACTATGAAGCAGCAGAGAGCAACATGTGGTGGAGAAAAAGGGGAATGCTAGGCTTGAAAAAAGAATTTCTCAATGTCCGATATGGATCATCTGGGAATGTGTCTCTTGCCATTTTGCTCTCCAGCAGTCATACAGGGTGAGATTTTTTTTTTCCAAAAACACTTAAAGCAACTGAGAACTGCAGATCCCACTGGCTCTGGATGAGACTGGGACTCTTAAATCACTTAGATCTTCAGAACCCACTCAGAGTTACAAAACCAGCTGCCTGATCTTAAGTATCAAAGTAGGTGGCCTGGCTTTTAGAAGGATCGCATTCCCCATGGACCTCCATGGATTTCTACATGATACTGAAAATAAATGAAGTCAGCTTTCACATACTGACATCAAATAGTTCATCAGTGATCCATATAAAAAAGTAGGAGCCAACCAGATAGATATAGAGGCATCAGGGTTATAACAAATTATTAAAGTAAGTAAAGCAGAATTTGTATGTAAAGTATTGTGCATTCTTCAGTGTTTATTTTTACAATGCTCATTTTGAAACACAACAAAGCATTTCACCACTTTAGTCAGATGTAGATACTAGTCTACCTGTAGATGATTATTTTTCTCTGTGTAGTTGAAATAGTAAGTAGTGGTTTCAGAGTGTACGTTTAGTTATTTTATATTTCATAATGATTGTGCATTAGAATAAAAATAATTTCATTTGCATTTAAACACATTTATGTATGAAGTTGCCAAATTATTCTGATTTATAATTCTCTATAATTTGAAAGAGGACAGAGTACAGCATGCTGTGTATTTGTTCTTGATCATGTACTATGTGATTTCTTATTTGATGTCGGTTTTTAAAAATTTAGTCTCTTGAAAGGGAGAGATAAAGATGGTTTCCCTGTATATCAAGAGAAGCTAATTCGAGAAAGTATCCGAAAGTTTCCTTACTGTGAAGCTACATTGCTCCAGCAGCTTGTGAGAAGTATTGCTCCTGTTGAAATAGTAAGTTTTTCCTATCAAGAAAATACTTCCTAAGCAACTTGCACAGTAAATTCAGTTTAAACTAAGCCATCTTCTGTTTCTCAGCTTCTGCCATGTGTTACATTAAGCAAAGGTTTTTGATGTCCCTGAACCCTCTGGCAAACTGGAATTTTATTTTGCGTATTGCAGGAAAATGCTCTAAATACTTCAACTAGTAGTTTTTTCCTGTGCCCATAATGAGTGCTTAGATACCTCAGCTTTTAAAGAAAACTGAAATAATTTGTTTCTTGTCTCAGAGCTTTCTTTTCCTACTCTGGGATGTCTAGTCAGTTTTCCTTTGCCAATTCACTTTTACAAATTATAGATTCAGACACAGGTGAAACTCATTTTGTGCTCTTTTTTCACAGTCTAAATTCAGTTTAAGATCAGATCCTTTCCTAGATTTAATGCATTCATTATTTCTAGTGTACATGAAAGGTTGGTAATATGATGGGAGAAAAAGAAAAAACATTCTGTGACGCTCCTTTTATCACAGAGAGAGGCAAGATGATGCAATGTAGAGCAAAATGTGTATCTAAATTAGGAAACCAAAATTACAAGTAAAAAATCTAACTTCAGTTTTCCTCACATGCCTTTGCTAACACACTCATTATAATAGTATTAATTACTTCATAATAAATCTTACACAAGAGTTACTATTCTTTTTTAAGAATGTTCTTTCTAGTCTCTGAGAGCTAGATGTTACATGCGCTAACACTGGGGAACTGGAACAATTTTGTGACGTGTTTGGATTATGCTGAGTGAATTAAAAATAGCCTCCATCTTAAGTGGCTCCAAGTCTACTAAAATGTCCTGAGGCTTAGTGCAATCCCTACTGTTTGTCTAAGCCAGAAAAATAAATACAGCGTGAAAACATAAGCCATCATGATGCATTAAGACTTGCTTTAGAGTAAACATTTTCCTTCCTGTCCCTTTTTTCTTAGAAGAGCTTGCAGTCTTTTCTGCCTTTAAAGAAATATGGTTTGTTACATTGGATTTCTGTCCATTATGCAGAACTGGAAAGGAGGAGATGCTATAAATTTTTATTTGTCTGGAAGCCTTTGACCTTTGGCATGTACAATTACTTGGCTTCAGTCTGGGCATCTCAGCATTGTTGTAGTAGTTATGATCATGCATATTCCATGGTAGTCCAACAGTTTAAGGATTTACTTAGAGCTGGAGCAACTTGGCATTTTTTTCCTCTAATGTTTACATCATTGCCCAAAAGAATAGTCTTAATTTATGGTGACCAGTAAAATATACTAAATCTTACTGCTTGTATTGCATGGGAAAGATACTGCAAACAATATCTAAATAATAATATGCAAATAGTTGTTTTGAAGATTTCAAGTTCTGACCATTTGGTCTGTAGCATCTGAGTACGCTGAGCACAGTAGTATATCAGTGACAAGTAAAATATCTTTCTGTGTGCCAGCACAGACTAATCTGCAAAAACCTGCTGCATATGATCTACAACTAGGTGACTGTGTGTAAAGAACACTGAGTTCATTAATAGTATTATTAATAATTTACAGAGTAAAAAAATGATCATTTTTATCCTCCCTTCTACAGAAGGTAAAGGACTAAGTTAACTTTATATACAAAAATTTATCTAACCATATACATGTTAAGTTGCGCATATTAGTTGAAGTTCTATGATTTAGTTTTATGTTCTTGCTGCTATAGCATCTTCAGTGAGACTGCAGCTGGCCAGTTGGAAGCTTGCATTGCTTGTTTTGTTATTCTCTTGCATGTCCCTCTTCATGATAGTGTTGGTTTTTAATCCCATTACCACCGTTTGTCTTGCCTTTCAGGGTTCTGATCCTACAGCTTTTTCTGTACTTACACAAGCTATTACTGGCCAAGTGGGTTTTGTGGATGCTGAATTCTGTACAGCTTGTGGGGGAAAGGGAGCAGACAAAAGATGTTCAGTATGTAAAATGGTAAGAATCCGTAAATAGTTATAATGAATCACAAGAAGTAGTGCCACTGAGGTGCTGAGGATTTTGAATGCTTCACTATTTACTGTGTAGACTTAGGAGGAATGGCATGTATGCCTACACTGAAAATGTGCAAGCCATCTACTTCTGGGAGAGATGCCTGAAATTCACAAGTACTTGGATTTCCAAGTGTGTATGTTTAAGAGTGAAGAAAGAGTAAAATTTCTGTATGTTCAGTGTTAACAAAACAAACTTCTTTATGGATTTTTATATAGGTTAGAATCACTCCATGTGACCTTACAAATTGCTTAAAAATACCATTAAGTACTATACATAGAGAGATTTAACTTGGTACACTAAGGAATGCAAGAATATTGTATATTTTTTTAGTACATGAAGATGAATTGATAGCTCTGGTAACTTTCAGGTGATGTACTGCGACCAGAACTGCCAGAAAATACACTGGTTTACCCACAAAAAAGTCTGCAAGACCCTGAAGGAAATTCATGAGAAACAAGAACTAGAAGCTGCCAAAGAAAAAAGGAAACAAGAAAAAAAGCAGAAGAAAGGTTAGGATCTATAGTTTGCTTACTGAAACAAATGCTGCATTAACCGCACCACAAGGAACAACAGTAACAGGTCTTGAAATCTGGAACAGCTGAGGTTGGAAGAAAAATCTTTGTTGTAACATAAAAGCATACCTGCATTTGTTGGAATTCTAGTCTTTCAATTCACAAATACTGTGTACTTTCTAAAATCTGGTTTTTAATGCTAGAGTTACACAGGTTTCTACAACTAAAGCATTCTGAATTGCACTGCACTGTTTCAAAATCCAAACCTTTAATCAAAATCATGCAGAAGTTTCATGTTACTCTACCTTTCGTTGGAGGTGTTAGGACAAGTTGGATAATAAGCAAGCAGTTCAATCCTTCCAGTTGCAAAGGTTAATGTAGATGATAACTCTCCTGTGATACTTTCTTCTTCATAATCACAATATTAAGTTAATTGTGTTGTGTACTTTGAATGTGAAGAAAACATTAGTCTTTAAACTGTTAACGGTGTTTTTCTCCCTTCAATAAGCAAATAATTAATGCATAATAACAGAAAAAACACTGTATCACCCCCCTTTAACTTACTCTGCTACAATGTTTCTGTAAGTGAAATAATAGGAAAATTGGGGGTGAAATCACTTTTTCTCTTTTACAACTTACTAGATTCCCCCTCCCTTGTTTTAAGGATTGTAGAAGTGCACTGGACAAATCACGCTTGTCTTAACAATGGTAGTATTCTTCACTTCAGCTGGACTCTAGAAACTATAGCGGGATATAAATTGGTAATTATTGAAGTTTTCAACAGCTTCCTGTGATGTGATGATCCTGTTACAACAAGAGCTGCTGTTGCGTGGGATCAAAATGACTGTGGAAATTGGAGGGAAGGATACTAGAAATCCCTGAATGTATTGCATACCAATACAGCAAAACATAATGAGCTGTGAGCAGTGTGATGCCTCACAATGGTGACAAATACACACACTTGCAGGTTCATATTAACTGAACAAGTCAGTGACCAGGTGCTGTCCTCTTCAGAGGGAGAGACAGGATCTTGGTGGATGGCTCTTCTCCCTCCCTCCCTCCCTAAAAAGGGAAGCTAACATCTTTTGACATGTTACTACTGCACTATCTACATGTTAATCTTCATTAACTTCTTCAGATAGACGGCCAACATGCTATAGACCTTATCAGATTATGCATTGTTAGCAAAACAGTGAATTTGTCGTAGCTTCAAGTCACCTTGTGAATGGTGCGGTATCAAAGCTTTTCATATGAACAGCAGTTTTATTTTAAAAAGCTAGTAATACCCGCTACCAAAAAAAAAAAAGGAAAAAAAAAAATCCCACCGCTGTAACTACAAGCAAAACCAAGAGTTTAAGAGTTTCCACTGTACAAGGGTGAGTGTTAAGGAAGTCTGTGCTTCAGCCTGTGCTTAAGGCAGTTAGCTCCATAGCCAAATGAGGCCTTTGGCAGGTCTTTGGCAGTGTTGTGGCTAGCTGTGACAGTGTTTTTAGCTGGCTATCAATCATAACAGAGAATAAGAAACCAAGATTAACTACTTCTGAAGGTGCCTGGGCCCCCAATTAGGCTTTCTCCTCTTTCTTTTCAGAATTGCTAGTACACAACCCCTACTTAGCAGAATCAGGGCAAAAAGTTATTTAACCATTTTTTTTCTCTGAAAACATTGCTTGAAAAGTAAAGGTGCAATAGCTAATTCCATTCCATGCAGTCAGGTTATAAATTTTAGGATGACTCACTTCAACCAAAGTTCATTGTGGTCAACTGCTCATTAGCAAATAATTTCTTCAGTCTGTTATATGCAAAAAAGCTTCCTACGTAATCACATACATGCCTCTAAGAAAAACAGAAACCCACCTGTACTCTATGTTTAACTGGCCTGCAGCCATTCTTTGAAAAGCTAACTGTAAGAATATTGCCAATAAAACATGCTTGAATTGGAAGTTAAAATAACTGTAGTGTCCTACTCTGCTCCTTTACATATTAAAAAGAAGTATGGCAAAATTGAAGATAAATTAACGAGAGCTTTGTGTACGGTTAGTTCAGAGTAATCTTACACCAATTTAAGCAGAACTCTAGTGTCTTAGGTCTTTTTTGACATAACTTGGTTAAATTAATCACTTGTAATTGATGCAAAGTTTCCTAGCATTTATTCAATAATAAAAATGTTTGCTTGCAGATGAGTTCAGTGTTTACTGATGATGCAATTTCTCTTTTGTTTAGATGAAGTGCAACTAGTAGAGGGTAGTTCTACAAGTGAAGAACAGTCAGATCCTTGTCCAGATGCTACCAAAGAAATGGATCTGAATCATGCTACTGACCAAACAGAAGAACCTGAGTTTACCAAAGAGATGGAGGCACTAGCCCTGCACCCTGAAAGTCCACTGGAAAGTGAGACTGGCTTAGCTGACATTGCTCTTCAAAAAATTCAAGATTCTGAGGAGTAAGAAGAGGGTAGGAGGGGACTAAGAGTTCTGGCTATGTCCCTGTACCGCAAGGGTCCTAAAGAATTTTTTAGGCTGACCATGTCCAAGTTCTTATAGCATGGCTTATGCAAGACTCCCTTTGAAAGACAGCATGTCTCTGTTCATCATGAGATGAAATACTGGCTAATTTGTCTTATAAGTACTTCAGGTTCTGTTGTAGATTGTCAAAATAGGTATTTACTATCTGATAAAAACTAGAGTGGCATAGATCCATCTGTATGTATACCAACAGTAAGCATAGTAAAAATCTATGAGTATCTGTGGTTAATCAGCCACTTAGTGAAAAATAAAAAGCATTTTATTTGTATTATTCATGTTTTCAGAACCTAAAATTTATTTTAATTGTAATTTAAATATTTTTTTCTGCAAGTACGCAGAACTGTAGTTAGAAGCATTGGGAAGCCAACTGCTAAATTGCTTTTTTACACCCCTTTATGAAGCTTTATCTGAAGGAATTCAATAGCAGTTAAGTTTCTGAAGATATTCATCTGAATTCTCAACTTTTCATGACATTACTGTAAGTATTTTTGACTAGTGAGTGCACAACAATAGTGTCTATTTTGTGGCAATTTTATTAAATGATACTGCTGTTTCAGATGTCTCAAGCTGACTGTGAAATGTGTGTTTCAACAGAATTATTTCACTATTGGTGTGGTCAAAAATATTCCAAGTTTATCAGAGTCTAATGAAGGGAAGACCAGAATGACTTAAAATAATTTGACTGATAAGAATAATGGTTTCTAAATCTCAGCTTTCAGGTAAAGATGCCTTAGAGCACAATGGGATGTTGCTTATGAATTATTTCATAAACATAAAAGGTGCTTAATATTGTTCATGCTGAACTTGGTCACAGTGAATTAGATGGGAAAATTCATGTGTGCATTGATACAACTGGGATTTCACTTAGGCTTTCAACTAAATACTGTATCTAGAAAATAGCTTCCCTTAACTATGCTGTTTTCACTCAGATTTAGTACTGTGTCTCATGAAATCAATGGGAATGTGACAACCGAAAATACCGCTTGCTGCATAAGGATGGCAAAAGTTGAGATTCTGTAATTGTTGGATGAATTACTGGTGTTTTGAACATGGCAATATCCTTCAACTTAGAGGAATAAGGACCATCCTCAAAACAGAGGAAAAATGCTATTAATTTTTTACTATTTAATATATTGACAGTTTTTGTTTAATATTCTGAAAACTGTAAGAGTGAGGATACATAAATGCACCTGTGCGCAGAATGTACCTGTGTTTTAATTTCAAGGATTAGTAAATTGTGAAGAATAAAGGGAAGTTTTTTAAAAGAAGGGAGCTGTGTGGCAATTCTGTTTACTGCATCTGTAACGTCTGTTGGGACATAGGGTGACATTCTCATTGGACATGCATGTGCCTCCTGTAGCTCGGGTGTACGAGTTTAATTTCATGACAGTTGCCAGGCAAGAGACATATGCCTGGAACTTAGATATGCTGAGTCACCATCCTCTCATGGATCTGGGAATGCAGAAGTGCTGCTGGTTCCCTATTCTACATGTAGCATTTGGGGCTCACAGGGACATGTTGCTCTTTAAGGTTTCTCTGAAAATGCAAACCATTTAGGACAAATGATTCAGGATTTCAGAAGTACAGTAAAATCCACAGCACAAATCCTGCTTTCATTCTGCCAGCCAACGCTTTTCCTCTATAAAGAAGAAAAGTGCAAGCAATAGGAGAAGGTGTGAACATTGGAAATACGTGTGAAGTGTGCGATTGTTGATGCAGATTATAGAGTTGCAGTTGTTCTCATTCTAACTTGAAAAGGCTTCAAAGTCATTATGAGCAGAGGCTGCCACATGCCCCTCTCTTGCAGCGAGTCTCAGAGGAGAGCAACTGCAATCCAAGTTAGGGTCCTGGTGCGCACTGACGCTCCAGAGCTACCTCCGCCTTCCTCAGCTTGAGCTGGTGACAGCTCTTCTGTTGGAAGATCATGGTTGATAGGTCCTGCATAGACTTGGGGTAATGACTAGCTCTTGCATAATCATGAATTGGAGAAAACATCTTGTGATGTGTTACTTCTAAGGAACTTAAAGTAGAATGAAAATTCATATGCAGTTTACTGATTCCTTAAGCAAGGTTTTAAGTGAGAAGACAGCTGTGGAGTGCAAAGCCAACAGACACACTCTCACTCCTTCAGGGGTGCGTGGTTCAAAAGATTTTTCTCCCCACCACTAGGAAAAATGGAATTCTCACTTCTCTAGCTGTTTGCTAGATATAAGAACATAGTGGCTGTGAATCTGTCTAGCTGGCTTCATCACAGTTCTTGCTCCCTAGTTTACTTTTAGGCTGTGATTTTTAATATTGACTATCTCTTCACCCTGGGAAATCTTACTGAATTAAGAATATACAAAAGCTTCTGAAACTATCTGAGCGTATCTTCTAGTGAACTAAATGTTGCATGTTCAAATCACTTAAGATTTTTGATGGAGGCAGATTTTTAAGGTTTTTTTCTTCATTTAACTAAAGGGAATTCTCAGCAAAATTTGAAATTACCTTTGTAATTTGAGTATTTCTTTGCATATAAATAGCTAACATTCCTTTTTCACTAATGGCTCTAAAACAGACTCAAACCTTTTGACAAAGCTCAAATGGATGAATATATGGAAAGCATTGCCTTTAAGTAAGGTGGACATGTTGGCAGTTGGTGATTCTACTGACTTGTGGCTTGTTGGACAGCATCCAACATTTACAAACTACAAATGTGAACAGGTAGCAAACATTATAATAAAGAGCTTCTGGATGCCATGGTAGGGTTTTTTTGTTTAATCTATGTATTCCTGGGACACTTGTGTGCAACAGTGAGAGGGCCAAAAAATGTAAGAGGTTTTGATGGACTTGTCACCATCAAAGATTATGTATGTACAAATTAACTCATTGTCTTGTCTGACCCCATCTATATGCTCAAAAAGATTAGAAGAAGTCATATTAAAATCCTTTAACAGTTACTCCTGTAAAATGTGTATTTTCTTTTCAAAATCTATATTCTTTGGGGAAAATGTTAAAGTAGTTGTTAAAAAAGATTCTGTAATAAAATTCTTCATGTCGAAACACTGCATTGCAGCATTCTCTGAGCAGAAAACTGAAACAACTCTTCACTTTAATTTTTTTTCAATCAAAAGAAGACAGGGGCAGAAAATATTCCAGGCCAGACACACTGTGCCTCTAATTTGATCCAAAAATTTGAAATCAATGAAATTTACTCTGAAATGACATTGCTTACTACCTTAGTCTAGCTCCAAGTTCCAAGTGAGATACAGTCTGCTTTCAGAGAAAAATCTCTTAAATTCAGCCTTTTCCCTGTCTGTTATGACACGTAAAATTTACAGATGCTGGGATTGTGAAATTGTTGCTATGAAGTGATTACATCATAGACTACGTCCATGAGCATACTTACTAAATCCTAATGGACAGTTACTTAGAGAGGACCTCTTTAAGAAAACATGTTAGCCGAAGCTTAGTTTGGTCTAGCTTCTCTATAGACTGATTCAATTTGAGAAATTAAACATTCTTGAAACCTAATCGAAACCAAGGTGTTGATCTTCCTTTTAAACTACAAAGACGAGGCTAATTCAAGGGCATTTACAAAATGCACGGAACTTTAAGCAAGAAAAATAGGGAAGTTGAAATCAAAAAGGAAGGAATCTAACATCAAAACATCAAAAAGGTGAAAGGAATTATAAGATTTAACAAAGATAAAGTCCTGTATCTGGGATGGAGTAATCCCAAGCAGCAGTACAAACTGGGATCTGTCTGGGTCTGCTGAAAAGGACCTGGGGGTCCTGGTGGGCAGGAAGCTCACCTGGAGCCAGCAGTATGCCCTGGCAGCACCGAAGGTAAATGGTGCCACGCATTGGTGAAGACAAAAGTATAGTACAGCCAGCAGATCAAAGGTGTAATTATGCCACTTGACTTGGCAGTTGCTAAGCCTCATCTGGAATACTGTGTCCAGTTTTGGTCAACTCAGTTCAAGAGAGACATTAAAAAACTGGAGAGGTCCAGTGAGGGTGCCACCGTGATGATCAGAGGGTTGGAGGAATTTGGTTTGTTCAGCCCAGAGAAAAGAAGACTCGGGGAGATCCAATCACCATCTTACAATACCTAGAGGTAGTTATAGAGAAGAAGAGGGATGCGCCGTGATGGGACAATAGACAACAGGCCCAAGTTGTTGCAGGTGAAATTCCATCTGCCTGTAAGAAAAATGCTCTGGAGTGCAATTAAACACTGAAAGAGATTGCCAAGTGGTGGTACCTCCCTCATGGGAAATACTTGACTCACCTTGACAGGGCACTGGATAACCTGATCTCAGACCTGCTTTCAACTGGAAGGCTGGACTAGATAAGCTCCAGACATCTCTGCCAACCTAGATGGTCCTGTGACTCTGTGCTTAGGAGAGAAAGAAGGAACTCAGAAGGCAAGCCACAGGCTGAAGAAGGGCTTTGATACATCAGATAGCATTGACTTTAAGCCTTTGGCAGAACGGAGGGAGAAAGATGTGAAGAAATGTATTATTTTCCATCTATATGCACACCTCCCACTAGCTTCCTTAGTGGTAACACGCTTTAGAAGCTGAAAGTGTCAGGTGTAGTGCTACAGCATTGTGTGACCCATGTGGTTATAAAAGACAGTGTGTTAAAACCAGTCAGCAGTCTTGGGGCAGTGCATTGTGTATGTCTCTCCAAAAGGACCAGTAAGCAGAGGCTTGCATCCTGGGAGAACATTAGCAGCCACAGACAAGAGCTAGATATCAGCATGCTTGAGAGCTCTTGGTTCCACTGTATTGAGACCAAATGCGTATCCTCATAAAACTAAGAGTTTTCAGTGCATTCATGCAGCACACAAATTAGCAAACTGAAACTTTAATCCCTCTCAGAAATGAAAAAAGCTTAATGGTTGCTTTCTCCTATCTTTATTTTGATGGAGGAAGACAAATTACTGGTAATGAACACGGTAAGTCTAATTCCCCAGTAGAAACTATAAAGAATGAAATTCTTTTTCCTTAGTTTCTTAAAACTTAACTTGCAGTTTAGCTTTAATAAATTCTGATAAGAAAAGTATGGTAAGAATTGCTTTTCAAGCAACTTATATTGTAACATTGCCACTATATACCATTTGTTTTCTTAATTTCTTCACTCTCCATATTACACATCTGATGATAAAAGGGATGGTACACTAATACATTTTTGCTGGAAGTTCATTTAATTGGATGCATGTTTTAGTGTACTTGTTTTATAGAGGTATTAACTTACTTAAGGGGCTTATCTCCACACTAGAGAGAGGAATAACTTTTTTCTTAAGGAAGAAAGCACTCATCTAAATTGGACTGTCAGCTTCTCATGGGCTGCTTCTGCTTTGTTTTCAAGCCGTCTTTCTTGACAGGTGGCTACTTTGTTCCAGTCAACAGAAGAAAATTCCATTAGAGATCTTGTCATTGCCCGTAGTAAAACGGCATCTTCGGGGTTCTCAAATGGTACTCTGCAAAAAGAACAAAGCAAATGCGCATTATCTGAATGTTTCCAAACTACTTTGGAGCTAATTTACTACACACACTCTGTAGAAAGTGAAGTTAGAAGTCATGATGACACTAGCAGTGAGGATTTGAAAATTTAAAATTTTCAGGTGGTTTCCTTTTTTTACCATATTTAAGCAAGGTAAACAAAATGAGAAAAGGTCAGAATCACAGGATTCTAAGAAAAAAATCATGCTATAAATTATTTAAAATACATTTATAGTAGACTTAAAGATGTTCTTTTGTTCTCACTGCTTTTTTTTCCACAAAAATTATAATTGTTGTACACTTTTAATGCTCTGACTCAGTGGAAATCATAAAACTAATTTTATGATTTCATAGTGATATGATACCCATTAATTCAAATGCATATTTATTTCACTGTGGATCTTTTAACTAACCACCATGCAAATATCACTTCTCCAAGCTCTGAATCTAGAACACTCTGAGCTTGTGTTGTTCATGTATCCTGCCACAGCTGCAGTCTGGGAAAGAAAAGTGGCAGACACACAACTTCAATGCAGAATTGACAAGGACTGCATTTTAGACCAAAACTTTTTAACTCAGATGATAAATACAATATTAAAACCTGATCTTAGAAGAACTTATTTCTTAAAGATGTACCTGCAGTAACACACACCTAATGCAAACCATGGGACTATCTCCGCCAAGTGTAACACACTGTCATGAAAAGGTACAAAGCCTAAGCATCTACATAAATAAGATGGAGAGGAAGCTGTACATCCATTCTACCAATAAAGACAGCTAACTCCACTGAAAGCAGGTAAGAATTTTTAAACAGAAATTAACTTAAAGAGCTGTACTCAAAGTGAGCAGCTAAATAAAATCAAATTGCTAAAGGATATCATCATACGTAGGCTTTTATTATTTCCTTTAATAAATTTTTCAAATATTTTTGTGTGTAAAGCTAGAAAGTAAAAACAAGGCTGATATCTGAAGTTTGTAAATTTACTCTTATAAAGATAGCATCTAAAATGTCATCACATTGAAATGCAACCTTTATACTGCCTCAATCCACACACAGAGATAGGAGAGATGTTTTACATTTATTTCTATGATTTTGAAACCAAACAGAATAAAAGTAACTTCAAGTACGGACTAAAAAAGTTTCATTCTACAAGTCATAATATTTTCCAGAGAATATGTATTTTTGAACAGCCAGTCAGGAGAAAGTTTTCTGGGCCATAATACAGAACAGCTATTCTGATGCTCTAAGACTTAAAGCATGCTTTTTTCTAGTGATCAGTATTGGATCTTATAAATAAATAACATTTTTATATACCCATTTCCAAATGTGGACTATCTTTCATTATTAAATTTCAGACAGCAGCAGGTAGGGTGTCTCATCAGAATAGTATAGAGTTGTAACTATGTTAAACACAAAGACCAGAAATTTTTTCAAAAGCTCACTTTTACTGGACTTTTTTTCTGGTTAGGGTATTTTTTAGGCACGAGAAGAGGAAATTAAGTAAATGCTTCAGAGATGCAAAAGAAAACTAATTTCAAAAAATTACTTACTTATTTGTGTGATTTCCAAATTCACAACCTATAACAAAAAGTTCAAATTAAGACATTAATGGCTGTACAGCATTTTGACTAGCTGAGGATTACCATCCTGATCCTAAATTACTTGTTCAAATGAACTGAAAACTAGCAGAAGACTTGAAATGTTCAAGATCATCTTTTATTAAATTACTGTGAAAACAAGTACCTGTTGGGGGTTTTTCTTAAGTTTATGTAGTTCTTGTATTTCTTATATTTTATTTCCTGTAGACATACATTTCCATGCAGGTTTTTTTTTTCTTTCACAGAAAAATGATGCCACTGTCTATATATGTGAATGATTGCATGGTAGTGATAAAGACAATTATATGCCTACCTTGATAATTATCAGCAAAACAAATAAATCATTAAATATGATTAACTATCCTTTTTTTCCCAGCCTTTTCAAAATTATTGTTAAATACACTGCTCTCAGGTTTACTGTTGTGATATATATATTAAAAAAAAATTGCAGGTATTTTATTACTGTTCCAAACTTCATCTACACTACTGTTTAACATGCTACCATTTCAGTCATCTATGCACAATATTGTTTTTCTTATCTTTAAAACATCAAAAAAGCAGATGAGATTGTGTGGGATTTCAAGGCTTGTTCTGGATTGTCATACGGTACAAGTCACAAGGTTCCAGGTGGTATTCACCTGCTTTCTTGTGCCAGACTCATGCTGTCTTCCAGATCTGAAAGTTTTAAGAACTCTAAAAATTATTTATATGCTATTATAAGACATCATAAAAATATTCTCAGCTTGGAAAGCATAAAAAGGAATCTGCTTACAAAACTAGGCAACATAACATAAAATGTAAAACAGCATTTGGAAGAAAACTTTCTTCAAGAGATTATTTTGTAAAAGCACTAGAGGGCATCAAAACTCTATGATGCTGATCACTGTCTGAGGCTAGAACTGTACTGAGATGTTTTTAATTAAATAAAAGTAAAACTAAACACTCACAAGACACATACTGAAAAAAAATGAAATTTTGTTTGTTCAGCTATCTTTAAAGAGAATTCTGTAACTACAGGGAGTAACTAGAACTTATTTGCCACAATACTCCTAGTAGAAGTATTAATTTGTTGCCTGCTGCTGCTACTACTACTCACTTCATGAAGCAATTTGGTTGAGTTCCTGATGCATTTATACTTTATTACTAAAATCGGTAACTTTTTATCAGGTGAATGAAAAGAACTTCTTTAATTCAAATCACCTAAAAATGTACGCTTTTCCGTACATTATTATAAATACCTGAGGGCATCATCAGTCTTCTGGCTGGTTGACTGCACCTGCTAGATCCCACTGTAGCTCCCAGGGGTGTATTTACTCTCCTTCCAAAAGCTATTGACTGCACGGCACAAGACCTTTCACGGTTATAAAGATGAAGCGCTGACTCCCTTTCTCTTTGTGTGACTGCTGTTAAAAGGGATATAAACATTTTAATTTTTCTATCAACTGAAAATGCTGGTATTATCTATCCGCATGCAGAAGGTGATTCACTTTTTTTGTGCAGAGTTTTGTAACAACAGCGGTGTAAATCTGCATAATTTCACAACAATTAAAAATGGGAACATGGAGTGATACTTCCAAAGGCTTTAGGTGAAGCCCTGTCCAATAAAATAAAGGTTTTTTTCTCTTGAGTGCAGTAGGATCAGAAGTTTTAAACCAAGAAACTAGAAAGCAAGACTTTTCATGCCATTTAAGTGAGATCTACTGCAGAAGTCAGTAAAGATTGGCAAGTTCCTTTTATGAATAGCAAAACCAAGTCCTGGTTCAAGGCCAGTTCAATTCCCATTGCTCAATTACAGAGAAAACTGTAGGGGTGCTCTCAAATCAAAAGAAAAGCTTCAAATTTTCCTGTTTTGCACTTTAATTAAAAAATAAGTTTTAAACAAAGAGTTTGAGACTGTTAAGTCAAATAGGGGATGTTAACTTCAATTATACGAACTGCATGCTAATCTAGTACTTCAGCTATGGAACAGAAGTGAGCTAAAGGTTTAGCACAAATAACACTGGCAGAAGCATTTTGAATTCAGGAAGTTTTTAAGTCATGGTGTCTAGAGGAACAATTAGGAAGGAACTGCAGTAGCCATGCCTGGAGGTAACAGAAGTGTGAGCACATGTCTTGTGTAAAGGAGACAGCCAGGACTATGCTGTGGTAATGTTCCACAGATGGTGAAGAAGCTTTGTAATGTTAGAGAAACAGTTCACTAAAGAGAAAGTCCAGGGTACAGCTTGATACAAATTAGGGCCTAAAGTCTTAATCCAGGACTGATTACAGTATAACTGTATTTAGGAGATTAAGTCCAGGAACTTTTACGGAAGTGTTTCTAAAGCTGTAAGTGCAACATGTATTTTCCAGCACATTAAGCTTCAGTCATTGCTTCTTAGTCAAAAATGATCATTAATAAAACAGTCTGACAGATGTGCTAAGCACAGGTGTAACACAAGACGAAATATTCAAGAGACTGGAGGTACCAGTGCAAAATGAATGTGTAAGCAAATGGCCATGTGGTCGGATCCAGCAGCTCCTCACCAACCCCTGACACATGCTGTGGCCCAACCACCAGCCTTCCTTCATGACAGAGCTACACAGTCTGCCAGCCCCTGCAGATGTCCTGTGGCTGCCTTGCTCAAGTCCTGCATCCTGATTCTCCTAGAGACTGGGACCAGGTTTTCAAGGTGACATTGTTTCTTCCTTACTACTTTCTTGTAAGGTAGAGCTGGGGTAGGAATCAATGCCTTTCTCAGTGCTCTCCAGTAATTTTCAGTCCTCCTGCTAATCACATAGCTCTCCAAACACTAGAGACAAAAATCACCAAAGTTGATTTTCTGAGTCCACTGTGGCATGTTTATGGATTGACTGATTTATTATCTGGCTAATCTTAAGACAATTTTTTTTTTTTTCTGTAGAATTTACAGTAGACAAGCTGTGGAAGCTGTCTTGAGGATTTATGAAGATTTATATTTGAAAGCTTGGTCAGCATGTACCTCATCAAGAGGTATATGCATATACATATTTAAACTGTACAGAAACATGTATATAGCTGAGGATATTATCCATATCTAAGTAAACACGCTCACCCATGTGAATATACCAGTTTGAATGTACAAATGTAGGCATATGTTTCTAAGCACAGGCTTTTATCTGTCTTTTACCCAAAAATATATAGACCAAGATACAAGATAAACATACACAATTTAAAAAGAAAAAGAAATCAAAAGCATTTGGCAAAAAGTTAACTGTTTATGCCATGCAAACTCTATTTGCTTGACAAATCTTGCAAAAAACAGGTATCTGTTCATTAGATCTTTTGCTATATCAACAAATGCATATAAAAGAACAGGCAAGATTAATTCAACTATTTTTCCAAACTGATTAAAATCAAAAGCAACTGTCAATGCTTTCTGAGAAGAGGAACAAAATCCTTACACTTCCTGTCAAGGAGCTGTACTGAAGGAAGGAAGTATATCACATAAAGCCGGTAGTCTGGGTCTTGTGCCAGAGGGTTATGGAATAGGTCTGCAAAATGTATACAGAAAAAACAAACAACATCACAAAAAACCAAACCCAGCAAAAGAAAAACAACTAACTTAGCAAGGCAGGAAAATTAAAGATCAATAGCAGCCAAAGATTTTGTACAAAATATTATCAAATTCAAATTGTTCTTCTGCTGGGTAAACAAAGCATAGTCTCCTTACACATGCAAAATTACTCAACTAAACACGGACTGCAAGAATTGGCTTACTGCAGGGTATGCAAAATACCACAGGCAAGAACTGAGTAAAGGTTCCATCATGCACTCCAAACCTTTGAAGATTTTTTTCTATTTTTTATGATATACAGACAAAACCACTAAGTGTTTGCCATTGATATTTTTATGTATTGTTAGGTGAAACCTACTTTAAAAAACAGTAGTCTTTTAGGTGTGACAGCTTAAAGGTAAGACACAAAATTTGTAGGGGGAGAGAGTTATTAAAATCAGATGAGCTTCAGGACACCTAAGGCTTTATCATAGCTGATATAAAGATTTTATCCCATAGACACAATATAAAATGTAAATACCCAGTCTTCTGATGAGTTTGAAAACTCAAGAAACTTAGAGTGAAATGTTTAAAAGGGCCTAAGTTCCTGAGAACTAAGGTCCAAAAGCCCATTAGCAACTTGACTAAAATACTTGCGTTCAGGTTCACATTACCTGAATAACCAAACCTTTGCAACACAGACAGGTATCAGTCCTGTGCTGCTGCTTTGCCAGATGTGGAACATTTGCCTAGCCAGAGCAGTTTGTTTCATGAGAGTGATATCTAAGGTTGATTAAAATAGAAACTGGCTCATTCCCAAATCAGCTAACAAACAAACAAACAAGTGTTATTGGGTGGGGGTTTTTTTCTAAATGAAAAACATAATAATGCTATTTTTATCCTTATACAAATGCTGTTCTTCAGAGACAGTAAAAATAATCAGGAGGCTGCTACCTTGAGATCAGAGTAGAGAAAAAAAAAAATCTTAATAATTTTGACAACTTCTACCAAGGTCTACACTGGTCTGTTTTTCTCTTTTTGAAGAAAGGCTGTGGCTAATATTCACTCGAGTAAAAAGCCTGTTATATGTAATTTTAGCAGTTAGGGAGGGAAAGATGGTATTACAGAAGCAAGTAAGAGATACTAGAAGAAGAAAAAAGTCTGGAAATATTCCACACAGATTTGTAAACTACAAGATGCCATTTCATGTTCTTCAGGATAAGTATGACAGCCAAAGGGCTCACTGCTTGATGCAATTTAGCAGTTATTTTGAGGGTGCAGTAAGGCTAGAATGGGCATTTGGTATCTCTTACACAGAAAACACTTGTTCATGTATACAGAGGAGAACTTAAAATATTTTAATTCTTTAACAAATTTTAAAAAATCACTGTACTTCGAAGTAGCTAACAGACCCACAAGGTGGCAGCAAAAGAAAGTTCCATTTTACCAAAGTAGTATATAGCTATTTTTTCTAGAAAGTGCTCATCAGAAAGAATATTAGGTATATATCTGGTAAGTCTGTTCTTGAGTCAAGCAAATATGTGATAGCGTTCCAGAGAGAAAAAATGTTTCAGAAAGATCTCTAAAAGCAGGTATGTTTAGTAGTGGAATGGAATGAAGATTCAAGAGAGATTTTTCCAAGGCACAAACCCGGGTTGATACTAAGTATTTCTGAATCTGGATGCTACTTGGAGCACATCCCTCCTCATCAACACTGATGTGTAGGTTTGTTTTAGAGTATATGAATTTTTCTACTGCTCATTCTTACAATAAATCCAACCATTGTATGGATCAAGATGGTCTTATTTTACAAAACATCTAGGATCAATTCTTGGCTCTGCTATCTACTTTCTTGTCAAGGTCATGCAATTTCTACAAATTAGGGATAATGCTTTCTTCCTCCACAGTTTTGTCTGTTTTCTCTATTTGGAATGTAGGAAAACAGTGTGTCTATCCCACATGGGGCAGAAAGGAACTACTGCAGTAGAAACATAGTGAAGAACAAAAAGAGTTTTCTGAGGTCTAGCAGCAAGACGTTATCAGCTGCAGATAATAAATCAGTTGAGGCCATTTACAGAGTACATAACAAAAATTTTGGATTCCAAAAGGGAGATGTGAGCACAAGGTGAGCCCATAAAGAAACCCTCCATATCTCTCAAAAGGCTGCACTCGTGAGCAACCCATACAGTAAATCTTCAGAAGCTGCGCATTTTGTTAAACCAATAAAGTCCTGTTAATTTGAGAACTCATTATTATGAAATCTCTTTGAAACAAACACATTGACAATTTTTTCATGACTGCAAAGGTCGAAAAGGAATAACTGTAAAGGTAAGGTTATTAAGGTTATTAAGTTTCTTCCACTGATTAGCGTTTACTTTCATATCTTTGAACTAAAGAACAATTTTTTTATCAGGGTAGGTTGGTATATTCTATACATTGTTTGATACTTCTCTTAAACACTTGCTCTTCTACGGTGGTGGCCAGTCCAATATGTGCCCAATTTTCACTATGTCATTGTGACAGCCATTCATAATAACTCGGCAGCGCTTTAAGTATCTGCTCTTTATTTCCCACAGACTGTTGCAACAAGTACAACAAAATCCCTGCGTGTGTTGAAGCTCCTTATTAATTTGTAGGGCTGTAACACTAAATTCAGGTGATTGGACCATTCATATATAGGATGTCTATCCAGACTTTGCCTAATCACTTCAAACAACTGCTTTCTTAAATGGACTATTTTTTCAATCTTGCATATAATGAAAAAAATTACAATAATTTGGCTGGGATGTTGTCTTCCTAAACACTTGATTTGGTTTTTAATTCTGGCACAGTGTCAAGTTCAATTAAAAGTGTACTTTTCAAGCCATATTTTCTTTTCCCGCAATCAGACATTCAGTTTTCTGAATGCATAAGGAGGTATGGTTTGATGATATTCACCTCCATTAACTGTGTCACTAAGACGCAAAACTTGTTTCCTGTTTTCTCAAAGTACTGAGCGTTTGGCAGGACCTATGATGACATTCCTTTAGGAACCAAGGAAAAAGACTGCTTGCTTTTTTACTTTCAATAGGTTAATAGCATATAATCCTACCTTCCCTGGAGGCTACTTCCTACATTGTAACTTAGTGGTGCCAACACTGTCTTGTATAACTTAATTTGAAATTTCAGAGCCTATGCTACTTTCATTTCCAGCCAGTATATCAAAAACTACTCTACACTTAATATCTAAAGTATATTTATTCTTAGACTCCAGAAATTCAGTCTGCCAAAAAGATGCAGAAAGGAAGTTCTATGAGCAACAGAATTCACAAGGCAGGAATTTGGGTTCTATAACTTATCACTCACACTCTCAACAGCAGAACACCCATTTCTCCGCTCCCTTCATCTCTATGATGTCATTGTACTCCCATGTTCCCTTACAAAAAGGCAGCAGTAAACTGCTTTGACTGCCTCCAAGCTACTCATCCAGGAGACTAGCTAGCCAGCAGCCAAAAAGAGTTAACTTCTGAACTCATTTGGCAGTTTTTTCTTAGTTGAGGTACTCTCTGTGGAATTTTCATGTCTTAGAGATCTCTTTCTTCTGTCAAATTTGGTTGAAATTGACAATTAGCTTCAAAAGCTATTGGCAAATGATGTGGAAACAGACAAGAAACATCCTGATAAGAAACACTGAAGAACTACTGCTCACTGTTCTGCAAAATAAAAAAAAGGTATTACTTAGGGTCTGCAAGCTTATAATTCCTTTCAATTCCTTCACTGTTTTGCCAAGTTTTTTTAACTGGTTGTTGTGAAGCAACAGAATCTGTAATGCACATAGGTGTTTCAGAGCACCTGAAATAAAATGAAAAAGAATTAATTATTCTCACCATACCTGGCTGCCTTTATTAAATAATTATTTTGTTATGCTGCACACTGAATTTGATACTCTAGTTATCCATCTATGCCTGCCTTTTGGTATCGCCTTGCATGAAATTAGTAAAAAAAAAATTATCTGAGATTTCAGTATCACTTTCATCTTTCTAGTCACTCCTTTGAACATATGCCTAACTTTTTTCATTCCAGTTCCTTCCATTTGTCCCCATTGTCCTTGCCTCAACAAATCATCAACTGCATCCTCCCTTCTTCCTCCCTTCCTTCCTCCTATACCCCAGTAATCTTTGATTAATTCATCTTCACTTCCTTTTACCCTGACCTAATATTACCTTTGCCTCACAAACAATAAATAGTGAATTCCTCAGAAAATAGTTCAATTTCAAATAACTATTAATGTATGAAAATGTTATTAGAAAATATTGTTGTGGCTGACCCAGACTATGTGTTCCCATCCTCACACGACATCAGGCTTAGACATTTCATTTTCCAAATTCTATACAATATTTCTCATCCACATTTCTCTACCAATGATACTTGCCCTTCTGTTTCCCCATATTTTGTTATCTTCTGTATTGTCTCTTGTGCTCATTTTCTTTCTTTCAAACATTCATTTTTCTCAAAATCTCACAGAAACTAATCAAGATCATTTCTCATCCCCACATTTTATAGGGATAGAGAAAAGTAAAATATTAACATTTAAAATGCCTAAAATATACACAAATTTATTATGCTTTGGCCTCTTCATTCACAAATTCACTAGTTTGTACAGCCACTTTAATCTACAAGAGCAAGCAAAACTGAAATAGAAGTGTAAGACAGATGCAATTTTACAATAAAACAGTTTTGCAGTAACTTTGCAAAATACTTCTGATTATAAATGTAACTATTTCATGAAGAAACTGCAGAACCTTAGTGACTACCTTACAAGCAGGATAACATTAATTTATTACCTTTTTATTTTCATGTTACGTCTGTCAGCATTGCTATCAGTTTTTCATCATATAAACATAAATGGCTCTCAAAAGGTATTTCTGTCTGCTTACAGAGTACCTGGCCAGCAAGAGGACTACAAATCATCACGTAAAAAGAGCTTTGCATGTTCATTTTCAATACAAAATATGGTCATGTAAGTTCAAAAATATTTTACAATTGCCTGACATTAAAGTGAATGACATTTCATCCCTTAGACCAGGATAAACATATCACCTTATTGCCACTCTAGTATGCTGGAACAATTAAATCTCTAATAATTAACATGTATTGTTATGCACACATAGGAGCTTTTAACCATGTTGCTTGCTGTTGTCCACTTTTGTAAATTTGAATGCCAATACACAGAAAAGCAAGTATAGGCCTCTGCTCAACAGTATAAAAAGGGAAGACTGGTACCTGATATATCTGTCAGTTCATTATTGTTGAGATAGAGTTCAGTCAAGCAATAGTTTTTGATCAAGAAAGTTAAATCTTGGATCTGAAATTAGAGTTAGGAAAACTGTTATATGTCAGCCTAAATTTAATTTTGGAGAAGTATAAACATGGCCTCTTGAAAACTGTTTAAATATAGGTAGTTTCTTATATTTCTGTTTAAGACTCTTGGTTTAAGGATTCTCTTGATAGCTGAACTTTCATTAGAAATACTAATTACACATCAAATACAGCCTTACCTAATTTTTTGAACTACAAATTTAATATATATATTTGGAAACAGATTTTATTGAATTACTTCTCTTCACATTTTCTTTTACTTCTATTCACATTTGAAATATTTTTTATTGTGAGAACACCCTTGTAGGATGTAATAATTCTATGTTGATTTAAGAATACTCCTGAAATATATCCTTGGAATAAGCCCCGCATCTAGTTTTAAAATTACTTCTTCATCAGCAGGTCCAAAGAGCACATATTTGTCCTAAACTTCCAAAAATGACATTTACTCAGATATACAGAATCAATTACAATTTAAAAAAACAAAAATGTATGTAGTGGTATATTCCCAATAGTTATCTTCAGTCCCTATGAAATCTCATCCCCTTGCTTGGAGAAGCTCAGTTCTAATATTGTCTTGACTTCAGCGCAAGGTAAAGTATATGCAATGGGATACCAAGCTGACCATTATAACAGTTGAGAACTGGGAGTACTAAAGGTGCCTAAGTATTTATTCTACAGTTCACATGCAAGAACAGCAAACAGAATTTTATTCCTGACACTACTTTGATTTCTGTGATGCAAAGCCATTTGTTAGTGGGGAAATGATTTCAGTCCTTGAATTGTGCCACTGATTTTAAAATAAATGTGCTTGCTCTGTGTATTAACAGTATCTGAAAGTTGGAAGGAGGAGAGTAAGACAGGTTTTTCCATTGCTAAAGTTCTCTGAAATCCTCTGAGAAAAGATACTTCAAAGTTCAAATTAATGCCATTCTCTGAGTCTTGCTTCACCTCAGAAAAACCTGGTTCAGTGAAAACAGCAGTATTCTACAAATAAAAAAATCCTACCCTTCACAGTGATTACTGTATCTTGTATAGTGTAAAGCCCACACATACCTATTGTATATAGTGGTGTTCCTCCTTCCTTGATGAGATTGGGTTTTTTAGGATCATCTGAAATTTACTTTTTTTGGTGATAAAATTATTGTGATGCATTTTTAAGAACAGAAAAAAAAATCTCAGATCTTCTGAGTTCAGAAAAATATGCTCCCCATATTAGAGCATTTAGCTGGGACTTCTCCTAAGAAAAGCCACTGAGTGGCTTCTCCACACAAGTTATACAGAAAATGACATTTCCATACAAATTATATAGAACAACAGAAGAATGCTCTTTGTCACTGCTTAGGTAGGAAAGTGAGATCTGTGCAAAAATCAGATTTATTTATCTTTTATGGTCAGCAAGATCAGTTCTGCTTAGTCATCACGCCATTTCTTCTTATTCTTTAGTGTCCTTTAGAAATACAAGAGAAAGCCTTATTATACCTGTGATTTTAGTTCAACCTTTCAATGTATCCATATTTTTGCTTTTTTTGAAAATAGTTGGATAACCACAGGTCTTTTAGTGAAGTCAACATAAGATGTTATATAATTGATGTTAGCCTGGGGCAGCAGATACACATACACTCCTAAGTGACATGGAATGTAAATTTATTTTTTCTGCTGCTCACAGAGCTACTTATTTACCTGAGCAAACAATTCTGGTGTTTTAAGAATTTGAGCCCATTGTGAAAGTCAGGTAAACTACTGTACAGCAAGATATTTAAAAGCAGGTTAGAAATTTGTGGGTTTTATCACTTTTCTTGCTTTTTAATTACCAGTGGCTAATGGTGAAGGTTTGGATTCAATTCAAACATTTAATAGTGGTTGGCTATGTATTTGGAGATTTCTACATCAGGTAATTCTGCTGTCAAGTAGATGATTTTGTGTAAGATACAATGTGCTTAGATTTGGCTGGAAACTGTAGTGTCCGGAGATTTTGACAGAGCATTGTCTTAAAACCCCTATAGGATATAATAAATACTATAATCTAGATTTGCACAGATGGAGGAAGTAAGGCATGTGGTTCGTGTAATTGATTTAGGACCACACAATGCATTGGAAACAAGAGAAATTAATGTGGCCCAATGCCATACTCTAATCACTCTCCTGGAAATCTCTCTTACATCAAACAAGTGTAGGTGACACAATGGCCTGCATAATGGCAGAAGATACCCCATCAACCCTAGCATTGCAGTGCTACTCCCTGTGCACAGGGAAAAGCACATTTGAAAGAGTTATGTGTCACTCATATTCATGAGGGCAAAAAGGAATCTCACCTCAACCACCAGCCTGCCAGGAAATAAACTATGCATGTCTGCAAGGGCATAAAAAAAGAGCTACGCATTTCCTGCAGTCCACTCCTTTCCTGAAAAACTAGGAAGCCCAGAAGTTGTTCTAAGAATACCTTACAGCCATTATCACCCCTTGGTCTGTTCCAAGAGCTGCCCACTCTGGTGGGCAGGGTATACTTGCTATGAGCTACACTGGAAACTGCTATCCCAGACCTCAGGTATCAGTACGCTATCAGGCAATTTTGCCAGTAACTCAGTTCTAAATACACTCAATCTTTCTTTTTATTGCTAAGGTAGCATCACAAAACCTCAGCTTCTTAAACACACAAAATTTATAAATGTGATGTGAATCTAAAGGAAAATATATCAGTTCATACTCTGTAATGTAAAAAAAATACTGTTTCTTCAAATCTGTCATATTTAAATCAGTTAAATCTGCCTGGAAATTAAAAAGAATTTATTTGCTTGACAATTATATAATACTTTATGTTAGAGAAATTATGAAATAATAGTCAGAGAGTCCAGATGCATTGTTCTGCTCTTTAAAGGAATACCTTATTACCTTATTGTTGTTAATCCACAAATACCTTAACCTATGAAACCGTGAAAGACTTGGGACACTTCTTAGTCCTCTGGTGGAAGAAAAAAAAAAGAGTAACAAATTTCTTAGCATTAATGGAGCTTAATCACTTTATAAACAATTCAATTTTTTATATATAATTTTACACAAGCACTAAAAAGCCACACTTCTGTAGAAACCATAGCAGAGAAAGACATAAAGAACAAGATGGCAGAGACAGTGTAAGCATTTTACACACCTGAAAACATAATAAAGCAGCAGGTGGCAAAGAAATGGGAACAAACTGATACATTAATTTTTTTTTCCATAACAGCATTTATTTTCCCAAGGACTATGAGTCCCATGTACTTTGCAGTTTGTAGAAATCCTACTCAAAACACAGGGGGAGTAGTTTGGCACCCTGGGGACACAAACCTAAAAGGAAAATTGCTTTGAAGGTGCAGTGTGGATTGTTCAGCTACAGTGCCAGAGAAGCCAACAGAAGACAGACACCAAGCACATGAATGTACATTTCCTACTATTTTTCGTATTAGTGCATATTGTGAAATCTTTTGCCCTTTTTTCACCCCTCTTCTCTTGTGTCCTCATATAAACTTAGTATTTACTCATATTCATTAACAGTCTTTTTTAAATCAAACTGCACATCCACTGAGGCTGGAACTATCTCCTATGTGCTGGTAGGGTTTTTTGCTTAATTGTGTATCTAGCACTTTGAGCTTGCTAGTGTACTATAAATAACAAATTATCTAGTAACTAGGGAATATTAGTGAGCTGCCAAGTAATCTTCACTAATTGCTCCTCCTTATTTTTCATTGCTTTAAATAAATGTTCTTGATTTACATTAGAACAATTATAGATGACCTTTAGATGACAAATTTTAATTGACATAAAACTTTCCTTGTGGATTTTAACATGTTGCAAGACTAGGGACCGTGTTTCAGAAAGAACTAACGGGATTGATAAAAATTAACCTCACAGCATCAGTCTAAAATGATCTGCTTGTTTTCCAACTATGAATTTTAGTCTCTAATTTCCCATGGTTCGTTTGGTTTTTTTCAACAAACTCTCCAGATACAGACAAAGGGGGAGTGGACGCCTTTTCTGATCTTGCATTTGAAAAAAAAATCTGTCAAGAGCAAACCCTACAAAGTTGAGGTGCTGTACTTTTATTCTCCTGTATTTCTGAAAATCAGATTATCCCATGCTGCTACTTTGTTAAACTGTTTATTTGGCTTCCTCAAATATGCCATAAAAACAAACTCTGAAGATACGTATTTATGTGTCTATTGTCACAAGTAACAAGAAAATACATTACTGCAAGTAGTAAACACAAGCAGATGTGTGTTGAGAGGACATACAGAGCTCTTACAGAGCTACTATCTAATTCTTCTGTATAGTCCTACCTGTACACCCCTGAACTATTTTTCAGGTAGCAAAGCCAAAATTACCCTCATATTCTTTGTCACTGCTGTTCTATACCTAGTTTACAGGTTTACATTTTAATTGGCTTTACTCCCTCTCTAGAAACAGCCTCATCTTGACTATCTCCAAGCCTTGATCTGTTTTGTTTTTTTGTAGTATTAAGGCATTTAATTTGCCCCGGGTAGAGCTTAATTCCCCTAACATTTTAAAAGAGCCTGTCCCTTTCTATATGCCTTCCAGACTTTGCATGTCTCTTACAAACTGATCCTTTTTGGCCTGCAGCGCTCTTTTCTTACCTACTGCTAAGTTAATCAGGATGACAGCTTTCAGTGTCCAAAAGTACATTTTTTCATGTCCCTTTAATAGTAATGGTTTAAAAATATAAACTCGGTTCCCTCTTATTTGATTGACTTTAATTATTATTTTTTCATTTTCTTATATCAGCCAGCAGAAAATTATGTCAGACCAACAGTTAAGGAGGCATGATCTGATACTGAGATTGGCTGAGGTTCAAGGTTTATATAAATTGGTATAGAATAAAAGGAATTCACTTCTCTCCAATCATCAGAGAAGCCAGCTTGCATCATCTTTCTCAAAATGGTTTCATGGGAAGACAGATCACTTCTATATCTGCCATCTGAACATTTCTTTTTATTCCATACCAAAAAATATTTCAAAGCCAGTGAGAGCACACATTTAAGTATTTAAAATCAGAAAATGTGCCTATTAAGACTGTATACACAGTTTTAATTCTTTTACACATACACATTATAATAATTTTCTTGTATTGTTTAGAAAATATACATGTGCATCTTATAATTTTCTCATTATTTACACTTCTCCCTTAGATTTTATGTATGTTTTCTTCTTTCTAAAATACATATTTTAATAATTTTGACAGTAACTATATGTTTTACATTTTCTTTTCACAAAGCGTCAAATACTTTCTTGATGTAAATCAAGAGATGTGCTAAGGAATTTAAAGATACTAGTGGGTACATTTAAATTTTCAAGACCACTTGATTTCCACTAAAACTAGCTAGACAACACTGAAATGCCTTAACACTTTTTTTTTTTTTTTGCATTCATAGGACCTAGAGACCTTGAAAACCTTGACCCTGAATTATTAAACTACATTAGTTCTTTATATATGGTATCAGCCATACAAAGAGTAGATGCAGTTGTGAGGCTGCAGACAGGTATGCAACACTTGGAATTATGCCCTGGCCAGAAATTCAAAGTATGCTTTCCAAAAACTTTGAAGTATGCCCTGTCACGTATCCATCGTTCTATGGTAGCCTCTCAGCATGTTCATCCTACAACATACACCTCTATCAACCTAGATCACCCACAGGTTCATGAAAGCTTTGCCTTCCTTCACTTAGCATGGTTTATTCTCCTCATCTGCCCTACATCTTAAGCTGTTTCATAAAGCTCTCAGAGGAGATCAGTTCTCTGATCAGTACTGCCAGCCCCAAACAACTGTTCTTGTACTCACTTCATGTTGCCCTGCCCTCCCTTCAATTCTTAATAGTAGAGATGCAGGTAATTTCAAAGGTGCTACCAAGGAGTTTTACTGTTGCAATAACAGATTTCTTCAGGGAGGTCAGAAATTTGGCAGTTCTTAGACTGGGCAGGTCCTGTGTTTTTTCATTTGCCTTCTTGATACTCTTTCCACCCAGCTTTACAAGCCAGTTAGAACAGGTAGAGATCAGCCCATTAAGCCTCACTCCTCTGCTCCCTGTGGTAGAAGTTCATGCACAACACTGGGAACTTACAGACCCTCAAGCAATTCTGGGTTGCTGGAGAAGGATTGTGTATCTAGGGCTGAGGCAGCTAACTACTTCACTGTGAGTATAGCTCTGCTGTGTGTGTTGGTGTATCTTCACCATTTCTTCCTTCACACCATGTATGGACTAGGTATAAATATGATTTGCTGATATTTCACATATAAATGATGCTCAGAGAATATCTGATAGAGAAAGCACTATGAAAGTTTACCATTTACTGTGTGCTCTACTTTTAGTAAAAGCCAAACCACGAAACATATTTTACTTACTGTCCAGCCAGATACAATACTAAGACATCCACATTCCTCTTAAAGCCACAGATCTTCAGCTGTTTTTCTACTGCCTGACAGTATACAGTACATTTGTCAGCATAATATACTGCATAATTACAGATTCATTACAACATATACATATTCAGTGTCTAAATTAATACGCACACCAAAATTAATATATGCATCACAGCACCTCGCAAACTATAACATAGTCTAAGAGAGACAAAGAGATATTAAATTAGCAGTCTCTATTTTACATTGATAAAAATACTCCAACAATTATGTCACACTAATATTCTTTTCTAGTGGAGAGTCATAGCTCATAGACATGAAGTGAAAAAGTATGTTGACTGGAGAATGGGCTTCTCTCTCAGGTCAGCCAACCCAGTACAAGCGATCAACAAGAAAACTGCTTACCTTGCAATACAGCTGCAACTTTATTTTACGCAACTTTACTTCATGCACGTGACAAAACAGTGCAGCCAGAAAACTCTGCTTGTACATTTAATGTTGAAAAATGTAGGCACAATTTTGATTTTCAGAGTATATTACTGATGTGCTATAATTTGTAAAATCGATGAATCCTAGTAACATAAGGATTATGGATCTCAGTTACTAGTGGTTGATAAAAAGTAAAATATCAGAAAAAAAAAGGTTTTACCACATGAGTTATTAAGCCCAACATCACAAAGATCACCGTTGTTTGAAACACAAAATTGATGCCACTTTGCAACTACAAAATGGCTTGGAAGAACCAACAGGCATGCCTAGAGCGGCCTGTTATTGGCTGCACAATCACTCCAGCGCGTTCTGGGTGTATTGAACATACGTAAAATAACTGTAAGCGCACTTGCAAATGTGCCAGACTTGTCTGAACAGAGGAAGCACGGAGCTCGGGGACTTGCAGTGCGCACTAGCCGCTTACTCCACACAGCTGATGTTGGGACAGTGGCCATTTGCCCAGGAACTCGATATGGCCGGCAGCCTGATTGCAGCTGCCAAGTAGGGGAAAAATCTGGGACAAATGGCCGTATTTTTCTTTCTACACAGGCAAAATCTGCAGATGGAACAAGACGTGCTATCCGGAGAAAAGCAGCTGTGCGACAACCCCAAGCGCATTGACGCCTGTGCCTGGGACGGCAGAAGGCGCACGGCTGCCGGGCGTTACCAATGGGGAACGCACACCTACTTCGGAGAACAGAAATCCCCGATACTACGCCAGATACAGTCAAGGAGACCGTGCCCCGAGATTTGCATTCCTCAAACTCCATTATTTGGGATCTCACGCTCTCCCCACGCCAGGAGCCCCCTTCCCAGTCAGTCCCGGCTCTCCACCACAGCACCCCGCGGCCCCGGCAGGGCCCGCAGCTGCTCCGCCAGAGCTCAGGTGCGCGGCTTCTCCCGGCCAAATCCCTCCCAGGCAGGGCAGGCTGTCACGCAGGGCTTGGGGCCGGCTCTCTCGGAGGAGCCGAGCCGCCCGCTGCCGCCCCAGGGTGGACGCGGGGAGGGGGGATGCCGGGGCCGGCCCGCGCTGCCAGGGCGAGCGGGGGAGGTTAGCTCCTTCCGCCGCCGCGGGAGGACCTGAGCACGCCTTCCTTCGGTATGCGGTAGCGAGCTTTCCCCTCTCCTTCGCGCCCGGCAGAGCGAGGGGGCGAGGCCGCCGCCGCCCGCCTGTGGGGCGGGCCGGGGGCGCTGCGGGGGCGGGCGGGGTGCGAGGGGCCGCGCCAGGGGCGGCCGCCTTTCAGAGCGGCGGCGGGCGCCGGGCGGGAGGCGGGAGAGCAGCGCGGGCCCTGGCGGCGCGCCGGGGCGGGGTGTGGGGAGAGGCCGCCGCTCCGCTCACCTGCCCGCCGGCGGTGGCGGCCGCCGCCATTTTAGAGTCCCGTTCCTAGGCGGCCGGGGGGAAGGAGCGCGAGCCGCTAGGGGCAGGCAGGCGGGGGAGGGGGTCGCCCCGCGGGGGTGACAGAGGGTAGCCTGGCGTGGCGGAGACAGCGCTGTCTCGGCGCTCCCTTAGAAACGGTGGTACCATTTTAACACCGAAATGGGGGCTGGGCCGCCCGACCCTGGGCGTTAAGACAGACGGGGCTTCGTGTCGGGGGAAGAAGGTGGGTGGCGAGCGAGGGGCCCCTCCCCGGAGAGCGGGGGCCCGGGGGTCGGAGGCGGGTTGTCCCTGCGGGAGATGCCGGTACGGCAACGGCTGAGGGAAATGGAGGGAGACCTGCTTTACCTCGGGGAATTCTTCTGGGTCGTATTCCCTCACAATCCTGAAAAAGTGTGCTGCCTTTTACAAAAAAAAAAAAAATCCTGTGTGGATTTGGGGTTTTGTTAGTTTTGGTTTTTTTTTTAAAAGTACAAATCCTATATGCATGTATGTATATATGTCACTTACAAAGAAAACACTTGTGACTTTAATTTACAACTAATCTACACCGTATGTATTGCTCATTTGCGACTTGCAGATCACCTTGGTGCCTGAGAAAACGTCTTCCATGCCCACTCCTGGAATGGGGCCGCTGCTGTGACAGTGCATTTGGTTGGGTTTGGTTGTGAAGTAACACAAAATGTTTATGACATCCACATGTGGAAGCAACTGTTGCCATGTTATTTTTATAACCGTTTTACTGCATAGCACAAGCTGAAACACAGAAAAAAACATTTCCAGTGTGTGTGTGTGCACTCTTATGTGTATGTAGGACAACAGAAAATGTTTGATCAAGCTACAAAAAAAATATGTCTGAAAACTTGGAGCTTTATTTAGAATTTAATTTACACAGAGTACTCAAGTTAGCAGAAAGAGTCATTTTAAATTATGTGCAACTGATATACAAAGAGCAAGAGTTGTGTGTGTACGCAAATATATGAATAAGCTGTCCCTCATGGAATTAATTATGTACATGCCTTTGCTTGTTCAGACCACTGAAACTAGATGTAGTATGTATGATGGAGGAATGGAACTACAGTGCAAGTATTATATTGCAAATATCTAATTTTCACAGAAAAATTGTGTGGGTGGCTTCCATTTCAGCTAGATAGCTTTAAACAAATAGAAACCTCAAGTAGAAAGTCTAGGCATCTTAAAAGTATAAAACTGACAACAGAAATGTCTTTAATCACTTATTTTAGCTTCTAAAAATATCTCTAGGGTATTAAAAAACATAAAAAGAGGAAATGTACCGGAGAATAAGAAACTGGTGCAGAAATCCATATTTTTTTCATTTTACATTCGACTTCTGTGTTTTCAACCAACAAGATAAAGCTATCACTTCAGAATTTTGAAAGGCGAGATGGTTATTAAAGAAAAAGTCAGCTTTAATAATAAAATTATCAATTAGTCCAATTAACATGGTATGACAAACAAATTCAGTAATCTAAAGTGTGGAGAGAGAGGGAACCTCTAGAAGATATTTTGTTGCATTCCAACACAGAGGTGTGACATACATGGGCTGAGGTTTGTTTCGATATGTTTTGGTTTTTTGAGGTGTTTTATTAATAACTGGTAGCTATAGACTTAGTCTGGATGCCTAAATAGAGACTGTTTAAAATTCAGTAAAGTTAATCTTTCTGCTTCTGCAAGTTGACAATTAAAATCCCCACTAAGTTTAAAGGAACTTGGGCAGAAAATGAATATTTTTTAATTCAGACTGAACCATCACCATATTTTATACTGACTAGGTCTTGTCCTTTTCCAAAACACGTAACCTATCACCTATTTAATCCTATTCCTGGACTGCTGTGCATAAATGAATAAATGATCACTTGTCCTTTGGGATACTCAGAATAATGACTTACTTGCTATACATGTTTTTCCAGAAAGTTCTCATTATACTTCTGTGCTAAAAATACTTAATTTTCTTATACATGGATATGCAGTTGCAACAAGACAATGAACATAAAAATAGGGGAAAGCACACATCTCCTGTTTTTACTGAAAAAGGTGGTAGGACCGAACAGGATTATTCACTTTGTAAACCACCAGGACTGCAGATGCCTAAGGGAGTACATCTGACGCACAAAGTAACACCTTTTATTCTCTAAGGTACTTCAGAGGCCTCCTAGTGCATTTGAGTATGTCTGTGCTTCAACTGCACACCATGGGTAGAGGGGATTGTCATTGTATCACTTTAGAGACCACATTATAGAAACATGTATTTGCTCTGGATAATAAAGTTCAGATTAAACCTGGTTTAAAACGTAACCTGTGTCTGTCCACATTGCTGGGCCCCTGTATATGGGCTTGGATGCTCTCTAGCCAGTCTCCCACTTTCTCCATCCTTTCTGGGGAAAATATGGTGGGAAGAGTTTTATCACAGTAAGTGACACTTGGACAATAATTAGGTGATGGGCTAAATCAGTTTTACCATGTTTTATTTTGGGTTTTTTGACTTCCCAATGATTTCAGTAGGGCTTTACTGAAAAATCTATAGCACAATAGCTCTTTGTAAATTAACCTATTGTTCAATAGGTGTGAAAGATGCAACATGCTAAAACCAATGTCTAATATGTGATATTTTTAATCACCAAAGTTTATAATCTTCAAAATTCAGTTGTTCTTTGCCTATGATATTAAAACTGTTCTTTATTTTTCAGGGTTTATATTTGATTTCTGTTTTTCAAGTCCTGTATAATTTCTAAAAATTACGGTTTTGAAGGTCTCAGTTTCTCTATATATTATACTAGTAAGATTTTTGTTTCATGCAGTGTCCCAAATATTTTAGGTAAAATCTATTTTCATTTTCATACAGATAATTGAAACTACTTGCATATTAGTCTCACCTTTGTAGTCTTACTGACTCCAATTTAATGTTGAGTGTGTTTCAATGCATCTCCCTGACAAGGCCTGCATTTTTACAGTGTATTTATTTAGTATAAAAAGAAAAATATTTAATAATGAAAAATAAAATAGTAAGATTGCACTCACCACTTTTTTTAAGAAATGGATACAATAGTCACCAATAGAGTATGGTGCTTGCACAGTTCTTTACTATCCTCTATAATTAAATACTTATCATCATAGGTACTGTGCTCCATGGCTTTTTCACAGAAGCTATTTTTAAAACCTGCATCTTTATTTTATAAAATCGACTAATTTATGTTGGAGGGGACTGCTGGAGGTCATCCAGTCCAACCCCCCAAAGAAAGCAGATCCTACTACAGAATTACTTTCCATCTCTCATGACTGTACAGTTCTGCATACTTACAGAACATCCATCAAAAAATAAGAGAATTATCTAGGACAAATTTAAAATTGCCTGTGTTACACTAATGCTACATAGAAACTAGTACAATTAACTTGCTTTTGAGGTTGTAAATAAATTTCACTTGGAAAGGTGTGAAGTAAATGCAAAATATGTAGATAAATGCATATTTCCTTTTATCTTCTTCTTACCGGAAATATTTTATCAGTGTTTATCAGGTGAAACCCAGAAGCCTGAGGAAAGATCAGTAGGATATCCCACCTGCATTCCAGCTATTGCTCCAGAAGAGTGCAGGTCTCCTGTAGGTCCAGTAGCTGCAAGCCCCGTACAGATGTTTCAAATACTCCACGCTGTCTGAAGCATTCAGGCATTTGAATTACTTCTCTCACTTATACTATTAATCTTGCTGATGGCACTGACGACATCACAGTGACTCTAACAAGTTCAGGAGCAGAATTTTGGGAGAATGTTTTTTTTTCCAATAAATAATGCAAGCTTGACCCTATATTTAAACAGTTCAGACTATTTTCAATTTAAAGCTAATGATTAACTAGAATGGTTAGACTATTGCCTGGGAAATGAGAGATTTGAATTCTTTCTTTTTCTAGTATTATGTGTAATATAAATTAATGTATGTTACAGAATGGTAAGTGTAAGGGAAGAAGGCAAAACAGTCCACATGCAGCCTATGGCAATATTGGCCCAGCAGACTACATCATATGGATGAACAAGTTCATTCACATCCAGCTTCAGCCTGACTTGAGATCTGAATACTACCCTGGAGAATAAAGGCCACCACCACCACAAATGCGACAGGCTTGATGGAAAAGAGTTCCAACAGCTACATAAATGCTCAGTCTTACTTTTCTATCAGCACAATTTGGATGTATTATTCATTTCAACATAACCAACTCTTAACTTTGTTCTCAGCCCATTCTGCATGCTGGACTGTTCCTCCAGTTCAGCTTCCAAGTCTGATTGACAGTCAGAAAAGAAATTCTTGTCTGCTGCAGCTCTTTTCTGGGTATGTAAACAACATTATGTCAAATGATCCTACTACTCCAGTCTCAGAAATTTACATCCTAATGTTTCAAAATGTTGTGTGTGCACTTCCACAATGGTTTGTATCTATCCTAACATATATAAAAAAAAATAATCTCCATTGCTATGATCACATATGCTTTCCAGAACATGATAACTGGAATTTTTTGGTCCTCTATAATGTGCGAGCTCGGAATGCCTGAGGCTTCATGGGGAGATATTTTAATAGGGAAGTTATTATAAAAGTGTCGCTGTTAATCATGTAAGTAAAACTTTTGTATTCAGTACTTGTAATCAAGTTACCAACGGTGTTGGTATTTTTCATAAAAACATATTATGCATGTTTAAAACTTTTAATACTGCTTCCTAACAAAATTGACCACCTTAGCCTGTAAGTAATAACTGTTTCTAAAAGGATAATATGTCTGCTGAGCTCTCTACATGTAAAAGTCAATACTGTTCTTACTGATGTCTGATGCCAGCGTGCCTATTAATTCAGAGAATTCTTTGTCACTGGGCTGGTTTCATAATGTGCAGATATTGGAAAAAGCCCTTAACTTTTTGTTTTCAATTTTTTAATTGTGATGGCTGCCAAAGTAATTTTTAGATGTAAACTTCTGGTATTCTGTCTTCTTAATATGTTGGCAGTGAGGCTATGTTTACATGGCAGAGATGCACAGAAGCAATTCTAAATGAATTGCCTTGGGTATTGGAATGTCTGTATCCATTGCTGGCCCCTAAACACTGTCTGTGGAACCATGAGGGTTCAGGAAATGTGTTCAGAGAGCACAGGCATTCCCAGTAACAACAACAACAACAACAACAACAAAAAGTGTAATAACTTAATTGTTCAATTAATGCCATGAAGATATAACATGGCAAATACATGTTCTGTGGTGAATTCATACTGTAATATGAAATACATACAAATGATTATATGCAAATACGAAATAAAACTAAAGTCTGAACAAGAGTTTGAGTTTATACATGTAAGAACTTGCATGTACATTGATTTAAAGGAAAAGGAGTGAGATGACAATACCAGAACTCTTAAAATTATTATCTTAATCCTACAGAAAGTCTTAATTTATATAATACCGATTATGCATCTTAATCTAAATATGGGATAAATTATGTTTATTGGCTACCTGGCACTGAAATAGTTTCTTCATGCCTTTTGCCCTGAGAAAACCCTGACTCATCTGTCTCACTGATTTGATATTTTGGGATCCTGTAACTTCTCTTTAGTCTGTCAAAGCTCTACTGATCTAAGCTGTGTGAATGAATTAATTACATGCTACGTTACTACTACTATTCTTATTCTCCACTTATTACCATATACTCAGTACTGTACCTAACCTCAGTACTGAAAAGTAGCTAAAGCTAGTAAAAGAGTTAGGATCAAATGACATCTGCACACTGTAGCAGTGTATCAAAGGCAATTAATGGATTAATCCTCAGTTGTCTTTTGAATCTATGTACATGGCAAAACCCACCATTACAGTACTGTCCTGCACAGAAAATAGGCAGGCAACAGACCTTTTAGATCAAGTCCACTATTTTCCTCTTATGTTCATTTAATCACATTCATAAATTTGTTATGTTATTGCCAATTAGCAGCAGAAAGAAAATAGCATAATTACATTTCACAACTGTTTCTGATTCTGTTCATTCTTTCTTGCCTTCATGTTTGAGAAAAAGGGAGCAGGTAACATTGAATGATGAAGGGCTGGAGAAGGCGCTTGAAGAGCACCTTCATGAACTGCAAGATTCTCACAAACTATGTAGTTGTGATTGACTTTAGAGGTTTTTCTACAGGTGGTAGGCATGATGATTTCACTGTCACGTAGGAACAGTTTAATAAATTTAGATTAAAGTTTTCTTATGCTCATGTTCTCATTTTTCATAGTATTATCTTGCAATGATATGTAGAGGCATGGTATGTATATTGATATGTATTGGCATTATTTAGGCCCATGACTAATAAAGATATGTGTTCAAGTTCACAAAACTGTACCAGGGAGAAAAATACTTGAGAGTATGTTCATAAAAGTGGTAGGGAACTCAAACAAGTAACAGTCATTGTAGCAGAGCATAATTTGACTCCAATATGGACTCTTTGGAATGGTCAAACACAAAGGAATTACTCAAACTACATGAATTATAAAGAGCTTTTAGACAACTACCTACTTGGACTTCTAGGTACACTGGTACCTTTGAGAATTTGGCTTTTACGCCTGTCAGGCTGAGTTTGTGATTTCTTTTTAAAAAGATGTGTACAGTTATAAAATCATATATGGGTAGAGCCCACTTCCACTTCTACAGAAATATCTGTATTTTTAAAAAAGTGATAGATGTGTTCTGTAAAGTATACCAGCAGACCTTAAAAGGAATTGTCATCTTAGAGAGCTGTTCTACCTTCATATAGTTTTGTGTATAAACAGTGCCTTAATTCATAATACAGTTTTCTCCCCTTCTAAATATATTTGATAATTGCTCCAACACCACAGTAAGCTAACTTCTGGTGAGTTCTAGAGGTTTTTTTATTACCAAAGAGTAGTACTTCATAATTGTACAATCTCTAAGCACCAGCTGAAGTATTTTCAATCCATTTACTGTATTTATATTTCCCCAGGCTCCCACTAGTTTGATTCCTTCTTAGACAAATGTTTCCAGTAGTTGCAGGTGTCAGAGCTACCTGATTGCTTGCCTTGAGGAAACAGAAGATCTGCTGTTAGTTAAAGGTTGTTGATATAAGGAAGCTCCCTGTTTTGTGTCTCTGCTTATTGATGAGTAGGAATAACTTTCCATTAAAAGGTGTATGTCTGATGTGATAAAAAACTTATAGTCACACACACACACACATATATACATAGCATTGGCTTTTGTTATTTTAGCTCATTCAAGGTGATAAGATTTTCACCTAAAAAATATTACTCAAATATACTGTTTTGTTAAAGCCAAACATTTTTAGGAAGTTCTAGTGATCCAGCAAACTTAAGTAACTTCAGAATGGCAAGGAGAATTGTAAGAGCTGAACTTTTGGATTTAAAAAATACCACTTTGAAACAAAGCATTTCACATAAATGTTTAAAATATTCTGTTCAACAAGGACATAGTTAAGAATTTTTAAATACTTTTGCAAAATGGAGTGGATGCCTTCTAGTTATTTCTTTGTTTCCTTACTGTCTTTCAGTAGTGACATAAGTTTGATCTTGCTTATTGTAATTCTGTTTTCCAGGACCATCACCATTTTGTCAGACAGTTCAGAATACAGCTGGGGTTTATTTGCCTTCAAATTATTCTATCTCAAAATTCTTTTCCCTGGTTACAAAAAAAAATCAGAGATTAAATTCAAGGTGGAATACTGTAGTATTTAGTATTGATTCAGTTTAACTGTGTAAGATATATAAAAAACACCCCAGTTAAACTAGTCCACATAATCAAGAAGAAATTAGTGTATCTAGAAGGATAACCTTAATCCTCGATTTCCCCAATTTTTTAAATCTAAGCAAAGAACATATATTCCATGAAATTCATGCCAAACTGTCTGTTACTATATTTACACAATTTAATGTACTTTAATTTTTCAGATTTTCAGAAAGTAACTGTCCTGATTTTGGCTGGAATAAAGTTCATTTTCTTGGTAGTAGCTAGTACAGGGCTATGTTTTGGATTTGTGCTGAAAACAGTGTTGATAACACAGGGATGTTTTTGTTATTGCTGAGCAGTGCTTACACAGAGCCAAGGCCTTTTCTGCTCCTCACCCCACCCCACCGGCGAGGAGGCTGGGGGGGCACAAGAAGTTGGGAGGGGACACAGCCGGGACAGCTGACCCCAACTGACCAAAGGGATATCCCAGACCATATGGCATCATGCTCAGTGTATAAACTGGGGGGACCTTCAGAGTGATGGCGTTTTGTCTTCCCAAGTAACCATTACACATGATGGAGCCCTGCTTTCCTGGAGATGGCCAAACACCTGCCTGCAGATGGGAAGTGGTGAATGAATTCTTTATTTTGCTTTGCTTGCACGCGTGGCTTTTGCTTTACCTGTTAAACTGTTCTTATCTCAACCCACGAGTTTTACTGGTTTTCAATTCTCCTCCCCACTCCACCGAGGGTGGGGGGAGGAGTGAGCGAGCGGCTGCATGGTGCACGCTTTGTTGCCCTTCTTTGGACACACTCCAGCACCTCAATATCTTTCTTGTAGTGAGGTGGCCAAAACTGAACACAGTATTTGAGGTGAAACACAGTATTTTGAGGTGAAACACAGTATTTTGAGGTGAATTCTGTAGGTCCAGGAATGAAATATTCCCTAGTCTGCACTGGGATAGTTTTCTACAAGATTTCCTGTGTCTGCCAGTGCATTGTTGGGAATTTACTGGAGTTGGATGTATATCTGCAAGCTTTTTATACAGTACCATCTTAACTCCCAGAACAGTCTAAAACACGTACTATTAGAACATTAGAACAATAACTGCCAGTAAATCTTACTTTTTTTTAATGCTAATGCTAGTCACTAGTAAGCAGTGCTGAATATTTAACTCCAGGGTAGATGGGATTATAGTTAAATACTCTTTTTCCCCAAATAAGCACCAGCAAAAAACCCCCACCACAAATACGAATGAGCTAAACTGCCATTCATTGCAACTGGCTTTCTGTTTTTGTTTTTTTTTTGTTGTTTTTTCCCCCCCTTTCTATTACTGTTCTAACCACATACCTAAGCAACTTTGGCATACAATGTGTGTGCTAAAATTAAACAGCACATCCTGAACAATTTTCTCTGATCTTCTCCCATACTGCCTAAAAGAACCAAAGAAGTCCCAATTAATGTTTTAGAAATAGGTTCAACAAAGGTAGAAAGCAGTTCTGCAGAATTCTCACAGAACTTCAAAAATTATACAAATGAGTATTTGGAACTGGTACCTGAGACATCACACAGTAAAATTCCAAAATGGTGCTCCATAGCCTCAAAGCATCCTCAGTCCCCTCAGCAAGGCAGTCAGACCTCATGGCCCTTGCAGAACAGCCAGCATGGCCAAGTGCCTTTGCAGCCCCCAACAACAGCACAGTGCAATACCTCTATCCTCAATGCTCTGATTGCCTTCAGAACCTCACTGTTGGTCTTTAAAGTTCTTAATTGTGCAGCTTCTCATTATACTCTGACTCTCAGCAGATGCATTTACATCAGCGATCCAGTATACTTAGGTTGTATAGCCCATGCCATTTTGTGTCACAAGGGTAGTGGAGGAACAGTAGACAAGATGAAAGAAAAAGTTTAAGTTGTGGAATCATAGAGACATAAAGGTAAGATGAAAAAAACAGAAATAAGTGCCCTTGTCTTAACAATCTGGTTATGAAATATAACTGTGTGAAAATTAGGGGAAAGCAGTGCCTCGCTTCAGTGGCATTCCTGACACAGGAAAGATTATCTCCTTTTTATCTAACACTCACAAGCAGAAGACCTTTATCTAGATTTAGAAGGGAGACATATGAGTTATAAAACAGTATTGCTGTGCCTGACTCCTGGAAACCTTCTCGCTTACAGAAATTCAGAATTTTGAGTGAACTTGCCATGCTCAATGCCCTGGAAAAAATTAGGTGTCTAGAAGGGAATTAATTGAAATCAGTTTCCAGGGCAGATTGTAAACTAAGCTAGCCAACAGAAAATGCAATTTGGAGTTTCTGTGGGAGTTAGGTGCCCAAAGCAGCCCTGTGCCCTTTTCCTCTGCCTGTAAAGCATGAAGAGAACATTCACAGGTAATTTTTGGGCAGGGGCACTGTGCTCAAAGGGACTCCCCTTGTCCCAGAGACTATCCAGCACAACATGCCAGTTGCATCAATCCTTCTGTGTGCACTTTCTTCTGAGAAGTTCTTCTGTGCCCCAAATTCAATGAGTATAGAGGGCCCCAAATCACTCCTCTGCCAGATTTGCAGCAGGAATTTCAATCTAAGCCTTCCATGAGCAAAATGTAGCTGCTGGTCCACTGGATACACTGCAATGGTGAGGCTATTCCACTTACTTTTTTTTTTTGCTTAAGTTTTGTTGACAACAAAAACTTCCCTTAAAAAAAGATGAGTGTGGCTGGTGCTGACTTTGCCTTGGCCTGGGATAGCCTGTTTGCCATCCATGCAGGTGAAAGCTTGTTAAACTCTTCCCTTAAAGAAAGATGAGTCATTTTAGGTCTTAAAATTGTTCTAACTTACATCTTTTTTGTAAGCCCAGCAGCCAAAATTAATCTCATTGGTCTGTGTGAAAAGATACTTTGATCAATAAATCCTGAAGCTTTATACCAAGGAAATTATTTTTATCCATGTTTTACTCATGGAGAACTCTAAAAGCACAGAATTCTAAAAGCTCAGAATGGCAGCGATGGAAATAAAATTAAGATCTACTGACTCTCAAATCTATGCCCAAATAGCAGGGCTCCCTGCAATTAGAAAGAAAAAAAAAAAAAAGAAAGTGGATTTAAAGATATTTTAATAAAATAGTTTTTAACTTTCAAAATACTTAAATGCATGCAGTGAAGTTTTAGTCTGAGAAGAATTTTCTGAAGTGCCTGAAAACTGGTATGTTAAAAGTGAACCTACATTCTTGCTTGACTAGGTCACCCACGGAATATAGTGATTGTTTCCATGTTCCATCAGAAATTTTGAAATAACTTTTTATTCCAAATTTTGGCTGAAAAGAGGGATGTTTTTCAGAGAGAGAAAACATACTCGCCCTCAGCCTGTGCTTTGTCACAGTGAATCTGGTCACTCTTCTTGCAAGATGTCTCCATATTTAATACCAACTTTTGAGACAAAGAATTTTTAAATGGGAACATTGTTTTATTCTCTCAGCCTCACAAACTAAGAACTTCCTTTACATCTCATTTTGAGAGGGCAGATAGCTTACTATAAGAACATACAAGAAAAACTGGAAGTTGAATTGAATCCAAGTCCATACTGTGAGAATGTATTTTCATATTTATATGACAAAGACACAGCTTATACAAATAAGCAATTTTAATTAAAAAATGCTGACAAAATCCTAACTATTTGGACTGTGCAATCTGTTTTTGATTTTGGACATAAAAGAGTCTTAATTTTATAGAAAAGACGTGATGGGACTATTATTATTCAAAGTTCTCAATTGTTGATATAAATATTATGATCTTGTTCAACAGTGAGGGGATTGTATTCCTTTTGGCAATATTCAAAATGCAATCAACCATAGATTATGAATGCCTTTAGACACTGTGCAATGGTGCATAAAACCAATCAATTATCCTTTTTGGCTAGGCTTATCTGGCACTGAGATGGGAAACCTGTTCTATTGTGAATTGTATGCACCTCAAAAATACATACAAACTATTTTCTTGTTTCTGTTTGCTTAATTAGTATACATGACATTCCTAGTCATACTGGGCATGGGAATCTTTACCGTCCAATTTTCACATATGTGTCCTACTTCTATGAAATTTATCTTGGAATTAAATAAACCTAGTTTATCACACTTTAGAACCTTGTCGTATGTATCTTCTTGTCTCAGTCTCATGTGGTACCTCACCATGTTATTAATCAATGTGTGCAGCATGGAACTCACAATTGTGTGGCATACCATGAGATTTTTGCAGCACTTTGAACTCCACATGAAAGTAAAGGACTAAATGTGTTTGCAGTACGGTTCCCTGAATAATTACTTGAGTTATTCCACCAGTATAGGTCAGTTTGGATCTTTGCCACCCCTGCTATTTGTAATCCTGATCAGAAATACACAATTGTGACAAACTGTACATCCTGTCAATCTGCTCATATGAAACTCAGCAGCATCAAGGAATTTCCTTGAATGCTATACAGTGGCCTCCCACAGAGGAACAAAGGAGCCAGAGAAAGATATTATATTCTCTGAGCTTCCTGCACACCACTCTGCTTTATTAAAAATGTCAAAATCCCTCTCTTCTTGGCTAAATAAGCCATTCGTTTAAGACTTGATTCCAATCAGTAATCCAGTTCACCATTACATTAAAAATGGCACATCCCATTTTATCACAACTGTAAGGCATGGAAGTTTTCTCCACATTCCTTAGTATATGTCACGTTTAGAGGATGCTCTCTTCAGTCATACTATTACTGTCTTGACAGTTTAGTCATTGTTATTCATGAGGACTTCTTGATGTTTATCTGCAGGTTGTTCAAAGAAGATCACATAGCGATGACCTTGAAATGAGAATGAATGAGGCCTTTGTGTTCTATAAATCAGTAACAGTCAGCACAATGCTTGTATTTTTCTCCTGAGAGAAGATAGCTACCTGTGGCCATAAACTTCTGTACTTGTACATAATACTTGTTACTAATATAAAATTAAACCTGTAACATATGAGGTAGAAAAAACACCCCTCAAATGAAAGCAAAAAGGAAAGTTTTCAAAACCAGTGTTCAGTCTAAGTTGCTAGAGCAGGAGAAATATTGAATGTCAGAGAAGGCAATGAATATATATGATTCACAGTGTTTGAGGAAAACTTTAAAGACATTCCAAAAGAGCCTAACATAATTAAAAGACCTGTAGATAGATAAGCGCATTAAAGGAATAACCAAATAGCACATTAGAGGAAAGTGTAAGTATTACTGAAGCACAGCTAAATATATTAATATATATAGCAAAAATAAGGTACTCCTCAAAATTTTAAATTTGAAGTTAATGAATAGCATTACATATAAAATAGTAGGTTGAAATCAGTGAGGATGAAAATCAGACTGTATGCCTCAGAATTAATTTTTTTGAACCCTTAGGAATAAGCAATGAGGAAAAGTAACCTGTCTTACTAGAAAAGCAACTATCAGATTGATAATACGGAAACCTTCAGTTTTCTTTTCACCAGTATGGCAACTGGATCCCAGAATTTGCTGAGAAGCTCTCAAAAAAATTTAAAAATATCTTGGCATTCTGTGTAACAACATGTAGCTCTAAGGGCAGCTTAAATAATTAAGGGGTTGAGCAGCTACCTTATGAGGAGAGACTAAAAAGGTTGGGAGTCTTCAGCAGTGAAAGGAGAAGGCTGGGAAGAAACGTGATGAAGGGTAACAAAGTAATGAAAATAGCGGATAAGGTGAAGGCAGAACTTCTGTTCACTCTATCCTGTAATATGAGAACTTAATAAAAACAATGGAACATCAGCTTGAAACAGATAAAGCATTTCTTTAAACACAAGGTAGTGGACTTCTGGCACTCGCTATCACATGAGATTGTAGAGGCAAACTGTGTCAACAGGTTCAAAAAGGGATTAGAAAAATCAGTGGACAGTATTGTCATAGGGTAGGGAAGTACCTCTGGCATGCCTAACACAACAATGGTGTATCATGGGAAGTGAAAGAGGAATGGACCTCTGAAAACAGCTGGGCTTGTTATTCTCTGTGAATAGCCGCTCCGATTGCCACTGCTGCAGACAGAAAACTGGGCTGGACAGACCATTGCTCTGACCCAGTAAAGCCTTTCTGACATTCTTAAAAGAAAATTAAGAGCTCTATTTAAATGCAAGCATCAATCTGATAGGCATTACTAATCCTAAAAGTGAATGTAAAGTTTGAATAGTTTAGTTTGTTGTTAAAACAACTTAAGAAATCAGTGTTACTTATCTCGGCCTCATAAAAGTCAAAATTGGGTGTGCCTAGTAAAAACAATTTCAGTAAATTATGTCCTCTTTTTACAGGAATACTGCTGCTTTCTGAATTGTAAGAATTTGTCATTACTTTGTTTTAAATATACAGCTTCTATATTTTAAGATTCTATATTGTATCATATAAGGTGAAAGTACTACATGGTTGTATGTGCTTACAAATTTACAGCCAGGCTTAACCTGGAAACCAGCACACAGCAATGTATTATAGCTCATTAGAAATATAGTGGTGCCAATAATATTTCTGAACATATTGCTTTATTTTTGCATTTATGATGTAGAAAAGTCCAGGCTATAAAACTCATTTTGTTGGCATAAAAAGGGGATGATTGTGTGAGGTTTTGTGGAGGATGAGCTCACAAAAGATCTGTAAATTTTCAGCACATTAGCTATAATTACACACAGATGTGATTCTCTGTCACCATTTTTTTTTAATTTAAAAAAAAGACACCCTATCTCTCTATTTGCATGCTTTGTGAGAAATATGAAAGTAGCAGACAAAATGCATTTTTCAAGCAAATGTATAACATACATATCAGTAATGCTGCCTTCAAAATGCTAAGAAATTTGGTAGAATACCCTGCTTTTAAGGAAATCTCACAAAACATTCATCCTATCACACCAAGGGGAAGGGAAAAAAAAGCATGTTCTGAAAAGTAATTGTTCTGGACTCTGTTTGACTAAGGAGAAAAGTTTAGATCCAGGGCTTTTTACTTAGCTACTACATTACATACCTTAGATCCATGTGACAAATCTTCAAGCATACAGGAGCCTGCCCCATCTGTGTTTCCATTTTGAACTTCACTTTGCTGGATGGACTGAAGTTTCCAGTCAGATTCACCCAGCCCATCTAGGTAGTCTCTACTCTGCAGGTAGGGTCAGGTGAGCCATATGAATGATGTCTACATTAGTAAGCAGGGCAGGCTAGTGGGAAAGGATTTGTGACATGAAAGAGTTAGTGCCGAGAGCTTAACATCCACACTGCACATTTCAGGAAGGTTTACTTAGGGGTACTTCTAGCTTGGTCCTGTGACTGGAGTGTGGCATTAGGTGTGTGCTTCTGGAACACCTTCTAGTGTGGAATATCTTCTAGCTTGATCTCATCCAAAAGCAACCTAGTTCCTATGCTTTGAGATTGCTTCATGATGTGAATAAAAGCGTGATAAATAGTACAGAAGCACATACTAAAATGCTAATGGTGAAATACAGCCATGGGTATCATCAACGTTCAAACTTAGTTACATTTCAGTACTTCAAGCACAAAGGTCTTTCACGGTCTGGGTTACTTAGAGGCCATGCTTGTGAAGGATTTTCATCAGAATAGTACTTCTAACCTTCCTTTAGTATGAGAATAGATAAGGCTGGGGAAACTGTAAGATATCTGAGCAAATATGAACTTCATGGAACAAAAAAAAGAACTTGTTTGCAAATATAAATATTTGCTTTAACTACATTTATCCACCAGATGGTGCCCCCCAACATATCCTTTAGGAGCTGCCTGAAAGAACGAGGAATGGTTCTACATCTATTTCACAGATACCAACACTGGATTTTTGAAACTCACAAATATTTTTCAATATTTGAATGCTCAAGGACAAATTCAAATTTTATGAAAATGCTGTATCTGGAAAAAATAATGGTAAACCGTGCTCTTTATTGCTGCATTACATTTTGCCCATTTTTGGCTTTTAAGGAGCCACAAAGGCATGAAGCTCTCAAGTGTCCATATTTTATTAAAAGTGTACAAAAACTGCATGGTTTAGAGAATATTGACACTAAACGAACCATTTCAAGCTGGTTTAGGAAAAGGTTGGGCTTGTATAAATAGAAAATATTCAACAGTCTACTCAATGACAAAATTTTGAAAAAGGGACACCACTTTGGAAAAATAGATCCTTTTGATTAATTACTTAGTAGCGGAAGAATGTTGCCCATACCCATCTGTGTCCCAGACAAAGTGAAAGAGATGGTTTATCTCCTGCCAAGACAAAAGCCAGCACAAAAGGAAGATCTTACAATGGAGAATTCTGGTGAATCTTCACTTATGGTACCCCATGGAGTCTGTAGTAACAATAGGGAAAGGAAACATGACAGACTAAAAAAAATCTCACAGAAAGCCAGAAGAGGAGAATTTAAGTTTTCTTACTGAATAGGGCTACAGGTGTGTATTTGAGTGGAATCTGGTTCTGTATTTACAAAAGTATACAATATCAGTTTAAATTCTCTACTAGCAGAACAGTAAGACAGGAAAAAACAAATGGAAAATAAAAATAGAATCTATGGTCCCTGTAGTGTGTCATTCATTATGTATCTGTTAACTAAACTGAAACAGCTCATGGCAATAGGCTCTATTACTATCTGTACAGAATGCTTCATCAATTCTTGATATTTAAGCCAACACTTCCAATACTTTTTCAAAATTAGCAGTCTAAAGCTGGTTCTTAAATCAATGGTCTGATTCTCAGTTGTACCAAGTGCCCAACCATATCTGCTGAGTCAGTAAGAACTACAGTGCTTAACATTTTAATATAACTTACATAGGTTTGCGAACTTTTCCCCTCACCTTTGCCTCTGCTCTCACCAAGATATTCTCCCCTGCTGTTTCCTCTTTCCTCTGCAGTATGAGAATTGTTGCCAACAGGCAATTCCTCTGTTGGACAAGTAGATACATAATCATGGGTAAAGAAAGGTTGACCCCATACCATGTAGATCTGACACTCACAGTTGTGACTGATTCAGTTAACTTTGAAGAGTATCAATGTTTCTTTTCCTGGTGTCCTTTCCAGCATCTGCTTTGGATGAGGAGGAAGGTTCTGGAGCTACCACGGTTCAGGAGGTGGCTCCACTGCTCCATGGCCTCCCTCTGCTCCTGCCCTGTGCGTATCAGTCCTTCTCCCAGCAGACATTCCCTCAGCACAGTTCTGTGCCTTGGCCTCATCCATCTTTTAGCCACTTTTCAAGCAGCGTGATTCATGAGGAGTGACCTTCTATGTGGAGAACTGGCCCGGAATGACAAATAAGTAACAGTTACACAAACAGCAAAAAAACCCAAGAACTCAGGCTTCTTTTGGCTTTAAGTCAGAGATTTCTATGAAATGGTTGAGGTAGAGCTCATAATTTGATATAAAAGTGATCAGTAATGATGTGCAGCTATTTGGAACCCTATTTAATAGTATGCTCCATCATTTTATTCACTATATTCTGTCTCCAATTTTCTAATTAGTTTCCAATCTTTGTATTTAATCCTTGTTTATTAGTAAAAGTTATTTTTTTTTACTTCTCAGTGACTTCTACAGCACTTATGAAATGTGAGGAACAACTATATGTACCCTTAAGTGGTTTACAATGTCAGCATTCACTGCCTTTATTCCTTGGTATGCACCTGGACTGTAGCACTCTGCTGGTATGTGGGGCATCAGTATAATTGCTAAGGCCTTCTGCAGATTCAGGAGTTTGCCCTGATGAAATACAGAAGAAATATACCTCTAGGGGATGGAAATTCTGGTCTGAAACCACAGTACTTGCCTGAACACGTAACCTTGCCCCCAGTTCACAGCAAATGACACCAACCTTCATCCCACAAGTTCTGGGAACACATGAGTTTCATGTCCATGAAAGCACCAATGTCTTGATTTGTGTCTAGCTTTAGAATCAAAGACAATGTCTGTATTACTTATTCATAAACCAGTACATTTCAATGAAATCAGTCCAATGATTCTGGAATTTCTACTGTAAGGTTTCTAGGGAGAATGCATAATTGGACTGTGCAGAGGTACTAATGGCCAGCATCCGATGAAAAATCATCAGCCCGAAACAGGCACAGTTCTTGTCATATGATCTTTATATGTCAAAAAAACAGGGGCAAGGGGGGTCTGCCTCAACTAATTAATTTTCCAGCTATCTATTTGCATGATGAAACAAAGCTTGTAAAAGGTGGGGACACCTATAACTGTTCTTATTAAGGTATTCTTCACTTTGATACTGCTGAGAATTTGACAGCACTGTTCTTAAATGAGATTTTTGTCATGAATGCCTTGATGTTTTGTACTCTGTGTATAGTAGGCCTCATACCATATTCTTAGAGACAAAAACAACTCCTTTGTGTTCAGCTGAGTAGCTTGGTAGCTGTCTGACAGACTGAACAGTGATAAATGAGAGAGAAATAAAAGACAACTTAGAGATTACTGAAACCTAGTGTGCCTGTACCTTTACAAGGGAAAGTACTGGGTAGTATTATAGATGACAAATCTTTTTGCAGCCACAAAATGAAAGCCCAAACCTTCAGGCTACAGATAAGGCATACATTGTTAATAGCAAAGGTGAATGTCCAAATTACCAGAGGAGATGGATTCTGCATCTGCTGTAGTCTTCCCTCACATTTCAGTGCCTTTCTGAAACACATTCTTTAGTCAAATGCAGGTTATGAAGTTCAGTACAAAAGTACCTGGATGTATCGTATATAATCATCTAGCAATCATCTCCCCTGGCTTTCCAATATTAAAAAAGCTTTGGGAAATGCAGTAAAACTGGATCCATGCTCTGTTTAGTCTTCCATTTAAAAAAGAGTAACAAATAACATTTAAATACTTTTCATGTGTGTGTCAAATATTTTGCCATATCTGTAGCCTTTAGAATGAGTAATTTGCATAATTTTTTGTGGCTTTCATATTCTCAGATTCTTGGGCTCTAATGAAAAATAGCACCTTGCATTAGTGGCTGTCTCTTTGAGACAAATGTAAAGCTGATTGATAGAAACTAAACCATCCTCATGAACCAACTGAAGTGGACAGCTGATTTTCTTTGGCTCTTTTAAAGACTTCAGCCAAAATCAGTTTTCCTTTTTTTATGTTTCTTCTGCAAATACAATCTCAGAAACAAGAAAAAATTGCATTCCATACACTTAAAAATAAATATATTCCTTCTGTTTTTCTAAACAGTTGTCCTTGAAACAAAGAAATACTGTATAAAAGACTTTACAGACTGTGGTACAGAACAACACACAACTTGGCCAGTAGACCTTGTGTGGAAAAGAAAAAAACAATTTTAATGAACAATAGGTCCCAAGAAACAACATCAATTGTTATCATTACTTTATTTTAAAATTAAAATGGTCCAATTTTAAGGAATTCTTCCAAAAACTCATACCAAAAAAGGGAAAGTATGTAGATTATAGTTTACAATTAGAAAGGGAAAAAGAAAATGTACATTTAAAAATGTTTTATATACATGTTTATTATCTGTACCATATGAGTTGTGCTTTGTCCATAAGTGTTCTATTGATAATTTACTTAAAATGCTTGGATAAGGACTGGCCCTTTGGCAGGAGTGAGATAGCATGGAGTACATAAACCAAGAATCAGTGTAATCTGTTTCTTCTGGTGAAATACTTTTTTATTTTGTTGAGACTTCTGTCTCAATGTACAAAAATGTAGTTTCAATTTGATTTAATATTTCTAATGCCACATACTAAGTCCATTACTCTTCCAGTCTTAACTAACAGCATTTCAGTGAATGGTGCAGCTACTCTTCAGCAAGCTAGATCCTGCCTCACTTATGCACAATTTCAGCTGAACTCCGTGAGAGTTCTTTCTTCTAAAGAAGTAGACATTTGAGTTCTAACTTGTATCGAGCATTTTTGGATCTTTCAACATGCTTGATGCCAAAATACAATGCTATATGACAGTTTTGTAAGCTAACAAAATGAGCACTCACTATATCCTCCATTTTATTTCCATTGTAATGAAAAAGCTCATGATCTTAACATATACATTCACCTAATACTATTACTTGCATTAGTTGTTTGCACGCAGTACTTCTTTTCTTTCTAAATTACTGCTATGTTTAGTATTTTCTATTTTTAACAGAGCATACTAGTCCGGCAAATGATTACTAGTAACATTCAGTTCATCACCCTCTTGTAGGAAAGTGCTTTTGCTTGTCTGCAGCCTCATTAAGGCTTTGTACCCCAAAACTGTCTCATCTGCATGCAAAACATAGGGAGCTGGAACTAATATCCAGATACATCTGGCAAGGAAAGCCTAACACTCTAAGCATTAGTTTTAAGACACCCCGGCTATTACTATTCCAGTCCCAACCAAATCATTTCACTGTTTCTACCTTCCCAGGTACTTAGTGGGCTGGTAAAGTTTACAATCAACTGAGTATTTTGAAAAATCCAGGGTCCTGGTCATTTCATGTAGATAAAAAAAATTATTATCCTTTCAATAGCGATAGAATTTTAGTCTAGTGTTTTTGGCCAAAACTTCAGTGGTCCAAGGTATGTATTGTGCCTCCATGTCTGGTTGTTGCTCCCCATGCAGTTTAGTCACATTTAGGTGATTTTGAACAAATGCAGTTTGCAAAGTCTGTTGGGAATTTTCAGGATAAAAAGCACTTTATAAATGTAAAATATTGTATTATTACAGCTGCCTCCAAGAGAGAAGTTGTATTTAGCAGAACATTCGGAAAGAAAACTTACAGAAATTTATTAGAAGCTTAATTTTGTTTCCAAACCACAGTCACTAGAGATTCAAACTATTTATCTTGAATTGTACCTGCCAAATTTTGATGAGTTTAAATTCCCCCCTCCCAATTTAAAAGAGCGGGATTGACCACAGTCATACTGCAGACTTTAAAGTAACCTGCATTATTAGGTTTTCTCCACATTCCAATCCATCTGCCTTAGGGTATTAAACCCTACTTTCATCTCTGTGAGGTTCAGTATTTCCAAATCCAAGCCATAAGGCCACGTCTAGACTACAAACTGAAAAGTGGGTTTGACTGCACACATGCGCACACTAAGCCACTTGTCCCACAAATTTTCCATCTATACTTTTGTACATAGCCCACTCACAGCTTGGTTTTAAATAATCTACACTGTTATAAAGAAAAACCACCTCCCAGTACTAACTGATGAACCATTACTATGATTGATTTTGCCTGGGTGCAGGCCAGGCAGACTGCCTGAACAAAAGCTTGGCCCACACAAGCCACTGAGTATAATTGGTGTTTCTGAGTATAGTGAGAGTTTTTCCACCTCCTGGCACTCATGCTAGAATAACGTCTTGGTATTAGTTTAAGGGTTTGTGGTGTGAATTGTGGGAGAGTCAGGTCTTGAGAATATTCGGAGATCCACACATGCTCGACAGTATAGATGCAAATCCTAGACATAAAAAACATTGTAATGGCCCCAAAATCACAAGATTAGATTAATGAGGTATTTTCAAGTACACTGCCAACTTTTGATGCTGGAGCCCAAACCAATTAGGGTTCGGGATACAGCCTGAACTTTTACCATGCCAAGATTATGTGCGCCACAAAGCTGAAGGCTAGATTTGGAGAGCAAACTCAGTGTTCCTGCTCCTCAGATGTTTTGCTGAAGGTAATAAGGCAAACAATGAGCGACTTCAATACTCTGCAACATCCCTAGCCAAAAAGGACCTTAATAACCAAGAGTAATCCTGAAGTATGATTACATTAAGCAGTTTCTGTATTCCTGGGACTGTCTTCCTTCCTTTAATCTTTGTGTGTGGGATAATTAAGATATTTTGAAGTTCTTTCAGGTATTGTAGTTTCACAAAGTGGTGTTTAGTCCTATGTGGTGATGTGGTATTAAGTCACTGCTACATTACCTATTGCATCAAAATAAAGAACAGTTAGTGATACATAGAGGACTCAAATGGGAACGGAGGATTCCCAAGACTCCCTTCCAAGGACAATCCCAGATTTCTTACAGTGGCATTACTGCATGTGGCATGAGGTTGAAATTGGAGTCTCAGTGCTGAATGTCCATAGGAAGCAATGCATGTAGGAGGGAAATGATGCATTCACTAATGACCTCTAAGCAGACTAAACTCCTGTCAGGAAGAATGAGAAAAAGTCCTCTCTCAGAGGTTTGGAACGAGGACTTGGGCAAGACTGCCATCACATTATAAGCGGAAGTGTGCTGACATTAGTAATATACATTAAGTAATGGAAAAACTGAAAAATGTAAACTATTTTTAACAAGCTGGATAAATCAAATACTTTATAACCATGCTATTCATAAATACGATGAGTTCCTTTTAACATGGAAATGTGAATCTAATAATGCTAATTAAAAAAAAGCTAATAAAAAGACCACATTAGTTGCTGCATATAGACAGTTATAGTTCATATTGGCCTTTCAGACCTAACTGGTGAAATATCATTTTCCTGTGTTGACGATGACATGCCATTGCTTTAGTTACATTTCTGACTATGACATCTCATATGCCACCTACTGGACAGATGTTTTAAATTATTTTAATGTGCACACTGAACACAGATTATCGGAACACTGCCAGCTAGTCTCCTGGTGATTGTTTACTGCATGGAGGCTCTAAACCCAACTTCCTTTAAGACAATTGAAGGATTTCTATTGACTTCAACAAGGTTTGAATTGAACCCTTAAATAAAGTTAATGCTGCAGCAAAAGCATGCATAGTTCTTCCTTCTGACAGTTTATAAAACAAATGATCTATCGTAAACAATTTTTTCTTGACAGTAAGGGTTTTCTAGAAGGTAAAATAAAATGAAGTATTTCATGGCCATATATACCTCTGTCCTTAGTAACCATCATATCCATTCATTTTTGTTTATACTTGTTGACTAAATGAATAGTAATAAAATAACCACTTTCCGCACTTCACTTAAGAACAGAGAAAGTCATTAAAGTCTTACTGAGTAAATTAGTTCCAGTAGTTCAGTTTTAGTGCTTTTTTAACAGACCTTATAATGATACTGAGTGTTGACAAGAATTATGTATTGGGTTGGCCAGAATGAAATATTTTATTCTGAGTAAGATAGCCTTCTTTTATGTTCTCCATATTATTTTTCAGAAGGAGCACAAAATATCTATTCTATGCACAATTTATAACATGCTACGTAGGTAAATGTGGTACAGTTCAAGTAAGCAGCAGATGTAAAACTGGATATAGGCTAGAGTGGGGACAACCTAAAAGTTCATGTAGGCATTTGTGATATAACAGCATTTACTGACTTTCTCTACAGCTATAAAACAGAAATTATGCATAACTTCTTGTACGTAGAGAAGAAGTAATTTTTAAGTAATTTTCCTTTAAGTAATTTCTTTAAAGGAAAAAAACCCTCACAGATATGCTTCTTTACTATTGTAAGGAGCTCTACAGCAACAGATACTTTCATCTGTCGTAGAAACAACTTTCTTTTTCTTTCAAGATTCTTTTCCACTCACCTTTGGCATAAATGGGTGCAAAATGCATTGCCACCTACCAGTTAACAGAATCTCCTCAGAATACCTGTTTTATAAAATTTGTCCCCAGATTGCCTCTTGGACCTGCCTGATGTACTGGCTCTTTCTGCAAGTATGCAGCCTTAATAAGTATATCTCAAATTTTTTTTTTCTCTTGAAGCTTCCACCGTGCAAAAAAATCTCTGTAGATACCCTCCCAATCCTCTGTCTCCTCTGTTGGTTGCTAAAGCTGCTTCCTGCACAGAGGAACCAGGTGGACAGACATGGAAATGCCAGGCAGTCATTATCACACCTCTTACACTCCAACAGCTTTCCAGAGTTTGCAATGGAAAAAGTAGAGGAGGGAGTCAGTATGGGATGCTAATTCCGTTTGGCTACACAACAGGTGGATGGAAACGAGCATCTGTGATGTAAAACTCTGAAGGGAAGCTGGAAGGCAAGATTTCATGATGCTACCCTCCTAAGAAGTAGCAAAGGTAGCAAGTCAAGAGAAAAACTAAAATTATGCAAAACACCATCTCTTACTGGCTGGTTATACAATGGTGTCTTGCTACATCCAACCTTAAAAAGGAAACATGTATCTCCTGGACTTACAGGAGGCCAGTCTGGTTACCATCAGGGAAGAACCACACCAGGGATTTTCACCTGCAGGATTTTCCATTTACAGTAAAAATTGTTATGTTGTTCTAATCAGGCAGGCATGAATGTGTGAGATGAGAGCTACATTTTAGATGAAAAATACCAGAAGGGAGGACACTATTCTGTTTTTCCTCAGAGTGAAAATTTATTGGAAATATTCCTCCTGAAAAACAAATTCAGATGTTGACAGTTATGAAAGCTTTGTTTGTATAATGTTTCCATGTTAGGATACACTTTAGAAAAGCAAGCCTGTGAAAAGCTTTGAAGAATTGCAGAAAGGCCAAGTGAACAAACAGAATGTTCTGAAATTTCCTTTCTTGAATATTGTTTATATGTCATCTAAACCAGTTTGTAATTCCAAATAGACTTAAGACTGAAGTCCCAAAATAAACGTGTCTCACAACAACCGTGTTTTGCATTGGAAAAAGAATGTCTTCGTTGCCTGAAGATTACAGACGTAAATAGTGACAAGGTTTTGAATATGGGGTAACACACGTTCATTATGGAGCCTGTTCAGTTTCTGGACACTGATGTCAGGTGCAATAGTGACAAGAACTACTGTTACAGCCAGTTACGAACAGTATGGACAAAGTTTAATCTTTGGAGAAGTAGTCATTTTAAATTCATCATTGCTGATTTTCTCTGCTAACAGCGGCCCCATTGTTAAGTTGTTTTGTAACCATATTACTTTAACTACATTTTAATTCTAAATGCTAATCTGTTGTGATCATATAGAAATACAGAACATTAGCTGAAGATTGAAATCCCACTGCACTTCAGGCTAGAGGATGGTTTTGCTTAAAACTCTGTGATTAAGCAAGTACAGCTAATATTTGTTTATTACCATAAAGGTATACTGAGAGACTTCCAAGCTTAGATAAGATAAGATAAGATAAGGTAAGATAAATAATCCTTTAAAACCTAATGTCATGCTTAAGGCACGGATTATGCTGCTGCTGTTGAAGCTCCATTATTAAAAGTCAAGATTAATCAAAGAAAAAAATCAAAATGTAACATCTGGTTAGATTTTCTTTTTTCCCTGAAATTTCTTCTTTAAGGAGTCTCAGAATGTGAGGAATTTTTTCTGACTCGAAGAAAAGATTTTGAAATCTTGACACCTACTGCGGCAAAGAATTTCCATTCTTTGTTCTTCCTTGAAGTGTTTTGATACTAAATTTTATATACAACCTGGAGAATGGGTGGAATGTACAAAATATTTATTCCCACCTCTCAGTTTTATGGCAATAGCATTTTTCACATTCTTAGCCAAACTGAGCGTGCATGTGTTTCTATAGATTATATTTGTGTACATGAGTCAGCAGCAACAACAAAATGTTCTCACTGTAAAAATGCCTAAAAAACTGTTAAGCCCTTAGCCCTAGGATTTTGGAAACTTGACTCTTGGTGTGCATTTTGCCACTTTATTAGTTAAGGCTGTACTGTAGTCAGTTTTACTAAGCTTTAGTTTAGTAATTTTTTTGTCTTAAAAGAGATCCTAGAGCATTCCAGTGAGGAGATCTTCAATTGGCAGGGATCTATCAGCTCCTTCTGTTACATTTTCTTTTACATGTGAATTCAAGGTAATTACAATTGCTGGAAAGGAAGTCTGGAATGGGCTGTAGCGTCTGCGTAGGCAGATGATACTTGGTTCTGTGTCTTAATTTCATTCAGCCTGACTCATTCATTGATTGCATGAAATGGTTTGGGACTTAAAAGAGAACTAGGCAACTGAAACTAACTTCAGGTAGGAAGGAAATATCAGTAGCTGAGTAAAAAGCAACCCATGAAGATATTCTTATAGATCCTTTGAGAAAGAGACAGATCTCCATTTTAATTAAGGTTCCCAGTGTTTAAAACTCTGTTTGGGGTGATAATGTGGAAACATTTGCTGGATTATAGCATATCCATGTGCAAACAAGAGATTTTCAGTACTTTACAAATGCACCATAATATTGGACCGATTAATTTTAATAAAATAAGCTGTATACACTTTGTTCAATTATATTCTGATTCACAGGTTATAAGTGAAACCCTGATACCAAGTGTGTGGTAAGTCTGTGAATTTGTTGTGCAGGATGGGCCATTTCTGTCTCTTGGCAGGGAAAAGATTACACAGTATTACAATTATTAAAATTCTAATTTGGGGCCAGGTTTTGCCCTCAGGTACTTCCTTAATTTCAGTAGGGAGTTGTGCATGTTTATCTGATTGAAGAATTTGGACACTAACATTCTTGGTGAAGGTAACTTTTTTTCCTTGACAAGAATATGCACTAGCCAAATCTAAAACCTGAACGTAGCAGGGATAGGTTTCTTACCAGAAGACAAATGTCAGTAACTGTTTTGTTTTGATAAGGTAAAACGATTTCCTTGTAAGGGAGTGGGAGACGGGGTAGAAGGAAGGAAAGAGGGATCTTCTTCCAGATACCTTGTAGGCTTGTTTTTAAATTACAACTTTGGATCTAACAACAGGTTTGGCAAGTGTTTGCCTAGGAAATCCTGACACTATGCCAGATTTTCTTAGCTGGTTTGTTGTAGAGTGTGCATTTTTTAAATACACTGTAATCATTTCAGACCACATAATTAGAAACACAAAGCAGTTTACTGAAACATAGTGATATATTAAGAGTTCAGTTAATTACATGTAAAGAAACAAGTCAGACTTCAAAACCTTTACTCAGTTTCCATTTTATTTGCAACTGGGGCATGTTGATGGGACTTTGCCTGCTTAACATTGAGTAGGAGTTTCAGAATTTTAACCTGAGGGTAAAATTTTCAAAAGCATTTAAGCAACTGGCTCACTGAAAATCAATAGGACTTTCACTCCTTAGGGCAACGTTTTAGAAAGTATGTAGATACCGAAGTCCAGTTGACTTCAGTGTCTATGTATATTAAAAAATCCTGCTTTATTGCCCTAAATCTCTTTCAAATAGAAGTATTAGATTTCAGTGTCACCTAAGAACTTCCAAAAATGTTACCCCAAATAAACATGCTGTTATTCTCATATTTTTTCATTTGTAAAACCCCGTTTTGGTTTTCTTTCTTCTTCAATATACGCAGAAATCATAAAATGAGTTTTGGATGATAATAAGCCACATTGTCTTCCATCTGGTCTTAAAATCTTACTGCAAATGTTCAAGAAGATGTGGCAATTATAATTAGTGCAGCCAGTTCTTCACTCTACTGTAAATGTTCCTAGAATTTCAAAATAAATGTAAATATTTCCCCCTTTTCAGTCTATTTAACATCTTTTTTGATAAAAGTGATAAATTGCCTCCTTTGAAGCCACAGCCTGACCTAAATTATTCTGTCTACATTATGTATAAGAGCAAGTAGAAAAAAATAAAATTGTAATAAGAAATCTTAGGGAGATGAAGAAGACATAAATCAGAACTAATTAGTCATTCTTATTAATGAGAATATATGTTATGTTTTCCATTGAATCTCTCAAATGTAATTTACTGAGAAAATTAAAAAGTACCACTTAGTACAGAAAAACCTCAGTATTCAAAAAATCTGGTTTGAGAATTTGCGGGGGGTGGGGACAGTATCTTGGTTCTCTAACATGTTATCTGTATGAGCTTTAAAACTATGCTAACTTGTTGCACAACAGCTTACAAGTTCTCAACAGTTGCATTTATTACCATTTTACCTCACTTTCAGACAAGTTCTCTTATCATGCTCCAAATCACATTTCATGCAGCTTTGAAGTACATTACTAATATGCTTATTGCTTAACAGAAAATAGCCTGACAGTCATTTCTGTTTTAAGGTGCAAAGTAATAAATGTCAGTTTCTTTTTTTGCAGTCATTTATCTGAGCCTGTACTTAAAGTATCTGCCTTTGGAAACAAGTCAGAAGTGCAATGCTCTAATGGTCTTCTCTTTGGGACTAACAATAAAAATATAAAAATGAATTTTGAACCTTTCTTTCCATGCAGCCTTCATTCTAATTCTGGCCTTTCCCTGTCATTTTTAAAACTGGGCAGGCCAAGTTTTATGAAAAATTGGGAATTCCTTCTTATTTTGTGCATGTTCAGTGATCATGTGGTTTGCAAAGACAAGGCTCTCTGGCAGTCATTTGTACTTGTCAGTGCATACTCTTCTATTCCCTGTGGCTGTTTTGTGCTGCTAGACAGGTGTGTGCACTCCACACAAAACTTTGCCCTTTGGACATCATTATAGTGTCTAAGAAACATGGAGGATGGGATCCTGACAGACTTATAAATGACCATGAAGAAGGCAGTTCTCTTTTGGGATCTTTACAGAACATATGCCTTGTATTATTCTGTGTCTATGGAGAGAAATGTAGTTTTTCCATCACAGAAAATGAAGAAAGAAAGATTTAAGGTGTGGATAACTCTGGATACCATTCTCTCTGAAGAGTGATGGATGGCTTTACCACTATGTTTAGGTTCATTCAGAAGCAAGGCTGTTAAGATACAAGAAGCAGTTAAGCTGAAAAAAGTGTGTAGTTAAATGTAGCACTTTTTATACCCGGGTAAATGTACAAACATTTAAATTAATCTGGTTAACGGGTTTCTTCCCTGAACCTTCCTCACAGTCATCTTTCAAGGATCTGACTAAACAATGGCCTTTACACCATGCCAAGCAACAGAAAGGAGTTCTCGTGGATCCGTAGGAGCAGTGAAATCCAGTCTCCTGGGCCTTTCATGCTGAGCATTCAACCTCTCCAGACACTCAGGTATAGTCAATATGCCCTGGCTGATCTTAAGCATCATAATGGAAGATAAAGGAGAGAGAATTTATTGCCTAGGACTCAAAGCATATAGGGTTTTATAGATCAATCAGAACATCCCAAGTTATGCCCAGAGGCAAAAAGGAAGCCAGTACAGACTTCAAAGACCTTGTGTAATATATTCCTTATGGCCAATATTACAGATTAAGCACAGAGCAATGTTCTACACAAACCATCGAATCTGACTAGAATAAGGACAGACTGTATGTTGTATAAGTCTATTTTGGAGGCTACGCAAGTAACTTATAGCCTTCATCTTTGAGAACTTATCACAATCATCTAACTAATGATAGCAAAAAATATTTTAAGTCTAGGAACCCGTTTTGAGCTAAGCATCAAGAAACACTTTTTGATTATGAAGTTCGCTCAGGAAGAATAACCAAATTTGACTGACCAGCAACCCTTCCCCTCACGCGACTTCTAATCTCTCTCAGAAAGACTCAGAAAAGGTAAAAGTCCGCATGCTCTAGGTTTGACAAACGAAAGTATAAATCAAATTAACTGACAAACTCCTCAAAAGCCTGCTTACCTTTCAAAGCATGGAGGCTGACAGTACTGACCAAGGAACTGAAATCATGAAATGGTTGTACAGTATTTGTAACAAGCGCACAATACAAATGAAATTAAAATAATGTCTACTCTGTGTCTAGTGCACAGAAAAATGAGGTAATCCAAATTATCTTTCCTGTGGCAAATTCAGGGGCAAACTTTTCCTTTACAAAGGCTGTAAGAGGCTTGTCTTGAGGTCTTCCTTCTCTAAGTGAGAAGACCAAAAGAAGTATGTGACAAACGTAATGGTTTCAAATAGTCCAAATTTGAAAGGATGACTTTTAGCTTTCATTGAAAGCTGAAGAGGTTGAGGCTTAGCAAGCTCCTTGCAGACCCAGTCCTATAGCTACTCCAAGGTCCCACTCACTTTTCCTGTGAGAAGATTATATGCCTTATTTCAAAGAAAACTTCTGACTTTCACAAGTCTTGTCTAATGTGGGAAAATCTTTCTACTGGGAAGAGGTCCCCTGACTGGTATCCACAGGTACTGTGGATAACTGGAAAATGGGTTCCATGCTTTTAATTATATTGGCTCAGTTCACCACAGAGACTATCCTGCAGGGAAGGTGAGATGTGTGAAGATCTGTATGATCTGTGAATATGAGAAAAAATGAAGTAGGACTTGAACATCAACAAAGTAGACCTTTGGTTAGCTGCTGTTGAAGAAAAATAATGCTCAAATATTAATGATCTGTAATGTACATATCATCTGTGATAATTTGCTTAAGGAAACTTTCTACTTATTTTTAAAAGGAAGGTAAAATGAACATCTTTGCTTTTGTGGTTAAAGATGTTCTATGAGAGTGGAACTTGGAGCTTGTCTGGGGTTAGCAGTGATCCCACTCCTCCATACATTGCTGTAAGATCTCACTCTGCCTTGCAACATTCTTGTTATTCCAGAACTGGGTTGGGCTAGTCATAATAGATGCAGGCAATCAACTCAACTTCCCCACGCACAGCTCTGCCAGTAAAACTCACGTCACCTTGCAACACTCCTGTTTTTCCTGTGTCTTTTAAGCAAAGGCTATCAATTTGGCACTTACTGTGGATCTGTCCTTACTGCTGCTGAAATCCAGGGTAACTTTCTTAGTGATGCAAGAGGAAAGTGTTGCTGATACAGACAAATGACTGCTTGTGACTAGGATGAAACAAAGTTGTCTTCTCTGAATGACTGAGATTTTGACCCTGACAGTAGAGGTAACTGACCTGTGTTCCACTTCTGCTTCCGTTGTTACAGCAAATAAAATCCAGGATGACTATAGATTTCAACTCAGTTACAAGGAGTGTAAGTGAGATTAGAGTCTAACCTTTACATAATATGGCCTCCTGCATGGTTGTGCTTTTTCCCAAGAAAAAGGTTTCCTTTTAATTAGAACACTATAGATTTCAGTGTTGATCACTGTTGTTTTATTTATAATGAAAATCTATAGAGCATTCACCATGATACAGCCAAGCATTGCCCTACCGAAAGCATCTCAATTTACACTAGCATTTGGATTTGGGCAATGTAATTTTATGTAAAATCAATTAAGTGTGTGACATAGTAAAATAGTATGAAAAAATAAGGATTACTCTTTCCTCTTTGTTTTCTTTATCACATGAAATAATACATTGAAAATAGAAGAATGCTCTAGGCAATGTACAAAACTAAAAAAGACTAGTTTGGTGAATGAGCATAGTGAGAGGCTATGAATATGGATGTTTGTACTAAGGAGCCTAGAGGAGATACTTTTTATGTGTGGTGATACAGAAATACATACTTGTAACTCTGCACACCAGGGAGAGAATATTCCCCTAAAACAAGTAGTTTCTCTAGCAGTGCTCCTTGTTGATCAAAGCTGCATAATTTAAAGCATCTAGAGGCAGCTTTAAATTATTCACAGTATTTTTTTTGTAAGTGATCTTGGTGTATTGCAGACAGTATTTGTGTAACTAGCAGTCTTCTGTAAGTTCTATAAACTTTTGCATCCTTACAGAGCTGGCAAGTTTTCTGAAAGTCACATTCGAGAAGAGGGGACGTAACTTTGCCTAACAGGAGCAAGAGAGACTCATACTGACACTGTTAGTCACATCACACAAAAATGCCAGGCATGCAGGGCCATACGGAATGGCAGGGGAGAGCCGGCAGCCTCTACATCTGCTGTGTGGTGCCTAAGAGTTTTCTGATACCCTCAAAAGCCCCAAATAGGAATCCTGGAATTAGTGCATCTAACTCCTCCTTTACTGCAGTCTTCCCTCCTATTGGTAAAAGGTCTTCGCAGGCTCATGTAGGGATCCCACCCCTTTTGTGGGTTTTCATTCTGAAGCTATCCACAACTTTACACCTGAATGAATGCCAAGCCTCTCTGAATATATAAAGGAAACCTTCAAGAGCAATTTCAGAGTTACCCAGAAGAAGCAGAAGAAAAAGATTTCATCCAGCTCTGTCAGACAGAGGCTGAACCGACCATGCTTCTCCCTGCCATTCACTTCTATGGCTTTCTCCTAGCTTGCATCTTCATGAAAAGCTACTTGGCTTTCAAGAACGATGCCACAGAGATACTTTATTCACACGTCGTTAAACCTGCCGCAGCGAGCCCAAGCAGCAATAGCACGATGAACCAAGCCAGGAACGGAGGCAGGCACTACACCAGCACTGCATCCGACCGTAACAGTGAGTATCCTACCGGCGGCGCTCCCACCGCGTCCCGCAGCCCTCGGCCCTCCGCCGGGAGGGGCGCCCCGGCGGCAGCCCCTCCCGGCCCGGCCCGGCCCCGGGAGCGGAGCCCCCCCGGCCGCAGCCGCGGCGCCCCGCTGCGGCGCGCTTTGCCCCCCCGCCGCCGCCCCGCGTCCGGCGCTACAGGGAACCGGCGCCTCGGGGAAGCCGGGGCAAGGGAAGATGCTGCTGGTTCCCGGCTGCGATCGGCCTCGCCGGGCGGCCCCCAGGCAAGCCTCCCTCCCCCGTGCGAGTCCTGTAGGACCGGCTCTCTCGGGCAGGTTACTTCCTGAGGGAGGTTCACCCAGGAACGCCGGGTTTTATGGGTTATCCAGCAGGGAAGCAAGATAAAGGAACGGGAGTGAGAGGCATTTCCAAAGCCCTCGCTTTCCGAACTCACTCTCCCACTGCGGGCAGGGGAGGTGTCTGGGCTACTTTTCAAATGCAATAAAAAACGCTGAATTTTGTTCCCGCCGTTTAGTTTTACTTCCTGCTGTAGCACTTACCTGCTTAACACCTCCAGCAAAAGTAAACAAATCAGCTCATAATTTACCTACGATCTCTGCTCTAACTTGCCTTTTTATAGCTAGTCTTTTCCTGCTGAGTTTTATGTATATATGTCAGATACATGGGGATCTGGAAACCTTCTGCTGACTTTATCTGTTCCCTCCCCTGCCCGCCTCCTTAAAATGAAAGAAATCCAAATAGCGAAACGCACCCCCAACCCACCCACAACAATTCGATAAAAATAGCCTCATCCCTGGAAAGTGAAGGCAAAAAGTGACACCGATACCTTTCAGCTAAGCCAGGTGTGTCAGCTTCTATGAACGCTAAGGGGTTTAAGTGCACAGGAAACATCTCATCATTATGAGATTACTGGAGCAGCCCGGTAGGTATTCATTGTCAATGAGCTGTCACTGGAGGAAAGACGAGCCAGGAAAGACATAAAAACAGAAGGAGAGACAAATCTGTGACCAGCTGCTTCCAGGTACATTCCTGAGTGCAGCTGCAGGAAGGCAAGCTTGAAGCTGTTCTGCAAGGCAGGCAGGAAAACAGCCCTGTAAACAGTCCCTCGGATCAGCCTGCAGATTTACAGTCCCTCTGACTGCCCGTCCTAGACACAGGGGACAGGGTGAAGTAATCTTAACCCAGTGCCTCTGTTCAGGACTTGCTTCCAAAAATCCAAGTAGGAACAGAAGCAGCCTGTAGCAGTGATATGTAGATGTACCTTCAAAGCCTTTTATGATTCACTCTAAAATGTTTCTAGTAATTACTTCTATTTTAAAGGCGTTAGTTAATTGCATTGTGTGTAGAATCTGTGCCGTAATTGTCCTTCAGAAAGAGGGAGAGCACAGCCAGTGAAGATTGCTTATTAAAATTAAGCGCACTGTGGGCGTTTATTTCAAAGTGTAATTACTGAAATAAACAGTTGTGTTTATTGCAGGGTGCAGAGCTGCACATACAGACGGGTACAAACATGCCTATATGAGAAGCTCTGCATGTTGATTCTATGTCAGTTGCCTGAGAGAATTTGCAGGATCCTCTATGTTACACATAATATAAAGACTACTACAGATACAAAGATGGTGTTATCCTGAGGGCAAAACGACCACTCTGAAATCGTTACTGCTAATCATTCAAACTTTATATGCAGAACACCGTTCCCTGGTAATTCCAGCTGTTATCGCTTCTGCAGTATCTGTGTTCAGAGCAGCAGCGCTCATGGGAGACTCAGTGCACTGTAACTGTGGAATGAGAAGAAACGCACTATTTGAAATCCATTTAAAAGCGTATAAACAGTTTCCAAAGCACTATTTTCCCCCTTGCTAATGATCCCACATAATTGTTGTAAACATCACAGAGCAGATTCCCTAGACTGAGAACAAGCAGGAAACATTTCTTCCCTTGGGGCATTTTTTCTCTTCTAAAAGGTATGTCCTTGAGAAGAAGGATAGAGAATAAAATTGCCTCTTCTACCACAACTGCTGAAGTGCATATCATTATGATTTCTTTATGCTGTGGTAATACCCAGAGGTACCATCAGCGCTTGAGGCCCTTGTGTTGGGGGACACAACAGTAAAGAGATGTTCTGTAAAGATTACAGCCTACTTTAACTTCTGCAAAACATAGCTTGTTAATGCAAAAATGACTGGTTAAGGAAATCTCTTCATTCTGAATCTCAGTGTTTATTATTCTGTGCATTCTGCAGATCGTGTTCAAGTTGGCTGTCGGGAACTGAGATCCACCAAGTACATTTCAGACGGCCAGTGCACCAGCATCAATCCACTGAAGGAGCTGGTGTGTGCTGGTGAATGCCTCCCTTTGCCACTGCTCCCCAACTGGATTGGAGGAGGTTATGGAACCAAGTACTGGAGCAGGCGGAGCTCGCAAGAGTGGAGATGTGTCAATGACAAAACTCGCACCCAGAGGATCCAGCTTCAGTGCCAGGATGGAAGTATAAGAACCTACAAAATAACTGTGGTCACAGCCTGCAAGTGCAAGCGATACACCAGACAGCACAATGAGTCCAGCCACAACTTTGAGGGAACCTCTCAAGCAAAACCCATCCAGCACCACAAAGAGAGGAAAAGAGCCAGTAAATCCAGCAAACATAGTACAAGTTAGAAGTCAGACATTCTCTCCTCTCTCATCTCCCTCTCCTCATGCCAAAACTGAACTCGCCTGTAATCATTTGCTTTACCATTCTGACTGCTTAAAGACAAGTCTGCCATTGCTATGTTCTCAGCTGACACTACATGCTTATTGCTTTGACCAAAATCAAAAGGGGCATTCTCAGCATGTGGACCTTTTGGGTGATTTTCCAAATGCTCAAGATGGGGAATAACACAAACTTTCCAAACCTACACTATAAACTTTTACATTTTCTCCAGCCATGGAGGCAAAGAAAATTTGCCATAAATATTCACTGAAGTCTATTTTGTAAAAAGATGCTTTGTTGTGTGTTTTCATGAGAACAGTTATCAAGTCTATTGCCTTCTATATCATGTTTTATGAACTTCTGACAACAGCTTAAAAATACAACACCTAGTATCTGCTTTCAGATTCATTCTAAAAAAAATGCCTTGCATGCTGACCTTTCTCTTATCTCAGTATACCAAAAATTAAAATATGCATGGCAGCAATCAAAAAGTAAAGCTGAACAAACTATTTATTTGTTGTTGTAATTATTTAATGAGCTTTTATGTGTGTTATTTCCCTCCAAAATGTTCTTATGTTTATAGCTTTCCTCATATATCAAAGTATTTCCCTATGATTTGTGGCTGGATTAGAACATACATTTTGTAGATAATGTAAAATAGACATTTTAGCATTCTAGGTATATATATTTTCATTTTGAACATTCATAGACTTAGGTGTTATTTTGAAGTAGCAACATAAAAATTGGTTTTTTTCACTCTCCACTCTGTATTATTTTTGTTTAAAAGTGTGCAATCAAAAGACAGATATGATGACTTCCTTTCAAATTCATTGGTTTCTTTTTTTTTTTTTTTTTTTTTTACAAAAATAAACACTGCTAAAAAACTGTATTGTCTGGCTCTATGTATGAAAATGCACACATTTTAATCAGTTACAACATTTAATCTTAAAAAGTGGGAGAACGTTATTTGGTGAAAAAAATCTACCCATTATATTTAACATTAAAACAATCTTTCTCTGGAGTCTTTTTGGATGTAAAAATCTTATATGGCCGTTTAACAGATGGTGCTTATTAATGGTTCAAGCCAGGTTCTTATTTAACAATTCTCAAGTTGTACATTGCAAAAGAAGTGTATATTTGGGAAGTTTTACAAGCTAGTAAGACACCACCATTTTTTTTTCCTTTTCATTAGTGATGATCAAGTCAAAGACTAATGGTAAAAATAACATGCAGTTTCATCTTTCCCATAGTGCCAATAGAGCCCTGCACATCATCCACAAATTCTTATAGAATGTATCAGGAAATATATAGTAAGGAATCTATCTTTCAACACATAGTCCATGAATCACCTGCTCTTAATCTTTCAAACTATACTGAAATACTATGGGCAAGATTTCATCATGGGATTCTGCTGTTCTTAAATCATTAACTTTTACAACCCATTTGCACCCAAAGAAAAGATTACACAAGAAGAGAGTAATGAAAAGTCTTGCCTGATAAGGTCTCACACAAGCTCTCTTTGACCTTCTCTTCATCTCATTCTATTTTGCATTTTAATTCCAAAAGATTCATCATGAAGCTCTTGGCAGAGATCTTCCTTGGTCATTAACGTAGAACTGTTTGAAAATCATTGCTACTTCTTGACTTACTGAATCCTAAATTTTATCGACAAAATTTAATGATTTTTCCTCAAAGCTACTTTCAAGAATTCTCTTTAAAATCTGCTATATATAAGAAAGATATATACGCCCCCCCCCCCCAATTTTAAACGTTCTACATGGTGGCAGTTAAAAAACATTGCATTAATGACATAGTTGTTTCAAGTTTAGTTCTGTGATCGTGAAAATATCAGAACAATGAGATGAGAGACCATTTATACGTAAGTTCTCTGATCTCAAAGGTGCTTCTTTTAAGCCTAAGAGGATAGATGATGTATAAAGGAGTTAGGGAGAGAGGTGTCATGATGTTGCTCCTAGACATATCATCAGTACAGTGGACCTACAGATATCGTAGTTTTTTATTTTAACAGACATTATAATCTCATTCAATCCATTTTATGAGGGAAAGATTATTCCCAAATGCCAAATACCTATCCCTTTTTAGACTGTTCTCCAGCTACTTCCTCAAGATGAGAAAGCACAAAAGATTAGATAATGGACCAACATTTAACCAAAAATATTTTCAAAGCCAATAGTCACCACACATCAGTAAAGTTGCCCTGCCTGTTCTGTGTTTGACTACCAGGAATAAGATTGTGAAAAAAACCACACATCTTGCTCATGACTCTTCTACAGTCAGTGAAGCTGGACTGTAGGAACAATATGCACATTTAAAAGGCGTTTGCATTTAGCAATAGAGATAATAACTCCTAGTTTGTCTTTTCATGCAGAACTACCTGAAGGGGAATAATTTGACACACTTCCATTAAGATGACTTAATGATATTTTGCTGGATATGCTGTAGAAAGACCATGGAGCCCATCTCTAAGTCTGGCTTATTTGAGGGAACATGAGGGAAGCCAGTAGGAGCTTTGTCCATCAGCAGTGACTTAACTTTGAAGTGCCACCCACGTTAGCTATGGTCTCTTCTTTGGCCATGACTTTGGCCTTTTGTGGGGGAGATCTGCAGGAAAGCAGTGTTAGAAATAATCTTGCATTTTCTTAAGGAATAACATTACTCTTTGTGACTCATCTCCTAGCTCTGAATGCTTCAATCTAGCTTATACAATCTGCCTTCTGTATCATCCCGTTACATGTGAACTCACAGGGGTCTATCCAAGGATCCAGACAAAAGGCATTATACAAGTACATCCAACTAGTTTTTTCTATATGGAGAGTTTCCAACATGTAAAGTTGCAGTGGGTGGGATATGGGCCATTTCTCTTGTACCTACAGTGGAGAATCATGCCAAAGTTTCTCAAAGATTCAATGAAAAAAATAGTACTGCTTAAACTGAAATAATTTTAAATATGATACATCTTCTTATGTTTGTTTCAGAGTTAAAAAGGAAAGACAAACTTGCTAGAATTTTCTTCATTTTCACCTGAAATATTAAGCCAAATAGACACAAGAAGCATGTAAATGTTTTGAAAAAGTACAATGTAGAGATCAGGTAAGTTTATGCAAATTAGGCCACTAAATAGTCCAGATTTATTACACTAAGAATATACAGAAGTTGACTTTCTCAATAATATCCTACCATATGGGCAGATCACTAAGTCCAGGGGCTTCTTAAAATGTGTTTCAAACATCTTAAAAAGAACCTAATAATTTTATAAATTCTCAGACTTGCTTCATTATAAAACTAAAAGTGAATAAATTAGAAATAATCTGTTAATCTGCCATCATTATTTCATTACTTTTGAGTTGATGAAAACTGCCCCCAGCTAAGGGGTAAACTGTTTTATAATGAATGGAAATCAATTTTCCTTAGACATCACTAGAAACAAACTTAGCCGGATGCTGATTGTTTTGATAGCACGTAGCACTCAGAGGCACACTTCGTAGAGGCAGTGGTAGATAGTATGTGTCATTAAGACATAATCAACTGCAGAAGTCAGAAGGGCCTGACACTTCAGTCTGGAGTAGAAAAGCCCTTGAGAAGCTTATTTATTCAGTTTTTTAGTAACAGTAACAAATCTGTTGCTCTCTCCTTTCCAGCAGCCTTGGAGTCAAAACCACCCAATCCAAGTTCAGTCATTTGTTTGGAAATAAAGCAGACATTTGAATAACACCCTTCAAAATACCTAACAGATTCCTGCTAGTAAATCACTGTAGTCCTCCCAACCTTGACCTTTATATCCTTCCTGACGAAGTACAGCATTAATCAAGAAAGGACTGTTCAGTACATTCCACTGTGAGACTCTTGTTGCTACAGTATTAACCTGGAGGTGTTCAGTGGAAAATTATAAGGAATCCTTAGTGTTAGAAGGTATCCTATTCTCATGATGCATTTCCTTTCCCGTAGGCCAGGCAAGGGGCTTTGATTTTAAGTTCAGTGACATACATATAAACATCGCTCCAGGCTAAAACTGAAAATTCTCTAGAGATTTATGACTTAAGCAGACATTCTGTCACTGGATTTGTTAATTTTGCCTGAACGTCGCCCCCACAACAAAAAGCCTGCCCATGCATCTTTCTGAAAGACATCCAGCCTTTCAGCTCACTTATTGTATGAGTTATATGGAGTGACACACTAGAAAAATGTGATTTACAAGTGATATTGCCTACCACCGAGTCAATATTCAAACATCTACCTTCCTCAGTACTTCCATGACAAGAAAATACTCTTCATTCTTAATTAATGCTCATCAAACTAAATGCCATGAAACTAACTAGTCTCTACTAATTGCTGAGAAAAATCTCTACAAACACTGAACTGTAACTCCATTTTGGGAGTTTGTTTTTTCTTAACTTTGGTTTGACAACCTATTATAGCAAATGAGGTAGTGTTATATTACCTAGCTGGAGTTCAGGCCTTCTTAACACCTCTATACAACCACAAAGAAATACAGAGGACGTCTTAATATAAATGAAAATCAGGACCACTCACTTTAATAGGGCTGTTTGTGGAATATGGTACTTCATGAATGTAAAGGAAAATAAAAAATTCAGCTCCCTGGAAAAGAGGCCTAAATCAGAATACACTGCAACAATAATATAGTTCTGTTTACTAAACCCCCCAAACCACTGCTGTCAAAAAGTGACATTTGTTACATCTACTTAAGTACAAAATATTAAATCACCTAAAAATGTTTTGTTGAACACTTTGTCTATTTCTTGTCCCCTGCCCCTTTTTAGTAGTTGTACAATAGTATATTATTGTCTCATTGTTTAAACCTTTAGCTGTTCTGAACTGTACTTACTATGGCACACTTGCTTTTTGATACAGAAATATTTTAAATCTCTTTTTAGAATGACTGGATGCATCATTTTTTAATTTTGACTACTGAGAGGAAAAGTCATGCTCTGACTTGGTCTAGGAGTTCCACATTTGATTTGTTTTGTTAGCCCCAGTGAGAAGTGACTTAGTGAGGAAATTGCAAAGAAACTTAGTAAAAGCATAAACCAGTCTGAAGTCCGATGCTTTGGTGGGCTAAAGAAGAGCTAGCCAGGCACATTCATTAAAGTTCTTTTATATGAAACAGTGGAGAGATGAGGGAGAGGGCCTAAGGAGAAAAGTACTTGTCTAGCCCTACCACAAGAACAGCCACTGAGAAACAGAGGGACTATGCAGAGCTTTAAAACAGACTCTGTAGCACAAAGACTTTGTTTTAATTGCAGCTGAAGCAAGTTTAAACATCTGTTGCTTGTTAGATTATTATTTTATTTATTTACTTATTTATTTATTCATTTATTTTTGGGATGGGTTGAAGAAAGCTCTTTTAGATTCCCTATGGCCATTAAGCTGGGATGGAGAACAGAGGTCTGAGTGTTTCTAAAATGTAAAGCTGCAAAAATTTTGGTTTTAGCAAGGATCACTTGCACTTTTTTCCCACTGAAAAAGCCTGCTGAAACTTTTGCTTTTGTACGTCTTTATTGCAATTTTTAGGACAGTAGCCAGAACAGCTTATAGCAGCAGGGAACAGGTTGTATTGCTGCACTGCATCTTTTGTTTTCAGATATTGAAATGTCTGAATCTGGGTGTGTCTAGAAGAGGAGAAAGAAGAGAAAATGGATTAAAAAAAAAGGGAACAAAATGACATGTGGAGGACAGCATGTGCTGCATGTCCTTCATTTTCTTCTGATCATTGCAACTTTTCATGAGACTTCCAAAAGACTTGCTCTACCTGCAGATTGCCAAGCCAAACATTAGCCAATGCACATGCTACCCTTGGGATTTAATAGACTGCCAAGTCTAAATTCACATGGTAGATAACCATTTCTGACTGTGTCCTCTCTTCCCATGCAAAGGGAAGAATGCACAGCGCTGTGCGCCTGTACCATCCACACATTCCATACTGAACCAGGGCAAGTCAGGGAGACTTTGGAATCTGACATCTTCACAGAAACTCACATTTCACTGCATTGGTCATATCTTCTGGTGGGCAACCACAGCCTCCTCTTTCTGAGGAGAAAAAATACTGCCTAAGCTGAAAAGGTTCACATACAAGTTTCCTAGAAAGCTATCGGTCTACCACATACCTGGACTTCCTTGTTGAAGAATTTGGCTCAAAATCTTGCTTACAACCTACATAAAATCTATCAGTAGATTCCCTCTCAGTGTTACCCTTATAAAATTACAGTAATCTGATTTTGTGAACAAGACCATTAAGAATACAGGTAGTGAGTTATCCATAAAACCTCTTTTAGGTTCTCTGCAACTATTGTCCCAGTATTTTCTTTTGAACTTTTTGTAATCAGTTCTGAATCTTGACAATTCTGCCAGAAGAAAATGTTTGCAACATCCTTTGCCACAAATAAAGTAAATATTAAGATGGATTTCCATTTTTATTTGCTTAATTAAATACCTTTTTGCATACTTCTTCCATAAAAGCCCTCATTAGGCAGACCATTCAAGCCACTGTCTGAATCTTAACTTAAGAATGCAGTACTTTGTGGTAGTCTTTATCTACTCAAATACTGCAGCTCCTTGCAACTCTGCCTGCTTCTGCCCTCCACTTTGAAACTTCTGGCTCTGGCAAAATCTAAATCCTCTTTCCCACGGTGTCTCAATGACCAAACTCTTTTCTTTCTAGTAGTCAGGTTACTTGTCCCATAATTCTGTTCCAACACACACACACACACACACAAAAAAAAAAAAAAAAAAGAAAAAAAGGAAGCATTACTTAATCCATTTTCTGAAGTGTTCAGTACTGAAGAAAACAATGTATGTGGAAACACAAGTGTACTGGCACAGGTAAGTGTCAGGAAGAATTTTTAAAGTAAGAAGAGTTGGACTGCATTACTCAGAAAAACAGTAACAGGATACAGAACATTTTTCATTAAGTAGTTGGTTTGCATCCAGCTAGATTAGTATGTTGGAAAATGGTTAACCTTTGATGGTTGCTCAGTGGTATATGTTAAGCAGGCTGAGCCTCTATAACTGCTGGATGACAGGTAGCCACATTGCTGCAGTTGGGAAAAATCTGTAACCTTAATCTTTCTAAAAACTGAACAGGATCAAAGGACTGACCCTTTCTAATCTGACATTTTCATACTAGAACTGGACAAACCAGCAAAGAATGAGGCAAAGGATTAGGACAGGACTACTCTTTTTAGGGACTGTCATCCTGCAGGTTTTGCTCACTATAAAGCAACTGTGTAGAAAGAGAAAAAAAGATTCACAAACGTTTCCACAAGTCAGGCTGCATTTTAAGGCACTTCCTTTACAAACTGCGAAAAACGTTAGAATGTAACAATAAAAATTCAAAAGAAGAGGAGAAAAAATGAACTAGCTCCACATGATTGTTTTGTCTAATGTGTACCATACAAATCCACAATGAAGGCAAAGTCCAATTTTTTGTGTTGGATAATATCTTGTCTTACCTGCTCCAGTTTCAGTCCCTGCTGGTATAGCTAGGACCAGTCTTTGTTTGTTAAGTAAAAACTTACATGGATGGAATCCCTCCTATATGAACTCTGCCAGACTGAGCTCATCTAGGTTCTCCAGACATGGGACTAATGAATAACATTCCTGGCATTCTAAGAGTAAGGACCATTATTAACATGACAAGAGATGCAGAAGCAATACTTTCAGTGTAGTAATAAATAGTAAAACTTGTACTCCTATTCATACCAAGCCTGCAAATTTTCATTGCTTGTGTTTGATTCTCTCCATCATTTCAAATTTGGTGAACTGTTTCACATTGCTTCATAAACATTCCATGGAGATAACACAGAACATGGTAAAGCAATAAAACATGACATGATAACATGCACACACCAAAATTAAAACAAACAAAGATTTAGAGCAGTGAAAATCCCAACTCTATTGCAAATCTAACTTCAGCTTTTAAGTATTCTCTAATGTTTCACTACATCATTCTGTATCACTGGCATCTGTGGCTTAATACCACATATTTAACCAGTTCATAGACTATCTCTGCTTTGAATCATTTTGGGAAAAGGAAACTAGCATCGGGAAAAGGAAATTAGCCTTTCCTCAGAGGTAACTGTTTTTCCAGTCAATAACTGGACGCCTGTCAAAAAAGAATAAATTAAACATTTCTTTTTTTACTGAGATGATAGGGCACTATTCTAATGGCTGGTGCCTGCTGTTAAGTCACAATGACAGTGGAAAACAGCCTCTGGGATTTCCATCCCTCAACTTGCATGTCTTAACCTTTGTTAGGGTCACCATACAATGTACTCTGATAGTTGAACACCCTAAAACACAATTCCTATAAACCAGCACAATAAATGGTGATGTTAAAGCTGAGCAGATAGCCCTACCCAACCGTGGCATTACTTAACTTCTGACCAACCTATCTAGAATCTACGAAGACCCTGTCGGAGCCAAGTGTTTAAGACTAATCAATCATTTCTAATGAAAAATTACGAGGCCTCCACCTCATCACCTACTTGCCAAAGCACTCCCCAAAGTAGCAGAAGACTTTCTTCAAGTCTTTAACATTTCTGAATTTCACAAAAACTCCTGCAGTCAGGGCTCACTCTCATGAATTATTGGATTAGATACTATGGAGTAATTCTCTTATCTTTAAATTCTTTTACTTTGTGTACACAAAATACTCCTTAGCTCTTGAGCTAACTAGCCTTCCATACCCCAGAGAAATAGCCTAAAGGATTATCGAGTAGAGAACGGATGAACACTCTAGGCTGAATATAACATTTTAGGGTGAAGCTTTAAAATGTGTGTCAAACATCAAATGAAATCTCTGTCCATTTTTTCTCTAGCACTTGCACAGAACATAAGCAAGATGATTCCTCTGTGTATCAAGTATTCACAGACTCTAGAAAAAATTTATCTACCAGAACCATGTAAAACAATACCAAAGGTGTGACATAAAACACATTGATGCAACAGGTGAAACTCAACATATGTTTTTCAACACTTGCCTACAATGATGTGCAAGCGTGGAAACACTCCCCTGTGTTCAGAGACCACATTTCCGTTACATTTGTAGCATTCATACTCTCTATTTACACTTCAACTATTAACAAACTAAAAATCATGTAACATTTCCACCTCATTAACTAAAATTTGTGTCTCCTTACACCATTTTGTCAAAAATCAAAACCATACATCAGAAGTATTTTGCAGAACTGCGTATGAAGGCAATAGCATTTAGAATTCCCCTTAGGGATCTGTTCCATAGGTGATTCTATGCACACTGTATATTAGGCCTGTAAGCACTCTTTGATATTTGATAGTCAACTATTTACATAATTTAAGTTATGCATGTGCATAACTCCTTTGCTGAATGCATGTTGTTTTGATCTCTGTTCCACACAGCAATAGGAGCAAATCAATAGCACAATACTTTATGTAAGTATTCCACACATCTATAGCATCTTTCATCAAAGAATCTCAGAGCAAGAAATAACCCTTTGCAATCATATTTGTAAAAATACAAACACAAAAATATGCTAATATGAAATAAGATAAGATTTCCCTGAAGGTGTTAATTACAATTTGGAGGGAAAATAGTTTTGCCTTTTTCAACATTCCACTATCTATTATACTGCCTCAAGCTGTATGTTCCCTATGACATGATATTTATTTGGGAACCACTGTCACCACGGAGCAAATACTCTGCGGCAGCTGCTGTGCAACAAAGACTGAAACAGCGAAGATGTAAGTCAGTCCAAAAGAACCGTGTGGAGGGTCGATTAGGTCTCAGTTGCAGGCAACAAGTAAAAGATTGTGAAGAGCATAAAAAACCCCTATCACACGATTACTTTCTCTAGTGATCAATCAGAACTGAAATAAAATATCTGGAAACAAAATGCCTACCCAGACTATGCTTTCTCTTTTTTTTTTTTCATAGATGTAGAAATTATGATGAAGCCTAAGACTTTGAGATCTCGTGTAAACTGCTATAAATAGCAACAGACATCCAAGATAAAACCTGAAATACTGTCTTTTTGGGGACTTTCTAATCTCTTTAAATACGCAAAGAACCTGTATCTGTCTCTGTAAACAGTGACTTCAGCAATTAGAGACAGTTATTGGTGACTTAAAGAAAGCCAAGTCTGCTATCCTACTTGAACAGAAAAGCTCTCTAAAGAGAACTGATATTCCACTTGCTTACTTACAGCTCTGGGTGTTCATTTTATGGCTTGCCACCACTGAAGTAATAACTTATATATCTGGATAAAATTAGTGAAATACAATCCTGCAAACACAAGGTTCTGGCTAAAAGCCTGCCTCACTGCTCAGAATGCTGCACATACTTTGTTAGCTGCAAGAATGGCTCTCAGATTTTAAATATTTTTAGCTTTATATTGTCTTTTACAGATCTTGCACTTCCACAGTAGGAAGTATTGTATTTTTTTGTAATTTTGCTTTTACAATTCACTTTAATTTGCAAAATGTTCCTTGACTGCATGCATTTGCCTTTAAAACACACAATAGCGAACCTTGCTGCTAGTCAAAAGGTAAATTCATCTTATATTGCCTGCATTAAAAACAAAATGCTTCAAGAGCTTAGAAATTACTTTGAAAAAGGGACAGACAATTTCTCAGTCATCTACAGAAGACTCTATTGCAACTTTAAATTAAGAAATTTTACTCTTTTACTCATTTTTCACAGAAACCTTTCAGTATGATTTCTACCACTCCAATAACTTAATGTTACCTGGAAACACTATTATGAGTTTCAGTTATAGAAAGAGATTTTTTTTTTTTCTCATAAATTTTCAGGTGAATTTCACTTCTGTAATTTGATACCATTTGTACATATCTTCTTCAAGAAAAAAGAAAACCCCCCACTTTTCTTTTCAAACATATGATTGGCATATTTACTGCATAATTGCAAACTACTACTGTAGTTTCAGATGTTATACCCCTGCATAGAAATGATGGATTAGCTGGCTCTTTATTTGCTTTGAGGCAAAAATGTTGCCTCTGTCCCTCTTTATCCAACTAAAAACCATGTAAAATTGTTCTCCCAATATGTGTGAATTTACTTTCTACCCTACTTCAAATGTTTATATATGAACATGGACGTATATGCACAGTAACCAAATTATTAGATTGATTCAATAAGAAATGCAAAATGGAATGGAACTGAAGCAAATTATGTATTCACAAAATGCCACTGTGTTTTATTGCATGTTACTATCAAATGAATATTAAAAAGATGTAAAAAAAAAAATCCTAATTTTCTTAACTCATGCTAAGACACAGCATAAATTGACAATGATGTTAAAAATGCTCTTCCTTCCGCATCATTGTCTAAGAAAACAGAAAATAAAAGGAGAAATATCAGTAACAAGCTCAGTCTAACAAAGACTCCAATAACTTATACTGAAGGGCTTCTTGAAGAACTAACAGGTGCTATCAACACAAGACAAGAATCTTTTGGCTCCATAGGGACTGTGGAAAGCATGAAAACTTCTGAAGCATCTGACATTCCAGTGCAGCCAAAAGCAGCTTCAAAGTGCTGTTTGGCTGGATCATCAAATCTCACCATAAATATACAACATATTTGATGACACTGAAGTCTGCATCCATCAAAGTTATTATGAAACATAATTTCTTCTGGACAGATCAAGCCTCGTCCACCTAGCATAATAAGGAAAACAGGCTTCAGAACAAGAATAGAACTAATTTTGGCATGTGATCCTCTTTCCGTGATCTCTCTTGCCTTTTTATCCTTCACAGAAGAAATTAATATGCATGAAAGAAACGAAGTGGGGAAACATGGCTGGGTAAGAGAGAAGGTACTAGGCACAACAGTCTGTTGGAGTAGGGGAAGAAGGCTCTACAGAGGGATCTGGACAGGCTGGATCTACGGGCCAAGGCTGATTGTATGAGGTTCAACAAGGCCAAGTGCTGGGTCCTGCACTTGGGTCACAATAAGCCCATGCAACACTACAGGCTTGGGGAAGAGTGGCTGGAAAGCCACCCGCCAGAAAAAGACCTGGGTGTGCTGGCTGACAGCCGGCTGAATATGAGCCAGCAGTGTGCCCAGGTGGCCAAGAAGGCCAATGGCATCCTGGCCTGTATCAGAAATAGTGTGGCCAGCAGGACTAGGGAAGTGATTGTCCCCCTGTACTCGGCACTATTGAGGCTGCACCTTGAGTTGTGTTCAGTTTTGGGCCCCTCACTACAGGAAAGACATTGAGGCATTGGAGCATGTCCAGAGAAGGGCAACAAAGCTGGTGAAGGGCCTGGAGCACAAGTCTCATGAGGAGGGAACTGAGGTAACTGGGGTTGTTTAACCTGGAGAAAAGGAGGCTGAGGGGAGACCTTATCGCTCTCTACAACTACCTGAAAGGAGGTTGCAGTGAGGTGGGTACTGGTCTCTTCTATCAAGTAACTAGGGATAGGACGAGAGGAAATGGCCTCAAGTTGCACCAGGGGAGGTTTAGATTGGATATTAGAAAAAATTTCTTTACTGAAAGGGTTGTCAGGCATTGGAACAGGCTGCCCAGGGAAGTGGTGGAGTCACCTTCCCTAGAGGTGTTAAAAAAACACATAGATGTGGCATTTCAGGACATGGTTTAGTGGGCATGGTGGTGTTGTGTTGATGGTTGGAGTCGATGATCTTAAAGGTCTTTTCCAACCTAAACGATTCTATGATTCTAAGTGTAAAAACAATGTCAAGAAGGAGGGTGAAAATAGTTCTGAAAGTTGTGTTTGTGTTTGGGAACATCCTACTTACCTACCCCTCAGAACCAATGTACAGTGCGAGGAGCCCTAGGAAGTAAAAAGACCTTATTTTGCTCCTTATAATAATGCAAACAAGAAAAAAGTCTGGAAAATTAGCTACAGCTGACTAGATTAATGTCTGTGCTCTTTATGAATGGAAGTATAAAGACCTGAGTCAGGAATTCAGAATGTCTGTTACACTGAAAAAAAGTGGGAATGTTGCAGAACAACCTGCCATGAATTAACTGCTGCAAGAAAAAGTCAGAATAATGTCACTTATGCGATCCAAGATGATTGTGGATGCTGGAGGTGCCTACCTTAAGAAGAAAAATTCATTTTGGGCATCTGATAACAGAGAAGTGATGCTGAATGGATGGCAATCTGCACAGAAGGGATGAGTCAGGGAAAACTTGGAAGTCCTGAAAAGAGACAACAGACGAATATATGTCATCAGCAGGAATTAGGTGTAGAGAAATACTTTCCAAGACAAGAAAATATAAGACCCACTACAAAGGTAAAGAATCAGGTAAATACAGTTTCTGAGGCAATGGATTTTCTAAAAAAAAATCCCACATGATAGAGTCTTGAAGACAATGAGACCAACACTTGTCGGGAGGAAGGCAGTTCAACTTCTAGCTAATGCTTTCACTGGTGAAAAGGGTCTCAATTCCAGAAGTTTTTTAGCCATCTGTATAACTCCTCTTCTTTCCTCTCCTTCACACACCCATTTCCTTCAATGCCCATGATAATACATTTGTTCCTTACAGAAGCTTTTGGAGACATCACTATCTAGAAGGCATATCTGTATATCTTCATTTAAAAGGTTTTCCTTTGTTTGCCATCAGTCCCTCTCATATTTCACTGCATGATATGAGCTGATGTAATTTCTGTTCATTGCTTTAACTGTCAACACACCTCTGCATGTAAAATGCCTTTGTTCTCCACTGTACTGTCCAATTTTCCAGCACTTTCCTGCTATTGCACGTATCACGGATATCTGTGAACCCTGCCTTTGCTCGCAGGAATCACTTCACTCCTGTTGTATGACTCCTACTCATGATCATTTTACCCCAGTCCACAGCTAGCACTGACAAAGCAGCCCAGCTGGGACAAAACAAACTTCCTTCCATGCTGCTTTTTCAGTCAGAACTACTCCTCAAAAAAGTCTCCATATGTGTTCTACTTAGGTTCCTCTTAACACAACTAAAAGAAACGTGAAAAGCTGTAAATAAGTTAGCTTCTCAAAGATATAAAGAATAGATCAAAAATTCCTACAGACTCTAAAGCCTCTGGTCATTTTAGGACACCCTGCATATAAGACACTGATTTTTTCCTAAAAATAATGTCAAAGAGGACAGCGTTAGGGCCCTGGGTGCACCCACCTTCAAGCAGTTTAGCTGGCTGAGTTAAGGAGTTTAGCTTGCCAAGTCCAAAGGCAGCTCTTCCACTAATAAGAGCTGTTATGAAGAAAGCTAGAAGCAAGGGCCTAACCCTCCTTTCCTCCTTTTCCCTTGAGAGATACTTTTAAGCAGAGTCTTTATTGTTGGCCCCCTATGTCTGCACCTGGTCTGGTGCCTCCCCGACCTTGACCCACACCCACTGGCTCGGCTTCCCAGCTTGCCCTGCGACCTGCCACCTGAGACCTTGCTGGGTGATCTCCGAACTATGCCTGACCCTGAAGGTCCGATCCTGACCGTCACTCATGCTTAGCATCCTGGCTCCTTGTTGGTGAGGCTACTGTTCTCGCCTGCCTTGATACTATGCTCTGCTCCAGGCTCCCCCTCCCTTTTGGGGTGGCTGGCCCTCACTGCTCCCCGATAAGCAGCAACAAGCTCACAAGAGTTCCTTCAAATTTGCAAGGCTACCTTTACAGCGAGATGTCCAAAACTTTCAGATGAGGACAGAGCATAGCAACAGTGTTTAAATACACTCAAGTTACAGCCTAAGATGTACAGAGAAGCCAGGCATACCAACCTGAGGCCTGTTTTGCCCATTACAAATGTGTGCCCCGATGTCACGCTTAGCAAGCCTCCTCTGCCACCTAATGGGTATCAGCCCTGGGAGTTTTCCAATCAACCCGTCTCAGCTACTGCCCACAGTAACACCGTAAGACGAGCCGGAACATCCCAGCCTCTCCCAGAGAATTGACTGCTGCTATTTCGACCTCCCCCTCCTGGGATTAAGGGCAACGCACACCAGACTTTGGCAGGCGCCCCCAGCCAGCCCGCGGAGAAGCAGCCCAGTCACGGCCGAGGCTCGCACGAAGGCGCAGGGCGGCAGGTCGGTCCGCCTTCCCCCCGGCTCCAATGAATTGGAGCTATCCATTTCCTCACGGGCGCACAGGGCATCCCGCCCCTATCAGCGGAGCCCGACACGGGCCACGCAGAGGCAGCGGCTCCCCCGCCTTTCCCTGCGGGGGAGGGGGGAACGAGACCGGGCGGGCCGGCGCCCCGCGGCGTCGCCACAGCCTGCGGGCCGCCCGCCGGCCTCGGGCCGCCCGCCGGCCTCCCGCCTCCCGCCGGCCTCCCGCCTCCCGCCGCCCCGCCCCGCCCCGCCCCGCGCGGCCGCCCCGCCTGACGGCTCCTGAGCCGCGCGCACTCCCCGCGGCCGGCACCACCCACCCCGGCTCGCCGCAGGTGGGAGCAGGCCGCCTCGGCCGCGCATGCGCTGTGGGGGACCACTCGCGCGCCGGGCATTTAAAGGGCCAATGGCTGCAGTATGCTGCTTGAGCTGCTGTTTGCTTGCTGTCTGCGTACCGGGGTGCTCTGGGCGAGCGGGCGGGCCCTCCCTCCGGGGTCTAGGTGCATGCCGCGGGGCTGCCCAGCCGCGCCTGGGCCCGCAGGCCTCTGCGGGGCCTCGCGTAGCGCGGGGTGGGCGAGAAGTAGGGCCCGGTCCCCGCTGGGGGCGGGCGCTGGATTCTTTGGATTGCGGACGTCGCGGGCAAATAAAACACGCGGGCGGGCGGGCCGTTGCGCCGTCCCGGCCGCGTTCCTGCTGCTGAGGGCGAGGAGCGGAGCAGGCGCGGCACCCCGCGCAGATGGAGCCCAGCCCCGGGTGCCGCGACGCCAGGCCCGCTGTTACGCCGGTGGCGGCGGTGCTGCCGGCGGGCGGGAGCGGGGAGCGCCTGGGTGGCGCCACCCCCAAGCAGTTCTGCGCCGTGCAAGGGAGGCCGCTCGTCAGCTACACGGTGCGGGCCATGGAGAGGTAACGAGGCAGGCGCCGCTCGGCTCCCCCTCCGCGCCCTGCGGGCCTTCCCCTCCGCCCCTGGCCCCCCGCCGCTTCAGACCCGGCCGCCGGCCCTTGCCGGCCCTCGCCGTGCTCTCAGTCCCCAGAAAGCCGCTGGCAGCCGCCCGCCGCCCTCGCCTGAGGCCCTGGGCGCCCCCCGGCGCGGCCGCCCCTCGGAGGGTTTGGTTCTGCGTTTCGGTGGGATCTCCTTCCCGCCGTGCCCAGTCAACGTGCGATAAGTGACAGGGCGGCCGGGAGCTCGTAGGCCCGGTGCGGACCGGGGGTGCTCTCGGCTGTGACTGGGCACGCTTGGCTGGGGAGAGGTACCGGGCGGCAGCTGGGAGCTCTCCCCCGTCCCAGCCTGGCTCTGTCACCGCCGCCCCCGGCGGCTCTCCTCTTTCCCCAGCGCTGCCGGCGCCTTGAAGCTGTGTCGCTTTCCATTACTGCTGGAGACCTGTTCGAGGCCCTCAGCCTCGAAGCTCGAGGGTTTCTGTAGCTGCAGTGGCTAGTTTGGTGAGCTACACACCCGCCATAGCCGTTGGAGACAGTCATAATACTATCTGGAGGCCCTGAAAGAAAGATCTAGTCGGCCATGGCCATCGGAGATGGTCTTAATGGTGTCCAGAGGCCTCGAACAAGGATCCACTCTTCATAGCGGGGTGGACTCAGTGGTCTACAGCGCTGCATTAGGCTTCACCGTTATAGTCCATGGTGAAACGCCCCGCTGCAGCAAGAAGCTTAAATGCCCCCTTGGTTTTGTTTAAGATATGGTTACTGGGCTAGAAGCTGATAGCTTGCGTAGTGGCATGCGTAAATTTTCTTTGTTTACATTGGAGCAAAGAATTTAAGTAATGGGATATCTTAGCAGTCAGGTTTTTCCTTTTCATAAGACTGTTGAGTTCTAGGCATGTGACTGACAGTTAATATATTATTGTCAAATGTTAACATAATGTAAGTCTTGTATCTAGTGTCATTTGAAACACTGCAGGTAAGAGTGGAGTATCAGATCTGGATGTTTTGCAGTAACTTGTAGAAAAGCAAACCTTTAGATTTTAGAGAGAATAAATGGGAGGAGTGGAGGGCAGTGAAAAGAAATGGAATTGCCAACATCTCCCAAAGTTCTTAACTGATGGAAACTTGTACAACGTCAGAATTGGGACTCTTTTTCCGTTACCACCCAGAGAAGCTTCCCTCAGGTCACTTGTTACTTTATGAAAGAAATATTGCTTGTTTTCTTTATTTAGTTTTCAACAGCCAGTCACAAAGCTAAACACATCACTAAGCAAAACCTCCAATCCAAAGCTTGTCATAGCTGTAATTTCTGCCAAAATGTCATGGGAATCTACAGAGAGGAATAATATCCTCAGTGTATTGGAGACCTGGAAAAGAGAACAGAGTGAGGTTTGGGGAGGAAATGATATTCATAGGAAAATAAAACATTATTCATTTAAAAAAAAAAATCTTTCATTTTTGCTGCAGTAAGCTCTGGGAAAATAACAGTTATTTGAGCAACTGTATTATATTTATGTCCTAAAGCTGCAGAAAATTAGAAGGTTGAATTCTAATTGTACAGTCCAACCAGGCACGTGATCCCAAGTTGATTGTGAGAGTAACAACCTAGTGCTTCCACTTAACTTTAGAAGTGCAATAACTGGTGCCGGTGCTCTCACAGGCAGAGCTTTCTGCTATCTCTGTACTGAATTGGAGTGTTGCCTGGTATGTATGTGTATGGGGAGTTGGGAACAGATGTACTCTAAAGCTTGGAATGGCTTTCATTTTCATCTCCACACTTCTGACTCTGAAACCGCAAAGAAGGTACCTTGTTCTTTTTTGTGCGAATGTACGCGCAAAAATGTAATGTTGAGGAACTGCAGTTTGTCATATAATCTATCACCCAGAAGTGGCAGATTTTCTGTGTTTAGCTTGATACTATCTTCTGATGTCTATTGTTTATCTGCTCTAATTGAATGAATCATTGACTCATTAACCTGTAATAACTTATATTGAACTGGTTATCTCAGCTAATGCAGCTGGTTTTGAGCTTTTTTTAATCTGGAAAAAATGTAGCAACATATAGACAGAAATACATGAGCAAATCAAGAATTTGCAGCTGCTTTGCATGTGCTTTTTAAAAATCAGGAGAAAGATTTTTACACTGTTCAGCTGAAAGTAGTGAGAATTTTAAATATTGATGTGGAAAAACTGGCAGACAAGACAAGAGCAGACATGAATGAATAAGCAGTGCATCCTGTTGCATAGGATGACAGCATGTAGAACGTTGGCCTGCCAATAATAATCAAAGATGATGCCCTTAGGAAGAGGAGGTGAGAAAAAAATAGGGTGAGGAGAAATGATTGGTTTTTATTGCCAGTACAGTGGCACAGATAGGAAGGTCAGGTCCTATCCTGGGGGTAATATTAAAGTGTGTTAGAGAACGTAAATGTCTGTTTTTTCCCATTGAATTTGTTTCTGCTTTTGTTGACCTATGCAAGGCTTTTGCATCAAGTTCAACAGAACTAGAATGGCATTCCTCCTTTTTGCTTCTGTGCAAACTAGTAGGGTTCTTCCTTAATTTTAATTTTTGTTGTGTATGTTTGTTTAGAATAGAACCTTTCCAATTCCTTTTCTGAGATGGAGAAATCTCAGCTCTGTGTGCACATGCGCACACATATTTTACTAAAGCTGTAGAGAGGAAAACAGACCAAGGTAAAGGTTGATTTCACCAGTTCTTGAAAGTACAGTGAGAAGTTATGAAAGCGAAAAGCAGAGTTAATATGTTTACTGGCAGAATAAAAATTTTCCATAAAGGTTTCAGGCAGCTTTGTTTACTTTGTTTACTGTAATGTAGTCTCTTAAAACAGGTGGCCTGGGGGGAGCTTCCAAAGAATCGCCTCTTTGGAAATGTCTTGTGTAGTTTATTTGCCAGGTGTTTTTCCCCATTGACTGATGCATGTTCACTACCTCTACAGGTCACACAATTACAGTTTTGTTAAATGTATCCATTCTGGTAGTTCTTTTTGTCCAGTTAGCATTAGCTTGTTCTTGATACTGCTTATGAGCTAAAAATAATCATAGCAAACAATCCAATTGTTTTAACTTTATGAAGGTATCTTTGTTATCTTGTCTGACTAATAAGGAACATCATCTTTCAGGAAAAAAATGAATAGCTTCTGTACGTGAGATGCTTAAAACTTTCTTAATGTACCTGTGAAACTTTTCAGACTTAAAAGCTCCCTGAGTCCACTTTTGTAATGTAAAAGATACATATGTATTCATATATCAATAAAGTCATAACAAAACTGTTATGGAGCAAAAGGAAGTTATGCTTGCATTCTGCAAATGCATTTTGTTCTTGACAGTTCTTTTCTCGTTTGGTGCTTGAATAATAAGATCAGCAAAAGTAATATAATGATTTATTTTGTACCTCTGAAGAGTTTCTGTGGCAGTGGAAGATCATGTCTTACACTACTGAAGCCATCTCAGCAGTGACTGCCTGGTTCTGGCCTTGTTTTGCTGGTACAACTGCTGATTTCAGTAGGTTATATGTTAAATAGATTGTTAGTAGTCTGAGTAAGAGTTGCAAGAAACTGAGTGTATTTAGGCCTTATGTCAGATTTTGGGCTCAGCACTGGTTTCTATGTAAGTGAACTGATAGGGGGTTAAACCTCAGTCACGTTTGTACCTGAGCATGCCATTTAGGTGGTACAGTCTCAGAGCATAACTCATGGGTTATTTCATTTCCTCTGCCATCCGTGTTGTGAAGTTATTTAATAGCTTAATCTGTTACTGAGTTAATGAGCTCCTTTAGTTTGAGTTCTAGCTCAGCTAATATAAATGTATGTACTTTTGTTTGAAATTTAATAAAACAATGCTATTTTCTACTAGGCAGCTGGTCTGCCTGTCTGTAGGTAATGATGAGGACAGCTACAGGAAACAAACATATAGTCCTTTTCTGCCTCATTGTTTTCCTTCTACTAATACTGAGGTCTTCCCAAGGCAGTTGTAGGGTGATTACAACTGGGGTTACTTTTGTTTCATTTGATCAGACCTGATTTTCCACTTTTGAACTACAGCCTATGTTCTATGGAAGCACTAGAGTTCTGTATTTAGTGCTTGTTAAAGCACATTGGGGTACAGTATTTTTCATGCCTTGTGCTGATTCTTTCTGAAGCTTGCATTATCTTCATCTAATATTACAGTTATACAATCGAAAGGGTGTTGTCGTGGTTTAACCCTAGCTGGCAACTAAACACCACACAGCAGCTCGCTCACTCCCCATCCCCCCCCGGCCCCCCACTGGGATGAGGGAGAGAATCAGAAGAGGAAAAGTGCGAAAACTCGTGGGTTGAGATAAAGACAGTTTAATAAGTAAAGCAAAAGCCGTGCACACAAGCAAAGTGAAACAGGGAATTCATTCACCGCTTCCCATTGGCAGGCAGGTGTTCAGCCATCGCCAGGAAAGCAGGGCTCTATCATGTGTAATGGTTCCTTGGGAAGACAAACACCATCACTCCCCTTACTTCTTGCCCCCAGTTTATATATTGAGCATGATGTCCTATGGTCTGGGATATCCCTTTGGTCAGTTGGGGTCAGCTGTCCTGGCTGTGTCCCCTCCCATCTTCTTGTGCCCCCCCAGCCTCCTTGCCTGTGGGGTGGAGTGAGGTGAGAAGCAGAAAAGGCCTTGGCTCTGTGTAAGCACTGCTCAGCAGTAACTAAAACATGCCTGCTATCAACACTGTTTCAGCACAAATCCAAAACATAGCCCTGTACTAGCTACTATCAAAAAAATTAACTCTGTCACAGACAAAACCGGCACAGGTGTTTACTATTTTTAAACTTGTTTCGAGCAGGTCCTGAGCTTCTTGTTATTTTAGTATGAAATCTTTTTGAAGAAAAGGGGGTGACAAATTGAGGGAGGAAAAAAAAAAGATCCATTTACTGCCAGATTGAGTGTATATTGATATCTTTCTACTTCATTAAAACACTTTGAAACATTTCCGTAAGCGGGTCTTTAAAAGAGTAAGCACCTGTGTGGTGCATGGTTCTCATTCATGAGAATTTGTAGTATACTTTACTGAATTAGTACTTTTCATGAGTTTTGGTGGGACATGTTAGGCTTCAAAGCCTAAGCTGTTCTTGTACCTATACAGTCTAGAGGATACCTTTATACTCTTACATGAATAGTTTGCATCTCTCAATCCCAGCTCTAATTATAGACATTAGTCCAGAATGAGTTTAAGGAGGACATACTCAAGTTTATAAATGTGTTTATCCAGACACAGGGTGGAGCTGTGACCGCATCCTGTCACTTTTTGGTGTATTGTATCACTGGAGGCCTTGAGCCATTCCACCCTGCCTGTGCAGAGATTTATCATAGGCTGGCCAGTACTTATGTTCTCTTCCCTTCTTCTCCGAAGATGCTGTATACTACCGAGTTGCCTCATAATCTGTTTCCTTTGACTCCAGAATGGGAAATGTCAGTGCTCTTCTTACACAGTCACTAGTGAATGTGCAGACTGTCCACTGTCTGGGAACTGTGTAAGGCTATAGTCTTTCTGCAAATAGAAGTGCAGAGCTCTTATTTAGTGTGAAATAGCTCTTCTTAAATTTTGCTTTATTTAAATGACTGACTCTCAATATTCAAAAGAAGAACCGAGATGAATCCAATTAGTTTGCCCTAGTTGTGAGTTGAAGTCGTGCAGAGGTGCTGTTTTGTGGCTAAATGTAGGACTATGCCAGGACTAATTTGAAAACCTTTTCATGAACCTGTGGTGAGTGACAAGTTGAAATGAAACTTGAAACCATATGACTTCAGATTTTACATTTGAACAACTTCAATACTTAAAAAAATGCTGAGAATATGTTGGTTTGGCTGTATTTTCTGCCTTTGTTAATAATATAATGAACATAAGGACAAATATTTTTCTTTTGAAGAATGCTAATAGCACTTCCATTTATTTTATTTTTAATAGTTATTTTAAAATTCATTGAAATAATTTTCCATGGAGCTCTATTAATTACAAAAAACCCATACAGAAGGTTGAAGATGCTCTGTTGTTTCACATAGTTCTAGGGGATTGGTTTGTATCACAGATGACTGCTTTTGGAGTAAGAATAGTTCCTAGGCAATGCCTTCTCATGAGTTATTGCAGAAACCAATACCTTGAGCCTGCATATTTCTGAACTGTAAATTTCTTACTCTTGTTTTTCCAACTGGAAGTATTTAGTACCTTTGTCTTGTGTCTGCAAAATTGGTTTCAATTCAATAGCTTTACTAGTTTTAGTTGAGAGAATATACCATACTTGTCTGTCTCCCTTCCTAGTTGGATATGTAGGCTACACATGAGTAATTTTACTATAGTAAATAGTAAACTGTTTTTGTAATCATTGCTCATCTGATGAGTTTCTTGTCTGTCATGCTAAAAAACCCTCCTGTCATCTGTGGAGACACAGAAAGGAAATAAAACAATTTTAAATCCTTTTTTATGCTCTCTAGATAGCATTTAGGAAATAAGGCACTCAAATAGCTGGATTTCAATTATGGTATTTCTGTTATTTTGAAGTACAGTATGCCACACGTGACTATAATTTGTATTCCTAGGTCCTTTGACACAAGTATGACTTCAGCCTAACTTCATTTATGACTGGTTTTAATCTTGTGGATTGTGGGTCATTCTCCCCCCACACCACCCCTCAATTGTAGAGCTAGGCTGATACCAACAGTAAAAGCTTGAAGTTCTCTAAAAATATGCTTTTCATATTATGGTAATTTTACCTAGCATAGCTATGGTTTTACATTGTGATCTTTGTTTCAGAGTTTTTCTTGATCCTCTTACTCACTTGTACACAGTGTACTGCACAGTAGAACATGGAGTATTCCAGGTCCCAGGATTTACCAATTTATTAGGGACTGAATTTAGAGAAGGCTAAAATAACAGACTGTAGCCGATTGATTTAGAAGTTGTGTTTGAAGTTAGGAATGAGGCTGGAGTAAGAAATGTTTTAAGGCTTTTTGAAGGGTTATCAGAAGGTGCGCTTTTTTTTTTTTCTTTTCCTCCTGCAAACTGGTTGTTGGAAGCAAGTCCCTTCCCAGAATTCCAGTTACTTTGGTCGACATCCACGTATTGGTAGAGATCCTCTCATGTAGCTCTCCCTTTAGGGGTGGAGTGCTAATACACACACAAAAACATGGACTTGAGTATATTGAGAAATGCTTTATTTAGCCAGCTTGAATTTCTTTTTATATTAATTTCTTTGTTTCATGGATATATCTGTACTTTTATTTAGTCATTCATGTCTACTTTCTCTGGTTTTGTACTGTTTCTTCTAGGATAAGTTGGATAGCCGACATTATTGTGGTGGTCTCTCCTGAAAATATTGAAATAATGAAGTCTATCATTGAAAGATATGGCCACAAAAGAGTTACGATAGTAAAAGGTGGAATAACTCGTCATCGGTCAATTTTCAATGGACTGAAAGTATTTGCAGAGAATGAATTTTCCAACCATCTGCTCCAGAAACCAGAAGTAGTGATTATCCATGATGCTGTGAGGCCATTTGTTGAAGAAGATATTCTTTCAAAAGTGGTTATGGCTGCTAAAGAACATGGGGTATGTACTATACAGCAATGCAACTCTGAAGTGTTTTTTATACTGTACAGTGTAAAATCACGATTGATAAATAAGGATTTTCCTAGCAATTTTATTAATGTATTATGTTGATTTTTAAGTGGAACAGATTCAGAATCCCTGTTATGCAGAGAGGTCAGATGGGGGAGGGAGACATTTTTAAATGCCGCAGGCATTATTTGCTATGGGGAGTAATTATTGCCATAGAGACTATCAGTAAGAGATTGAATTATTCAGCAATTTGTTAGTTGAAAGGTAGATTACATAATGATAGTTTACCTTTTTGTCCATGCAGAATTCTTGCCTAACGCTAGAGTAGTTCATTTGGTGATTACTAATAATAGCTAAAGAGAGTACTGCATTGGTTGACTTGCAAACTTTATGTGTTTTCATCTCAAACTTATATGGAAATCCTGAATAAGTGGCAAGAGAGCTATCTCTGTATTAATCTAAATTTTTCTAGAATCCATAAGCATTGCAAACTGCTGGGAAAAAGGGGAAGCAGTAAGCCTCCAACCATAATAGGTTGGAGACCCTCCTGGTCATCACTGCATCTGAGGACTAGGAATATTCACAGGAACCTGAAAGATTTCTGAGAAAGTAAGTGATATGTGAAGGGGAAGTGTTGGTAGAAGTTGTATTATGCAAGTAGAATGGTAGAGTTATTATTGTACAATTTGCTATCTTTACCTTGTACTTCAGTTCTCCATTAATAAGATTGTAGAATGTGTCTCTACTTCAAGGAGATGATTTGAGGTAGAAGTCATTAGTGACAGCAGATTGTTTGGGTAGTAGAAAGCTAGGAAAATCTACCACTTTTTCAGGAAATGAGGTAAAACATAAGTTAATTGACAGATAATTTGCAACTTTGACAGTGGAATAGAGAGTCCAAAGAATGAGTTGTGGTATTTCCTTAGTGCTCCTCCACCTTTTTTTGAAAGCTTGTAGTGTAAAAGGGGAATGTACCACTTGTTAAAATATTCATTATGAAAATTAAATTATGTAAGGTCTCTCAGAATATTGTGTTAGAAATCTAAATATATTGAGCTTCTTACTAGTAGGGCTGTACTTTTGTAGATTGGCTTAATAAAAAATGGCAATAAATAGAAACACTCTGCTCTATAGTTTTCAGTGATACAGAACATAAGTTTCCAGTCATTAAAACTTAAATTCTGTTAGGATTTTAACAAGGTTTTTGACCTTTCTCATATAGCACAAAATAGCTTTCCAGAATTGATTGTCTGCCAAAGACTTTAAAATAGATCTGCTTTGTAGATCTGTTTTAAATGAGATTCTTTGAGAGTAGTAGAAGAATGGGGTTAATTGTACTGATGTTGAGTTGAAATGAGAATAACTGTTTTCTCAATGTATTTGTGTTTATGTGTCTTGCATGTTAAGGTTTATCATATCTCATTTGTCTTTGTGTTTAAGTTTTTTAACTTGTTCACTTTTTTTTGAAACTTGTGTGATTTTAATGTAATATTTTTTCCTGGTTTTCTTTTTAATTGGGTGTAAGACATATTCAGTAAAACAGTAGGGAACGAAGGCAATCTCCACTGACCTTCTCAAGGCAGTGTACTCTAGTTCATCTGAACTTCTGACTGGTAAATATTTTCTTACCTAGATCACTGAGGTATCATTTGATCTCAAAAAGGTGATCTTATACATTTGTCATAGTCTTTTCCATTGTATAATGTCTGTCTGAAATGTGCATGGTATTTATTGGCTCTGTGGTGGCTTCCCGTGTTGGCTTAGATCCACTGAATTCAGTGAGGCTAGGTGTATTGGTTTTGTGTGGCAAGGTTTTGGTAGCGGGGGGGGTTATAGGGGTGGCTTCTGTAAGAAGCTGCTGGAAGCTTCCCCTGTGTTCGAGAAAAGCCTATACCAGCCAGCTCTAAGACGGACCCGCCGCCGGCCAAGGCCGAGCCAATCAGCGATAGTGGTAACGCCTCTGTGATAACATTCTTAAGAAGGAAAAAAGTTGGGACAGAGGGTATTCGGCAGCCGGAGAGAGGAGTGAGAACATGTAAGAGAAACAACCCTGCGGACACCAAGGTCAGTGAAGAAGGAGGGGGAGGAGATGCTCCAGGCGCCGGAGCAGAGATTCCCCTGCAGCCCGTGGTGAAGACCATGGTGAGGCAGGCTGTCCCCCTGCAGTCCATGGAGGTCCATGGTGGAGCAGATATCCACCTGCAGCCCGTGGAGGACCCCACGCCGGAGCAGGTGGGTTCCCGAAGGAGGCTGTGACCCCGTGGGAACCCCGCGCTGGAGCAGGCTCCTGGCAGGACCTGCGGATCTGTGGAGAGAGGAGCCCATGGAGCAGGTTTTCTGGCAGGACTTGTGACCCCGTGGGGGACCCACGCTGGAGCAGTCTGTGCCTGAAGGACTGCACACCGTGGAAAGGACCCATGCTGGAGCAGTTCGTGAAGACCTGCAGCCCGTGGGAAGGACCCACGTTGGAGAAGTTCGTGGAGGACTGTCTCCCGTGGGTGGGACCCCACGCTGGAGCAGGGGAAGAGTGTGATGAGTCCTCCCCCTGAGGAAGATGAAGCGGCAGAAAATAACGTGTGATGAACTGACCGTAAACCCCATTCCCCATCCCCCTGTGCCGCTGGGGGGTTGGTAGAGAATCCGGGAGTGAAGTTGTGCCCGGGAAGAAGGGAGGGGTGGAGGGAAGGTATTCTGAGATTTGGTTTTATTTCCCATTACCCTACTCCAGTTGATTTGTAATAAATCAAGTTAATTTTCCCCAAACTGAGTCTGTTTTGCCCGTGACGGTAATTGGTGAGTGATCTCTCCTATCCTTATCTCGACCCACAAGCTCTTTGTTATATTTTCTCTCCCCTGTCCAGCTGAGAAGGAGGGGGAGTGATAGAATGGCTCTGGTGGGCACCTGGCGTCCAGCCAGGGTTAACCCATCACACTAGGCTATCAGGGAACTGGACTCCAAAAGCTGTTAGCTATTGATGTTACCTGACAAAGTAATTGAATTAAGGAACATGAGAAGAACTTCGTTTTATGTAACAAATAGGAAAAGCTTCCTGCCGGAGAGAGGTAGCTATCTTCACTCGACAACTACAGAATTCTGCAGAACTAAGTGACTGGAAAGCTTAGACTCTTTCTCAAAACTGACAAGCGTGGTTTTGAATATCAGAAAAAAAATTGATCGAGAGAAGCTATCATCTTTAGTTCTTCCTGTAGTCAAATTCTTTGCATGTCTGAAAGGGAGTAAATTCTTCAATCTTTCAGTACAAAAAGTAATTACTTCCTTTTGCATTATATAGAAAAGTACAAAACCTGGCAGAAACATCATATTAAATCACTGGTGTAATAGGGGTAATGCTGTATTGTTGTTCATCTGCATACCATATAGATAGCATAAGTATGAGAAGCTTTAATGTTCTTTAAAATGGCAATTGATCAAGTAAGTTATTGCACTTATAGCTGCCAATTGTCAGACAAATAAACTGCTTTATTACACTTACTAATCAGTTTGTTATTTGCCTGTAGGAATCAAAATGTGCACCTTATCCAGAACTAATAAATTATGCCTTAAATCCCCCAAACAATCCCTTGATTATGTGAAAATATTACTTTGTAACCAATTAAATTCCATTTATGTTTTGGGGGTAATTTTGTAATTAAAATTACATGTTTCTAGAAACAAATTCTTTATTGCTAGTAAAAGTTGGGAAAAGTGGAAGCTTCAGAAGGCATCAGTCCAAAGCCTCTAGCAATATCTCATTGCCAACATTGCATTTTAAACAACATAACTAAAAAGAAAAATGCTTACAAGAAAAAAATCAGGAAGGGGGGGGGAACTTGTCAGTTCTGCTGTTGAGAGTTAAAAAAAAAAAGTCACATACAGTCAAAGACTCTCTCATTCTGTAGTTAACATAAACTAGATTTGAAAGTATAGTTTATTTCTTCGAAAGGACTGAATCAAAATGGCATTCTTAAAAGCTGATTTCTGGAAGCTGTCTAACATCATTACTTTATTCTCGGCTTTAGCAAGGATCTTAACAAAGCATACATGCCAATACAGATGTACAGTGCTACTCAGTCTCATGGACTCTTATTCACATACACAATCAGTCAAAATAATACCCCCAGACAGAAAACACTACATATTATGCTCAGTCTGTTTCTGTCTCTGAGTTTACTCAGACTCAGTGCTGTGCTTATCAGTCTTACTGTATCAGAATGCTGGAGCAGAAAACATGCACCCATACACATGCTGTTCTTTCACCCAGTTAGATAGCAAAATAAAATGCTTTATGTATGATTGTTGAGTTGCATTAGCAAAATATGGTGGGTGGCAAATCAAAACCCACCTCTTTTTCTCCGCTGAAGGTGAAGGAGGACATAGGTGGATAAATAGCTGATCTGGTGTCGTATACTTGAGTAGGGATGGCAATGCTGGAGCAGTTCTGCTCACTCTGTCCTTTCTTTGTTCTTTTTCTCTTAGAAGCAGTTATCTTTTTATGTTTTCTTATTATCTCCTCTGTTTTTGCCATATATGGAATATTTTACACATGATCTTTGTCCTCTTTGTTATACTCAAAGACTGATTTTAGCCAGCTGTAATGGCTGCATTAGTAACAGACCATTTTTGATTCATATTTATACATTGGGTCATCTGAAGTCATCCTGTGCCTGTGTTCTTAGAGGTTCTGCTTTCATTGTAAGCTTGATACTTTGGGGGGCTCCTGCTGTCCTGTCAGACACTTGTGCAAAAGCAGAATCAAGAACTGATGACATATTACCATCTTGACATGATTTTTATTCCACTGGTGGAATTAGTTCTGTAGTTTAGCAGACTCTGACTTATGTCAATGTAAAAATACATATTAATGAATTGTAGGGGCATTATATAGCAACTTTAGAAGAAAACTACATTTGAAGAGCTACATTATTGTGTAGAGCAGAATCTGTTCAGTAGCCCTGAAACTTTTCTGAATGTGTGAAGAAATCAAGTGTGGTTTTGCTGCTGTACGGAAAATAGTTATACAATGCATTATTCCTTTTTCAACTCTGTAGTAATGGATAACTATTGGAAACATATTGATGTTTCCATAGCTTATGGCATTATTGGTCCCATAGAAAGTTATAACCTTCTCACCCAAGTTGTTAATTCTTTTCTGTGTTGAATGGAGAACTAATGTATTGTTAGCAAATACTTGAAGTCTTTGTCCTAACAAGATGCAGTGTTTGGTGGTGGGAAAGCACTGGTAAGGGGAGAAACAGCTCTGTCATTTCCCAGTCTCAATTTAAGTGATTTAGATGATTCATTGCATTCATTAGGAAGGATGCAACTCAACCAACTGAAATACATAAATCATAGACAGAAACTCAAATTATAATCTCCCTTTCTTCTTTGCTGCATTTCTGTGTTGTACTAACAGAGTCAGCTGTGCCTAATACAACTAGTATTTCATTCTTTTTAAAAAGGTGACTTAATCCCACATTTTTTAGCTTCTGGAAAGTCTACACATACAGTAATTTTTACCTTACTTTTTGGGGGATAGGATTAGGTTATCCTGGAAATAAATTTTGAGCATAGCTTCCTGTACATAAATGGTTGCTGAGGTCATTTTTATGTAATGTCTATAAAATGTACCTCCTTTAAATTTAGGGAAACTACAAATATGACACTGCTGTTGATTTTAGGCTAATTAAAATCTGTATGCTTCATCTGAGAAATCAATGTGACTTTGGAAAATGAAGCAGCCTTTAGCAAAGATGCGTCTACTTAGTACTCAGATTTGTCCTTCCTGCAGCAGATCAAAGGAGTAAAGAAAGTAAAATAAGGGAAATCTCAGCTTGTCCAGGATGTGTGAGGAGCTGAATAAAGGCCTTGGATCATTCTAGCCACTTCTACATGGCAAGATCAGGAAGAGATTCTTAGCCATATGTCTCTGGCTAAGGATTAGGCATGCACACCTCCCCAAGTTTTTCCCTTTTTCACCAAATATTGCACTGAAAAGAAATCTGAGTTTTCATCCAGAAATGCCCCCAGCTGCATTTTGGCTGAGTGGGTGTTCCGGGTGGTTGTGGCAAGGACAACACCAGCCCTGCAGGTTAGGTGAACTTCTGAAAGCCAACTTGGCCTGTTTCGTACTCTGTAATAGTTTGCTGGACTGGTTCTGTGCTTATCCTCCTGTTTCCAAGAAGGTAAGTGGGTTGTGGTACAGATAGAACTAAAACTGCCTTGAGGAGCATTGGAGCATGTAGGAGAGAATTCATGAGGTATCGAATTCATAAATACAAGTATTAGAGTCACTATTTGAGCCAAACTTGCATAGTAAGGTATAATGATCCATTTTATGAGGCCCTTGATAACAGAAAAGGTCTTGGATGAAGCTCGTATAGAAAGGTGACTTGAAATTTTGAATCTAATGGGCTGTGAGAGAAAGAAGCTTGGGTGCAAGGTTTCCTGCAAGGAGAGGACACAAGCAGTTCTGAGAGAAGCAGCTGAGCAAATTCAGAAGGCAAAGACATTTGATAAGCAGGTGCAGAGTTGCTTAGGGAACTGCATGACCACAAACTATAGTGCCTGTGGTTTTGGTTGCTCAGCACTGTGTGTGTGGGAAAGAGTTATTAATTAAACGTTGCAGTTTTGCATTTGGTTGATTAAATTGTGCAAGAGTCCTCCTACAATACCTCAAGATTTTTTTTCATCTTTCTTCGTAATATGATGCAAATTATGTGTTTAATGATATGCAGTGGATCAGTAGACTTCACATCATGATATTGCTGATTTTGTAATGATGTAGACTTTCTGGAGGTAAAATATAACTTCTTAACTGTAATTGTAACTCCTGTGGCAGTAGCTTCAAGATTTCTACTCCACTGAATACAAATGTTAACTCTTCTTTATATTGACTTAGTCTAATAGGCAAAATCCTTTGTGGCACAGTGCACTCTGATAGCTTTTTGCAATGTAAATCAGTAATTAGGTTATGAAAGATGGCTTGCTGACTGTAAGATGTGTTTTGTTACTTGTTAATGCAAGATAATACTGTGCAGTCAAAGTAAAATAAACAGTCTTGTTAATTTTAGAGGCAAAAATGATTGTTTTCTTGATTCATTCATTTTTATAGCAAATATTCTGTTTAATTTTTGCCACCTAGATTTGCAGTATAGCACTAGTTAGAACTAGAGAGTGCTGGTAGCTCCTCTTATTGTCATCTTATGTTGAATGAATGCCAAAATTTGAAGCTGTAAGCATACTTTAAAATATTTCTAAAAATTTTGAAAACTATTGGTAGCATACTGGCCACATGATTTGCTTTGGAACGTTTAAATTGCTTAGACTGAATTTTACATGTTATAGAATCCATCATAATTGTGTATCATATACAACTATTGCTGACAACTGAAAAGATTAAATACGTCCTAAGAAAGTCTTGAAGCAGTATACCAGCATGTGCTGCTCTTCAGGTGGGGGATGCTATGTCTGGTCTGGATCATATACTTAGTATGGATCTTTGGTAGCATTATGCAGGCTTTATACAAACTTTGAAGTACTTAAAAAAAATCTATCAAGAAGAAAACAAAACCTTAATAAATGAGAACATGTTGTTAAACATTACCAGTTATTGGCACTCTGACAAAAATTAGCTGAATATGTTGACTAAGGTAATAAGACCTTATTTGGCTAATAATATGATAAAATATATTTTATTGAATATACAGTACTATTGTATTTATGGAAAACACGAACTTCCTCTACCATTCTTTTATTTCTCACAAGGAATGCACAGATAATGAATGCATGAGAAGAAATGCTATATAATTTGTATGACACCATTATAAACGTATGTATTGGTTTAATCCTGCTAACTTTTGTAATTTTATTCTTTATTGTATTAAAAATAGTACATCTGATTTATGGCAGTAACTCATGATATAAGAGCAACATAAATGACATTCTTAAGACTTATTTTCAATCTGCTTTTTAAAAAAAATACAATTTTAATATGAAATCAAATGTTTACATAAACTAGTTGTATCATTGTTGTTTGCAGTACCACTCTTTGCTTTTTCTTAGTACATATGTATGTTCTTGGTTTTGCTTCTTTTCCACTTTCAGTATGTTCTTGAGCTTGTCTTCAGTGCTGTGTGTTGAAGAATTGCGGCCTGTGATACGCCTAGTTCTGCTTTCTTCGTCCACCTCATATATATTTTCAGCTGCATATTCCTATCTTCCTGTCTTTTTGAGGGGAATCCTCCTGATTTTCTTTGAGAAATCTTACTTTTTCCACAGAATAACATTTAGAATTTAGCATGTTGTCGATTAGATCTGACGCTTAGAGGTAAATGCTTTAAATACAAAAGAACAAAAATTATGTAAAGTAAAAAAGAACATTTGCAGTCTTAATTTTTGAGCAACAGTTTCTGTTATTGGTAATCTTCTTCAGTTTGCTGTAGCTAATTGAGGCTCTAACATGTCTTGATGTACATGTACTATCCCCAGTTACTCAGATAGTATGTTCTGATAAAGGTGACCTCATTAGAAGAAATGTTTTCTTTTTCTTAAACAGTGTCATAAATATACATTACATTTGTTTAAGGCATCCTGTGTCTTTGAAGTCAGTTCAATGTACAACATAGTGTCAGCTCATTAACATTGGATCAAAGTGTATATTAAATTTCTGATTAAACATCCCCTCTTTCGCAGCTAGGAATAAACACAATTATAACTTCTTCCTTCCTGGTGTTGGTTTAAGATTAACATGTGCCCAATTTTAGTGAGTTTGACTGTTGCTCCTAGCCAGCTGGGTAAACAGACTTTAAGGAAATGAGGTGAAGTTTAGCATACAAACCTTTTTTCATAGTGTTCAAAACTCCTTACATCTGTTCTAATTAACCCTCTTTTTGTCTGGCTGATGATTAGGTTTAATATCTGTGTTACTCCAGGCTTGTTTAACATTTCAACCAGTGCTCTCCTTGGGCAATTAAAAGCTGCCAGTACAAATATGTCAAGATAGCTGGAATTGGACTCATTGGTGATACTGCCTACATAGAAGAAATTTTAGTGGGTATCTCACTAATGAGAATCAAAGATGGTGTGCCCATAATGACTATGAATTTTGTTGGGGTTTTTTGCCAACAAAATTCAAAATAAGGTAATTTAAGAATTACTCTTGTTGTTTAAAAAAAGGAAGATACCTGGCAGAAAGAAGGTAACCTTTTTTTCTTCAGCCTTAATCTCCAGCGGATACACAGCCCAGGTTGCAGATTGTACTTGTTTGTCGGTAGAAGGAATCCTATCCCCACCACAGCACTGCCACACAAATTATGTCTATGCTACATGGTAGAGTCTGGGTGTGAGTGTGGGTGAAAGTATGATGTGCCCTGAACTCAAATTTGTGTTTCTGCATGATAATGAGAGTACCTCTACCTTTATTGTGGTCTGCTATTCTTTACTGAGTGAGTCATCCTGGTTGTCCTGTAGTCCTGACTGTATGCCATATCTGGTCCTTCACAAGAAGCGTGCAGCTGAGGTACTGATTTGGGGGGGTCTTTTGGACATGACATTAACAGAAGGAGTTATGGGGGCAGATTGTGACAGGTTTGAGTTGAACCCATGCAGCCAGACTGCTGCCTTGCCTTGCTGTACAGCAAGCAGGTGGCTTCTGGGTGCAGAAGGAGGTTATGAACTCTGTGGACTATGCGCAGTCTTGGATTGGTTCAGTTTGGAAGTTTGGCTAGTTTGGGCTTGAACATGTGTTCACACCTAAGTTTAGAAAACTTTGCACATATAGCCAAATTGTAGTTACCAACTATACTTCTGTATAGGAGTGGTAGCTGATAGTTTGTGCTGTTACTTCATCTATGTCCCGATCTTTTCCATCTAAATAGAATTCTTTTGCCAGGGTTTTTGTAGGCTGGAGGAGGAAATACTCCAAGTCTTCCACCTCTGCAGTGGAATCATAAAACTTCTCATAGATTACAACTTTTGGTTATAGAGAAGATTAAATGTGACCCTAGACAACAGCTGGATACAAAATGCAGAAAAGGAAAAGAAAAAAAGAAACATAAGAAAAAAACCTGCCATATTTCAATGTGATACCTTGAATGTGCATTGGAAGAAATTCTCTAATTGCTTTATTTTACAAAGATAGTTATATGACTTTAAGTAGATATTCTCCCCTTCAGATTTACAATATAAAAGATTTGGAAAGAACATCCTCTTAAATATGTGAAATATTTTAATCTTATAATTGAGTTTTTGAATTTTGCTTTGAAGATTCTGTTTGATAAATTTGAAATAAGAAATCTTTCAGTAGAGACAATTCTTCTAACTTAAATGGTAATTACTGAGTCTGGCTGAAGCATGTTGATTACTACAGATACAATTAGTTTGAGTGCAGATGTCTGAATAGAAATGCATGTTTCTACCTGTTTCATGCATCACAGATACTGTGTTTATTTCTGTATTTTTTCATACTGTAGTTGGCTGTGAATGCCCTTCATGGCAAGTAGTTTGATCTGTGTAAAAGAATACTTTCCCTGTAGTAACATGTGGAAACAATTTGATGGAATAAAATGAGAAGAAATTAATCATAGTTATTCTGAGCTTCTTTCACTGGTACATAGCCAGACCTAATTTAGACTGAAATCCTTAGGAGATGGTGGTGTTTTGTAACATATAAATAATCTTTCACCTAATAAAAAACATTCCAGGACATATTTGTAAACTGTCAGATACCTAGCTTGTCTAAATTAACATCGATTATTATTGTTACGTAGTTGAACAGTGTCCTAATGCAATCCTTGTCTTCATGGAAAAGCAAGATAAAATTGTTTGTGTATTTACCAAATTCACCTCTACAAAATTGACTTTAATGGAGTTCCAAGATGGATGTATTTGTCCTACTAAGTGTGACTAGCCCCACAATCTCCAGCATACAGTTTTGATGAAGTCAGCTCCTTTGAAGTGATGAAAATATATTTCTAATATACTTCTATTTCCAGTGTATATATGCAAGACAATTTTATTTTTCTAAGGCAGGATGACTAAATTATTTGGGAGTCTTGGTTCAGTACTATTTTGCTTGTCACAGTTGAAAACAACTCTGATTAAAGAATTAATAAATATGAATATTGAGAAAACATTAAAAACATGAGAATAGGGACATTCTTTTAAAGATAGCACTCATAAGCTATGCTTGTATGTGTTTGACATCAGGTCTATTCCTAAGTAAATTTAAAACATTGAGTCTAATGGAGTTAGGGTGAGTGAGATATAAAATGTACATTTACTTAATGCTACTAGACAGCTGAGAAGATAGAAAGCATAGGGAAAATGAATTTCAGGGGAGATAGAGGCTATGAATGGAGAAGAAAAGTATTGTTGGTGTAATTAAATGTGGAAGGGAGGCATGCTAGAAGGATGGGAGAGTCTGCTCATTTAGGACTAGACTCTGTAAAGTTTTAGACTGTGATTCCCACTCACTTGAAATTTAGGGTTGCAAATTGGCTGTGTAAGTGAACTTTTTGGGTCTTCATCAGTACTTGGGGACAGGGGCATGCCAAAGATGTAGCATACTTTTTTTTTAGTATGCCAGCCTGCAGGATCTGTGGTTGTCTGAGCTTGTTACCACACTGTTGTAAAACAAAAGGAATTGTACTTATGGTATTTTTCGTAAGGATTTTGTGCCACCGCATTTTTTTTTTTCTCTTCCTAGTCCATATCACTCAACTTGTTGAGCTTTGCAGCTGGTTAGCATTGTTGTGTTTCAACTCTGGCTATCAAAAATGACCAGATCAGTGATGTGGGTCTGTTGGTTTTCATGCTCTTTTGGAGCTTCTGGCTCTTTGATAACTTGTTCTTGGTAGGTTGTATTCTAGATGTGGAGTGTTGGTCTCAGCTGAATAATGCACTGTGTGTTGGGGGTATTTGTAATCTGGATAATTTCTTGCTTGTCATATAAGCTCCATCTGCCCCCCTAATCCTTTTGGAAATTTTAGTGGGTTCTGTTTTGTGGTTTTTTTTAAATAAAATGAGGATTTTCAGTTTTTATGAATATTCAGTAAAAATAAGCTATACTGCATTGTGTCAGTCAGGTTGCTATGTTGTGTGTAGGCTTCTGTGGCCTAAACATTCGTACTTCATTTTGTAATAAAAGATGTCATCAATACTGCTTGGATTTTACTCTCCTTGTGTTGACTGTGTTGTCTGATCTTAAAACACACCCTGGTCATGTAATCACTGAATACACACATCTAAAAAATTTCTTACCAGAATAAAAGTATGATAAAATAAGAACAATACAGTGTTACTGTTTAGTGGAAAGGTGCATTAGTATGCCTTGAATCTATTGAAAATATTTATGATAACCTATTACACTGACCTGCATGATGCACTTCATTCTATACCTTTTTTTCAGTCATCATCAAATCTTTAAATCTTGAATGTATGCTATGCTCTAGGCAGTTATGCAAAAAACTGAATGCAAAACTGAGAACATGTTTGTAAACATTTTTGATTTGTGCTGTTTAAAATGGGTTATAAAAGACACCTGTTGTTTCTAAAAGCATCCAGAGGCTGGTTCAGTTTTCAGCAAATGGATGGATGAGCTTGCTTCTGAGAGATACCAGTCTGTCACTTCCACTGCAGTTGATGGAATTCTGCATTCTCAGGACGTTTTAGGATTGTTTTAAGGAAATGATAGATTAAAAGGATGGGTTTTGTTCTGATATTTTGTCTGCAAAAGAAAACTAACCGGTTAGCATTATTTGTTTCAATGTCTGTTATGCTATGAAAGAATCTTTTAAGAGCTTGCCCACAGATGTTTTGATACTTCAACTAATTTATTTAATAAAATATACAAAAACGGGGGAAAGAAGTGTATGCATTTCCTGGACATGCCAGATTCACCAAAACTAGTGCTTGACTGTCTTTGAAGTGGAGTGGCTTGAAGGCTGTAAAGTGTACATTTAAAAAATTCAGCTTAACTATCCATTAACTATCCACTTCACATTCAGGAAGGGTGTATGATGCATTTTGTGTATGATTTTGAAAGCAAAGCTACTTGAGATCTGGGTCAAAATGATTAAAAATTGGAAGATGAGTACTCTGGGAAGTGTTAGTGTAAGACCCACTTGCTTTAGATGCAGAGGATGTTTATTTTGTGGTAGGCTAGTTCAAAGTGAAAAAAAAAAAGGGTCTGTAAAACTATAGTGACACTACCAAGTACTTTTAATTTTAAATGAGGACAGATTTTCTTTTTTTAATTAATTTTTTTAAATTCATGTCTGAACCTCTTGCCTGAGAGCCGGGCCAAATACCTGTACATTCCTGACATAAATAGCAAGTCAAAGCTTCTCGAATTAGAACAAATAAAATTCAAATACCTGAGACTCAGTATATACTCTCTTTACTTATATGGACATAATTCTTTGTTATTGATTCATAACCAGAAAAACAACATGGAAATTCCTTGCAAAGAATGAAATATTTGGTGTTGTAGCTGAATAGACATAGACTAGCTGGGTGATTGTGTTCTTCGCTTACACTCCACAGTCATCAGTGGCAAAAGCTCCTTTTGATACCGTGGTGCTTCATTGTATTATTTGCCCTACTGTGCCCTAATGTTTAAGTTTCTGAACTAAAAAATGTGGTCTTGTAGCCCTGTCTTAAGTACCTAAATTCCCTGTTTAGGTCATTGCAAGACTGCTAGGAGTGGAATTCAGAAGAGGCTTTGTGCTGAATAGCTTTGTGCTGAGTAGGGAGGACGCTTGCACTAAGCAGAAGGAAATACCACAGAACGAGCCATACATCTTAAACTGTGCCCCTCTTTGGCCTGTATATGAGAACAAAATTCACAGCTCAATTCTTCTGATTTTACATGTCAAATATTATGTTTACACCATGAATGAAGATACCCATGAGCCAATTTTGGAAGTAGAAGCACTTGCGGTGAGGTCTGTGTAAGCCAGTTTGGGTTTGGCAGTACTGCAGATGCAAGGTTTCCTGTGTTAGGATCTCAGCTCTCTTGTCCCATATGAAAACAGCACAGGGCATACAGAGGCCAATATTTTCCTTTGCTTGATCCCAGTTTCACCCAGTTTGAAAGTGGCCTTAGGAACTAATGTAGTTCTTGTGTCGCTGAGGTGGTGAACTCAGCCCTGTGTTGGGTCACATCATCTGGTTGAGGGAGCCTGTGTGTGTGTACTGAGACAGAGGAAGGTCCTGCAAAAAGGTGAGCCAGTACTGAGCAAAACAACCAACCAGTTTCTGTATCTTGTCTCGGGATTTTAAGGTTTCAACTCAGTGCTGCATCTTAGCAAGTATGCTCTAGCTCATAGATTCATGGCTTTTGGACCCCAGCTGCTCATCACATGAAGGTTTTCTGTGCAGTAGAAGCTGCCTGGCTTTAGTAAGTACTAGAGCTCTGCATTCTGCTTTTAGAGCATAGAGCAGTCATGGACTGAGTTGTCCTTTTTTGAAATAAAAGCTGATTTTTTTTTAATCAAATGACTGCTAGTTATCCTGTTACTGCATACATAATAGAATTTCCCTTGCATGATCAGAAGTCAGCCATAAATCTTATTCTTTGTATTAAACTTCATGTTTTCAGTCCATGTCGGGTATAGTTTGAGTGGACTTGCTGCAGAAGGCATCTTATTGTGCCTGACTTGTGATTTCTCATTGAAATGGAGGGAAGACAGGTGAGAAGCTCTCAGCCTGCCACACTGGACTCAGAGCTGGGGTAATGTAAAGCAAAAGTGTAGTTGTTTGAAAAAATGCCATTTGTTAAATTTTAGGTGCCATGAAGCTTTCAATTACTTGAGAAGTTAATTGGGGTTTTTAAAAAATGATGTGTTTGGATTTATTAGAAATTAGATCTTCTTGAATCTTCTGGAAGAGCTAGGCCTCAGCAGAGCAGGAGATGTGGTTCAGTATTGTCACAAAGATACAGATACAGACATTCATGAATTTTTATTGTGCAATAAACCAGATGTCAAGAAAACAATGGGTTTCAGAGCTCTTTTAAGATATAATTTTGAGTATTTCAATTTTATTTAGAATTGCAGTTTGGTTTTTTGTTCCTCAGAGTGCGTGTTTCACTTGTGAGATTTGGTTACGCAAGTCACATTGTATTCTCTTGGCCTGTTTTATGCTTAAAATGTAACATGACATGACTGTTAAAAACTGTAATAAAATATTGGATCAGCCTAAGAAATCCTCTTTTGCTAACTGGTTTTCTGGAATTGTAACTGTTTCAGAAAAAAAAATTCAAATAGACTTAACTAATTACAGAAAAGCTGTGGCTAGCATGCTGCTCTGTCTCTTTTCCCATGACCTTCTAATTTTATAATTTTTTGTGTGTGTGTGTGACCAATTAGAATATGACGGCAGAGCAAAATAACATAGTCCAAATGCCCAGCAGCTGGGATATAGAGGTAATAATCCATGTCCTGGAATGATAGGAAACAGAGAGGGGACAAGTTGCAGATAATTTAGTCTCTCTACTTCTGCTTATGCACAGCTTTTCCTCAAAGTACATCTGTTAAATTTCCTCCTCATTTAATACATTGATGTATTACTAAAATTATAGTGGTGTTCAGTTTTGTCAGTTTGTCTTTTCTATTACAGAAGTAAAATTGATCCTGCCTAGGACAGAAAGATGGACTAGATGACCTCTTGAGATCCTTTACAGGCAGTTCTGTAATTTCATAGTTCTCGCTGATCTTTCTGTACCATGTTTTGCCTTTGAATGATACTGTTTTGCTCCATGTAGTGTTTTATATAGATAGCTCTTCCCATGTATTAGAAAGAAAAAGTGCTTTTCAGATTTTGAGGAAGTGGTTCAGATATTTCTCTTGTCAAATGAATCTTTTGAATCTTTTCTCTCCCTTCTCCCTGCCCTGGTAGCTCGTGCATAACAGAACTCTTTGGACATTAGAAATTGTTTCACATCTCTGTCCTCATTTTGTAAAAGAATGAACTAAGAAGCTGTATTTTAGAGCTCATAAAGTGCTCAACATGCTGACTGCATTCCTCTCTGTTTTATTGTTCAGCAGTGTGAAAGGGGGAGGGAAGACAGCTAGTTCTTTCTCTTCTGAGAAGAAAAAAACTTTGGGCTCGCTTTTTATGTCTCATTCCACCACTGTATGCTTATCTGAGGTCAGAAATAGTGTAAGAATGGACAGGACTCATGTATGAGGGCAGGATTTGCCAACAGAAGATAAATGAAATCAACAATAACAGTGCTCTTATTTTATGTGATGAGACCTATTTTTTTTCTGTGTCAAAGCTCACTAGGCCTCAGAAGATCTTCTGTGACTGCAGTGAAAAGTGTCAGAATTCACCATTGGGAATAGTTTTCTAGGTATACTGATTTAAGATGTTGTATAATTCCAGATGTTTTGGAACAGCATCAATTATTCTTTTTTATTACTCTTAAAAATAGATAATAAACAGTATAGTGTAAGGATGCCATTCTCAGTGGTTAGCATTGTTAGGGAGCATGCTTTTTGCCCTGTGACTCGATAAGCAATGTTCTGCCATTGCATCCTTTTCTTCATTATTGTATGGACAACTCTTGTCCCAATTGCCTTTAGCTTCATATAAAGTTCATGTGAGCATTTGATAACTGGCTGATGAAGTGCGGGTAACCTTCTGGTATCAAAATGTCTAAAACCAGCTAGAAGAGTTCTGTTTCAGAGATGCCATAGATCTTTAATACTATGTATTGATGAAAAGATCAGAGATACATGTTTAATTGGTTTAAAATCTTAAGCAAAACCAAGACTGAAATATAAGCATTTAAATGTCTGTTCTGGGGCACCGTGCTGCCACATATTGAATACTTTCTGATGTATGTAGTGTGTTTGCAGTGATTTCGCTGGTAAGTGTGGTTGCTCAGTATTTCACAGGGTGAATTCAACATGGAGGAACAAGCTCAATTTTCTGAAACTTTTCTTGTTGCTTATTTCTGAGCAGTTTAGCCAAATTGAAATCTGTGAAAGCAGTAGGTGGTGTGAATTGTCAAGACCTCTCAGGTGTGTCTCCTACTGTTTGATATCTGAATAGGCCTAGACCTGTCCTCACAGAAACCACCTAATATGTGTGTAGAAGAAAGTCTGAAAAACGAACATCTCAGATCTGTACATGTTTTGCAGTAGATGTTTATGAAGGACTTAAGATTTTTTTTTTTTGTTATTGGCCCTCTGTTTGTACTTACACAGTCTTCCATTGCTATATTCATATTAAAAGTCTCATACAGACTAAGTAGTATGACTTATGCATTATGAGATACATAAAAGATAAGTAGAAAATGTATTTTAAAACTCTTACTTTTTTTAACTGCAGCTATCTGATATACATTAATATTAATAACATTTAGGCCTCTCTTTGTGTTTTGTTCCACAGGCAGCAGGAGCAATTCGTCCTCTAGTTTCTACTGTTATTGCCTCTGCTGCAGATGGCTGTTTAGACCACTCATTGGAACGTGCTAGGTACAGAGCAAGTGAAATGCCTCAGGCTTTCTTGTTTGATATAATCTATGAAGCATACCGACAGGTAAGACTTTGAGACTTTCTAAGACTTTTTTCCATTTACTTGAGCTAAAAAAAAAAAAAAGTTATCTTTATTTCTCTTACTTCAAAAATAGAGTTTCAGCATCTATTTCAGATCACATCAAACTGTATGCGTATTACTTCTCTGTAGTCTTTTGATGAAAATGCTTTATTATTCTAATTTATTCAAGTTTTTCGATTATCAAACTGCCAAATACAAGAGGGGGTGAGGGATCTAAACTATTGGAAAGATAGATTTGCTTTGATTTTTATTGTGCATTAAACAGATTACCTAAATGAGTGGGTTAATGTGTTTAAAGTTAGGTATGTATTAAGTATGTATTGTTGACTGAGGGTATGAGAGTTTTGGATGCACAGTGTAATAATGACATGTAATAAAATGATGGTATACAGGCTGTTCTAAAATATTGGGATAATATTAACTCGATACATCTCGGTAAATAAGTGTTTAGTTTGTTTTGTGTTGTGTGTGTATTGTATGTACTTTGATTAGTGGCTGAAAATAATATTTACTTGGTCTCTGTTGTATTTCTCCATTTTTTTTCCTAATATATTGCTTGATCAATAACATGATCTTTATTTAAGAAAATAAAAATTGTGTGTAGTGTATTAAATCCTGACTCTTCGCCTTTATACCTCTTGAAGACTGCTTTCGTTTGCCCCACCCTGCATTCACAGTTTACTGGAAACGCTCCAGGCTTTCGTCTCAGCCTTCTACTTCCTTTTCATTCGTCACCTTGTGGAAATTGCCTGTCCTCCAGGTATATTCCAGACTGACTGGAAGCAGAGCATTTCTTCATTTGTCACTTGGAAGGACTTATTTTGCACTCCAGTAATGCTGACAGTCATGCTTCCCATCAGTCTCATTTCTAGAGTAAACAAGCCCAAATTACTGATATCCACCTTCAGAGAGTACATAGCTTAGAAGTCACCAACAACAGAAAAAATGCATGGACAGGCAATGAAGAAGAAACCGTTGCTTAATTGTTCAGTAATTGTTTTACTTAGAAATGTTGGCGCAAATTCGAGGTCATACCCTTTATGCTTGATACATGAAGCTGTTCTTAGATGCTGAAGATGAAGGGCTGTCCAAGATGAAGAGCTACTCAAGTGATTGGACTAGCTCCAACCTTTTTAATTCTGACAGGAAGCAGGGGGATGTTCTTGGTGTGCATGATAACGCACAGCTGATACTTCTAAGTGAGACTCTAGCTTGAATGTAGTGGGCATACTCGTGATAAAGGCAGCATATATGTGCATAGAACACCTCTCAAGAGGCAACAGCTACTGTTGGTTATGCAACTGTTTCTTTCTTGTTGATGTGTATCTCTTTTTGGCAAATTGCATGTTTATGTATTGTTTCTCAAAAAAAACCAAACCAAAAACCAAAACAAACTCCTTTTTTTTCCTACTGTGTTTGCTCTTAGTTTGGAGATACAGTAGAGCTGGCAAATACATAAAAAGCTTTTACCCTAAATGCCTTGCTCAAAAGGCAACTATATTTGCAGTCCCTGTGCTCCTCTGAATAGTGTTCTCTTGTCACATATGCATTCCATCAGTCTTCTTTTTTGTATCCCTGCTCTTTCAAGAACAAGCCACCAAAGTTGTTAGCAAGCAACCAAGGCTATGGTTCCTTGTCCCCAGTTCCCTTCGCATTGGCTAAATTCTGATCATTTAAATGCTCTGTGCCTTGGAGCTCTGGGAAGGATAACACTTCGCTAAATCTCTCAACTCATATTGTTTGCTAATTATTTATGTTTCAATGGTGCCTAGCTGTCCAAGTCCAGGATTAAGACCCTATTGTTCTGGGAACTGTACAAACAAATAAAAAAAGATAATCGTTGTCCTGAAAAACTTAGTCAAGCTACTGTAGGACAGATTTTTGTAGGAATGGATGCAGCTTATGCTTCCTACATATTTACATACCCATCATTAGTTCCCACAACAACCTGGTGAAGTAGGTTAGTATCATTGTACAGATGAACAAAAAAAGATAAAATAATTTTGTTGCTCATGTTGCAAGTCATTCACAAAGCTGGGAATGGAATTCATTTTAGCTGACTAGGCATGGGATCATGATCCCACTCCTGTGTATTTTATACAGTTGTGACCTTTATGCAACAACAGTGTGGGGAAAATCAACAGTCAAACATGCATTCCTTAGAAAGAAACTGTCCATTTGAATTATTGCTTCAAATAACATAGGCTTTTCAGCTACATTGTGGATAATGTGGAACACTGCTTTTAAACGCCGTCTCTATTTAAATGCATCCTCTGATGTGAGTAGGTAGATTCAGAGAGTTTACTTCCATGTGTGTTCTTTTTCATGAATGTAAGATCTCTGAGTATCTTGACCACTAAGTTGCAACATTCAAGTAAAAGTCAGTTATCTGATCCTTACAGCTTTGCCATCTATATTCTTTTTTGCTCTTCTTGTCTCGTACCAATTTGGGCAGAGCAGACTAGTGCTCCTTCTCCTTTTATTGCTGTTTTGAATGTATTTAGCACTAGAAACGAATAAGGTATTAACACTATTAAAATGTGTAAAAATACTTTTGTATGATCTTCATCAAATTAAAAGTAATTTCCTTAGAAAACTTTTTCTATTTCTTGCTTGATTAAAAAATAATAGTAATGATTTGGGGGAAAAGGCATGCCTTGTACATAAAATTAATTGAAGTAGATACAACAAATGCCAAAGACTGTTTTTTTACAATATTGTCTTTAAATATATGTATACTACAGTGAATTTCCTTTACATTTAGTGCCAAAAATCCAGCACAGATTTTGAGGACGTTCAGCCAGGTTTTTTTGCGTGCATTTCATTGCAATGCATCTCATTTTTTTGTGCTGGATCTCAATTTAGTTTTCACTCTTACCTCTTCTCTGTTGCCTAGAACATACGTATTCCAAACAGATCTTCTTAGTTCAGATATATGTTGCTTTCTGATTTAACTGTGATGATGTCAAGATTTCTGACTTCCTGTTAACTTCTCAACTTTATAGTACTGCTGTTGAAACCTTTTAAATTTTGTTGCTCAAAAATTACATGCACTCCCTTGTCTTTGTAATGACTTTGAGAGCTCGTTAAAACAAAGATTCTTCATCACTTGCATATCTGATATTTAAGCCCCCTTTAAGAGGGATTTTCAAAGGTTAAAAAACAGTACTTTTATTTTTTTAATGTGATTTTTCTGGCTTTGGTTTTTCCTTATTACAACCACTTTGTCAAAAAAAGAAAAAATGTTGAACTGGAAGTGACACCAAATTAGAGTCTGTTTGGTCAGTTACCCAGAAATGGGGTTAAGTATTCAATCCATTACCTCTGAAGTATGCTGTGAAATAATTTCCATTGTGTTTCTAATTTTTGCTCCTGTTGTGTGAGAGAATTAGGTTCTGCAAGAAGGTACACATTATATTATTTTCAAAAGGGTTTCTTGTTACCACTAGTCACATCTCCTTTTACTAAGTGTATTAACTTGAAATCTTCTGTTCTTTGGGATGGTCCTCCTCTCGCAATTCTATAATGTTTCTTGATCCTGATGGGGAAATTATTTCATCTTTCTACTCTGCTATCGTAAGGTAGCCAAGGACTTCTACCGGCAGTGTAGGGTTGGATGGTTTGTTTGTTTTTAATCCCCAGAGGGGATTAAAATCTGAAATGGGAGGAGCAATCCAAAAAATGTTGGTGAGGTACTGGATACTGCTAGGTCTTCTGATGGTTAATTTTGAATAATTTTTTTTAACCATACTGAAACAATAGTATAGATTTATGAAAATATTTCCTTAAAAATAATCTTAGACTTTTTCAGTTAACATCAATTTTAACATCAACTAGTGGTGGAAGCAGCTTTTTTTGGTATGTCTGTGTATATGCTTGAGAGGAAAAAAACCCAGACATTCGGATGTCCCATATTTTTACTTTTTTACTGGGGGAATGCGAGCAGTTTGAGAACCATTGTTGTTTCTTGGCGAAAGAAGAATTTGGAGTACTTTGTGTCTGCCTTTTTGTGATGCAGCAGGTAAGTGGAGGTGCAACAGGGAAGGGAAATCTTTTCAGTATTCTTCTACCTCAAATGATAATTGCACTAATGCAGCAGGATCAGAAGACCACTGTTCAGGAAATAGCTACTCCTTCCACCCCAGAATGGATCAGTGACACTGATTTAAACATCTTTATAAAGTTTCTGTTACATTGTTATACATTTTACTTTTAACTCAGGATACCTCTTGGCCCCTGTATTGGACATCACATAAGCCAGACTAAAAACATTTAAGAGTAATATTGAAGTTAAGCAACTGTTCAGAGCCCACAACAGCCAGTGGAGCTAAAATGATGTCTTGATCTTAAAAGGCCTCACTATTCTGGCTTATGTGTCATTAGATAGAGCGCTTAACTGTAATAAATGAATAGACATAATGGGATTTTGGCAGATACAGGCACGTATCCCTGTATGTAAGGCCGCTTAATCCTTTCTGTTGCAAATCTCTTGTTCAGTTGGTTATATGAAGCATGGGAAATATTCAGTGAAATATTCTGATGTCTCCACTTTGTAGTAGGACTTTGGAATTTGGCGTTGGGATGGTTCTGAGGAGGGAAAAGGATGAATTATACAAGCCTCCTTATATATGCCTGTGAGTGTTATTGTGTCACTCATCATATATATGCCTCCTCACCTCATATTCTTATGAAGTACAGCAATGCTTTCATACCCTTCAATTTGTTAAATTTATAAAATTTATAGCTTTTATTTATATAATGCATGCTTGACACAAGGTGGACAAGTGACAGATGCAAACAACTGCAAGGGGAGAAAGAACTGTATTTATAATGCGTGTGGTATCTTGCAGGCAGAAGGCTTTACCTTAGCCAGGGATTTTCCTTGGGATGTCGGGTAAAAGGCTGTATAAATGTGTTAAGGGGATAAACGTAATGTTGCATCAGTGCTCTTAGTTCTGGTATGTCTAAATTTGTGAGTTCTTGTTTCCTGCACAAGGTAATGAACCATACCACTAACTTTCAGTAAATTTTAGTAGTGGACAAGTTAAACTTTTTAAAATAAAAAATGAAAATCTCTAATGACTAGTAAAACTTGTTGAAAAGTTGTAAAATTGCAAAACCCATGATTTACTTCAATTCTAACCTACCTGGGACAAAACCAACTACTTGGGTTTTTTTTTTTTTTTTTTTTAGGTTAATAGGAATTAAATTCCTGATCTTTGTAAACACATGGTTTTTTTCTATTCTTATCAGCCCTAAGGGAAATCAGAAAAGTTTAAGTGTTAATTGAAAATCCACCCTTTCCAAAGATAGCAAATAAAGGATAAATTCCTTAGACCAGACTTGTTCATTTTTGCTTAAGGTAGTTTCATGTTTCTGTTCAGCTCTTTAAATTAAATAGTAGCAAATGTGAAGTATGATCCTGTAAGCCTGGGAGAAGGAGGGTAGAGGGAAGACTTCACTTACTAGAAGTCAAGTGTTCCCCTGGAGCAGTGTCTTTTAAGGAGTTAGAGTATCAGGAAGTCAGGTAGACTACCTTTTTCTTTTAATCAGAGTAGGCTGAGACTGATTTCTATAATACCTGTTTCTGACATATTGTGAAATGCACAGAGATCTCGGAGATCTTTTGTCTTTAACACAAAGCATCTTGTTGTGTTGTGTCATGTTAGTGTACAAAATAACACAACCACAGTATACAAAGGCTGAAATACCCAAACTTAAAGCATTGTGTATTTGAAATGTATCTGCCAAAGTGAGGAAGGTAGCAGGAACAATTAAAAAGCTTTGCCTTTCCTGATCTGGCAGAGAAAAAACTGAAAATGGAAGCAGAAGAGGAGTGGTAAAAGATCCTGACTAGCTTCTATGCCAGAGATGTAAACAAAAAGCCTAGGGAAGATGATATGATGGTTAGAGAATTGTCAGCATGAATGCTGGGGATAGAATAGAATTGCTCACCAATGTGACCAGTCTGGTGAAGCCGAGGACCTTGTAAGAGGGAAGAGCTACCTACACACAGCTGGAGAAGGGATGGGACATGTTAGAAGGTGATTCTGCAGGAATCCTTGACATGTGGATGGCATGGCAAAGTCTGATCACTATTTAAAGAGAGAGTGATAGGTTTATAACAATCTTAATATAAAAAATAATTTTGATACACAATTTTTTTTCTAGTAATCTTTTATACATTGTTTTACATGTAGCCTCAAGATCTTCTGTACCTGGGAAAATTTACTACAAAAGCTACACCATTTTTGGGGGGTGTTTGTGTTGCATGTGTAGTTAGTTTAATCTTCTGTTGATAGTAGACCTTTTGTAGATTATGGACATTTATATTTAGCTAATCAGAACAATGAAGTTGAAATAAAAAATTAAAAAAATAAAAAAATAGGAACAGGAAACAGGAATATTCATTGAAGGAAGATGAGCTTCAACATGTTTAGAGATGTTTCTCTGATGTGTCTATAACCTCCTTACAGATATCCACATGGAACAGACTGACTTAAGGGATTCTACCTAATCTGTGTAGAAACTATGTAGAGATTAGTACTTTTTGGGACTACACTGAATTAATACATCCGTTCATAGCCAACATTACCTGCTTTTTGGATAATAAGCAATCACATTTACTTATGGGATGTTACAGCATCTGCCTGCATAGAAGAGAGCTGCTATATATAAGCATAGTAATGACAAGATACAAAATAATAGTGTGTCAGGGAGAATAATGCAAATACTTCGATGCTAAATTCTGGGGGGCAGATGTTCTTCCACTCCCCCAAAAAATCATTACAAGATGTCCCCAGATGGGGTTGGGATGGGGAGAAGAGATATTCTTCAAACTGTCCAACCTGGTCCTCAGTGGAAAAAAAGGAAATCCCAAAATTGTTCTTGTCTAACAAACCCCTGAGAATGTTCAGGGAAGATTTTGCCAGAGTAAGAAAGGAAGTTGGCTATTGTTAGGCCCATTGTAGAAATATTTGCTCAAAGTATTGTCTTTTCTGTATGTAAATAATAGGGAGTGTATTCCATGTGGATTTTGTAAACTTCTAAAGTGCTTTTTGAAAGGGCACAATTTTACTGGGATTCTTCTTCAAACATGTGTGAAGCATTTTAGTATCCTCTGTAGCAGGGGAAGTGGAGTCAGCTGTAGCAGTTTTGTAATATTTTGGCATAGGTCAGGCAAGTCCTTCGAGGCAAAATGTCTAGACTGATTTGGGGATTTTCCTGTGGGTTCATTCTTTGTTAAAGAAATCAGTGTCTGTCAAATTAACATTGCCAGGAGCAACAGGCGATTAAATGAACAGTAGCGGACAAATTGTTGACTAAAACCTTAGCAACTGTGGGAGCAAGGGTCAGATTCAGAAAAAGGACCGAAGGGTCAAAATGTAAATGAGGCAGAACTTGGGCATTTAAGTCTAATGTTGGAATCCTGAAAAAAACCACTGCTTGCCTTCTTCCTAAGACTAAAGATATCTGGCACCTTCAAGGCACCTCAACTTTTTTGTTTTTTAACATTCACCAAATATGAAACTTTCTGTGTTCTAAGGCATTTAAGTTGTTGGCAAGGCTGAACAGCTTAATGTTTACCTCCTGTAGACATTCACTTGGAGAAAAAAATTTTTGCCTGATGCTATTCAATCATGAATTGGTGATGTGAGTCAGAGCTGTTCGTTTTTGTAGTGTAAAAACACTGAAAAAGAGATCACCATTGTTTTTAACATATGACAAAAAGTAGATAAGATATATAGATTTTATCCTAAGCTGTAATGGGTTGTTTTTTGGCCTTCATCCTTTTAAAAAAGCGTCAGACATCTTTTATTAAGTGTATTATGTTGTAAGGATAATCAGTTTACCTCACTGTTCTTCGAATGTATTTTGCAGTTTCTATGTGCTCTCTGTGTGTGTATGGAGATCCAGTTCCTTTTCCACCATCCCCAGCTTTGGTCTCCCACTTTGCTTTTGTATTTTGTAGTTATATGTTCAGGTCTTCTAAATATATACCACAACCATTGTTGTGTTTTTCCTAATTCTGCATTCCAGTTTATGTCTATAGGTTTTTCTTCCTTCTCATCAACTGTATTCTGAAATACTGAATCAAGAAATGATTTGTGAATTAGACAAGAGCTAGCTAAACTAATAGTAATCTACTACTTGTATGATTTGTATGAGGACAGTAGTACAAGCCAATGCTCTTCTTTGTATGGGGTCCTAAAGGCGGCATACTTCCATCTGTTTATGAAATGTAATAGGTAATTACAGTTTTAGTGTAACTACCTACTTGGTTGGTCCAAGTCAACCTACTTGGCTGAATAGTAAAGTAACATGGATTATTTCGGTTTGTTGAAATTTCTGCTCCAGTTCCTTTGATAGTATAATAATATAGATATTAATTAGCTGTATACTAGTATCAAGATGGGGAATATCTGTGAGTTTTTCAATGTGCAATCTAAGCATACGAAATAACCTAACAAAGGAAGCCTTTCTGCTGATTTGTCCTTGGGTCATCAGGATTTTAGATCTGATTGTTTGACAAGGAAATCTGTGTAGCTCCTAAATATTGAAAGAAAGCCTAGTATCTCATTTTTCCTTACATGAGAAGTTTTTACTTATTAACATCACCCCTTCATTGTTGTGGTCCATTTCGGCTCGGATTTTATCTCTGGTTTTAGTCCTCTTTAAAAAAAAATTATTTCTTTGGAACTTAGTAGAACCTGAGTTCTGTTCCATTTCATTCCTGCTGAAAATTGGTAATTTTTTGGGCTTGATGCAAAATTGCAACGGAGCTAATTTTTTAATAATGCAGTTTTGCAAAGGATTTTGATCTGCCTTTCTCCATTCATCTTCAGGCTGATGCACACAGACTGTTGCTTAAATGCAGGGTCACCTAAATTAATATCCTAATTTGTACAGTCTTCAGGTTGTAGTTCTGAGATGTTTTCCAAAGAGACTTTACAGTTACTTCATCTGGCATCTTTTTACCCTAGCAGCTTTGTCCTGAGATTTAGAGGAATAAATATTTTTTCCCCTTTCCCTATCCTTAAAACATACCCAATTCTTTTTAAGATTAATATACTAAATGAATTTTGTCAGTAATGCTTTCATTTATTCAAAACCTGAAGCTAGATTGGTGGTCTATTGAGAAAACTGCTAGTTTAGATAGCTCTGTACTTGATTAGTTCTTTGGCACAATGGTGGAGCCAGGATATTGTATGAATCCCCACCTTGCCCTAATTAATTTCTGCCACAAGAATGTTTGGAGAAATTCTAATGCCTTGCATAAGAAAAAAATAAAAAGTTTTTTTGCTAATGGGATAATTACTTCCATTTTATGGCACTCCTCATCCTGTAGGATCTCAAAGCACTTTGCAAATTCACATATTAGCTCTTGAAACTGTTTGGTGCAGTGGTGCAAAGCTGCCACACCCTGGGTGAAATCTGGCATCTCTGTAGCAGTGAAAAGGCATTTTGTCTTCAGTTATAATTTGGAGGGTGTATGCTAGGGAGACACACTGCAATTATTCAAGTTGGAAGTTAGACTGGATTATGAGAGTATTGTTATAAGTGTTACTGGATTTACTGTGATAAGTGTACTGTATCCACAAGAATCACCCATTTGGCACAGGCTCAAAAAATGCTGAATACTGAGTGAGAATCACTGTATCCAGCATATGGGAGACCACCCATCTAAATTGTCATCTGCTGCTTGTTTTGAGAGCGCAAAAAGAAAACAAGGTAGTGATGCTAGAGCTTTTAATCTCTTACCTATTGACAGTTCAGTGTACTGAAAGGCAAGGAAAAGGACCATTTATGATCTTGCATAATTTCAAGAGGTGATTCTCTTAAGTAAATTGTTCCAAGAGTGAATAGTCTTATCTGTTAAAAAAAATTTAAAAATAAAACATGCATTTTAACTTGGCCTGAATTTGGCTCACCTCTGCTTCTAAGCCTGATTAAATTCTCTGCTGGTTGCTTAATTTTAGAACTTGATATATTTAGAAATCTCTTTACTGGGAGAATGTGAACAATCACTTCTTTACATTTTCTTAGAATAACCTAAACAATCGGTAGTTTTCTGCATTGGGACAAGATTTTTTTTGTCTTTGTCTTGTCCATATAACTCTTTTCCAAGTATTTTTCCAATTTACATGATAATTTATTAAAGTGTAAACAATCAGTCCTAACCCAGTGTTTTGACTATTAAGTTGGCACATATAATATTAACATTTTCTTATTTCTTCTTGACATTGTAACTAAAATATGACTTTTTAAAAAGCTGAACTTTTATATGAGGTCTGAAATTCCATGTTCAGCTGCACGCTCAAAATGACCCCTGTGTCCTTTTCTGATGTTGAAAAAACCAATACTCTCATGGTTACTCAGGACTGGTTTTGTGAAGTCAACCTGATTAATAACTAGCTCTTAGTTGCATCAGGTATTTCATCTTTATACCAGTACCATTGTTTATTCTCACCTGGTTTGTATTCTCATTTTCATTATGCTAGTTTGTGTGGACTTCGTTGGAGTAACATTAGGAATGTATCTACTGATGTGGCACAAAGAGAGAAAGACTAAGGTTTGATTTTTGGTGATCCGTTATTGTCTCAGGATTGTATGTGGAAACTGGGACTTTATCAGCAGTGATATTCATCCCAGTTGCCAGTCATATGGACACAATGCATGCCGAGTCCTGGCTGCTGGGGCACCACACTGCAAATGATGTGCTTTAGCAGGTGTCCTTGCATGTGACTTTCACCTTGATTCCACTAGAAGGGAAATGACTTTGAGCTCTCCAGCAGCAAAGTGCATTTTGTATGATTCTGAGTAGGGATGCAGGAAAGACTTGCACCAAAAAGAACCTGTCGTGCACACTAAATTGGTAATGTGGACACAACCCTTGACATTTCTTGGTTTTGCCTACCGGTACCCTTCTTTCCTCAGCAAAGCGCCTCCAGTCATTCTTGATTAAGTTTTCATTCCTTAATAGCAAAGCTGCCCTTTTCCCCCTCTCTCTACAGGTTGATCATGATTTGTCTAGGAGAACACAGCAGACCTCATTCTCCGGAAGGACTGAATTATGGGTTACTCTGGGTACGTAGGGGTTAGGGCTGTCCATCTAACTTTCAGACAGAACTAGGGTTTTTCAAAATGTCGGTATTAGTGTTTTTATGATTTCGGTGTAAAGTTGAGCACTTGTACTTATTTTACAGGGTGATTGGTTTGTCTGGACCTCTCCTTTTGCAGAGATGGAAGCAGTAGCAGCCAGAATAAGATTAAGATTTAAAGAGTAAGCTTTAATCACAGAATCATAGTATTGTTTAGGTTGGAAAAGACCTTTAAGATCATCAAGCCCAACCGTTAACCTAACACTGCCAAGTCCACCACTAAACCATGTCCCTAACCACCACATCTACACATCTTTTAAATACCTCCAGGGATGGTGACTCAACCACTTCCCTGGGCAGCCTGTTCCAATGCTTGACAACCCTTTCGGTGAAGAAATTTTTCCTAATATGCAACTTAAACCTCCCCTGGCGCAACTTGAGGCAATGATACAAACACTCATAATAATCGTGTAGGCTATCTGCAAGTATCTTAAGGCATGGATTTAAGAGCAGAAAAGATAGCTCTTATGCGTTCTCAAAAGAATTTTAAAACTTGATCTTTCTGTTTCTTTTATCAAGAGCCACACTTAAGGATGCTGGCGCTAGGACCTAGTCTTGTGATTATAGTTCAGCTTCTGTTTCATTTTGAGGCAGAGCTGGAAAATGACAGTCAGTGAACCGGGTATCTTTTCTAATTGTCTGGTTACCTTATTTCAATATATTTGTTGTAGTGATTTCTTGATGAATCTAAATCAAAGTAAATGCCTTTTTCTTAGTGGTTTTGACAGAATGGGACACTGAAAACAAGGGTTTTTCAATCTAGCTCATTAGTCCTAGATCCTATCTTGTGGTCACAGAATCATGTGTGATTTGTTGCTTAGAAGAAAGTTGAAGGAACCTGTCCAAAATGGACAGAAATATCCACATAAAAATTTTGCTCCATGATCTTACACAATGTTTTTGTTTAATTTATGCTCAGAAGTGCAAACTTTGATATAAATATTAGTTCTCTGCATCCATATGCATTTCTAAATCCCACTGAGTTTCTGCTTTTACATATTGTGACAGTGAATTTTTCAAGCAAATTTGTGTTTAAAGAAAAAAAGAGTGGAGTTATCCCCAACCTTGGCTAGTAGCTAAAACTTTAAACTGTGATAGGGAAAGCAAATTTCATGTTGCCCACGCTGTGTGTTTGTGTTCCGCATTCTTGCTTATGGGACTCCTGCTGCCTAGCAGCAAGTTGTGTACAGTGAACAGTAATTGTCAGCTTCAACATAAGGAGAGATTATAAACTGCTTTCAAAGAAGACTAATAAAAAGAAAATGCATATCTGACGACTTGGGAGCTCATATGCCTACATCACGAGTATAGAACATGGTTGCTGGTGATGGCAGTCTGGACTGTGTTCACTGACCCAGGACATTTATTCCAGAAAGGGAAGAGGCAACATTACTCTTTCATTTGTAACTTTTACTATTGAAAAGAACCTTGAAAGCATTACTTGTTTTTAACCCTTGTCTCAATAATATTTTAAACCTTTAATTGCACATTTTGTTCAATTTCATAGAATCACAGACTCATTAAGTTGGGAAAGACCCTTAAGATCATGATTTCAATCAAAATTGATGGAGGTGTAGAGATTTCAATGATATTAAGTCATAGAATCATAGAATCATTTCAGTTGGAAAAGACCTTCAAGATCATCGAGTCCAACCATTAACGATGCCCCCTAAACCATGCCCTGGAGTACCCTGTCCACTCACTTTTTGAATATCTCCAGGGATGGTGACTCAACCACTTTCCTAGTCCCTATATAGTTTTTGAAAAATCAGTGAGTGTGAGGAGGAGGGAAACCCAAATGAATGCCTTCACTGAGATGAGGCTGGAGCCTCAGAGCCTGCAGGCTCTTAGGCCTCCAGCTCCATGGCTGAAATGTGAATCCAGCTGTTATCTTCTGTTTTTCTTGGTCATATACCTTTTAGCGCATGGGATCTTGGTACCAATCAGTGCGTAAGTTCTTTAACGGGTATTTAGTGGACTCAAAAGCAACTTGGGTACCAAAATATTTCAGTGGGCGGTCAGGAAGTTTTCAGGGGATCTGATGGTAGAGTGCAGGGAAATCATGGCATGTACAGAGGGGGCACTTGCAGTTACTGCAGTGAAAGGCATTGGGATATAGATACAGATCTGTAGAAAAACAGGCTTGCTTAATTCTGTTATAAATTGCTGTATCTTTATTCTCTTCACTGTGAAGCACTACTGCATCTGGATGTATGTCACAGCAGTTTTAATAATTAACTACAGCAGAAATTGTTTCAGAGATGAGCTTATCTGCACTCACTGTTTCCTCATTCACGTGTTTCCTCCTTCTGTTTGCTGCTTCTGTTATTTCTTATTTAGCTGTGGTGTATTGCTGTAGGCTGAGTGCTTACTGCAAATCCGCTGTTGGATTCAGCATTTTTTGGATTCCATGGTAATGAACATGGCAAAAAAAATTCTTTATAAAATATGATAAAAATAGGCCAATTCGGGTTCAGCAAGAACTTGTGTCTGCTTCTTTTTTAACTTAGTAAAATGTTCCTCATGATGAATGTTCATGATATACTCTGGCACTTCAGCAGTGGAAACTTGATTTGCAAGGATCTGGAAAAATCATAAAGCTCTGCTATTGTTAATTAGTTATGCATTTTAATTGCAAGTGTTCTGATATTGTTATAGAATGGATTTACATGGGAGACTAAAATGGAGACACTTACTGCTGACAATGGAAAAAGTACTAAAGATGACACAACCAAAGGTTACAGAAGTGTAAAAGACTGCATCTATACAGGCTTTAAGGGTACCTGTGTAAAGGAGCAATTCTGAAGATTTTCTTTCAGTTAATACATAAAGAATATTGATTTTGTTTCCTTATTATAAAACTAAGGAATGATGAAAAATAAGCAAATGAGTGTGCTGTAATGAAAAACTTTCTTGCATCTGTGTTTGTTCTGCTGTATTGTTACCAGTTCCCATATATCCATTCAAAATCTTTTATCAGTATAAAGATACAGTAAAATAGTGCATGTTAACAGTAAAATAAATTGTTAATGTTAAATACTGCTTTTTTATAATTTTACTTGTTCAAAGTATTACATTGGAAACAAGTTAGCTTATGGACTATTAGTAAGTACCAGGGAGATACAGGCTGTGTAGCTTCTTTTTTCTCTAACCCCTTGTTCCATGTTTACAGCTAAGCAACAGTATAGCTTGCATTTTAGGAAGTAATATTATTTATCAAAATATTTTCAAACTGATCTAGGGGGCAGGGAAAGAAGAATTGTTGTAATGCTAAAATCTGGATCTCACTCCACTCATAGCACTTTATTCAAACATCCACTCTTGGAAAACAAACAAACAAAAAACCACCCACAAAAAAGTCAGTCCCACAAGCTACCTATTAGAACGCCTTTGAATATTCAACAGTTCAAAAGCATTTCTAAATAACATATTTCCCTCTGTGTCATTTAAAGAGCCAAACTAATCTGTTTTCTTTCTTTTGTGGATATGTTTTGTGCCAATATTTCCAGCTGTTTCCACCATTTCAAATCTGTGGTCTGAAACTTAAACTATGTCTATTGTTTCACAAAGCTATGTGTGCATGTCAAGTTCAGTTAACTGTACTCTGTCAAACTTTATGTTAAAAAGCCTTTCAGTCAAAAAAGAGACTTTAGAAATAGTAAGAGTTTTAAATGGATTGTTGTAATGTAAATTGGCTCTAGATGTACAATGAAATGCATACAGAAGACTTAGGATGAGAATGTTTGCATGCCTGGGTCAGTAAAAATTTTCCTTATAGATATTCTACAACTTTTTATTATAGGCATTCCCTGATAATGCTTAATTTGTTAACTAAATTTCTTAGAGCAATATAGAAGCTTTCAAATTCTACACCTGAAATATGGATTTAAAATTTCACTTGTGGAGCTGTTTAGCATATGGATAATATATTAAATAAGCTGGTCTTGAGCTGGTAGTTCCATTTCATTGTTCTCCTCTGACATCAGTGTATCAGACTTACAGAACAGTACACTGTAACAATATGTTTAGGTTTAAACAATTACAGATAATTAGAATGGTAAGTGTCATGATGTACAAGTATTAGTGAAATATGTTTTTAATTATTACTTTGCTTTGTGTCATATTTCATCTCTTCAAGCCAGCAATACCCTCAAGATGCTTTAGCCCATTAATGGAACTTCTCCATTCCTTACTAATTATCTGTAATTAATACCTTGCTAAAAAGTTGGAATTGCTTAGTCTTGTCCTAGTATCATTCATTACCCATATATTTAAAAATGTAACTTAATTTTAATTCAAAGTAAATTCTTTTACAGATAATTTTTTCTGAAATTTTCTCTTCCATTCTGAGGAAAAATAAAAAAATATATATGTTTTTAACCTGTATGTTATTCACATTAGTAGAAAATAGTTTGCGATCTACCAGAAAATTTTCCTTAAAACCAAAACAAAACAAAAAAGGAAACATTTTGGTAATAAATATTTGAAATTGAAAGTTACTAGGCCATTTCTGGTTTCATTGGCAATTTATCTCTGGACATCTTTACTCGAGAGATCGCTCCATTTTAAATATTTTGGAGCTAGAGTTCCCTATTCCTTTCTATTTTCTGTTGACCTTTTTTGTATCTCGATTAAGGAATATAAATAATTTCTGGTTAATTTAAAAATATTTCAAAGTGTCTTCTTGAAATCCCTATTTTCTTTAGTATTCTGAAAGAAGTCTTTCTTTTTAAGTTACTTTATCTTCTTGTGTCTGTTTTGCTTTGTTACTCAAAGCACTTAAAATCTTCTGTAGAGAAGTATAACACTTAAATTATGTTTCTTTCTAAGCGGGCTATGTAAAAGGATCTTCTTTTTGATTGCAGTCATGACCAACTAAAATGACAAAAATTACTAATTTAAATAATATCAAAGTGATAATGATGATTTTTCTAAGATGTCTGTGTGTGTTAGTAATACAATTCAGCTGTGTAATGCTGATGAATTCCTTGAATTTCACTGATGCAGTATAAAACAAGAATAGAAACTAAAAATTTTCTTCGTCTTTTTTATTAAACTTCTTGAGGAAATTATTAAAGAAAAAAGCAAGTTGTATTGCAGCACTCTTATTTGGATCTTCTTTAACCCACTTAGGTTTTTGCATTCTTGACAATTTTGAATTCTTGAGTCCTGGAGGAGACTGTGAATTACTGAGCACAGTGGCTGGACTGTCACATTTTATTCAAAACACGAATTTGTAGACACATGGTTAAATTTGACACAGTGGAAGGGTTATTTCAGCTTTTGTAAAGGAAAGCTTTGTAAAGGAAATGCATTGCAGAGCTAATTGTCATTCTTTAAGGAGTTAACCAGCTTCTTGTTTGAGGTGGCTGAAGCTGATAACAGCCTACTTGCATAATAAGATGTTTCACTGAAGCTTTTACCAAAGGCTCTTTAAGGAAACTGAACAGATTTGGGATAAGAGTAAGGATTTACCAGAGTATATTATTTGTAAGAAGATATGATTGCTGTGTTCTTATTTACTTATCCTTGACTACCCACTGTCAACCTCTACTAGAGACTGGATACTGGGCTAGCAAGCCTGTGGTCTTATCAAATACATCCATTTTTATGAAAGACCCTATCTAAAATATCCTTCCTTGTTACATGTAATTCGTGTTTCTGGATGGTCTGGTAATTTAGCAATATGAAAATAGACTAGAATTTTCTTATCTTAATCAGGCCAATTTATCTTGAGGTAGTCCTGTCTGATAAGCTCCCAGTTCCTGCTTTTGTACCTACCTATGTTTTGGTTTGAAAGATTCTGTGCACTACTTGGTTTTCCATTAATAGGATTCTTATAATCACTAAATATAGGAAGCCAAACTGCTTGGGAAGGGTGTGTTGACAGAAGAATGCCTCTTCTAAATGACTAAAAAGTAGCCAATTTGGGTTTTTTATTTTTATTTTTTTTTTAATCTGGAAGGCTCATGGAGCAGCATGAAACTTTGCTATTTTGTGTGCAGATAGCTGCAGAAAAATACAGAGGGAAACATGTAAGGAATAAAGAGGTTCTTAGTTAATACCATCCTTTTTTGATGCTGCAAAAACCAAAACAGACAAGACGTTTGAAGAGTCATGCTTCTACAATTTATTAACTTGTTCCCATACTCTAAAAGTTTGTCACTAGAAGGTTGATGATTTCTTTTGGTGAGGCCTCAACTCTATCAAAAATTTTTTTATGCATGTAACTTCTCATTGATTTAGTTAACAACATAAAGGTGTAGCAAGATTCTTGCAGCACCTAACTGAATTAATTTGTGGTTATGAAGTGTTTATTTACTTCTCTAACACTTTGCTGGAGAGCTAGAATTTGGCATAAGCTTCTTGGAAGAGTTTTATTTCTGATCCATCCTGAACCTGCCTACCTAATACAGCATGTATTATTCTGGACAGGACTGTTGAGATGTAAGGTTTAATTAATGAAAGAAAATCTGTTATTGCTTAAAAGTATGATTTCTTTAAGACTAATTAAGAATATTTATTCTTTTTTAAATTACTACAGTGTACAGACTATGACCTGGATTATGGAACTGAATGTTTACATCTGGCTCTGAAATACTGTAAAACAAATGCCAAACTTGTTGAAGGAACAGCTGACCTCTGGAAGGTAAAGGCAATAACAATCCCTATTTTTTATATATCTTTTAAAATTAATAAAATTTTCACACTACCATAAAAATTCAGATGTGTTTTCAATTGTAATATTTAGGCTTTTCTCTTCCAAATTTCAGAATTGATTTTGGATTATCGTGAGCTTTTTTTAGAGCTCATTGTTGTAGACAGAGTTGGGCAGGTGTTACCCAAGATAATTAATGAAGACAGTATTTATCTGGAAGTAGAAAAACCAACTAGGTACTTGAATAACCTGAGAATCTGTAAAATTATAATTCCATAATCTCTAAAACTAAGAACATTCTTTTATGAGATGAGCTTTCTCCTGCTATTTCTATATCTTTTGTCTATTTTCCTCCACTTTTTCTATGAGGACATCACTTTTTCTCTGATGCCAAACACATGGCTAACAGTTTGATTTTTAGAGCAGTTCATTACATTCAGTAACATTGTAATGTTTAAGAATTCTTCAGTCTTTTAAAATTTTTTAAATATCATTCACCTTGTCTGATAATCTGTAGGTTCCTGACAACTGACAAAGCAGGTGTGTATACAGGTGCCAAAGGATATATCCCTGCTGCTTAAAAGAATCCCATTTCACTGTTTTGGATGGTGGGACGTTATTCTTTCTCAGCAGCTATTGTGTCATGCAATTTTTAAGTGTTTCTTTTTTTCTTTTTATTCTATTTATTTATTTTTTCTTTCTTTTTTATTTTATTCATTACGACATTGAAGGATCTGGAAGCAGCTCAAATCACTCCATTTGTCTTTGACAGTAAATTTCCTCCAACGGGACATGATTTCTAATAATATGACACTAAATCTTACACAGAAAGGTAATTTCCTGAATCTGCAGCACAAATTTCCTGTGTAATTTAGCAGCAAAATTTACTTACACGTTGGTTGCGTACAGCAACTTCTTTCAATATCTTTCTGGGATACAGTCTTTCTTAAACAGTATATTGTCTGTTTTCTTATTCAGTCTTCTAAAAGGACAGATTATGTCATGTGTATTTGCATTGCATCACTGTTTGGATGGTTTCATTGTTCTCATTGCAAAGCATGGTACTTACGTGAAGGGTAACAAAATACACACATAATGTTCACTCAGTTCTTTATAATGTTTATTTAGTTTTTTACTATCTGTAGATACTACTGATGCCCAGCAGATGAAGTGTAGTCTTTTGACCTAGAATGACAGAATAATTAAGACTGAAGGAAACGTGTAGATGTCATCTGGTCCAACACCTTGCTGAAAGCGGAGCCAGGTTAGTTAGATTAGGCTGTGCAGGGCTTTGTCCAGTTGAGTGTTGAGTACCTCCAAGAACGGAGATTTCACAGGCTCTCTGGGGAAAACAATTCCAATGCATATCCCCCCATATGGAGGAAACTTTTTTCATAATATTTGGTCAGCATTTCCCTTACTGTCTCTTGCGCTGGGAAAGGATGAAAGGCCGACAGAAAAATCTTTAAGAAAAGTCCAGTTTACTCTTCTCTGTGGCCATTAATTATGACCCTTCCCCACCCTTCATCTTCTGTTCTTCGGGCTGAACAATCCAAGTTCTCTCACGCCATCTTAGCAGCCCTTTGCTGGGCTTCCTCCTGTTCCTCATTGCGTTATACTGGGGAGCCCAAAACTAGAAACTGTACTCCGGTGTGTTCTCAGAAGTGCTGAATACAGGGGAATAATCCCTGTATTCCCTGTAATGAAGTCTACTTCCTTACTAATACAGCCCAGTCAGTAGGACTCCTTTTTTGCACTGCTACACACTGCTGACTCATGCTTAGCTTGTCCAGAAGGTCCTTTTCTGCAAAGCTGTTTTCTATATTTTGGCATCAGTATGGACTGCTGCACAGTGTTATTCTGTCCCAGATGCAGGATGCTGTATTTGTGTCTGTTATATTTCACAAGGTTTCTGTCAGCCCCTTTCTGCAGCCTTTCTGGATCCCTCTAAATGAGTGTTGTACCCTTGAGCATATTGAATACTTCCCCATTTGTTGTCATCTACTAATTTGCTGAGGGTAATTCCCCTTTCCCAGGTTATTAATAAAGATATTAGACAGTATTGTCCCTAGTAACAGCCCCTGAGGAACAGCACTAGTAACCAGCCTGCAGTTACATTTCAGACTTGAGCTTGTGCACATCTCTGTTTTAAAAGAGAATTGTTGAAGCGTTAGTGCCACTCCAGCATTGCTGGTGAAACGAAATCCTGATGCTGTTAACCTTCTAGCATGTGGGACCTACTGTAGTAGTACTGGACTTTAAAGAGGCCTGTAAACAAATGGAAAATGGTAACATGTGAAGAGTGAATTCCTTGTAGGTGCTCGGATATTGGATGGAGACCTTTTTTAGCTGGTGGCATACTGGAGAATATCATGAAGAAGGAGATTCAGGTAGAAAAGCTGAAAATACTGTGGACCAGGTGAAAGAGTCTGTATTGGGTTTGTGTGGCAAGATTTTGGTGGCAGGAGGGCTACAGGGGTGACTTCTGTGAGAAGCTGCTAGAAGCTTCCCCTGCGTCTGATAGAGCCTATGCCAGCTGGCTCAAGATGGACCCACTGCTGGCCAAGGCCAAGCCCATCAGTGACAGTGGTAGCGCCTCTGAGATAACATATTTAAGAAGGGGAAAGAAAAATTGCACAACTGCAGCCAGAGAGAGGAGTGAGAACATGTGAGAGAAACAACTCTGCAACACACCCAGGTCAGTGAAGAAGGAGGGGGAGGAGGTGCTCCAGGCACCGGAGCAGAGATTCCCCTGCAGCCCGTGGTGAAGACCATGGTGAGGCAGGCTGTCCCCCTGCAGCCCATGGAGGTCCACAGTGGAGCAGATATCCACCTGCAGCGCGGGGAGGACCCCACGCCAGAGCAGGTGGGTGCCCGAAGGAGGCTGTGACCCTGTGGGAAGCCCGCGCTGGAGCAGGCTCCTGGCAGGACACGTGGAGAGAGGAGCCCACGCTGGAGCAGGTTTTCTGGCAGGACTTGTGACCCCGCAGGGGACCCACGCTGGAGCAGTCTGTGCCTGAAGGACTGCACACTGTGGAAGGGATCCACACTGCAGCAGTTTCTGGAGAACTGCAGCCCATGGGAAGGACTCACGTTGGAGAAGTTTGTGGAGGACTGTCTCCTGTGGGAGAGACCCCACGCTGGAGCAGGGGCAGAGGGTAAAGAGGAAGGAGCAGCAGAGACAATGTGTGATGAACTGGCCGCAACCCCCATTCCTCTTCCCCCTGTGCCACTCAGGGAGAGGAGGTAGAGAAATCAGGAGTGGAGTTGTGCCCAGGAAGAAGGGAGGGGTGGGGGGAAGGTGTTTTAAGATATTTCTTGTTACTCTACTCTGATTTGATTGGTAATAAATTAATTTTCCCCAAGTCGAGTCTGTTTTGCCTGTGACGGTAATTGGTGAGTGATCTCTCCCTGTCCTTATCTTGACCCACAAGCCTTTCGTTATATTTTCTCTCCCCTGTCCAGCTGAGGAGGGGAGTGATAGAGTGGCTTTGGTGGGCACCTGGCATCCAGCCAAGGTTAACCCACCACAGAATCTCAGTGCTGACAGTACTGTGCAGTGTGACAGTAGCAACAGCATCCATTTGCATGCATATACTGTGCTGCAGGCCATGCAAAGCAGCGAATATGCTATATATAGTATACACAAAGATGCTGGTGCCATGTCATTAAAGTACCTATACCTTCTCACATCCTATTCCGTGTCTTATTTTGTAGCTAAAAGTCATTGGTGTCTTCTGTGGCTTGTGAAGACATTGAAAGTAAAAGGCATAAAAATGACGAGGTCTGTAAAATAGTAAATTGCTTCTGCAGCAAATACTCATATCAGAATAGAGGCCACAGAGGAAGATAGCTCCTTCCTGCTTGAATAGCACCCTGGTATTGTTCAGTCTGTACTGGGGTGTTTGGCAGGTGACTCGGAGCAGTACCATTAAAGAAGAGAACACTCGTGCTCAGTTTGTGCAGTTTGATGAAGTGCAGAAGACTGCCAATTTTCTCAAGTGATGCTTGCCTACAAAATCATTAGGAGCTGTTAGTGTTTGTTACTAATGACCTTTTAGAAGCAGAATTGTCTTTTCTTAGCTGTCATAATAATGTAATTTGTAATATGTTGTTGTTTTTTTCTGGAAGGCTTTTCAATGCTGACATAAATTATATTTCATATGCCAAGAACTGATGTGCTCCCAATGATCCCAGTCTTATTTTTTCAAAAGAGACAAAAAGATATTCCATCCAGATAAATGAAAACTGAATTAAATAATCATTGTTCAGTTGAGGTTTCAGAGGATTTGTAACAGAAAAACTGCAGTCTATTAACAGGTGAACAGTTTCTGAAGTCCAAGTACTACAAGCCGGTTTCATCCTATGCTGAGCTTAAATTGTTAAAGAGCAGATCTGGTATTTGTAAGAGTTCAGTTTTTTTATTAGGTGCACAACCTACATAACATTAAATGACTCAGAGCTATGGGAAAAAGTTACTTATATGTTCAGATATATTGTTTTCTTGAATTAACTCTATTTCACCTGAGCGCTGTCTACTTACAGTGCATTAGAAAAAGTAACATTACAAAGTTACTTACCGTTGAAGCTAAAGTAAGAGATAGTTTGTTTACTTTCTGGTAGCAAATTACAAAATTAAAATCATTCTTTGTAGTGACAACAACCAGCAGGAACATTCAAATTACTTCAGTGTTATAAATATTTATTAAGTTCTATTACAAATGTAGTTATTATATAACTATTTATAAGATATTTAGGATCAGGATGGCAAAAAAGGAAACAGAATGACACTATCAACACCACATTTTCAGTTTCTCTGTGCTTGACACCTTTGAAACAAAATGACCTTATATGTTCTGGGGCAATATCCTCTTAAATAAAGTATAAAATCATGTAACAGAATGTAATTGTTGGAGTCTAATATATATATGTGTGTGTATAATGCAGATGAAAAATGCATTGTAAGAACATTTTTAGAAGATTGATATGCATTTAAAGACTTAATGCTGATAGTGCAAAAAATCCTCACCATTTCTAAAAAGAAAGGTTATTTTCTAATCCTACAAAAATATCCCATACAAAGGAGATATGTTTGATACCTTAATCGAACAGAGGGAAGTACTTCATTAAACTAAAATGCCATGCATTTTGTTTATGTGTGATCATAACTTTATTGTGTTTGTTTGGTAAAGAGTTATGTTTTGCATTTAACATACAGTTTTGTAAATCTGAAATGTTCATCAAGCTAAATCATTTTGAAGAAGACTTCTAATCATTAAATGGGAAGAACTTTGAGAGACTTTTAAAAGAGCATCTTCCTAGATAGTGAAAAGTTGCAGTCTGACAATTGAGAGAGAAGGGCACACAGGAAAAAAACCCAACCAACCAACCAACCCTTGTCTGATGATTTTGAGGCTTTACTAAATAGATATAGTAGATTGTTTATTATACAGATAAGTAGAGAAATGTTTAATAAGTAAGATTAGTCTGCCAAAAAAACCAGATGATGGTTTAATATTCTGTGATAGAGAGGTATTTGTGTTGAGTTTTAGTATTTGGCCTAGCGATATTCTGGATTGCAGCAATAACATTCAGAAAATCTTGGAACACTAGATGCTCAAGAGGACAAAGTGAAAATTAATGTTGTCACATGAAGAGAAAGAATCTGAGTAGTTAGAAGGCTGTGAGTTTGATATTGATCAACAAAACAAAAGAGTGCACTGCCACAGGCAGAACTTGATTAATGAAGAGTTAAGGGGCTAATGTAATTAATGTCAACCAACATGGAATTTACTTATTTTGTGAAATTGACCTCAAGCCTTTTTTACAAGATTACAGTCTTGCCTGATAAAGATGGTAGTGCTGATAAAATATACGGTTGGCAGAAGTTTGACTTGTTACATCTTAATTAAAAATAGGATGACTGTAATTGGACTAGTCCTCATTAAATAGATTAAAAATTGGATAACTGATATATTTCAAAAGATAATTGTCACCACATACAGTTCTGCAGAAACTCTTTTTTTTTTGAAGCTATTTAACATTTGTCTGATAAAGTTTGCAGACAACACAAAGATTTAAGGATTTGTAAATATAGTTGATCAGAAGTAAACTATTGATAAGGATGGCTTGGAAAACAATTTAAACAAAAGGTCTACTTTTCATTGCAGCGAAACATAAAGAAGTGGTTTTAGAAACAAAAAAAGTATAGGCCGTATTTAGAGAATTGTTCTAGGAAGGCAGTGACTTTGAAAGTGGTGTAGGAATGACAGAGGATAGCAAGTTTCCACTGTGGGCAAAATACCTTATGTCAGCCACAGATATAGAAACAATATGAAATTAAAAGAGACGTTCTAGTATTACAAGTGCATCTAGAATACCATCGTCAAATCTAGACTCAAGCTCTGTGCAACTGTTGATAAATAGAGAAGGTTCAGAGAAGAGCATGAAAAAGAAGATTAAATGGTGATTTGGTAAGTCCGTAGAGATTTAGCTTAGTAGTGTGATATAAAAAAAACCCAGAAATGGATGAGGTAGATCTCTCTTCTGCAAAGTGAGAGACCTCCTGTGTGTCATTTTTCTTACTTATTCTTTTTCCACTGTGATTTTTGCACCTCACCTGGGCTGTGAGAATAGAGAGTGCCATCTTACTTTGTGGTATAGAGTGGCAGTTAAAGTATTCTTCCTGGTTGATTTGGCTAGATCTGAATTGCTTTTTGCTGGGGTGAGCCTAGAATGCAAATCCACTTTAGTGAAACTAGAGATAAAGCAGTATAGCTGCTCAGAACAATAAACTATCATGTTGACTATCCTTAAAAGTTGTTTAAAACAAATTCATACTAAACCAATCAATGGTTAGAATTAAACAAAAAGGTGTCTCTGTCGTGGTTGCCTGCCTTTTGAATAAGTTTCATCTAAAATGAAACTTTGGTTGGATTTAGCATCTTATTCAATATTGAAAGAGATGTGGAGAATCCCGCCCTCCCTGACTGGTAAGTGGTGGTCACCTGTGGTAGCTGGCAGGGTTTTTCCCTCTGTCAACTTTACTATTTTCATAAAACTTATAGGAGCTTGTATCTGAAATTAGCTTATAGGATCAAAGATTATGAAAGAAGTATATATGGATAGTGTGATATGGTCTCAGATGATTTATTTCTCTAGGAAACCATCCTAAAAAGTATTTGCTGATGTCTGGTTCAGAATTTCAGAAGTGATTTTAAAGATTCATTCTTAATTTTTTATTCCTTGTGTTGTTTTCTTGAAGACTGCGCCTACTTTATGAAGTAACTTCTTTTTAAAATCAGACTATTTAAAAATACTTTTGCATATCAAAGAGGTTGTGAACCTTAGAGTATGTGAAACCACTTTTGACAGAGCTTAGATAGTCTTGTTTCTTGAAAGGTTTTTAGATGGTAATCTGATACAGGTTTACTGAAAGTTCAGTATAAAAGCCCTCTGGAAACAGGTAATTAGAAAGAAACCTTGCAACAAAATTGGTCACTCAATAACTCTTTATCCTTAAATTTAAATTCAAGACATTGATTCTTCCCAACAGTATGTAAACTCAGACACCTGAGATTTCTCAGGCTAGATTAATTCTCTGGCTGTTTCTCCTGCATGACAAGCTGTAGGGAAGTAAGTTAATTTTTAATTTTAAAAGAATATAATTCCTTGGAGAAATGATGAGTAATGAGAAAGGTAATATTATTAATCTGTTTCTGAGTACTATACACAGCTTAATTTATGAGATGGAAAGGAAAGCAGTTACAAGAATCCTTATGTTAAAATCAAATAATCATTTACTTGGAGACTAAAATGCTAATACCTACAATGGTATGTTTCTGCTGTAAGATTTACTTTGCAGCAATAAAGCTTTTGGAATCCGATTTAGTCCATTTCAAAAAGATAGAAGAAAATTATTCAGACTCTAGAGAAACAAATGCAGAAAATCCAGTAATATTTTATTTAACATAAAAGGAAGTTGCAGTAAAAACAAAGACAAGTATTTAGGAGTTATTCTTATATAAGATCATGTCACTGCATGTCATTGCAAAGACATTGCTAGCAAAGACTGTTAATGTCTTGGGTAGACACTGTCTTTAGTTTTCTGTTACTTTATTTGCAAAGCCTAATACTGAGACTGTCAACCACCATGAGGGTACAAAGGCAGATATGAAAGGTGTTTTTCTGCAAGTATCAAGTAAGTATTCATCCATCTTATTGTCAATCTAACTTGATCTGAATGCCTTCAAGAAGATCTTGATGGTTTTTAATCCTCTGAAAGCTCGTACAAAGCCTATTATAGTCTCACTGACTCCCACTGATTAATTGGGTCTCATTAACAGTAGTAGTCTTGCACTACTGAAAAACTACACCTATATTAGTAAAAGAAATAATGAGGCTTCTCCCTGGCTGTCATTCTTATGATCACAAGTCCTATAAAAATTAATCTATTTCAGAATAAAATTATAGAATAGAATGGATGTGTGAAAATAAGTGCAATATCATGGTTTTTTGATTCTTCAAAGGGTTAAAAAGAGTTTTAGGTTTCAAATGAGTTCTAAGCAGATCTAAGTATTTAAAAAAAGGTTTCTCTCGAGTCTCCAGTATTTTCTGCAACTTCTGTTCTCATGACTTGCCAGTCATATTTTACTAGAATTAAGGAATTGACAATATCATTTGTTTATGGTATTTCAAATGTAAAGAATTGCCTTCAGGGCATTGTTTTATTGGTTTTACATTCCTTCCTGCTATGTTAAATCTAATGAGGCTTGTCTGTCCTTTAGGTGACCTACAAGCGGGATCTGTATGCAGCTGAATCGATTATTAAGGGTATGTGTTCATCCTTGTGGCTGTCAGTTTGCATATTCCTGATCAGTTTGCATATTCCTGAGTCTAATTAAGAATCTTGTGTGCTATAGTTTTAAATGTCTTTAAGAAAAGTTTTATGATGAATAAAATGTGCTTAGGCAAGTTGTTTTAGCTTGTTCACTGGAATACTTATATTATGCATTATTTACCTTTATTTACTTCTCTTAGAATAGAGAACCTTATAAAAAGCTCTGTATATTACAGAGTCAGAGATTAGTTTTGAATGGCTTTGTAAGGAATAAACATTTTTCTTCTTTCATTTGCAGTTCAATTCTGAATGTGTTCTGTCTTTCTAATCTAAGTAGTAGACTGAAAATTAAATATTAACTCTTTATGGCTCTTCACTTTTTACGTACAGCAACTTGTTATCTAAATTGATATAGCAATTATATGATATTGAGGTATTCCATTAATTTAGAAGTACTTTGTTGAACTGTTTAACCTTTTCCTGTACTGGTAACAGTGGTTTCATAGCAGTTTAACGTAAAGACTAGATTTAGTCTTTATCCAGATCGACTCAATCTAAAAACAGTGTAGAAAGGAAGAACTCTTAAGTACTGTATAATGAACACACTGATGGTTATTGTAAATGGATAGGCACTGATTCGGGGGACAGTTGCTTGACTCCTTGATGAGAACTGAGGGATAAAAGCCCAGAAACTGATGAAGAGAAAGGGACTTCCCTTTGGATTAAAAATACCTTTCCAGAGAAAAAAATGTGGTTCCTATTTAAGAAAAAGAGAGCAAAACACATGTCCTTTTAGGGCATGGTGAGTGACTGGCTAATTGTCCACTTTGTTGGCTCATGTGTTGTTAGAAGATCCAGTATTGGCTTAGTTTCTGGTTTGGGTAAATTGGACTATGCCAAGAGCAGCTCTGTCAATGTAGACAAGCTAGAAAGCTTAAACAGAGCTCAGATATTGCTGTGGTATTCTGCATGCTGCTTCGCTAGACCTCCAGGAATGCAACAACTTTGAAGTTTCTGGTTGTTACATGGGGCAAATATTGCATATTATATGCATTGCTAGAAGTACCTGACTGAATTTTTCAGGCACGTATCAAGGAGGTAGGGCTGGGAAACCTTGGAAGTTCTGTTTTTGACAGGGAATGGCCTCTCATCTCCATAGCTGGAGGCCTGGAATTTTTGAGAATCTTGTTTTGAGTAGGATTCTTAGAGGCTCCACACTCCTCTAGCTTTCAAGCTTAGGATTTCCAAACATATTAAAGACAAGAAGGTGGCTGGGAGTAGTTGGCGTGAATTTAGAAAGGGGAAATTATGCCTGACCAACCTGATAGCCTTCTACAATGAAATGACTAGCTTGGTGGATGAGAGGAGAGCAGTGGATATGGTTTGACTTGATTTCAGCAAGGCTTCCGACACTATTTCCCTTGACATTCTCATTGACGAACTGATGAAGTACAGACTAGAAAAGTGGACAGTGAGGTGGATTGAAAACTGGCTGAACTGCCAGGCTTAAAGTCCAGCTGGAGACCAGTCACTAGTGGTCTGTGCTAGGGGTCAGTGCTGGTTAATATCTTCACTAATGATCTGAATGATAAGGCAAAGCACACCCTCAGCAAGTCTGCAGATGATGTGAAATTGGGAGGAGTAGTTGATAGACCAGGTAGTTGTGCTGCCGTTCAGAAGGACCTTGACAGGCTCAAAAAATGGGAGAACAGTAGTCTCATGAAATTTAACAGCTCAAATGTTGTTATTGTGGTTGTCATATGAGCGAAATGACGCATAAGACAAAAAAAATAGTTAATAGAATGAATCGGTATGCAAAAGAGGGATTTCATGGTACAGTATGATATAAAATTAGGCAATGATTTTATCTCCTTGATGAATAAGATTTGGAACAAATACTTTACCTTGAATGATAGATCAATGGAAAAAAGGGAAGCTTCCAATCTTTGAGAAGTGCAAAAGTAATTATATTAAAAAAAAGGTTCTGTTTTTCCAGTCTAAATATAGATCCTATTATACCGTTTTCTCTGAATTTGTAATTCTAATAGAGCGTAAGCATGCTTTTACAGTACAGACTACTTTTAATTTTAAGTATTATCTGTAATTTTAAGTATTCTCTATATAGCAGAGACTGTCAAAAATTCCCTCTGATGGTAATGTTAATAAGGCAATGTAGAAAGCTGATTCAGCTGCTTGGATGTGCTGTTTTGTTACAATATTTGTAAATATTTGCTGTAACAAGAATTGTTGTACTTCTGTCAGTCAAGCTTGCTGAAACCAGCAATGCCAGCATGAAATGACGTAAATGCCATGAGTCAGCTCAATGAATCTACTATGTTGGTCATATCTTGATAAAAGGTTCAATATTCAACTTGGAAATAATCTCAGCAAACTCATAGTGCTATGTTAACTTTGATCTTATTTTTCTTTTTCCTGTGTATTTTTCATATGTATTTACCATGTATGTTCTCAATATTTAATGGCAATTTATCATGAATGAAGTAGATCCATTTTCATTTCCATTTTCCTTGAACTTAACTGTAGACTGTACTTCTTTTGTAATACAAAGGCCAATTTATTGAACTGTATCATTCAGTATTACTCAAATATTTAAGAATTAGTTAGTTCAGAGGACCTTCAGGACGTACTGAGGGTGTGTAAACTCTAAAGGAAAAGAAAAATCAAAACCAGTGCTGATTTATATTTCTAAAAAGTTCTTGTTCATCTTCTTGCAGTTTATTTGATCCTTTTCTAGCTACATTCTTCTGCAGTGGGTAAGGAGAAAGCCAGATGGACTCCTTATGTAAAATATGTTGCTTTATGTAGCCAGAGAAGGAGACAACACCCTGCTCCTATCATTCAGCTGTCCAGTTTGCTTATGCCTCCTTCTCCACATATCCCCATCGTTACAGAGCAGCTCTTGTGAAGGTGGGAACTAAGTCATCATGCTTCTTGTGGGGAAACTAGAAACAAATACAATGTGAAAAAATGGTTTCTGTGCTCTCCCTCTGCTGCCCTCTCATCCTTATAAAGGTGACTCCTTGTATTCTTTTAATCAGTGCTATCCTTTCTTCTTTATAGATTATTTAGAAGAAAAACAAGTAGATTGGTAATATTTTGAGACATTTTGCTTAAAAAATGTTTTTATAGTATTTTATGCTAATTTTATGTAACACACACTATTACTTCATACAAAAAATTTATAAACCTGAAACAATACTGCAACCTTCATACAAATGAATTTCCATGTTCCTGTGTATATAAGGGCTTCAATAATCTCGTAAGTCATTAAAGAAAATTAGTTATAATTTATTTAAAAAATAAGATCCATTCCAAGAAGCTTTCTCTAAAACTGCTTGAGTAGAAAATGAGGATGCAACTTATTCAAATGGAAGGAACATTCACTAAGTTTAACTATTTCTGTTTGTAACTGGAGCAAAAACACTGTAAATGACCAGTCATTCTCTTGATAGATACATATTTTACTTGTGTATTTCATCATGTTATCACATTTTTTGTTTTCACTAAAGCCAATACAATCTTCTCCAGCTGTCGGTTGTGATAAAAAGTTTATGTAGCTTAAAGTAAAAATGAAGACCTTCAAGGTAAATCAGGCTAATCCCTTACTTACTTATCTACCGTCCTGTTACTCTGGCAGCATGCAATGTATCTGCGTCAGGAATCACAGTAGTCTTTATTATGCCTGGTCTGTGTGAAAACCTGTAAATTCGTTGAAGCTTAGATTCGCTTTTTGCTGCATTGCATGAGTTCGGGAAGTTCAGGAAGCCGTTTACTCCTTATGCAAGCAGTATAATGAGTCCTCCATAGCTAATTAGGACAGCCCATAACAGATTATCTTACATAATTAATTATCTTTAATGGGGTTTTGAATAGACACTGTTAGCACTCCAAGTCTGCAGTTTGAGAGTTGTGCCTTATCTGTTCTGTGCCTTTCAAAAGTCTTCAATTACCAGATCTTCAGGTTGATACAACATGACTTATTTTTGTAGTGGACAGTTGAGCACTGAGTTGCTTGGCACTGGCTCCTAGTATGTCTGTAACCTTGCTGAGCACAGCTGGCAGTGATCTTTCCTACCTGTGTGGAGAAAAGGGTGCCTCTTCCTGACACTATGTATCACTTTGGGTATAAATGGTGTTACCCGTGGGATGGGGGTCCACATGATAGTTCTTTCTGTCAAGTTGTTGAAAAGCACGCAGGACTGAAGTGCAGCATTGCGCACTGGATAGTACAGTCCTGTATCACATACTCAGGTGGATTCAGACTCCAGGTTCGGGCCACGTAGGGTGCCTGAATGGGAAGTCCTGCGTGACACTGTAAGGCTAGGTCGCAAGGTACCAGCTCTCGGCATGCCACCTTGCATGCTATTGAGGTCCTCTGGAAATGTCCCAGAAGCCAAACGTATGGGCTGGAAGGGTGGAGGGTACTGAGGGCACTGGCCTTACACCAGCTCCCCACTACTCTTCCAGGCTTCACGACTGATTTTGGTATTATTAAGTGATCCAATTTACTTTGCTGGATGCATGTTTTATCACTGGATGTATTCAGCAGTGATGAAGAACTTCTGAGTGTACACTTTTAGTTTTGTGACTACAGTTCCAAATTTCATGTCACCTACAGTTATATTTATTAGTGACTGAAACTTGGTTTCCTTCAACTTCAGAGAATGACAGTTATCTTTTCTGTTAACCTGTTAGTATTATTTAGAAAATCCATTTCAGCTATATTAAAAGTCTTTGTTTTGATGAGAATTATTCATCCAACTGTTCCCCTTCTGGTTTCAAATAGTATTTTTTTCTTTTGCTTTGAATTATGAACCTCAAAAGATCTTTAAATACTTAAATTTTTATGCTAGAATATTAAGGTTACACTTGTGCCTCTAGACAGTTTTTCTAAGGAATAGGTTCTTTGTGGTTCAGTTTGACATGTTATTTTGCTACCCCATTTATTTTTAAGGTACTCTTGCATTTCTGTCTATTGTACATATATTAAATTATAAATCTGTAATTAATCAAATTAAATAGAAGAAAAATGATTATAGTAATATGTGTTTGGCAATTAAATGATGTCTGAAAAAATACAGTTAATCATGTGATTATAATTATAAGACTGTTTCTTTAGTCAGCTATATTACAAATGTAATTCTACCTAAGTAACAAGTCTCAAATGTTTCATAGAAGCACAGCTAGATTTTTAACTGCTGGCCTAATGAAACATAGTAACTGACAAATTTCAGCTTGCTAAACTTGACTTGGGTGGAAGTAAGAAAAACATACATTTTTGTACTTTAGATATTTATATGTGTATACATATCATTCATATTCAAGGCAATACAAAGAAACACTTCACTAATGTAAATAGTCTAATGAGTTATTTATCTTTTGAGACTGTTTTCTTAAAACATGTCTTATTAATTTGCTTGCTTCCTCAAGTCTTTTTTACAACTGTATTATGAAAGTCTGAGTCCTAACATCATTTGTTTTATAAACAGTAAATTTATTGCTTTTCTTTAGTTAAGCAGGTATGAACTCGTAGAGTATGCAGACAAGGTGGCACACGCCTATTTTTAATAGTCTTGAAGTAAGAAAACATCATCTTACAATAAGGATGACTCATTGAGAAATGTAGTTAAGATCAGGCTAATACAAAACATCCTAAAAAATTTCCATTAGGACTACTGCCCTCAGGGTAGGTATCTTTGAACTCTAGTTCCAACATGTAAACTTTAAATGGTGTTTCTCAGTAGAAGTTTGCAACTTAGAGTTTGACTCTCTCTCCACCTCCTTTTTCTTTTCTTAAGGGCCCTTCTTCTGCAATGACTTTTTCACAAGAGCATGCACTTGCAGATTGGATATTTTGCCCTCACATTTGGCTAAATAAGTATCTGATGATGTAGATACAATTATGTTTTGCAAGTGCCAAGAAAAATATTGTAATGCCTTCAAACTGTTTATGACTGTTGGGAGCTACATACTATGTTTTGTGTTATATGAAGAACCCACATGACTTTTTATTAAAAAAACCCCAAACCTGACATAAGCCTTGTTTATCAAAGGACAGATACCTTACTCAAGGTGGGCTGCATTTTCATGGGCACGGTTATTAACCAGTGGCTGTTCTCTGCTATGAGACAAAGAAATAGGCTGGCAGGTGGGGAGGTGCTCCTCGGAATAGTTCTTGTCAGGTGAAAACAACCCTCTTCCTTGTCTTCTTCCACAAAATCTTCCTCTCTTCTTTGTATACTAGTACTGGTAGGGACAGTGTCAAGTTTACCTTTTGGTTTTTGTGGCTACCAAGAAATGTGGAATGGGTAAACAAAGAATTGTTAGATATTTTTCGTTACCTATGTTATATGAATAACAATTTCAACTCACTCTGTTGGGCATGAATGAACTAAATCCTTGGCAGTACTTATTTCATTTTTCTTCTGTTTACAGTGGTAGAAACATCTCTGTTATGAGATACTAAAAATGCCAGGGAGAATCATACTGAATTTCCAGACCAGTCAAGCCATTGCTATGTAGAAAGTGAAAATGGAATTATGATAAATTAATTTACTATTTTGAATTTACTGCAAACTTCAAAAGTATTTTGATGAATAGGGTGTGCTTCCAAAAGAGTAAGAATTGTAATGACAGACCAAGAATGGCATGGTATGAACATATGTTTACAAAAACAAGTGTATGTATACACATAAATGTGCAATTAAGAGAAAAAATTTATGTCTGTAGGCTAAAACCTATTTACCATTCAGATGCATTTTTATTCTTACGGTATTAATTCCCTAGGATATGATATTTATGATCTTTATTCAAACAAAGTATTATTTTAATTGCTGCTTGTTTGTGGCATGCTTTTCAGGGTAAACTTCTAAGTCATTTGTTAGAGTACACTTAAAACATTATCTAACTAAGGTAGTTTCATAAACACGCGCACATTTTAATTTATAATTTTGGGTGAGATCATACGATAAAGACGGTAACAGGTGTTACTGAATAATAATGTGATCTAAAGCTTTCAGGATATCAAAGAACGGCACAGAAAAATTGAAAATTAAGTTTTCTGCTGGAGAGAGAAAAGGTTTAATGGAACAAATTCTGAAATCCTGTATCAAATTTATCTTTAATGAAGAAAATTCCTCCCCCTTTCCTGATAGAGAAATTGAGTGTTCAACCTAACAGAATTTGGCAGTGTAAAGTTTTAACTATTCTTAATTTTATGCAAAAAACATGCTTTGAGTGGATGTTAAATGTGATGCAGTATGGGGAGGGTTACTCCATAATCGGGTACAGCTGGAAAGAAGCTGAGAGTAAATGGGAGATGTGTATTAGGAAGAGGAGGTTTCCAGGGAAATAAGAAGTTTAAAGTAAGTAGAGGAAGAGGAGGCCAAAGCAAGAGAGAGATTTTGATAGATAATGTAATAGCGAGAGAAAAAAAAATAAAGGGTTGGGCAGATAAAAAGGAAGGTATGGCACGAAAGTAGGAAAGTAGAACAGTGGTGCATAGTGGGAGGACAAGAGGTAACAGACAAAAATTGAACCAAGGGAAGTTCCAACTTAATAAAAGGAAAAACTCTTTTCACCATGAGGACAATCAAGCAGTGAAAAGGTTGCCTGGAGAAGTTGTGCAGACTCCATCCTGAAAAGTTTTCAAGTGCCAGGGGGGTAAGGGGCTGAGCAACCAGGCCTGACCTCATGGGTGACCCTGCTTTGAGCAGGAGTTTGCACTAGAGACCTCCTGAGGTCCCTTCCAGCCTGAATTATCCAGCGGTCCGATGAAAACCAAAATTCTGTTAGTTGATTATTAAAATTCTTTGTGACATGGCCATGACATGGCTTTCCAGAATGACTGTTTTGTTCACCCAGACAGACTTCTGAAAACCAGGAATGAAATGCTGCATGTGATTAGCTTTACTGGCAGTCAGCGGAACTCATGAAATCCATGGAGTTATGAGCCAGCGCTCCAGCTGCGCTCGCTGGGTTCAGTGTGATTATGCTGAGTGACAGAGAGCTCCATCAGCTTACCAGAGGTGGGACACAGGCAGTCTCGGGGAGGAAGGCTCCACTCAGCCTTCCTTCCCACAATACAACAAAGGTGCAGACCGTCTAAATCAACGTACAGATCTTTTTGACCACTTGAAACAGTTGGGATTTAATTGGAAATTGAGTTTTAAACCTCAACTAGAACAGAACTGTTGCTTTGCTATGATGATTTTATAAATGATGAATTTCCCAGACTTCCTTTATTCATTTTTCTTGATCATTTAAAAGCATGTAGCATCTTTTCAATGTGTATAATCATTACTTCAATTTTTTCATACTTTATTAATAGACTTTCCCCCTATAACATTTAAGTTCTTCCTCCAGATAAAAAATACACTTTTTTACATTTCATTCAATTTTGCTTTCTTCTTTATTAAATTCAACCTGCAAATCTTAGTTGCTTTTTTGGCAGTTGTCTCTCCTTTCTCATCTACATTACAGGAATTCAGAGGTTTAAGGGGACTGGGGAGAGGAGTGAGATGGGCTTTTATAGTTGCAGTCTTTGAGCAGCCTCTTGTGAGGTTACTTTTGACACTTGTTGATAACTGACTTCTTTTTAAAAAGAACTGTCTGAGCATAAGTTATGGTGCCTTTTTGGATTCCACAGCCTTCTTCCACATGTGGATTTTTGTAATAGCTCCAATGTGACCTTCTTCATTAAATTACTTAGTTCAATAGAATCTGAGTTATTGAAATCTGATATGCCAGTCTGGTTTGTTATGTAGATCTATTTTATATCTGCAGTGTATCTGCATTCCGTGTACAGTACTAAATTCAAGTGGCTCTTGCTCTGATTTCAATCTACCCACCGGTTTCTTTCTGCTGATAAGAAATTAATTCAATATGGTTTCCCATTGACCCCTTTTTTAGACTGTAAAGTTATTCTGTATTAAGTAGAAGCCAACTTTGATGCATGCTCAGTATATTTTTTTGCCCAGTGAATCTATGGGAAGATAATTTCTCCCACAGTTGTGGTATCCCGTGATTTCCAGTCCTGTGAGAACTGGCCATGCATTTTTTTAATTCTCGCTTTCATCTGGTTGTGATGATTTATAAGCAGATGTTTATTGTTCTCTCTCTTTCTTACCCCCTCCCCATTCTTGCTAACTTAATACAAAGCCAGTTGCTACCACTATTTTCATTGTCACGTTATAAATATTGAACATAATAAATGCCCATGATTCATAAAATCATTGTAATTATCTTTTGGGATCCTCAGTGGTTAATTCACTTTTCCTGCTGACAAAAAATTGTTTAAAAATCACAAGTCCCTTTCCAATAATGCTAACTCCACAGCAGCTTTAAAATTAATTTTCAGGTCTGTACGTCTATTTTTGTAAGAAGTCTTTGAGCTTACAACAGAAAGCAAAATGTTTACTCAAGTAATGCATCTGATTGAACTTATTGTGTGGTATGTAATTACAAAAAAACTTTCCATGTGCAACAAATATGTATCTTTATATTCAGACTTGTTTGAAGAGCAGTTAGGCCATAATTTTATAATTTCTTTTGTCTTTCACTAATAATTTATTTTGTAGTTGTATTTTGTATATTTCTGTCCCTGAAGTTTCACTGAAGTCTGCTTTAAACATAATTGACTTTACGTTTATGAATTTTCTAGCTGCTTATGGAAGGCCTACCCCAAAGACATTGCAAACTTTTGGCTTGGTCTGGATATTAATTCAGCATCTAAAGGATAAAATCCTGAATTAGAAGTGAGAGTTCCAGACTTGAATTATTTTGATTTGTTTGCTTAAAGAAAGGAAAATTCTCACTGAATTTTGAAACTGTAGTCAATAACATGAGAAAATACTAACTTTCTGAAATACTTGCTTTATGGAGCAGATCAGGCAATAATTTGAAACTATTGTTCTTGGTATTAACAAAATATTATATTTTTTCCCCCACCAGTAAAAGATCTAAGAAGTTCCCCAGGCCAAGATCTATGTCACTGACTCTGCAACTTTTTTGATATTGAGGTGAACAGTTATATCTGCTGTCCCCCTGAACAGTATCTTCAATACATTTTTTTTTTGTTTTGGCTGTTATGTAGTATATATTGTTGGGAAGAGGATTTATGCTATCTCCTGGGTTTTTCTCAATATTGCTGACACTGCATTTAGTGATCTGTTGAAGTGATAAGTGGTATGAAGTTTTCAAAATGTTACATTCCTGGTTGTCATCTAGTGTCAGTAATGTGGACCTGAACAAATACCTTTTCATAGAAGTCCCTTATTTAAATGGGCTTTCGGGACAGGCCTTATGTGATGTTTTCATGTTGTACAAAATCATATAAAATATAATATGAATTTTATATTTGACATATATGTTATATAAATTATGTAGTTATATTAACTGTGCCTTGAAATAAGTAATCTTAAAATTAAACTTACAGCTGTTGAAAAGGTTCTCAAAAGACAGCAGTATATGGATTGAAGGTAATGTTTAGCAGATTAGTAATTTTGATTGATTTATCTTTGCATGAAATACTAAGGTCTTTTTCTTGATCACAGACAACCTATCACAAGAAGTTTGTGTTATTACCGATGTGAGGGAAGCTGTTGCACAAGTAGGTTTTCTCCTTCATGAATGTCTGAAAAGCCAAATAAAAGTAAGTACAACTCTATGGCTGTAAACAGTACAATTAATTTAATGTTTCTGGTTGTCACAACTCCTAAGAAATGGTCTAAATAATGTGAATACAGAAACTGAGACCTTCTCTGTCACTGTAGTATTAATTACAAGGAATTAACACCAGGTGTGGAAGTTACCAAGAAAGAAGCGTCTTCTGCCCAATTATGCTATAGAGGGGGATCTTACAGATCCTCTTAAAATGTATATATTAGATTAGAGGAGAAATTGGATCCAGACAACAGAGAGGCCATTTTCTTTAGATTTTATGAATTCAGTAAGCCCAAGTTGTTACAAATATGTTACAGAGGATATGCTTTTGTTACTTTGAAGTCTGAATTAAAGTCTGAACCAATTAAAGAGTAAGTTGTATTCCTGCAGAACTGTGAATACAAAGTCAGATTAATCAGCCTTTTTGCAAAGATAAGGGTATATTTCACTCATAGTGAATGCTCATTGAAGCCTTTGCTGTAGGGTATTGATGGAATTTTCTACTGGCATTTAACTATCTTTTCCTTTTTCATTATTCCTACTAATAGAACTACACATATTTTCATTTTCCCAAAGGTGATTATTATTTGGTATTTGCTTAAATCTTGACTGATCTTGGGGTGATTCTTAATTATTTCTTATGTGATGATATCACATGTTTCTATTACCCAGAGAAGCAGACGGGGAATAGCTGTTCAAAAACACAGTTTTCATGATTTGCATAGTGTTACTTCTGTAATGGTTTTATTCATGTCTGTTGATCTTCTGCATTGTGTGCTTAGTTAATAGTAGGATGTTCTTCTGTACCAAACTGGATTGCTATTTTATATCTAGAAATGTCATTTGACATTGTACTTAGAGTTTTTGTTTGGAAAGAATTGTATTTAGCATGGAAAATCATGCTTTATATCTATTAAATGTCCACATTTAAAAGTGCAAAACATTAGCAGAGTTGAATAAGGTCTTTTCTTGTCTGAACAGCTGTATAATGGAGCAGAAGTATGTTTCCATTTCACTGATACCAGACCCATTGCTATTTTTCCTTTTTTCTTTCCATTTAAACTATTCTGCAATTACTAGGAAGACATACATCACTTACCCATAATAGAAAAAAAGTACTACTTTAAGTGCTGACTTAACTATATCTATATATTATATTTGCATATAACCACTTTAATCGTACCATGAGAAACACTTCCAAGCCAGTAATTAAAGTGAAAGAATGTATTATGTTTGATCAATCAGCTCTGTGACTCCAAACTTAGCAACCTCAAATCAGACTGGCACCAAACTAGTTAAAATTTACAACATGTTTCCAAATTTTCATTGCAAAACCAGTTAATTGTTGGGTTGGTCAGGCACCTGAACCTACAGTGCATTTGAGTAAAACACACATAAAATGACCACAGACAAGGTAATGAGGGCATAAATTTAAGGGATTCCTACTGATATGGGACTGAATTTTTCTGATGGCTCTATTAAACCAGTTTATTTAGTTGATGATTTCTAGCACCATTCTCTTTTTTGATCCATGTTGTCTTTCCTCATAATGAAGTTGATTGTTAAATTTCTCTTTAACACTTTCAAAACATTCCTGCAAAGTGACACCTGCCAAAGAACTCCATCAAGATCCCTGTCTTGTGTTGTTCCTTGAAACATCCTTAGTCATTCATTTTATGAACCCTTAGATTAAACATATTTATTATTCCTATCTTCATGTTCATAAAAACTTACCATCTCTGCTTCTTTACACTAGCTGAATAACAATTGCTACAATGACCAGAAGCGATTAAGCAAATCCATATACTTTTTTCTATTTAAACACTGAAACATTATCTGACAAACACTTTTTACTGAGGTGGTATTTTTAGGTAAATTTTGCTCTGTCAAGTAGCTGATAACTTTGATTAATACTAATTTTAATTAAAAATTAAAAAATTAAAAGAAAATTCATTGAAAAATTGCATAGGACACTAACATGCCAAATAGAATAAGAATTAATATTAGCTAATTGATGATGTATTGAAGCTTCTAGTTAGGCAGCTGTGCTTACTTTTCCAAGAGGGAAATCTGATTTAATTCTTGTTGGATAATATGGCTATAAAACAAAGGCTCAGTGTACTGCTTTATCAAACTGTTCAAGTTAAATCAAAACTCTGATACACCTAATTAAGTTTTAAATGTTCAGGAATACTTAAGCATCATGTATTGTAATATCTCAAGGAAAAAAAAGTAGGCCTTCTCCCTTGAGTCATGTTCTGTTTACCTTCTGAAAAGACTCTGGCATGCAGTATGCTGCTGTTCATCTAAGTATGTGCAAGGTTGTAAAGGTACTGGGGATTTCTAATTTTACTTCTGTAGAAGTTCAAGCCAGAAGAGCCTTGGAGTAGTGCATTTTAAAAATAGTTCAAGTAATTCTTGCCGCCTTTGATTTTTTGTTTTAAATCTCTTTAAAATATTAAATGTCAACTGTTTGGGGCTGTGTTACCAAATTTTCAGCCCAAAATGTTTCTAAAATCTTCAATGCATAAATACCAGCTTTTGGGTTTCAAACCACCTTCCTTTGCAAGCAAGTTAGCTCCCCAAGTATTAAAAAAATAAACAAATACAGCTTTAGATAACAGCACAAAGCCTTTTTAAATGTTGTATTTGGTACTTCTGTTGGATTGTGGATTAAGTGACATTTCAAGGGAACACAGCAGTGTATTGCTTCTGTTGTTTGCTGCTACACATAATGTCTTCTGGGCAGAAATAAAGCTCATCTGAGCAGTGGAACAGTGAGATTTGCTGGTTTAATAGAAGCAACATGAAGGGGTTTTTGCCTTATTTTCATGGTTTTTTTATTGGCTTCAAAGTGTTATCTTCTCTTAGGGAACAAATTCCCCTTCTACTACCTGGTTTGCTCTTTTACTTAAGGCAATCCTGAAGCCGATAATGAAGTAGAATCTACTTTTTGTTTTAATTAGGATAAGATCATTTCTTAGCTGGTGTTATAGTTAAAGGTTGCAAAATAAGTATGTCTGTGATTAAGATAGTATTTTAAAGTATTCATTGAGGAAATTATTTTCAGGAGAAATTCTAAATGAGTCTTGTTGTATGCAGAATCCTAGAATACCTGTGTACCTGGTGTTTCATAAGTACTTCTTAATTTATTTTATTTTTAGTTGCATGAAGACAAAATATTTGAATATTATAGAGACTTTCTCAGAGGTCTAAAATCATTAGATCATCTTGATCCTTTGAACAGTGTTTTCATCTCTGGGAACAGTTGAACATCCTAACCCAGGCATCAGTGGTAGTGTCTGATACTTGCAGGGCTGTTTCTGGAATGGCTCCCTCTAACAGTGTCCTTCAGCAAAAACTTGCAGAAAACTGCAGTGTGTTGCACTGCATACTTCACTGTTGAGTCACCTAAAAATTTGATCAATTTTTAATTCTCATAATGGAAGTAACAAATGCCAATTTTAAATCATTTAAATGAACAAACTCTGCCATAATGGTGGAAGCTTTAGCAGATAGTTAAAGCTGAAGTCAAATTTGTGACATAGTAACATTTTTTTTTTCTAATCAGGTTGAAGCTATATCAATATCTCTAAGCAAAAATGATAGCCATCTACAAAACATCTTTTCAGGACAGTGCTACAATTTTGTTTGCGTAAAAGTAAGTAGTAAGGATGCATGCTTTTACTTTTGCACTTGAAGTTACTAGTAATGGTAAATAATAGTTACATATTCGAATAATAAGCTGTTTGTTATTTCTATAATGCTGTATCCATTCCGATGTTTGGTGTTTCTGATGAGCACCAAACTGGAACTTTGAGATACTGGTCTGTTCTTTCTCTCCTGGTTCTGCACTTCCATCAGTATGTTGTTAAACTAGCCATGAATTCTTGCACAAGAGGGGTGCAACTGAAAGTAGTTTAAAATTTCCTTTCATAGATATTGTATTGAAGTGAATTGTCTCAAGAAGAGGTATGTTATATGTGTAGTCATCTAACTGTGCATTGCTACTGTGGTCTAAATTAGCGTTTCCCATTTCGGACACATGCATGCCATGCAATGTGTATTTGAGTCCCTGTATGGGAACAGGAAGGTTTTAGATGAACCGTACCTGAGACCAATCAAGATCCTTAAACTTGTTATATATATATAGATATATATTTCTTAAGGGTAATATTATTAATCTCAATCTTTTTCAAACAGCTATAACTTTACCAGACAAAAGCATAACTAATATATTAAAACTAACTAACCAACCAACCAAAGAAAAACCCCCAAAACCAAAACAAGTGATGTATCTTTTTTTGGTAAAGAACAGTTCTTTGAATTCCATTTTTATGAAATCATTGCTTGACGTTTTCAGTAATTCTAAACATTTATTTTCATTTAGGGTAAAAAGTATGCCATTCAAGAAACCCAGCAACTAGTAGATATGTTGGAAAAATCAAATATTCCTCTGTTATATCCAGTTGTCCTTATTTTGGTAGGTAACTCCTGTAAGTTACTGTAAAAAGCATCTAATGAATTATTTTTAAATGTTAGACTAGATTTAAACTGCTGCTAGCTCTGAATAAAATTGTAAATTTGAACAGTAAATTGGACTGTAAAGAGCATCATTTGCACTTCAGCAAATGTACTGCATGCTGTCAGGAAATAAACCAACACTAGCAAATGACAATTTATTAGTTATGTATTTCTGTGAAGGATTCATTGTGGCTAGTCATATTGAACTGTTAACTCCTGCTTTGCTGTTGTACTCCATCTCTGCTGGAGATGCTGCAAATGATGTACCCTTCTTGAATGCTCAGTTGAAACAGATTTAAGTGGCTTTATTTTTTTCTATGCTGTGTGGTTTATTCAAAGTTTTAAAATTATTATTGCTTTTCTGGTCCAAGTATTAAAAACTAACTTTGAAGTACTTTGCATAATAACTTTAATACATACTTTACTTATTGAGATGTTGTAAGACTGAAAAATCTGTTCTGGTATGTGGCAAAAGTTTTAAAGTATATTTTTGGCTGAAATTCTCATTATTTGAGTATTGTTGCCAGAATAATTTAACAGTTCATGTAGACGACAGCTGAAGGTGTACATGACTTTTATTTACTCAGACTGTTAAAAAGGAGTAGATTTGAAAGTCTCCGTGCAGTGTAACCAGATCCAATTAATTCTGTCATTATGTTTTCTAGCTTAATAGGTAGGGATGAGAAGTATTGGGTGGAATGAGTGTCATTAATGCCATATATCACAAGGACTGTGCCTCTGGACTACATTTATTATATTCTCCAGCAATAACACAAGATAATGTGTTGTGATTTTAAAATATAATTCCGTATATGAAGCTCTTAAAAAAGGAATAAATAGTTATTTTACATGGGGCCTGAATAGTTTCTGAAGTGTATAGTCCAGTGATCTGGAGGTAAAACTGAGCACTTGCTTCTCAATTTTAGGCTTAATCTGAAATCTAAGTGATGAAATTTCATTACTGATCTAACAAATAAATGAGATATCGTGAAGATCAATTACTTTTACAAATGAAAAAAGTTATATCCTCACCTATTGTCTGCTGTTGTCTTGGAGTAAGCTACTGTGATTCTATGAACATCAATATTTAGCACTTTATTTCTAGACCTTTTTTCCTTAACCCTGTTTCTGAGGAAGTTCAGAGTGGGGCTTTAATTTTACTGAATTATCAAAGATAAATTATTTCTGCCTTTGATAATCAGAGCAATGGCACACCTCCAATTCTGTTGCCCATTTACAAGGCTACTGGATGTGCAGAATGCTCTTTTCTAGACTGAGAATGTTTTCAGTAGTCCTTTATCAAGAATATAAAAAAACATTTCTGTCTGTGTTAAATTTTGGGGGTGTGCAAATAAAGTTGGAATTGTTAATCAACTAGGTAATACTATGGTGTTAAAAGCATGCTTATTTTTTGCCCGATTCATAGCTAATCTCTACTCTGGACTTTGAATTAAGTACTTTTTTTAGTGTGACACATGGAATGTGAGAGCTTTGCTTTAATAATTGTAGCTATAAATATTCTGGACATAATATTTCCTGAGAAATAGGTATGAATGCAAATAATGCTTACACAAGCTCACCATGAAATTTAGGTTTTGCCTGTAAGATACTATATCTTGAAGTCATTGTAGAATCCAGCACCATTTTTAATGAAAGTGTACTTGCTTGAGCAGCCTGCAGCATGTATAAATTATTTAGGTGGACAACTTTTAAAATAGCCTCAGGAGAAAATGATACATTGAATCCCTTTACTGTACTCCAGATCCATCCGTTGTTCCTGACAACTACTTGAAATTTCCTAAAACTAGACAGTGGGAGAAAAGTCTTATAACTAGGTTGAAGCAGTTGCTAACCTTTAAAACACAGATATGCATATATTTGTTAAAAGTATCTTTAAAAAAAATGAAGTACCCTAACTATAAAAAGGCATTTTATGCTTCACTTTCAAATTTTATAGTTACCACACCATCTTTTAGAAATACAAGAAGGAAAAAATAGGAGGACTGGAAAGTATGTTTTAAATGACTAAAGAATTAGCTAAAGAAATCATTGTCTCATATTAATCAGTGGGAACTATATAAGTCCTTTAAACTTCTGATCCCTAAAACTCATTACAGATGGTATGGCTGGGGGATGGAAACTTCCTTCAGCAGTCTTTAATTAAATTTGGTGTTGGGTGTCCTCCTCACTAAAGCTTATGAGAGGGATTTTCCTCAGCTTTATTCTTCACTATATACTTCGTTTAACAAAAAACCTGAATGCATTGTTGGTGAAGAGTCCTGTAAGATACTTTCTTTTGATGTAAAAGGGCACATTAATATTTCTCAGGCAAATGTGACTCAGAATTTTAAGCAATATGATGGTATTTAAATGCACAGGTTTTAGGTACTAGCTGTACGGGAAACATTATTATTTTCTACTCTCAAAAGTAAAACTATTCCTGATAGTGAAGAATTGAAAGGATAAATGAGGAGAGCAGCTAATTGCTTCCATTCTAACCTCATAATCAAGAACAGTCTAATGTAGACTTTTTTGTAATTGGAAAGTTCTTGTCTATTCTTTCATTTCAGGACACGTGTAAATTTTTTGTAACAATCTGATAATTAAGAGAATCAGTTTTATTTTTTGCTTCCGATATTCAGCTTCCTTATTTGTAAAAATGACAGGTGTTATTATTGAGCCAGATTGTCTGTTTAACTAGCCTGTGGAGAATTATCCCAGTAAAAGGATGAGCTTACACTGGACATGAAGACTTCTGTCCATATTCCTGCCTATAAATTGCCACAGATTTCCAAGTCTGTTCTTTATCCTGGTGCCTGACTGGAGTTTTTTGTGGCATCTGTAAGCTGAAGCAGCAATTGGACTACTGTATCTGGACATAGCAGAAAAGGAAAGATTAATGTTACAGGAGAAGTAGGAAGCACAGAGGTAAACTTCATGCAATTATTTGTCTGCATCAAAACAATATCCTATCTGCTATAACCAGAAGAATCATATTCTTAAACTGACGTTACTTTTCAGAGTAATACATGTTCACGTTTGTAGATGCTATGAATAGATATGATTTTTATTTTGTTGTTATTCCTTAGGGTTAGAAAGAAAGGAATGTTAGTACTTCAGCTCTGTAGTTGCCATTATTTGCATTTCAGTACAAAATTAAGTTTGAGAAAAGTCCCTTTTTAAAGCTGTGGAACAGTTTAATGGTAAATAGGTGTTAGGCTGTGTTCTCTCAAAATAATAGGTTTTAAAATTTCTTGTAAATAGCTGTAAATGAGCAGTACTTTGCCTTGTTTTGGGTAAAAAATAACAAAATAGTGAGTGTTTGAAAATTAATCTCTGCCTGTGTAGTAGAAGACAACAGCTTTGCTCCTGGTGAATATGCACTTAGACAATAAACAGCTTTTTAAAAAGTGTTGCAAGGGAAAATGAGTAAAAACCTATTATCTGTCAGGATAAATTGAACATAAGGTACAAAGGGAACTTGAAATAATTTTCCCAAGCACAGATCTCTGGGGCTACCTCTATACTCCTGCCTCTCTGTAGTACTTACAGATAAGTTTTATATCGATGGAATCATTCAGCCAGAAAATTATTTTCTCTTTCTTTTAAGGGGAAAAGTATTTCTGATATTAATTGGTGCTGAAACTTTATATGTAGAAATCATCATCCTTAATTTTGATTTCTACAGTTAATAGAAACTTTGTAAAGTAAGCTGATTAAACTGTGGAACACATAAGCCTTGGGAAAGGGTTGAGCTAGTTGATACATCCCTGGAGATACCAGTTCAGGTCCTGTAAGACCCACCATGTTTGTGCAGCATCCCTGCTGGATATGAGACCTGCCTTTCCCGGCCCAAGAGCTCAGGATAGTCATATCCCTACGTTCTTTTGTAGTAGTTTCTGCTTTTTAAACTTGAAGTGTTATCTTGAAATTAATCCAATTTAGGCAACTAATATGCTATACTGAAAAGGTGGTAAATTCAAATTAAATCTTTAAATAATACAGTTCCATTTTGAAAACCTTTAAGATGCTTAAGAAAAACACCTGTATTTCTCTAGTATCCTGATAGTAAAAGAAAGAAATCTGTGAAAGTTAGACCTTAGAAAAGAAGGTTGGTTTTTTTCTGATTTAATTAAATATTTTTAATATGCAGTTAGAACATTGTGTTCCAATGTCTTCTGGTGTATTGGTTTCACTGTGCTTTGAAAAGAAATAATTTTCATGTCACTAAATATATAAGTAGTGCAATTCAATAGTAATAGAAACTAACTAAGAAAAACCTATGTTAGCCTGTATTTTTATGTGTGCTTAACATATAAAAATGAGATACTAAAAGCTGGAAGTCTAGAATAACATACTATGGAAAAAGCAGAATTTTTGTTTGTTTGTTTTTTTCTTGTTTGTTCCTCTGCAGGTGCACTTGGATATTTCAGAAAATATTTCTTTCAGCATTGGGATGGAAGAACTGACTAGGATCAAGAAATTTGCAAGGGAAGTGAAAAAAAAAAATATTTTGGTTTATGGTCTCCTTATCCAATATAAGGTATGTATTCTTTTTCTACGTGCAAATTATCTCTGATTTATATGATTAATGATAGAATCTTCATTTAAAACAAAATCAAAAGGAAATAAATATGACATGAAAATATTTTGGGGGAAGATTCTTGCCTGTTCTTGTTCAAAATTCAGAAGAGCCTGTAGTTATAGACAAAACCGTAAGCATTGTGATTAGAGAGGAATAAATGGTAAAGATTTTTTAGAAGCATGCAAAAATGTCAGGGCCCTTCTTCTTTTTGCTTTTCTGCTTTGAAACTTGCTTTTTGCAGCATTGAAAAAGTAAAAAATAATAAAAGTGCATTTGATCAGTGGTTCTGCAGAATTTTACATCCCTCATCAAAATAGCGTTTGGTATTCAGGTGACAGAAAGGGCATGGCATATAAGTGTTGAAACAAGTGTCCGTGTCTGCAATAGCTGCAAATTGCCTCGGCTGGGGGCAAAAAGGGTTAGCCCTCCAGCATCCTTTGTACTCACAAAAGCTACTTAAAATAAACCATTTTGCCTGGGAAACGTGTTGTGCCAACCAGAAAAGTGGGCTGCCTTGCCTCCAGTGCAGATGTAGTCTTTGCAGCTTCTTAACTTAGTCAACAGTGAAGGAAGAAGTAAGTTATTCAATGGAAATTTTAATAAAGAAGAATAAGTATAATCTCAACTGATTTTTTAAGGTTGAGTTAGGTTTTTTGGGTTTATATATAATTGATTAAACATGACTATAGTTATATATCTTTTTCTGGTATACCAAAGACTTTGTTTTCCCTCCAAATTCTATGGTTTTATTAAGACCTATGAGTATCAATACCTATCAGTTAATGTTTTTACAGACCTCTAACGCCAACAGAATATGAATAATGCTATTATATGACATTAGTTTGTCTCTTGTTTGTAGAACACACAAGGGCATACAACTATTTTCAATCTTCTTTCTGGTACTATCAAACCCCATTTTTTCCAGGGTGAATTCTGGCTTCTCTTGGTAAAAATAATTTGAATAACTGTTGAAACGTAGCTCTAAGAGGCACCTTATCATGGTAAAAAGTAACATTGCAAGTATTGCTTTAGTGTAAGTACATTTTTTTCCTTTTAAACTTCATTGGGTGTGTATATGATTTTATATGTAAATGGAAATATATATATGTGGATAACAACAGTTAGTAACGCTGACTGGAAAAAAGGAAAAACTTCTATAATCTTCAGTGGATTTTTATGACCATGGCACCAAAACTTGTTATCAATAACAGGCATGTATAACAACAATATGACATCTGAATGGAAATTCTTGATCCTTGGTGGTAAGAGAATTACAGCAGAAAGTTGCCTCCATTTTTTGAAAATAAAAAGTTAGAATGATTATGTAAGATCACTGCAGGCAGAGTCGTCATTTATTAGCATGGAAAAAGTATTATATAGAGTAAAACACGTTGCAAAGTAAGTAAACTACCACTAGCTATCTTGTTTTAAAATGGTTTTAAAACATGTCCTTCTCACAAAGACGGGGATATAGTCCTGAGTTCCTGCTTGTTAGTGTTTTGATAGATGAGTAACAAATAGGTTATACAGATCATGTGTATATATGTGATACATGTGTCAAGTTTTCTTTTGGCTGCAGATCTACAAAGAACAGAATTGTTTCTAGGTGAAGACCTGTGGAAAGACTTGACATATGAATCTAGAAATGACATAACCCAAACTTTATTGCTGGTCTGGGGGAGAGTGAGAAGGGAGCACTGTGAACAAAAGCAATTTGTTAAGTGAATAGACATCTTTAAAACAGGGGGTTTTTTGTTTGTTTGTTTTTTTAATTCCAAAGCATGATTTGAGAGTCACCAAGGTATTTTACTTTTAGTACAACCCATTAGCTAATAGGTGAATCCATAGGTGAATTGCATGCTTGAGGATGGAAGGGTAAGTTTCATACTGGCATGATGGGAGGTCCAAAGGTAGTGGAAACACAAAAAGCACCTGCTGCTGTAATGCAGGATACTCAGCCTGTTGTCACAATAACTTCTATCAGTATCCACTTTCCAGAAGTCCCTGAAAGCTATAGTTTATTTCAAAAAAAGTGATGACAGATTACTTCATGGAGCTTCCCTCTAGCTGACAGGTTATATCATCACTACCAGACATGCATGGTTGATATACACACTTTTACTAATTCAAAAACAGGGATAAAATGTAAGGGATGAATAATTTATTGAGACACATGACCATGGTAATACTGAGGTGAAATTATTTTACATTTAGAAGGGTTGTATGATTAAGTGGGTATGACGATATGTTGATATAAAAGAATATGGGGGCACTCTTTAAGATTCTGCATTAGAAAAGTAAATTTGATGAAATAAATATTTTCTGAGATATATAATTGGTTTTTTATGTTTTGGAAATGAAAGTGAAATGCTTTTGAAACCTAGGAGTACATTTTTGACAGTATTGAAGGAGATATGAAGGCCTAAGAAAAAGTATAAGTCTTCATTTTAATTTCTTAAATGCAGTGTTTATTTGGTATTTAGAAAAAGATATCAAGTACTTCTATGAATATTTGATACTCCAAGAAGCTAGTCAGGAAAATTAAAGGAAAAGGCTTTAATGTGCTTTATAAATTCCCTGCTTTGTACCTTCCATTTTCTCAAAATAAGTGCATGTTCGTGGCTTGTACACAAACAGTTACTTCTCTTATAAACATTATGCATGGAATGCCGAATTACTGATATTGATACAAAGATTGGATCCACTTCGTAACAGCTCTAGTTTGCATCCTGAAAGTATTGTTTATTTAAATTTCACTTATGAAAATATTTTTAAAGACGGTTCTTTTCTAAAACAGTTCTGCAATGTTAGAAATGGTTTTTCATATTCAAAACACAGAGGGGAAAAGGGTATTTCGTAAATTCCAGGTCTGAACTTGTAGAGTTAGCTTTTGGGGATTTTTCAGATGAGTTGAAAGAAATAGCTGATAAGCAAGGTGAATTAAAAATAGGGATGAAAATCCATTTTTTATGGAAGATATAACTGGCATACGTTGATGACAATGTTAGTAAAATTCCAACTGTTTTGATTTAATGAGTACTTTACCTTGAAAATAGCAATGACTGGTATGGTATTACTATGTGTCAGAATAAGAATTTTTTTTAATAGTAGTTAGTCTAGTAGGGTATGGAGGAAAAGCTGTAAAAAAGAAGCCAAGTTACTCTTAAATGAAGTTTTACTTAAAAGAGGTGTTAAGAATTGCTAAGAAACCAAAGAATACAGAAGGTAATGTCAAGCCATTGCATCCATGCAGGGCTGGAAATACATTAATCTTGAAGCACTGGTTTATGTCATTCAAACTATAAGACTTGGGACGGAACCTCAGTTGCATGTGGTAGTTATTTGTTGATCTGTGTTCTGAGCAATGCTGCAATAATACTGAACTTGGGCCTTGATCTCGCAAACACATGCATTATTATCTTTAAACATATCCTAAGTAGTTAATGGTTTTATACTTGAATATGACAGTAATGTTTTTAAAAAATACTATTTTGTCTATTTACTGCTATTCTCCCTTTTAAAATAATAATGTCTTATTACTGAATTAGAAAAAAATAGTGAACACACATAAAAAGAAAATATAAGCAGCATTTGATAATGTGTGAGTGCAAATTCAGAAGCTTGTGAAGGTTGCAATAATAAAAATCTTGGTCTAAAAGTTTCAGTAATAACTTTGTTACTTTTCACAGAGAATAAAAAGGAACAATTATCATCCAAAATAAAGCCTGCATGGATGGACATAGGAAGCCACAGAAAGCTTTAAAATATGAAAATAATACTAATATATCTTAGTTATAGAACTATATTAATTTTAAATAACCCTACTTCAGAGAGGCACTGACAGAATGTTGGGTCAGAACAGCAAATACATGCTAAGGCTTGCCTGGGGCAAGGTGGCCCCAAATACTTTTGCCTCTGAAACCTCAATTTGATTAAGGATCTATTCACTGACAGCCAGAAAAATCACAGTCCATACCTAAAAAGAGAAAAATGATGCAATAGAATAATCGTTATGAAGCTGCTTGAAACTAAAAGGAAACTGAAGTGTGGGTGATTTCTTATGCAAACATACTGGACATTTATTGTAGTCTTTAAGACTTTTTGAAGACAAGAGGCCTGTCTACAGTGTACTTGATGGCTCAAGAAATACTTAAGAGTGCTAAATGTGTTTTCTGTCTGGTTTGGTAAACTAAAAAGGTAAACGTTTACAGTTTCATAAAAGATCCCTTAAAAATAGTATTATGTGCAGACATTAAGGCAGTGGTTCTCAAAACGGGGATTACAGCCCTAAAGGGCATCATCCAAGTGGCAAAGCACAAGGTGGTTTGGCAACCAGTATTGAGATAATGAGCCTGAAGGGCAAATGAAGTAAAATCACAAACTAAAAGTTTGATAACTTGTTGAAAACAAATGAGCCATGCCCTAAATGACACCTGCGTGCTTCTTAATTCATTTAATAATCAGCATAGAATTGGTCAAATGATTGCAGTCTGATTAGAATGATTGGGATGCTGCCTGGAGACCTCTCTCTTCTCAAGATGACACTTTTTTTATTTCAGCTGCTATGACATAATGGATTGTAATGAATATGGAAGCCTACATCTATTCATAGAAGTCCTTAAGGCCAAGTAATTACTGTTTAGTATTTTCAAGAGGCAGAAACCCAACTATCAAGTAGCATGATCCTACAGACTATTCACTCTTTCATCAAGGAAAATTGGGCAAATGCGTGATGAGCCAGAGTGATCTTGCTTGCACAGAGTGTGGAACAGAGAGGGAAACCAAATCCACTTTGAAACTTTTTACATTAGTAACCTCGTAGAAATCAGCATCTGTAAGTATATTAATACAAAGGCCTAGCAAGTCCTTCACCAGTAAAACTAGAGATTGATACTTATGGAGGCTGGACATGATTTAATCCTTAATAATTAATTATTACTACTGTCTGAGATCAGTCACGACTATGTATTTTGCAATAGGTAGAACTGACATGATGAAAAAGATTTACAGACACTGAATTTAAAATAAAACTACAAGTCACTCTTGATGGAATTTTCAGTAAATAAAAGATACAGAACTGGGGGCTTTATGAACGATACTCAAGAAATCAAACATAAAACTATCCTTTTCCCTTGGGAATGGCTCACACAAAAACAGTAAGATTGCTCATAAAGGAAAATATTCTGAATGGGTCATATCACCTTTTAATGCCCTCCAAAGTTGGTAATAGAATTTATGGAATAAAAAGTTTATAGGTGATATTTTGTATATATCAATTTTCTGATCTTCAGTAATTTCAGCAATATTTAGCTTATCTTCATGTTTGAATTTTGCAGTCGGATGGAGATTATTTGAAGCAGATTAATTTGCTGTGGTGAAAAAGATGATAATTTCATGGGGAAGAATCATTCTGCCCCATCAGTATTTTCACACACACAAACAGTTACAGATAACTTTCTGACTCACCTTGATAATTTTGTCTTTGATTTTTTTTTTAAATCTCCAACAGCTCATCATTCATTCATGTATTTTACTGTGTGAATGTCTGGAAATCTTAACAGGCTTTGTTCAAAAAGTGTATGATAGAAAACATTGGTCCATCTGGTTGATTTGATCATCAGAATTTTTTGTCTGTCAGACTTGTTCTCATGAAAGCACATTTACAGGAACTTCTGAAAATAGCACAGTTTTAAAATATAGATTTAGTCATACTCTTTGTAACAACTGCCTGTTAGCACAACATATTTCTATAATTTTTACATGTTAGTATCAAAATTGATGGAGAGTTCTCTTAAGATTTCTGTCAATGAAATATTTATATTACTTACCTACAGAAAATCAGTTCCAAATTTAATGTTTGAAAGATGGAAAGCCGAGTAGTTCCAAAGAAATAATTCTGTGTGAATATTTTTTTCTGCTATGTAATACATACAGAAATAATAAACCACCTAAGTGGCTTTTTACTTTGAAGTGAAATCTGTTTAACCAAACCAACCTTCTCCATCTTTTTTCGTACCATTCAAAGCAAGAAATTAAAAAACGTCACCTCTCTGGAACATTAGTCAATTAAGAAATATATTAATTACAAGTTTACCAAAGTATTGGTTAAACTTTAGGCTTTTGTCATGGTTTAACCCCAGCCAGCAACTAAGCACCACACAGCTGCTCGCTCACTCCCCCCGTATCAGGATGGGGGAGAGAATCGAAAGAGTAAAAGTGAGAAAACTCGTGTGTTGAGATAAAGACAGCTTAATAGGTAAAGCAAAAGCCGTGCACACAAGCAAAGTATAACAAGGAATTCATTCACCGCTTCCCATCAGCAGGCAGGTGTTCAGCCATCTCCAGGAAAGCAGGGCTCCATCATGTGGAACGGTACCTTGGGAAGACAAATGCCATAACTCCAAACGTGGCGTCCCCCCCTTCCTCCTTCTTCCCCCAGCTTTATGTGCTGAGCATGACGCCATATGGTCTGGGATATCCCTTTGGTCAGCTGGGGTCAGCTGTCCCAGCTGTGTCTCCTCCCAACTTCTTGTGCCCTCCCAGCCTCCTCGCTGGTGGGGTGGGGTGAGAAGCAGAAAAGGCCTTGGCTCTCTGTAAGCACTGCTCAGCAATAACGAAAACATCCCTGTGTTGTTAACCCTGTTTCTAGCACAAATCCAAAACATAGCCCTGTACTAGCTACTATGAAGAAAATGAACTCTACCCCAGACAAAGCCAGCATAATTTTGAGCTAGGAAGGGACATAAACATTTGAGTGTCAAATTATTTAACACCAAGCCTAGAAGTCTGTCTTGCTTGAAACATGTAGCATTGTGGAAAGCGCAGCCACTTGCCTGTACTGCTGCTGATTTTAGTAGATATCCTGAAGCCTGATACTGGATCTTATTGATCAACAAATTGTGATTGTTACTCTTTTTTTCAGGGTTTTAGTGTGTCTACCTTGAATGCATGCATAAATGCTTTTATATTTCCTTGCTCATTTTCTCTTGCTTTGTCTCTCTGTTGTTCTCTCTCCCTTGCCTTTCCTTGTTTCCCCTTGAATCTTCCTCCTCTCCTAGCCAAAACAGGTAATAAATTAGTGGATTTATTACAACTGTGCAACTTTACTAAAGACACTCAAATGAAGCATTTCCACAAGCTAACTTCACAGTGCAGTAGCAAATTCCCAGTCTGAGGAAGATGAGCTTTTTAGAAAAATAATTGGTAACCTTGGGGGTTTTCATTAAATAACTATATAGGTTTTTATCAGAGAAAGGTTAGGAAGTTGCTCAATTTGTCTCTGCTATTACAGCTTCTAGGAGTTTAACAAGCTGCACAGAAAATGATGAGATTAACGTTTTATGCCTTTTACACATAACCTTTTTAGACTTACTTCAGCTATTGAACTCATAATTGGAGAAATCAGAGTTCTGCCATCATTTTGTCAACCGAAATGATTAAGGCATGTAGACTTATCTTAAAAGTCATGTCTTCGTAAAACGGTCTTTAAACTTCCTTGCATTTATAGCCCAGTTCAGCCATTCTGCCAATATTAGACAATAAAGGTTGCCAGTTGTTTCTATTGTGGATATTTTCATTGTATAAAATGTATTACACTAAAATAGGTTAATAGTATGGAGTGGAATTGGGGGGAACAAGTGGATTCAAAAGGTGAAATGCTGAGCTCTCTAGAGGAAAAGAAAATATGTAATATACAATATAGCAACTTAGAAAAGTGTGTATGTATTAATTATGCTAGATACTTTAATGCGTTAGGAAATAAACTTTGGATTGGAACCATTTGCAAAAACAAATACTGTGAGCATCAAAACTGAGTTTCATCTTCAAATCTGTTAGTGTGCATTATTCTGACTTTTTTTTCCATCTTATGAAAGCTTTGATGTTGACCTGCTATCTCTTAGTGGAAACACATAAACATTGATGATGAAATTTTGTTTGCAAGCAAACTGCTTTTAACTTCTTTTTTCCACTGCTAGCTTGCCTAACAGAAACCTGTGAAGTCCATTGTATCTGTTTACGGAGAGTTGCACTTTCGAACTGTTAGTGCTGCAATTCTCAACTTAAAGCAACGCTTGTACTCTTTTACTGTCTAAGCTGGGCATCAAAAATTAGTCTTCTCACCTTGCTTCCATGCTATCCCCTAGAAGCATCATTTAGCAGGTAACCAAAATACTCACCTATAGAGATGAGTACATATAGAGATGTATGCAAACCATATAGAGATGGTTTTTATGGCTTAGGTCTGAATACATAAAACAATAAAAACCAAGCTTATTAAAATTGTTATGTGTGGTTAAGAGACATTTTGAAAATGTTGCCAGGTTGCTGTTGTGTTAGTTTCCTAATCTTTTGTATTTGGATGCACTTTTTTAGTGAAAAATATGGCTGAAATTTTTCAAGTAACTTTTTCCAGTTTCAATGCAAATTTTAGTTTTATAGCTGAAGTATTAAACAACTCTGGCAGTAGGATTTTATAGAGTCAATGCTAGCTTGGCTGGTAATATAGATGCTGATCAATATTTTACTGTAGAGTCATCTCAGAAAGATGTGTTCTCTGTTGCTGTATAGGTTTTGTATTTAATCATATGGCAAAGATATGTAACATTTCTGTGGAATTCAGGGCTTCTACAGGCAAAGATCAGTATTTCTTCTCCATTAATTTACTTGTATCCAATGATAAAGATATTGGTTGTGCTTTAACTTTTTTTTACTGTGACATGTAACTTTACCCTTCAACCAAATAACTTCCTCAGTTTGTAGCACATTTTCATCACTGTATTTGACCAGGAAAACTACAAAAATCTTCAGCCATTTAAACACAAGAAGACATCCCCATCAAGCTGTACATTACTAGTAACTGAAAACATTCTGCAGCTTTTGCAGCAGTCCTCAAGGTATGGTAGCTCCTAAAATTTGTGCAGCGGAGGCAGTGGCCATCAAATCTGTATTGGGAGTGTTAATTTCCACTTTCACCCTCTCACACTATTTACAAGCAGGAATCAAGTAATCCAGCCCCAGGCTGACTTTGGGGGATTTCTTTACAAGGGTTGGAAGCAGTGCTTGAGATTTCTGTCCAGATTTGAGATACTAAGCCCCAAACCTTATTTGCTTATAGTTGCTTATATCAGATTGTTCATATGAAAGTCATCCATTATGGAACATAACCAGTGCTGAAGTGTATAAAAATAATATGTGATATTACACTTCATGGTAAAAGCCCTTCAATGTCAAGAATGAAAAATGCTCTTTACTCCCCAGCCTGTGCACAGCCTTAAGGTCCCAATGAACTTTAAAAAATTATTTGGGAAGATAGAAATAAAACATAACAGACATTTTTGATTGAAAATATCAGAAAATCAATAACTTTTGTAGTTTATTTAAAATAAAGATTGTTTTCTCAGCATAACAGATAGAACAACAGGAAATTATAAACCTGCTTTTGCTACTCTAGGTCTTTCCCACTATGTATTTTCTATTGTCTTCAAATGAGACTGCTTCTCTTTTAGATTCTGTGTCTTAAGAGCTGTGAATAAATCCGTCCCCCATTTACTTTCTTCTATTATGACAGCTGTGTTTCTTGACTGCAGTAGGATTTTTCTTTGAATGAAAGATGATGCATCCTTACATAGTAGGATGAGTGAGAGCTTTCCTTTTCACACATTATTATTTCTGCAGCTAGTTAAGAACGCTTCTTTTAATACGACTAACACCACTAACATAACCTTTGTTACATTCAAAAATGCAGTTGAAAATTGCTAAAGCTGTAGCATTAAGAAAACAGAACTGGAAGAGAGTGTCTGACACTGAGTTGAGTCCCTTGCTTCCTAGTCTTGCATTCTTTTCATTAATCAGTCAAGTGCTCTTCCAAAATGACTTAAGTTTTTCTGCATCCCTCATTCTTACTGGAAGACGAGTTGTATTTTATCCCTTTCTGCATTTACAGTGAAGTCATATACTTCTCAGACTTATTTTTATAGAATAAAGAATTCAAGCTCTTCCATCCTCCCTTTGTGTCATAGCCTGTCTATCCTAGTAGCTCCTTTGTGCACTTGAACCTTTTTGAGATTTGTACGGCTATGTCACTTACCCATCTCATCTGGAAGTACCTGTTCTGATACATCCCAGGTTTGGGTTTCTTTGTTGGAGTGGGCTTTATTATGCTGCAATATTACCATCAAAGATGACCATAATGGATCAGATCAGAAGTTTGTCTAGGCCATTATCTTGTGTCCAACAGTAGCTGTAAAGAAATGCCTAGAAAAGAATCAGATCAGGGAAAGCATATATGACACCCCTAATTCTCTCCCTATACTCAGTTATTGTTAACTTAAGTATCTCCTGGGCCAGAGCTGTTTTCTATGGAATTATTAGCCTTTAATAGATTTCTATTCCATGCTCTTGTCTGGTCCCCCGAGGTCCACGTAAACTTACAGCATCCACTGCACCCTGTAACGAACAACTACATAGACTGGAAAACAAAGAAAGAGAGAGGGTTCTTCACAAAACAGTGTCCTAATCATAAGATCTTGCTTCTGAGTAATAATGGTCTGCTGAGATCCCATAATTTAAAATGCAAAATACACATACATTATTTTATATTCATCTATATTGAATTTAATTTATCATTTTATTGCCTATTTACTCAGCTTATAATGGTCTTTCTGCATTTCATTTCAGTCAGCCCTAGACTAATAAACTTTGTATCAAAAACAAACTCATATTATTGCTTACTCATTTTTCCAGTTTGTTTATGAATGTGTTGAACAATGTAGATCCTATACCAGGTCCCAGCTGAACTATGCGGGTTCTTTTCTGAGAACTGACTATTTACTCCTACCCTCTCCACTCTGTCTTTTGAGCAAGTATGTATCCATGTCAGGACTTCCATCTTATATCATGGCACCTTAGTTTTCTTAAAAACTTTTGGCAAGGAATTTTGTTGAAAGTCTTGGAAATCCCAGTACATTCAATCAGCTGTCACCCACTCCTTTGAAGAAATCCAGTAAAACTGCAAAGTAAAACTTCAAAAGAAAGGCAGGTTGACTCTACCATCATCTTTAACTTGCCATCTGCTACTACTCTCCAGTATTTCATTTTTTGTTAAATTGCCTGATACAGGCTTACAGCTTTCTATACCATAGTTCTCTGTATCTTTCCAGATTTTTCTTGTTTTAAATTGGCAATTACTACCACCCAGTCATGCCTACTAAGGCAATTTTTAAACTAGAGATTATGCACCACCGTTAGGAAGTGAGCTTCAGAACTGTTGGGTGAATGCCCTATAGTCCTAAGGATTCGTTACATTCCTCTTTTTAATTTCTTCCATACGTCTTCTACAGTAACTGCAATTTTGCAGGTTATTTGGCCGTTAACAAAGAGGGGAGCCAGCATGTGAATTTCCCCACACCAATTCGAAGAATTCATTTAGTTTCCCTGCAATAGCTCTGTCTTTCTGAGTGCTCACTGTACACATTGATCATCAGTTGGCCCTACAGACTCTCTGGCAGACTTCCTGCTTCTGATGTGTATGAGGAAAGATTTATTATTGGTTTTGATTCTTTTTGCTAGTTGTTCCTCAAAATCTTTTTTTTGTTTGCCTTACTGTGCTTTCATGTTTACTATGCCAAAATTTATACTTCTCTATTTTTTCTATCTGGGCACGTCTCCATATTTTTGAAGGATGCCTTCTTGTTCTTACAATCTCCCTTATCCTGCTGTTTAACCATACCACCCTCTTTCTGCCCTTCCTCGAGCCTTCCCCCCAGGCAGCAGCCGTTGGCTTTGTGCTTTCAATATGGTCACCGTTAGGAGCTTCTATATTTCCTGGGAGGATTTAATTCTCTTAGCTGCTTATTTACCTTCTTTTTAACAAGTTTCCTCAGTTTTTCATTATGTAGTTTTCATTTCTGTCCCTTCATCATTTTATATTCAATATATGTAATCTAGGCTCTTTGCCTTAGCTTTGATCCATTCTGTGACGGATCTGTATCCTGAATTCAAAATATAATACAAAACATTGTTTCTTCTTGTGTTGATTTGATTTCCTTATTCTCTCTTCCCCTCATCTGCAATTTGTTCTGTCTTCTGTTTTCTTCCTCAGTCTGCAACGTTGGCCTCCTCTTTCTTGGCTTTTGATCCTGGCTCTTTCAGAAGCCAGGATCTTGACTCTTCTTGTAGGTCTAGCTGCACTACCTGATTCTTGTTGCAAGATTTCTTATAATTTGACCTGTTTCTTTCCTGCTTACTGAAACAGGAAACAATCCTTCAGTTCTGCTTCTTTTCTATTATCTTTTTTCTTTTTCTGCTTTGTCTTTATTGTCCTATGCTTCTGTGGATCTTCCTGCTCCTATTGTGTCCTGTCACCTTGGATTTGTTGTTCAGCAGATGTTTTCAGATTTTGTCTTGTCTGGGCAGGCTTTTTTCTTCTTTCTTCAGCCACAAGTTCATGTCGTAGCTGAATCTTCCCTTCTGAGATTTCTAGCACAATGTATTTCATGTATACTGGCTATCTTTCAGCTTCAATGTATGTTTCTTTTTGCTATGTGAGTATTGTTTTCATTGCCTGTATATCTCTGTCTTTATAGAAATGATGAGAGAACATTCTCATGCAAGCTCCCCTGATGTTTACGAACAGCTCCTAGCATGCTCTTGCGCCCTCATCAGCCATTGCTTCCCATCTAGCCATTTGCCTCATGTTATCTATTCAGTTGCTGCATTCAAAGGTGCAAATATGCCCTTGCTCATTCAGCGTTGCTTACCCATATTTGCACCAAAGAGCTCACAGACCTTGCTGCAAGCAGCATCTAATCCAAGCAAGCACCAAGCAAGAGACAAGCAAACAAGTTCACTTACAGCCAATAAATACATGTTGTTTCTCTTCACCAAGGGAAAGGCCAGAACAATCTCTGAGTGCATTCTGCTGCTTGCTTCTGACTGCTGAGAGCTATTTACTTTTTAATATTTAAAGATAACAGGAGCAAATGTTGCAGTAACTTCATCTCACTAATGTTAAATCTAAACATTTCGGCTGGCTTCCATCTAAACATGTTTTGGAACATCTGGGTATGAAGATATGTTCATATCTCAAGACATAGCATTTGAAGTTAGATTAAACTCTACTGTGAAAATTCTGTTAAAATGGAAATGCATGAATTTAGGGTTAACAGAGGTGGAATGAGGTATTCTTATATTTTATAAAAAAATACTGTCATTCAGAGAAAGATATGTAGATCATAGGAAACCTCCATGGCTAGTGATTTTTATCTGAATTTTGTCGTGAAGTATTTTCTGAAAGTTATTTTCCTATCATATGCTTGGATTAAAAAAAGGTGGAAAATGTCACCATTATAGAATTTCCAGCATTTGCAGTCTGAACTAATGAGATTTGATTTTAAAACATTCTTTCAGCTGTTGTTTTCTAAGCCAATTTTTATTCATCCTCCTAAATAACATTTTAGGTATATTCTAAGCCTTACATAGTAATTTCCCACCAGCTCAGAAAAGTCATGCTTTCTATTGAGAGGCAAAGCCCATTACTTCACAATGTGCTTAAATAAATCTGCTTGATTTATAACTGTTTTGATCTCTGAAGTTTCCACCAAGCAGAATCTTTCAAAAAATTGGATTGTTTACATCTGAGTTTGATTCAACCTGTGTGGTACTGGCAGCAGCATGAGTGCTCATTTTTGGCAGAGCCTCTGCCTTCAACTTTTTCCCTGACTCAGTTTTTCCATTCTTATGCAGATATGTGCTCAAGTATCTCTCACTTGTGTATTTAATTCCAGTGTTCTGTGCTTAAATTTATCAGACCAGGTGTTGAATTGTGTAGGCAAAATTTTTAGCAAAACATCTGACAGAGATAATGTATGATCTCTACTTAAGCGACAGGAGTAAAATGAAGTATGCTTTGTAAGGCTGACGACACACAAACTTTTATGTCCACTCACTCCCTGAGCTGTGCAATTTTAGAAGCTTCTCTTTGTCCTGTGAGATCTTTCATTATCCAAAATGAGGAAAAATGGCTTCAGAGCTTTCCTTTGATTAGATCAGGTACCAGTTCCATAGTTCAGCTTTTGATTTTTGTCCTCAGAGCGTGCTCTGTGCTTGCAGTGTTCAAGGCACAAAGATTAGTCTGTGAAATTATGGCATAACTATCATTATGAGCTCATGGAGTTTATGAACCAGAATTTTGGTGTTGTCAAAAGGGACAGCATGTGCCTTTTCCTCTGAAGTTGAGAGTAACCTTCCTCCCTCTTTTGATTCTGATGTTGGAGGAAGAGGGGGTGTTAGTTCCTTCTGTAAAAGGTAAATTACTTCTTTCAAGTGCCACCCTGTCTGGGTCAGGGTGAAGCTCCATTTCTTGTGCTGGCTCCTGGTCACTTGCACCCTTCCCTTGTTCTGTAGATAAGAAATTTTAATGAAAACGTTTTCCCTCCTCCTCTACTAGATGTATATGTTACATAGTGACATAACTTTTGGAGGTTTAAGTCCTTGTTATGTAAGATACGGGATAGCTGGGCAAAATATGCTGCAGCTACCCAGAGTAGAGATGAAAGATCCTGAATTCTGTTTCTAAAAGTAGTGGCAGTAGCTGAGGAGTCTGCCCTTGGTACTTTGTGTTTGGGCAGAAGAAAAACTGAAGCAAATGTATTGATGTTTCAGAGTTTGCATTTATTTCTTGTATTTTTAAAACCATCCATAAAATATTCCAGATGCTTGCGTTAGACAGGAATGTAACTGTTATTTTGCTTCCTGACAAATAATTAACACACTGAAATGGTTACGGCCTAAAATAGATACAGTCCTGTGAAGAGGTTGAATACTGAGGTTCAAATAAATGTATACTACTGCAAATAAACCTTACTGATTTTGATTTTTCAGAACCTGTTCAACAGTGGTTGGTATGAAGGGTCTAGTTATCTGAAAATTTGAATGGAAACAGTTTCCAGTGAAAAGTTTAGATTCAAAGTATTTTCAAGTTATGTAAGTGGAGCATACTATGTTTGTTATGGATAAAATGGTTTATGCTGAAAACATTCTTTAAGCATTATGTTATCCATCAGGAAAGAAAAAAATCGTAATATTATTAGAATCCCATTAGGGAATGGTGTTTTAAAGGAGGAAATATTTTAGGATAGAAAAGGATTTTGTGACATATTTTCTCCCAAACTGCTTGTTCATTTTGTTATGCTGTCCTGCAAATGCATCTTTAGGAGAAGCTTAGTGTACCAGCCAATACTTTATCACATGCACATTTTCAGGAACACAAAGGTAGGTAAGGCAGATTATTAATGCTATATGTATAATCTAGTAAATTTGTATACAGGTGTTTGATCCCACAGAAGAGGGTGAAGTAAATGAAACTCTAAACAGAGCATGGTTTTAGGTCGGTCATCATGGGAGACCCATGTAAGGCTGTGGGTCACTTCTCAGATTCCACACTTCATCTCTGGCCAGGCAGGTTTGGTCTGACAGAAACCATGCCATCTGTGTGCATAAGAGTAGATAATGAGTTATAATTACTCTGATACTGTGATAGGTGCGCAGTTAAAAGCTCTTTACTTTTAGTGAGCAAAGTTGATGTTTCAGTGAGAGTAACCGCTTTTTAACTAATGGATATGCTCAGAGAGCTGCAGTCTGTAACTAGTACCTGCTTAGTTTTGAACTGAGAGTAAACCTTCGGCAGCTTTAAAACTGCTTTAATAGTAACATTTCTGCAACAGGACTTAACTGCTAAATTGTTACTAAGAGTTTACTGGTGAAAACCTGCTTCAGAACAGCAATATCTGCTTGGTACTAGTTACATGCCTGATTTAAAGGAGAATTTTGTCAGTGCCTTATATATCTGACTCAGGTGTTTTAAAGGTTTATCGACGTGTCTTGTGATGCGATGTAGCTCAAGAGTAAATTTTAAGCCCATTCTCATAAAGCCACACCAAAACCTTGTTTAAAAGTTACATTGAAAGTAGCAGTACTGCTTCTATGCCCTCTACACTCTTCCCATGAAAATAATTTTAACTAGGATTTCTCTAGAAGAAATAGCATGTAGAGTTAATTTTTTATAGAATAATATAAAATGTCTTCTGCATTTCCTGTTTCTAAATCTTTTGGAGAGGACACGAGTCTGCTTTGTTTATAAAGCTTCAAAATGTTTTGGGGTGATTTACTGCACTCTTTGGGAGCTTCTGAAGTTCCATTAAACACGTTTTTTTGTATGTTAAAATTCCACTTACTAAAGTTTACTCCAAAACAAATTTTAAGTAGTAACCTGTGTTACTAAACAGCTGCTAACCATGCATTTATTACATCCAGTTGATGTAAGATTTTGCTGATTAACTTACTAGTAACTCTTACTGGCGTGTCACAGGAAAAGAAGGCAAATGTCACAGTAGTTTTGCAAATTTTGCATAAATTTTGCAAAAGAGACAAAATTTGGAAAAGATAACAATTATAGTTGTCCGTAGGTGCAGCCTTTTAGCTTTTTAACATTCTACTGAAAGCTTAGGTGACTTGATGTTCAGGGGTTTTTTTTCCCCCTGATGATTGAGAAAAGTGCATTTCACTACCTAGAATCATTCAACAAATGTTAATTATTGTTTTTCTAGAGCTTATTGAACAATTGGCCTAGTGAAGTCAGATGATTTCCTCATTTTCCTTAATTCCATCTCTCTCTGACCGGTCAAAATTTTGCTACAAGATACCTTGCCACCCCACTCTTGCAGGCATGAATTGGAAAAACATGGCTTTCTATCACTTGGATAAATTCATCTTCTGAAACAGTATAATCTCTTTGCTGAAATAGTTCATCCCAAGAATGAGAGTGGGGATAAAATTCAGTGATGTAAGAAAGTAGCTGCTGAAAGTTTCTAATTATTCTAATAGAGCTTTTCATAGTCAGGTTGTGTGTCAGACACAGCAATAGCAAAGGCATGCAAGTTGGTAGTTCTGTTAGCTGTAGTCCTGCTTTTGTTGTTAACAGGGCTTGTATGTCTAGTGGAAGAGCAGGTATGATTTCATGTGCCAACAGCTCCTTGTGACTCTGTCTGTAAGAGCTTGAAACTGGTCTGTTTCTAAAAGAGATGGATTTGAATGTTCAGTGCTGAACAAAATCAGTGGCCAATGTTTCTTCTTTATACATAGAAAGTTAGAAATTAGAGACAGAAAAAATTATCATCTAGCCTCCTCCACTCTACATGCAAGATTATTCCTTTAGCGAACATTATTGTCTTTGCCTTCCTTCTGTGTTGGTTTTAGTACCTTTATCCATCTTGCATAGGTGACTTGATATAGCTCATCTGAAATGTGTATTTGTTTTGTATACCCATCTATTTCAGCTTTTCACTGCTTGGCAAAAAATGTTATGTAATTAACTCTGGATATTTTTCCTCTTCTAATTCTTTCTGGTATGAATTAGGCTGTTCTCCCCTTCTATTCAGCAAGGACATATTTTGTACTAATTAATATTACAGTATTAAGAGAAACTGCTTGGAGGCTCACTGGCTCAGTGCCTAATTACTGCCTACATATTCCTGGTTAAGTGGGACGTGAGCAATATCTTTTCAAACACACAGACATACTGAAATGTTCAGGGTTATTATTGAAAAGCAACCTTTTTTCCCCTCCAGTCATCTGCCCAAATCACACTAATGTTCAGTTACATCTTACTTCATAAGTCAAGATCTTTCTTTTCTTCATGTTGCCTTTTGAAAATGATGTTCTCTCTTGCCTCAGATCAAAGGCCATCACAGACTAAAGTGCTACAACAGGGCAGACCTAAGATAGCTTTTTCTTCACAGAAAAAATGGAACAGGAAATTTATTTTAAAATAAGAGTTTTTTCCTTAAAAAGCAGTAGCACTGGTGAAACCATCAAAGTGTTTTTTCAGAGTTTCTCTATTAATAGTCCATATTTGATATAGATACTGGAAAATGTGCAAGGAATTATCCAGAATGCTTGTATGAGTGTTTCTCAGAGTGGGGGTGGGGAGTGGTACCCACATGGTGTAAATATGCAAGAGCTGTAAGTCAGAAGTGTTTTCTAGAAGCAGTATAGCTGTGTTTATGGTAGTACTTGCCAGGGTAATTAGGCATGTGAAAGATCATATTCACTTGGGATGGGAACATTGGGCAGAATAGCTCAGAGATTGCTAATTTCTGGCATAAGCTTTATCATTGGGTACTTTGGTGTTAATTAGTCTTGGCTAGTACACTCCTACGGTTTTGGTCCAATGGGCTCTTTTTGTTACTATGATTTTATCATTGGTAGCAGCATGATGATTATTTCTACAAGCTTTAGTGAGCCCTGTAACAAGTTGATATCCTTACACATTGTGTTTAGTCTAAATTTTTGTTATCTCTAGGATTTGACTTTATTTGGTAACTAAGGTAAGTACAAGATGAATGTAAAACTGACCAAAAACTTTCTCACTTAAACATAGGATGCTTTTGTTGGGTAAGATTAGGAAAAACTGTCTTGGCTATGCATAAAGATGGTTCTCCAATTAAGAAAGGAATGTTCTTGTTTGTATAGTTCTCTTAGCAGATGAAAGCAGATTTACTGTATGCAGTGTGGTTTGAGCTGTGTGGTTTGTTCACTTATTTAGCAAATACTTGTAGCCTGTCCTAATGTTGTGTTTTGCGAAGAGTGAGCAAAATCCTGTTTTTATGTTCATTAGACATACTTTCTTATGTATCAGATTATCACCACCTCCTATGCAGCCACTATGAAGTGTCCTAGCTTCCTAGCTTCTGTCCCCTCATAGGAATCCTTGATAGAGTTTGTGCTGATGGAGATTCCTTCCAGTCTGAGCCATGAGCTAAGCTGGGATTGGAAGACACAGTAAATGAATTACGTTTTATTTTAAATCCTTCTTTCCCACTTTTCTTTAATGAGGAAGATAAGCTGCATCCTGGTAGGGAGGGTCAACATAATATCCGGAATATCTTTTCCTCTTTTCCTGTAAGCGTTAATCCAGATTTAGCCAAGTGATGCAGCTATATAAACGTTCTCTCTTGTACATACACTGTTGATGCTAGTGAAAGCTACAGCCCTGAAATTTGCAGACATTCCTCTGTACTCATCATGGTTTATTGTTCTTGGGTTCCAGTTTTCCCTATGGCTGACACTTCCACAAAGCCTTGAGTAGACCCCACACTGGCTTTGTTTTGGGGTTTTTTTCCGCCCATTTTTTTCCCAGGGAACACGGTGCAGCTTATTGCACCCATTTGGTGCTGTTCTACAATGTGTAATAGTTGAGATGGGGTAGAATGATTTTTGTGCACTCACAATCCCCCTCAGCTTGGGCACCTGGTGTCAAGAAGAGAGGATAAGGGGTAAACAGACACTTTAATTGGAGGGGGAGAAAAAAGGCAAGACAGGAGTGAACATTGCAGGAGACGGAAAGAAGAAAGGCTGGGAGCAGGGCAGCAGCAATGAACTTAGCTTTTTATGGCACAGGTGGAGTAGATCATGGCGTCCACAATCATTTTACCAGTCCTAGTAGTCTGCAGCACTTGTCAGTACTGTTCCCAAGGGGTCTTGTGGGGCAAAAAAGTGAATAATCATATGATATTAAAACTCTTTATGCAAAAGTATTCTGAAATAGGCTGCACAGAGAAACCTGAATTATTGGAGTTCTGACATCTGAGTGAACCTTTGTATTTTAAAATAGAAAATGGATATAGTGAACAGTATATTTCCTCTGTTTTCTCAAAAAATGATCTAATGTAAAATTAATTATGAGCAGGCTCAATTGAATGTAGACTACTGCCCACAACTTTTCCACTGAGAACAGGAAAGGCACTGCAATATCCACATCATCTCTGAATGAGAGAAGGCTCTTTCACCCCTGCTGACAGAATTTGGGAACTCTATCAGTAAGTGCTTCATAAATATAGATGAAAACACTACTCACATTTTTAATCTTTCTAGAAGATCTAAAGCATTTAAATTTAAATTTGCAGTTCAGATGATGTATCCCCACTTGGCAACTGTAAAATAGGCCTTCTTTTTAATATTCACTCCAGGGATATAGAGAGCAAAATAAGATTAAAGATATGATTTTAAAATAAGATAGGAAGTTTCTGAGGGTTGTGCTTTGTAGACATGTTTTGAAATATTTGCTCTAATCTTCTGAGACAATGTTTTACTACATATGAAAGATATCTTAAAGATGTGATTTAGGACAATGAACATGCATTTTATATAAACATGTTTTATCCAGTAAAGACGAAGTATTATCTTGAATTGATGAATTTATTATCGTGACAATAATATAAATCATAGGAAAGACAATACAGGAGGAGAAAGCCAGAAGGATTAATCACTATGATCCAGAGGTGAATTATTTTATATACCAATGAAGTTTTATAATGCAGGCTGGCTTTTTTAACTGGCTGTGTATAAAAAAGTGTTGATTTGCAATCCTTGCAGCATAAATACTACATTTCTTCATCAGTCAGCAATACTTTTATTACTATAATTATACTCAGAGGCAATAGGATTTTAGGCATCTGATTTTATCCAGATGATAATTCTATATTCATTACCCAAGTTTCTAATGTTTATTTTGAAACAAGACATTCCTACGCATGCTTATGCGTGCAGGAACACTTAAGGCCTACCAGGAGTTACAAGGGCACACTACATCGAAGAAACATGGTGTGTCCTTATTATTTTTTAAATGGATTGAACATCTCACTTCCTAAACTATAGTTATTTCCTAGATGGATAAAATATTTTATTTTTGTTAGCAGTGTCTGTTCCTCATGGCATATCGAAGGGTAAAGTGGGAGCAACTGCAAAACTGTTCTTTTTTGCTCAAACTGTCAGATATAAATAAAAGTACCAGCGATGTGGATTATGTTCTAATTATTCCATTTTTCCTGCTCGCTAGAGATTATCAGCATCTTTCAGTAGAGAAGAAACTAGGATGCAATGTTTTTAGTATAAACAAAGAGGAAGAAAGAGCTCTAGTAGAAATTCAAGTAGCAGAAAGGAGTTTTAAAAGTCAGAAAGAAAATAGTGTTCTCTTCAAAGTTCTTGTGAAATTGGCCTACCATGATCCTTAATTTCTGGGCTTTTTTCCACCCTGGAATCTACATCAGTATCAAGTTAGCAAATACTTAGTGGCTTCAGCTGAAGCATTTTAGCTTCTTTGACTGCCCTCATTGAAAACACTATGCAATGATGAATAACAGTTTTTGAAAATCAAGTGAAGTTAATTTGTAAATCTCTACACAGACAGTCTCCTTCAGAAATGTAGTAGCCCGGGGCAGGTATCTGTGGAGGAGTAAAATGCGTATGGATTCACAGCTTTAGTTCACAAGATCTTAGTGTGATTCTGCATTTTTCTCCAACAGCGTTTTATAGCTTTTAAGTTTATTGTGCCTCTCAGAGTTTTAGAACTGTTTGTGTATTATTTTTTCTTTTCCATACACTGGGATAGGTAAATAGTCTTCTGCATAACTCTATATATACTACTGGAATTAGTAATGCTTTCATTGTAAGTGAACACTATTTATGAGATACTCATAGAGTGATTTATCTCTTTTCAAGTATCAACAAGCTATCAGGTTTAGAAATAAGCGTATTTATATTCCTTTCTCTGCATCAGTGATTGATGACAGGACCACTGATGCTGTGCTCTATGTGGGGGAACACATTCTAGGGAATGCTGTGTCTGGTCAAATCTGGAGATACAGATCTTAGTCTCTCTGTCATCTTTTCTAAGAAGATCTGGGAGGAGTGAACACACAGGATCAGATTTGAAAGAAAGAAAAAGTGGTGAGGAATTCTTCATCTTAAGCTTGGAATAGAGGAAAGGTTCTATGTCATGCTGAGCTTTTAGGCTTAATAGTGGGGGGTTTGTGTTTGTTTTTATTTTACCTTTTATTATTTTTATTTATTCCATCCCTTTGATATTCCATAATCATGGTCTTTAAAGAAAATACTGTTATTTTGAAATATATTCTCTTTGTGGCATGCAAATTAATTATGCAGTATTTCAGAACTTATTTTGGTACCTTATTCTAGTATGTGTATGTGTATATAAACAATGTGGGTTTTGGTTAATTGTATTCAAGAAAGCTGAATTTAAGGTAGGCTGAGTAGAAGCCTGGAACCCAGGAGTCCTTCTAGGAGAATGGAGGGTTTGTCTGCATGCCTGGTTGCAAGAAGCAGGGTTTAGTTAATATTACAGTCCATGTTGCCATAGTAATGGTACTTCAGTTTTTCAGCAATCTTGTTTGTGCATAGCTCAGAAGCAAGAGTTTGGACTAGAGAACTGTGGAGGCTTCCTCCAGTTTTACGCTGCTGTTTAAGAAAATGGAATTCCTAACAGCTACTCAATTAGGAAAATGATTGTGCCAGACTACTCATAGTATTTCACTGTGTATGCATGTTAAAAAGCATTTCTCAATGACTGATGAATATGTTCAGTGGAGACCCAATTATCATCTGAGATGCTGAGGGAAAAATAATTTCAGTTGCAATTAACCCGAGTTCTGCAATGACGCTGGTATGTCCTATTGAAAAGAAAAAAAATCGCTGTGCTTGCAGACTGGTTGCTAATACTGAAAAAAATTGAGATTAGCAAAGTAAAACTCTTAATTCGGAAGAAAATGGAGAGTTCATTATTAATGATAACAACATTTTAATGCAAGATTATAAAGGTTAAATAAAGCAATGGCAGGGCTATCCATCCAAGAGTACTGAGGGAACTGGCAGAGGTCCTTGCCAAGCCACTCTCTATCATCTATCAGCATTCCTGGTCAACAAGGGAGGTCCCAGAGGACTGGAGGCTTGCCAATGTGACTCCCATTTATAAGAAGGGTCGGAGGGAGGATCCGGGGAACTACAGGCCTGTCAGCCTGACCTTGGTACCGGGAAAGATTATGGAACGGTTTGTCTTGAGAGCACTCACACGGCAGCTCCAGGATAAGAGGGGGATCAGGCCCAGTCAGCATGGGTTTACGAAAGGCAGGTCCTGCTTGACCAACCTGATCTCCTTCTATGACCAGGTGACCCGCCTAGTGGATGAGGGAAAGGCTGTCGATGTTATTTTCCTAGACTTCAGCAAGGCCTTTGACACTGTCTCTCATGGCATACTCCTTGAGAAGCTGGCGTCTTGTGGCCTGGATAAGTGCACTATTCACTGGGTGAAAAACTGGCTGGATGGCCGAGCCCAGAGGGTAGTGGTGAATGGGGTGAAATCCAGTTGGCAGCGGGTCACGAGTGGTGTTCCCCAGGGCTCGGTGTTGGGCCCTGTTCTGTTTAATATCTTTATTGATGATTTGGATGAGGGGATTGAGTGCACCCTCAGCAAGTTTGCAGACAACACCAAGTTGGGAGGCAGGGTCGATCTGCTTGAGGGTAGGGAGGCTCTACAAAGAGATCTGGACAGGCTGGATCGATGGGCTGAGGCCAATTGTATGAAGTTTAACACGGCCAAGTGCCGGGTCCTGCACGTCGGTCACGGCAACCCCATGCAGCGCTACAAGCTTGGGGAAGAGTGGCTGGAAAGCTGCCTGGCAGAGAAAGACCTGGGGGTGCTGGTTGACGGCCGGCTGGATATGAGCCAGCAGTGTGCCCAGGTGGCCAAGAAGGCCAATGACATCCTGGCCTGTATCAGGAACAGCGTGGCCAGCAGGAACAGGGAGGTGGTTGTTCCCCTGTACTCGGCACTGGTGAGGCCGCACCTCGAGTACTGTGTTCAGTTTTGGGCCCTTCACTACAGGAAAGACATTGAGCTGCTGGAGCGTGTCCAGAGAAGGGCAACCAAGTTGGTGAGGGGCCTGGAGCACAAGTCTTATGAGGAGCGGCTGAGGGATCTGGGGTTGTTCAGTCTAGAAAAGAGGAGGCTGAGGGGAGACCTTATCGCTCTCTACAACTACCTGAAAGGGGGTTGTAGTGAGGTGGGTGTTGGTCTCTTCTGTCAGGTGGCTGGAGATAGGACAAGAGGAAGTGGCCTCAAGTTGAGGCAAGGGAGATTTAGGTTAGATATTAGGAAAAATTTTTTTACTGAGAGGGTTGTCAGGCATTGGAACAGGCTGCCCAGGGAAGTGGTTGAGTCACCATCCCTGGAGGTATTCAAAAAGCGAGTGGACAGGGTACTCCAGGGCATGGTTTAGGGGGCACGGTTAATGGTTGGACTTGATGATCTTGAAGGTCTTTTCCAACCTAAATGATTCTATGATTCTATGATTCTATGATTCTATGATTCTATTTATTCCTTTAAAATTGCAAAGTAAAATTTAAAACCCAAGTCCATTAAAATAAATATGCAGGTTTGCTAAAACTTGCAAGAAAAAGAAGCTTCTCCCTTAAGATTCGTAGATGATATTTTTTGGACATTTTTACTGCAGAATTCTAGTTTTATACTGTGGTACACCACAACAGGGTTTGGAGAAGCTTTTTAGTTATTCATTGCTGCTTTAGGCTGGCAAAATGTAAATGTTTTCAGGCCACTTCAACACTTGAGCAGAGTAGAGGGTGGAGCCCCAGGCGGGTCTTCCCAAAATAGTCTGCTGGTATTAGCATTGTAGTACATTAGCATAGTTGCCAAATGTTAAGTATGTTAACAGTATTTTGCCTCTTTTTTTGCTTTTGTTAAGTTTTAACATTAGTATAACAAAAGGAACCTCTGTGGAATCATAATATATTGTATTGCTGCATATGGAATATACTGCCAAAATGTCCTGCTCGTACCATCATAGACTAATAAAACCTCATAGTCTTTGCCATTGACTTCAATGCCAGTGATTACTGTCCCTTGAGTACAAATTTCACTGGAGTTTTCATGAGTAGTGTGAACGTCTCTAGTTTCAAGACTTGATCATATCAGATTGCTTCATGTAAGAAAAGGATGTTCTCCATATAGAGTTATGTATACACTGTTCAAAGAACATGGTTTGCAAAATGCCCCCAGCAATGTTGATTATGACTTTGCCCACACTGGGCTAGCCCACTGTAACTGAACACAATTATAGGAACTTCAAATTTGTGGTGAGTATGGTGAAATCATGCTGCCAGCTCATGGCAGAAGACGTTGACTGTGTCTCTGCATCCAGAAGTTCTGCACGTACTGGATGCTTCATCCCATGTCCCAGGATGATGCAGTCCCATCCAGAGGTTCTGGCACCTTCAGGTGGTGTCAGACCGGAGGCAAAGCAGCAGTGGTGCTAGAGACTCCGAGAAGACATTCCCTCCTCAGACTAAAGTGCCTCCACGACGTCTGAAGTCAGTTTATCTGGGGTATCCTCATGGAGTAACTGCCATGGATGGAGGAGCAGGGCCACAGTTCTTTCTGTACTGGTCACTGACAAAATAGTGGTGTGATGGCTTTACGGTGGCACTTTTGTGTAAGCAAGGACAGAAAGACACAGAGCAGAAACAGGAAGAGAAACAGAAATAAGGCTTGACTCCATATCTGAGGCTGAAGGGAGATGCATTTCACTGCCCTTGCCACCTAGCGTTATTGTGTGAGAGGCAAAAGGATGATGAAGTGCTTCCCAGAGTATCTAGTTGAAATATCTGCTCTTTGGAAACCAAAGATTTATAAGGTAGCTTTCCTTTGGACTGCTGAAGTGGGAATACTTGATCTGGGGCTCAGATTTGAACTAGTCTGAAGTAAAATCCCCAGAACGTGTATTGTGTAATTGCAAGGTCTTCAGCAGCAACTGCATCACTGTATTGATCTGCTTTTACTGTGCTGCCCTACTTGGTGAAGAAGTCTGAATTTAGGAAACTCCAGGAGCTATTCTTTTGCTGATTTCCTTGGGTTAAAATATTAAACCAAGCCTTCCTATGCCTGGACTTCAGCTACCTGTCCCCTCTGCACTGGAAAGCAGCAGGCAACCCTCTCCTCTCCCTACAACAGCTGCCACCCTTTCTTCCTTGCCAGGCAACTTCCCCCTCTCCTTTCATCTTTTCAGTACATGTAGTCATCTTTTCCTTACTTTCACCTGCAGCAGCAGCATCCCTTTTGTAAGCAAATAGTCTCTTTCCCTTACTCCATTCAGCAATGGAATTACCTGTTACCTTTATTATTTACTCCAAATTATCTTAATTTCCCTTACTTTCTTACCCCTGCCTAGAAGTTTCCACTCAGCTGTTATGCCTCTAGCTACTGGTACGGAGCAGAGGCTGTCTGGAATGGGTGGTTTGGTTAAGTGAAACTTAAAAAGCCTGGATGCTGCTAGTCTAGAGGCTGTGCTTGGGAGAAGATGTCTTCCAGCCCTTTGAGCACCCCATCTGGCTGTTCTTTTACCCTCCATGACCCTCACAGAAGTAGTCTGTCTCCCTCGACAGCATCTGGTGCTTAAACAGTTGTTCTGTGACTCTTCCAAGGCATGCTGTGCCAGATGGATCTGCAAAATGGATCCCTGTCACTCTCACTACTTGTTATTGGACTTGAACACAAATACAATCTAAATGAAAACAGCATTGAACACTTTGCTTAGTGTACCTTTTAGCTAATTTATTCTTTTGCTAATTGGATGAACTCTTTGGATCAAGATTTTTATAATGGAAGTAATAACTGCCAACTTATTTTTATTGCTTTTTATTACTTCAGGCAAACATATTATTTTGATATTTAAATAATTGGCAACAAAGTTGCCAGTTACTAGAAAAATTACAACAGTGAATCATCGTCAGACATCTTTTTTTAAAAAAAGGGGGTGGGGGCTGTAAGAGACCTCCAGATGTTATTTTGTTCATGCCCCTCATCAAAAGAAAAAGTCCTGAGCAGGCTGGCCTGAACAGGTAGTATTGCTCAAATATTGATAATTAGAAATACTTCCTGACATATCCCAAAGAGCAGTAAGCATTCTCCACTGAGTATGTGTGGGAATTTGAGCCATTCTGCAGCATACTCAAGAGAAGCATGATCCAAAGTGGAGCTGGTGGCTTTATTTCAGTGCTGTTCACATACTTTTACAGAGAGACAAGCAGCCTACACAGACCTGAGCTGCCCAGTGGATATCTGGGGCTGTGCTCGCTAGTGTAGTTGCAAGGAGGACAACACTGTAGGTAGTAAAGTTGTGCCTAAATCGTGTGCCGAAAATTGAGTGCAAAGCAAACTGTGATGGGAAATGCTTCACAAAGTTCAATTCATCATTAAAAAATTTTATGTCGATAAGGATCTTCTCTTGGTAGGAGCAGACTTCATCATCTGTTTTTTTCATGGCAATTTATTTTGATAGACTGAAGATGAAAAGAATGTGGAAACAATAAGCATTGTTATTGCTAAGTAGTATTTTGGTTATTAAATAGATAATGTTGGAAGTGATGGGAATGCACTTAGCAAAAAAGCATTTTATCAGAGTATGCACTGAAAGTTAAAGCCAAGTGATAGTAACACAGCAATTGTGTACAGTTTTATACAGCCTGTTTGTGAATTCTAATGCTAAAACTTCATAATATGCTTTTCTTTTAAGTTTAAATACCTATCTCACAATGTATACAAGACAAATGGTTGGTGACTTTCTGATTTGATGAACAATTATAAGCCTCGTCTGTGAATAATGTGTTCTATCAGGTGTTTGTTAAATGACTTCTCCATAAATGCCTTTTCAACTTTGTTTCTGTCTATCATGTTGAAAGGTTTCCTGAAACCTCATGATGGTGGGGACTGCACTCCACAGGTGAGACTGTTAACAGAAGTGTGTCAATATCTACATTAACTTTACCATCAAAGTTGAACACTACATGTGCTGTTATTTTGAGAGCACTGCTCAGAGTTTTAAAACACATCAAGTTGTAGCACTAAACTTGAGGCCTTGGGCTTGATTCCATTCTTGCAGCAGTGTATGATCAATTGAAAACTGTGTTACAGTGGTATAATACTGGTTTTAAACCTAGCCAGACCAAGATTTACATTTGGAATGTTAAGTTAGTGCTGCAATGTGCCTATACCTTACAAAATATTACTGTGCCCAGGTTAAGCACACTACCCAACTATTTCAGGAAAGCTAATACTTTAACATCTTTTTGTGGTAATATAAGATGAAATTACCGAAGACATATGTTCAGCAACATAGAGTGTCTCCACCAATACTCTTATTTGCACTGCAAATACCACATTTTTAAAACACTCACACGCTCCAACAACATAAACAAGCAGGACTGAGTTTGATATGAAATGTCAGAGTTAACATCTATGCAAAATAGCGTTCTAAAAATTAAAAGAGAGGTAAGTAATTGCAAGAAGTCTGTTAAGAGAACAGTGAGGATATATGTGCGGTGATTTCACTAGTGCATTGAGGTGTTTTATACAGCTGAGAGTGATGCTGCTTAGTAAGTATAATAAGGTGCACTGTGCTTTTGTACTGGCTTTTTGCCCCCAGTTCTGCTTCATATTCTGGTAAATGTTGACAGTCATACCCGCAGGTTGATGCCTGTTACGGCACTGTCAGGAATGATTCCCCTGTAGTTCCAACTCACAGAATCATGGAATTGTTCAGGTTGGAAGGGACCTCTGGAGATCTTTTAGTCTAACTGCCCTGCACAAGTGGAGTCAGCTACAGTGGGCTTGTACAGGACCCTGTCCGGTCAGGTTTTGAATATCTCCAAAGATGGAGACTTCACAGGCTCCCTGGCCAGACTGTTCCAGTGGTTGGCCACCTTCACAGTAAAAAAAAAAAAAGTATTTTCTTGTACTCAGATTGAGTTTCCTGTTTTTTCTTAAATTTGTGCCCATTGCCTCTTGTCCTTTCAGTGGTCACTGCTGAGAAGAGTCTGACTGCTTCTTCTTTATTCTCATCCATCAGTTGTTTCTATGCTAAAGCCCCTTTGAGCTTTCTTTTCTTCAGGCTGAAGAGTCCCAGCTCTCTCAGCCTCTCCTTATATGAAAGATGCTCTGTTTCCTTAATCATCTTTGTATTCCTGTATACTCATTCCAGTAAGTCCATATCTTTGTTGTACTGGGTTGCCCAGAACTGGACCCAGCACTCCAGATGTGGACTCACAAGTGCTAAGTAGCAGGGAAGGATCACCTCCCTCGACCTGCTGGTGATGTGCTGCCTAATTCATCTGAGGGGGCTGTTCATCCTTCTTTGCTGTGAGGGCATGTTGCTGGCTCCTGTTCAACTTCTTGTCCACAAGGACCCCAAAGTCCTTCTCTGCAAAGCTGCTTTCCAGCCAGTCAGTCCCCAGCATGTACTGCTGCATGGGGTTGTTCCTCCCCAGGTGCAGAACTTTGCATTTACCCCATTGTGAACTTTGTAAGATTCCTCTTGGGTTAATTCTCCACCCTGTCCAGGTCCCTCTGAATGGCAGCGCAACCAAGGACCCCTGTGTTCTAAACAAATCATAGGAACAGAGTAGAAATTAGGGTAGAGAGTTATTTTTAAAAAGTGCTTTTTAAATAAATTCCGCAATCAAAATTAGAGAGTGAAACCCACAAGAAGTTCTTGGGTATGGTAAAAGAGAGATGTGTCTGTTCTCCTCCCACCATCTGAACATGTTAGAGCATGCAGGTTTACAATTTGAAACAGCATATGAATTCACAGAAAAATCAATAGATGCATTCTTTCCATAACTGTTACCAAGAAAGATATGATGGGAAAGCCTGTTCTCTGATAGGTGATGGGCTTCCTCACATAGTTACTTGCATCTAAAAATTAATGTGTTGCTGTGGTGGATATACTCTCATATTTGAATTGCTTAAAAGCAGAGATGCTACAAAACAAAGAGGAGAATTCTATAAAGATTTTAGTCTTACACTCAACAGGTTTTTCAGTGAAAGAGAAAAAAGTTTATTAGTTCAAGAAATTTGCTTAAAGTGTGTCCCTTTTTATAAATGTGTGCATTTACAAAACTATGATCAATATGTTTTTTAACATTGTATGTGGTTTTATATCAAAGAAATCAAGAATTTGATACTTGGATTTTACTTCACATTGTAGTCAGTATACAGATGTGTTTTGTCTTAAATATTTGTACATTGTATTTTATATACTGATATTGTTCAGTAGTCTCAATAATCTCAATAATGGATGAGTGGAATCATACATATACACGTATACAACTTTAAGCAAGGCATTTCTTCAGTAATACTATACTGTAAGGAACAGTAGGCTTTGTAGCACTTACCTGGCTAAAAATTCGTCTAGACCTTTAGGGAAAATACTCCTTCTAGAAAAAAAAAAACCAAAAAACAAACCAGCAGCTGCCTGGTATGATTTGTCAAAAAAAGGCACTTTTTAAAACAAAGCAATTTAAAAGTCCAGTATAGGAAGGTGGTGGTACTCAAAAAACTTCACTGAGAAATGATTCAAACTTTGAAGTATTGGGAACCAAGGTATGGCACAGGAAGAGTGTATGCATGCAGTTTGGAAACTTGACTTTAGGCAACTTGGAAGTGCTCTGCTGAATGCAGATTTGTAGCAGGGGTTGAATAGATTGAACTAGAAAATATTTCTTCATTAACAATTGTATTTGCCTAAGTGAGCGGGTGTGATAGGTATGGCTTGGGAATAGACTCAATAAACTCATGCAGTTACAGATAATGCAGCTGGCATTTTTAGAGCTCTTTTGTTCATTTGTTAAAATGAACTTTTGATTGAATTGGTGGTATCTGTGAACCACATACAGTATGTGTCATTCATCTGTTGCTTTGCTGTATACCTTCCGATGAATTAAGCAACAGTATCTGGCAGGCATGTTTCATTTTTCTGATATGCTCTGTCCTCCACTTATTAAATCTGGGCATTTAAGAAATGCAAATGAGATTAATATTACGTTGACTATCGCTGAGTTTATGGAACTTCTCTTTTCATCTCAATTATGCTCAATTAGTTGTTAGGACTCTTAAATGTTCATGTTTCATTGATTTACTTTATGTTGGGGGATTGGTGTAGTAAATACTGCAAATGGAGACTTCTAATGTGCAGTGCCACCCCTGCTACTGACCACAAGGATGAATGGAAAGGAAACTTTTTCCACTTTCAAGATTCTTAATTTGTTTTATCTCCATCTATTGGGGTATTTCAAATTCTGCTGAATTCTTACCAGATATAAATACTCAGTTCTGTTTTCAGTTAAAAAATTTTCTACATATTGATAGTCTATGGAAGTTGTAAAAATAACACAATAGAATATAATTGTAAAAATATAAAATTTCCTCTAAGAATTAACATTTTTTTTATAAAATAAACCACTATATATTTGAATTTATCACTTTGTGTTGCAGAACTTTCATTGCTACACTGAAATATGTTTGGAACCAAGTAGCCTGGCATTTGAATTTCCTTATGTTTGCATAGTATACAAAGCTTCAAAACAAAAAAATAAAATTGAAAACAAATAATTCATCACAGGTCTTTAAGAAAATATCTGTTACTTAACCTGTAGCACTTTTACCCAGACACTAAGTAAATGGGAAACTGAAAACAAACCTGCAAGGCAAATGTGGACAGAAAATACAAACTTATTTTAGTCAGGAGGTATTACAACTGGTCACAAGTAAAATTTTAAAAAAACCCTCTTCTTAGGTATCATTTATAGCAATTTAAATCTATCAAGTTCTATTGTAATTTTCTGTGCATGGGAGACAACTAATGCAGGCACAGAATTGCATATAGTTTTCTAATGGAACAACACTTTTTGCAATATATTGCTTTTACTTTCAGCGACTATTCAAGTAATAATTTCTTAAGTTATCTTTTATTACCACAGACAGATTAAGTGCAGTTTTTATGAAAATAAGAATCTGTGGGACTTGGTTTAGTGTTTTGCTGCTTTTATTTTTATATATATCATCTTATATTTGCCTTTAGAATAGATTTTTTAAAATGCCCCTCTCCCACACAAGAATTTGTCTCAGCTAAACAAGTTTTTGTAACAAATGCAAAGTTCGGCATGGAATCTGAAAAAAAAAAAAAAATTGTTCCTTTCCATATTACAATCACTTGATTAGGACACTCAGCTATGATATCTAAACAAGATGTAGGCATTAGGCTCCTGATCTGAATCACTTTGTAAGGAAGGAGAGGTTCATTTATACCTGTAAAGGGGGTCTAGGGGAAACAGGCTTCCTGATTTAGTTATCCATTTTTTTGCACTCAATGTTGGAGTAGAGTAAGTCAGACAACTTAGAGAAAGTATATAGAGATTTAGCAGGTTTTAGGTTTCGCGATTCTGCTTTTTTAGCAGTTTGGTGCTTCCAAACCAGAGTATCTCAGGAGCGTAGTGTCAAAAACATGTGAAGTACTTGACTTGCGGGTATCCTTGGATTTTGAAAGTTATACTTCTGGACTTGAGCACCCTTTTCCTGTCCAAGATCTACTGAAAGCCATAAAGCTGTTCTGTGAATCTGTGTCTGAATCTGATATGGTTTTGGATCCTGTCATCTGATGTAGTGAATTTTAGTAACTATCTTAAGAGCTGTTCTCCCATTGCCTAGTTTTGTAATTCTGACTTTCTTGTGGATTGTGTTGATCTGGTTGTCTGATTTTAAAAAAGGCTTTTGTAGCCACGTATCACTTTCATCACAACAGACACTGAATGCTCTTTTTGTTACACAGAAGGATATTTTTAAAACCTTTATTTTAAAGCATTTTTCCATATATGTCAGATCAAATTATTACATAGGGTGTGTTAGGGATTATCTGTGAGGTTGTATCAACTCAGTGTTAATCCTTTATCTGTAACTGTCCAGTTGTTTGCCTTCTCTCCTAAATACTATCACAAACAATTCTGATCTTGGACATGGAATAAATATTAACAAAAGAATCCTTATGAAATAATGGCGGTCTTATATTCAAACTTGACTTTATTCTTAGTATAAGTTAATTCATCTATTAACCAGTTTTATGTATAAGCACATACACATGATATATTATCCTTATCAGTAAACTCTGCTGTCATTCAATCACTGTTTGTAGATGTACCCCAGGAGGCTGTAGTTCACTGTTACTTTCAACTCCTTTCACGTTAAATGAAATATGAAAGAGTACCTCTGACTGGTATACAAACCAGATTTCTCACTTTTCCATGTTGCCTTTGGAATCTGATTCCTACTTTGATTTATGTAATTGGATTATACAGTTCACCTGCTTAAGCTGCACAGTAGTGTTCTACCTTCTGTTTTTCATTCTTTTCATGTGATGTCTCAAGCCACAGTTGCAAAGCGGAATTTGCAAAAGAGAGAACAGAGTAGACAACTAGCAGAAGTGGTGAACAAAATGTACTTTGGGTGAACACAACATCGTTCATGCTGATTTCTCCTTTTGATGACTAGCATTCAAAGATGCAGTAGAAATTGTTTATAGTAGAAACAAAGGTATGCATTTTACATGTTTTATCAAGACTAACTTAAAATATTTTTGAGGTACAGATACTTATCAATAATGCTTTGTGTCTTAAAGCCAATAAGATTTAGAATCCTAGCTTAAGTACAGTATGGACAAGTTTGTGACAAATGAGCAATTCATATCAGAAATATTTACACTTTTCCAAGAAAAAAGCTGATGTTCGTGGCATGCCGTCAGAGCCTTGCAATGCACTTGCCAAAAGTCATCCTCAGTTATTGCACCTGAAGTACATGACTGAAACCTTCTTTGTGTAACTTCAGAGAGTATGTATCTACCCACTGTAAGGTTGATTGAGTTTGTTATTACCAACAGTCTTTGTTGGTACTTTGTTTCACCCAAAAGTCTTGATGTTCTGTTGATGTTGAATCTTGGATGTGTGTCTGGGACTGACAACCTGGGCAGTAACTAAATAATCTATTTTGGTGACTTGTGATGCTTTTTATGTTTTTACAGTTCTTGCAAGAGAAGAAACTGATTCCAAAATAAATTTTAGAAGATTTCATAAATAACAAACCTTAACTGTAATTGCAAATTACATAGCAGTTTGAATTACCTTACTTAGATACAAGGATTCATGGACTGGTTTTTTAATGAATGCATGTGAATACACTTCTTGAATTTTGAGCCTTTGGTCACTAATTAGCACTGTTCTGTAAGTTTGAACTTTTTAAAATGTTATTTTCAGATTCTAAGTTAACAAATAAGATCATATTAGTGCATGATCTACAAACAGTGGGTGCTGGCAGAATCTCACAATCATGTAGTACGTCTGCTTTGTAATGCTGTTTACGAGAATCTTTTCTAGTTCTTTTCAGCTGCACTGTGTTTTTCTTTGCCTAACAGGTTAAGAAATTGAAAATGAACTGCTAGCAATTGCCATTATAAATAGCTTCAGGGTTCTTGATAAAATTAATGTTCTGGAGCTGGTGTGCAATGAGATCATTCACAAATCAGTATGTAGCCTGTTCTCCTTATTTTGAAGTTTATTTTCTATTTTATATCAGTAATATAATCCAGGCATTTCAGTGCAAAACAGTACTTCTTGGGTGGTAAAACTCAATAGGTATTTAGTCTCATGCCTTATAAAGCTACTAGAGGCAAATTATAATTGTCTTGAAATACAATGCCTGTCATAACTTCTTACAGTTTATGTATTATCTATTGTGTAAATACAATATTGGTTCCTTTAAACACATACTAAAGTCACAGCAGAAAGTAACATCACAGTGGCCAACACTAGGACTTGGAAAATTGTAAGGTCCATGGCAGCCTTCTCAGAGCATTATCAGTTAAGCACATTAAAGGATTGCTTCTACAGACTGATTTGGCTTTAGAGCTCCTGGTACTTACTGAGTGCAGAATATGAATTTGGTCGCCACATACATATATATACTCAATATGATGATAGCTGCAGAAACAAGGATTCCTATACAAAACTCTTTAAATTCATTACTTCCCTAAATGCATCCTAATGACATGGAGTGAATCTAGAAATGTTCTGGGAAAGATGATTTTGGCTTAATTACATTTTATTTTATAAATAGCTCTGCATTTTAAAATATGTTATTTCTGATATTTGGGTTGAATTTTAGAGAGAAAAAACTTCCTGATTAGTCATTTTAAATGTCATTGCAAAATTATTAATAATGCCCCTAACTGATATTTATTACCATCTTTTACAACCACTTTTTTTCTTTTGAGTTTGTTTGAACAAAATAATTCTAGTGTATATTCATAAGGCTTTGAGATTGCTCATAAACAAATAGACAAAAATTTAAATTGACACTTCAAATTTCCATCCTACTAATATAATCCTATAAATTGTATCAAAAACATTTGAAAAAAAAAAAGGAACAATAAGTCAGATATTCTAGTATCAGTCAGAATAATACTCTTCGTATGTTATATGTGCATTACCACTATGGAAGATTTCACTAGTGGGTTTGGACCTGATGAGTCTCTATATAAAAGGTCTGTGTCCTGAAAGTGTAGGTTTTTGATTCTTGGGAAAACCTGAACTAGTTGCTTGTATTGTCCAGGGTATTGGTAAAGAGAGCAAAGATTTGAAAAATATTTCAAAAATTTCAGTGGAGTGGAAGACAGGAAGTTTTTTTCTAATACATGTTTCTATTATGGTATATAGTTTATGTAAAAATATGTGCTGCAACATCAATATTATACGAAGAGTAAAATAACAGGCATGAAGAGAAGAATATTTTTTCAGATGAAGGTTAGGCTAAACAGTTCAGGAAATCCTTTCTGCTAGTGTCAGATCTGGTTAAAGGAAAGGCTATGTGGCAACCAATGAAAAATAATCAGAAAGCAGTAACTGAGAGAGTACGGATTTTTAAGTCCCATCTTTGGACTGGAGCAAGTCCACAGACAGTCTTGAGCACAAGACAGCCTGTGTTTTGTTAATGGACCCAAAAGGGAACATGTAGCTCTGTTTGTTAGCAGATTGGTTTGACTGGGAGAATGGAATCTCACTTTGAGCATATAAAAGGGTATTCAGCAGCAAAAGTTAATGCTAAAGTTCCTAACAGGTAAGCTTCAAGTAAATAATAGAAAGTTAAGCTCGGTAGTTAATGTGAAGGAGACATTGTGACTGAAGACATCTAGGAGTGTTAAGAGACGAGGCTGTGGCACGTACGTACTGCTGCAGACATAGTTCTGCTTACTGAATAGACAGCAGATTTATAGAAGTAGAGCATGCAGGGTAAAAGCTGAGGCCAAGAGCAGGCACAAGGGATTACAGTTTGTTGAAGACAAAAGAGATATTGAGTCAAGAGAGGAATTAGTGGAAATGGAGTTTGAGATTACTTCTTTTGTCCAGAGGAAACTTTTAAAATATGTCCATGAAAAGCCAAACCTCACATTCATCTAATCAATACAGGCTGAGGAGATGAACAATGTGAAATCATTGCCCATGTAAAAAGATACATGCAGTCGTAAATGCAGCTGTGAACTTGGAAGCAAATACTGAAGCTGGAAGGAAAAAAAAAGTGAGTAAAAGTCAGAGAAAGAGTAAAAGTTGTGCTTTCTAGTTGAAGCACCAGGAGATTCGTTCTTAACTAACACCTAACTTATTTGAGCGGCTGAACTAGTTTTTAATTCTGGATAAGGCTTAAACAGAGCTACATTCCTTTTCTTCTTAACCAAACAAATCTGTGATAGAACAGCTCTGCAGGCTGTAATAGCTGGGCTTACACAGTGGGTGCTCGGATTCATATCTGTGCCATCTAGTGTTCTCACTTGAGTAGCTGTACCATTTCATGGGAGTTACTTCCTTGGCAGCTGTGGATATCAAGACCAGAGCCCCAAAAAATTAAGCTACTATGTTTCCCTTAAACATAAATGTTATTACAATACAGTTTTTACAAAAAACTAATGGCTTTTTAAAATAAATTTAAAATTCCTCTGTAGTCTTATGTCCAGAATCTGTAATGATTAACTGCTGTCAAAATTACTATCAGATTGAAAACTACTTAGCATTCTGCTTGCTTTCATTTTTGACAGTTATATTCAGAAAATAATCCAACAATTTTGTTAAGCCCTCTAAATTATTCTTTTTAATTAATTTTAAATATTACCAATTAACATATTTTAAAATACTTTAAAGATCCTGCAAGTGAATTATACAGGTATTTACTTAATATCCAATCTGATGGTTCTTGCATCACTTCTAAATATTGGCAACAGTAATATTTAGCTGAATATTCAGCTTTTATAGGGAATGCTGAAAAACAAAAACACTCCACATGCAGGCAGTCTACAAGACACTAATATCACCTCTTTTACCTTACCATCTTGGAAGAATGGCAATCCCCTTTCTTATAAAAAAGACTTGTGCCCATCACCGTGAAAATAGCAGTGGTCACTTGTTCTCAGCCCATTGATTTCAAATAGCTTTGGATAACCCAAATTTTAAAGTGAGGAGTAAGTGATGTGGTAAACTCTTACACATCGTGTTTAGTCATGCTCTTGGAAACTGTCATAAATAGTTTCTTTATCAAATGCCTATTATGAGAAGATACTAGGAAGAACCGAACTTATCTTTGCAGACAGTCACAGACATATTTATAGTTGCAAGTAGGCACAAGATCATTTTAGGATGTTTTGAAAGGAAACTTTGGTAACAATTTAATTGAAAGTGTTAAAGGCTATAAAACATAGACTCTTCTGTTATGCAATGCAAGATACAACATACCTGAAGAATAAGCTTAACACTGAATGCTAATCTCATAAAAAGAGATGTGTTCATAACTAACAAAATATTTCATCTGTTTTATTTCTAATAAAAGGACTTAATTATGGACTACAATTAATCCATCTGCTAAAGCAAGACTCATTCCTTTATTTCTTTATTCTTTATATTCTATTTCTTTCTGTTTCTTTTTAAAGTTTTAAAATAGCCATTTTTCTAAAAGCACAAATTTTTTTTTGTTATTTTACAAGAGTTTTATCACTTGGATATATTGTCATTTTGAGTGCCTTTGTTTGTATATAGACAGGCTATTGTGTTACATGGTTTGGGCTGATAATAGCTGGCAGAAAGAAAGAGAAGCCTGTCTTGGCAAACCCTGATTTTTATGTAAGAGAACATCTGTGAGCTCTATCTTTGTGGTGTAGCTGGACTCTCATAGCCTAAAAGAAAACTAGAATCTAAAAGCAAGTACATCTGTCCCCTTACAATTTTAAGGATTGTACATTTTGAGTTTAAGGGTAAGGATTTACTGGTGAACCCTGAGGAATGACACTAACTGCTTTAGCTGTTTGCTGTGTTTTAGCTACAAGGCAAGTTTTGGGCCCTCTTCTGCCTTCCTATCACTGGGCTTATACTCGAAAGGTTTTTCTGAAACTGGCTCTTTGCTCTCTAGCTATGTGGTAGTTTAATCAGTAGCTAGTGGCAGGAGAGGTTCCTCCATTCGACTGAAGCTATGGGGGGATGATCAGGTGGGGGCCCAGACTCGGAGCAGCCATCACAGCATGAGCTACCTAAGGGCTGCAAAAGCCAGCTGAGAAAGTGAGCAAGCGCACATGTTATTAGTCCATGTTGACATTTTGTGCTGTTCCAGTCATACTGCTAGCAAGTTAGCTGGCTTGAGGATATTTTGACTGTATCTTTAATTGCACTATGCCCCTCAGCCCTGTCCATCCGTTCCTACCACCCATGCTTCCATGGAAAGGTCCGGTGTGTCCAGTGCTTGCCATTCCTCTCAGCCACTCGGTGAAAACAGAGCACTTTGCCACAGTGGTTTCCTAGTGTGTTTTTACGATTCTTCTCTGCCCTGTCCGTTGGATTGGACATGGGCTGTTTGCTGCTGCTTTCTGAACTCAGCACCTCTGCTCACACCAGACTTCAACAGCCATCTTTCTTCTAGGATTAATTTTTCAAAATTTGTGTGCTCCCTCCATTGCTTAGCTGAAAACTTTAACAAGGGCAAATGCTCTATTTGCACTGGCTTTAGGCTATGAACTAAGGAGGGCAAAGAAGTGGAGAATAGAGAAATTGAGAGTTTGGATCAACATTTTCAGAAATTTTTATGTCGTCATGCATACCGGATAGGGATTCATTCAGTTCGTGTCCTAGGGTGCCGCTCAGATAAACTGTCCAGTCTTAAGTGTGTAGGTAAACATTGTGTAGGCAACATACCTGAAAGAAAACAATAGATAGAGGCAAATACACTATCTTCATTCATAGCAGTTTTGAGTGTATTTGTGTATATTTGAGTCTACTTGTGTTTAGAGCTCCTTTACTCGTAGAATTATTCATGCTTGCAAGAAATGCAATTTACTTTCCTGCTTATTACATTCACTGCATGAAGACTGCTTTGGAGCAGGGAACAAGTCCGTGTTCTGTGCAAAGGGGTGTTGAGATCAATCAGAATTACCGCAAAATTAATGTATTAAAACATTGTATTGGTGCGAGAGACAAAGGGAATGAATCTTTATTAACAACTTGTGTTGTAACTTGTTTTTACCCTGCTGACTCCTCTCCTTTTACTCTCCAAGGAGAGATGTCACCTCATGTCCTTGTAACTTTTTGCCTCATTTCTTGATACTTCTTCATCAGTCTGGTATTTTTATTTTGGGGGTAAAGTAGACTAGCTTGACCTTACATAAAAATCTTGAACTGTAAGGAATTTATAATTTTTGCCTTCTAGTAGGCTGTGGACCCTCAGCTGTAGACAGGAAAAGAATTCAGAGATGGAACATAAACTGTGCCTAAACATCACACAGATGCGGTCAAAGAAGTGGAATTTGAGTGATAAGATGAAAGATGTAGGATGGACATTCAATTTTAAATGTTAAGCTGTGATTCAAGGATTTTTTCAAATTTCAGTGTCTAACTTAAACATGAAGTTTTAATGATATATTCTGCAATCAGTCCCTCGTCACAGAATAATGAGATGATGCAACTTGAGAGCCACTTGCAAGCAACTGGCTAGATTCAATTAGGAGTATCAAATTAGGGAAATCTGTGATATCAACTGCTTAACAATGAACTTCTGGACAGCGACTCCCTCTCACTGTGTCTCACTCCCGAACACTGACATTTGACTTACTTTAAAGCTGCTTTTGAAATTTTGAGAGCAGTTTAAAAACAATTACATATTAGGTCTTCTGTAGCAAAACACAGAGTTTAAAGTTGAATTTTGGTCTCTGCAACTGCAAAGTAACTGGGCTCGTAATACTGTAGTTACTTTGGTTTGTATTTCTGTAACCAGGATTGGAATGTGGCCTTTACCCCACTGAACTGATATTATCATCCTAAAAGTTTGGAAGCCACAAGACTGGGATGTGAACAATAGCCCAGCACATGTGTACGCATACTTTGCCCCTCAGAATCTCTTGGGTTTTGTTTATTTCTTTCCCCAAAGGAGAAGTTTTAATTTTGTTTTTTAGCAGGCTATACAGTTTTTCCTCTGAACCATCTCAAATAAATTATCTGTAATCAAGAGGAATGTTTCTAATCAATTAGTTACTGTAGCTGTGTGCTTGTATTTCAGATTATTCAGTCTGTAGGAGTTGTATAATGAAGATTTTAATGACTGAACAGAATGCTTATATTGAAATGGATGGAAGCATGCCTCTTCTTATTTTGGAGAGCTGGATGTCTATTATGTATAATATTCCATATGAAGTTAGCACCTATAGGAGGGGAGAAAAGTGTGGTTTAGACTGAAAGAATGGAAAAAATGCTCACAATTCCTTTGCACTGATTTTCAGCATCCCCCAGGATATTCAAATGCATCACTCATTCTTTCCAAAGACCTTCCCGTTTTGTTACAATCACTAATTAAAAGTTGCCTAGTCTTTCTATATAACACTGATAGTCACAATCACAAATTGTATGTCACAAATTATATGAAACTGCTCCTGCACATTTGTATGCAAAATTCTGTAACCTGTGATAGCTAAAGCATTTCATGTCTTGTACTGCATATTAGCAACTTTGATGTTTCCAAACTAGTGTGTTAATTTATTTCTTGAAAAGTGCAATGACCAATCTATGTTGTCAGTATAATACGGGACAGAAAGGAAAAACCTGTAATATCGAAATATACTGTGTTAAATTTACCATAAAATATGTACTTTTTTGCTCTTGCTAGAAGTTTATATGAAGAAGTGCTGTATTGTTTTCTTTGTCCCCATTAGGTAGGTTTTGCAGATCCTAAGTAACGATGTCACAGTGCTCTAAAAGTAAGGAGAAACATTCAGATAAGTGATACTTACCTACTTATAATTTTACGATTACGCTGATGACCTCAGACGTCACTGGGTAGAAACGTCCTACTCTGTTCTTTGAAGATTTTTTTTTTACCTGCAGTATATGACACAGTTTGCCTATCAGATAGAGCCTCTGGCATAGTAATCTCTCCTGATCTTTAGCAATGGCATGTCTTTTTATGTTTTGAGGATTGAGATAGTTGTGTGCTTAATCTTTTACCTCTGTCATTTCTTCTTTTCCCCTTTCTTTTAGCTTGTTCCCCCACCACGTCTCTCTGTCTTCCCTACATATGCATTTTTGCCTTCCTGCTTACTGCTGACTAGGGCTAAAACACTAGTCATCGAGTGAAACTGAGCTTGAAGGTGCTGTATTTCTCAGCTCATAATAGGAGAAAAACAGCTAAACTGTGCTTAACTGCTTTTGCTCTGCTGCTAGCCGCATGTGTCAGATGCATTCATACGTGATCCGTAGCTGCTCCATCTTCGCTTGGTGCCTGGTGTACTGCAACAGTCTGTAAATGATTTGCATGATTGGGGTGTTATGTTTTGCAGGAGGCCAGCGCTACTTAACCCGCTTTTTCTGTATGTGTGTGTGGTGGGTCTGCTATGTTTTCCCGGCTGCCTGCAAAACTTAACGCCGCAGCCTGTCAAAGTATTTATAGACTCTCACAGTGGAACAGGCAGCAGAGGTTCCATCACACATACATGCCGAGGGAAATGCTGTTACATGCTGCTGCTGCGTGGAAGGCTTAAACCCCATTCCCGCTTGAATTTGTTAGTGCTATCAGATTGATCCAAAGCTTTCTGAAACCGAAGAAAAGACTTGCCACAGCTTCACTCAACTTCAGCCCAATCTTAGATTTTCAGGAGCTTGCAGAGCTGGTTGTCAGAGGAGAAAGCAAGTCTCCTGTGCCTCAGGAGCATTTCAGTTTTCCTATATTGATAGTAAGAAACATTTTTTCCTTCCCCTAAAAACCCTTATGGTGTGTTTTACAAGGTTACCAGAGTGATATGTTGTAGGGCCTGTAGGTAGTACACTAACATGTATTAATAGGAATACATTTCATATTATAGTCTTATTTGGTAACATACTGTATTAAGAGACCACCTCTAAGAAACCTCAAACACATAATATACTTTTGCAGACAACCACATCTGTTAAATGGCTTATTTCTGCCAGTATTTTTGTACCAGTCCCATACAGGTGGCAGAATTGGCTGCTAGCTCAAGCATTTTGTAGCTTTTTAAACAATTTAGAGGGAAAGATGGTTGACAGACAGTTGTGCTATCACTACTGGCATACCTCACTCTTGCCAGGAGCTTAGATCAGATAGTGGTAAGTGCTGAATGAAAGCTCTTGCTTAAGCTGCAATGATTGAATGTGCTGAAAATGCTCTTTAAAACAAACTCTTCAGAGAATTTTTTGCTCCAGGAATTTTTATTGATTATTCAGTATGATCACGCTAACAATTTTTCTTACAGGGAAAAAAAAAAAAGACTTGGAGAGGACAAGATCAAGGAAATATAAAGCCTAGGTCTGTGGATGACAGAGGCATTGGCACTGAGCTCATGTCTGTTCCAAACACTGTTTGTCTATTTTACATCAAATGAGCAAACTTTTGGAGCAAAAGTTAGAACAGAGCCTTCACTTGCTCCGCAGGCGTCTGGAGGAGTGTCTAGGCTGGAGTCTTGTCATCTTTCTGTTGTGATACAGTGACTGTACATAAAATGGGTATTCCTCCACAGGGATTTTAACCCCAATCCAAAAGAAGTGTGATCTGGGGGGTGGATTAACCACCTCACACAAAGAAGGGAACTGAACCCTGGTCACCTACATGCTGCAGAACATGTAGATAATGGAACTGTTTTAAAACTGCTGATTTAGGGGAATTCTGTCTATTCTGTTTGTACTGGAGAAAGGAATTAATCCTATTTGGGTTTTTGTTTATTTGTTTGTGCTGTTGTGTTGGGGTTTTTTTAACAAAAGAGCAATGTTTACCTTCAGTTTTAAATCTGTCAATCTTAGGTGAAAAGATATACACAATAGCATTAGAGACATAATCCTGACAGACTCTGGAAGATTTAAAATACTTGCCTGTCCTCAGTGCATCCACAGAGTCATTTTAAATGTTGATGGCTCTCCATTTTCTTATGACAAACTATAAGAGGCAGGGTTGATCACTGGTACAGGAGAGAAAGATACGGTGCAGTATCACATATATATTCACAATTTATCTGGGTTTGGGTTGATTGTAGCGTGGATGTACAACCATTTAACTGCAGTGAAATAACTCGGATCTATCAGAGTTCATTAACTAAGAGGTCTGCTACGCTCCATTAGCACAGTGGCAATTTAGTTCTTCCAGTGCTACTCATCTCTTTTCTCAATCCTCATTGCATCCTGAGTATCTAGATTTCTAAATTATTTCTATTTTGAGGAGTATCCACTAATGAAGAATTGATTGCATTTTCTTAGTTCAGAAAGGAAGCAAGGCTGTGTATACAGAGGTTCAATTATGAACCTGCTGGAGTAATTTTGAGCCCAGCTACCTATCTGAACTCAAACGCTACCTTAATTATTTATATATTACTTGAAAGAAAACCTAAAAATATTGAGAGAAATACTTTTCTTATCTTTTAGATTGATCTGCATAGCTATCTTCTTATTGAGGTAAACTGCTGCATTGATATTATGTATGAGATGTCACTTATCAATAGATCCTTTGGCACATGGATTCAAAAATGTGATGTGGAAGCATTTTAAGAAGAAAGGAGACTTCAGATTAATTTGTACTGCTACAGAAATGGAGGTTGCTTTAATATGTAGATGCATGCCACTACATATCTTGAGTAGGAAAAAATGCTTCTTTGTGAATCTACCACAGACTTCCTCATGGTGAGATTAAACACCAAACCATGTTATACGATTGATTTCTGGTAGTGGAAGAACCTCAGTCCCTCTCCAGATCATCTTTTAAAATGAAAAATACTAACTGAAGAAGAAAATGTCAAGTATTGAGGTTTCTGAGGCTAGATTCTCTGAGTGCAAATAAAACACTGTCAGTATATGACATCAGGTGAGTTTTGGAGGCACCTGTTATAGCCTTTGTATAAATTGCTGCATCCCATGGAGTTTTAAATTAACAGCAGCTCCTCTTATACCACCAACATAGTCTTTTGCAAGATGCTTGCCAGAACACAGATTATTTCAGCTCTTTTCTCTTCTGCTCATGCCTTGTGGTGTATCTGGTGTGCATCCAGGCCCACCCTGCAAAAGGGAGCAGTGGGCATGGGGTCCTTCTGCTGGCTCCAGCCTTTTTCTGTAACGTGGCAGGAATTGCAGTACAGCACAAGTGCTGTCTTGCAGTGTGGTTCGTCCCTCTCTCCTTCTCTGTTTTGCTGGGAAAGGTGTCCACAGAGCAGTTAATCTTTTTTTAAATGACTGTGTTTATGTGGTAGCTACATGGGATTTGTGCCTCATTCGGGGGGGGGGATTATTTGATTGTTGTTCTATGTATTCTTGATGCATTTGAGTAGGGAGAGAAAGGCACAACTGTCACTTCCCAGTGATACTTAGGCTACATCTATACTGGTAAGTAAGACAGGCCAGGGATGGTTCTCTTGTCCTAGGGCTAAAAGGCACAGCATGCCTCATGTCCATATGGCTAAGTTCTCGTTTTCCCAAAAGAGGGTGGCTTCATTCAGACTGTCCGTTGGGAGCAGTCCCTGGCCTGCGCTGTCCCCTGAACCATGCCCAGCCATTGTCTGGGAACATGTTAGCTGGCAGGAGCCAAAACTATGCCAGGGAGCGGGCTTACAATGGAACAGCAAGGGCAGGGGCATGCCAGTACATGCCCTGGCCCTCTTTCCATTCCTGGTACAAACATAACTGTATTAATATTGATGTTCCCCCTAAGTTTAGCAGTGTCTTTAAATCATGTTTTCAGGTTTCCCGTCAGCCATATAAGCAGCACTAACATTACAATTCTATTCATTTTTAAAAACTGTATTAAATGGAAAGTCAAATATTAAAGCAAAACAGAGTGCAAATAATGGAACACAGCTGTTTTATTCTTCTGGAGGGATGCAGTACAAGACAGAGGTAATACCTGCAGAGGCTTTTTTTTTTGAGCTAAAAAGGGTAGTGTGTGTTTTTCAAGCTATGCTTAAACTGAACTAATACATATGTAAATTGAAATGCTTGTATGTGAAGTTCCAGCTGAGGGGGGGTGTGTGTTCTAAACAGATTGAAGCAAGGAAATGAGTCGTTAAGGGAATGTCAGTAAATATTCAGATATCCTCACAGTTTCTTAAATAAATGCACATTTGTAAAATATCAGATTGCATATTCCAAACACAACTTTAACTCTGTCCCTGTATCCATTCCCAGTTTTACTCTGCAGACCAGAAAACCCCTACAGTCAGTAACTCTACATCAAATAAATTCTGAGTATGACTTATAACCATCACACAGTATGGTTATGTTGGAATATTTGTACTATTTAATAACAGACAAAGTGGATATTTTATTTTGGAATCAAAGTGCTGTTATGTGGATTTATGGTTTATAAGGTTGGCAGTGTTTCTGAGTACTTTCTTTTCCAAAGTACATAAATATAAAGTGGTAAAAGTTTTGTTTTTAGCTTATAAATGTAGTTAATCATCTGTTCAAACAATAAAAATTTCTATTTATTAATGGCCAAGAAATGTTAGGGGGTTTTGTTTTTTCTTTTTTACAAGAGACTCATTTAAGTCAACTGGGTGAAATGAATAGACAGTGAATATCACAATGGTTTAGGGCACACCAGTTGATCATGTGGAACTTCAGTCATTAATCCATTAAAGTTGTTACTGCCTCCGAGTCTTATTTAAAGGTCATGGTCTTTTTTAAGGATTTTGTTGATGAGGAAAAGAACTATTTGTGTTTGATCCATCCAGCGCGTGCACGGATGTGCACTCAGACTAGCGTGCTGAAGTATGTTCTCTACTTGGAATTTGCAACACTGAGCAGTGGGTGGGCAATAACGTGCGAGAGCTCTTGTGGGCTACATGAGGATTTGTATTGATTGTTCTGTTCTTACATCCTGTTTTTTATCGTGGTTACAATATATGCAAACACGTCAGGCAATTAGACATGTGAAGACCTGGTTCTGCTTGATTATTTGACTTCCTGCAACTAATAATGAGATTTTTGAAAGATTTAGTGCTATGCCATTGAATATAAAAGAGGATCAGAGGCCTGTATGTGCAATGGAGTTAGGTGTGGTAGATTAAATTTGTCCTGGCATCCTTATTGAAGCCTCCCTGTAGGCACTATCAGCTGTAATCAGCACTGTTGCCAGAAATAACATTGCAGTGTCAGAAATATGGATGTTTTAAGGGTATAGCCGGGGGACTTGAAGTGTTCACTTATTTGTTTAACTTTAAATTAATAAAGACCCACAAGATTCTTTTTCTTTCCTGGGTCGTTGTTGAATTCCGTCATTTTAATTCTTTTTAATATTCTTCATAAACACTGCTGGCATCCAAATTACATATAACTACTTAGGAAAAAAGCTAAGTTTCATTGTGGCACACTGAAAATATCCGCTTATGTGCACAGTAATGGCCTAAAATGAAATAAATTCCCAACAGGATTCAGAGGAGAGGAAAGAATAGTTAAGCTATAACTTAACCATTGTGTCAGTCAGTGTTATGCCTACACTTTGAACAATGTGTTCTCTTTCAGTTGCTAGAATTTCTTTTTCTGTTTTCTTTTTCATGATAATAGGGACTAGAAATGATCAACAAAAGTTATAAATTAGGCACAGGCTATGACCATCGGATACTACACTAATGATTCCTAGCATAAGAGTGAATTTTGATTCTCAGAAAGATACAGGATATACAATGATTTTGAAATTCCTGGAAGAGTCCAGTTCTTCACATTATTTACTACGTCTTTCCAGTAAGACTGTGGCTGTGAGAATCAAGCAAGTTAAACTTGGCACATACTTGACCTCTGTGGCATTGATTTCTCCTCACTCAGAGGCTGGCTCGTAGGCCCAGGTGCTGGACACTGTTCAATGAATAGGTGACCCTGAGATCAGAGTGAGACAGTATTACCGGGAAGGAGCAACAGCATAAATCTAAAAATTAGTAATCCCTAGCACTGTTGAACGCTTCAATACATGCTTCACAATTTCATTTAACCATCAACTGTAACTGTATAAAATTAAGAATATCTTTTCCATCACATTTGTTATCTTAAATAAGATAATGTATATTCACTTAAAGAATACACTTCTGGTTATTTCCAAAAAACAATCCTGCACAGGGGCCAATCACGTCTGACAGTTCATTGTTCCTGCCATTGTATTGATTGATTCCAAGAAAGACAGGAACCAGTAGGTTTCCTGAAGAGTTATAATAGTAGTATTAATAATCAGATTATTAGAAGTCAAGTAATTGTAAAACTTGGAAATGCATTTTAATTTGTGCTGCTTGCTTTTTGTGTTTCTCTTTTTGAACAAATTGCAATTCACCAGTTGATTTCAGTGTGGTTTATAGACCACTTCTGCATGCAGGTTTCTGTACACATTACTGTGCTGCATTGCCTGCATTACAAATACTACTCAATGTTTTGCATGTCTTTCCTTCAGAACATGGAAATTAGCACTAAAGCCTTAAGTTTAGCTTTAGAAAAAGCTTTTTCCAGTCTAAAGGAATCTTATGGTGTCACTTTCAATCTCTCCTGTGAAAGTTAAATTTCTTTCTGTTGCTTCCTTTTATGTTCAAAAACTTAAATAATTTATTACTACAAAGGAATGTGTACTGAATCCAGTAACCAACAGAGGATGTGGAAAGATTTATTGGGAGAAACATTAAGAGCATTCCTGGCCAGGTGCATTTTATTTCTTTTTTTTGTGAAATGGGGAAAAAAAATATACACCTCCAGCCAACTTCAGATATGGCTGGAAGCCCATTTGGAAAACAGTGTCTGTAATTGTGAAGTGCTTCTTGAAACAAACTGAACTAAAAGCAATGAGGGGTGCAAAGAGATTGGCATTGCTGAATAGCAAGAAATGTGTTGCTAGATCTTGAAAGTGACTGCAGTGTTTGCCATCTGAGTGGGTGTATGCACATGACTTCTGCTCTCCTTGTACATTATACAGCAATTTGTACCTATGGGAAATGAGGAAGTGAAAACCCTACCAAACTGGAGTAGTGGATTCTGAGTTCCTCTTTGCACCCTCGCTCCATGACAAAAGGTACTGGAGGAGCAGGACCTGAGTACACTTCTGCACTCCTTGCTTAACTGAATGGGAGGTGTCACTCAGTAAACAGCAAGACACAGCTGTGGTGAACATTTTTACTCTATGACAACTTTTTAGAACACTAATAGATAATTTTACTGCATATTAGAATATATAACATGAATTTGTTAGGAGTGTAATCTTTTGGGGGTTTACAAATTGTAACAGCTTACTTATTTAATGATTTTTAGGACAAAATTCTAGTCAAATACAAACATAATTTTTCCAGGAATGATAAAAGAATCAGGTATAAACTAATTCTATCCAGTTACCTCTCTGGCATGTTTCCTGTCATTTACATAAAGCACAAAGTTAATAAGAGCATTATTGTAGAATCATAGAATAGTTTGGGTTGGAAGGGACCTTTAAAGGTCATCTAGTCCAACCCCCCTGCAATGAGCAGGAACATCTTCCACTAGACCAGATTGCTCAGAGACCCGTCCAAGCTGACCTTGAATGTTTCCAGGGATGGGGCATCTACCACCTCTTGGGCAATCTGTTCCAGTGTCTCACCACCCTCATCATAAAAAATTTCTTCCTTATATCTAGTCTGCAACTACCTTCTTTTAGTTTAAAACCATTACCCCTTGTCCTATTGCTACAGGCCCTACTAAAAGGTCTGTCCCCATCTTTATTATAAGCCCTCTTTAAGTATTGAAAGGCCACAATAAGGTCTCCCCAGAGCCTTCTCTTCTTCAGGCTGAAATACCCCAAGTTTCTCAGCCTTTCCTCATAGGAAAGGTGTTCCACCCCTCTGATAATTTTTGTGGCCCTCCTCTGGACCTGCTCCAACATTGATAGTGTTCCAGGGACACCTTTCCCTTTTCAGTTTTTCCTTCAACCCCAACTTCTTAGTCTCCAGCTCCCCTCTGTGCTAGCTGAATAGGTTAAGTCCCTTCAGCAGTAGCCTTATTCCTTAAAAAGCAGTTTTTAACATTATGTTTTTGTATAAGTTGTTGGAACCATTTCCTCTTTCTCCATTAATCCAAGTTTCTTAAACATCCTCTACAAATTCTTCCTTGATGCAGCATCTTAGAAAAATAGTGGTGAAAAAAATATGGAACCAAACTGCTCCATCCTCCTGCCCCAGGCAGGAAGCTGTACCTGCCTCCCGTTTTACAGGTATGCGGGTCTCATGTTACAGGGCCCTAATGATGAGTTCCCTTGATCTGTCCAATAATCTGTTCCATTGTATACCAGTCCTTACTGTTAAAATGACTTCCCTGACTTCTTATACCCCAGTTTAAGTTCCCTTAAGCCTATTGCTTCCAGTTTTATCCATCATAGCTATGGAGAAGAGCTTTTGTGTTCTCTTTGTAGCTCCCCTTCTGTATTTGAAACTCTTCTAGATTCTCCCTAGAGTTTTGTAGACCTTTCTTTTTCGCTGTTGCTTCACAGAAATTGTTCCCTCCTATTTCTCTCTCCAGGGATGTGTCTGTGGCTGGCTACACCTATTGATATTCTCCCAGTGCGCAAATGAAAAGGTTACTGGTAGCAAGAGGCTAACCTTTTATAGTCAATACAATTAAGAAGACTTGGCAATTAGACAAAGGACTCTTTCAAATGTGAGCTGGAGTGCTCAGTTAGAAGCACAGAATCAAAGTCTCATTTTATTACTTCTTCCTGTGTTAGTCTCTATACTTGCCTATCAAAACCAGACTACTTTTTAAAGTTATTTGATACAAAGATCAGCCTGAAAACCCCAATGCTTAAATGCCTTTGTGAGTTTAAGTAGTTTGCAGACTACAGATGGGATTCAGTGGGTGCTTAAAGTTACAGGGCTTTAACTATGCTACTCAATGAATGAAATCCTCCATTTTGTTCCAATGTTTTCAAACCTGAAATTTTTACTACTTTTTAGATTTTAAATATCAGTTAGGAAGCAAGTGACAGAATCAAGCTTCTGGGTTTTTTTGGTGGTGTCTAGATAGATCGCATTAATTCTGGCAGTTAAAATACATTCCTTTTAGAAAAATAATTTTGCTTTTTAAATCATCATGGAGATTGGAAAATGGATATTACTATGAAATGGTGTTTGCTTAAAATATAAGTTTTAGAAGTTCTTCTAGAAAGTACAGATAAATGTTTTTATTTTTTTAAACAATCATATGGTAATTTTGCGATTTTAAATACTTACTTTTTCGACTTTTGTTAACATATTGTTTTCCCTGCTCCCTTTTTTTTTTTTTCCCCAGGACCATTTGCTGCTTCAGGAGACAGTAAATTCTGCTGCTGCTCTTATCATGGCATTAATAAAGGACAGAAACCCGGAGCTGATTGGCCAGCTGTTGGTAGCATGAGACCATAAATCAAGTGTAGCTTTTGGAAATGTTTCTTTTTCATCATCCATTCAACCAAAGGTCCTGAATCATTTTACCCTTTGATGAAAACTCTGGATTTATGACATTTACTGTTAAGATCTTTTAACCACATATTTTTGATACTTAAAATACAAGTCTGATATTATGTATAAAGTATAAAATGAAATACAGATCATTCTGAGATACACTGGGTACATACTATGAGGAATGATACTGAAATGTTTTTGTGAGGTACTGGTCATGTAAAAAGGTGCATAGAGGACACCAAAGCATTCATGCAGAATTGTCTTTAACCCATGTATGTGTGTTGTACTCTCAGACTGCATGAATTAAATTTTATTTAAGATAAAATAATCCTAAAGCACAGATCATCTTCTCTACATGAAATTATTTAAAAATTGTTGCTATACCTATTAGTGAATGTAGAGTTCATTATACAGTGTAGCCATCCTGACATGAACAGAAACACACATTGCAAGAAGTGTTTGAAAGGTCAGGTCCCCATCCTCCATGGAATGAAGGTACCCTTGAAACAAAGAAAAGATGTGCATGGGGACAACAAGGTGCTAAACCCCAGTTTTCCGGATGCAGTATACTCTGGCTGTAGCGCTCCTTACTGCTACACTTCTTCTGGTACCCATGTGCCATCATTCAGAACTAGCTCCAGTAGCTCCACTGAGTACTGTATTACATGTACTTTTTGTGTTTGCATGTGTGTGTACATATATGCATGTATGTGTGTATGCATGCTTAAAGGAAGAGAAAAGGGTTAAGACTGAAAGAAATGTTTCGCGACCCAATCTGTAGGTAATGGAGAAATAGGAAGATTCTGTTAGCTGATCTTCAAGAACACAATTTTCATCTCTTGCTGGTTAGCTTATGTATGTATTAAATAGTAGTGAACTGAGTGTTATGAGTTCAAATATATGCTACATTGATATTCAAGTGTGGAAAGTTGGGACAGGAAGGTGAAATGGTGAATGGTTATTATGTGGAGTATCTCCAGGTATCACAACCACTAAGAGCAATACAGGAAGAGGACACTCCCTGAAAACACCTGTCCCTCCTTATGCATCAGACTCAGGAATTCCAGCTCTCCTGCAACTTGTAAAGGGACTAGTTTAATGTCTTGCATACCTGCTGTGATTGGAATAAGGTCTTAGAGAAGCATCCCCACCAGAAGTGCCCAGTAAGTCCCCCGTTCAATCTGTCCTGAGTGAGAGCACTGTCAGTTCAGCAAGTTTCCCTCTGAAACCAGCATTCCTCCCCTTACTCCCACCATGTTCCACTCCCTCTGGTGCTCAGACAAAGCTTAGGACAGCATGATCCATGCTTGGTCCCCTCCCTTTTTCCCTTCACCTGACTATCTGTATCTCTGTTTTAAATCCCTTTTAGAAACTGATATTGATCCCAAACTTCCTTCATTGCACGATAAAGTTGTTAGCTGACTGTTCTATATCCAGAGCACACATTTTCTTGCACACAGAAGTCATCCTAAGATGACTAACAAAGTTCTCATGCATTATCTGCTTTCTTCTTTGCTTCGCTCTCCTCTCTACTTTGATTAATAATTTGTCCTTTTCTGACATCGTACAACATAAGCATTCATATTAGCTCTGTGTATGGCTATACAATAGGCATATTTTATTCATGTATATATTCGTGCCTGTTCATATGCAGAGTACACAAATAAATGAGGAACTAAAGAATTTATTATTGGTATTCATAATTTAACAGGACAGCTTTCACAAATAAGTTTTCTGAATTCGCTTTTACATTAATAAATCTGATGAAGTAATTCATCTCACAAGCTTTTAAAAGACATGATGAAAGAAGTCTCTTTGACTGTATTTTGTGATTCTTCTTTGCTTGAAGACTAAAATAAAATCTGTGATGTGTTTTCCCCAAATAATAAGCAAGTGAATTTAGAAAGTCCTTCATGTTTTCTATCCACTCTAATTTATACATTGTGATACTGCCTTAGCATTGGTTTGTGTGTAACTTACCATTTGCTTAAACAAAACCTTTTATGTTGTAGGGTTGTTTTACTTACCTCATTCTCTTAAAATTATTTTAATCCAATTAAAAATGTTACTGCAATGAACTGCTGTGATGAAAAATTTTATTATGGTTGTTTATGGACTTAGTTTCAGGTCATCAAACATGCTTAGTACTAATCTAAGATAAGCATTATTAATGTACTGTTAATCATTGCATTATGGATTTTTTTATCTTTAACAATCTTTTCAAATAATCTACAAACACTGAAAAATGTATTTTGCTGGAAGCAAATATACCAACAACAGAACTACTAGAACAGATCACAAAATACTAGAACTGCAGTAAAAAAAAAAAAAAAAAAAATCAGACTGTGATTAATGCTATTGTGTATCCAAACCAAATTTAAATGGTCTTTTGGATTATTGTTAATACTTACAATGGGAATAAAGATATAAAATGAAATTAAGAAACTGGTTGATTGGTTTTTGTCTGTGCATAGCTACTCACAAATAGCTATATACATGAGAAACTTGGCAGCCTTTTGTACACACATGCTGTTTTGAATTTAACTAGTGAATCAGTCACCACCCATATTGCTTTGAACATTTGGACAGAGATAACACAGAGTAAATAAAAGCTCAGACTCTGCCAGCCTTGCTTACCTTACTCCTCAAGCACTCCAATTAGTATTCCTTGGGTAGTGATCATCAGAAAAGAGAGTACAGAATATGGACCTAGAAATGTTTTTCATAACTGCAAAGTTGAGTGAGTTAGATTTGTATATTGAAACCAATCCACTTCATGCAAAATCTGAAAACTAAATTACTTCATTTGTCTTAGATCAGTTGGCAGAAGAATTTCTAGTTACAATCTTTTTTTCTTTAGCTTTCCAGGCTACGTAGCTTGAAAAAGATGGCTTGATGGTCCTCTAAAAAAGGCTGAAAAATGAAAAGGATAGAAGATGGTGGAATTAAAAACAAACAAAAAACCCACCCCAAAATCAAAGCAGAAACAAAGTGAGATGTGACCCTATTGTAATATTGTATTGTATTAGCTCATCTTGATAACTAATGTAGGCTGCAGAACAAAAAGTGTGTCTGGATGCCTTGAAGCTTTTAGTGCATTCAGATTTGTATTTCTGTGTGACACCAGAGCCTCATCATCTCCACAATGCTGTTCTAGGTGCCATCCAAACAGAAGCTTCCAAAGACATGTAAGGTTCCCGATAACCACTTAGCACTTTCTGATGATACAGCAACTTTTCCTGTCTGTAGGCCGAAATGGACTGTCGTGGTTTAACCCCAGCCAGCAACTAAGCACCACGCAGCCGCTCACTCACTTCCCCCCCGCCCCACGGTGGGATGGGGGAAAGATTTGGGAAAAGAAGTAAAACTCGTGGGTTGAGATGAGAACAGTTTAATAGAACAGAAAAGAAGAAACTAATAATGATAATGATAACACTGATAAAATGACAATAGTAATAATAAAAGGACTGGAATATACAAGTGATGCACAATGCGATTGCTCACCACCTGCCAACCGACGCCCCATTAGTCCCTGAGCGGCGATCCCCCCACCCCCACTCCCCCAGTTTATACACTAGATGTGACGTCACATGGTATGGAATACCCCGTTGGCCACTTTGGGTCAGCTGCCCTGGCTGTGTCCCCTCCCAACTTCTTGTGCCCCTCCAGCCTTCTTGCTGGCTGGGCATGAGAAGCTGAAAAATCCTTGACTTTAGACTAAACATTACTTAGCAACAACTGAAAACATCAGTGTTATCAACATTCTTCTCATACCTAACTCAAAAACATAGCATTATACCAGTTACTAGGAAGACAATTAACTCTATCCCAGCTGAAACCAGGACAGTCACTCTACCAGAGAAGGGTCATAGTTTGTTTGCTCTGTTCTCTCTGTCTCGGACACTTGCTACTGGTCACTGCTTTTTGTTCAGGTTTTACTTCTGAAGAAAAGCACATTTACTTCCAGAAGTGCAAAAGTTTTTTTATCTCATATCTCCTTCCTCTTCATCCATAACTTTGATCTGAAAAATGCTAGTTTATCTTACCACGCATCCACCAAGATGTGCAGACAATGCATGCTTCCCTTGGTTCCTGTTAAGGAAGGTTTTGGGGTTCAGGAATAGGCTCATGTTAACAGTGTTCCTGCAGGAGCCAGAATTCTGGGCGAGAGCTACCTTTGACCTGGCCCAGTGTGGCTGCTCTGATGATTGGGACATACAAATGACTGGTAGTTGTAAAAACTGTGTGTTACAGGATGAATTGAGCCCTTCAGAGTATTAGTAGTGTCTCAACCTTATGTCTTTTAAGATTGCTGACTATTTTCTCTGGTCTGTATGCACTAGTCTTATTTCTGCCTGACTGGAAAAAAGGTATTTAGTTATTAGATTGATTAATTCAGATGCATAGTTTATTAGATGGTCGATTTTTCTCTTTGTGTAGGTAACAAAAGAATGGTATTCAGAGGAATTTCCTCTTGTTTGTTTCGAAGATCACTTATTAAAACCACAAATAATTCTCACTGAAACAGGGAGAGCTGCTGAGACTTGTAAAAAGAATAATATCTCTAAGGGTTCCCATTGGTAAAATCTGTTATGAAATATTAAGATAGAAATATATATCTTATCTTTATCTTATAGAAAGACATGATTGTGATATAAAAAGAAGATCAACTATAGCTACATTAAAGCCAATCTTGAAGAGCTGAATTCTGAGAAACTGAGAAGCTGCTTTCATTATTCATGCCCAACTCAATCAATCCAATCTTTTGCACCTGGTTTTGAATAATTTGTAATGGCACCCAGTTCGATGACTAATGCCCCACTCAGGGTGCCTACAGTAAGATAGCAAGGCAAAGTATCAAAATGGGTTCAAATCTTTGAGCCCCCAATGCCTGCACTTTCAACTTCAGACTGGTAATTTTTTTATGATGTCTATCTCCCTCAGCCCGGTTGTTTACCACAATTCAGTTTGTCTTGTGCTTCTGGCAAGCACCAAGGGAAAGAAGCAGTCACTGACACTGCATTTTTCCTGGTGTAAGTTGATTTTGATTGACAAGGCTGTAAAGCACTTGTCGAATATACATTTTCCTTGGTTATTTCTTCCAGGAATACTCAATTAGTTTTGAGATCTGAAAAACACAATTTCAGTGCCTTTGCTGAGGAAACAGTCCCAACTGTGAAAATATGTTTCTGACAGAACATACTCAGCTTGCATACACCAACCTGGGGAGCAAAGTGGCATTTCTTAATATATTTATTCCCAGGTTAATTTAAGTATGCTTTTCAATCTTTAGATTAAAATGGATCTTGTCCATCCTGCACATATTCCTGTCTCAGAAACTGAAATTATAATTCAGTTAAAAAGCCACAACACTGAATTATAATACTGTTACAAAGATAAATGAGAGAGTAAGAGACTTGGACAAAGAAAAAGTGATGTGAATTTAAATAAGATGAAGAAGCAAGGAGGCAAGAGAGAATATACCAGAGCTCCTCCAGATGGCAAAATCTGCAGGGGAGACCCCTTGAATGGCATGATATGCTAAGGGCTGCAGGCAGGAAAGCCTTCCAGGCTCAGTAGCGCCCGAGACAGCAGCTCAGTAAGGCATTTCCCTGTTCAGCAGCCATTTTAGATAATCGGCTCTCTTGGATAGTTATTTGTTGCTACTTCTGCATCTCTTTCTTTTTCATTACTCTGCCTCCTTCCTTTTGTTTCCTTGCCTCAGACTGGCCCTGTCACTTCAAATTTCATGTTTCCCTTCCATTTCAGCCATTCCTGTCTTCTCCTGTGCTCTTCTCCCATCCTTTTCCCTACTTCTGTTACTTGTTCTTTCTCTCCCTATTTGTCACTCTCTTTCCATTCCTCCCAGCCCACCATCGTTGAAGGAGACAATCCCCCGCTCCCTGCCTCTGCAAGCCAGGCCGTGGTCTGGCATCAGAAACCCTTCCTTGCTCCTGGATCGAGAACTGAGGCATTTGGTCTTTGGCACCTCCACGCTGCTCACAGCTGGGACCGAGAACAGATGTCACTTCCGCTGCCAGCTGCAGGCAGATGAGCAGCAGCTGCCCGAAGGGACAGACCTCCTGCATGGCAGCTGCTGGGCTGACACTGAATGCTGCTTATTAGCTGGAGTCAAGCTGCAAGCAGAGCTGTCCCACTGAAGGGGAAATAATCTGCTCCAAGGTCAGCCCCCCCCGCCCCGCTTCAGTAGCCGAACTTGAGTTTGTAAAGTCAGCACCTAGTCAAGGAGGCAGATTTGCGAATCTATCAGAATTGCAGCAACAACAAAAAGTGAAAAGAAAGGAAGCCAAATCCAGGTATGGCTTGCAGGCCTGGCGACTGGAAAAAGTGTGTTTTCACTTACTAACCAGTGGCTTTGCCAGGAGTTGCTCGGAGACAAAAACCAAGGAACCCCACGATGCTGTGTTAAGCAGTTCCTTTCCACAGCAGAGACACAGCCTGATTGAAGCCCCACTGAAGTCAATGGGACTGAAAGTTCCTTGCAGTGCGCTCAAGAATGCGTGGCATCTCCTCCCTCTGGCCATCTTCAGCTAACTCACACATAACCATGCTGGTTATGCTGGGGTTTTATTATTATTATCATTATTTTTATTGTGCTGCAGTTTTAAGTGTGTGTTTGTGCTGTGCTCAACTCCCTTGCCATTTGGTGGGGGAACGTTATGGTCTTGATTAATGCCAACTATGTTTTGGAGTTTAGTTGTGACTCCAGCTTAAGCACCCACAGGCCTATGGTAAGTGGCGTTATAGGGGCACTTCTAAAGGGCAATTCAGAGTTTAAAATCTCTCTCTGAAGACTCACTCTGAATCCAGTGACAGCTCAGTAAGCCTAAAAGGATGATTTTGTGCTTGGTTTAAGCTAGTCTGCAGGGCTAGAAAAAGTCTTGATCTCTTCTGGACACAGTGTTTTGTCCCTCTCTCCTGTACACTAGAATTGAGGGTTGTGCTGCTGTGTAGCAAGTCAGTTGAGGAAGTTGAAAAACTAACTTTTATCTGGCTGGAAACTAACCTGCAAGAAGTGATTAGGTTTCCCAGAGTCACCAGCTGGGACAACTTTGGGGGAGGAAGTACGTCATGATTCCTGTTCCAAAGTGGTGTGCCGGGGGCCCATAGAGCTGCAGCAATACAGGCATAGATCAGCCTGAACTGCCTCTGAACTGCACCATGGGGCATGAGTTTTTTAATTTTGCAGTCTTGGGTCCTGCCTATGTTGAGGGCGAGATGAACATTTGTTATTCTAACACTGTTATGCCCCTTCTGCAGACAAGGGCATATATGTAGGTGAAGCACGGGAGGGTCAGACGCAGTATGTGGCTTCTCTGTTTGGCTGTCACGTGCTGGCTTTGTAAGCAGTGAAGTAAGCCTCGGTTGTGTGTTGTGACATGCAAGCCTCTCTGAAAATGATACATCTGAAAATGCTCAGAGGTGAACTGCATTCCAGACCAATAGGTCAGGATAAGAAAAGGAAGGAAGGAAACGAGGTGTCTCTCACCCCTTCTGGGAGTGGCTGCTTGTAGCAGATCAAAGAAGTACTCTTATGATGGATATTTCAAGAAAAGCTGCAAAATGCCTTGAGTGCACAACACAAAAGGCATATTACTTCTCCTTGTTGTTTTTTCTTCTTCTTTAAAGCAACTGGCTTCACTGACTTCCGTATTTAATCCTGCTTTCCATTGTGCACCTTTGTGTAGGCAGCTCCACAGAAATGGAAGGTGCAGGATTTGTCCAAAGCTTTGCTACACCACAGCATGGTTTCTTACGGTTACTTACAGCATAAGAACGGGCATTACAGTGGCAGCAATGCACCCTCTGGTGGTGTCCATCAACATTTTATCAAAAATCTTCCCCAACTTAACTAAAGACAAGCACTGCTGATGATTGATAGAGGAAGAGCCAGTATTTTGCTCTCCATCTTTGCTGATTCCCAGCAGTGATAAGCTGAGGTACTGAGATGGGCTGAAAAAACACCAAGCATGGTGGGATCTACAGCCATTGACCCCACATCAGCCCCAATGACTACAAAGTGAATAACAAAGATGTGACTAGCTTAAAGAGGAGGCTGGAAAACACGCTTAGCATGTGGGTTAATGGAAAAATGGGGATTCACGCTAATCAGGTTGTGTGGGTGGAGGATGGCAAAGCATTTGTTATCAGCTGAGACTGCTCCTGCCAACATGTACCTGCCTCAGGCTGGATTCCTGGTAGCGGTTTTTGCAGACCTTTTTCATTCCTCTGAAAACACACCCTGAGTAAGATTTGTTTCAGATTTCTGGAAAACCCTAAAATACAGCCCAAATGGGCGAGTTCCGGACAATTCTGTGTTCAAATTATGAATCTTCAACTGCTTCTTTGAATGATAATTTAGTGAAAATCTCAACTTTTTTTTTATTATTATTAATTTTCTTGAATCTTACACCCAATTTGATGAAAGCCTTTTAAACATCAGATAAGTTTTAGAAAATAGCTGCACTGCACTATGTTGGATATGGTCAGTGACTCTAGTAAGCATTAATGAATGGCTGGGGGTTTTCAAAGCAGTGTTAAGTGGGAAACAGGTAAATGTCAGCTCATCCTACATTAGCGGTCTTGTATGCAAATTAATAAAAAAGTGATTTTGAGTGTGAAGTAAAACGGGAAATAAAATCTCAGTAAGAAGTGACATCCATTAGATTCAGTGATGATAACAGAATGATCTCTAGTCCATGATTATCATAAAGAAATATCCTCTAGAATGAATGTGGTAATTTATGTTCTTTAAGTTTGTATTTTTCCTCAAGAAAGCAATCAGGTAGATCCTCAGAGGATTTTTCAGGACTAAAATGCTGTGTTGTAAATACTGAGTGTGGAAGAAATAAAACTTGCAGAAAATTATGTTGCAAGTAATAATGCCTTGTAATAAACCACTGTGCTATTCAGCAGCTCTTTCATGCCCTCTGCAGTTAAAATGCTGTTTTGTGTCTGTGCAGTCAAATTGTGTTTTTCCTGGTTCTGGAACATAGTACCCAAGGTTAATGAAAAACTGTAGAGCAGTAAATACTGTTGGAAATTTCTTTGGTTTGCCTGTAGGCTAGGTTGTGGCTTTTATTACTCACATCTAGCAAGCATTACATACGGTAAAGCGGATGATCCTGTGCTTTCACAACGATACCGCTTATAGCAAGAGTTGAGAGCACAAAAGTAAACAGAGGTGCACTCCTGAATGAAATTTTTGCTGGTGCACACTAAGTTTCACTACATGCATGCAGGTTTGGATTTTCATGTGTATTTGCTGTAAGGTAGAAGTTATGTACAGATGACTGTATGAACTACTTCTTTAAAATAATAGTGAGTCTCATAATTCCATGTAACTTTTTTTTGCATCACTTTAAGAGAGTGCTTATCACATTTATGCATAGAAACATATGAAGCGATTCATCCTACTCAAAACAGTTATAAAAACAGATTAGTGTCTTATTTCAATTGATTGTACTTTGATTACATTCAACTAATTTCACATAGAAGTCTAGCTTTTGGACATATAAAATTGTATATAGAGAATCATACCCCTTTTGTTTGCATTTGAAGACAAATATGCAAAAGTGCATAAAAAATGTCATTGGATGAAAGAAGAAATGTTCATTCAGGTAAAAATAAGGACTGTAAATAGCTTTCTTGTAGGTCCTACTCTGGCAAAGCATTTTAGCATATATGTAAAAAAGCATGCAATATTCATTATCTGTGGAGATGCCTCGTGTGCATGAAAATAAAAGTTTTATTGGAAGGTATCTGAAGAATATGTTCTTGCTTATTTCTACAGTGCCAAAGAAGGTCAGTCCTGAAGTACTGAAGAAAAAGATCAGTCCTGAAAAACCAAAGAGGAGGACTCTTGGGGAGGAAGGAACAGGTATGATCTAATTAAGCCAAAGAATTAATAACAACAATAACAACAGCAGTAATGATAATAATCATAATAAAAATAATTAGAGGCAGCAAAAAAGTAAACAGTGCTGAGAGGATGATCCGCTGTTTAAAACATCAAAGATGTCTTATGTTTCCCACCAGTGACATTTCTGAAGAGCGACCGCTGGTTACCAATTCTGGCAGGGACTTCCAGCATGGACTAGAACAGGTAATTTTATGCCTGTGCCCTCAGGTTCTTTGCATATATATGTGTAATTGAAACAATACCACCTCCTGTAAGCTCTCTGGGCTATGGCTGTCACTGTCATGTATGTTCATTGGTAGGTACAACACTTGCACCCAGATGTTAGTCTAATGAAAGTATTTCTGAGGAAACTAATATATCACTATAAATTGAATACATTACTTTGGCTTTCTGATCTTGACTGAGACATTAATATGTCAGCCACTTTTGAAACAGCCTCTTCTCCAAGGAACTTCATAGCCTAAATAAACAACACAAGGAGTGAGGCTGAACACAGGTGCTGGAAAGAGACTGGAGAAAGCCAAGAATCCAGTGACTGCCTGAGGAAAGACAAGGTCCCAGGATGGCGAGGCCAATGCTAGATCGCAGAAACCCCTCAGGCCCCCACTGTTATCTCGCTGCTCTGTTTTCTCCCCATAAAAGAGCAAAGTGCATACAGCACACATGGTCCCAGGTTTAAAGTACAGACTGGAGAGTCAGGAGAGCTGGGTGCTAGTCCCAGTCAGGGAAAGATGAGCACTGGCAGGTTAGTAAACATCACTATGCTTTAGTGTCTCCCTCTGTGCAATATGAATAATGGCTACTTCACAGCAGTATTTGGTACAGTGATTGCATTCATATTTATGAAGTCCTTTGTAAATTGAAAACTATAAAACCTTAAAAGTGCTGTCTTTTAAAATTTATTACTGCTGAGACAATACTTGAGTGCTGAAAACAACTCTGTGTGTCAGGGAACCCTTGATTAACCAGTTGAACCGTGGAAATCTCTCTTTGCCCGCATTCATTTTTCAGTGGCTCTAGAGATAATAGGTGGTATTACTCATGTACCTGAAATACAGGCAAGGGCCTTGGACCACAGAACTTATCAGTGTAGTAAAATTATCCAGCCATGTTTCTCATTTGATTTTTGTGCAATAGATTTGTGAATGCTCATCCCTGTTTATGTTCTGCAACAGCAACATGCATTGAGCTGAAATCCCTCTTGGACAGACCTGGGATTGTCACTCATATTGATGACTACATTATTAAGAACTGTGGTTTTTTGAAAGCATTTAATAGAGGAAACTGGAGTTCCAACTTGTGTGTTCAGTGCTAGGGGAGCAAGGCCGGTCAGGGTGTGCATAACCCTGCCAGGCCTGGACCGTGCCCCCCAAAGTAGAGGCTGGGGCCTGCTGGAGGCCAGCTTGCTCCCTGCCTGAGGAGAGGGCTGGGGGACAGGGTCCCCCCACCCCCTGCCTGGCAGCCATTTCCAGGCCAAGCCTCCTTCTTGATCCCCACACAGGCTCTGCTGCAGGTATATTATACCCAGGGCCCGACCCTGACCCTGGCTTGGCCCATCCCCAGGGAGGTGCCACAGCCCGGCCTAGCAGACCGCTGGCTGGGACGGTAGCTGAGCTCAGGACCACGCTCCTCCAAGGGACCCTCAGTGGGGAACAGTCCCCACATCCCTCTTCACAGCTGCCTGCTCTCTGCCCGGGGGTGAGACTGACATTTGGTAGGACGAGGAGGAGAAAACCCTTGGGAATCTTCCACCTGAATGAATTTTTGGGAAGGAAACACAGTGTCTACATAGTTGAAATGATCCATGGAACCGAATTGGAATATTTCAGGTTTTTTAGCTGACTTGAAACACATGGGCTTAAATCAATTCACCAAAGCCACTGCCTTGCATTGCTTTACCACTATGCTGATTTCAGAGGAGAGCGGCTCAGGCCCTCATCCCCATTCCCGCGGCTGTCCTCTGGCCAGGTGCCTGAAGGACGCCATCTTCCACAATGCAGCACAGACTTTCCTCTAAGCAAGCTGCAAGCAAAGGGTGGAAGTCGGACAACTCTGAAGCCTTTGTGAAAGAACGTTCGGCCGGGAAGACTACTCCATAGGCAAGATGTGGCATTAAACAGCCAAATATTCTTCCCATAAGGCAATACACTGTTATATGAAAATGCAGTTTAATACCAGTTTAAGACAACGCATTTGAAACCAGCTGCATTTAGATGCTGAACTATGTTTTACTTCTTTGATTGAAAGTACTTCAGCAGATGTTTCAGAATTCCCTTTTTCTCTCACTATTCACACCAAGAAAAAATACAAATGCCACTTTTTGGCTTTGATTTAGGTTGAAGATATTCAAATGTCAGAATTCATGGAGGGATTAAGAAAAAAAAAAAAAAAGTCATCCACATCCCTCAGCTTTTACCGCAGACCAGTAGCGAGAGGGCATGACAGAGAGGTGTGCTCGGGGGCAGCAGTGCAGCAGCAGGAGGCTGTACCCCACGGCACTCAGAAAGGAAGGGAAGGAGAAAAACAGGATCCCTGGAAGCACCTGAGAGCCATAAAGAAATGGGGTGAAACTCTAAAACACCGAGCAAGAGGAGAGAAGGTAAGTGATGACGGGATTAAGGTTGTTCCTGTGCTAAACGTACAGTGTTACTCCTTAACAGCCTTTTCAGCGGGATACTCCTCTGATTAACATGCCGGCGAGTAGCGGGTAACTGCCGGGGACGGAAAGTAAAGATGCCTGAAAGCAGGCGAGAGTCAGGAGGGGGCGAGGGGCGGAGGAGCCGCGGGGGGGGCGGCGGGGCGGCTGCTGGCGGCCGGGCTCGCCCTGCAGAGGGAGTATAACACCAGAAATGGCGGGCGGAGAGCGGCTGGCGGCGGCAGCAGCCTGCTCAGCCGCGGGGGACTCCCGCGGGTGCTCTACAGCGTGTAACCTCTTAGTCGGTACTTCCATTTGTAAAGCACACGTTTTCATCTATTGAACTATTTAGAGACTTAACCCTACTAGGTATGATCTATATGCTGTTTATGATAAAGGTTAGTTAATGGGTTTAGCTAACGTGAAGTAGTTTATGATAGTATGAAGTGAACGGACAGGAGGGGGAAAAAAAGGCGGCCTCCTGGCACATACCAAGGTTCAGGATGCAGACTTCCAGCTGAGGAACGTGAGCCTAAAATCTCTGCCCGCTGATGTAGTCAGTCAGTCCCACGCTTACAGGTAGCTGCGTGAAGCTTAAAGCATGGTGAAACAAGTAAGTACACTGTTCAGCCAATCCTACAAGGAAATTTTTTAAAATGACATTTGTGGTAATTTATTATCTTAAAAATAAAGTCATACAATCACATATTAATGGCTAGGGATAGAGCCAGCAAGGGCCGTTGATACATACTTGTTCAATACTGAATTACTTGTTCTCTGGTTCTCACTTGTCTTCTTTTTTTAGGATGGTGTGTGCAGAAGGTGTGGGCTCTTCCCAAGCGGGTGCAGTGTAGTGTTGTGAATGACAGTCTAGAGCCAAGGGAGCTGCACCTGGTGGATAGTTTAGGGAAACAATTACCAGCTCTTCAACTGCTGCCAGGGCCAAGCAGAGATTGAAGGAGCTGCAATAGCTCCCTGTGATCTCTGTCTGGCAGACACTGAATGCGTGCACACATGCACAAAGGCACGTTCAGAATTGCACCTGCACACATGTTAATTTATAGGTCCTGTGTTTAAGCCAGGGCCAGTCAGTATTGTTCTCAGTTGTTACCATAGAGGTGTGGATAACAAGTGCCCCACACCCATTCAGACAACATTCATAGCTCTTAATAAGTTGATTGGACTCCTTTGCTGAATGTTAAAGTTGCCTCATGACCACTTACATATAATATGTTTGAATATCATATAGATACCGGATCCTTTTCGATACTTCATCCAGTTTAAGTGCTGGCTGCTATCAGTACAACATATGCTGAAAATATTCCGGCTGTATCAGCTTGCTGTATTCTTGATCACCCATATTAGATTAAATACAAGTGCTGATAAATGAGAAAGACTCCCTTTTTCCACCCATTTGTGAGAACACACCACACTCTTCAGACAGCCTTTTTTCAGATTTCACACATTTTACCCAGTCAGCTCTTTCCAATTATTCTGACCTTTTTGAGACAGAGAGATTGAAGTTTTCCACTAGTTACTGTTAGCATTGGCTTAAACAAGTACATAATAAAATATTTAATTATCAGTGGCTCATATGTAATGCTTTGCATGGGAAGATCCCCAAGTACTTTATAAACATTCATTAAAGGTAACAGCAAGCAATGTGTAATAGCTAGGGAGAGCTGTTCCCATTTTGCTGAGAGACATAATTTCTTAGTCTCCATTTGCTCACAGCCTCGACAGCAAGATAATGAAGTTACACCTGTCCTGCAGGATAGAAGCACACGCTCAAGAATTTCTACTACCTCTTCCCCCACCTTTCCTGCAATAATTTGCTCCTGTGACCCCCCTCTCCATAATAGCTCATTGGTTATTTTCCTACAGAAGACAGTGACACTCCAGGTGTTTTAAAGGATTTGGCTAGGTGTCGCATTAAAAAAACCCAACCAAACAAAAAACCAACAAAAAAATCTTGACTAAGTTTGGATCCCAGGTACCCCAACTAAAATCCGTGGTGTCCACATTAAAGATCAGAGGGTTACTCCAGATAGAACTGGTAAAGCAGCAGATGGTATACCTATCTCTTTGTATATACTATTCATAGAAAGAGAAAACAGCTGCTGAAGTTGTGGCTTCTTCCAGTACTTTCAGTCACTAACAGTCCAGTGAAGCTCCCCTGAAGCAGGCAGTTTTGACCGCTTGGAGTCAAGTAAAGAAGTTGTTCACAGTGTGGCACTCGTCTTCACACTAAGACAAGGACATATTGAAAGCAAGTGAGGAATCTCAGCTCTCTGGGTGGAGGGCTGAAAAGGGTATAATTCAAATTAATGGTTGCATATATGAGAGAATAAATGGAAGCAAAAATAAAGCATGCCTAGATATCGCCCACAGTAACCCAGTGGTCCAGCCATACTATAAAAGGTGTTGCCTTGTGGAGACTGTAAACAATATCCCCCAAACAAATCAGCTTCCTGCATATTGCACTGGGCTCACACTCATAAGCCCTACCTTCTGCAAATCTTATTAGCTCACATGCAACACAGATCTAACACGACTGTGTTAATTTGATTCTTCTATTAGCCTGGCTTCTGTTACTTGTGATCCCTCTGCAACATGTTCCTTTGCGTGGCATAGAAGGAAAAGGAGCAGAAACCAACAAACAGCTAGTGGCACAACCCTGAAAAGCCTGGAGAGGGTCCTCCTGGGGAGGTAACTTAGAAGGACATTGATGTGGTGAATAACTGTGGTTTTTCTCCTTAGGAAAAGAGGGTCAGTCCATTCCTTGTAAATGTACAAAATCGTTTGAGAGAAGTATTGATTCCTGCACCAGTTTTTCCACTTTGGAACAGTCCAAACCCCTTGAATTTTGGCCAGTTTCTCAGGTCTAAAAGGATAACAAGAGCAGAAGTTGTGACAAATAGTCCAAGATACTTTATCAGATTTCTCCTGAGGGATGGAGATGAAGAAACTATATAGCTCAGTAGTGGCTAGAAAAATCATTGCACTCTTCTCTTCTGAAGTGGAGCAAGATTGTAAGCTCACGTACGAGCTACAGTAATCTCAAAGCAGGTTACTTTGCTCCAAGAAGAGCAAAAGTCTTAAGATAAAGGCTTATACATTTTTTTGGTTGACTTACCACACTGTAGAGATTTCCATACTTTAGACATCTATGCACAGTTCAGGGGTAAAAACTAACAGTAACTTCAGGGACATGCATCAGGGAGGGAGAGAATGAAGAGCCCACTGCCAGCACTTACCACTGCACACACTTCTCAGAATGGTGAAAGCCTTCTGGCAACTCCTGGTCAGCTGGTCTCATTTCCAGATTGTATCTCAGCCTCAGCTGCATGTCTTGCTGGCCAAACTCCCTTCTGCTACACCAGCTGCAAAGTTCCTCTTCCCTTCATAGGCAGCTGTTGTCAGCCTCAAATCCATCCTCTCCAGCCCCATACTTTCATGAGCTTCAAGTGTGCTTTTCCTGTGAGAGGACTCTTTCCTACCCCAGATTACCTTTTTCTGATCTTCTTTGAATTGAAAAATCTCACTGACCCCAGTTTCCACAGAAGACAAGAAACCTCCTCTGGAAACTCCCTCTTCTATTTCCTAGAACAATATTGTCTGCACCCTTAATTTTTTTCCTCCCTTATTCTATAATATCAGAGACAAACCTTTTTCTTCTCATTTTTATATTGTCCTCTTCCACCTGGTACAGCTCACTTACCAACTGCATGTGGAAAAGGCCATCAATTACATGGTGCCCTGAGCTTCTGGGCTGCTTTACTGTTGATGCAAGTCCATTCTGATTGTTAAGTAAACTCACAGATACATCAATAGGTGCTGTGATAATTGAAGAAATACTCGCATTTAGAGCCAAATCCTAGTAAGAAAAATACGCACAAAGATTGCATACATTATATATAGTATGCACATATCTATCTATCTATATATAAAATGTATGTTGTGTGGATGCAAATATATGCATATGTGTATTTGTTTGCACTTTAATATCTATATTATATGCCTAGGAGAAACACACGTAAACAATATGCAGTTTGGGGAATGAGAATAAAACCTATCAACATTTAAGATGTTAATGTTTAAAACCAGACTGCAGGTGAGTAATAAAAGAGGCACCTTCATCAGACATGTTCACAAATATAATGATAACCTAAGTCTGATTAAGCCACATGTCAAACATGAAAGAGCAGGCAGGAAGGTTCAGGAGGCTGAGAACAAACATGAAGAAACCAGGATTTGAAATGCCATGAAGAGTGAACTATGTTGAAAATGAGATAGTTAAACCTGAGTTACGCTGAATAAGCTCTAGTTTCTTACTTGAATGTTTTGTGGGTGGACCAACACAAAATGTTTACTCTCTAGACTTGGCAGGCTGTTATCTTTCACCTAACGACTACTTGCTGAGGCAATTAAAAACTGTATTGACAACACTGAACAGACAGTCGGCAAATATTTTTTCCCCAGTAGTTTTTTTTTCTCTCACCAGTCCATAATCCTGTCATAGTATTTGCAAAATGAGGAGGTGTGTGATGTGGTATGGCATAGTACTGTATTACTGAGTCCTTTTCTTAAGCTTTGTGAGATCTAGAAAGCCATATGCCAGGTAGAGTATAAGATAGCTGCCATGGCTTATTGCATAGCTCTGAAGAGCTCTGCCTTTGTACCACCAAGTGGGCTAAACCAGCCTGTATATCAGGCAGGACTCTATGCTTTCTATGTCTTCCTCTATATCCCTTTGAACTTCTTTATGTGACCCTATAAAATGGCTAAGAATTGAATTATTAGATGTATTATAGCAGAACTATGAAGTATAGAATACTTTGATTTTATGAAGATTTATTTGCTTGGTTATGGGCTTTCTACTGTACCTATACAGGGGACCGAATCCAAAAACCCACCTGAGCTAGCAGAAAGACTTTTCAGGTCTTCAGAGGGCAGCAGATCATTTCCCAAGGTGGGTGAAATGATTAGCCTCAAATTCAGTGTTTTTGTACAGGCAATCACTGTTTTTCAGTTCTCCTGTCTTACAACGAGGAAAAGTATTGTCATGTAGGACAAAGTGGCTTGCTCAGCTGATAAGGAAAGTTTCAAAGAAGGAATCCTTTCTGTTCAAACCAGCTCTGTATTTCTCATGTACACTTCCAAATGATTCTTTGCTGCCATCCTCCCCAAGTTAGCTTTGCAGAACGTACTACAGACCCCTGCTAGCACAGGCAGGTGTGAGCAGATCTGCCCAGCCTGTCTGCGGCAGGAGCCTTGTTGCTGCCATGTGATGGTCACTAACAAGGAAACCTCACTCCTGGGAGATTAGAGCTTGTGGGGAACAGAGGAGAAGGCTGAGCATTAGTGGGAACCCCCAAAAGGCAGGAAGAAAAACAGAAAATACTGAAAACCTCTAAATGAACTTAACTAAAGTTCAAAATGGGTTCATTTCAAATAGTGGGCTCTGAGTCATCTAGTTCATCACCTAAATGTCTTCACTTCATCGTTAGTTATTACCCTGTCACCGTGATTTAGATAATGAATGACAACTTTTTTTTTCAGCATATGTCTTAATGCTCCTGTCCCATTTCAACTAGCTATTTACTAAATCATCTTTTTGTACACAATAATTGATCAAGATAGGGTCTACATTTGAAACAATAGGAGAGCTCTTTATATTACTTAAATAATGTTATTTTTCAAGTATGATTTCCTTAGATGCAACCTGCCTTATTCTGAACCTAATCTAAGGTCTGGCTGAAAACATTTAACCCCCCTCCTCAGCCATCTCCAACTACCAAACTGAAAAACCTTCACCTGGGTTTAGGAGTTCAGCTTTTTTATATGCTACTAATTAATCATAGTCATTAGTTAATAAACAGCTCCATTCACAGCTTTCTTTCCTACCCTGTGTCTATTCCACTAATTTCTATCAGAAATTATCACATGAAATGGTCTATCAGAAACCGTCAATTGAAGAAAACTGGTTCACTGACTCCAAAATGCTCAACACCAAAGGCCTTGCATTTCTGAGACCCTGAGCAGTGGAAAGTCAAGGTTGAAAGCCACTGGCTTCACAGGTTTGTGCACCAGGGCTTATTCCCAGCTGGCTGGAAGCCCTCTGAGTCCTGACGCTTAGGCCGGCTCTTTGCACCCAGTGCCCCTGGAGCTGGTACTTGGAGCCTGGAAGCACTGGACTCAGACAAAGCCCTCCATGGGACTGGAAGCTGGTCAGTTCAGGAATTCCTGCCAGGTTGCAGCTTCATGCAGGGAAGCTCAGAAAGTACCAGCTAAACAAGAGACTTTCCCTAGAATACCTGGTCTGAGAGCCAGTAAGCCAGGACAGCTGTTAGTGAAAGTGATCTTTTTCTCAGTTTCATAGTTAAAATAACAGCTTGAGCCAAAGGAATAATTTCTTTAAGATACACCCTCTGTCATTGTTTCTAATGCAATTTTTTGTAATGTCTGAGTCAAGAGAAATTTGAAAAATAATAATAATAATTCATTTATATTTGAGCTGAATCCAAGTTCTTGAAAAGCCCTGCAAAAGCAGAATCCTGGGTTTTGGCCATTTCTTTGCTGGGTGGTAAGCAATAATCAAATTAATGATTTCAAATTAGTTAAAAATCATCTTGAACGTAATCCAGCACAATTACAAGCAGATGGATAAACAAGAACAATAGGAAGTCACAATATAACCAACAACTAGCTATTTTAAAACACCTCTGGAAAAAGAAAAACAAACCAAAACGTTTTTAGGGTGGTTTCAATAGGGCAGCGTGATTGCATTAGCTGGAGGCTATGAGATCCACCCCATCAGTGACACTACTTCAGGGGCTTGGTCACCCAACAGCTTCCAGGGCAATCACAGAAACAAACCCCTGTCAAGTGGTAGCTGCAGAGGGAAGCCCTGAAAATAACTCCTGAGTTTTATAATTTGGGTTTGTTTACAGAGAAAATGGTCTCCCCAAGTAGAAAAAAACTGCCTGAAAAACTGCCCCTGCTTAAAATAAAGTCTCACTGGTGAGAGTTGTCCAGGGCTATGGATGGGCAGCTGAGACATTCCCAGAGCGTTCCCAGGAACCAATGCCAACAAGCACAGAGCAGCCAGCTCAGCTCTAGTAAACAGTGTTAACCTTCAAAACTGGGTGGCTGCTTGCAAATTGCCTATTGGGAATGGTTCTGGAAATCCCCTGCTTCTGATTTGTGCCTGGGAGTGGTTTGAAGGGTAGTTGGCAGCAGCCTTGAGGGTGCTAGGATCTTGCCTAGCTGTTTAACACCATAGATGATCATAATGCAGTGCCCAGGAATGTTCCCAGGCCCTGTTTAATTCATCAGGATAGATGTAGACTAAGAAGAAAATTAAAATGAAATATTTGGGTTTTTGAGAATGGAACTGTCACATTTCTTACTTTACAGGACATCCATTACAGAGACGGATTAAAGCAGTGTGATAGTATTTGTTTGTCTGGTTGCAGAACTAACTGCTAAACTCAGAGAGGGATCCTTTTAGCAGCACTGATAGTACTTCAGAAAATCAACTTGTATTCGGGATAGATCCAGCACTGTGCAGTCGCAATGTTAGTTTTGCCAGCATCAGGAAAGAGCCAAATTCATGTGCAGCAGACTCTTTAATGTGACCTATGGACCATACGAGTTGGGTTTCATTGGTGATAATGGCCCAAACTGGGAAGCATCTGTTAATTTCTCCTCTTACTTTGTACATCTGTTATCAGTCCCTGGTGTGATTTGATTTTTGGAAGCTGGATTTCCTTGCACACGTACCATAAGGCTCACTTCAATCTCCTTTATACAGTTTACTGTAAATCCTTGATTAATGCACTGAGGGCCAAATCTGAAGAGAGATGATCAGTCCAGACTGCTGCTGGTTTACACTGGCTGAAAACAAAGCTTTTAGACAATACATAGAAAGTTGAAGCCTAAGACAGCTATTTTAAAGATTAGCTGTCAGCTTCAGCAACAGAAAGTACAATCACCTCCACAACCCTCGTGTGTAATTTTGTCTGGGTGCGTGAAAGGGAATGAGGGTACAATTGTTTCACCTCTTCTAATTCTTAATGATCCTGCCTTCCCTCCAGTCGACCTATGCAGAGATATTTACAGCCATCAAACATATAGACTGCCAGACCTAGGTGTGTTGGACTGTGCCTCCAGGGATCCTAACCAGATGGTATTTTAGGAGAGGACACAGTTCATTTCAGAGCAATCCGAATGAGCAGCTTTCTTTTCTTTATTACACCATTGCATTTGGCGGCAATCCACCAGAGGCAGATTCTCTGCTCTCTAAGGAATGATCTGCCCACTCTGTCCATTTAACAGGACGTTCAGCTCAGAAAATCCAGTTGCTGATCACACATGTGGAGCAGATGTGCGAGCATGCGTAGCAAAATAAAAAATAAAAATTCCCAGCAGTGTACTGGGAGAAATGTAGCGTAACTACTGAAAAACAGTGACACAAAAGCTCTGATTCTGAAACAGTCGTTATTGTTGTTGTTAGGAGGATTTTTCTTATTACTTGTTCTTAGGGAGAAAAAAAAAGTGTAATAAATCCTTTATTATTTTCTCTTTGGAGGTCAGGGAGGATTATTCATGTTATACTAATGTGGCTTCTTTGTTCATTTTCACAGACTTCTCCTTACAAAGATATGATTCTAACTATTTTGACCAGACTGTCTTGGGGCCCTACCTCTCAGGAACTGAGTGCTGGAAAACTTCCACTGGAAAAAAAAACACACCCTTTTAAAAGAGAGGATATCAGAAGTATACATCTTTTATCCATGCCCCACACACTCGCATGTAAAAGGAGAGCACCAGCTGTTTTTCTCATGGTGAATAAGGGTTACTTGGGGAAATCTGACTTCCTGTTTTTACATGGACAGCTACATTGTTGCATAGCCAGTTAATTTTGGTTAGGTCAATAGAGCAAGTTTAATTATTGGAATTTTCCTTATTCACTCAAGCTTCATACTGTACAGAAGAAAGAGGGATTACTAGGAAGTCCAAACTGTCTACAGAAGCTGAAAAGCTCATCTTAATTGCATGGCCCCTGCTCAAACATACAAAACACTGGGGGGATGGGATTTGCTGAATGGTGCAATTTGGATTGCAGACTGAATTTCTTTCTTAGTTCAAAATATACTGAATAAAAATCTTACAGAGACTTTTCCTTAAGAATAGGAAAAAAACCTGCAAACCCCCAAATTACATATTTAAAGCACCGGGAGCAGCATAACAACTACTCCTACAGATGTGGTGGGAAAATGGTCCATTTTTCCACAACAGCACAACTGAAAACAACAAAACCCTGAGCAGTGTCAAATACAGAGCGCAATCCTGTTCAGTTCCAGGTGGTGCTATGAAAAAAACACACATCTCAAGTTGTGGCTCTCACAACCAGGGCAACTGGTGATGGTGAAACGAAATAGCAACTAATCCCAGGTAAAATCCCGTAAGAAACCAGGAGCGTTTCTTGCACTCTGATGTTCATTTCTAATTTACTCTAACTGGAACACTTAGATTTTATATTGTTATTTAGTTCAGTGACTGGCTAAGCCCCTTCCTCCATTTCATATGGTGTTACAAGTTATGGTGGATTTCTAAATCTTGGTCTTGGTTAATGCATCAAAGGACATATGGGCTGATTTCCTTCAGTTTCTCATAATATACATGTAGCCAGCTGTATGTTATTACATAACTTTAGACTTAAAGCAACCAGATCATTCTAGATACCATGATCTATTTCTGTGTTTTTGATACAGTAATATTATAGTGGGAGAAACTCACCGGTGCTGTTATAAGGAAAGTTTGGGTTTTTTTTAATTCATATCCTTGTTCTTAATAAACATCCCAAAGAAAAATATTCAACAGCAGCAGGCAGTAATAAAGAGGCAGAAAATGGCAAAACCACAGTACTGAGGAAACCTATGTGAAAACACTGGTTGTGTCTTCCTGGTTACAGAAAACAAATAGAACTGTTCAAAGTGCTTGCCAATAAGGGCCTGCCAAATAAAATATTGTTTTATGAAGTCAGGAAAAAACTAATTTTAAAGGTTATTGTAGGTTATTTGTGGTCACGTCTTGTGTTCATAAAACATGATGTCATCTTGAACCCTTCACTATTTTTATTTCAGCCCTATAGGTCTTTGTCTGAGACACTATCTCAGCAACTGTAGAAATTTAAAAGTTATTGGGAAATACTTGCAAGAGTGTCTTCTACAAATTGAATGGGAATAAAGTAAATTAGATACAAGCCAACAGAATGCAAGAACTTGTCAAAGCAGCTGTATTTTAGGGGAGTTTATTTACCTAATACAGTAATTTGGAATTATGAGATCATACCAGCAGCATTAAATTTGAAATAAGAAGGTAGCAGAATTTTTCTCCCTACTTACTTTTGTTTCAAATAATATTAACACCACAAAACTGCCTATCATGGCATCTGATTCTCTGCCCTGTCCCTGCAACACCAGGGGAATGATTATCATGGCCACAAAGGTAAACATTTTATTTATTACCTTCTGCTTTTTTGGTGGAAAGAGTATATTCACCTCAATGAGTGAGTCATCCCACCAGCCAATCTAATGTATCTAGATAAGCTGCAAACTGATGGAGAAGACAGATGTTAATGAGAAGGTGATAAGGAGTCAAAGACTTTTCCTAGCCACCTTTAAAGCTTTTGCCTCATTTCTTTCTCTCCTATCTAACATTCACTGACCTGTCATAATGCCAGATAGAGTACATGGGATTTTTTTTCAAAATCAGGGCTTCCTATAAATGGTTTCTCCCATTTCAAGCTACATAATTAACAGCTGACTCAGACCTGAAATCTTCCTTGAATGCTGTGGCAACTTTGGGGATTTTTCCTTTTTAGCCACTGACAGCATCCTCTAATGCACTCACTGCTAAAGCAGTTCGTCAGAACAAAGAAATGCTTATGACATCTTCCCATGTGCCCCTTTAGGCTTATGTGCTTGCTAATTTTTTCATTAGAATAAGAATATCGCTCTATTTCTCCTTCTCCTTGTTCCATTTAGGCTTTGTTTTATGGTCATGGGAAGTGAGTTGACATGAACTAAGTCTTAAAATATGAGATTTTAAGGTAGCAGATAAATTGTTCCTTTCCTTTCTGTGGCCAAAGTTCTGATGCCCATGAGGTTATGCTATTCCAATGATGGCCGAAGCACCCTGCTCGTGGAAGAAGCTGTGTGCTGGGGCCTGGCCCAACAGGAGCAGTTCCTCATGGCTTGGCTCCTTATGGGAATGCAAGGAGATGCACAGTGGGTGCTATGCCATTCCTGTGGGATACCAGAGCATGTATGCATGTGCATCTCCCCTGGTGTGACTTCTGGCTTTATTATTCTTGCTTCTTTTCTCAAAATATGCCTGTCTTTAAATTTAAAGGCAACTCTATGCGGATCTCAGTGTCAGTGAAAAGATAAGGGATTACAGCCTGAGTCACCTGCCAAAGAGCACAGGACTCCCACCCCCACAGGAGGGAGAAGTAAAGGCAGTTTTAGCCCACTTCTGCTCCCTCCCTAGCCCAGGCTGCTGCAGGCACTGAGGCAGTCTTCAGATTTTTGCAGAATTTAAGTAGCCCAGAGACCTTGCATGCTCTGCTGGTGACAGTGTTGCTCAATGTGCCTGAAATGTGTGTGGTTTGGCTCTGTGGCCCCCACCTCCACTGGGGGTCTATTTGAAGCCTGGGGTCGCTGGTGACTTTTAGAGGGACAGCCAAAAGCCTTCCTAGCGGTTGCCGGAGGAAATCCTTCAGTTGCATCTGGAGCTTTCAGAGGCTTTTTTCACTACTCGGGCCTTTTCCCTGCATAAAAGAGCTGCAGTCACAGGACAAATCTCACCTAATATATCTTACCTGTAAATGGCATTTTTTCTCCCAGATCAGTTTCTAATACCCTGCTGATGTTCGTTTTTCTGTTTTGCTGCCAGTTGGCATTGCTGATGCTATTTCCTTGCTGTACTATCATACTTCTGGAATGAATCTCAAGAGAACAGTTTCTATTAATGGCTTATCGTTTGTATTTTCTGGGTAAGCTTTTCACTCTAACTATGGTTGAGTCAGATTTCTATTCCCACTATCAATTTCACTCCACCCAGGTGTCTCCTACCACCCAGCTTGTAAATATTTTTCCTTATAATAAGTGCTGTGGAATTCATGCTTGGGAAACCAAGAAAGGCTTTCAGACAATTTGGGCTGGTAGTGAAAGATTCTTCTGTTCAAATACTGTTTTCTGGTGGTAAAAATGCTTAATTTGCTAGTTTTCCTCAATAGCTAAATCCAAAACAGGGCAAAAATGTGGCACGCTGAGACACCATATTTGTGTGTTTCTTAAAAGAAACTTGAAGGGTCTCTAGTTACCATTTGGCTTCATCAGCTGAACTTTTTGTTCTCTATCTAGTAACATTCCAGTCAGCCAGTCTGTCCTATTTAAAGTACAATTCCTAAAGCACTAGACAACAACGTAACTCGATTCTGGATTCAGCTAACTTGTATCTTCGTCCTTATGCTGTCCCCTACATTTACAGAAGGACTTGTGGAGGTTTTTTGTGGATTTCTTTTTGTTTGGGGTTTTTTCCTCCTTTTTTTCTGTCTGCTCATAAGCTTAAAGAGATGATCTGTTCTGTTTTTAAAACAGGGGAAAAAAATGAGCAGTACAAGATATCAGGGTTGGAGACAGTTACGCTGCATGGGCAAGGTAGGGGTAGGATGGGAAGGAAAATGGTCCAGCTGTCTAATCATTTCTCTGTAATGTGACTGGAAGCATATATTTTATAATACTAGAGCAAAAGGGGGCCATTGCCCTTGCATTTTAATATACACGCCTGACATAGCTAATAAAAATAAATCATGTGGTGTTTATCAAAGGAAATTGCGAATCACTATCCTGATGTGCCTCAGAAGTTTTGCTCTTGATGATGTATTCCTGCGATGGGTACAAGTAAGAAACTAACACTGGAGAGCTCAAACAAAAAACCTAGCATTGATGAGAAAACTAGTTCAGCCACTTCTGAGATTAATTATAAGGACTCACCTTCTGTATTTCTAACTTGTTACTTTTTCGGGGCAGTTGCCTGCAGGGGCTCCTCAAGATGTAGGAGGTGTATAGCAGATATTAATTGACAGGGAAGCTAGCACTACTGACTGCCTTTCTTTAGATAAAGTATAGATAGGTCCTTGGAAAAAGGTCTGAGTTTGATCCTGCCAGGAACTGGCCTCCCTGACCCCAGCCCATGGGACTTTTTCAGGATGAGTACTATATCCACCTATATTTAAGTCTATCTTTCTATGTCTCATAAACCATATAATGGACTTTATTCCCCACCTTACAGTATTCTGTGGGGAAAGCAATTATTCTCCTTACTTTTCACATGGGGATATGCAGGAGCAAGGAACAAAGTAACTTGTCCCAAAGCACTGTTTTGGTGGTGCAGCATAGATCTCCCGGTCCTGCTTTACTGTCCAGTGCAAGCACTGTCTCTTCCCCTTGTGGTCTACTGTACAGTCTAATTCTGAGCATCTTGCAAGGCTGACCTTGGAGATCAGCTAAGGATGTAGGTTCCAACTGCTAAAGCTGAAATTTTATTGCAGGAGGCACCTGCTGCATGGTTTAACAAAAGTTGTATGGAGTAGCTGCCTGAGCCTCGGGTAGATGCTCAGAGAGAGGGTTAGGAGGGAGAATTCCTCCTGAGCTCTCAAATTTCAGGTCTATTTCCATACCTGCCTGTCAAGGTTGACAGAAACTCAAACTGGAGAAAATACACACTATGAGCTTTTTCTTCCACAACTGCACAAGCAACTGTGTGGTGGTCTCAGCCTTCTGAATACTCAGGGAGTAATTTGAATCAAAACCAAACAGCTGTAATGCTGAAAGATATGACTGAATATTTTTTTGAGAAAGCTGAATATTTCTGGAAGAAAATTATAGCAAGTGAAACCCCCAAAGCACAGGAGTCCATTCTGAAGGGCAGCATTGAAGGGAGAGGATGACAGCAGAACACTGACAACAGCTTCCTCTGACTGAGTTGAGCTAATTTTCCATAGACCCTGAAGGGCAGTCTTGAGGAGCTTCTTCCCCAGAAAAGCAGAAAGCCCTGCCAGGTTGGTGGTAGGAAGCTGGGAGATGAAGACACAACAGAAAGCTCTGCTGCCAGCTCGAGTCAGTGGGACAGAGCCAGTGAGGGGCATAACGTTGTGACATCCTGACAAAATGCAAGGAACTTGCTTAACAGAGTCTCTTAAGAAAGACTACCTTGCAGTTCACAAACACACAGCCCCTCACAGGCCACAGTCACAAAAATGGCTGTCTGTGCCTTGCTGTTATGTAGCACCCTCCCTGTCATACTATCCTGTGTGAAAAATGCATAAGAAAAGTGCTCCTTGTACACATTAGGAAAGGAGAAATAACATAAAGACTCAGAATCATGGAACCAATGCATTTCTTCCAGAGAACACCAGCCAGTCCTGTGAATTTGGGCTTTTGGACTGCTTAAACACCATTCTGACTTCTGCTCTGGGATAGCTTGATGCATATGAAAATGGACTAGCACACAGGACATCCTGGTGTAATCTTTTGCTTCACCACTGTTTTTTTCTGAATGATTTGAAGGTAGGTCACTATCTGTCTTGATCATCAGTTCCCACCTTTAATATAAGGTTAGCTTTTCCATATGTCACCAAAGTATCAGGAAGATTAAACACCATATTTAGCATAATAATACATTGGCAATAGATTATATTCATAAAGTGAGCATGTCTGATGTCTTTTATAGTCTTCTAGAGGCATAATTTCATCAGGAAGGCTGAGGATACTTTAGCCACTCTGCATTTGGTGTGTAAGAATCTAAAGGACAGAAGCTCTCTAGCTGTGGTCCTGTTGCCATCACAGGAGACAAATGAAAAGGCACCTTTACATCATGGGACTGGTCACAGTGGTGAGAGAAGGACGCACCTTCACCGTGTTGAAATGACTGTTTCTACACAGCAGCACAAACCCATGCAGCTCTGTCTTCAAGGAGGAGGTTTGTCCAAGTCTGCCATCAGCAACCACTTCACAAGGATATTGTGAGGGCTGATGTGTACAGATTGCTCTGAAGACAGAAGTCCTATTGCCAAGTGCTGTTATTACTAATGAGTAATAGCTTAAAGATTACACATTATTTATCATTAAATCCTCTCTAAGAATATTTCATAAGTAATCAGAATGGGACAAAGGCACCCAAATGTCATTCAATTAATTTAGTTTCAGTAGCATTAAGAGGAATTTAACTCAAATAGATATATATATGTGTGTGTATGTATATATATAGTCAGATCAAAGATGGCCTTAAAATATCCAGTAAAGGATGCTATTGCTGTTATTTGACTAAGTCACTGATTTTTATACAGTTGCACATATTACTGCATTTCTATGTGCTTATTGTATGTTGAAAATTCTGTTGGTACACACTTTTCATCCTTTATTGGGATTTGCATGTATAGCAAAGAATAAGAATACTTGATGATTCAGGGATTGATAATGGGATATTCCACCATTTTGTCCCTTCATCACCAGTTCTAATGAACATCTGCCAAAAAGCCTTATTTGTAAATACATTTCAGGGTCTGTGTGATGGAATCAGGCTAGTTCCTAGTATTTAATGTCAAATAGATGTCACTCAGTAATAGGGTCACACAGTGTGACAGGAGCAGAACATTTGTGCATCATAAACACAGTCATGCCATAGTGGAATTCATCAAAAGATGCTACTGATTTTATAGGTAATTTATCTTGGCATATGACACTATTTGAGAATTGTTCCACTACCCTAATGTCACAAATTCTTGGCACAATTTAAAGTTGCCATAGGCTTTAGGATAGTCTCAGTAACATGTCTTAGGAACTGAGCAATCTATTCAATTCACTTTCTGTTTATTGCATATTTGAAGCCTAACACAGGCTGCTCAGTTTTAAGAGGACTTATTTGAAGATATATGTATATATTCATATATATACATGTGTGTGTCATTACCATTATTGCTCTGAAAGTAAATGGTGTTAATCCCTAGCAAGTAACATCCTGTACAAGTGGCTTTGTAGGATTTCTGCATCTCCTTTGTTTCTCTTCGAGTTGACAGAGAACTGTGACACAAAGTAGGCAAATGAGGGTTGCCATATGTGTAATGCAAGAAATACTTAGGGATTTGTAAGATTTAAGAGAATATCTACTAGTAAGAATCACATTTTTAAGTTGTCCAAAGTGTATCTGTTTTGTTCCATTTATTATATAGCTGAAAACTTAGCCTGTGGACAAGTGTTCCAATTTGCAGACAGCTGTGTTAGTTTAAGATGTTACTACCCCCAGTTGTTTGCTGCCAGCCTGTTACTGAAGACCCTTGTCCATATAGCTGTGCAAGGCTTTACTTGGGTTTCTGAGACTAGCTAGGGCAAGGTCGTTTGGGCTAGTTCAAACCACCAGCATTGGCCATAGCTGTTAAGGTGTGCTGAAGGACAAGAAGTATTGCTCCTATGGTGTCTTCTGAGGGGGGCCCAGGAGTGGCAGCTTCACACTGGTGAACCCCAAGCCTCCTGGGAGCATCTTTGGTTGGCAGACCAAATCCCCCCCCTCAAAAGGCATCCATCCACAGTCTTCTACACACTATCAGTTATAAATAGATTGTGGATAATCATCTCCTTCATGGATCTTCAGTAGGGATGCGATCTTGGGTATATAGGTAGCAATTCAGGCACCTAAACAAAGGTATCTAATGCCATTTCAGCTATCTAGGCTGTTGCAGCGTGGATGTATTTGACATCTTAGGGTTAAGCTGGCAGTAGACACCTATTTTTAGTAATCAGACTTTTTCCTTCAGTGTTGAATAGCTCTCACTGACAGAAGGTAATTGTTTTGTTTGGAGAGCTGCTAGAAATTTTTATACAGCACAGCCTGAACCCAGTGAGCTACAAATTCAGGGATTCTTTAATGATGTTTAAATAATTTGAAATCCTGAATTCTTTGTGAGGAAGATTCTTAAGAGAGAGCATTATAAAAAGAATGTCTCTATAGACATAATAAAATATTTCATTATTCAAACCTTTTCCTAGTGGAAGTAAAATCTCCCTCAGTCTTCCTTGGTTAGAGTCCTGGAGATCTGTTTCTCATAATGTGATATTTAGGAGCAGCTATGAAATATCAATATTAATGTTTGCATCATTGTAATTTTACAGGCAAAAAGAAAAAAAAAACACCACAAAACCTGATTTTTTTCTCAGTGTCTCCTACATAACTGGGGAAGTTATGTATCTGATAACAGTGTGAAACAGAACTGTATAGTCACAACAGAAGATTCCTGAGATTGTCATATAAGAGCAAATGGCCCCTAAATTACTGGTTTATACTTCTTGCACGAGAGGGGTGACAGGTTTTTTTGGCAAAACTCTTTGCTTCTGGACAGAGTGCTTGTTACCTGTACTCTCTGGTTGGGGTGTGTATGGTGGAATCCTTTTGTTGCACTGGAGCGTGCATCTAAAAGTTGATGAAAGAAGAGGTGTAGATTTTATACATTTATTGTTCATTGCTTTCTCTATACATGTTTTTGCTATTTGAATATAATTCAGAAAGCTAAGGGATAGTCCTTGCTAATTCAAGCAAATGACTGAGTCTTAAGTAAGTGATTCCATATGCTGGTTGAGAAAGTCTTTATATTAGCCCTTCACTGTGCTAAGACCTTTTCTTTCTGGTTTTGGCCTATCACTTTAAATTCAATGTATCTATTTCAGCTGCAATTTAAAACAAATTGTCCCACAGTCTGATGAAGACTACTTACTTTCAGTGCCAGAAAAGGGCATATGTCACAAGAAACAGTCTGCACACGTACTTCACTGTTGCTTATTTGACAGATGACCTTGATGTGAATCTCCACTGGGGGTTGAGGCTGCTTATGTCCATGTTTGGTTCAGGTTGTCTTGTTACTATTTTCTTCAACTAGGGCAAAGGTACAAAGTTCTTCTAATTTTTGTCTCAGTGCTTCTCGGCATCATCCAAAAAGAACAATTTTGTTTTTCAAGGGAGTAATCTGAGGCCAGAACTCTCACTTACTGTACACTTGTTTTCAATGTTTTACAAACACCCAACATCCAGATACCTCAGGCTGACCTAAAATAGAATGAGACTCATGAGGTACAAAGAGACTGAGGAAGCTAATGTATATGCCCATATCTGGCTATCTCTCTAAAATACCAGCAAGAGAAAAGTTGAATTAATATGCATAAAATCTTTGGGTCCCACATGTTTCTCACTTCAAAGCATAACCATGAAATAATATTCTAATAAATGATAGTTATATTGTCCACTACAGAGAACTGGACCAGGTCTTTAAGACACATGTTTCAGCATCCCTTCTGCTTTAGGTACCACAGGACATTGAGGGATTGAATAACTAAGTTCAACAGAACCATGGAGGAGTAAGACTGTGCTATTAGAGGGTCATGGATTATGTCTGTGGACCAAGAAGAATATAACTGAGTTTTCAGCATAAAGCAACTGCAAATACTTCATATAAAGAGTTCTGCATATTCTCCTTCCTTCTTCCTGTCCCTCTCTGCTCCCTGCCTATAGACTGTCAACACTTAAGAGTAAGTACAAAATAATTTTTGAGTATTTATATGCAAATTGATAACTATTTGACTTAAAGTTAAATTTAAAATGACTCATGTAATAACAAAGAAAGACATTTTTATTTTGGGGGCATGAGCAATGCAAATAAAGGAGAAATGCAGCCCTTTGTTGTTTCATGTCACGAATGTTTTATCATTTGTATACCTATGGCACCTAGAAACTGAAGCATGAGGGCAAACAGATTAATGATGGTGTTTTATTCCAATTATAGTAAGTTCAAGTCCTTTGGAGGAAAAATATTCTTTTCAATATACTAAGGTGTTTTTTAAAAAAATATCCCATTGCCTAAATGTTCAAGAAGCTTGAGTTACATGATATTCTTCTTAATTTTTAAGTAAATCCACATTCTTCACAATCATTTAGGATGCTTTTTTATGATACTGTGTATATGGTGTTTCATACTGTGATGACAACAGTAGAGACACATTCACTGGCTGCTTAAAACTTCACCCAGACAGTGGCTGAAAATGACACATTTCACACCATTGCAAAAGGAGTTAGAGAATCAGAGTGGGCTTCTTAGAGGGCCACTGACTGGACTAAAATACCTCTTTAAAAATTGCCTTCAAAGCAAGAATCTGTGGCACATTTTTAAGGCTTTGTATGTTGTTGCTAAGGTTTTATTGTAGAGGTAGAAATTCATGCAGTTTTCTTTATTTCTTAGTGTTTACTCTGTTTCAATTTTGTTGCATACTTGTGTCATGATTCAACCCCTAGAAATAGCCATATTCTTCTGGGCTTCTAATGCTCTAACATCTTGGCTCTCACAGCAAACAAACTTATTTAGCACCAAGTTGCCCCGCCTACAAAAAACATTTCTGAAGGTTTTGTGAGTTGGACTTGCATTAATCTGAATGATAGACTCTTCTCAGCCTGTTTAGCATTATACCTCATTCAATAGACAGTTTAATGGATGATCCACAGCAGTACATTACATTTTTGAGCTCTGGGAATTACTCTGCAGAGCCCAAGATTGGGGACTGGATTTGGTGGCTGAAATCCAAAAGCTTTTTCCTTTTTTTAAGTACCAAACATTGCCTCTTGCCAAGTGGGATCATTTTCCCATCTGTTGGAGGGTTTTCTACCCTTGGTAACAATATTCAGTTTCTCTGGCTCCTTTAGGCTCACACTAGTATAAAACATAAGTAACAGAAGTTAGCAGTAATGGCAATAAGCAACTGAAGTCAAAGGCATCATGGAATCAGACCTCTAGGTGTGAAGGACCAGGAGAAGGCCCGTCTGCATCTGGAGTGGCTTAATATAATCTCCATTGTCTCCATCTCCTTTTAATAAGTGGCGTCTCATTTAAAAATGATTGGGGATCTTTTGCTGTGATGCTTTCTTGACTAACACACCAGCTGTATTTCAAAAGTTGGGAGAGGAGTATGCTATGATGGGAGCCTTTGGGAGCAGTGTTAATTTCATATCCCTAAGGACTCTTGAGTGTAAACCCCTAGTTTTCAGTGTGGAATGTGCCAGGGACACAGCATGATATGTCCATTAGTACTGCCCAAAGGCACTGCCGCAGCTTGATAAGCCCTGACCCTCACAGAGTGACATTGTGAGCAAAAGGTGAACCGGCTGTAGATGGGACAGGCTGGTGACAGCTGAGCTCAGCCAGGCACAGCTGGCTGCCCCAGAGGTGGATCAGCTTGGGACACCAGGCACACCAAGCTGACATGCTGGGATTTGTTGAGCTGCTGAACTGAGTACTTAACTTGCCACAGCTCAGTCTTGAGAAGACTATTTTGTCTTGAGTCCATAGAGTTTAAATCTCCACAATAGTAGAATATGCATAGAAAAGGGCTATGTGTATAAACATGGATATACCAAAATGTAATAGATGTGTATTAGTATGTGAAATGTACAGGCTCCAAAGAAATTATTCCAGTAGTTATTCCCCAATAACTGGAAAATGTATTAAAAAAAATCATTTTGTGTGGATATTTTTGTCACAAGACATTTCAGAACAGCTGTCATAACACTGGGAATTTACTTCCAAAAATATATTCAAAAAAATCCCCTTCATCTGGCAGCAAATGACTTAAAAGCAGAGACTACAGTGTACAGAGGTGTATTCCAAAAGTTCATGATATAAAAAACTTCTGGTTATTACTGGGTTAATCAGCACTGTTCTGGAAAGTACCAAAAATTGCATGTAACTTTCAAAAATCACGGGGATATTTTCAACATTTCCACTGGGTGAAAGCAAAAATAACTATACATCCTTTTTAGGTGATTATATTCAGGAGTCTGATTCTTGATAGAGTGACTTAACACATCCATTATTGCAACTATAATTTAGTGATAATTATTCTGCAGAATTCCAGTGTTCTATTGCCTCAAGTGAGAGCCCATGGAGAAAGCCAGTGTCCGGCATCTCTAGGGCCTTGGAACAAGTGCCTGTGATTTTATAATTTCCAGATTTGTTACATTTAGTTTGGGAGAGGCTATACCTGCATTGTGTATATGCAAAGATCTTTGCTGGTTAAAATGAAGCACTGTCATTGACATATCAGATCCAATACATCTAATTAACATGGAAAATACATTTGACCTACATTGGTTAAGATAGATGACTTCCTTACACAAGTTATAAACACTTGAAGGCATTATGCCAAAATTTAAAAGCAATTTGTGTTTTATGAAAGTTTATTTAAGGTTTCCTTTCAAATAAAAAAAAAGCCCCAAAACAGAAAACAAACAAACCCCTCACACAACGCACGTCTTCAGAATCAGAATATCAACCCTCTGTAATCAGTATGTGACCAAATCTATTTTTGCAAACAGCATTCCTTCCTAAAGCATGATGACTGAATTGAAAGATAAGGCCTAAATTTCTGTTTAGAACATTGCACAACAGTGTAAAAGGCAAATGTGCTTTAATTTCCTGATACTACTTTATTTTCTGTTTTCTGGTTCTCAAATGTGGCCCCATATAGGAAGAAGGGAGACAAATATTAGCCACCTAGAAAATGAAGGAAATAACGACTGATGGAGAAAGGAAGTGGAGAAGAGCTGAGGCTCTTGTGGGTCAATGTGAGGGCCAAAGCTGCCTGAGGTTAGTGGAAAACTCCCAGTAAAATTCAAAGGGCTGTCAATTCAGGACAACGTCTTCTACATTGCTTCATAGTACTGTACTTTGTTTCAGTTCAGTTTAGTGGAGGAAAATAAATGAATTAGCAGCAGGCCATATACAACCCAATCCCAGCCAAATGGCTGGCCAAGTCCTTGACATTGCTCTCTGGTTGGCATGGGGGGATCTTTAAAATAGTTTACCAATTCTGGTGATGGTTTGAACAGCCAAGAGAAATCTCTGAATGGTCTCAATGGATCAAGAGGCACAGCTGAGCGATACTTCTTCCCCTGCAGCACTCAGCTGCTGACATACTACTTTGAGGCTGTAGCCATCAGTGCTATAGAGACCATGACCAGTGCAGGAGTTCAGGCAGACCTGTAGCCTGTTTTAGGACTGAGAAGACACAAACATGAGGTAAAAAAACCTTCCTTCTTTCCATGTTTTTTTCTCTGAAGGTGATCATCAAGTCAGGGGAAGCCTTGCATTTGTCCATCAAGAGGACTCAAGACATGCATGCTGTAGAAACGTGGTGCTTCTTTAAGATACCTTTCTGTCTCTGACATTGACCAGCTTTTGAACCAAGAAAAGAGACAAAATAAACCACATAAATGTCTGTTATTGCCTTTGCAAGAAAAGAAATCAGCCAAATACTTGATTTTTCACTTTCGTTGTTTTCCCATGAGGAGCTAGGACCTAGCTGAATAGCTTCACCTTCTATCGTGTGGCTCTAGGAAGGAAGTCTGGGGAGGAGGACAGGCTTGTCAGCCTATCACTCTTATCTGTGGCCTACTTTTGCCCATACTTGAAATGACAAAGATTGGCTGTTTCAGCTAATTCCAACCTCTTGCATGCACAGCTGCTTGTTGTTACCAAGGTAAGGGTGGGATATGAGAACAGCAAGCTCTGTGTTACAAAGTGGTTTGTCCAGGCTTTTCCTCATAGCCTACCCTGATCCTAGCCCCTATCCATTCCCTGAGACCAAGAGGGAATGGACAATTGCAGGAGGAAGAGGAAGGACTCTTCCTATCATGGCAGGTGGGGTAGAGGAATACCATACTATAAATAAAGGAGAAGAGTTAAAAGAGAAAGAAAAGAGCTACTGCATTTAGTGATAGTCACCCAAAATCTGACTGACTCTTTTCATCGTGCCCCCACCTTCACCTCGTGGAACGATCTGTTTTGCTGTCTTCATAAACTTTGGCCACTCTGTGTGATGTTGATGTTCTCATTGTGGCAAAAGTCAGCCTTGTCTGCACTGGTAGAGAGATCTAAGACAGCTCTGCTATAGGCCTTGATTTCCAAAAAAATATTGAGCTAGAACACTTAGAGGGCCTTCAGGTTATCCAAAAATAACTAATCAATTTTTTTCAAATGTTGATGTGTCTTTGTTCAATGACAGATTTCTGGAGGCTAATACTACAGGATAAACTAATGAGCCATTTCTTGCAACACTTTCAGTTTGGGTTCAAACCGGAAAGCACAGATCCAAGTTCTACTGCCTTGGGGATTTTTTTCAGTGTGAGGTTTGGATCCAACCCACTATAAAAAGCCACTATACATGCAAAATTTTAAGGTTGCTGTAGGTTTGGACTGTATCCACAGTCAAAGTTCAGAAGGTTTTGTCTGGGTATTTTGACGTGGGCCTATCCCCATTTTAGTTTTGGAAACAAAAAACCCCAAATACACATACGAAAGAAAATCCCCTTGCAAATATGCAATTTACCTATCATATGCAGAAACAATTTCAGGACTCTGAGCCCTCTAGGTAGTTACTCATGCACTGACACCCATCGTTTTTAGTGGGTTCCATGTGTGAATAATTATGCACCTGGGAACAACCATTTGCAGGCTCAGACTGTTGCAAAATAATATGCTGATGAAAACTTAAAACGTAGTTGTAACACTTGATTGGATTGGTGTAGACTGTTAGCAAAGAAGCTGTCTGGATGCAAGCTATTGTCATTCTCATTGTAAGAAGCATTTTTTAAACAGTTACATTTCTCTGCCCTGGGTTTCTAGGGCATCTCCTGCTTCCCTTCTAGGAGGAGACAGCTTGCAAATGCATGTTAACAAATTCAAATGCTACAAATGAATTTTACAGTCCTCAGTGCTGGTTATTCTCACCTCATGAATCCAGAAGTGTCTATGAATTTGAAGGATTGTTTTGGGGGGATGATCTCATCTCCCAGCTTTACATATTCTCTAGTTTCGTTTTCCCCTGCAACTCCTTCCATGCACTCAGCTAGCAAGCCAGACTTTCCAGAAAAGGACAAACTACTACTATTGCTTTTCTTCTTCTTCCTTTCTTTATGTTTGCTGCTTGTGTTCATCATCTTGCTGTGGGGCAATAGTTTTTGTCCAGGGATAGTAGTTATTTCTTATGTTTTTAATATTTTATGTACTTTTTATGTTCTCAAAAGAAGAATTTTACTATTCCACAGATCAAATAAATCCCAGGCTTTCAAAAATGATACAATGGAAGCTTCAGCTTCACAAGCACAGCTGCAAATGAGGCTTTAATTGCCAGCTTAGGAAAAGGGCTGAAAACATCTAGCCAGTGAAAATGCAGTAAATTTGAGAGGTCATAGCAATAGAGAGCATGCCTGACTTCCACAGGGTATAGCGTATAAGGCCAGGAAACATTCCCATGAAGCATATTGTATGTGATATGTGACCAAACATGTTTCCATTTTATTGTAGAGATAATGAAAAGTGAAACAATACTTCTTCCTTTTGTTATTAAATTCTTTGCTGGTGAGTGTTTTACCATCTTTAGACTCCTTATTTTGTATATTATTTTGTTTTCCAAAAGTGAAAAGAGAAATTTTTTTAAATGGTTTGTGTTCTTTCAAACACTATTTTTGTCTGCGTAAAGCTCAAGAAAACTTTGCAGGTGTCAGGAACTAGTTCTGGAAGTTCAAAACAGTTGATGGATCAATTACAAAAGACCTTAATGAGAGTTGCAAAAAAACTCCTCAAAACTTCCCTATAGCCCAAATTTCATATTCCTATTTCAAAGCATGAATGTCAGAGAGATTCTCAACAAGAGTTCATGATGCCTTATTTCACAGGAACAAAACAACTTTTTTCCTCCCAAGAGCTTTTCTTGGAAAGGAGCACAGTATTTTTTTAGTTTGAAAAAAAACCCCAAATGGGTCATAGGAAAACAGAAAAAATGGAAAATTACAGCCCCAAATGGTTAACAATTTACAAGCCTATAAGCAGCTGGCAAGAGGGTCAGATACTGGGGTATGTTATTGCAGTTTCAGTAATAGGTAGTATTATTAGCTCAGCCTGTAACTGGTATTCTTATGGGATGTCAAATATGGGATGTTACGGAAATATTTCATTATATAATAAATGGGCTTCTCTGAACTAAATCTTTCAACCTTTTGCAGCTGACTCATCAGTTGTTTCTGAAACATTGTGTCTTTGCCATTGCTACAGAGACTGCCAAAAGCTAGCTCAACCAGTGCCAGCTGTTATGGTATTTGTGATATGAATGTATTCCCACAGGGCATTTGCTTTATTTTAATTTTCACTATACCCCAGTTATGTATTCGTTCAGGTTGTCTGTTTTGTGCACTTAAGGGCAATGCAGTTCAGGAGGGCTTTGAAAAGAAGTGTCTCAAAAGTCAAGATAAATAATTACATTAAGAAAACATTAGCTGGAATTTTAGCTGTGGCTTGTTACCTACATTTAATAATGATCCAAAAAAAAAAGCAAAAAGCAAAAAAAACCCCCAACCAGCACCAACAAAACAACTTACCACTGTAACAATAGTTTGGTTTAGCTATAACACAGCAAAGATGCAAAAACTATTTTAATGCTGATTTTACAAAAAATAGAGAATATGATAACATTCTGTATTCTATTGCTATGAAAAGTCTGTGTGATAGTTTTCTCATTCACTTTAGAATTGTTTGGAAAAGGATAGAAGAAACAGAAATCACAAGGCCTGTAGTACTTCTGAGTGTCCTACTAAAAGCTGTCAGCATGTAACTGGAACTATCTTACAGCCCAATGAGCAGGCACGCACCTTTAAAGACTGTCAGCCAAAGAAGGCAGAATAAATGTCATAACATTTTGACTGTGTTGGATCAGTGAAAGAAGTAACACTTCATTTTACCATTGGTCTGTGGGATTCACTGTCACAGAATGCCAAAACTTTACACAGGTGAAAAAGAGAGTAGCTAATTCAGGGAAGAGTCCAGCAAGGGCTATGAAACATGAAGGTAAAAACTCTACCTCAAGATCTCCTTAAAGACACAATCTAAGAAGAATGTTGTGTGAGAAATATCCCAACATGCTTGTCCTGTTCTTGTACAGGAACAGGAGAGGGGAGGGTGCTCTTCTTCCCAGAGCTACTGGTGTGAGGTGGTGTATAACAGTTCCTAAGTGCCAAAGCAGCTCAATAGCACATGATTGCATTAGTGCAAAGAGAAGAGAGGGAAATCATTGCATGTTGGCACTCTGATTGGTAGCTCAATAATAAGGTCCTTGATGTGTTTGCTGCTTGTTCTTCCGCCCCATTTTCCTAGGTAAGATATACCAAGGTCTCTTGACCTTCTAGGCAGTTAGTCTTTCTGTGGCACCAGTCCAAACAGTATACTGATGGAAAAGATTTAATTTACCTCCTTTCAGTTTGTACCTGTACTGTCTTATTACAGTTCCTGGACCTACCTCTGTTGGTATTTTATTGCTAGCTGGGCTTCTGCAGCAGGGGATATACACAGACCACATCAAAGAAGAACAAAATGTTACTTACAAGTGGAAACTACTACTCTAGCAGTAGTAACTACTTCTTTAACATCTGTTGTTCTTCAAAGCAGGCTCTGCATTTTTTACACTATCTATCTATGAGCAGAGGCTGATTTTTCCTGAAAATTCCTGCTTCTCAGCAAAGCCAGCAAGGTGTAAGCTAAACCCTACAAAAGGAAAATGAGAGGAGACTCATAGATGGGTCTGCATGAGCATCTTCCAGGGAATGAAATGTGCTGTGCAGCTCATCACCAGGGCTTCTTGCTTCATTTTCTCCCATTCTTTCCTCATGCTGTTTGCCTGGCTCCCACACTCATGTGGGCCCAATGCACACACTCAAATAAAAAGCAAGGGTACAACACTGGTGAACAACTGCTATTTTTTTTTACTGTCTGATCACAGTTTAGCCATTACTGTATATTGTTTCTTGCCAGTCCTTAACAAAGAGATCCAGTCGACCACATTCATTCTGCATGTTGCCTAATTGGCCATGTCTTTGGTGAAAATGACTGATCCTGTAGTTCTGAGAGAAGTTATTTTCAGTAATAATTATCCCATTTGTGCAGTAGCTGGAGAAAGGGAATTGACATGATTTATTTCTCTGGAAAAAAGTAATGGTTCATAGGTAAAGATTTGCCTCAGTCTTTTCCAAATCTTGCTGGCTATTACAACCTTGGTGTTTAAATGTGTTTTATATAGCCTCCTCCCACTCCCAAGAAGTTCTGTTGCATTTTTGTGACTGAGTGTTGCCATTCATTGCTTAAAGTAGGTAACAAGAATTATGCATTCCTTCAAAAAGAGGAACATCCACAAAGGCTTACTTCATGTTCTGTTTTGAATTTAAAGTCAAAGTTTAAAATCTGATTATTGCATCTTCTTTTTAAACGTGCTTTTAAGTCTGTTCCCATGTGGAAAAGGTTTTCAGTTAGAAAAACATAGTTAATATATTTATTCCTACAAACTGAATATGTGACACGTGGTACAAGAAACCTTTATATGTATGAAAGCTACCCATATGAATTTTATTGCTCCTGCTGTTCCTTATGTGAGTCTGCTGCTGATGTAGCTAAATACAATTTGGCCCATCGCTTTGCAACAGACAAGGATTTATGAATGGGTATCCCTTCCTATAGGCTCATAGAAGACCCTTCCTTTAACTGCTGATGTTCACTTAAGGACCATGCTTTACTTATATTTGTGGCTTTTCTCTCTGGGTCCTCTTAATGTCAGTTTGTTAAAGAGTCTGTTACTGTATATGATATGGGCCAAATTCATACCTCATTTTAGAAACTGTAAACTTCATTTAATTCCTTGGGGGTATATGGAGGTACTTCAAATTTATGGCAGTAAAAGGAAGATGAGAATTCTGTCTTTGATGGTCATCTGTTCTGCACAATCTCCCTTAACTTGCAGAAAAAAATCTTAAATGAACATTCAGGTAACTGAATGCTATTGAACCTTGCTAAGAAAGACTGATTATTATTATTGTTATTGTTGTTGTTGTTGTTGTTGTTATTATTATTATTATAGTAAATAGAGTTAAGCTTAGAAGGCCATGGTCACGTGCCCTTTTGGGCCACTGACTTCAGTAAACCTCGTAAGTGGATTAAGACAGAGTAAGCAAGGGGAGTGCTAGGACAGGGGGAAGTCAAGGTCAGGTCTGTTTTGATGAGTTCATCTTGGTTCCTTCAGTCCTCTTCACAGTGGGTGGTAACTGTCTGAGTTCCCCAGAGTGTTTACAGTTGAAGTCATCTTTAGACAGGTGGACTTATTTTGAGTCCTGCCAATTTCATATTTATTTTCCTTGAATTCCACCATAGTCCACATTTTCCTGTTGTTGCTTCATGTAGATAGATGCTTACCAGAAACCTTCCTTTCCAGTAACTCTTTTTTGGATTTTCTACATTTAAGAAGTGTTGCATATTGACTCATGGATGGTTTATTTAAAAAAAAAAAACAGTCAAAAAACAACAAACCCCCTAAACCCCAAAGATTTTAGGTTATCTGTATAGAATAGTATTCATGGGGAATCAAACCTCTCAAACAAGATGATCAGTCACTATCTAGATGGTGATTGTGGTCTGCATTGCAAGGTACCTTGCAATGACATCTTTAGCTGGATTAGGTGAGAATTCCCAAACTGTGAGGGATGTGGCCCTACATGACCACTCCAGTATGTCCATGATCCATTGGTATTGATTATCTTAAGCTACTTGCAAAACACCTCCTAATTGCTTTAGCTATGTACAAAAGACTGTCCTACATGACCATTTCTGCAGCTGCAGTTTCTACTATTTATAAGTATCTTGTCTATGTACAGTTTGGTCACTTCTGCTGCAGGAATTGCCTGAGGGAGCCTCCTTAGTGTCCAGGATCTCCACCCAGGGTGTTAATGAAATATTAAAGCATGCCAGTAGTGCTTATCTGTTGGTCTAGCCACAGTGGGAGCTGCCTGGGGGGATCTCAGGACTCCCCCAGATTTGCTCCTGGAGTGCTCAGGGAAGTATTTTGTAGTGAAGGTGGCTGGGAAGGGGTTCAGTCAACCACCATCTCTCCAGCCTGTCCATGGTCTCCCATCAGCCCGTTGTTACCTTTGCGGGGGAGGCAGTGGGCCACCCAGGCAATTACTAAGTGCACTAGGGGAGTACACAGGCACAGACTTCATGCCCAGCTATACCACATCTATAACTATAGGGCAAACTTGAATTTAATCCTTCTGTCACATTTATAACTTAAATTTCAAAGCCCTTGCCACATTAGAAAGAAAGTGCTTATTACAGGATCACTGGTAGCTTCTTAGGGCTGCGTTATGGCTTCTCTGAGAAGGTTTGTGTAGACAAAGGAAACGCTGAGCAGCTCTGCAAGGGACTGTTTTGATACAGACTGGAATTTTAGCTGTCTTTGTATTAAAATTCAGAGATGGTTCCTACACATTCTTCTCACTGCCCAGAAGTTAGGCAAAGAGAAAGGCAGTCAAGCTTTAGAGCAGAATAAAGACAATAAAAAAAGGCAGAGGTTAGAAAATAACAGAAACACCATTGAGAGAAAATAAAAACAGTTGCTACATAACTTGAAGGCATTTCAGCTTCTCAACTGGTTGCATGCATAGACAGCTTTGACACAAATATTTGCATGCTTAGATTTAAAACAAAATGTTACCCACAATGGTGACATGCATTATTGTAGACGCAGGCACTGAGGTAACCAAGCCAAAATAGCAGAAATACAAGGCATGCTGGAGGCACATGGGGAGCACATGTGCACAGCTGTGCTTACCCACTTTCTCACATATACACAAACATGCTCACGTGTAATTCATGTGTATGTGCCCAGGGATCTTCCCCAAGCTCTCCACACCTTACCTTACATGATATATACACATATATGTATGTATGAATATATATATATAGGTACTTAGGCATTGACTGTACATGTATATTCACATGTTCTATGGCTGGCACTGGTATACTTCCCAAAATGTGTCCCTCTTGGACCTGTAACCTCTCTTATTGTGTGGCAGGGACAGCAGTGGTCACCAGTATTCAGCTACAGCTACCTGCATGTGCCGTTCCCCTCTTTCACCTCTTTCACTAAACAGTACCCAAGGGAGAGCAATGCTGCTACTTTTTTCTGTCTTTATATATTTAAAATGCCCCTACTTTGTGTGTGTGTGTGTCTGGGGTGGGTAGATAAGAGGCATCAGCTGGGAAATTTGGAATAGCATGTATAATTTCATGAAATTTAAAATAATTTAAAACCCCAAAATGTGCAGGATGGAAAGTGACTTTATATGTTGGATGTGGACATGATATATGGTTTCCAACATATAAATGACTATGTGTCTGCAGGATGAGGAGTGCTTGGAAAAGCTGGCGCTGGGTTGGAGGTTGGCCAGGTACCCAGTGCCCCTGCCATGGCATGGGGGAGTGTTTGCATCTGGGGGCTTGGCACAGCCCTGCAGCAAGGGCTGTGCCAGACAAAAAGCACAGCTCCAGGTTCAGCTTCCCCAGCTGCTGAGCTTTCTAAATCTGGCATTTTGTTTCAGGGCTGCCTCCTGTAATGATGGGAAGATTATCTGCTGTGGTTTATACATGTTTTTCTATGACACAAAAAAGGATTGGTAATTCAGTAGATTGTTTCTGTTTCTCTTTTTATTCTGGTCTTTTGGTTTCTTCTATTGGTTTGTTTTTTTTTTTTATTTTGCTTGGGGTTTGGTTTGGGGTTTTTTTTGGTATGTCTATCTCTTCCTTTTCTTCCATGCTTTTTCATTTTCTCTTTTTCCTTTGCCTTGCTACTGTAAGGGTTGACATGAGTACATGAGTGAGACTCCTAATACTTAAACCCTAAATTTGAGGTCACTTAGTAAAATATTTACTGAGCCTCAGAGTCTGGTCTGTTTAAAAATTCCTCTATCATGACAAGATCTTAAAGCACGGAAGTCACTATGCTGTTTATTAAAACTTGCTCTTACAAAATTTAAAATCAGTATAAACACTAGTCATCTACAACCTAAGTTTGACCAGTAATTTATTCCATGAAAAGTTACCTTAAAAGAAAATTGGGTTGGTTTCATCTCATCTATCTTAAATAATCTACAGTGTAGATGTTTACCCCAAGCTTGTCACCATAGCCTCCTTTTATGGTTAACAGAGTGAAAAAGGCACATTCTTCCTGAGATTTATTTGGCCAATTTTAGACTAAGAGAAATTGCACCCTAGAAGATCTGGTCTATTGCATGACTTGCTGAGAGATGACTCTTGCTCCTAAATATTACAGCTGCACAAAACTGAAATTGAAGGACATCAGTAGTTTGAAATCCAATCCTTAAAAACGAGTCATAAAATAGAATTTAAAAAGCTGGTTTGATTTGATTGCCATCATGTAGTTTGTTTTTTTAACACTTGCTGACAGCAATTTCTGCATTGTCTTTTTGAGTTCCAACATCAGCTACAGAAAGATATCATTTTTCTTTCTCTTATCCATTTCTTGCAGTAAAAAACATTTTTGGGTCTATTATGCTCACTGCAAAAAAACTCTATCAAGCATCAGTTTCCTGTCACCCAGATTCACTTAATTCTTTAAAATCTTGGTTGAATAATTGTTTACTGTGATTTATCTTATATTTGTAGACCTTTGTCTAGCTAATTTTTAACTCGTCTTAATAGAACAAGCTCCTGAAATCTCTCACTGAAAACAAGGTAGGTTACAGAAAGAGGTGTGATCATCAATAGAGGTTTCTAACCAGTGGTTTGACTGACAGCTGCCAGGAACCATTCATTTTCTGTGTTTGCTGGACATTCTTGTTGCTCTTTTCCTAAAATTTTCCTTGAATTTAATCTTCTTATATATAAAATCCATACGTTTTTGTCAAGTTTATGAACCTACCTCCTAAAGAAGACACGGAAATCAACCAAATAACTCACCAAAATAAAAAAGAGATTTAAACTCGAATGCTCCAACATACATATGTGCGTAAGAGAAACTCTGGTCATGACTGGATCTGAGAATGGTTCCTTGTGGTTCCTATGATAGTTTAAAACTGTTAAACTTTCTTCCAAACTTCAAAAAATACTGGCTTTTCCCAAGGATTTCACAAGTGGTCTTTGCTATGGCCCTGTATTTGGCCACATCAAATTCGTGGTGCCTGCTGTTTGACCATTTTGGTCAAGCTGTAACAATGGAATAAGAATATGCTGTTGTATGGTGACACCCATTGGAGAACCACCAGCCCACTGTCGCAGACAGCTCAGGTGAAGACCCTGGCTACGGTAGGATGCAGGCAAGGAGACCATTTGGCTCATGGTCTCTCAGATGGAAATTTAATGTCCTTCAGCTCTACTCTCTGTGTGAGATGTTAAAGATGCCCTGCTTATTAGAGCTGGTTGAAAAGTTTCCAGTGGAATACCTCTCTGTTGGAAAATGCTGATTTTACAGAATTGAAACATTTCACAGGAACATGTTGATTTCATTGAAAGTTTCAATGGAAAGCAGGCATGCAGGCTGTCCAGGAAGCCTGCATTCCTGGTCGCATGCCAGCCAAGGCTCCCCTGGCTCCCCACTCCCCAGGAAGCTGCTCCTCCAGCTTCCTGACACCCCGACCAGGCCTCTACCTTGGGAGTGGGGTGGCTGGGGGGAGGGAAACATGAAATGGGGGGGCACTGACTCTCAGGTAGGCTCCCTTGCAGTAGCATTTCTTTGGAAGTTTTCTTTCCTTTACAAAAATATGAATTCTTCAGGAAAAATTACCATCAATTCTTTCCACAAGAGAGAAATTCTATTTTCTAGGCTGATCTACCAGTGAGGTGATACTGTGAGTCTTTGCTTTCTCTTTGCTTATGCATCACACATACTTACAAATATGATCTTAGGTGGAAAGTATCCAGTATGTTCACACTGAAATAGTGATGCAGCTGTCAGTGCCTGAGGTGTTTATTCTCTATGATAGGCACAAAAAAGGACATATTCACTGTGCAGACTGTCATCATGATGAAATTAATTCACAATTTCATCTCTGGGTGAAGTCAGAGTTGTCCCAGCAGAAACATACCAAACAAAAGAGATGTCTGTCAAAATGTGTGTGTGTGTGTATATATATAATATTTTTTTTCCCTAAAATTGCTCAGGTGAGGATAACTAGCCTCATTTTTCCAATCCAATCTAGGAAAACAGATTAAAAAAAAAAAAGAGTTTGATTAGAAATGTCTTTTAAACATTGTAATACACACCATAAGAATTTCTAAGCCCCGCTGAAAGAACTATTTATACGTTTTGGTTAATATGTCTGCTGGTTTGAGATTCGTTGTTATGGTCATAAGTTGAGCTTAGAATTCTGTGTTGGGGCATGTATGATAGGCACCCGTAGAAATCAATTGTCTCATCATTGCTTATATATGCCTTAGACTGTGTCTTCATGTTGGTGTTATTGGCATGTACAAGCTAATTGTCTCATTAACTTTATACAGTCAGTAAAACTACTAACATGTAACTAATTGTTTGTAAAGTATTTTGGGTGATTTGGGTTAAAAAAAAAAAAGGAGGTCATATAAACCCAATCTTTGTTCTACATTTTACCACCTGGGGAGAAATGTACAAGCTATGAGTGTTTATGTGCACATGCTTACAAGTTTTGACTTGCACTGAGGTGTCACACTGCTGATCATTTCTGTGCTATTTCCTCAAATTTGGTAGGTGGCATACTTACAGTACATCCAATCAGTGAATCAATAAATAATGAAGCCTGCATATTAAGAAAATTTTAACAAATAAGTGCTCATAGTGAAAGTCAGTGTTGTGGGTTTTTTTCATGGTTTTGCTGGCAGTCTTGCTTTTGATCTGGGAGCTGTTAGGAGCCATTGCACCACAGATGAAAGGAGTTAGAAAATTCCATATCATAATGCAGTTAGATCAGTAATTCATGGAGCAGGTAATTCACAATGACTTGCCAGTCCTTTGATTGCACACGGTTTATGACTATTAGCAGTTTCCCCTTTCAAATTTGTATGCTTCCATACTTCCTTTCTGACCTCTTTTTCATCATTTATAGTCCAATTTGGTAGTGAAAAAACATAACTGGTGCTCAAGTGCATGGCTGTCATTCAAACCCCAATGCGTTACTGAGCAGTTTGACATTTGTGACTATGAAAAAAAAAAAAAACATTAAGCAGGTGTACAGAACACTAACCAGGTCCCTTGAACAATGCTTTATGGGATTCACAACTTGCCTCTAGGCTATAAACCTGATTCAGCCTGAGTTTTCAAGGTAGATTTAATCTTGATATTTACACTCCCAAATGTATCTTGCATTAGAATGTAACTGCAATGTAAATGACACAAACACATTTCAAATGAAAGGTCACGGGAGGAGAAGTGTTACTGTAAGAACTTTGCAATGACATGTGTTCTTTGAGGTTTAACAATTATCTGTCCTCAGTTTGTAAAATCAAGGGCTGAATCCTCAGCTTCAGTAAATTGGTTTGCTCAGAGGGGTCCTGGCTCTAACAATTTTTTAGTAGAAGTATAAGGGAGTAAGGTTCAAATTAAAAGAAAGCAAAAGAAATGCTGTTTAATCACTTTTAATGTAGTCATCTGCTATACAGGTGTGCACATATCACATTTTATTTCAGTTATACTTACCAGGTTTCTGGGAACTGATGTTGCAGCTTTACAAAGGTAGAGAGATTTCTACAAGTTGGATGAATAACATCAGGTAAATCTGTTAAAAGAAGTTACTGCTTTGTCTCTAAAGGGCTAATATAATGTTCAAGTTGCTGAAAAAGGGCCCCTAAAAAAGAGCATTGCAAACATTTTAGTGGTCAAGTAGGAATAAGAACTGTGAGTCTGAGAACTAAACAATTCTCCAAGGTGCTCAATTAAAATAATCTTTTTTTTATATATGAACATAAAAACTATGCACAAAGTCCTTCCATGGTATCCCTCCCAGCTTCCAGTAGTCAGTGGGTTAGGGACTTCCTTCACCAGAGGTGCATCCGGATCACCATGCTTAATAGCCATTGATAGACATATCCTTCATGAATTAGTCTAATCTCCTTTTGAACCCTGTTATACTTTTGGCTTCTGCAGCATCCTGTGGTAATGAGTTCCATGATTTAATTGTGCATTGTAATGAAAAGTGCTTCCTTTTGTTTGCCTGAAAATTGCTGCTTAAAGATGTTAGTGGGGGCACTTGCCTACTGTATCTGCTCCCTTTTGTTTAGTAGACAGAGCTGGTTAGTCTGTTCATGGTCTTAACCAGGTTTTTGTTTCTTATGATGGCAAAATCCATAGCCAATAGGAGGTGAAATATAACATTTTGAGATTGCTTCAGTACTGTTGTATTTAATGTATGAATAGCAGAATATACAGATAATTCAATTGTGAATACTTTATTTTGATATTATGCCTAGGGTTGGTATGGCATTTGTGAATAAGAAAACAGTACCACAGGAAGATGCTGATCAATGTTTTCAACACACACGTACGCACACATATGTACATATATTATCAGACTCTGTAAAGTGATGTGTGCTCATGCCCTTTGTGTAGCACTTTTTGCAGAGATGGAGAGAGAAGATTTTGTGGGAAAAATGTGGCAAGTGCATGGAAAGTGTGGAAAAGACCACACAGAAAAACTGTTTGGAAAGTGAGCACTGGCAGCAGCTTATGAGCAAAAACAGAGAGAAGAAAGCGGACATTTTCCTCCTTCTCACCTTCTCTTTTGCTTTGGACAAGGTTGCTAGGTGGTGTCCATGCCCTTCATGAAATGGCTGACACGCGGACAGTCCCACATCAGCAACAGAAAATGTGAGATAACTTACACATTTCACTGCTTGTGTGATGATATGAATTTGTCTTTGCCTTTATTGTTTCTTGGAAAAGATGAAAAAAGTTTTGTTCAACTTTATGGGGAAAAAATGTGTTGTTTTAGGGTTACAGGATATTTTTTAGTTCCAGATGAAGGCTTCCCTGGGTTTGCCATTTTCTTCCTCTATTAATATGAAAAATTAAGAAGAAGGAAGAAGAAATATACAACCAAAAATCTTAAATTTAAAATTCAAAGAAATGGAATGCATAAAATATTGATATATTTTTCTAGAATCTGTTTAAAATGAAGCATGAGGCCGTACTGAAATACGGTATTTTGATAATTTTTGGACAAATTATACAAAGAGCAGATTTTTGTTTTTTCTAATATGCCTTTTTCCAAACATAAATGATTTAGAATAATTTTTACTAAAGCATTTTTTCCTTCTCTATCCAGCTAATTTTTTTCCCCTGTTGTTATACTCCCGGTGGTATTTTGTTTCCTTTTTCTCCAAGGACCACTCTTTGTTGCTCACAGGCCTACCAACCATTGGTCTGCCCACATCAAAGCCTTGTTGAACAAGCTGGATGCAGCTCACTAGGTACAGATCAAAACAAACCCCAATTTATTCCTAACTTGAGAGGAAAATTGTTTATTCTTTTTTTCTCTTCTTACCTGATTTCCTATTTAGGAGGGCATAAGGTCACTGACTGCTATTGTTAGAAGACCTTAAATTTATCTGCTCTTCAGAGCAAGGAATATTTGCTTTCTTAATGTTTATACATCTCCTAGCATAGCAAGGCCCTGCTCCTTACTAGTGTTCGAGGCAATTCCGCAGAAGAGTAAGAAGATGGTTAATTTTAGGCAGACCTTGGTGCTTTAGACCTCACTCTACTAAACCAGTTTTTGGGAGCTGAGGGTGGTGGGTCAGAACTGGAACAGCTGAGTAATGAGCTGCACAGAGAGCTCATTAGCCCTCCACCCTGAGCTCCTTTTCTGTCCAAATTAACTCTTTTAGGCAGTGAAATGTCTGATAAATCCCAACTTCCCAAAGGGCCTCAGGTTGCTGACACAGCATAATTAAAATTTGGCTCTGGATAAGAAAGATATCATCTTCAGGACATAAATGAGTGATGTTCTATTAAATCTACTTACTATTTCTATTATTTTAGTGGGTATTTTCTGGATTGTCTTCTAACAGAAAGGAAAGTTGTGGTTTTCAATGACTTAAATTAAAATCAAATTATTATAGCCTCACTGACTGAAGAAAAGTAAATAACAAAAGGAGAGCTTCTGTAATATTCTCCTTTTTTCGTTCTAGCTTATTCTCCAACTTTGAATGGTCTTGCAGATTTGATGACAAATGTATTAATGAATGTCTTTGAATCTGAATCTACAGCTTTAGATCTGAGATAGAGCAAACTTCTCAAAATGAAACAAAACTTGACAGCTGATGCTATGAGGAATTTAACTTAAAAAGCCAGTACTATTAAGACGTCAACTTAAAACCACCTCAGTGTTTTAGCAAAACAGCTGATTTGAGGTTTTAGTATGAAGACTAACAAGACTGACTGTTATAAAATGAGAATTGAAACAAAAGCTAAACAGTGCCTTTTTTCCTAGGTACAGGAAACTTTTCCTTGGTTTAACAGAGCAACTGTATACTCCTGAAAAAAAAAAAAAGCCTTTGTTCATGCCAGGTAGCTTAGCAATCTTAAAGAAAAACATTTCCTAAGCCTAAAATTTAATAATTTTTTTTTAAAGGTAAAAAAACCCAGAAGGACTAGTCTTCTGTTCAGAGTATTTGGCTGCTCCTTGCAGGTGTTTGGGTTTTAAAATGTTTGGGCAGAACACCAATAATTTGGTTTAGAGATTACAGTGCTGTCCAGTTTCCTGCATGTTATTGCGATGTGGAACAATGACATTACAACAACCCATGTCTGCTATTAACCTTTTTTTTTTTTTTTGTCTTTTTAGACTGTGTGTCTCTTAAAACATTGAAATGTGTCTTGGCCAGTTACCTCAGCTGTTTACCTAAGTAGCTACAGGACATCTGTTTCAAGATAGGTTACAGGCACATCGCATTTCACCTTCCTGAAGGGGAAGAGGACAGGAAACTTAATTTTGAAGTTCAGCATTGCCAGAGTTTTCTGATTTCCATAAGGATGCCAGACAGTGACATCATATCTACTGTGTGTCCCTTTGCTTTATGGCTGGAACTTCATTGCATGGTGGAAATGTTGCGGGAGAACAATTGATCTTGACTTTCACCAGTGCTGTACTAAGCAAAAGTAACAAATGGTGTCATTGCTAAAGCCTGTGAAAAAATATTTGTAGTCATGGTTGTAGCTGGAGCCAAAGTCAGAGGCACTGAACCAGAACCTACATAGAACCCAAACTTTTCCAAGGTCACATGTTATTTTATTTATTTGTTTTAACTTGACTAAGTAGGGTTTTGATCATTTAACCATGGTCCCTGTTCATAACAGTCCTGTGGGTTTGCAAGAAAACAACTCCTCGGTGCTTTTAAATATGATTTCAATTAAATATAATTATTCAGAACAAATGTTTTCACCTATCATGTCATGTAACGGCAATCTGTGCTTCTGCTTTCAAGTCTGTTATAGTGAACACAGGTTAAATGACTACATAAAATAATTAACAGTGGCCTTCATTCAAAACATTCAGAAATAAGACTGAAAAATCCTAATCTCTAGTGTTCTTAACCAAAACAGCATTCTGCTGGTCAAATCCTAAAATACTGGCTTTTGGGCCATGACTATCATAAGCTTTTCGAATGCAGGCCACTTGCTGCAGGGCAACTGCATTCTCAACTGAATGGTGCGTGTTGGAAGTGATTATTAGTGATTTTAATTATATCATGGAAAATACTGTAGCAACTAGATACAGTTTTTTTTTTTTCAGTTCCATTTCTCAGCCACTCAGTCTGTATAAAGATGTGGCTGTGTTCTGCTCAACACCTGACACATGCTTCTCAGAAATGGCTCCATTTCAAGTGTAAGTGAAGTGATCCCTCCACAGAAGGCCTAATTTATAAAATTACTGAACCCTCATGTTTCTGACAGAAGTCAAGGTGAGTTGTTGCTTAAAAACCCTTTCTGGATGTTTCCATCTTGTAGTGGCAATTCTTTGGGTAGAAAAGGGCTACATGGTGCATGTATGTTACCACATTTTTATTCTTTTTGCTAAATCACAGTGAAATTCCTAATGAAAAAAAGAACAAGGAATAGTGTAACTTGTAAAACAAAGCTTTCGCTAAGCACTCTAAGTCTTCCCAGCTTTACAAGAAAAGCTGCCATGAGCCATCTTTTTAATAACTTTAGGAAATATTATGTTACGAATGTTACAAACATATATAAAGGCACACTAAATGTTATGTCAAAGTTAAGGGTCTGACTTTTTTAACCTCAAAACTAAAGACGCTTTAACCAACCTGCGTTCATAAAAGAAATGTTGATAGACCCTTAACTCTTGTGAAGCCAGTGATTACTGGCATAAAGAAAAGAAATAACACATTCTGAAATATGTTGCAATAAAGCTACATACCACATAGTTTATAGATTTATAAGTTTTAGATTAAACCAGGATCTTTTTCTGTGTTTATCAACAGCATTAAAAAAAAACCCCAAAACCAACCAGTAAGCGAACCTGGAATACCACAAACCAATCAATAAAGTTTAAAAGCTCCAGTGAATCTAACCTATAACAGGTCCTTGTTTGGAGAACATGCTCAAGAAACACATGTGCCTTTAAGAGGTCTTGAAAGAATTTACACCCATGGACCATTACCATTTCCAAACACCCTGCAGCTTTACCAGCCCAACATGTGCTGACTGTATATCACCATGACCCTTTCACTAAAGCTCTTTTGACTGGAGTGCTTTTAATACCCACTTTCTCAGCTGAGCTCAGGAGTGATTTGTTTTACATGCCACATTAATCCTTTCCACATTTTCTGGATGAGGCAACCACAATTCCACTTGTGAGGTGTTTCTAAAACATAGTTATAGGAATAAAGCAGCAGGGTCCCAGACTTGACAACTTCCCTTCGGGCGGCTGACAAAGTGGGCTATCGTGGCTGGCGTTGGAGCTAGCAGTTGTGCCCGGCAGTGAGGGTGGGCTGCTCTCCGTGGTTAGTCGGAGGCCCAATTATTGTTGGCAATTCAGCCACAATTAAAACCCTGTAGGGATCTTCATACATTTAATGTCCAATGAATGCTGATGCAGATTAATAAAATCCAGCTCGTCTTTTATAAGCTTAAGATGAAATGCAACAGAGAGAAACAGAACTGAAAGTATAAATCGCAGCTCCGTAAAACCCAAGAAGTTTATGCCTCACACCTACATGATTGGAGGAAAAGAGCTTTTTATAAATGGGCAATTAGTGTTCAGTGTACTGGCTTTTATTATGTGGTAATTTTACAGTTTTCACTTTAAAGACACCCCCAAAAAAATCAAAGGCCAAATGAATTTCTGTTGTATGCATTTATGAGCTTTCTGCATTTATAATGTTAGCTCAATGTTACTAATGTAGGGTTTTGAAAATTTAGTGTTGTCAACAAGGCTAACGGAGTGGACCAACCAATTATAAAACTGTTTTTACATGTCAGCGCTGTGCACATTTTATTAACAAGTTAGTATTATACTCCATTTTTTATGTGTTAAATCGAACTGTACAAGTAACTGGAGGACAAAAATTATGTTTCTACCCAATTTAATTTATTGCTCTTCCCCCATAAATTTTACTTGCAAGTTCAATGGTCTGAGCTGAACTATAAATTAGAGTGAGGTGAGTCTTATATATAACTTGATTTACTCTGGTAATTTCTGAATGAAGTATCTGAATCCACATGCCTGTCTACAATTGTCTTTACAGCAAGCTATGGCAACAGAATGAAAAAAAGCAATGTCTCATTAAGAGTTTTCTATTAAAGGCTTTTACAGTCATACACCAGGCTATTGAACAAAACTTCAAACAACAAAAGTAGCTTCATGAGTACTAATGTGCAACCATTCATACCGTGTGGCAGGTGTCACCAGGTGGTGCCATTTCAATCTTCCAGACTCTTTTTTTTATTTTTTATTTTATTTAAACATGCAAGTAAATATTCATTCATGGGAAGATATACTCATTTTTTTAATTTGTGTTATATATAGTTGTGTGTGAAGGGAGCTGAGTTATCGGAAGACAAGTTTGGTATTTGCCTTGTTCTCATATTAAACTCTGTTCTTCAAGTGGAATTGTTGCTTGTAATCCCAATTTAGTGATGAGCTGAGATTCCTGAACAAGGGAATTGCTTGCACACTGTTTGATTATCTCTGTTCCAGGACTCATTTACATGTGTAAGTAAAACAAGTTATACTTAGAATATAACCAGAGGCCACATATCTTGATTTCCTGGATCTGCCAAGACATCTGCAACTGCTCTGCAGGGGGACAACAGTCATGTCTACACAAATTCTCTTTCTTTAATTTGCAATGAGATATTTATTGATCTGACTTTTCAGATATGCTAATTACCTGCAGCTGGGAGCTGTGGGCACCCAGCATTTTTACAGGTCTCAGGTTTGTGTCCTGACTGCTCTCCTGGGCATCAGGTAGGACTTCTCTGCCAGCTTCACCAGCTGGACATTAAGACCTTGTTGACTGTACTTTTCCAGTGTTTTTTTCTTCTCTGACAGCATGCTGGTGGAGAGCTCAGTAGCACAGAAACATCAGCACGTCTTCTTCACATTTTCTTCTTCAGAGAGGACTGTAGTTCTGTTAAGGAAAAGTATTTAGAAGAAATGTCAGAAGTCCTTCCTTTCACATTTAATCTAGATTCAGTATTACGGACATGGAAGCTCTGTCCCTGAACTTGCTCTTCCCACTTTGTCTGACTGGCTATTTCAAACACTTCTTGAAGCACGTGGGAGAGGAGATGTATGGCTGAGCCACTGTTTGTTGCCAGTAGGATAATACAGGGGGCAGTGTGAAGTATCCAAGAAATAGATTTTGCTGTCATTGAGGAGATATTGCATCTAGTGAAGAAGAGAGAGAATACACCACTTATGGCACTTCCCACCACCATTCCCCCAGGACATGGACCACGTTCCTGTATCATGTGTGACCTGAACATGGACATTCACTCCATCAGGGCAAAGCTTACACCTTGTACCAGAAGCCCAGGAGCTCTCTGAGTCATTCTCGCTGAGCTCAGGTTGTGTCTGAAGCTCCTCCTAATGCTCTGCATTTGAGGAAGTCTGCACATGTAGCAGCAGTCTGCACCCCAGAAGGAAAAGGACCAACTTTAACAGAATAACCAGCCAGCTGGATATTGCAAGCCATGTAACAGCCACATTTCCTGAAGGGTACCCTCTATGGCACTCTCTAAAGACTTGATTCTTCTCAAATAGAAAACCAGAGAAGTTCTGGCAATGATTCCTGTGGGAACAGGATAGACTGTATGGCCCTGGATCACCATGCTCCTTATGGCTGTACATGTGTTGCACTGGACTTCCTCAGGCAGGCTCCAGGCAGGCTGGCACAACCCTGCAGGACAGCAGCACTGTGCAAAGATACTCATGCCAAGCCAGAGGAGCTCTGGCCATATGGCATTACGTCCACACTACTCAGCCTTGTTCACTTACTCAACTTATATAGAGCATTGCACTGACACAGCAATAGTTTGTCTGGGCTTGGAGCTGGTTAGTTCAACATGAGTTTGGCTCCTCATTTCAGAGTATAGGCATTTTCTTTAGCCCTATAGGGTTGATGTGCATTGGTTTGACCACTATACCTGTTCCCACATCTGTACCTTTGGCTCTTGAAGGATAATTTAATTCCCTGAATTTCCACTGACTTTTCTTTCTTTTTATTAAAGAGTCTCCCTGCATAGAAAATAGATTTCGTATACATACAGGGGAAAAAAAAACCCCTGATAAGTCCAACCTGTTAAAATTATATGTAGCCACCTATATCATGATAACATCACCTACTGTATGTCACAGAAAATGAGTCACAGAAAATACTGGGCTGTAAATAGTATCCAGACAAATAGCTTTTCAAATGATGGTCTAGATTGTACCATACAAATGAAAACTGTGATTCCTTTACCAAGACAACTTCCTGAAGCTTTGAGTGTATGTGTTGGGTTTTTTTTAATATCTACCCAAAATGGGAACATTTTAGTAAACAACTTGTTTTGTAGACCAAACAGAAACATACTTTCATCTGCTCTTCTTTGGAAATTATTACTTATGGGCTTGGATTGCTTTTATTTTTATTGTTTTCAGTAGCCATTTAATAAGAGCTTTCTAATTGTACCTCAGGATACAGATTTTGGTTGTGAAGAAGACAACAGGAATAAAACAACCCTTGAGCTTTTTAAAAACCTCAGATAGCTTTTGATCACTTTTAAGATCCCACAGTTGCAAAATCCTTTTATATGCCAGTGCAAAAATCAATTCAGCTGTATTTTGTGTTGGTATATAGTCTGAGCCACAAAAATTGCCTACTTCTTTTTTGCCTTTGGGCAATTTTTCAATCTTAACTAAACCAAGTCCATAATGTACGCCTGCTGGCCAACATTCCAGGTAAATGAATAGCTTTTAAGGAAAAATGATGCTGTTTTTCAAAAGCTTGACATTTTTAAAATACAAGTCCAGAATTGAAACCTTCAATAATTTTTCCATGCCTATATGTTGCAAGCAGAAAAATGTTACACAAATGAATACATCTGGGATTATTTTCAAGCTGTTATTTCCCACCAGGGAAAATATTTAGAAATAAGGCTCAATTTTTTGTGCTGAAACTACAAAGAGGCCAGCCATCTTGATGCTTTTCCAGATTTTTTTAATGGTTTTCCTGATATTGTATAGTGACTTTACTGCCCTGTTTTGTATGCCCTTATATTCACCAATAGTAAGCATTTATGTTGGGCATATTCCAGTTTTTAAATCTGTTTTGTGGCATTTATGGCCTAAAGCTAATAAGGACATTCAGTATTTTCTTGTAAAATATTGAAAATACCTTTTACCATGAGAATAAAGGGGAAATGTTTTTAAAATTAAAAAAAAAAAAAAAAAAGTGGCCTAACCAAAGGCAGGAACTGCCCTTATTTTAAACTTGGGCAGGCTTTGCCATAGAGATAAAGTGCTGTTTCCTAGGTATCAGGGAACTGGCAGAAACTCATTAATCTCAAAAAGATCCTTCTAGCTGATCTCAGCTCACTGGGCATCAGAGTACAGCCCAGCAGAGGTTTGGCAGTACCTGGGAACAAAGTAGTACTTAGTGGACCAGGCCAGGTGGAAAACTTTTAATGGAATGGATCTTTATAAAAATGCCAGTTGGTTGAAAATGAAAATTCCCCACAGAAAAGGGTTTGGATGCATTTTTTGACATGAAAGACCTGGAAGAATTTTTCATTGATCAAAACCTTCCATTTTTATTCTCTTTTAAAAATAGCGTCCTGCTTCTCTGGCTTGAAGTTACTTTGCCTTTTGGAAAACAAACCAACTGAAGCATAAAAAAATGTAAATAGTTTCTCACATGAAATCTTTTAGGATGAGATAAGTACAATGCTGCTTAGGAGAAGACTTTTAGTTAAAGAAATACCTCAGGATATGAAGTTGGGGTTTTTTACGTGGTCTTTTTTTCCTCAGAAATGTGACTATTGTCCTGGAGCAGAAATACAGTTCCCGCCCAGTGTGTGTCCAGTGCTTTCATATCACGCAAATGTCTTTTCTGGGGCTTGTGCAAGGGCATGGTCATTATGCCCATTTTACAGACTGGAAGCTGAGGTGTAGAGCTGCCTCGCTAACCAGGTCAGTGGCAGAATTACTGTCCCTGAATCCCATTTTTAAATGCAAATATTGGCCAGCGCTGTCCAGGTGATGCGCAGGACCCATCTTGCTCCCTGCTGTATAAATGCATTGCAATCTGGTACTCAAGCGGCAATGCTTCCTCTAAGCTTATGTTTTCTCTGTATAATAGAGGGTTAATTTGAATAAATGCCTTATTTACATTCACAACTGTAAAAAATTGCCTACCAAGACCCTAGGTGCCCCAGCGTGCCGCTCGGTGAAATCACGGTAACATTGAAATCATTATTCTGACAGGAACCCAGCCAGCCAGACGCCTACAGAAGCGCTTTTCCTCTCCTTCGCGCTGGGAAGCACGGCCCGCAGCCCTCTCCAGAAAGCTCTCCAGCTCCATTCATTTATTTATTTGCTGCATCGCCAGGTCACTAAATTCTGGTTTCTGCGGCCCAGGGCAGGGGGAGTGAGCTGCCGGGGCGGCGCGGTGGCGGGGAGGCCCTGCCAGCTGCCCCCTCCTGCGGAGCCAGCGGCAGCGGAGGCGGGGGGAGGCAGCTGCAGCTGGAGCTGAGCCGTCTCCCCGGGGAAGGGGGGCCATCGCCACACATCCGACACCACCAGGGCTTCCTGGCCAGCCACCTCGTCCCAGTGTTTACAAGGAATTGCATGTATTTTAAAGGAAAATGGGACAGTGCTGGCCTGGCTCTGCACGGGTCTGCTCCTATTGCTTCATGCGGGATGTGTAGGATTTGGGGAGAACTCGGGCTTTTTTTTAATTTTTAATTTAAAGTGTCATTGCATTGCAAAATAGGAAAAGGGAGGAGGAAAAAAGTCTACAATGAACATCATTCTGAGAGTCACATAATCTACAAGGCATTGCTAGCCAGTAGCTAATTATTACCCGGCTCTCCTCCCACCCCTGCTTATTAGGAAAGTTTAGATATTAGTTCCCATTTGCTGTTCAGAATAGCACAGATGGAAGGAAATGAATATGCCATTTGCTTTTTGTGACCTCAGGGGAGTGGAGCAAAAAATGGATGTGAAAACATTGCCAGAACCCTGAAAGTTATATTCCCTCATTCATTAGTTTTCCTGCTTCTCTATTCCATATGCCCTCCTCTCCTTCAGCTCCATGGAAAAGTATTGACGAGCCAAAGGAGTAATACAATTAGAGCTTATGTATGACCTGAATGGTGTATGTGGCTTGACTGGCCTCTTAGCCAGGGTGGCTGCTGTGCTTCCAGAACTGCTGAGAATAGCACAGGCTATGGGCATGAAAGTCCACAACTCTCTTACTCTCCAAAATGACTTTTGATGTATTATTTGTGGATTAGTGCATGTGAACAGTTCAATGTAGCAAGAAGTCACAATGAGTAAACAGAAGGGACGAGATTCTTCATAAGGATGTACACATGGTTCTCATTTTAAGGCCTGAACTAATCCACTTAAGTTAATGTAAATCCTTCTCTTGACTTCAATGGGAATCTAGCCTTTCTGGCTAGCTCTAGTAAAGGACTTAGGCACCTAAGGCAGGATGTAGGTGGAACAGTATCCAAAAGTACTCTCCAGAAACCCGTGCTTGGCTGCTGCCTAATCCTGGAGGCGCCTAGTCTTGCAAGGCACCTCCCTTTTCGATTTTAAAGTTCTGTAGGTGACAATAGTTGTCCAGATCGTGTCCAGATCAGCCTGGTCTGAGCAGCTCATCAGCTCGCTCTTTCCTCAGACTGGTTTAAAGCCAGGAGCTAAGCAGAAGACGCCTAAGACTTTTGAGGGCCACATCTGGTAGGCGTTTTCAGAGGATCCTAGCATACACTGATGGATCAAATGCTCTTCACATCACTCTGCTTTAATACTAAAATGCCAAAAGGCATTTCTTCCAAACCAAATCTGAGAAGAAGAGAAGAAAGGCTACTTTTTTATGATGGTAAAGAGAGTAATTTGATGTAGACTGGAAATATGTTTAATTATTCAAGGTATCTTCACATCCCCTTTTTTCTCTCCTATGTGTTTAAAGGGCTTTTTTAACTTAGCTTTGACTGGGGTGAAAAATAGTCACCTTATCCGTAGTCCCATGGCTAGGAATGTCTGCATTCCCTAAATCAAGTTGAATGGAATCTATGTCAAATGATTAAATATGGACATTTTTTTCCCACATCTAAGTTCAGAAATAAAACCTTCAGTCTATATTAAGATTGCAACTTACTAACAGAAAGGAACACTATGTGCAGAAGTAGGTTGCTTTTTGCACAGGTAAAGCATGGTGCTTTTGAGGCATAGAGGAATGCTGTGTGTTATATGAACACTGCAAGGTGGAAGTGTTAACTCTGTGTCAGACATTTGGCAAAACAGAAATACAGCAACAGAAATAGAACATTTTCAACACATACTGCTTTGAAAATAAAATAACTTGGCTTCTTAGTGGTATTTTTTCATTAAAATAGGGGCTTTGCTGCGGCATTTCTGTGTCAGGAGGAGCCCATTAGTCTGTGATGATATTCTTTTTCCATTGACATTATCTTTTAATTATATCATTCTGAGCCACATCGCTAGTGGAGGATCGATTTTTACAGCCCAGTTTACATATCACTTCAGCATCTAATCCTGAGGAGGTGTTACACACTTTGAGGTTTCTGCTTCCCTTTTTTAAAATAATTTGGAACTCATGACTGCTTAAAAAGGCATCAAAAAAGGTGCCTGTCTTTCCTTTGAAGTCATTTTTTGCGGAAATCACAGTCACTGACCAAAAGGTTTCAAAAGATTAAATTGTGCTTATTTTACGACATTTTAAAACAGCAGGGTTAAATGCTGGGCCAGCTGCCAGGCAGTCAGCAGCACCCATACTTTCATGTTCAGCAGCCAGACACATCTACAGCAGTTATTTCTGAGTAGTTATTCCTGAAACATGTCACTCAGAATAGGAGAGGGGTTTTAAGATTTGCGTGCTTTGATGACGGGCTAATGAAAATGTATTTTATATATGTGCCATGAGTGTAATGAATTTCAGAGGTAAAAAAAAAAAGAATAGAGTGGGAAAATTAGATATTTGTAATTCTCTTTGTCAACACTGACTTCTCTCTATGGTTGGAATCAACTTGGAGAGCCATGAAATCATGGATATTGGACACTCGTGTCCTATAGTGCATTATCCACGTGCGACAAAACACTTCTCTTTGCTGCTTGCTCCTTTATACAGGGGCTGTAATGGACTGAGGCCCAGTTTAAACTCCCAGAACTGTTCAGAGAGGGAGACATAAATCTTGACATCATCTTTGATGAGGAACCAGAGGAGAGGGAGGACACTCACATGTTGTCTGCCCTGGGCAGCAGCACTGTGGGCTTAGTGAATCTTTTTTGAAGTTCAGCTCTGTTGCAGTCAGGAAGTGATCTGCTCCATTTTACAAATATTTGTTCTGGTCTTTTCTTTCTAATCCTCCTGTGCTGCCTAGTTTCCCTTGCCTTGGTGTGTTTTTTTTTTCATCTGCCGTTTTCCATTTTGAGGACTCACGGGCCAGACTCTCTGTGCTGGTTTCCGTCACTTTGTATTGTGCAGGTGTTGCAGAGCTCTGGCTTAACTGGCCCCCAGGGGATGATCCCTGCGTAGGGAGCTGTGCAGCCAGTGCAAGCGGTATAAACAGCTCTTGTGCCAATTCTTCTCCCCATGCTGGCACAGGGAGTGATTGAGAGACCCACAGAAGCAGAACAGAGTGCTCTCGGTTCTTAACGTGTACGTCTCGGGGACTGAAATGAGCTGGGATTCGTTAGGGTGTACTTGAACTACACAAGCTTATCTAAATTCTGCTGTGGCTCAGGCTGACACAGCAGCAGCCGCCGACTTGTGTGACTGTAAGCGGCTCCCCATCTCCTGCTCTAGCATGGATCTTGGCACAAGGCAGAATATGGGCCTTTTATTCTTGTCCTGCTGGCTGGATGAAACCCCACTGTCTACAGATCAAAGGGGTTTGATGGACTGCCAAAAATAGTAACCTATACGTAAAACATGTGCTCCATTTATAGCGATCATTTGGAAAGTTTCCTGCTACTGCAGAAATGCAGATTACATTGATTTACTGTCCAGTACTGCAAAATACTGAGAGGCTTTTCAATGACTTCTATTGTGTGCATTTGCAGAAAGGCTGGGGAGATTTCTTCTTCCTTCCTTCCTTTGCCCTTTGGTATATAATACATAATCATGTGAAGTACATCTTTCTGAGTTTTTGTGTAGCTTTAGTGAAGTGGGTTAATATCTACTCTACACTTTGAAAGACATTGTCACCTGTGCTGATGTCTTAGCCTTTGAAAAATGAAGTGCTTCTTCTTTTGATGTAAAGAACAACTCTCTGGTATTTATGGAATCATTTTATTTTACCTCTCAGTCTACAGGCTTTCCGTTAGCTACGGAGTATGTCCTGCATGTTGTTTTCAGGCACTTCGATGGTTATTGTAGGAACAGACCAATGCTTAACATAGCAATTAAACAGGAAGGAACACATGAGTTCAGCCACCCTGTGTTTCGAGCACAGGTCTGAACCTGCACTTAGGCCTATCTGTGCTGTGGTCAACACACCCTTTCCAAGCCCCATTGATGTTCTGTTGGCAAAAAAAAAAGCTACTTTCAGAGTCCTTCCTAGAAGGGTCTTAATGCCACTGAACAGGCACAAAGGTGCTGCATTTATAGACAGCCTGAGCTCAGGTTGTTATTACAACAAGGAAGACATGCTACATTGGGCAGTATGGACTGATGCGGACACTTAGAAGTAAATCGGGGAGTATAATAGTGCTAAGTCCTGTGCCGGGCCAGCCTGCACAGCTCTAGTCCCTGTGTTAACCAAATAGGATTCGATATCTAGTTTACAAACAAGGCTGGAAAGAAAGGAAAGCATCTGTAGCTCTTATGATTCATAAGAAGGCTTGTTATTCCATGTACTCATACATGTATTGTGAAAACAGTAGATTTACTGAAAAGTTGACTAATGTAAGAAGAGAATAAAAGCTCAAGAAATGAGCAGTGAGAGTAACCAGTGGCCTACAACCTTTCAGCCTGTTTGCAAACAGTTATCCTCTTTGGTGGCTGATAAAGAAGATGAACTTGGCCTTCATTTCATGACTTATATTAAGGAAGGATGTAATAATTTTCTCTCCAATAACTTATATACCTAACAATATTCAGAAATGCTTCTTTTCCCTTCCTGGTTTTATTTTTCTAAATCCTTTTCCTTCAGACCCTAGCTGCTAATAGGCACCATAAGAGTTAATTATTCTATCTCTGGATACTATTAAATTCACCCCAATTCACTCCTCTGCTTCCCGTCTGTTAACGTCCTAAGGATCAAAGCTCAATATAACTATTTTAGGCCAAGAGTTCAAAATGCTACCATTCATATTATAACTTAACAGGAAAGCATGAGTTACTTTTCCTCCTAGTAAATCATATCTTTTTGAGTTATGGTTTTGTGTTTTGTTTTTTTTTTTTTTTTTTTTTTTAAACTGGATAATTAATTCAGTTTTTCCTATTTTATAGCTCTGGGATCCTCATCTCAGAGATTACATCAATCTGTTTTCATGCATCCATTTTGCGTCAATTATCTGAAGCAGAAAAAAGAACAAAACCGATTTAAAAATACTGAATACAAAAAGGTAGATACATTTCAGAAAGAAACACGGGTTTAGAGCACCAGGAAAAAAAGAAAGCCTTTCCTCAGCTATTTCTCCTTTACTTGTGAATTACAAAGACATTTTGCTTTTAGATCTCTGCTGAATTCCTAGCAAGTGTTCCTAATAGCCACTCCATTTGCAACCTGAAGATTTTGCACGGAAAGGGTTGTTTTAATTAGCTTTTAAATGTGATATCCTCGGCAATGGCTTTCATAAGTTTCTGGGTTCTCCTCCAAAATGTGTCGGCTGAGTGTTGGATTTTCCCCTGAAATCACTCCGATTTAAACGGCAACCAGTCTGCCCTCCACATTGAGACTCTCTAACGCTTTCCACATTGCCGTTAAAGCGAACACCCCTGGCTCCCTCTCCGTCCTCCCTCCGCGCCGGCGCTCGCCCCACGCGCGGCCCGCGCCCGCGCTGCCTCGCGGCGGCGATCACAGCTCCCCCTAGCGGCCGCGCCCACGCAGCCGGGACGGCAGCCGGCGGCCCGCCGGCAGCGGGGCGTGACGGGCGTGACGGGCCCTGCCGTCACCGGCGTCGGCTCAGCTGCCTCCTCCGAGGCTCCTCCGAGGCTCCTCTCGGCCGAGGAGTGCCGCACATCTGCTTTGGGCAGTGGGGGCCTGTTTCTCCCCCAAGCTGCGCTGGAGAAGCGTTGAGGGTTTGCGTGATGCTGCGCTGCTTCAGCCGGTTGAGGAGGACGGGAAAGAACAGAGGAGCTCTGTATGGGAGAGCACGCCGGCGATCGTGGCGAGGGTATCGTGACAATAGTCCCTTAGAGGGTGAGGGTAAAGGAACCCGAAGGTTTTGTTTAAGTGACAGCCCCAAAGTGCTTATTTCATTCTAAAAAGCATATTAAAAGCCTGAGCGCTGTGATTGCACGTCCAGCCTTTGCAGCAAGGTTGTGAATACTTCCTCAGAAATAGGGCACTGGAGTATAAGTGTAAGCTGAGACATTGCAAATTCCTAATTAATAATTCTATGCTGCTTGCAAAGTATTTATCCATGTCAAATACTTACCTAAGTTATGTTGTTTATAAAATGACTTCAGATAGCTTTTGTCTCAGCTCATACAAAATGCCCTCAGACGGAAGTCAAACTCTTTGCAGAAATAAACACGCACTTTGGAGGTAGTGCTGTTCAAGCTGTGTAGCGTGACTGGCATTGGCTCCAGCTCAAGGACTGACACGTCCCCCTCCGCAGCCCACCACGCCAGCCTCCCTCCCCTCCCAGTTCCACCCACAGCACCAGCCCTTTCCTTTCCCCCTTTTAAGTCGGTGCCCAGGACTTTTTATTAGCCATTTAGCCCTGCTCAGCTGTGCAGAATGAAGAATGCATATTTTTCCTTCTGCATAGTGTTGCCTCCATCAGTAACATTTAGCTGGAGCTTGATGTTCAGAGGGGTGAAGAAATGATGGGAGAGGGGAAGAACCCAGGCCAGCTGTGTGTATTCTGACTGCTCTTTTAAGCAAAGGCAAGGGAAGCAGTCTGGCTACAAAAGGTAAAATATTACAGGCTATATCATAAGGTTTGGATGTGAACATACATACACAATGCTTCTTTCACAGGATTCCTGCTGTAAACTTTGTCCTTTACTGGGTGATTCAATCCTCTGTAATGAAAAAGTTGCCCCACTCTGAACTTTCCTGATTTTTTTTTCTTTCCGAAGAATAGTAATAACAGAGACTAAAACAAGAGACAGAAGAAAATATACTCCAGCTTGTGTTAAAAGAATCTTTCTTGGAAAATGAAAAGCCATGGTACCACTGGGATCAGCCATTTAAAGGCTCTGAAACTTTGCCACAGCCTCCACAGCTGCTACAGAAATTCATTTGATACAGTGCTGCATTCCCTGTATGGTTAATTCACACTTATCTGGTGGGTGACCTATCCAGCTTGTGGACAGACGGGGCAGTAAGTATGAAGACACCTGAATCCAGAAGCAGTACAGCTATATTTGTATCATCTATATTCTCTAGTTCAGAGAGGTGCCATGTTAAAGCATCAGCTTTTTTTGCTCTCCATCTGATCTGGTCTTGTGGGTTGCTGTAAAATAAGTGTTGCACTGTCTGTTTTTGGCTGGCCAGGGTACCTCACTCATGTGTTATATAGCCCTGGATAACAGAAACCTAACTAAACCACAGACATCATGCACCCATGGAAACACCAGGCGATAATCCTCATCTCATTGCTGTTATGCTTCCAAATTGCTGCTTCTCTCAGAGAGATTATTTATTGGCTCTGTGCAAATCTCCTTCAATAAGTATGTCTGCTTTTTTCTAGACCTTTGTTTGCAAGGTATGCATGTATTAGTGCGCGTGTGCATGCAAATTGCTCCCTAAATTCTTGACTAGCTTAGGATACTTCGTACTCGGATGGAATCCTGACTGTGTTAGGCAGGCACACAAACTCCTGGAAACTTGCTGGTCCATGTTTTAATGTTGAATATCATCACGCAGCTTGACAAACACCTACTTTCTAAATAAAATTATTATATCTTACGTACACAGATTCAGGAGACTATACCAAGTCACTGTGCTGCTAGTGATATAACCCCAGGAACACTACCTGAAACCTAGAGAATTGGAAAGTATTCAATCAACATATCAGTTTATTGCTAAAGCAAGATCATATTCCAACTGAGAGAATAAGAAAATCAATATACCAATAGACCATAGTCCTTTATTAACTACTGAGTGTTTTAAAATACAACAACATGCAAAGTCTTCGTGCAAACTGGATTCCACTTTTCACTTTTGGAAGTTGAATGTTATTAGTGTGTGATGGATATTGAAAGATTCAGTCCAGTAAATACAAACCTGACAGATGTGCACCAGTACAGCAAATTCTAAAAATGCAGGTGATGCACAGAGCCCAGAATATTTATTCCTCAAGTTTTTTGTGTTTGGTGTGTTGTATGATAGCTGTTAGCTATGCTTAAAGAATTACTTTGTAATTGCATTCTCACAGGATGTCCTTTTGTTTTTTCCAAGGAATATTCCCCAGTGTTTCTCTTTTCCATCAGATGCCTCCAGCACGACCACAGGAAGACATTATTTCCCCCTTACGATACAGGAATATGTATCAACATAGGACCCATGCCATGCTGTTAAACTAGCAATTGTTCAGTAATTTATTTCTCTCTTGTTTCTCTCTTTCCAGTGGAAATACCTGATCCAAACCTGACCAAACTGACTGCAGGCATTTTTGTTGACTTTATAGGCTTTGGTTCAGACCTGTCTGTGATACAAGAGAATCAGCCGTGCAGGACGGGGGTGTAATTCCATCAAGGACTTCTGGTGACCTCATAAACCATGAGAGCTGGCATTGACTTTAATGAGCACCACGTGGTTAAATTCCCATGCATCATTTTGAAAATGTAGGGCTTCATTTGATATTGCAGAAGGATACCAGACCTACCATGTCAAATTGTTTCTCTTTCTTCTAAAGGAGCCACTAGCTTTATGTTACAGTCAGTCCTTTTTGGTAGCAAATGAACTATGCCATTCTGGAAAATAAGTATTTTCTCTGGCAAAATGAACCTGAAAAGTAAGTTTCATAGAAAAGCACATATTTGGGTTATATTCTTTTAAATAAACTTTCTAAAAAAATGGCAATAAATTCAAGGAAAGGTGTGGTTTGTACAGCACTGGCTTTGCTTGCAAATTTTTAAATATGAGACATTTTAAAAAAAATAATTCATACATCAGTTAGAAAATATAGGAAATGAATTGTTTTGGGCCAGTTGAAAAACTAGACCATGTTAAACCTGGTTTAACTTAAGCTAGGTAAGTTGGCTCAAATTGCTAATGTTGAATGACCTCAGTGAAAAGTTACTTTAACTAAAGTGGTTTAACTGTATTCAGTACACCAGTTTTAGGACTTTGTTGTTAGGAATTTCTAGGGGTTCAAGAAGGTTGACTTGAAGTTTCAATTTATGAAATTTGTTCTATCACCTTTGTAAGGCACTTGCAGATTTTCCCTTGCCTTCTCTCAACCTAGATTTTGCCTGTTGGAACCAGTGTACAGCCATTGTGCATATCTATAAAATGTTGCCGGTTTTCAGTCTAAAAATAAGATCAGGCAGCGTGGCTATGATCTAGGTAAATGTGGTAATAGAGACATAACCTAAGTTTGTCAGCTTAGCTTTTTTATTATGTATGACATCAGTATATAGCAAACAGGTGCTCTAAAAATTGCTCATTGTGATGAGTGCATACCAGGAAACGATCTGTCCTTCTTAATTCTGAGACTACAGATCAGTGAACTGCCTAATCTTTATTTTGCCCTCAACATCATAAGTAATTTTATTGCTAGTTTGGTCCATAAATAACAAAATCTTTGTGGCACAGCTAGATAATGTTCCTGTATTAGATACATACTAGGATATGTTATGGTTTATTCAGCTTCAGGTAACAAATCACCTTGAAGGGGGAAAGAGGATACCTTCTAGACAGATTATTCAAAAACTACTTACTGTGCCCTTTCTACTGCCTCAGTGTGAAGTCCCTGGTATTTGTCATTCTCTGGGATAACTTTTGAACTATATGCATCACTGCTCCCTATGCCATATTGCACAGAATAGTACATGTTTTTCACTATGTGCATGACGGCCATAGGGTATAGCATATACACTCTTTCCTGTAGTTATAGCCCATGTCCTATAGCTAGGTAGAATAATTGTGTAGCTTAAGTTTACTTTAAAAGTGTTCTTAAAGAATTGCAAATGTGAGCGTATGGGAGAAGGTTGGTTCTCTGGTGTGAGTGTCATAATTCAGTGTACGTAGATTTTACACAACAAGCTCCTTAATGGCACTCAGAATTATTCCAGTTGTAATCTCATAACTGAGATAATTAATAAATTACAGGCATATGGAAGGCTGCAATAGCCTTGGGTTGCAAGTTGTATTGTAGTAGGTTAGATAGTTTGTACAGGAGGAGGATCCCTAAGGCTTGTTGAATAAATAGATGGATCTTCTCTGTGCTCCATAGAAAATGATGTATGTTTTTGGTTTGTTTGTACTACTTTCTCCACATGAAACGTGTGTTTGGTCCAACAATTCTGTGGTTTCCTCACTTTGTGATAATAATTAACACCCTCACTGAAGTTTGAGCAGTGATGACATTTGTTTAGGGGCCTGACTCTGATTTTTGTTGCTGTTTTGCCTTATGTTACTTTCAATATGCAATTGAAACCATTTTGAAAAATCTAAAGATTCAGAGATTGTTGTGGTTTTGGTCTTACTGACCATTTAGAAACTCTTTCATGCTACACACCCTTCAGACTTTGAGGATGCACAACCTCTCCAGCCCTGTGGGTCTGGGTTGACAGTAGCAAGCTGAAACTAAAGCCAGCTATGCAAAGCTCTAAATGCAGCAGGCTGGGAAAGATTTCCCTTTTTTTTTTTTTTTTTTTTTTCCAGAAGAAACAGAGACACAGATACCATTAATACAGAAGTAAATCAGTCAGAAGGTAACTATTTTTTAGGAGGTGAATGTGTTAGGAGAGAAAAAAGCAAGAATATCTTAAACCTTACTTTAAAGATTCCTGAAGCTTCGGGGAAAATTTATTTTAAGAAAGATGACAATGGTTCTCTACTCCCCTCAATAATCTTGTAAAAAAGATTAATAGCTTTGGAGTAGATGTACATATTTTGAACTTCCTTTCTGGACAGAGCACAAAGAAAACCTGGCTTGTTTGTGGTTGTAGAAGAATCATAGGTGGCTTTGTGTAAGAAAGGCAGGTAGCTGCCAGGGACATACAAGCCTCCTTCCCTTTCCCCATTCTTTTTTTCCGTAATAACTTTTTTCAATATGTTGTCATTTTTTCCGCCATTTTTCCTAAATAAAGTGAAATGTCAAATCAGCAGAGAATTAAAATGTATTTATAAAAAAACAACCAAAAGGGCATCTGATGTTTTACAGACATTCCAACACCTTCAGGAAATTTGAACTCACACCAAAGGGTCTGATATTCATTTGAATCTCCATCTGTGCTGAAGCACATGTGTGCTCACAACACACATTGAACCACTACAGTGGAAAAAAAATCCCTGCTCTTAAATTATAGCAGCTCTCTACAATTCTTCTGTAACCACAAAGGCTTTGGTAGTTTTGAGACATTGCAGTGGCTTCGGGTGATCTGATCACAGAGCTCAGTTTTGTTAAAGAAATCCCTTTGCTGAAAGGTATGGAAAAGCTGTAGGAGAAACACGGGGAGCTGCAAGCTTACAGTGTGAGGGTAGTTTGGAGTAAAGGGGAAGGGTTCAAGAAGCTGATGTGACAGCAGACACCCTACAGCCATAGTTAATGCTGGAAACATTGCAGTTTTAGTTCCCTCACCAGAATCCCCATGCTTGCAGGAACGGATATAGTCATTAGTCCTCAATGGGAATATGACCTTTCCCTTTAAGTATCTGTGTGATGCTTTTGATCCTTTTGACTCTCTCTAAGGGATAGATTAAATATGTGGCACAATGTCTACTCCTGAGTGAGGATTAAGCCTGGCTTTTGGAAGCAGAACTATATTGCCTAACCCATCATCATTTATCACGTTCTCTGGGGACCTGTTCTCCATTTTTCTTCCCTTCCCCCCATACTTTTAGAAAATCCCCTTCTCTGAGGTTTAATATTGATCTCGGCTGCATCAGCCTTGGCTTCATTGTAGTTACTTCTGATTTTACACTTAAACAGGTCTTATGTCTCAGATATCTTGTTAAACAATGTGCTGTTCTGAGGCTCAGCTCTCATGCAACCTGCACTTCTCTTAGCACATTTTTGCGCATGCATTTTAATAATAAATACCTTAAAATGATTTATAGGTTTGTATCACCCTGTATTTCAATGGAATTCCCTGAGGATAAACCTTGCCCTATAATACATGTATTCAGATTTAACGAAGCAGTGAAGCATGTGATTACCTTCAGGATCTGTGTAAATCCCATTAACTTCAATTAAGCCCAAGAACATGCTTTAGTGCTTCACTAAACAGGGATGCTTAAGGCTAACATGCACATAAATGTTTTTGCTGAATCAATCTTAATATTTTATCAATTTTTGTTCCTGTTTCTCTTCTACTCTGTCTGATGATGCAATAATTTTGGTCTTGTAGTATCCTTGCACACTGCTTCCAAGTTAGAAGCTACGGTGGGACGGAAGGTCCCATTCAGGGGAGGATAAAATTAATCCGTTCTGCAGCTGTGAACCAGAGAAGTCCCAGCAAGCTTCCCAGTAAAATGAAAAAGTGATGGTATGCCACGCTGGCTCATAAAAACGTAATTTAAGCACTGCCCTCTCAATAAAAATATCACATTTAGGACACAGTAATCCCCTTCTGAACCTTATCTTACTTTTCAACAGCTCTTTGGACTCTTACAATTGATGCACTTTGAATTTCCTGTTGGTCAGGTAGCATGACTTTCTGTACCTCCCTCCCACAACCACAGCTTTGCGCTTCGTTCTAAGCAGGCAATATCCAGACGCAGGCGGAAAACTGAATCCATGGTCTAAAATTCAGTAGATTCAGGAGCTTTTAGGGGCTTTGTTGGCAGACTTCAGACCTACTAGTGCTCAGAGCTGTGGCCTTTGCACATACTGCACCAAAATGAATGAAACTTCAAAAATGCTTTTCAATTGTTTTCTCAAGACTCCTGCCAGAATCTTTGCCTTCTTTTCATACTTTTTTCTTTTTAATGAGCTCCTGATTTATGACAAGAAATCACCAGACACCTGGGTTTCCTGGGCTTATTAAAATAGACAAATTCGTTGGTGTTAGAAAATCATCGTAAGAACATACATTTTTTCCATACTAGATTGAATCATTGTAGGCAAGTGCCCCAGTCCTCCTCCCAGCTATGGTCTGGAGGTTATTTTTCAGCACAAGAAAAAATAACCCTCTCCAGTTCCTGGCTCAATAAAGCCAATGTTTTCACTGGGGGCAGAAGGATGATTCCTTTCTTGTCCCTGCAGTATTCTGCATTTTATCTATATCAAAAGATTTGCTTGCTCTGCCTTAGCATGTACAATGTAGTTAATCTTCCAAATAGGAGTCATCTTCCTAGCTTCCATGTCTGAATTGCACTGGTGATTTATATGCTTACAGTCTGTTTTCACAATGTCTTTCCTGGCTGTCTTGTGTATCTCCCCTGTGGAGCACTGGGCCTTAAAATCATTGCAGTAAGGACAGGCAATCAGTCTTCTTTAGATACGTATTGGATTTTACTGGTGCCTGAGCCTATCGAACGTGCCAACGTCTTTTGTGGTTCTGGCAGGGAAACCTCAGGAAAGTGTGGAGTTTTGGTTTGGATAACAGAGGAGCTGATTGGGACTTTTTAAGCAAAGTGTTCTTTTTTATTGTTCTTTTCATCAGATAATGCTGGGAATATATGAACAAGTTTCAGGAGTTTTGGAACTGCAGGGTGGTGTTTCTGCTCAAAATCACAGAGCCATATGTTAGCTTCGGATTCTCTCTTTGGAAGCAGCCTTGTTGCAAAGTGCAGCTCTGCTTCATTCAGGTAAGGGATTTAAAAATATAAGAATGGCCGCATCAAAGAGACCAAAGGCCTCTCCAGCCCAGCAGCTGTCTGACAGTAGTCAGTAGTACATGCTTAAGGAATGCATCTGCTTAAGGCCAAACATATACTGAAATTTTCTGTCCCAATGCAAACTGGAGTCAGTCATGTGCCATTTAACTGTGTAATTAATAGTCCTTGATAATTTTTCCATGAATATTTCTAATCACTTTTCACACAATATAAAATTGTACCACCTGCAACACCCTGTAAAAAGGATTCACAGAGCTTGCATGTACCTTGCATGAAGTGTCTTGCATGAAAAATCTCTACTTTGGTCTTGCCAACCACTACTTTTGTTTGATAATCTCTTGTACGGGAAGAATCCATGAACTGTTATTTCTATCCATCTTCTTCTTGCCGTTCAATGTTTATTTAGACCTTTATTACCAGTTCTGTGGTCTGTTCTCCAAGCAGAACAGTCCTGATCTGCCCAACCTTCTTCATATAGAAAATATTCCACACCTTTCTCCTTCACTGAAATTTATCTGAAACAATTCCAGCACAGTCTCTTGCCTGTACCATATCAAATGTGCATAGTCTAACCTCAGGCTACTGGGTTTTTTGGGGGGTGAATAAAGACTTACACATTAACTGAAGCAAGGTCTGCCCTCTGGTTTCAGAAAAGGTGAATGCTCCAGTCACAGAACACATGGGTAGTCTCTTCCTCCCAGTGTTTCAATGGATATTATTTAAAACAAAGAAGAGGATAATTTAACACCCAGAGAGAAAGATGGAAGTGTCTGAGGTCACCTCTGTAGTCAAAAGCATTTGGCTTGGAAGTAGAAATCTTAGGACTGCCTGGGCTGCCTGAATTGCCAGGTTATGTCTTTCTCTCTGGAACAAGTGATGAGGTCTGCCTTTGCTTTTTTCTTTGAAAGGCCCTTACTTCATCCCACCTAGCATGATGTGTGAGGAGGGTAAGAAGAGAAATATAACATGGGACTGCAAAACAGCCAGCTCTAGCTTCCACAATGGCAAGTGGGACAAGATTACACAAATTTTGTGTTTGGTCTGAACAACTTGGGTTCAATTCACTTGCCTAAACATAGATGGTGGGTGCCATTTGAGACACAATAGGGTACCTGGGACATCTATATGGGGCTGGCAGATAAGGAAAACTTGTGTCTTTCTGGAGTGACAGCTAGTGATCTGACTCGGTATCTTTAGGATTGTCAAATACTACAAAATACATGTATTTGGCAATTGCATTGCACATCTTATTTCTTTCATTCTGGTTCTCATTGTCCGTGCCCTGCAGATTTGTTTCAATTTACAGAGGTGTAGTACAAGTCAGGTACAACACTCATTTTGGTACAATTCTGCTTATTTGTAAAGGATGTGCACAAAATCTTGTTTCCTAAGAAAACAGTAGAAAAAAACCAATAACATTTTTAGCTTACTTGCCGTATCTAAGCTTCTTTCAGCACTCAGGTCAATGTTCCACATTTCTTCTCAAGTCTATACTCTTGTGACTGTTTCCTCTAAAGACTTCTGGCTTCTTATTTGTTTTGGTGACCTTAAGGGTTGTTCAGCCTTGCATTAGATTCAAGGAATCTCTAGGTCCATTTGACTTTGCCTGGGGTTAGACCTTCCTGTGTCCTTGGGTATTGTTTTCTGCTGTTTCCAGGTATCTCCCTACATAAATATATCTTTCACTTAACTTGCTGAATCCAGAGACTTTGTATAGACCAGTGATAGGCTGTTGGTGACAGCCTTGAAAGCCTCCCATCTTTTAAGATTTATTCAGAAATTCAGAGTTTACTAAAATAGACATTACAGGGGAGTTAAATGACTACAGTGAACAGAGGCAAAAGAGTATCTAAGCAAGCCAGTAAGATATACAGACATCCTTGAATACACGTTAGTTACCAATGAAATACGAATCCCTTTCAAGATTCATTTTTATTTTGTGGGTTAATTGAACCAGATTTAAGTTCTCTCACCAACTCTTCCTTTTCTGCTCATAGACTCCATGTAAGTAGCCATAAAATTGTGTGGGATGGAAGGAGCCTCTGGAGATTATGTAGTCTAACCTCCTTCTCAGAGTAGGTCCAGTTAAAGCAGGCTGCTCAGGGCCTGGTCCAGTCACATTTTGTGTATCACCAAGGATGAAGACTTCACAGACTCTCTGGGCAACCACTCTAATGGTAAATTTTATTTTTCCTATATCTAGTCCAAATTTCCTGTGTTCCAACTTGTGTGTATTGCTTCTTGTCCTCATGCTGTGCACCTCTGAGAGTCACAGAGTCCTGCAAGAGACAAAACAGGTTACCAGTCTGGATACCTGTGATTTTTACAGGGTAATTGCTTTTACTATAGCCTTGAATGCAGGTACAATGTTTGAATGATCTCTTGTTGTGTAATTACAACTCCTACATCAACTTCTAGCATTATCCTTTGAAATGAAGCTTTTAAGAGAGGATCACATCTTACATAATGACTTCACTTTAAGGAATACAGATTGTTCTGAATATTAATAAAGTCTGGCTCCTTGGATTAGTATTCTATGTTCACTCACTTCCTTGAAAGTTTTTGAGGAGAACTGACAGGCAGGTTGAACAGACAGATAGATAGGCAAACAGCACTGTTACAGATGTTTTATTTTTGGAAAATCAAACTAAAAATAGTAATTTTCCATTTAAAAATATATGTGTTTAAGTCCATTTCCTAATAAAAAGAAACAAATGAATTTAGATTTTTTTTTTTAATTTCCTTTCCTCTTTTCAAGTGTAAAATCAATATTAGATTCAGCAGTTTCTAAGGTCATGGCTATACTGGAAAATTAGACATTTCCAGGGAATATTATGAGTGCCCGAATGGGTTGTCTCTGCTGCTGAAGTGTTGGAATAGTCCCCTGCAAGTTTTTGTCCTGAGACAATTACTGATCTCCCAAAGAGCAGCTGGGCATGATTTGGAAGCTAGCAGAGACCATGGTTCATTCTCAGTAGGCAGTTTTGGAAACTAAAGAGGGTTTAAATGTATATACATAGTCAATTCCATATTGCTGGCCTTAATGGGAAAGAATGGTCATTTGCCTGTTAAATTTTACTTGTACAGATTTTGACATCTTTTACCAGTTGGAACTAAAACTACTCAATTTATATAATTTACTATATATAATATAATATTTTATAATTTATTTCTAGTGGATCTATTCTTGAGTCTCACAATTCCCAATACAGAAGGAATGACTGAATTTCTGATCTTGACACTGCTCTTAGTTTATCTTTATTCCTTGTTGACCACAGGTTATTACGTGATGGTGGCGGTCCATTTACTCTTCTCACTTTGCCGTAATTAAAAGTAGAATTTGCTTCTCAAAGGTCTTAAATCCTTCTTCTCTGCAGCTAATAGTTACTGATTCATCATCTTTGCTAGAATAGGAATGAGAGAGATAGAGAATTACATTCATGGAGAGTGCTGAACAATTATGAATCCAACACCAGGAACTAGCTTCCTAACTCTTATTCATTTGGCATCGCAATGGACTCTGCATTCATTCATGCATTGAGCAGATGTGTTGAGCATCTGAATGTCTAGTCCTTGGAGATTTAAGGACCTGGGCCTTATACCATCAGTAGTATTTAGGGACATCACTCTTCTTCTTGGATCTTGTTTTGGGTTTGTGTGACAGGATTTTGGTAGCGGGGAGGGACTGCAGGGGTGGCTCCTGTGAGAAGCTGCTAGAAACTTCCCAGGCTCCAAGTCACACGTGCCACTGGCCAAGGCTGACCCAATCCACAACAGTGGTAGCACCTCTGGGATGACATATTTAAGAAGGGGAACCTGCAGTGGGGGAGGAGATTGGAATGTGATAGAAACCCCTCTGCAGACACCAAGGTCAGTGAAGAAGGAGGGGGAGGAGGTGCGCTGGAGGAGGGGATGCCCCTGCAGCCCGTGGTGAGACGGCAGGCTGTCCCCCCGCCACCCCATGGACGTGAGCGGGGGAGCAGATGTCCACCTGCAGCCCGTGGAGGACCCCACACTGGAGCAGGTGGATGCCCCCAAAGATGGCTGTGACTCCATGGGAAAGCCTGTGCTGGAGCAGTCAGTGCCTGCAGGACTGCAGCCCTTGGGAAGTACCCACACCAGAGAAATTAATGGAGAACTGTCTCCAGTGGGAGGGACCCCACGCTGGAGCAGGGGAAGAGTGTGAGGAGTCCTCCCCTTGAGGAGGAAGGAGCAGCAGAGACAACATGTGATGAACTGACCCCAACCCCCATTCCCCATCCCCCTGTGCAGCTGTGGGGGAGGAAGTAGAGAAAATCAGGAGTGGAGTTGAACTGGGAAGAAGGGAGGGGTGTGGGGAAGGTGTTTTAAGATTTGGCTTTACTTCTCACTATCCTTGTTTTGTTTTGATTGGTAGTAAATGAAATTGATTTTGTTTTTTCCCCAAGTTGAGCCTGTCTTTTACCCGTGACCATAAGTGGTGAGTAATCCCTCCCTGTCCTTGTCTTGACCCACAAGCTTTTATTTATATTTTCTCCTCCTCATCCCACCGTGAGCGGAAGGAGTGAGCGAGCGACTTCATGGTGCTTTGTTGCTGGCTGGGCTTAAACCACAACAGATCTAAATTCCAGAAATTTCAATAGGTTAAAATTATAATTACTTTTAAGTATTTTTCTTCTGATCTGTATGAGACTATCTAGTCCCCTAAGTTAGGTATCTAGATTCCCAGCAGATAGGTGCTTCAAACCAGGATCTAGAATAGTTAACTAGTTGACCAAGGAAGCACCTAAAGTCAAAAGGAAAACAGTGAACTGCCCAGAGCAGGTGAATAGGTAGTACCCATTTCCTGAAGGTCAAAGGATGCCTCTAAACTATTTTCAATTATATGAGCAGAGCTTACTTGAGTCTTTTAAACCACTCCAGAGTAAAAATAGAGGATAGCAATGTCTGCCTTTTAAACATGGCTAGAACTGTACCAATATGTAGCAAATAATAATAATGTCAAATCTCAGGGAGAAGAATTACTTCCCCAGTGTTTCTGTTGGCATTGTTGAAGACAGCATCTGTTACTGTATTTTTAGGGAGATATGTCTTGCTGGTCTTGTACTAAGAGAACCAGGTGGGTTATGTCCCTCAGGAGATTTAGGCATACCTGTGTGATACAGATGTGTGACAGAGTGCAGCTGATGGAGGCAACCAGGAGATGCAGCAGTCTGCCAATTTGGGCAGACGGGTGCACAGAAGGGGGCCAGAAAGTCTGTTGAGAATGGTGTACACATGCTCAGCAATGGTGGTGACCTGTCACAGGGCAGCAACTAAAGCAACTTCCTCTGGCATCAGCTCAACCTGGGCTCCCAAAAGAGGATGGGGTTCTGCAGGTCTGTGGGTGCAGGGATGCCTCAGTGAGGCTGGGGAAGATGGTGTCCTTGGCTGCAGGAGGTGTGTACTGATAGAGGATCTGTGTCACCAAGTAAAAGAGCTGCAGGAGGAGGTCTACAGGCTACATAGCATCAGAGGCAAGAAAAGGAGCTTGATGAGATCTTCTCCAAGACCTTGTAGCTGCAAGAGCCTGAACTCCAACTGTACTAAGGGAGAGGCAGGCAGAGCCACTGGTGTCAGAGACCCCCATGATGGTGAAGGCTGCAAGCTTCTGACTTCTGGCATCAGGCAAATGGCTCCTGCTCTGCCTGCCAATCTGCAGCTACAGAAAAAGTTCAGTGCCCTGGTTGCAGACAAGGGACTGGGAGCTGTGCCTAGAGCAGAACCCAAGCTTGATGAGCCTGAGCCCCAGCAGCACAAGAGGCAATCAATACTCTCAAATAGAAGAAATTCCATTTAAACATAAGAAAAAGCTCTTTCACTGAGGTCAGGGTAGTCAAACACTAGAACAGGATGCCCAGAAAGTTTGTGGAGTCTCTATATCTGGAGATATTTCAAAATGCAGCTGAACATGATCCTGAGCAACCTACTCTAGTTGACCTCGCTTTGAGCAGGGGTTCATAGTAGATGATCTTCAGAGGCCCCTTCCAACCTCAGCAATTCCGTTTTTCTTTGACATAGTGGAAGGTCATGAAGACATATCAAAAGAGGATAAATTAGTCAGTGGAGAGTGATAGATTATAAGCTTCTGGTACGCAGACTAGTTCATTAAGAGCTAGTTGAGGTACATATGACCTGTGTATTGCTGTGCAGGCATATTCATATGTGGAAAACATCTAGTTTCTGGATCCAGATGGGGCTTAAGGAAAGTCTAGCCAGGGCAGTTCTAGCCATGAACAGATGTGTGATTCAAGAAAGACATTTGAATATCAAAAAAGAAAGCACTTCGGACATTTAGGCACCACCTGATTTAGGTGTAAATCAGGCCTTTTTGGATGATTTTTTTTTTTTACTTAGGTTCCTGTATTTTCTGTGAATCTGTACTTTAAGTGCCCAGGTTGTTCATAATTTTCCATCTTCAGGCCTAACCATGCACAACCAAGAGAAGAGTGAAAAAGTTCACATCCATCTCCAAAAGAGAAAACGAAAAGAGATTTTTGACTGTCTTTCTGTACATTCCTACCTTTGAGGCCATATCATTACTGTTGCTCTGTGCCAGCAGCCCTGCATTCTTAATTTGAATATGTATGTAAAATGGATGACCCTCACCTTCCCACAGCTGTGCAACTATTATAACCTTATAACTTCAAATAATGTTTTACAGCTGGGGCACAGGGCTGAAATAATACATGTGGTTACTTACTTCTTTAAGCATGGTATCCTTCAGTTCCAGTATGTGTCTGCTGTTCCTCAGTAGGGCAAATATTGACATGCAGTATTTTGCTCCCCTTTAGCTCTTACACTTCCCTTTTAACCAGATGTAACAAACTCTTTCATAAGCTATTCTGTCTCTACTGCTATGTACTTTGACACCAATGGACTTGTGAGTGAGTAGGCCTGTCAGCAGTGGATATTTTTCTTCTCCATTGTCATTGGAATAATGACGTCTCTTGGTTTATATGGTTTTGTGTCCTACAGCTCAATAATCCAGTGCAGACCTCAGTGTCTGACTGCAAGACACCGGTCTGTAATTCGCCTAATAAGCCTAAACAAAGGAAATCCCTTGACTTTAGGACAAGAATGTGTCCTGTGTTCTTAGTATTTTGCAGACTAGGGAGCAAAACTGCTATCCTCCTTCATTTCTCTTTAAAGTCAGTCATTCCCCATACCTACATGACCAGATTCCTTTAAACTGCAGCAAACGACATAATACATAATTATTTTACAACAGTGAGATTTTATTTGCTATTTTAAATGTTTTCCTTGCTTTTTGTTTTAAGAGAAGAATATAAACCTTCTAGAACAAAATGTGCTGAGGATGGCTTTCAGCTGCCCTGTTCTCAGCTAAAGCCAAGTGCCTTGGAAAGGCAGGTATGTTTGCATCTGGGTTTTATTTCTGGCCCATCTTTAATAAAGATGCAACAACGATAAAGCAAAACACAACACAACATGATAATATATGGCACATAATAAAAAACTGCCATAAGTACACAGGGGGCTCGATTTTGCTTTCACTCTATCTCTGCGAAACTCCATTGTTCAAGACTAAACCTTTACAATTGTCAGAGTTCCTTGTGGTTCAAAAGGAGACATTTTCCAGAATAATGAGGTCACTGGTTCCCGTTTGCCATTCCACAATATTCTGTTTATTCCTAGAATCCCTGTTCTTTCAGCAATAGCTGATGCTCTCTATAGCGGTTACTCCCAGGGGAATTGAGACTTTAAACATCCATTAAAAAGTGAATTGCTATTGTTGACAAAATACAGATGGCCGAGCATGAACTACTGACACCTAGGAGTACACTTCCAGTGCAGTGCATGGCGATGTGGCCTTGTGAATGCTCTGGTTCCTTTTACCAAACCAGCGTGTCCTTTGTTACCAGATTGGCCCTGCTGTATGTTCAATATTCCTTTGCCTAAATATGGCACAAGCTGTTAAAGTAATTTCTTTAAAAAATGAACTGAACTTGGTTTTGCTCTTTAGAGTGAGAAAAGATATACTCTTTCACAGCAAAACTACTAGCGGGCAATATTCGTACGAGGCTCAGCTCACAAAATAATTACCCTGAGTCAAAGCTCTGCTTCAGGCTGCTGCAAACATAACACTCGATGACTCCCAGAGGCGCTCTCTTAAACTGTGGGGTGTGCGCCATAGCCATGTCCCTGATCATCCGTGGGGGACCTGGCTGGGCCGGAAACCGGGGTGTGGGGGCGGAGGGTGGAAGGGAGTTAGCGTGGAGCCAGGGTGCAGCTGGGGCACACACACACACACACACACACACACGGCTGTAGGAGCTGGGAAGCACGCCTGGATTCCGCAGGTTAGACAGAGCCATAGCTTTAAATCAGCCATGTATTTAAATAGTTTATTAAGCTGCAGCCGACAGACTTAGTCTCTGTAGACTACAGTTAGATGCTACACCAGGGTGTAGCATGCAGCATTACACTTGCATAATGATACGTACTGCACTCCAGGTTAACTCCAGGTTGTGGAAAAAGCCAAGGGAAGGATCCAGCATTTAACGATTTCAACTTCGGGAATACTGTGTGATAAGCTAAGACTGAGACAATAAGATGAGACTGGTTGGGGTTTTTTTGCATCTTTTTAAATACTTCGAGAGATAGGTATTTTGTGCAGATAGGTAGAAATTGCAGTAGCTACATTGAGCTTTGGGTTATTTGGGGCTTAGGGTTTTTTTCTGGTTTTACATTTTCTGTTCATCTCCAATATATCTTACATTTTTTTTCTTATCCTTACCTATGTGAGTAACATTTTTTTCACTGTTTTTCTACTGCTATATTTAAACTCTTCTAGTTTTTCATTCCATTTTCCTTCTTTAAAGTTTTGTGGTCCTCCTTTCTCCCTCATGCTCTTTTTTTTGTCATCCTTTGGTTCATTCCCTTCTTCTGTAGGTGTGGAAAATTGCGATTTGCCATTGTTTCTTTCCAAATGGTTGTGGTATTTCCCATGTTATTGTGTGTGCGTGCATGTGGTGTGTGTGTAAAAGAGAGAGAAGAGGAGATACTGTGAGGCTGCCAGCAAAAACCAAAATTGGAGGAGACAGGAGAGCAGAGGGAGTAAGAGACTGTCTTATTGAACTTGGAGAGGAATGAGGCCCACCTGGGGCTGAACCAGCCATTGGGAAGATTAAGGAAATAAAATAATTATGGAAAGTTAGTGCTGGAATTGTGAATGGGCCTGAGAGACCTGGCTGAGGCTCAGGAACTGGGAGTGGTGGCTGCCTGAGCTGAATCAAATACTCAGTCACTCAAAAATGAAACAAATAAGGATAGAGCAGACACGCTGAGAAATTGTACTTCTGTACTTTGACTTGACTTTTTTAGCTTTATGAATTGAAAGAAGATTACTTTTTCTTTTCTAAAGAATGGAATTTGAAAAATGTAAACCCAGGTCTACTTGGTGAACATTTTAAAAGTACTATGATCAAATAGCCAGAAACAAGAACACAGTCCATAAGGAATAGCTCCTCAAATCTCTGACCTTTCAAATGAGAGCAAGGTTCTCAGCATCAATGCAGTGAAACACAAATGGGGTCAGCACTGTTAAAACACACATAGCTATGAGCTTAAGGTTCCTACTTCTCCCTGGTTTTTCATAAAGTAGACTTAAGGTAATCTCTTTCTAACTGAGTGGGTATTGTCTGCTTCTGAAATGCATAATCCCGAAGCTGATGTTAAAATGTAAAGAACAGGACAGTAGCTTGAAAATTCATTTTTTGCATAATCATCCAAATGACTCTAGTGTATACCACAATGAGATTTTAATGCTCTATCTTTTACTCTGCGGTTTTTGTGTTGCTATTACTTTGAACTTTTAAAAGTTCATAGAAAAAAATGCACTGTAATAAATAAAACTATCTTCCAGCATGCAGCATTCTTAAAAAAAAAAACCAAACCAAACACTTTAGAAATTATCTAATTTAGTTTCCTAATACACTTTTCATAATATCATATTGATTTATTTGGTAGGATGTGGATTTTTTAATCTTAAATGAGATGTGGCTAGAAGTTTAGAACCAGATCCTCAGCTAGCATAAATTGTCACAGCTATTAGCTTGCTTAAAGTTCTAGCTATACGAGTAATAGAAATAGGCCAGCTTGAAAGATGCAAAAGTTGGTGGACAAGATGACAATGAGATTATCAGTGCAGCTGTCATTATCATCTGTATGAATCATGATATCAGTTTGAATACATAAACATGCTACATATGCCTTGTTTTTCATATTTTTTGGTAGATATCTCTTGTTAACTACTATTAACAGAATGAATGGACTTTTGGTCTGATGCTGTATAAGAAGCTCTTTTAGTCATATGGCATAAAAGAAGGTTGTAAATACAGGGGTGTTTTAAGTCTGGTCTTGTATAATAAATAATAAGATAAACAGGTAGGGTGAAACTTTCTTATGAAAGGGAAGCAAGTTTAACGCAGTGATAAGTGGAATGGAAAATCCCATTCTTGTATTCTAAATCTCAATGAATACCATCAACAATTTATGACTGAGGGATTTGAGGAAGGATGGAGTAGGAATAGGATAGCAGGTATCTGAGTAGGATTTTTTCTTTTTCTTTTGCAAAGAAAGAGGAAAAAAGCATAAAAAGGAAAAGATCTCTTTTAATTACTGTATGCGCCTTTTTTGTTAATCACAACTTGCATCACTGATACAGTAAACAAAACGGACATGAGAACACATCATTATGAAATGGCACGACTCATGCTACCAATTTTTATAGTTCATACAGTACTTACCAGACCACTGCAGAAAGCATACTATTTTGAAATGCTTGGAGGGGCCCACCAGATATTAACTTAAGAATTATTGGTTGTGGGTAGAAATAGGCTGAAGGCATTTCCTGCTGTGAACGACTCTTGGAAGTTCTCCTTTTGCAGTACTGTAGAAAACAACGGCAGAATTTATGCAGCATTCATAGACAGCAGATTTCCCCAGACGCTTCAGAAATGCTGTCAAATTAAAACTGCTCTTCAGTAGGGCTTCATATTTTGTTTTTATTGGCCATGCAACAGTAATTCAAGTGTGAATGTAAAATGAATCTTATTTACTTGCTGGTGGAAGCGTGGATATTGTGTGATACTGGAGTGAATTTTTTTATATTTACTTTCTGTTCTGTTGGAGGTGATATCGACTTTCTAAATGATAGCTGCTGGAAACACAATTAGGAACTATGGACACTACCTACCCTGAGACCACAAGCAACTCTCCATGTCTCTCTGACCTGACTCGTGACTGGATGCTACTAAACCTATAGGTTCTTTTTCTCTGATGTATTCAGTTTTATAAATCTTGTCAAACACTTCCATACCCAGGAGGTGCAATACGAAAATCCCAGGTGATGTATTTGGGAAGAGCTTTCTCTCTAACCCTGTATGTTTGCTAATGACTCTATACCACTGAATGTGAGTCCAGATCACATTTTTACTTACTATGTTACCTTTGATGTATATTGGCCCATAGCCTCTGAAGCAAGTTTGATGCTATGCTATCCTAACAGCCTTTACACTGGGATAGACCCAGAGATGGAAAAATATTGAGGCTTTCCCCACCTCTGTGCAAGCCCAGGCAATAGCAGGTGAGCATGACCTGGGTGCCTACTTTCCTTTTCTCTCTGTCAGTAGAGGCAGGAGTTGGCTTATAGCAATGGGAGGTGAACGAAGGCTTCAGTGGACAACCATAGCGACCAGCTGCTATAAATGAGCTAGCATGAAGATTAGCGTGCTGACTGCTCAACGGGGAGCAGATCAATTGCTCATGAAAGGAGCCAGGAAGACATTTTGAATCTTGCTCCCTTTTCTTGGTTGCCCTAGGGAGAAGGCTGCTATGAGGTGCCTCTCACATAGGGCCATGTGAGTGGGACAGTCTTAACCCTCTGAGTTATTATTCACATTTTCCTTTAAGAGCACGGAAGTGGTTGCTTGAAAGCTTTTGAATGTTTGGATCTGAATGTATTTAAGACTGAAAATTGCGCTCCATTCTTGTGAAAGGGTGCTGAGAAGTGCTGTTATTTGTTTTATTAATTATGCTATCCCTGAATTTAAAGTAAGTGGTGTAGGCTTTTAAATGACTTTTCATTATCATCATAAGACATGGTATCCACCAGGCTCATGACTGAATGGGTACTGTATGGCTGTCTGTCTGCAGAAAAAGGGATTGGAAAAAATCTTAAAGATTGATTTAATGATGTAGAAAATGCTTGAAGAACCAGCAATAAGTAAGTCAGTCCTCAAGCTCTTTTTCCTTCTGTTTGAAGACTGAGGAAAGGAGGGATTGTCCTCCTTCTGTATGTCCAAATGTATTCATGTACATGAGATAAGAAATTCTACCTCATAACTTTTATTTAACTACAGCTAACAGTGAAACTTCACGTGGCTTATGTTAATGAGAGTTGTATACTGGATTTGGCAGAAACCCTGTCTATCCCCATTAGAGTAAAAAGTTCCACTAAAGACACTCACTTTATCACTAAGTCTAAGAAATATATGAATACTTTATTAATCTTAAAATATTCTGTGTGTACAAGGAATAAGATGCTTAGCACATAATTCAAGTTGGGTGTATTACTGGTTTTTGGTGTACCATCTAATTCATTTGCACAGGGAAATCAAACCCACTTTCACTGGTCTGTATCAATTTGCATCACACTAAGCAGAGGAAGAAAGTAATTGGTAATGTTAGTACTACTTCTAAGGAGTTGTTAGAATTTACTTGACTTCAGGGATTAGCATGGATTTAGATCTGGTTGCTCCTAAAGTTGGAAATAAAAGGACCTTTTTTTTTCAAAGCACAGGGAGACAAAAATTACTTCCTAAGCTCTATCATAACACTGGAAAAAAAATATTCATGATTAACAAATGCAAATCAACACCTTGTGTAGAAGCTGTATTGATTTTAACCAAATGGGGAAAAGCCTCTTTTATTAGACAGGTAAGAATGGAGTATTACATTTGCAGGAGAGAGGGGGAATAGGGGATGATTGACTGACAATAGGCAAATTTAGCTTCCGTCTCTGGTTGTAAGTAGGACATAATAACTCTTTAAGTTATGGAGCAGCTGGAGAATATTTCACTGGAAACTATTCTAACCAGTGGCTGGAATAGGCTGCATGGGGCCTTTACCTGTCCCAAAACTCAAGCTGTGATCAATCCCACTCAATAAAATGTTTGGAAGTATTGGAATTTGCCTAAGTACAAACCTCACTAGGAAAGCAAAAGATTTCCACTGTTTTGGGGAGTCTTTGTATTAGGACCTTACAGAGCCTCAAATAGGACCTACTGTGTTATTTGAAAATGCAGGAGGGAATGAAGTCTGATGTGCTGGATATTTTGAAAGAGTTAATGAACTGACATATGTTTATACTTACTACTGATAATCTTTCTTTGGAAAACCTGTCTAACTTCTTAAATGTACAAAATTGGCATCCTATATGACCTAAATTGGATTTGAAAATGGCATTTGGATAAAAATCAAAAAAAGACATCGTACTGGTTATATATGATCGCTTTATTATGTTTGATAAGAATGAAAAGCCGAAGGATCTGACAGTCCCAGAGCCTGGCATGTAAAATGAAATTCCTGAATGTAAATTAGACAGATTAAACTATCCTTTAAAAGACCCTTGATGGAGAAAAGGATGTATTTAAAATCCAATAAACTTCAGACCTCCTTCAAATGGCTTAAAATGAGGTCCAGAATGCTTGCTAAGTAGGAACTCTACTGGTTTTGATTTAATAAAAAAATCGTATAGTCTGATTTGAAAAAATCCTGTCACTGTATTCACCTTGCAGAAATAAATATGAAACCATATGGAGAAGCATATTTCCACAAATGTATTCCAATTCAAGATGAATTAACTGTATGCTCTATTTAGTAATCAGAAAACAGCAAATTTCTTGAATTTCTCTACAATTATTAAAGAAAATAATTTCAACTTCTGTATAATTTCTCCTGAGCAATGCACAGAAAACAATGTGCTTTTCGTAGAAATTCTGAATGGATGTCTTAATAATTTTTTATAAGGTAGAGGTGTCATAAGTAGGGATGAGGTATTTTCATGTTACTAAGTTGCTTATATGATTGGCTGTGCTGGTAAAAAAAGCACAAAAGAGCCTTTGTTATACTCTCAGTAGAGCTATTTATACATTGTGACTTACTGTGTCCAAGGACTGCTTCCTGCTTCTGTTAAAAAGTAGTCCCTCCAAATAAAATAAAAGCCATAAACCCTGACATTACTCAAGCCCTGTCTATTGAAACAACAACAAAAAAATCACACATGATTTTGTATTGCCTATATAGACTATGCTCTCTTGAGTTTACTTAAATACAATTCCAGATGAAGCATACTGTGAAAGTGATGCCTTCCATACCCAAAGAAGCAGAAAGACATTTTATTTGCTTTAAAAATAATGATGGTCCAAGCAATCAGGTGCATCCACAGGGTATAGCTGAAGCTGGGGAGGACTGCAGGATTTCTGGTCATTGTATAGACTGTAAGCTCACTAGGCAGCAATTAGTCTTTTTGTCTTGTGCTTGAACAGCTTGGGGGGAGACCTGATACATGCTTTGGTCTTCGTGAAGTACTAATGCAATAATACAATATTAACAATATCTATCTCTGCATGTCTTCTGTCCTTGTTCTCCATGCCCATGGTCAACCACAGCTGCTTAGGTAGGTGACGCAAATTAAAGCAGCCCTTGCGCTCTTCTAAAATTGTGCAATCAATATTAGCTGCGTAGTGCTGCTTCTGTCAGAGCAACAGTGTCAGACCACTTGTATTTTCTCCTCAGCCTCTGCAACACCTTTTTGTCTCTGGCATGTGACAGTTTTTCAATGTGTCCATTAAAGTACATGGCAAAATGGGCTTGTGCCAGTGGAAGGGGGAAACTGTACCCCATGTGGGCAAATTTAGCTTGGCTGAGGCTAAGTTGCAGCTCAGGACTGTCTTCTACTGAGCTTGGGACATGGCAGGAGGCATTGATCCCCTTCTCTTCCTGTTTCTACATTGCAGTTAAAATGCTGCGCCCTTGCCAGGTGGACGTGTAGGACCATAGAGGAAGAAGCATTGCACTGTGCTGTGAAATGCATCCTCACTTGCAGGGGCATGCAAGGGAGGAGCCAGTGCCCGAGTCCCACTGACTCCTCGGACTTGACAGATCTATCTGTTTTTATTTAGCTTTGGAAACTTCTTTGACCTGTGTGGCTAGGAGTCATACAGCTGGCTGCGCCAGCTAAGCCTTACTTTCTAGAAGAGGGGACCTCCCGCTTATGTCTTCATCTGGACAGGGGTAGGGTCAGGATCAGGCTACATGTTGTTCTGTCTGCACACCCAGGGGCCAACCACAAATCCCTCCAAGGTTAGTTCATCACCATCATCTCTTCTCCAGCTGCTGCAAGGCAGCAGCTCTTTCCTCCATATCTGTATGTGCTCACTAATGAGTTTCACTTTGATTTAGTGATATTTTTAAAGATATGTCAGGTTTCCTAAAGCCTCTATGTAGATCTAGAAAAAAAGAAAGAAAAAAAAAAGAAAAAAAAACAGAAAAGAAAGAAATAATCAGATAAGATTTCCGTTCTTCCAATTTTGGGAACACATGTAACTTTTCATAGCCTTGTAGCACTGGGCAATAACCTTACTCCAGGAAGATATGAGAAAAATCTCATTCCTTCATGCACACTAGTGCTCAGTATAAGCACAAATAAGAATTCCTAAAAAGACAAATTCTAGAAAGTTTCTCTTAAAATTTTCAGTATAGTGTAAAAATCTTTAATAAGATTCCAACTAACTTTTAACACTTTCGTTAGGAGGGAAGTAATTCCACTGTCCTACAGTTCCCAATCCTCTCCCCCATACTGGGAAGCTTTAACTTCAGTGTAACTAATGTATATCTCTGTATATCACAAAATAAAGAATTTGTTACCTCAGCTATCTTTCTGACTGTTTTTTTCCCAATATACTCAATATGGCCTTTGATTTTTCTGTCTATGATCATTCTATAGTGTGCCAGGGGGAACTGATTCACCATTTCCTTGTCAGGAATAATCTTAACAGGCAACAGGTATTGGTGTGAAAGGGAATGAAGTGAAGATTGGAACTATTTAACTGCATCTAAACCAGCCCTTGTGTGCATAAGAAGACATAAGCGTCTCTGTCCCCAGAGCACCCTCAAATCTCTCATTTTAAATGTGTTAATAGCATATCTGGACAAATTTTGGTTTAATTAGTACTATTTTGTTTTAAAACTAAAACAAATCAGAATTTAGCACAATCTCTGAAGAGCCTTGATTCCTTTACACACATTTCTACACTGAGGAAAACAGACTCCGTTTAGCCGAAACCTTCTGTCATTTACATTGAAACGTCCCACTGATATTTAATGAAGGAAAGGGAGAAACGCTGTTGCTTATATTTACATTATGTGGTTTTTATGACAGCGTCTAATACTGTTCCCATGCTTAAATGGCAAAACATACTTAAACTTTAATTTTCATTGTAATATTTTATTCAGAGATATTTTCACCCATTTCAGGAACAGCATAACATACACACAGAGACTTATTTCAAGTGAGCAGTAGGGTTGTCACTGGTTCTGGCGAGTTTTAACCAATTAAACTAGATAAACTCTGTAACTTTTGTGGGCAGGCTGTTAAGAATAATTCAAGGAGTGCTCTATATAGATCTATTATTTTTGCACTCAAAGTTTATAATTATTATGTAGCAAGTTAAGTTTTTAAATGGTATGGGAGTAGTTTTATTTGTGTTTTTATGCATAAATCCTGAAGCTCTTGGTTATTTTTCCCTTGTGTCAGGGTGAGCTCCCAATAACGTGAATGGAAGTTCAACTTTAGTAACGATAGAGTAATAAAAACTGGATCCGGATCTCAGGATTTGGCATATGGACACTAGATCTATTAAGTCATCTTGTCCATACTCCTGCCAATGCAGAATTGTTCCCTTCAGCATAATCTCCAGTGTCTTATTCAGTCCAATTTTAAATGACTTGGGTGAAGCGGTTTCCATTACTTCACTTGGTTGAAGTATTACTTATTCCACAGACTAATATAATGCTTTTCAAGCTGCTTCATTCTCATGGATCACTTCCCAATCCCAACATTTCCCCCAGACGAATGAGTATGAGTAAGGTTAAGGAAAATGTGTGTAGAATATAAAGACCAAAAGGAAAAAGTGGCATGAAGTCCTTCCCCTCACTCCATTTTTTTTATGTCTTTCTCCTTGCTTCATATTTCTGAAGTCTGCTTCTTCACTCTTGCCAGTGAGACTTGGACCAAACTCCCTGAGAAACAGATCCACTGTGAATTTTTCCCCATTTTTCTGCATGTGAATGATTCCAAAACAGTCTGTGAGGTTCCGCCCCCCCCTTCTCTGTTATATCCTATTATTTTTACTTCCCTCTGTATTTTATTTATTTTTAGTAAGGCACTGACTTTTGCCACTTATTGGTGACTTTTCATTATTCATTATATGTCACTTAACTCTCAAGGTATTATCCTGATTAGAAGGAATTTTTCATAGAGGATCCATGGAATATATTTTTTGCACGTGAATATGGGTGTGTGTAATAGAAATGACATTTCACAAATTATAAGGAATGCTAAAACCAATTGTAATAGTAGACAAGATTGATGAAAAAATCTTTGAGAAAGTGAACAATGCTTCATGGGCCCTGTTTTGTAGTATATCACATGTATACAGATAGCCAAGGCTTTAAATCATTGTGCATGCAAAATGAGGTTGAAATATTTGGTGTTGTAACTGAAATCCCATGCTAAGATCTTTGTTTCAGTTTTCAGCTATATGCACAGTAGATGTTGCAAGAACAAAGACTGAATTTGGCACTTTATTGAGATGTAGAAATTCAACAGCAGGAAATAATCTTCCTTGAAAGAAACCCCTATTTCCGTCCTCTTTTTTTTATATATCCTTTAGTAGCTGATCACTTAAAACAGGTGCTGTAATTCATGATTGGACATTAAACATTTACGACGGATGGTGTCTGTGTTTAGAGACAACTTTATGTACCAGTGCTTGTAAGGCACTTCCTCTCAGGAATCAAGTGGAAATAAGATCATATAACACTCTGGCAGATTATAGATTTAAATACTACAGCTGCTTGAATTATTCATTGGAATTCAATTACTCAGTTCATTTTCATATATGTAATTATTCAGAAATGAAACTTGATTCCTACAAATATGTTCTTTATATAGAAGTGTTCAATAAAATCAATAAAAAAAGGATGCCACTTGGGTACAAACATGCCTGAGTCTCATGTGCTACCAGTGCTGCCCAGGTTTCTGGGCTGTGACAGCTGTAGTGGAAACATCTGGAAGAAGTTGCCAGTCATTCAAAAGGGAGAGCATGCCAGGGCAAGTCTAGCCATGCTGGGAAGAAAGTCAGGGCAGGGCCCTGAGGCAGTGGTAAGAAGTGGTGCCTGAGCACCAATAAGCCTTATTGCAGCTTCATTTGACTAATTCAGGTTCTCAAACAGAAATGAACTGCTAACAACTCCCATCCACGTGAGTCTGCTGCATGCAGAATGATTACTGTCACAGGTCTATATTCACCTTTACTAGTTTATAAGCCATTCTCTTTACTGAGATATCCATATTTGCCTGCAAAAGCATTAGCATCTGTGATTTCAGCTGTGTAGAGATGAGGATCCCCACTCAGACCAGTCCACACTGTACCGAGTGCAATCGGACACACATTTAACGACATGGGTAGAGATGTTTTAGAGACATCCATCCATAAGCTCTGGCTGGATGACATACACAACTGTCCCATGGTATGTTTGCATCCACATCGCTGTGCAGCCCTTCTCTTTCTTCCGCTCAGATAAGGGCTGTATCTCTTCTGATAATTGCACAGTGGTAAAGGGTAACCTGTTTTGAGGAACTTGTAGAGAAAAAAACAAGCTCTTTTCCAAGGAAAAGACACATATCAACTTTGAAAGGCATGCTGCAGCATGTAGATTTTCTTCCATTGTCTGTGAAGTGTCTGTGTACCTGGAATGTACCCTGCAGAGACAGAAATGCCCTGAGATGCTTTGATAGCTAGACACATTTCAGCTGCTGGGCACAACCTTTGCTCTTTGAATGTGCCACTTCTAGTAACTAACTCCTTCCAGCTGGTAGTGGTTGTTCAGCAGCCACAATGGACCTACAGCACCTCCTCTGGGCACAGCAGAGGTAGCTTCAGCTGGCAGGAGTTGGGCATATTTGACTTTCCTCTCCAGAATATGTCGGTGAGCGCCCCTCTTTCCTGTCTTTACTCGGGGTGGATATAACCTATATGAATATAAAATACCTAGGATGGAGAACAAAGTAAAAACTAGATTCAAATGCCCTGTCTGGCATGTAAATGAATGTTCATGATGAACCATGCAGAGAGCTAGATATACTAAGCAAGAAAAACCCTGGTGCCAAACATATAAGGTTTCTTTAATAGATTTTTTTTTCCACTTAAATTGTAGATGTAAGAGAGTCCTTTACACTTTAGTCTCAATTCTGTCAGATTAGTAAATTCATTCCTGTGCTGCTTAGCACAGGAGACAGACAGAACATCCATAAAACCAACATTTTTCCAACACATAATATAAATGATCTGCTATTCTAAGAACAAAAAGCAATGAAACAAAAATGGGATATCACCCAAGAAAAGATTTGAGAGGCAAATAGAACCTGGAAAAGAGAGAACACAGGAAAACAAGACACAATACAGAAGGTATGTCATATAGGAAACATTACATCCTCCTTCTGAAGACAGATATTGTCAAACGCGCTATTATCAAAACAAAAGCTTCTTTGACCATAATTGGTCATAAAGATATTGGGTCCTTTTCAGACTAGCCCTGTGTTAAGCTGACATCCGGATTATTCTTACTTTTTCATCACACCAGTTCTTACCAGTGGTAAGTTTGCTCAGAAAACTTTTTTATACTGCCATTGCCTACAAACTGCTATGTATCAGGAGTATGTACATGGGAAGAAGAGTGGGGAATGGGGCAGCAGCCAGATCTGTCCCCATACTGGTACACTGTTGTCAGAATATGGACTGATTAAGCATGTTCTCAGAGCAAAACTCATACTGAAGTCTTTTGTAAATTCCCGAGTCATTTAATTGTCCAGAAGACAATCCCTGAGAGCAGGCTGTAAAGCACATTCTTATTCACTATCAAATTACCCAGGGTATTGCCATGACCTGAGCTCATTCTAGATGTTAGTTTCACACTTACCTGCTCCAGAACAAGAGTGAATCAAACCAAGGTTTCAAGCATTATTACCTAGGCTGTAGTTAAATGCTATTATACTCAGCTGAAGGAACACAATATGCAGGGCCTTAGCTTCCCACAATCTGGCTTGCTAACAGGTGTTGACTGACAGCTTATAGCACAAGCAGAGACACTGGCAGGTTTTCTTTAATAACTAAAAGAAAAAAAAATTTTTCATCTGATTAGGTATATGGTGGTTACTGCTATATTTTGCTAGGTTTTGGTGCTTTTTTCTATATACTTCCTGTGGGTACAGAAAACATAAGCCAAACCCTCTTTCAAGAATATACTTTAGGAGCCTTTAAGAAAAAAACTCAAAAACCTAACAACAACAACCCCCCCAAATGTTTTCATACTAGAATCTGGAGTGCTGTAAGATCACTATGCAGACCTCTGGCCAGAAGCCCACTGCTGAGCCATATACTGCAAAGCAGCTGAAGAATATGCTTTGTAGGTGGTAGAGTGCCTTCACAAAGTCCTGGAGTACTTTGCAGCGGTCTTTGACTTGAGTACTTAGGATCTACAGTATAGAAAAGATGGCAGAAAGTGGTAGCAGATAAAAAAGCATTTTTGAACTCTGTGCAAGTCTCTTGGAGCTGAAGGGTCTCAGAGTTCTTCTCACTAAGGGAAAATTAGACCTCTTTGGATCAAATATATGCAAGTCATCCTCACCTCGATGCGTTCTCCAGAATCTGCAGATGTGGAATTTGAGAAAGCTTTTTAAATATCCTACTCGAGATGATAGAGAATTTGAGTGACTATTAAAAGTTGTGGAGGTGATATAATGCATTTGTTTTACTTGCCTGAAAGGAACAATGTACTTTAGTGAAGCATTTGCTTTCACCATAGCCCAGCTACGTTGCTGACAGCTGCTGTGCTTTTGGCTTGCAATGGAGGACACTGTGCTATGGGCAGGAGGTTTAGAGAACAAACAGGAACCTTTGTTTCCTTTCATTTAGGGAAAAGAAAACAAGGCAGAAGGAGGAATGCTGAGCAGCTGCCTGAAAGCTGCTTTGTTTCAGCTTCATTATGACATGATCCCTGAATTGGTTTTTGATAAAGTATTTAATATATTGGAAGAAATCACAGAGCTATAGCTGTAGTAAGCAGTTTTATTTAGAATTTACACTGTCTGTTGACTAGAGATAGTGGTGTAAATTCTGATAAGCAGATGCTGTGCTCTTAGAAACAGGGCACTGAAATCTGATAGTACCTAATAGTGGAATTAACAGCGAATATGATAAGGCAAATGCACAGTTGTCAAAGTCCGCTTACCACCTATTTCATCATATGGAGAGCAAAGAAATCATGACAGTACAACATACTGGCAGCATGAGATTGTGTCTCATTTAACATCATGCTGTTGTTGTCAGTTGGGAGAGCAGTTACTCAGTTCGGTGCTCTCCACTGAATATCCAGGATCATTTGAAGTTGGTGGAAATGTGAGTGCTTTGTATCGTCTGCTTTTTACATTGTAGTGTTCTGCAACCTTAAAAACAGATGTCTGAAATAATAGTTTATTATGCTTTTCCTCAAATATTATACAGCACCAGTATGCGCAGAGCACAAAGGATTACCTCAACAGCATTGTGTAGATCTTTGTCTTTAGTTTATGGTCTCTGTGATCTATTGTATGTAAACTTTTTTACGGGACTGGGAAGGGATTGTAGCCTAAGTAAAATTAAATGCTGTACTATGCAAAACTTTTAGTGCTCTCCTGTTCTGTAAATGGACACACTGAAGACCCAAAATAGAAAGCCTTTGGAAATAAACATTTTTGTCAAGTAATTTTGACCCAGAGAAGTATTTTACACTAGACAACAGAAGATGTTGGTTTTGGTGCTGGCAATAACAGGACTAATTTTCCCAAGAGACAGAGGAAGTGTCCTCTCCATTCTCTCACATTTTGAAATTTCAATGGGGAAATCTTAGGTATTTTTATCTCGTCGTCTCCCAGTTCCTGCATCACTTTCTTCTGTGAAAGACAGTGGAAGTTAAGAGTCAAGTACCAGTGTGGCTACAATCCAAAGAGCACGAGAATCTTCCAAGAGAATTGAGTGACATAATGTTTTGTTCAGGCATCTGTACCATTGTTGAGTATAATACATTCTTGTCTTCATGCCTAAAGAATCATGCCAGCAGTAAGCCCTTATACTGAATAAAGCAGCATGCTATTTCCCTATAGGAAAATGCTAATCCAATCTGTCTAATTTACAGCTTGGTTTAATGGTCAGATCACCATTGGAGATTTTCAGAGTATTATAATAACATGAAACCAATCGGTCTATAAGCCAGGATGTGAATGCTTACATTTAAACCCACTGAACTCCGGGATGCGATGAGAATAGGGTGCTAAGGACAAGATTCTCAAAGATACAAGAAAGCATATCTGAAAATGCCAGTAAAGGACACACACAGGGTTATTTGAAAGGCATTGGAGAGCAGAAGTCTATGGACTCATTCCCTTGGTTTGCCCTTTCCCAGGAGTTTATCTTTATTGGTAACAGGGGAGTAATGCAGCTGTTGGGTCATCTGCTCTCATCTGATGAACTTCATGTTGATGCATCTTTAAATGAAGAGACAAGAATGTGCAGAATTTTCATAGCTTGTCACTTTGCTAAAAGATGGAATACATAAATTCAAGGTTTTACAGATTAGGAAAGGGTTTTCCTCAGGCATCCTGTACTTTGGGAGTGATATAAACATTGAACTATACATAAAATATAACATTTCCTCTCACAATAAGGATTTTTAAGAAGATGGCCTTGGCTATATGCCTTATGAAGACATCAGTCTTGTGCCAGATTATGTGTTTTAGAAAGCAATGCTGAGTTGAAGTGGCTTAGTGAGATACAGGTACAAACAGATCCTGTATGGCTCAGCCGTGTTAAGATGGTGGCATTTTGGGAAAGGCACAATAACAAAACTTCAGGAGTGTAAGGATCTTCCCTGTTGAAGTTGTTGGTACCTTAGCTCTTCTTAAATCCTACACAATGTATCATAGGCTACATTCAGCAAAAGATTAGGGAATTTCTTGCATGGAACTGAGCCACATGAAACCTGGAGATTGTCTCTTCCTTAGTGCCGTCTAACCCTAGAATCACCTCAGTTCAGGTGGCCTCTCACAGTAGACTTTAATTTTTCCATGTGGCTAGAATTTTGGTTGTCTGTATTGCTGCACCTGCCTAACTGAGCAGGTGGGTACTCATCTTCCTCCAAAGCTTCATCAGAAGTATCAAATAATACATTCCTCTCTCATCTCTTTGGAAAGGCTCAGCATGGCAGGCCTGCATACAGGAGCCTATAGCTTAGAGCACTCTCCCACAGGGAAGAACCCACATACTATACTCACCTCACCTGAAGGGATTTATTGCTGCCCACCACATTGTGGAGTCATCTGGATGGGAATACTTGCCCTTGTCTTTGTCTTTATCTTTTTCTACTAAGTGCAGCGAAAGAAGTTGTAAGCAATATTGTAAGCCTCACTAGCATAAGTCTGCCATTTGTCAGTTTCCCTCAATATTATCTTCTTTTTCTACCTGAAAACTTTGTCCAGAGCAATCCAGGAATCCCAGACGTGCATTTTGCTTGTGTATATTGAATCTACCCCACATGCACAAATCAGCTGTCCAGGACAAATACAGTAAGTTCAAAGCTTCTTGGAGGCATCGGGCCTACTGTGCATGTGGCATACACATTTCTTGCATGCAAAAGGCAAGGCAGCAGACTCATGTACATGCAATAAATGTGTGAGCGTATGCGAATACTTTTGTCTAGGTTAAGCAACCTTATGTTCCAGGCTCATGATCCCACATGCTTAGAGCTGTGACTGCCACCAAAACTCCAGAGAGAGTGAAAGGGCTCCCGTCAGTGTGTTACTTCTTGGCAGATACTGGGTGACCTCTGCACACAGGGCCTTTCCTTTGCTTTCTAAAGAGGCCAGTGCCTACACTGGATCTAGCCCTAGGTGGCCACCTGCACTTTCAGGTACTTTTCTGCATAAATACCCCTGAAAAGCTAGTCTCAATCCCTTTGCAAGCTCTGATGAAATCCCAGACTATGTAAAGACCTAAGGCAAAGGGGTTTGACTTGCAGTTCTACTGCTAATGAGAGCTGCAGTCCATTGCACAGAATCTCTAGAAGATCACACCAGCATTATTTAGGTCCTTTGATAGGGAATTAGGTTTCAAAGTTTAGACACTGGGAGTTTAATGTTGTGATCCCAGTTTGTGTGCATATTGCAGAACTCGTGGGTAAAACATTGAATAGAAACTCTTTTTTATCCCCTGGTTGTCTTAGAAATCATGTTTCATTAGAGCGGTGCAAAATGTTCACAATGAAACACCAGACCACACAAAAGTCACCTGGTGTGGAGTTTTGTTACAAACTAGTAACACAAACCATATTTATCAAAAGATTTGCTTAGCATTGAGGAACTCCTGAATGACCTGAACTCAATTTTAAGCAAATATGGTGTGTGGCTTTGGATCAGAATCATGCAAAATTCATAGCTTTGCAAGGTTTTGATGTGAGGTGTGAATAAACACCAGGTGAAGCACAGCAATTCCAATTGAGTTTCAATTTGATCAGGATCTGATCCTCAGCCGGTGTTAATCGGTGTAGCTCAATTGAAGTCAGTGTTTTGCTCCATTGTGGAGCTACACCAATTTACTCTAGCTGAGGAGCGGACTGAAATTTTCAGTTTGCTCGAACCTGAAAGTCAAAGTCTAACTCAGTGGGTGTGAAACTATTTGGATCAAAATGAAAGAAAATGTTTGGACAAATGCTTGTGAAGTAAAACCAGTTCTATATTTTGCAGCTGAGAGGTTGCAGCCCTGAAATATATATTCCTAATGATATAACCATAAGTTAAAATCCATCATTACTTTTTTTGCTAACCAGTAAAATGACTTTTGCTAAATCTACCTTTTGATATAAGTTTAAAAGGAAAAAAGGTATTTCTACTCAAGTCCTATAATAATCCCAAATCAAACAAGTTTTGGAGATAGCTAAGAAAACTCATGACCTTGAGTGCAAAGGAATGCCTAAGAAACCTGTATTTTGGTTTTGTACTTATACATTTTATATATAACCATAAAGGCAGCAAAGGCATGCAAGTACTACATAGGACTACAAAGATAATCCTAAAAATAACCTTTTCCAGGGCAGCCCTGGAGAAAACTGAAAAGTGACATCTTTAACTCACATTTCAATTCTGCTTCCTTTGCTTATTGTTTCCTTTCCAACGATTCCACCAATTCAAATGACAACTTTCCATTGACTTGGCCTTTTCCTTGAATATACTAAGTAAAGAGAAAATAGAGAGCTAATAATGCAGTGGGCTGTATCTCTGAAATGTTGCTGGTGTTTTCCACAAAAAACAAAATGGTGATATATTATTAATGATCAGTGTGGCTTCACTGGCTGCATCCATAGTCATAAGTCAAGGCAATGTTTCTGGGTGTGGGGATTTGATCAACTGTACTGTTAAATTGCTACAGCTGCCCCAGCATGGTTTTAGGCCTGGGCCACTTGGCACTGCCAGACAATTTCTGGGCACGGTGCAGGAGCTGGCACACACCAGTGACCATTTCCAAATCGTATGTTGCATGCAGCCCCATGTTTGGAGGGTGAGACAATTTAATAATATAGTCATGGTCCAGGACATGTCAGTTGTTTACCACAGCCAGGATCATTCTGGCATGCTTAAATTACTAGTGCAGATATAGCCATTGTTTTTCATTTTTGGCCTGCCAGTCATATTATGCATTTCATTTTTTCACTCTTCTTTCACATTCTTATGTTTGTTTTAGGCTTGTTTTATTTATTTAGTAACTTCTGGTCACCACATGGCATAAGCAGCATCGGTTCAGATGCGTTGTCATGTTCAGATGCGTTGTCATGTGTGTTTGTTGCACTTGTTAGTAAGATAAATTTTAGGATGTACTTACATCTTTTGGAATCTGCCAAAAAAAAAAAAAAGCAAACCCTTTCCAAGAGACTAGGGTTCCTTACTACTTCAGGATACTAAATATAGGTGGGTTTACAGTACACTATAAAAGAAAAATGAAGGTGGGTTTCTAGTATGAAAAGATTCTTCTTGGCAAATGTGTTAAAACTAAGAAAGGATGATGAGGAAGTCTATTTTTCTCAGCGGAACAAGTGAAAACTCTGTTAAGATTGACACTGGTAAAACACGCTATAGCTGCTTTCTCACTTTGTCAGTGTTTTCATTCCTTTTCCCTTTCTTTAGGTATAAGGGTGTTTAAGGTCTTATGTGCTGAATCTTTAACAATTTCTTATGTCATTGCTTTTGCTTATTAATAAGAAATAAGAGTATCAGAGCTTTTATGGGAAGTGTGGAAATAAATACCAAAAACTTCCCACAAATTTTGAAATCTGAACTGTGTCTTGGCTTTACAAATGACTTGTGGAGAACTATTTTTTTTTTTCTAAAATAAACAACTGACAGCATTTACCAAAAACCGTACTGTTTTATGGCAAATGGAGGCTGGGGCGGGTGGGGGGCATTTCACTAGAACAACTTTCCATGAACGTATTCCATTTGGTCACTTTTCACTGGAAAAATAATAGTCAACTCTTTCCAGAGAACGCTTCCATTACAAAATTGAGAAGATCCTGTCACAGACACAGCCTGTGCAGTGAGAAATATCCTTTAAACTGAGCTCAGAGTTGAGATGATGATGATGAGCTAGGAGAGTGGCTTGGTGTGGGATCATTTCCAGGTGTAGAACTGCTTCTATTTTGCCCCTATCTGAGAACACATTAGGAAAAAGTAACAAGCTCCCTTTCCTCCCTATTTACTAATTCTGTTCATCCCTGGCAACACTTATGCTACATGTCATGATTGTTAAGCTGTAGTAGGTTAGATAAATAGGTCTGAATGTTGTAAGTTTGAGAAAGAAATCTGTTGTAAGGCTGGGAAGTCTCAAACTCATCTCTTTTCCCCAGAGTGGGTGAATGAGGGAGAGCTGGATCCTGCAGAGAGGAGTGGAATTAAAGAGTGAGCTTTAAAGAGTGAGAAAAGTGTCGAGAAGAATCCCCCAAGTCATCCCATTAGAACAGAAACCACTGGAGAAGAGGGATGATCCAGTGGTTGACAAAAGGTCCAGGCTGAGAGCTGGGAGATCTACAGCAGCCCGAGGTAGTTCTTGAAAGGTTGGCTGCTTGCCTGTCTGCCTGTCTGGGGTGAGGTTTAAGCCCCAGACCTGTCAATTTCTGCGTGCAGCTCTGTGCTGTTTTGTGAGTTGGGACTTGGACTTCTGACTCAATGCCAAGGGCCTGTATGCTATGCACCTACTGAAATATTTGGGGTATTGTCAGGCATTGTAAACTTATTCTCAGGGTGTGTTCATACAGAGCTATTCTTGCTAGCATTCCATACAAAAATATCGTTTTAAGAGGTGTTGTGAAAAAGATCACTGGCTGAAAAGTTAATTTCCTGCCCAAATGGATGACGCCTGCAAGGTAAAATAAATGTATTTAAAGAAATCGGCTATCTAAATCAGTCTATTTCAAAAAGAGTTTACTTTTGTCAATAAGGCAGAATCTTGTGAATCTACACACTTCATAATTTGCACATAAGGTTGGCAGTTTTTCCCCACTTTTTGGCAATGATTTAATAGCAGAGAGCTGTAGCAAGGGGCTCAGATTACCAGGATTATATTATATTACACAATATACTGAAGCATATTTACAGAAGAACCTTATTAATTTGTATTAATATGAACCCACCCAGTGTAAATTATTGCTTTTTTTTTTTTTCCTTTTTCTTTAATGCCACAGCAAGGATTTCAACCTTTTTCATATTTCACATTTCAACCCAGCATCCTGAACAAGTAGTGATGTGGTATGATGGTGGAAGTGGGGAAGGGACCAGATGTGAGAAATCTTCCTTTTAGATCCAGATGAGGACAACATTTTCCTCCTTGCTATTGGATTAGTAGTCAGGAGACCCATGTTCTGCTCCTGAATCAGGAATTGATTTGCTGTGTGACTAAGTAACACTTAATCTTTCTTATGCAGTTCTGCAACAGTCTGTGAAATGATGGTAAGACTTTGATGCTTTTGATATACTTTGCTTTAAGGTCTTGTGTACAGTTTGTATAAGGTAGCATTATTTGCCCTTAAAATGCATCCAGTGATTGCTCACAAAGCAGTTTGGTTGGAATCACTGAAAACTAAAGTGGCTTAAAATACCTTTGCATAGGTTGTAAGAAGAATGAGAATTTGGTTCTTGTATCTGAAAGACTGTCTACATGGAATTTGAGACCAAATCCAAGTTAAGTTATATAGAAAGCAGTTGTCTTCAGTTAAAACAAAGTGGTTCTTGAATCCAGAGTCAGTTGGGAAACATTTTTTGTTCATCTGGACAATGATTAAGAACAGGAAAGAACAGAACCTGGCCATGTATTATACTCCCTAATTTAAGTGAGGAGATGATATTTATTCCATCTAAAAAGGTGTTTCTGGCTAATTACATGATGAAAAATTTGGCTTGGCATTATCTGAGCTTGTACAGCAAACCTCACCTTGCGCTTTACAGGATTTTAAATAGGATTACTATGAAGTAGAGAGCAACTAATTAAAAGATGGCAGGTTTCCAGTTTCCAGTTGATGACCTGCTGCTGCTGCTGCTGCTGCTGCTGCTGCTGCTTGTTGCTGTCCCCAGAGTGAGCGGAGCAATACGATCCTCCGCTCTGGGATGTACAGAATGTTCTGTGGTGTTCGAGTCAGGCGCTCTATGGAAACTTAGCAGGATCTTGCATCCTCAGTGCTTTTCGTGCACTCTAGCTGGGGAAAACTGCCAGAAAGCCAAACCAAACATTTTTATGGGTTTCCTCAGGCCCTACCTCCACATCTTGTTGAAAAATTAAAGCACACAATCATGGGTGGGTCTGTTGAAGAAAGCAGGCACTATTATTCCAGGTTTTCAAGGTTGTTTTTCGGTCTATGGATTCAGTCAATTAAGGAAGAGCACGTCTAAACTCTTCTCTGAAATTTCTCATGAAAAACCCTAGTCCAGGGACATTTTCCAAATACCACTCAGCAACTGCAACAAGAAATCAGAGAAGGTAGAGATTTTGCTAAAAGCATGAGTATCATGGAAACTTAGCAGTTTAGTTTTATTGAAACAGAGTTTCAGATGAAAAGGTCCCATAACAACCCCATTCCCCATCTCACTCCCACTGTTTGAATTCATAATAGAACAAAGTCTTCTCAGAATTTTTTTAGTCATTATGGCTCGATGGGAATTTAAATCCTACAACTAAAGTGTCAGCTGTGGCAGCTTGGAGTTCAGTGCAGGTTAGCCACCTAAATATTTGCCCAAATTTTCGGATTAAGTTTTCAGTCCACACTTTGCTAACTAAGGCTATATGTTTATCATCACTTGACCAGCTAGTTGCAGCTTGTGCACACATCCTCAAACAAGCTTTAAATTGTACTTCTTGGCTGCCATGTAGACATGTCTTTAACCCCTGCATAGCAATGCCAGACAGTAAGCTTCTTTTCTGATGCAATTTTATTGCATTCTTTCTGCATCCTCATCTTTGATCTACAAGGATCATCCTGGCTGGAGAGGAAGTTAGTTTCAGGCTGTATATTTAGTTCATGTTATAAAAATTAGCCTTAAACCTTTCAAGACATGCACACCTAAGAGGAATTAAAGGGATTTTATTTCCATACCCTTTTAAGAGATTAAACAGTAGATGCCAATTGTGCCAAAATGCTTTTCTAGTACAAACTCTGCAGGAGCCAAAAAATACAAGACATCTTCAGCCAGAGGCATTGCCAAGTGCAAGCATTCAAAATAAAGCTGTAATGTGATTGGGTTGCATGGCACCATTTAATCTGAGGGCAAATTTGCAGAATTTCCTGGCTAAAAGCCCTAAGCTACATAGTTCTGCATGACACGAATCTCTGAAATTGCTCCATGCTGGGATTTGGAACCCTATTATTTTGGGGGGTGAATGAGGAGGAGGGGTGGCATCTATTCTTTTTGTACCTAAATAACTCTTGTATCTAAATATTACATAGCTCCACAATGTTTATGATGAAACTTACTCTTTGCACTCTTACTGTCTTACACTGTGTTTTCCAAATGCTTATCTTCTTTGACTTGTTGTGAGTGGTAGACATCCCTAAATGACATGATTCTCACAACTGCAATTCACTTGCATATATTACTTCAAGAAGGGTCTCATAATTCTTAAAATATGTATAGGAGACAGTGAGAGAGGGCATTAAAGTAATCTGTTTTTATTTCTGCATTGGTAGGAGGGGAGATGGTCTAATCTTGTTCTAAAATTCAGTCTCCCTAAAATATGCTTTATACTATGGGCTGAGCTCTGCCCACGTGAATGCTTTAGAGCCCTCAGTTTGCAACTACCTAGAGGCTCCTGGAACTGTTAAAGTCTCATTTTGTTCCTTCAAAGTGGAAAAAGGAGCCTGGCCCAAATTAAGCTAGAAGTGCTGTTCCCAAGGCATACCAAGCTTTATGGGACTTCAAGCACAGTATTTCAAACTCTTAATTCAGAAGTATAGGGGAAAGCAATCGCCACTATATTATGCTTCTTTTTCTAAACAATCCAGTATGTTTTCTTTTTGTGTAAATGTGATGCAGCTGGTTCTAGTACCATATTTACAGTAAATATCCTTTTTGATAAACTAAGGGTTTATTGAGGCAGTGCAGTAATAATGTGTTAAAGTATTTAATCCACTTTTTGAACAGTTACTAAGCATGTATTTTTTTTGAATGAATGAATGATCTGAGCATGTAGGACAAAATCTTAGCAATGCAAAAGATCAGAAATAAGCCAATGTTTATATTTTTAATTCACTGCTTATGAAAGAATTGTGAGTTTTGAAGGAATCCTGACTTTGCTTGAATTTAGCAAAGTAAGATCTAAGGGCTCTTCTGTGATGAATTTCTTCAGGAGTTCAAATGAAAATATGGAACTTTCAGCCAGAACCTATTGCTTAAATTTAATGAATTAATTAGACACAGAAAAAAATTTAAAATGTATGGAATGAGAATGACTTTCTTCCCTTCTTTAACAATGTTAAGCAAATGGACTTGTGTTATGGTTTCTATCACTGATGCAATCCGTTTTAAACATCATTTTATCCTGGTTGCTTTTTTCTTGCATCTTTTTGGATTAAACAATATTCTTCTGTAGAGATGATGTCTGTTACAGTCTGTTTTCTTCAGAGAGATTTCCTGCATATATCCCACCATGCAGAATCAAGTAAACTTGGAAGAAAATTCTTCTAGAGCACTTTTCTCTGAGCCTACTTAACTATAGCCATATTCATTTATATGACATTAAATTACCTGAGAAGCCTGTTTGTCAGAGGAGCTTAAGTAGAAAACTAATGTTAGCTTAAAAGGAACCTTAGGAGCCTTTTAAGAGTTCAAAAGTGTGTAAAACAAAAACTTGAACCCTTAATTAAAAGCTTTTTCAGTTATACCAGTATGACTCTCTAATGCTGAGTTCACCTTCATTTCAGACTAGTCAAGCGCTATTTTAGACAGCCTGAGGACAGTTGTGGTCCTCAGCTTGGAACACCTTACATGAGAGTTCCTTTTGACAGGTTAAAATTGCTGACAGATAATGGACTTTTAGCTGGGTCAGATGGCAAAGTGGCATCCTTTGATGTGCAAAGCTACATACTTACCCCATAAAAAATGGTCAGTCTACTTATTCTTTTGCTCCTGCCCCTAATTTACAGAAGACTTCACTGTCACAATGAGAAAGCTGCTTGTGTAATATAGCTTTTCTCCTCAGAGAGCTTGATGGGCCTCTAGAACCAAGAATTGTGTCCAGCTGGGCATTTATCCTTCCAGGTGAATTTATCAGACAGAAACAAGTGAAGTCTTGAGTTATTTGTTTAAGTTCTTTAATATAGCTAGCATGTATCTTCATAGTTTGTTAAGTTTTTCTGAAGAGCAGTTATGCTTTTCGCCTTTTTACTCTGGAACAGATCTTCCATCAGAAGGTTATTGCTGTCATGGCTAGACACCATCTTTCAGTTTCCAGCCTCAAGTAATTTACGGCAGGTGCTTGCTGACTTATTATTGTGCCAGCCCTGTCTGCTGGCTTATAACTATTCTGCTTTCCTGATGTTTACTTGCCGACCCCAAATTAATTTCATAAGGCTACACCAGAAGAACTTTCTTAGTTTCCTCTCACACGGTAGATTATTAATTCCTCTGGTTATCCTAGTATGCCATCTTTACACCTGTTCTAGTGATGAATTCATTTTCCTTGAACACAAGTTGTATGCAGTATTGCAGATGAGGTCTCCTGAAGGTTGCACAGTTGGACACTAAGAATTTGCTACTCTTCCTCTAGTGTTACCTTAACAAAGCATTGCTTTTGTAGCCTCCTGCAGTCATCCGGTAGTTCCAGAGCAGAATCTATTGAGTCTTTTCCAAATGAGAGTTTTAGTTCTTAGCCTTCAATGCAAGTTTTGTTATTTTCGCTACTGAGTGTCATCTCATTTCAGTTCACAGATATCCAGTTCTTTCAGTGGGTTTTCCTTGCCTTCTTGTACTCTGATGTACGCCTCTCTGCGTCACCTGCAGACTCCATCAGTGTACTCCCATGTTCTAGAGCCAGGGCATTAATCAAAATAGTAAACAAAATCAATCCCTTGTGACACTGTTTGTAACCCCACCTCCGGCCTGACCCTTTCTTTCAATTTTACACACTACCCTCTCCATTTTTATGCTTTCCCCATTTTTATGTGTGGGGCTTCATGCTAACATATGCTTTATTTAAAGACTGCACTCTGTTACTGGACCTGGGAACAGAATCTGGATCAGCATCTTTCTCCCTGGCAGATGTCTAGCAAATAATTGAAAAATCCATTAGCAGACTTTTTATCTTCTTAATTATGCCTAGCCTAAGTAGTGCATCAGTTTTCCTATTAGCTGTAGTAGCAGAGGTGAGGTCAATATTCATGCTGGGGTGGTTTTGGTTTTGGAATGGGGATTTCTTTGGTTTGCTCATAAATAATTTGGGGTTTGTGTTTTTAAAATTGCTGGTTTATTTAGCACACTAAGTGAGAAAACATTCAAAACACATCTTCTAATTAAAAATTATGCTGAGGCTCTCAACAATATACAGATGTTCCACATTTTGGTCATGTATCATCCCAGATTTTGATGGATAGCATAACACTCGGCTAAACTGCAAGACTGAGACTATCTTGTCCTATACTGTCAGAGGAGCCAAGTCCAGGGTAAATTGTATTTTCCTTACTCTGAATACAATCTTGGTGTTGTTTTTTGGTTGTTAACAGTGTGAGTTCACAAGTTTCCATTTCTTTTAAGGCAGGGGTGCATCAAGATCCTCACTGAATGTCTGTTTAATAGAAAACCTCCAGAATTGGGGATATTGGCTCTGTCACACCCATAATGAGTTTGCTTTCTTTTACAGTTGTGTGTGTCAGAGTGTACAAACAGCTAGCTGGCTACAACTGCAGGTCTCTCACCCATAACCACACTGGGAAAAGCATCAAAATGAGGTCCAGCATCTGAAAACAAAAAATTCTTATTAGATCATTCTTCACCTCTGGAATCCAGCACAGTGTCTATTGCTGTCTTTATTAGTACCTCAGGCAGCTCAAGCAATACAAACAGTGCTATTCTTGGCCTCATCTAAAAACAATCATAATATCAGGGAGACTTTCATAGTGGAATCCCGTCTACAACCAAGTTACACCTCATGTGAGCCAATGTTCTCAATCCTTCAATCACATAAACCAGCCAGCAGCTCCTCTCACTGGCACAAATAATATTTCCCACCAGGGCAATGAGTCTTTCAGACTCTTGAGTTTTTCTGCTCACAGTTCTGAATGCACATTAGCATTTGGATTGAGGCAGCTAGATCTGAACAGGCTCCAGGGCCTGTTAAACTTCATCATCTTGAAGTTCACTGGCATCATTGTTATTTAAAAAAAAACAAACAACCCACACTTAAAAAATGAAGCAAACATTCCACATGTACTAAGTATAACTTTCATCACTATGAGTATTTCCATATTCAAAAAAAAAGTGAATTTATATTTGATTTGTGCTTTATGAAAGAAACTATTATACAAAGTTTCCATTTTGGTTGAGTAAGTAAGTGCTGTTTAATTTGTAACTTCTCTGAGGATTAATTACAAGAAGAGAAACAATAATGACAAATGGAAGGATTTGTTTATCTAGATTGATTTAAAAATAAAGAGGATCATAGGGCTGGCCATTAGTCTGATCTGGTACCAGAGAACACAAAAACCTTCTTCTGGGTTGGTGGGTCTGGTTAAATTCGGTATGTCCAAGAAACTGTAGCTGAGATCAGCATACAAAGCTGAAGAAATAAAGAACCGATTCACTTTTTAGAATAACTGTGTCTCATATACACAGGATTTGGAGATCTTCAAAGATATTCTGCCCTTCACACAACCACTTTGGTATTTAAAAACAAGATAAGGGCATGTTTCTATCCACAAAAGTTGCAGTTTTGAATAAAAATCAGGTTTATGTTGGAAGTTACTGACTGAATCCTTAAAGGAGATTTTTTGGGTGTGATTTCCACGGCTTTAGTTGCAAAACACTTAGGTATGATTTATTTATATTGTTAGTAGTAATTAAACACAATAATGTTTTTACTCACATCTTTACGTTCTATCCCCACTTGGCAAACTGGGTTCAGTTCTGGTCACCTTCCTGTTAACCTTTTCCCTTGAAGACTGATTATTAATTCTGAGTCTTTGTTTTTGGTTTCTTAGCCTGTTTCTAATTCATGGCAGTATTTTACCTCTCACCCCAATTTAGTTGCTGTGAGGTTTTTTTATGCAACAAAGCAAATGCCACTTTAGAAAAGAGGAAATGTGAAAGACTCTTAAAGGGACCTTATCAAGCACTTTAATCCTTTTTTTAAAAAAAAATCTTTTAAAGGAAAGGAACTAATATAAAAACATATTTACAATATAAATTTAGAAAATAATGAGATAATGAAAATATTAATATTACTCTACTGTTTTGGAAATGTAACTATAATAGCTCTGAAGTAGTACATGAAAGCCTGAAGGTGAAACAGAAAATGAGTATGACTAACTCTGGGAGCTCAGCCAACAACTGATTGCAAGGAGTTTAGATCTAAGGGGGAGTTAGGTGCTGAGTGGACATACTAAACATAGTGATTAGAAAAGGAAAGAATTAATAAATACAGAACATTCATAAAATGAACCTTCATGGTGACAGATAGTGCAAAAAGGAAAGTTCTTGGGCCAGCAGAATTCCTAGTCATTTACACATTCCAATAAGTGAAAAGGTATCATATGGAAAAAGGCAACATGACTTCTATAGCATCCTAGATATTTGCAATATTCACAATATTCCTATTTATAAATGAGGAGGATGAAAGACACATATTAAATGTAGTTTGACATCTGACCAAAGATATGGTATTTTTGCATGTCATCTGATATTCTTGGATGCAAAAAAGAAATCTGAATTGCATTTCCTATGGCACAGGAACTTGGAACAACATGAAAGTCAAAGTTTTGGAACAGTAGTCAATCTAGAGATAGAAAGTGACATCAGTCAACATGAAGTGGCATAAAAAAAGCAAAAGGAAAAGTAGGAGGGAGCCATTTTGTGTTCATACTCCCAACAGGTACAACTACATTGACAAGATGAAGGAGAATGAGACAAAACAGAGACTAGCTGAAGCTGTCAGCCCATTTATTGACAATGAGCCAAATCCTGAAGGTGACTCATTATGAAGACGTAAACAATCCTGGTCGGTGACTCAGTGGTGAGGAAGCTTGGCTAAGACATCTGTAGTCCATATAAAGAAAACAGGATGATGAGATTTCTCTGGGGTATGGTAAGATAAACTATGGGACAATAATATTGCACGTGCCTATGATAGCCTGTAGAAAGTTGGGACATTCTTACCCTTTATAGCTCATGGAGGAATGTACATATCACCAACAAAGGAAGCTTTGATTGGCATTTGCCTGGGGAATCTGAGAGAAGCGCTGGAAATGGATATAGTGTGAATCTTCTGAGAGTCTGTGAAGGAAGGAAGAGGGTGGGTGATGAATATCATCATGTAGGGAGTGAATACTGCAATGCAGAGAATATTACACAGTTTGATCAGTTAATTTTTTATGGCTTAGAAACCACCATCTGTGTAGAAGGTCCATCTCCTTTCTGATTTTAAAAACTGGCAGTATGTTCCCGGGAGGATTTCAGTAAAGGAAAATATGTAAAGAACATAGATTTCCTAGGAGTTGTAGGTGATGGGAATGATTTTAAATAAAAGGTGAAGATTATGCATCTGTATACTGCTTGAAGCAGCATACTGGACAAGAAGAAAACACTATCACTAATAAAAATTAGCTTGGGGTCTAAAATAAAAACTTTATAGAATGATTAGAATAACTAGAAAACAAACATATTCCACATTGTTTCAGTCTGCAACAAAAGAGAAAGTGAATATTTTTAAAAAACAGCTTACAACCTTTATGAAATGTATGGAAGTGAAACCCTTCAGTTTGTGATATGGTAATGAAAAACTAGGGATCAGTGACAGCAGGCAAGGCTGTAGATTGGCTCTTGTTACTATTTGTAGACCCAGGCTTGAAGCGAGACTCCATTTTGATAGATGCTGTGGAAATACACAACAGATCAAAGATCCTTAAAGCATTCCATAATTTACAGGTGAACACAACTAAGAGTTTAGCAGCTCTGTGAAGACTAACAAACATATAATATCAAAGATGTTCTGCATTAGACAGAGAAGTACTTTCCACTCAGCAATGAGATACCAATTTTTGAGTAGTTTGAGAATTATCAGGTGGTATTCTTTGGTTCTGCAAGCTTTCACTTGTTTTCTCTCCCTAGCCATGTCTCTTCTAGAGAAATATTGCTTCACCTTCCACTACTCTTATTTTTCAAAAGGTTCCTCACACTATTGCTGTTCTACCACAAACACTACTTGATGTTATGTCACAGACATTGGTTCTGCAGGAGTGGGGTTTGGCTGTTGCGTCTAAATTTTGTGGCCACTGCTGAGGGAAGTGTGTGCGTGGCTCATTCCCACACCTGTTTCCTCCCTGTGTTTCAGTGCCAGGGAGGTTCTCTGGGGTCTGTGTCATGGAGGAGCTGGGTCAAATGATTTTTCTGTAAAACATTTCTCTTTATGTCTATCTTCCTCTTTATACACATGAGAGAAATAGAAAGAAAAGATTGTTAGGAAGTCATTACTGAAGGAAAATAGAATTAAAAGAGGTATTTCTCTGCTGGGAAGAGAGCTAGTCTTTAGCTATCCCCTTGTCATGACTCCATTTTTTTTCTGTTCATTAAAATTAGAATATTTTACAGTTTCTAGGGTACTGTCAGGTAAAAAGCTAAAGTTGTATACAATGCCGAGAATTTCTCTCAAGAGATCAGGAAATGTTACCTTCTTGGCTACTGCAACAAAACCTGGAACTTTTGGTTTGGAGTTCCATTTTGCAGACTCCAATCCTGTTTGATATTTGGTAAATGTATCGATTTGTCAACTAAGCACTGGACTTTTGCAGCATTGTCTCCTAATGAATTCCTATTCAAATTAGTGCAGGGAGAGTAAGTTCCTGATCTTCATGAATAAGTGTACCACAGTTTGGTCCTAAATGAACTGGTAGCTATGTATTTGCAATCTTTCCCAGCTGCTGACAAAGACCTCACTGAGCTGGCTAAGCCAGGCAAGAAGCAAAGAACTTAAATTCTCAAGAGCTTGAATCATGGAACATAACTTTAAAGGAAAACATTGACTGGGGGTTTTGAAGGAAGTAGAAAGATTTTGACCACTGGTGCTTAACAAATATGCTGTTGTCTGTACTCTTTCTGCTTTCATAGAAAATTTGAATTTCTAAATTAGTTAAAATAAGACCTTAATAAAATTCTACTTTTGGAATTGCCATGTATGCTGCAGACTACTGATAAAATTATATCTATCTCAACTCAGATGTGGATTTCAAAGGTGGGATTTTCTGTTGTCAGTTAAATATTTGGGACAAAATTATTTGGATTAATTGGGCACAGCCTTAAGTTCTGAGAGCATCTGGCACTGTCTATTCAGTAGAAAGCATTGTCTGAATGGATGCTGCTCTAAGCTGCATGGAACAAAAAAGCAAAGCATTTGACAGGATTGTGATACCTTAGGAAGGCTTTCTTCTCACATTCATTCAGCTGGCAATCAGCATTGTACCTCCTGCAAAACTGACCAAAGCAATGAATGCCCCTCATTCATTTTTCCCAAAATAAGAATCCATCAATCTGAAGAGATAACACTCAGGTAAACTAGGATCTTTAGAATTTTGGCTCAAATAAGGTGATAACTGAAAAGAGATATGTTAAGAGATGCAGGAATAGCACTGAAGGAGAAAAAGCTCATTAAAATAATAGCTCATTAAAAATAATAAGAAACTATCTTAATTCTAGGAGATGTACCCCTGGTGGTTTGAATGGGTCCCAAATGCTGTTTCAGTTGCTTTCTTATCCATAGGAAGGAAACAGTTGTTCATCTGCTGAACAGATTCACACTTTTCAATCTTATAATTAAGAACAATTATTTTTGGAAATCTAAGGTAAGGATCTCCAAAGCATCTCAGTGACTTTGCTTTACCATTAGATAGGCTCCCCAGGTGCATTTTTTAAAAATGAGACTAAATGTCCAAGTTACTTAAGCACTCCTGAAAACCTTACATCAAATGCACATCTGCCTATCACTAAAGCGAGAGATGTTCTATTCTCATATACAATAGCATGATGATAAACACACCGGATATGGGGTTTAGATGAGTCACCCTGACAGTTCCTCTGGGGACCCAGACCATGAATAACCCTCAATAAGCCAAATTAGGTAGCAGAGAGGAAGGACCCTGTAACCCAGTCTGTTGCTATGTTCCAAACAACCCAGTCTGTTTCTATGCTTCAAGCACATACTCCCTGTTAATACCCTGGGCCAGCTACATATTTCACAGTTAGAATCACAGAGGAAGCGTGGTTACTAATTGGATGTTACTCCCTCTGTCCCTCTTGGGTAGTTAGAAAGAAAGAAAAGGAAATTTTATATTGTTAACTGCCCCCCCCCCCCCCGCCCTGCAATTTAATTTCTGCTCTTAACAGAGATTTAGTGACAGTAGACTCAAAAAATATGAAATCATAAACAAATTATAACAAATGAGCCATCCTGGGATTTCAGCTATGATCCCTTTATCTGCAGTGTATTGTAAGGCATCACCTCTTATGCAAATTGCAATTGACTTGTAATTTGTTTTTAGGACCAGATCTGTAATATCTCCAATGCTTCTGTCACTCAATATGTTCTCATTTGGACTAACTGGACTGCTCTGTCCAGTTTTCAGGACTGTATCAGAGATTTATCAATTTAGAGGTTTTTGGATACCTTAAATCCTTTATGACCAGGACACTTCATATTCTGAGACCCAATCTCTCCCAGATCATGCAAGCTTTATCACTTTTTATCTGATGATCCATTTTGTATTGTTTTGATCCATTTTGCCTTGCTTTTATCCATTTACAACATTTGCAAGGCCATATTTTAAAACACAAAATTGAACATTAATCTTCATTTCTCTCTTTCCTGGCCCTGAATGCTTGATTTCTCAGCCTCAGTTTTGTTCCAATCTATTTTTGAATCTCTTTGCATACTTCAATGATATATTACTTACGACACAATATGAAAATGTAGAGTTTTAAAAGTATCCACTCTTGCGGGTCGTAAGGGGTTTTTTCCATTTTGCCTTTTGAGGGGGGGTTGAGTTGAGTGTTCTTTTAACAGCAATTGCTTGAATTGCTGTGCTTCTGCCACATATTGGACCTCACATGTCCAGGCTGACACCTGTTATTTTCGCAATAGCCACTTTTTACGTTCTTTGAAGTTGTGACAGGTGTTGCAAAACATAGAGGTTTTTTATATCATGTTGGCTTAGTTCTTATTAAAACCAGAAAATATCTTTTTTCAATTACTTGTTCTGCTTTAAAAGACCTCCTCTTCCCATGGTACAAAGGAAATGGATATTTGTTTCAGGGTTCATATGTTAAAATTAAGAAGAAGCCAGGTCTAATACAAACACAGAAGTAATGACCCCTACCTTTCCTGTGGTTTATTCTGTAACTGAGTTGTTGTCACACTGGAACATGAGAAGGGAGTCATTGCGTCTTAGGTGAGAACACTAGTGGACAACAGCCTTTGGGTTAGTAATTATTTTCAGTTTCTTTTGCACTGTACAGTTCCTTCAGATGGGTCACAGGTCTTGCAAATTCTCCTTGATTAGTTTGCTGTGCCTGTGAGTTTCAGCTCGGAAATCTTTCAGTGTTCTTTTCCCTTAGTTTATCTCACTTTCTTTCAAAGACAAATTGAAAAGCAAAGGGGGATGAAGTCGTTTTGACCCTATTCCTGCCTCCTTCTGATGAATAAGGACTGATTTTCTTTTTTTATTATTTGCTATAGATTTGATAGAAATAACAGAGTACTGGTTTACGAAGAGGAGTGATATCTGTGGTGTGGAAGAGAATAAGGAAAGGTTTCTTTCTGACAGATCTGAAGCACAAGTAACCTAGAGGTTCACATCCTTCACTATAAATTCATGGGCAGATCCTTGGGGACTGAAAGACATATGACTTTTTTTCTTTGTGATTTCCTCAGAGTTCTACCCTTAACTCCAGCCTTCTCAGAAGCATGGCCTAATGCTCTCTGGGTGCATTCCCTGGTGCATTTCCCTTGTTTGTAAAAGTTTTTGAAAAATCATGCCAGATCATGTTGCTATAACATTTTAACCTTGCTCCACTTGGCAATCAATATTTTGCTCCAAACACCAGTTGACAGACATTGGTCTTCCTGTTGACTTTCCAGTATTATGAATTACTCAGATTTCTGTGATAGACTTTTGAATAATTTCAGAGTAATTTGTAGAACAACCGCTTGCCTTGCAACTGCAATTTATGTGAACAGTAGAGATCCAATTTAACAAAGTACTTAAGCATATGCTTTAATTTAAGCTTTTGCTTTATTCTACACATTCAGAAAATGCTTAAATACATGTTTAGGTACTTTACTGAACTAGGGTCATTGGTCAGTGTTTGAACTGGTCAATTCCCAGTACATATATATAAAAATGCAGTGTAGTTTGTTTTGGTACTACAAAAGCTGTCAGTAAAGCTGTTAGGTGCTCACTGCTTCATTTACCTTTTCCACTTCATTTTATGGCACATATTATAAATGAGGAAGGATATCAGAATTTAAAAGAAATGTTGGCCTCTTGACCTCATTTCTTTTACAGTGAAGACTGGATGTAACGGCATATCTTTAAAAACAAACTCAGTCCATTTTTTTCAAAATGGTAATGTAGTGTTCCCTGAACAGTTTTGATACATTTTTAAAGCCATTTGTATTGCTATACATGTTTTTTTAAAAATGTTTGGAAGAATTTTAGAAAGACATCATTACTTTCTTCAATTTGATTTCTAAGCAGCATTCTGCTTACAAAACAACTTTAACTAAAAACTCATTTCATGAACTAGTTGGTAGATTCTTAGCTAGCATTTTTGAAGGCTGACCGTGCTCAAGCCAATACACCCTACCCCTCGGCTAAACGTGCCTGGGTAGCTTTTGCGTTGGAGCTAGATTGCAGCTGGCTGGGACCAGAGACACAGAGGAATCAAAGGAACTGCCTGCACCTGTCTGCACAGGCATACCTGTAGTTTCACCATTTTCCACTTCAGGTTTGGAAAAGATCCCACACATTTTTCAAATCCCACTGAAGCCTTACTTTGAGGACTTAAGTGATAGAGAGGTCTCCTGATACCTATATATTCAGTGATAAATTTTACTCATTTATGAATGCATATACTATACCTGCATGTTGTTCTGAGGTGCTACCCATAGGTACCACATTCTTCTGATGATAGCTAACGCGATTACGCTATCAACCAACTGAAAAAACCTAGGTGCCATTTAAACAGATGTTTTACCTTTCATCAATAATGCCTACTATGTTTTCAATCCACTGAAACACAAGGTGTTTTCTGTACTAGGTGATATAGAGCAATCACAGATGAAGATGATATAAATACAAGAAACAATCTACATTGTGATATTAAATATCTAAAGTTCTGTAAGAGTGTCTGGTGTGTTTCCAGAGGGGAAACATCTCTGAACGTGGGTTCGCAGCTTTGGGGAGGTTGCTGTGGGGGTCTGGAGTGGGGAAAACTAGAAAAATTTTTTTGCTTCAGAATAATCATGTTGGGCCTCTGAACTTTTAAAAAGCAAAGCTATTAAGGCAAAGTTGTTCTGGGGTTTTGGGGGTTTTGTTTGTTTGTTTGCAAAATGGTACAACACCTATGTTGCTGCAGCACTTTTGATTAGCATTGGGAAACTGTGTTACATTTGAGCCTCATCTAAGGAAAACAATGTTTTATGATGTAAAGACAGAAACAGGTTCTCGTATTCTTCTTAATAGTGTGCAAACATTGTGGTCTTAGTTGGTAGTGTTGAAAGCAGACAATTTTTTTTTAGATTTGATTTGTATGGTTTGGGGTCCCAAAGTTTCTGTAGAAAAATTAGTACTTTGGGGTTGTGAAGGAAAGACTATTTGTAAAGGTGACTTTTAACTTAATACTGTGAGGTGCTGAGCATTTGTAACACCTATTAAAATAAGGAGGATTTTCTGGGTTAGGCTGGCAATCATTATGTCAGCTTTCACGTTGCACTAAGGTTTAATCAGATATCATTTGGAAGTGTAGTTTCTCGTGACTGAATTTTTCCTGCACTGCACCCTGTTGTTTTGTGGCCTGGCTGGGATATTCAGCCAGTACATGGAGCTGTCTCTCACCTGTGCCTGGAGTCACTCTTATGTATCCAGACAGAAAACCTACTCAGAAAAGCACCTAGACATACCTTTAGCTTTACAAGGAAACCAAACCTATTCAAATGCAGGAGTGCTTCACTGACCTGGGGCACATGTTATTTGTACTGGGAACTGAAAGCACATCTACTGTTTAGATGTGTAATGACTTCCTCTGGCTTTTGCTGTCACAAGCAACGGTCCAGCCATTAGGAGCATCTGTTCTTAACCACCATCTATCTACTCATTACTGGCAGGAGAAACAATCTTTACTTACACGTAGCCTTTAGATGGGAAGACTGCTAAAATAATCATGTGCCACTGGAAGCAGAGATCCTTTTGTAGACTTAAAAGAAAAAAAGGGCAGAAACTCTTCAGCAGTATTACGTGTTGTTTTCTTTAAAAGAAAATATTAAATGAAAGCAGAAATCTCCATACCTCAAAACAGTACCTAGAAATGAGCAACTTCTGCTACACACATCCTGTAATGTTTGTGAAACAAAAATAGGCCTTCTATTTTGCAGAATATGGTAAGTACAAGTTACCTTCCATTTAAAAAAATTATTTTATTTTTTAAATGGATGCCAAAGCAATACTTGTTAACAGGAGAAAAGGAGAGGGTGTGAAGGGACAGGGAAGTATTTTCATACTGTTTTCATTTTCTAATACAATGCCCTTGGAAAAAAAGGCAGAGGATGACATCATAAATTTGGAATTCCAAGGTCACAAACAGGAATTCAGACAACAAATGGGAGGGTTTAGGAATGTACATTGTAAAAATAAATCTATCAAATTTAAAAAGAAAAAATAGTAGTATTGAAATGTGGTATTTCCAAATAGATATTTGTATGGTAAATGCATCCCTTTCGCTAAAGGATTACTTGATACATCTTCTGGTTGATTTTTTTATATTCAATAATGTGAATGCAAATATGAAGAGCTTTTTTTTTTGTGTGTGTGTCCCCCCCCCACCTTGGAATACTACCACTGCTCTCTTAATCTTGATATTTATCACTCCACAGGCATGCCTAATTCTGTTTTGAAGTTTCATATGATACAGTAGAATTTTCTGCATCTCTGTAGGTAGCAGCCAGGGACATATATGTAGCAGTGATAAAACTTTATTGAAAACTACAAAACAGGAAGCTTTTGAGATGGAATTTTGAAACTCTTTTCTGGAAGGGATATTAGTACTTTTTTTTTCCTCTCTCCCTTTGTACCTGGGGTTTTGGCATTAGGATGACCTAAACAATAACTGGAACTGCTGCTTCTTTAATGAGGTTTTTCAACCTTATTTTTTGTATTAGATTGCCCAGACTAAAATAATAAAAATCTACTGTACTGTATAAACTATGCACTGTTGTTAAAAAGTGGACTTTTGCTTTGTAGGCTACCGTACCTATTTGTTCCTGTTTCCTTAATATTGTTTTCTCCAGATGTTGGAAGTTAAAACACCCTTGTTATTTTTTCCAGTGTCACTCTTTGTTACTTTCCATAGGCAATGTTCACCAAAGCCAGGCAGTGGAGGAAATAACAGATGTGTTAGCCTCAAATTATGGGCATAAAAATAACCTTACTAAAATAGGTATTAAGTGACAGCACTTTACAAAAATCCAGGTCTAATTTACTCTAGCCTAGAAAGCAGTAACTTAAGGGGACCTCAGACATGCATCCACAGACTCCGGATAGTTTGTAGCAGAGTGACAGTAGCTTGCATGATGACAATCCCAGCTTGCTGTCGGCGGTGCATTCCAGGAGAGGCTGTCAGGGTGTGTTTGCGCTAGACACTTTTCTGCCTGTAACACTATTGTTTGCTTGTAATTAATATTCCATTATAGACCTGCTAATTCTGCCAGAGAAACCCTCCCTCCTCCTTAATAATAATAGTAGTAACAACATGACTAATAATAAAAAAATCAGCCACATTCTGACTTTGAATGCAGACAAAATTGTCACCCTGGGTTTACTCTCCTTTTACCAGGCCTTTGGTTCCTGCTGTTCACAGAAAGCTGCAGATGGCTGCCTCAGCAGGAAGCCCTTCCCCCTTCCTTAATGGAACTCGTGGGAATGCGGGGATCCTGGAACTGAAGCCCTCCTTCCCTTCCAAACCTCCTCTCCAAACCCCTACTGAGTAAAAGGAAAAAAATCCCCACATCCCTGGAAACATTTTTGCCAGCCTGTTTTTCAGTAAAAACTTAAATTAACCACTTCACTCCTGATTATAATAAAGATTTGTTATTGAAACAGCTTCTCTTTAATGTACTGAATCATTTCCACCCGCTTATTGAAGTCGTGCATTTGGGTTGAATTATAGCGTCCCGCTTCCATTATGTAATAATTTCAAATAAATGAAAACAGGTTTGAATTCTCCAACAATTAGTGAAGTTTTAGCACGTTCCCCCTCCCCCCACTCCTTCCCAGACACCCCTCCAAAAAATGAGATTAAAAAACCTCAAAACTTTGGCGAAGTCACATCCTAAGTTTTCGTCTCTTGTTAAAATCTTCTCCCAGATTTGCTCAAACACATCATATGGGATAAGTTATGGCTTCCCTTTATATTTATTTTCAAGTGCAAAATAAAAACAGCTTAAGCATTGTGATTTGATATTAGGAATGAAAGAGTTAAATGACTGAACAAAGCACTCCATTTATAATTTTTGTTAGGAGTTCCACACTGAGCTTTAGAGTGAGGTGTGTCTTATAAAGAGGGTGTTTATATTGGATTTGATATAGTTAAGAGATTCAGCTTACATATAATAGTCTCGTCTAAGAAGCATAAACCAGAATGAGTTCAGTGGGATTTGCTGAAGTATAAAATCTAGTATAAAAGTCTAATCTTATAGACTAGTATCAAGCACAGAGGAATTCATCTCTTGCAAAACATCCACTGCAGAAAGGGAAAGAAGAAAATGGGGCCAAATCTGTAGCCATTATTTTCAGCAATAGCCTTAAGGCCTCCAGCATGCCCTACATTTGCTCTTCCGACTAAAGGTTACATGTGCAAATCAAGGCAGTGGGATGAGTTCCATAGTTCAAATGAATTGGAATATGTTTCTTATAAAAAAAAAAAAAAGAATAATTAAAAATTGCCCACTGTATTTGTGGTGCTTTCATTAATTCAGATGGTGTTTGGATCGGGCCTGAAGGAAATGTGGAAACATTACAATGCAGAAAGAGAAATAATAGAAATTTTAGATGTGTTTGTCTGCTATAAAGAGGGTGACTAGTGTCTATTGCAAAGCCTTAAGTAATAACCTTGGGTTCAGAATTTGGAAGGCTACAGTAACTACGTTGTATAAATAAACAATAGCTGGACTACAAGAAGGATCTTTGGATTAGAATCGTGAGCAGTCCAACTTAAAAATGTCTGACAAGTCTGTTAATAAAGAAAGGCCGTCCTGGACAGCTCAGCTAATTCAGAAGATGCGGGGCAAATGGGGAAGGGTGGGGGAAGAACTGTTCTGCATCTGACTTAGGCAGATTTGGCTTCAGTTCCACCTTCAGTGTGATACCGAAGGTTTTAGTTTCCCTGACGCCTGTAGAAAAAGCAAAACCTCTTGAACTGGGACGTTATAAATACTGCAGAAGTAAGGAAATAGAAAGCACACTAAAAAGAATTCTTAAATAGTAAGGACCATATGATGTACCCTGAAGGCCAGTGGGGATTAAAGCAATGGTTTCATTAGCTTTGCAGTAAGAACAGTTCAGGGAGGACTGTAGAGTGGAAAAATAAATATACATCTGCACTTAAACACTAGCCTAAAAAGAGGAACATATGGTAACCTCTGGGTGCCAGCTTTTCTTAATGAAGGTTGCAAAGCCTGTTACATTTGATATAAAGTCTGAATGAAGACATATAAATATTACACAGCTTCTTAGAACTGATGGTATCACACTCCAGGGTTGTTACTTTGAGTTCATTTGCTGCCAATAGTGCCGTGATTCAAAATACCATCAAAGGTTGAAAGTTTCCAAAACTGCATCTGTGTATGTAATTGTTGAGGAATCTTTAGAAGTACACACTAGGAATGAGAGGGCTTAACAAGAGGAATGGACAACTTTTGAAAGCAGTTGACACCGCTTGTGTCAGCTTGGGAAAAAAACCCCACATTCCTGCAAAGCAAGTGAGTGCTGTTTGGTGACAGATAACAGGCCATCTCCAGTAGGAAAATAGGAATGAATAGAAAATCACTAAAAATAGAAGCACCAAAAAGGCAAACAGTAGATTTTTTTTTTCCAAATATGAATGCTATAATCTACCCAATAATAAGAAATAAGTGGTGAGTGATGTCGTCATATAGTATTCTTGTCAAATGGTCAGCATTTGGGCTTCGTGGTTTTCAGAGACAGATTTATTGCCCAAGATGAGGGGAAAGTTCTACAAAATCCACTCCATAAAAAAATGTTTTTGTGTATGATCTCATTCATTATGACTTTTACTATACAGCAGAATGAGAAGTGATCATAGTAGAGATACTTGAAAGGTGAAATGTGACCAAATGTTGCTTAAATATAGTAGATAAAACATGAATTGCATTTCAGGAAAGAAAAGTAGTTACCCTGGAAATACTTTAAATGTTTGCATGTGTAATGGTTCTCCAAGACCCAGCACACTAATGATGGGCCATTGCGCTGAGCTGAAAAGGAAATCCATTCCCGTACACTGCCCCTATCCAAGTCCATTAAGAAATAATGGTTGTAAGATGAAAGTCTTGTTAGGGTTTCAGTGAAAATGTTTGGCACACCAGGATGAAAAGTCAACAATCTGCTTTTAACGAGAGACACTGGAAAAACTTTGGTTAACATACCGCTGAAAATATTAATTCTCCTTAATGGCAGGATGCAACACAGCTTTTTATAGTTTTTGATCCATGTCATAAATTTGGCCATGACAAAGGGATACTCCAGCTTTAGCTCACTGGCAGGAACATTAGCTGTTTCCCAACACTAAAAGGTTAGTCCTTTGGATTCTCTGTAATGCACCAAAGGGCCAAATTCTTTGCATGGAAATAAAATGACATAGGCCAAAGAGTGAGAGGAAAAAAGACACATAGTCAGTGTGTAGGTTGTAGCAGATTCAATTTAGCATATCTTTTTTGCATCCATTGCCTTGCTAAGGGGTCTAAATACAATACAATAGGAACATTTATTTTAAGATGAAATGTAGAGGGATGTTGACAGTATAAATGTAGATGTTCCAGCCATTTCCTGTCTGTTTCAGGTCAATACTTTAGTGGGAATGTCTAGCTCTGTGTGCTTTTTCTCTGTGTAATTGTATATTATCATGTAATAAAGGGGTGAAAGTGTTTCTTTTATCAGTTCAGTGCAATGAAATTTGGAAACCCTTCTGAATCAGAATCTCTTCTCTGAAACAATGCTCCATTTGTTCAGCATCTGAACATAGAGTTGTCTCTTTAGTAAAGCTGATACAAAAACTTGATAATTTATTACTTCAATAGCAAAGGTGCCTACTAGCTAATACCACCTTTGGACCTGGTACAACACGATGTATTTCCTTTACAATAAATAGAAGTGAACAATAGAAATTACAAACCAGAAGAAGAACTCTTGTTCAGCCAGCTTGCAAATACAGCATTGTTTCATACACAGTAAATTTCAAATACAGAAACCTGAAAGTTTGGCAAACTGTGATTGGCTTATACATAGAATAAATTTTATGTCTAGTGCCTTTGTCTCTAACAGAAATAAGTCACTTTTACATAGAATATTGACTTAAAAATCTCAAAACACTTTACAGAAATATCCTATCCTGAGACATATTTTGTAGATCAAATAGCTTAGGCAATCAAACCAACTTGTTTGGCAGATAAGTGGCTAGCATTAAACTGGAGATTCCCTGGATCCCAGCACAGTGCTGTAGTAACCTCTCCTCCCTAGGGTTAAGTGTCTGCTGAAATGCGCTTTTTGATATTCTTCCTAAATCGCCTTTTTGGGTTCTTGTCTTGTTTTTCACCCATAGAATTCCATATCCTTCAATTATTTCTGATCAGTGAACTAAATTATCACCTTCATTGATACCAGTCTACCCTGCAATCTGCTGAAAAGCAAAATACATGCTTCTGAAACTAAAACTAGCCAGTGACTTCGTAGTAGTCAGTGGATTCTGTCCACCCCAGGTCTCCAGCAGGAGCTTTATTTGAGATTGCTGTGACTGTAGCTGTCACTGGAAACCACAGAGACAATCCATGGAAAAGATTATACAATCCTAGAATTTGCAAATCTGGGTAACTGCCATGAAATCAAAGAGCATGAATATTAGTTCCATTGAGTTACCCATTCTTTAATTTTTACTATTTCTGACCTGGGGCTTGGAAGCGCCATCTAAGTGAGATGTTTGTGAAGAGACTGTCATCTCCATGCATTAAAACTGCTGGGAATAAAGCAAGCCATTGTTTCATGTTTGTTCCTGGATTCTAATCTTGATTCTACCCACTGCTTTTTGAAAAAGGCTAATTAATCATACTATGCTGGGAGGCTTCTTTCTGATTCTATCCTTAGGATCAAAATACTCCCTTATTTCTTAAAGGAGCATTGATTCTTAAAGATAAAAAACTCCCTGTAATTTACGTAAGTGTGATAAATAAGATCTTAGGTCACTGAACTTATCAGTCACTGTGATATTTCCTCTCCATGTTTGAACTAAGACACAAGACAGTTTGACATTTTCTGCTCATGTTCATTTTCTCCCCATTATTTTGCTTATAAACTAGCACAATGCTGGAAACTTGAGTGTGGAGGAAATAAAATCAAGATTTTTCTATGAAATGAAATAAAAAGGGAGAACTTTGGTACCGTTTTAATAACTTAATTTCTATGAAATATTGGGTTTTGTCCTTTTTTTCCTCTCAAATCCTGCCTTTTCATTAAAATTTGATTTTGTAAAGCAACAATTTTGGTTTGGATGGTATTCTTTAAACTTTTCTCTGTGCTTTTAAAAAAGGGGGTACAGAAGGGAGAGAAGGAAGGAGGGGGAGAAAATTTGAAAGACCAAGATGAAAGCAGGATCATTAAACTATTCAGTAGCTAAGAAAGACATTTATTAATGAAAGTGTTATCCTGTGCTTTGAACAGAGTAGGGAACTTAGACTTGGCCTGTCTTGTGATCTCCTTCCTGGCTTCCAGTTGACATTTTCTAAGAGGTCTACACTGCTGATACTGTAAGAGGGAGGGAGGTGTTCTAGGGAGTGAGACTACCACGCAATAAATAATAAAAAAGGTTGAAAGATGAGTAGGAGCCTAAGGAGATACTTCTTGTCATATGCTGTTATTTATATGCATCTTTCCAGGTATCAGCGCTTCCAATCTTCTCTCTTCCTGTGACTCCCTGTGATTGCTGTCAGAAAGTTATAAATTATGAGTCCCTCTCACACTTCAATTGTGACATGTTTTTCCTTTGGCTTTTTAGGTTATTAAAGAAACAAAGGAAATTAGATGATAAAAACCAAATTAAAATAACTTCAGTATTTCCACTGTGAAATCTGTCACATTTTGCAAAGTAATTCACTCCATGTGGTACAGTATTTGATTCTGCACAAAGATCACAAACCTGTATGATGCTTAACAGTAACCTGGAAAAAGGTTTCAAAGGACAGAAAAGGACTTTTATTTTATTAGTTAATAGTTACTTTCTCATGTATGTTTTCTTTTTAACAAGTCTCTGGAACAAAGATCGCTAGGGAAGCACAAGCATTTTTTGCCACCTGTTGCTCTCTCAGAGTACTATCAATCAGGCTCATTGGTCTGTATCCTTGGGCTGGAAAGAGGGGGATACTACTGAGATTTCAGGTACTCTTTGAAGAATCAAAACACGTCCTGGAAAACTGCAGATGTCTAAAGGGGTTTTGAAATTGTCCTCAGTGGATGGGGCCTGGACGGGACTTCACTTGGCAGCTTCAGGTCCCGAAGGCCAAAGCTAAAGCTGAGATTTCACAAAGTGGTGGCTTTTAATTTTAGTTTTATTTTAATTTATTTTTAGTTTAAACAGCTAAATGGTCCCACTAGGGACTGCTATTGGCGTGCATGGTTTGGACCTGCCTGGGCATTGTAAACTAGGACAGAGTTGGACTAAGAACTGACAGACCATCACTGGTTTCACAATCAAATAGTTTAGACCCTACTGTTTCAACTTCCTTTCAATAACTGTTGAATTATTGCCTCCTGTTCACAGACACAGACTGGCTGACTCAGTTAATCTTTGCCATGTCCAGTTTCTCTGACCGATAGGAAGCAAAGTGGGGTCCACAACCTGGCTGACTTAGAGCTGAGAGATGAGATGTGCGCTCAGAAGCTTTTTGGTTAATTGTACAGGGATTCTGGCAGAGTGAGTTTTAGAGCAAGGATGTTGCATCACCCAACAAATGGAGGAAAGAGAGCAACTGCTTTTCGCAGCCAGAATCTGTTCTTTTGGCTAGTACAGGAGGGGCTTAGTATCCTGTTTCTTTTCTTGGCTCTCCATAAACATCTGGCAGGGATGCCTATGTTTTCAATTCTCCCACTAAATTTCTTATTTTCTATACTTGGTCTGAACACAGTTGCATTGCAAAGTTTGCCTGATGACTTCTCTAATCATGCAAGTCAGTCACTAATCACCGCTACTCTGCAACAGCTACGTATGGACACTCTGTTTTGTAAAATGGCAGAATCACCTTAGATTCAGCCCATGCTAAAAGCATCCATGGGGAAATTACTACAAACCCTATTGCACTTCACTCATTTATGTGGACATGATCTGACTAATCCAGAGAGGAAATTTCAGGGTTTAACTCAATGACTCAATGATGTCATTACTCAAAATGTATCTGGTATTGTGTGGGACACAAGAGGAGTGTGAGAAGGGATGGGGAGTATATCAGGGTAAGGCATCCTTTGGTCTTGCACTGCTAGTGCTGACTGCCATAGATCTCACCTACCCCCTTACAGCAGTTGCATAAAGTGTTTTGATTGTCAGCAGCAAAGCTGTGTGAAAGAGGAGCTGCACAAATAGCAAATGCCCTGAAATGGTACAGAATTGATTGGATTAAAAATGCTGAAATGATCCTAGCAGGCCAGCCATGTGCCACATAAAGGTCGCTGTCTGAGTGCTACAGGAAACTACTGCTGGACCCAATGTCAGGGCCCTGCGGGCACTGCCAGGCATGAGTGTCCCTGACCAGCCTACCCCAGGGCTCTCCCACCCTGCCCATGGCCCAGGACCCCATGTCAGCACCCTGGGGCCATCTGTCCCTGTCTCAGTGACACTGCAGCAGGGCTGGTCTCCAGCTTCCCACTGCCCTGCCCTGCTGGGCCCACCCAGGGGCTTACATCCAGGCCCGAGCCATGCCCCAGGGAGGTGCTTGGTTCCCCAGGGCTGGGGCTGCCCCCGCCGCCTCCTTACTGCCCTGCTCCCGGCTGTGGCAGTAGGACAGGCCCTGGCTGCCAGGCCCAGCCTTGCCAGGCCCTGAGGAGACCCTGGGGGAGCCCCTGGCCCCCCAGTGTGCCCTGACAGCCACGTCTGCGATCAGAATGAGGGTGCAAGCGAGATGAACCAGCCAGGGGCCAGAAAGATGGTTTTATTTCTCTGCTGTCTTAGCCCCCGTTCCCTGGCTGTGGTTTGTCTCTAATTTGTAAGAGAAAGGTGACAATTGGGAAAACAAAAAGAAAAAAAAGAAAGAAACTATGCTATGTAGAGCAGAAATGAAATAATTTTTCCTGATGTTTATGTGAAGGACTGAAACCTCGAAGCATGAAATGTGTCCCATAACATGGAGGTGCAATATCTATGGTTGTACCTAAGGTGAGGGAATGGAGGAGATATAGGTCCATCAGTTTAGACATCTGCAAGGACTGCAGTTCCATTTAGCCCAGTTTCCTCACTACCTCTTCATCTATATCAACGTACTTAACTGTGGAAGAAGAGGCCAAAGAAATTTTCCTTAAAGCTCAATGAGAGCAAAAATTTTGTTAGACAGAAAGTTAGTTTCACCTTAGAAACTTGATGCCATAGTCCCTGACTTTCCCTATGTTTAATCATCTTCACTGATAAGCTATTGTCATGTTTGAGGATTGAATTTTACTAAGTTAGTGTTCAGAAAACAAGTCTTGTAAAATCCTTGTCAAAAAGGCTGAAAAGCTTCTTGTTATTTCACAGAATTTCTCCCTGTGTCTGCCTGTAGTCTGCACTCAAGCTTATGTCTGATAAGCAGCTCTCCTTAAGCCTTGATTGATTGAGAAGACTTGTTTTCCAGGCCCTGTATCATTTCTGTGACCTTTATTTGAATCCCAGGATTTGATATCCTCCCCAAAGTGCAGGTACAAGTACGGTCAAGTACTTGCCTTATGAGTGCTGGGCATAAGAGCAGCTAGATTATTCCCTTGTCATTGCTTAATATTCTTAGTTTTACACGTCCAAATAAAGTATTTTTTTTGTCATTGCATTGCACTGACATTAAGCTCTTCAGTATATCTTTTGTGGTAACAAAAATTCCTGACTATCTCAATAAGGCACAGACTTCATCCTTAGTATTTAGACATTAGGCAAGCCTGCAGTTTTCCAGGTTTACAGTCCCATGTTCCACCTGGGGAATGTTAGAGCTTCTGTTACTACAGCCAATCTCATTATCTATAGTTTGAAATCTGTTCAAAGTAGATTGAAATGAGAAGTTCCAGAATAGCTATTCCAAAACTTCCAAAGGTGCACTCTGCTCATAGGAATACGTTATATTTCAATCATTGCCCCAGGCCTGGAAGGAAAGTGGGTCCTTCACATGCAGGGCTTCAGCAAAATGATAACACATTGGGTGATGTAAACCAGAAAGGTAACTTGATATGTTTGGAGTTTCCTTGCTTCTTTTTTCTGTATTAATTAGTTGCTTGCTTTCTTTTCTCCCACTCCAAGAAGAAAGGAGGGCTGGAACCCAGTAGATGCAAGAAAAACATAAAACTAAAAGCTAGAAAAATAATCAATATCAAGAGTTGATAGCGCTAGTTCGGATGAGCTGCCAGGTTAACCACTGTCATGCTTATGTACAAAGGGAGAAAGCAGAAATGGGAATTGATTCCAGCTTTGCCAAAACTCTGTGTAATGAGCCTGAGGAAATAGCTGATGTATGTCTTAGATTCTCTGTGTGTAAAAGGCAGCTGATCAATTGTTTGTTAAATACCTGGAGAACCACTGACAGAACACACAAAGAAATTTTTTTTACACAATTTTGCTACGGTATAACTGTATTCCTCTGTTTTCAAGACATCCTTCCAATTTATTGCAGAAAGGAATATAGTTGTAATCTGGACCTCAAGCAAGCCCAAAGCCCCACCAGCAATTTCATACTTTTTTTACAGCAAGACTCTCTTATCGCACCTGTTTTACAATTTTTTTTTTTTATCCCCCCATGTGCATAATATGGTCAATATGGTGGGACTGAAAAGCACATTTTCGGTGTGCTGTAGTACATAAGCATGGAATAATTCTATATATTCACGTAGAACTGGGTGGGTCTGCAGCTTCAGGACTCCAAATGTCCAGGGATGAATAAAAATTCTCAGGAAGACTGCATATTCACTACATTGTTTCATGTTCAGCTATAAGACTGTGCAAATGTCTGTACTGATATTTCAGCATTTTGAGAAAGAGGTCTGAATCAGTCCTTGCAGCTGTTGTAGAATTTTCTCCACTGTTACGTGAATCAGTTCCCTTTACTTGAATATCTTGCTACTTTACAAGACAAACTATGCTGTATATAACATACATTTTGCACAATTTACTGCAGTTACGAGTTCCCATATCTTCCAATATGGGGCAGCAGTTGCCATATCCTGGCAGAGGAGAGTCACTTATTTCCATTTGTGAAAATACGGTTTGCTTTCTCTATGTAGGCAGAGAGAAGTTACTAAAACAAGCCACTGGGAATGTGGAGGAGATTGAGTTTGTTTTATTTTTTATTTTTTTTTATTTGCTGGCAGAGCAGAAGTAATGTGGCCCAGGAATGTTTCTACTTCTTACATTCTTTATTATGGTGAAACCTACACGTTAATCTTTCACGTGATGTAGTTTCTGGTCAGAACTGTGATTCATCCTTTAATTACTAGAGGTGTTTTTAACTCTTATGAGTTGTTTTTCTAGCTAATTCAGTGTTCAATACCACATTTTAATTTCTTCCCGATAGAAACTGATGCTTTGCTCACTAGATGCCACTACGATATTTTAAAAGACTTCTGGAATGTATAATTTCTCTCTTCTCTCTGCAGAACTTTGTTCCACCCTTGGATCATATTTATCCCACACTTGGAGGTATAACAGATATATATGTGAGGCTTCTGTATCTGAAAATATTTTTGTTCTTCAGTATAGCCGTTTAGCAGCATTTGCTCATACTTACTGACAGAGAAAACCTAATAAAACAAACAAAAATGATGATTATTTTGGCTGAATCTTTCATGGTTTTGACCGGATTCTCTCACTAAGCAAATACTGTTAGCTCCAAATTTCTCCTGCTTCCTGCCATCCTCTGACAGTCTTTTCACATATGCCCATGCTGTCTTTGATTTGTACCTTCTCTGCTTTGTTTTCTGTGCTCAGTTCTATGTTCCTACTTAGCTTAAGTCTTAACTACTCAGTCCTTCTAAAAGCATGGGACTGAAATGATATGTGGCCCCAGTGCTGCATTCTGCTCTGTTCAGGGATATCTTGCCTACTTTGATTTCAGTAAAGGGACTCTCTTATGCTTAATATTCATACATTGGCTATCAGAATAAAACATAAATAACCATAATAATAATCTCAAGTGAGTGCCTGCTTTTGAACAAAGCATTGTTTTATTTTTTTCTTTTTTTAAGTCTGTAAAACACACTGCCACATTTTCCACAGGCTCATCTTCTGCACCTATCAAACTGCAGCTGTTATACAATCAGTGTCCATTTGGTCAGCCAACAGTAGAAATGTTTTCATTGAGACCTACACTGAACTCAGCATAATAGCAAACAGGTGGTCAAATTAGAAGAAAAACAAGTTTTTAAAAAATCATTGAGTGAAGCAACCGAATATTCAGGTTCTTAAATGTTGACCAAAGAGTGATTAAAAATCAGTGTATATGGACATGTTCTTTGGGAATAGAGCTATTGAAACGGTCCATGTCTTGTGGGAAGGGCTCAGTCACTGATGGGAGTTGAGGGGAAAATTCAGCAGATAATTCAGATTAATACTGTTTGGTTATTTCCTGCTTCCAGTATACCAATGGAAATGATGCGAACTTTTGTAGATGTATGTAAATGTATTTAGTTGATAAAATAAAATCCAAGCTGCAGTGTGCTGTCTGAATTTGGAAACTCATATTGCATAGTAATATTGCTTCTTGTTGACTGGCAGAAGAATAGCATGGTTTTATGTCTATCTTCTGATTGGGTGAGTGTTGTTGCTAAATCAGAATATGACCATGAATGGTCTCACTTTTATTGGACAACATTAAAATACACATTTCATCTGATTGGCCAAGCTTTAAGCTTTCTTTTCTCTGAGTGCTGAATGTGAGTGAAATAATCATTAGAAAGGAAAACAAATATTGCTCAAAATAAATACCGTTATCATAAATATCTTCTAAATATTGCAGATAAGCACATTGCAGAAGCACATTTATGCCTGTAGCATATCCAAGATTAAACAGCAAATCACTAACAACTGAAAAGAAAATGCCAACATACTAATAATTTCTAATGGCAGTATATAATAAAAATAAATCACTGTAACAGTAGAAATAATGATCAGAGATTATTATTTTGGCATACAAATAAAATTATTACTCAATAATTTTATGAATTTCTACAAAATGAAAAATACTACATCATCCCAAGGACCTGAAAAACCCTCATTTTCTTAGGTGTGGCACCATATTAAGAAGCTGCAATAAAACTGAACCTTAACAAAGCTTCACTGATGTTTATTTACACAAGAAACATCACAAAAAGTGCTTAAACCCAGTGATTTGGCTGCAGCAAATGAACCTACCTTATAGTAAGGCTGCAAAATTTATTATTTATTAAGACCAGTGATAAATGCAGTTAACTAATTATTTAAATATTAACATTAGAAGTGTTTAACAAAGGGAGAGGAACCAGGAAGCTCAGTTAAAGTTGCAGATCTGTTCTGAAATCTCAGCATTGTTCCTTTTATTTTTCTCAGCAGCATGGGTTCAGGATGGAGTTGTTAGGTTTAAGTTAGAATTTCCTGGCTTTTTTTTGGTTTGTGTTAAACCTCAGTATTTTTAAACATTCTTTCACAAGGGATTCCACTGGTCAATTCTTCTCCCTTTTTCCTTTTCCCCAAGGTTGTTTTATGCATATGTAATCATTTTACAGATGGCATACAACAATTTGGAACAAACTCTTTCCAGGCTGTCAGTTCCAAACTAGAATAACCAAATTTAACTAGCATTTTCTGTGTTGCTGTTCCAGTGCTTTTTCTTTGTTCAAATCATACTGCCTTTTTTGAAAAAAAAAAAAAAAAACAAAACAAAAACAAAAACAAAAAAAAACCCCAAACCAAACAAAACACTTTTTTAATCCTGTCCAGGAGATCCAGCTCCAGTCTGACTTCTGCAGATAAGAAATGATATCTGGCTTCCCCTCTCTTCTGCTATCTGCATGATACTGCTGTATCATGATATTCCTCACCTTCAGTGGCAGCATACAGCTGCTGCTTCTCTTTCCTCTTACATCCACTATTATGAATGGTACTAGCTGAAAAAATGCAAACAAACCACACTACTGCAGAAGAAGTTCTTTAAATTCAGCAAAAATTTCTTCTTAATTGTAAGAGGGTGAATAGAAAGAGTCAATACCAAAATATTAAAGTAGAAATGTTGAACTTGAGTCAAAATTAATTTGTTCCCCTGTTTGTAAGAAGATAACTAATTTGATTTATTATTTTCTTTATTAATTTATTTGTTTGATTCTCTTATTTATTTATTTTTGTTTCCCCAGCTCACCAGGATGAGTTGTAATGATGAGCTGGAGTTCTCACGCTTTCTTTGTGCCAGCCCAGACCACCCTCTTGTGATGTGTTGGGCTTTTTTCTTGCGGCTGAGCTGCCTTGGAGCAGTCTTGCAGTAGTTTATGAAATGAAATGCTGAAGTACAGGAGGGTGTCTCTGAAGTGAGAAGTTTCAGACTTCATATTTCTTGAATAATGTTCCTGTTTTCACCCTGCTTCAGATTGATGTCAAAATAATGGAATTGGGCCTTTTTACATACTCTCACTGCAATGAGAATACGCTGTCCTTATACATGTATTTCACTGGCCCTACTTTGAATTACACGCATGAAATTCTTTGCATGAAGTAGCCAACAGGCGTTGCTCTCTCTGTCCTGGTGAAATACTCCCTAGCGCTCCCTGGTGTCGTGAAGATGGTTGTCTTTCAAACATTGCTTTTCAGGAGAGTCCATTTCTCTGTCTCTGATTCTGGTTCCAGCATTTGTGCAGCTTGTTTTGATCACCTTTTCAGCCAGCTCTCCTAAACTGTAAGAAAGAGGGACTTACTAAAAGAGAGAAACCAGCTGTAGCTTTCAGGAAAATCATGAATATTTTTAAGACTATTGATAAAATGGTAAGATTTTTAAAGTGACTCCTGTGGTGTGGGATGTTAAATCTTTTGCACTGCACGTTCAGAGTACTGTGGGAACATTATTTTCAGTGGTGAATTTAGTGATAAACTCTCTGCTTCAGTCAACTGGTGCAGGTATGTAGCCACTTCCTAGAAGTGGTTTTGAAAAAGTTAATCTTTATTTTCTTTTCATAAACAATAACAAAAATGAAAATTATCCTATATTTAACTGCTTCTGGACTCATAAGTTGTTCTATTATTCCTGTTTTACTGTTATATTAACCATGAAATCTAAAGCTATACATTATTTAATGTGCCAATATTCATCTTTTTCTCAAGAGAAATTAATGGTATATATTTTTTAAAATTAGAAGTGAGCTCACCATTTTAAGTTTCAGCAGAAGTTTTCACTTGAGAAGTGTAATCATATTCTGTGGTTACAGCTTCTTGATAAAAGAATATATATAAAAAACCCATTCCTTTGTGGAGCTCATTTGTGGAATTTTCTTGTCTTCTATCATTGTGGCATGTGTGTGCACCATGGGGATCTTTGATTTACAAATAGAAATTACCCATCAGATAGATGGATAAGATTATCCCCAATTCCTGTTAAAGAGAGCTAAGCATGCAGATCATTTGGATGTTTTAAAATATTTCAGCCAAAGTGGGTATGTGGTCTAACTTTATTACTGTGGGAAAGCCACAGGCAACATTCTCGGTTGTGTAAACTGATCCAGTAACTTCAGCTTTGCTGATTTATGTTAACTGATGATCTGACCCAATGTTTAAAGGATATTAAACATATCAGACATACAATAAAAAATAACTGTTGATTGACTGTTTCTTACAGAACTCAAACACGGAGAATGGGCATTTAAGACTTTTGTAGTCATTCAATATTTTAAATGATGGGTGAATGCAATAGAGCTATTCTAATCTACAGCAGCTAAGCATCTGACACAATAGTTGTGAATGCTGTTAAGATCATTTGGCTGTTTCTGTTTGCTGTGGTATAATACAAGAGCAATGGGACAGTCGGCAAACTTAAATGGCAACAAGATTACTATAGATAAAAAGAAATACTTTTCAGAGCACATTACTAACTATTGGAGAGTATCATGCTCCCCAGTATTTTAAGGCAGGACATTAGGATTACAAAATCACTTTGTCCAGGATAAAAAAATATAAACCAGTCCTGAATTCTTGTGTTTCACTTCCTGAGCTGACCGCAAGTTTCTGCGTGCTAGGTACATGCTTTCTGTTAGGCATAGCGTTGCTTTGTTTTCATTATGGATGAGCACAATGGTGGTCAGCGGAAGAAGATTCTGTTTTTCTTTGAATCATTTGACACTTTTCCCTGTCAGAGGAAATGATCCTGGCTCAAAGGACTCATCAGTCTGACCAGAATTAGCAATTTCTAAACTATTAGGTCAATGATGGGATTTGCTAGGTATGAATTCCTCAGCCGTTTAGGCAGTTTAAAAAGAACTCTGTTCTGGCATCTTTCCAAATTTTATATTGTGCCTGGAATTTCAGCCTCCAGCCTTTCACTCCATTTCACTGGAGTTTACCCAGTGATCATTTGATGTTGATGTTTTGCTTTGACACGGTGCTAACATGATGTGCTGAGGATGGAGAAAATATCAAAGAGCACAAAAAGCTCTTTTGCTGTTTAAAAATATTTGAAACCAAATCTAAACTTTGCTGATAGCTGAATCCTTTCTTTTTGTGATTTTTGGATCAGATAGGCTTTTTATCCAAACTATTTATCCTAATCAGCAGTTGGAGGAGAGGAATGTTAAATAAACTATTTTATTCTGATTCTTTCTCTGGATGTTTACCAGGCTGTTGACAAAGGCCAGAGAATGTTTAATGACTTGGTGGGGAGACTTGAAACAGAAGTGGGGATCACACTGGATGCTCCTTATTTGCTTTTTTTCACAGTGCAACAAAAGGGAAATGATGACAGACCACCTCTTGATACCCAGTTTGATTAAGAAAATTTATCATGTTCCTTGTCATGAGTTCAAGTCTCCCACGTTGAATAATATAAACATTCTCAAACAAAGCCAGAAATAGGCAGATAAGACTCAGATGTCTCTACCAGAGAATCTTATTCAGTCTAGAAACGTGAACATGACCTCAAAATAACTCTCACGTAGAACTAGGGAGGAATTAGAAGTACTTGAAAGCCTTCTCCCTGTGCCATAAACTCAGGGCTCCCAGTCTGGTGAAAGGAAAAGTGGTCTCCTCCATTTCTGAAGTCTGTATATTCCTTGAGCTGACAGTAATCAGACGCATAATCGGGAACTCATTATTTCCTGGAACTTTGAATTTATTTTCATTCTGTCAGTTCTCATATAGAAAATTATCCCCCAAATTAGAACAGCATTCTGGCAGTCACATTAGAGAATGTTACAAAGGAGATAAAAGTGGCATAGAACAAAAATATATTTCAAGACTGTGTCATCGGATTTATCTCACCAAAACAAGAAGATTATTTTTTGACAGGAAGAGCTACATATAAACAAAAAACATACACATTTGTTATTTAAAGAATTTGCTCGGTTTATGGTTTTGCACATTTCTGTGCTTGCAGTCCAGGACATAACCAACGAAACATTTCTTTAGTGGCTTACTCATGGAAATCATGCATTTTAGTAGTGTATTCTGAATGCACTTACGATAAGCAATAGACACCTTTAAGAAACAAAGCTCAGAACTTGTACTTTCATATGGAATATTGAATGCCATGTTTGTATGAATGTTTTATGGAAGGAATGGAGAGGAAATCTGAGATCACGGGTAATGCTGGTTTTGTGCCATCCAAACTTGGGTTGCTGTAGGAACACTGTAGAATGAAGATATCCTCTGTCTCAAATAATGGCAATCTCCACAAGTGTGACACACCCATTAAGTGGAATCCTTCCAGCTGAAGTCAAAACTTTATAGAGCTTCAGTACAGCCAAACTGTGCTTTGAATTTTGGACAATGAGGAAACAGAGAAAGGATTAAATTCAGTAAACAACGTGCAGAGGCAAATAGTTTTTCCAGCCCTTGAATCAGGGCTTAGTGCCCTAGCCCTTCATCTCTGGAGACCTGATTCTCATTCCAGGGTAGGTAATAAATAACATGCTTGTTTGGTCAAGTGGTTATCTTCTGTTTGCCAACTTTTAGGATTCTTATTGTATATTGTAGACTAGCTTTTCACAGGTTGATTATCTTCAGTTTAGAGTAAACTCCCAAGCAGAATTTTCAGCACACTCTGGTAGCTGAATAGTCTTTATAGGTGGGTGGTAGAAAAATAACCTTTATTTTTATGCAATACATATGGTAGACATGTGGCAGAAAACAGAAAATGACAGGGGATTTAAAACACCATCAGAGAAAATCAAAGGGATAAAGTCAAATGAAGCAGATGGGCTTATGATGTTAGTGAGAGGTGATATGAATCTTTAGATAGAAATTACATAATAATTTTGCTTACTAGATCTCTTCTAGTCTAGATGTGGGATTTTTACAATAAAAGGTATGTCTGGTCCCTGAAAATTCCAGATGCAGTAAAAAAAAAGTCAAGCAATGCTTGTTTAGATAAAAAAGCTCTGAAGGATGGATCATAGCTTAAACCTAGGGAATATGATTTGCCCAGTAAGATGACTGAGAGTGCATTTATGCAAAAGTATATAAGAGTGTTTGAAAAGGTATTTCCACATGTAATATTGGATTGTTTTGTTTGGAAACTTTTAATCTGTAACTATTCAGAACTTTGACCTAGGGGTGAGAGGTCAAACAATAAATATGGTTAAATGGTGAGTATTTCTGGTCTACGGATATTTCACCTTGAGATACTCTTCTTGTGTGAGTACCTTTGTATGTGTATACTTTCAGACCTTGTTCTTTTATCACATTCCTTAAGTCAGTATCTGAGCACCCTCAATAAGACACTGAGCAATAGCATGAGGTATTTGTTTTTCAGATCTCACTCCCATAGGGAAAAGTATGTTTATATTTGTTTTGGTAGAGCTTCTTTTGTTTTGTTCCTCTCTTTTTATAGATACAGTTATGGTTTTACAAATCCATCTAAAAGAAATGTGCTTTGACACATTTGGAGCAAAAGGTGGTGAGATTTCTAAAGTTTATTACTTGGTGAGTGGGTCCATTTCACAGTTTTGAAAAGTCTGTGAGAAAATCTTGTCTCTTGCCTAGATAAACTCTTTAATTATTGTAGAAAGCTGCACTGTTCCAGAGGAAGACAGTTATTAAATACAGTCTTCACCCCAGACTTGAAGCAGTTTTATAAATGCCCTGAGACATGGACGTTGGAAGAGAAGGCCTGAGATTGATGTAATAATCTGTGATAATGAGTTTCCTCATGGTGACTTCATATTCTGTGTCTGAAGCTTGCCTTAAGCTCATGCTCCAACCAAGACAGCATTTTCACTGTGTATTTAGATTGAAGATCTGTTGGTAAAAGATTGGGATGTAACAGGATGCAGAATGGAGTTAGACTGGATGAATGCCATGAAAATGCTAGCAAGGAGAGCAAAGAGATTACTTACACAGCTTTTCACTGTTGGCCCCTCCAGTTTACACTGTAATCTACCAATATGACCTAGCTGAAATCAGCAATACACTTATCGGTGAATTTCTTTATCAGTCTTTAGACATTCGTAAAGGTGTGTGAAATTTGACTCTCATCTTGAACAGCATTGTCTTCTTTGAAACACTGTTTTGATGTTTGAGAAAATGAATGAATTTGTGCCTTTCTTCTTGGCCTGCTTTAATTGTCCATATTCCACTTTTTTAGTCTAGGCTATTTAGGCTCTTATCATGTTACCAAACATCAATGCTACAGGCTATACTGGAAAATCTCATTCCTGAAGAAGTAGGTTTTTTCCTGGTAACAGATATTTCATGAGTCAGTAGTGACTTCAGCATTTCTCTCTTTTTCCCTGGGTAGGACAGAAGATAAATGTTTGGAGTCTGGATTCTTATTTCTTCTTTTACATTTGATGACAGCTCTTGGTATTTTGAACTAAAATATAGGGAAAGAAGTATGGCATCATGATGACTTCAGTTGGAAGAGTATCCATCTCACTTATTGGACATCATAAGACGTGGAGGCCTATTTGGTTTTATAAATTGTGTGGGTCCAAGGAATGGGTTAAGTTGGAGTTTGTGTTTTTGCAGGAAGTGGAAACATAGGGGTGTAACAGAAGTGGAAGTAACTTCGTGGTTGTCAAAGCAAATTTGCATTGGATTGAAGATAGATTTGAGGTCCTTATGTATCAATACAGAAATGTTGGCTGTTGTGACAAGAAAATTTAGGAAGGTTGCCTTTAAATAAAACTCAGATAAACTTTGGAAAAATAAGGTCAGTAAAAAGTGTTGATCATATTGAAATACCACAGTAATTAGGCCAGAACCTGTGAATAATCATGCAATTACGATCCATATTAGCCAGATCCAAACTGATCGATGTGGTTAGACAAAGAACATATAGATTTGTATAGGTTGCATAAAAAATTTGGAAACAACACATGTTTGGGAGACAGTCCTGAAGGACAAAGTGGTCCAGGAAGGATGGACATTCTTTAAGAAGGAAATCTTAATGGCTAAGGATCAGGTATTTCCATGCGCCACAAGATGAACTGCCAAGGAAGATGAGCGGCCTGGCTGAACAGGGATCTTCTGCTAGGACCCAAGAAAAAAGAAGAGTTTATCATGTCTGGAAGAAAAGGCAGGCAACTCAGGAGGAGTACAGGGATCTTGTTAGGTCATGCAGAGAGGAAATTAGAAAGGCAAAAGCTCAGCTAGAACTCAATCTGGCCACTATTGTAAGATACAACAAAAAATGTTTTTACAAATATGTTAACAATAGAATGTCTATCCTTTAATGGATACAGAGGGGAACATTGCCACCAGAGAGGAGGAAAAGGCTGAGGTACTTAATGCCTTCTTTGCCTCAGTCTTTAATAGGGAGACCAGTTATCCTCAGGGTACTCTGCCTCCTGAGCTAGAAGGCAAGGACAAAGAGCAGAATATACCCTCTTCAATCCAGGAGGAAATAGTTAGTGACCTACTACACCATCTGGACACTCACAGATCTATGGGACCAGATGGGATCCATCCAAGAGTACTGAGAGAGCTGGCGGAGGAGCTTGCCAAGCCACTCTCCATCATTTATCAGCAATCCTGGTCAACGGGGGAGGTCCCAGATGACTGGAGGTTTGCCAATGTGACGCCCATTTACAAGAAGGGTCGGAGGGAGAATCCGGGGAACTACAGTCCTGTCAGCTTGACCTCAGTGCCACGGAAGATCATGGAACAGTTTGTCTTGAGTGTGCTCATATGGCATGTGCAGGACAACCAGGGCATCAGGCCCAGTCAGCATGGGTTCATGAAAAGCAGGTCCTGCTTGACTAACCTGATCTCCTTCTATGACCAGGTGACCCTCCTAGTGGATGAGGGAAAGGCTGTGGATGTTGTCTACCTGGACTTCAGTAAGGCCTTTGACACTGTGTCTCATGGCATACTCCTTGAGAAGCTGGCGTCTCATGGCTTAGACAAGTGTACTCTTCACTGGGTGAAAAACTGGCTGGATGGACAAGCCCAGAGGGCTGTGGTGAATGGAGTTAAATCCAGTTGGCGGCCAGTCACAAGTGGTGTTCCCCAGGGCTCAGTAGGGGGGCCAGCTCTGTTTAATATCTTTATCAATGATCTGGATGAGGGGATCGAGTGCACCCTCAGTAAGTTTGCAGATGACACCAAGTTGGGAGGGAGTCTTGATCTGCTTGAGGGTAGGAAGGCTCTACAGAGGGATGTGGACAGGCTGGATCGATGGGCTGAGGCCAATTCTATGAGATTCGACAAGGCCGAGTGCCGGGTCCTGCACTTGGGTCACAACAACCTCGTGCAACACTACAGGCTTGGGGGAGAGTGGCTGGAAAGCTGCCTGGTGGAAAAAGACCTGGGGGTGCTGGTTGACAGCCGGCTGAATATGAGCCAGCAGTGTGCCCAGGTGGCCAAGAAGGCAAATAGCATCCTGGCTTGTATCAGAAATAGTGTGGCCAGCAGGACTAGGGAAGGGATTGTCCCCCTGTATTCAGCACTGGTGAGGCCGCACCTCGAGTACTGTGTTCAGTTTTGGGCCCCTCACTACAGGAAAGACATTGAGGTGCCGGAGTGTGTCCAGAGAAGGGCAACCAAGTTGGTGAGGGGCCTGGAGCACAAGTCTTATGAGGAGCGGCTGAGGGAACTGGGGTTGTTTAACCTGGAGAAAAGGAGGCTGAGGGGAGACCTTATTGCTCTCTACAACTACCTGAAGGGGGGTTGTAGTGAGGTGGGTGCTGGTCTCTTCTGTCAGGTGGCTGGAGAAAGGACGAGAGGAAATGGCCTCAAGTTGTGGCAGGGGAGGTTTATGTTGGATATTAAGAAAATTTTCTTTACTGAAAGGGTTGTCAGGTATTGGAACAGGCTGCCCAGGGAAGTGGTTGAGTCACCATCCCTGGCAGTATTCAAAAAGTGCGTAGACGAGGCACTTCAGTACATGGTTTAGTGGGCATGGATGATGGTTGAACTCGATGATCTTGAAGGTCTTTTCCAATCTAAATGATTCTATGAATCTATGATTCTGTGTGGACTGGGCATCTGCATTGGAAGCACACTGAAAGGGGAATAGAAAACCAGCAGGAAAATAAATTGTAGAAGACTTTTCCAATTAAAGACTTATTCTACTATCCAATGCACTGTGCCTACAGCAGGAAACAAATATGTAAGCTTTTTCACTAGGTAGCAGTGCTGAATAAGAGAGAAATGTTCTGAGTAATACATTTAAGGTTATTTCATGTAATTATTTCAGTGGAGGTATGAATATTTCTGACATGATAGTGTTTTGATGATAATGTGAGTAAGTGTATGCTCCCAGATTCTGTTGACATGCACTTTAAAGACATAAGGCAAACATTTAAATCAGAGAAGGAAGTGCGTATGGGAACAATTTTCAGTTGTATAACTCCATGCAGATTTGGTATTAATGTTCCTTATTACCCATCTGTGCGTAAAGCTACAAGATCTGATACACAACTGCAGCATCAACATGGCATGGCACAACCAATTACATTTGGAACTTAAGAAAAGTGTGTTCTTGCTGCCATTTTATCTTAAGTTTTAGGAGGGATTAATGAATCTAAGAAACATAAAAATGGAGTCAAGCAAAGTGATTTTGATCAGTAACAGGGAGTCTACATCAATCACTGAAAACTTGTGTGGTGGTAATCATCAAAAAACTTTGGGGACTGGGAAGCCTGCTGTGGCTTGCAGTAATTGTTACACTCACACAAAGCTAATGGGATATGAATATACATAACTGTCCTTTGCACCTTGGAATGTCTTTTGCACTGCTGTTTGCTTATAGGAATTTTTTTATTATTATTATCATTTGTAACTGGGGACAGTAGGTTTAAAGGGCATTACAGTGATATTGGCATAGACTATAAAACTTATCAGATGTTCACTGCTTATAAACACAATACACTCCCTCTCTCTCTTTGATCTTGTAACTAGCAAAAAAAAAGGGGGGGAAATGACACTTAGAACCTTTTGTTTAAGGCTTTTAATTTAGGTTTATAACACACTCAGATTGCATACTGATGTATCTGTCTAGTAGATCAAGAAACTGTGGGACAGAGAGGTGAAATGAGTTATCCAAGTTGCAACAGAGACTCAGTGACAGAACTGGAAATAGAAGCCAAATGTCTTATTTCTCATACCTTTGGTCCAAGTCGTTCGATTCAAGATTAAAAATCAGACAAAACTCAGGAGCTTGGCTGCTGAGGAATCTGGTAAGTTAAGTTCAGTGATTCTTATGCTTTCAAGTAAATTTGTTTGTATTTCAGATGCCAAGATAATAAATGAGATATAAATTATAATGCAATTCATACTTTTGCATGATTATTTTTATTGGAAAGTGCAGAAACCAAATCAAACTTTGCAGGGAAACATGCTAGTTTCAGTGAATATTTTCTCAGGAGAGGCTTTGCAGGTTCAAGATGGAATTTCTCATTACAGAAACTCAACCCAGAAACACTGGATGTGACGACGGCTAAATGGTTGGGGTGCTTATCCTCAGTTTGGGGAAAAAAGGCTCAGTCTGTGTTGCATCGATTCAGGATGGTGATTTGAGCCTTGCTCTTCTGCATCATGGTTATGCTGGTGACACTCTCTTGCAGTTTTCTGTCAAAATACTCTAAAAGTTGTCTGTTTCATCCAACCACTACATAGGAAAATCTTCAGAAAATTAATTTTTCTTTTTTTTTTTGCTATGAAAATATTGTTTCTCACCCAGCTTCAATAGTCTGTTAGTAACATGTTCAAAGCCAGCAGCGATCTAAATTGCCATTATACAGCCTATACAAAATATCTGAGACATCAAGACCAGGTGTTTACAACACAAAAATCGTTACAGTAAATGCAACACATTTCCATTAGTTTTTGACAGTTTTACTAAAGCAGTCAAAGCCTGAATGGACTTTGAGCCAGAATATCCTGCTTGATTGTAGAAATTATCTTTTCTGTTCAGGCCAGAGGTATGTTGCAGCAGAAGGCAGGGGCTAAGCATGGTTATGATGCAGAGAGGGGAAGGAGGAGTGGAGCTCTGCAAACCATATGACCGTATGTGACCCAGAGTTTGTGGTGTGCTAAGTGATGCTAACTGGAGGGGAAAAGGAAAGAGAGAGCACTATAGCCCTCCTGAGTTTCCACTGCGGCCTACCCCTAAGAAGAAGCCTGCTTTGTGTGTTTAATGAGGACTTCTAGCCTTCAGTACTGTTGATTATGTTTATTTTTTTTAATTAAATGATTTTTTAAAAATAAACTAATTGGATACTGCATCCATGAATCCAGCTTTGTAGTTAACATATTGGGTTGCTTGGATGGGAGCCAACTCTGTATTTTACTTTCTGATTTTTGGAGCATTATGTCATGATGAAACCAGAGAAAGTGTGTAATAGATCCATCCCCTTGTTATCTGTGATCTTACTAGTTCCGCAGCTTGCAAATCCTCCAAATTAGGTTCACATATCAGCACTTCAGTAGTCTTCAGCAACATCAGCTTGACACAATATAACAAGCTTTCTGATACTGAAATGAACAGTTGCCCTCTTAGCAGCAGTGGTATAAACTGGATTTCACTTTCTTTAATGGCTGAGTAACTTTTGTTCAAGTATTACAGGAATTTGTTTTAAACCCTTCCCCTACTTTTTTTTTTTTTTTTCTTGTGTGTGTCTGTGAATTAAAGTTTGTTAGTGAATGGTCTCTTTCTCTGCAGAAAGCTTGAGCCAGCTGAAGTCTGATCTCAAGTGCAGAAGTCCTACTGGTCTGTATATAAAAGAACATTGCAAATTTACCTCTTCAAAAGTTAGAAAATGATCATTATGTTTTTATAGATAACATCAATTTGGTCTGCTTGTGCATGAGAACTGCAATTAGTATGTTTAATGGCATAATTGTAGACGGCGCTTTTAGGAGGCACACTGAGCACAGGATGAAGAGTCCTCTTCCTGCAGCCCTTTGCCTCATTTACCGGACACCTTCTAAGCTGTGCAGCAAGTGAGGCGAGGGACCGACGGACAATGGGCTTATTCACTGCAGAACACTGATTCATTTCTGCATCACCTTTCACTCTGCGCAGGGAATGAAATGGGGGGGTGTCTGTGGAAAAAATATTATGCGTTTTATGTAATTAAAGATTGTATCATAAAGTACAAGCACAAGAGAATTGTAGTACAGTTGAAAAGACATGCTTGATTTACGGATTTCTTAACTTGCATGTGTGATATTGAAACTGCCAGAATGGGTGTTTTCTTGTAGTTTTTTGATTTTGTTGTAAGGTATACGTCTACACACATTTGGGAGTGGCTGTTCTTTATGTTCATATAAAATTGACAGTAATTTTAATGTGTGAGATGATTACATTTGAACAGGATTTTCTATGTCAGTCAATGTGGCTTTATCAAAATAGAAATTTTCATAAGAAAGCTTTTTTTTTTTTCTTTTCTGAAGATTTCACAGGAGATGGAAATATTTCAGGTTTTTCAGTGTTTAATTTCTGCCTCAGCATAAGCTTAGTAATAACATCTAGAAATTGTTGTTTTGGATCTTTCATGCTTTTCTTCCCAATAGAAAAGATGCTGTGCATCTGGACTATGTTTTCCATACTGCATGGCAGTCAGTCCCTGGGGATCCATGCTAGCAGAGAGAATAGATCCTTTTATTTCAGTTTGGATTTGACAGATCAGATAAAATACGTTGATTCAGGGCTATTGAAATAATTCAGCTAAAAAGCTGAAAAAGAATAAAGAGGAATTTTAAACTTCTCTCTCAGTTAATTATAAAAATAAGTATCAGAATATCAAACTTTTCTCTAGGGTGGAAAGTTCATTTTTGATCAGCTATGCCACTTACAGATTAGGCAAAGCAGATGGTTATATTTCAAATTCTGATTAAGACATACCTTCTTATTTTTATCACTTTAATATTTTTTTTTATGATTTATATTCTATTTCATGCTCTGTGTGTGGTCTGGACAGGGCCTCAGTGGAGCAGAGACTTCAAGACTTGTGCCAAGCTGTGCAATATTATGGTGGTCTGATGATATGGCTTGCTGCTATTTTCTATTTTAATAACAACTGTTTTCTTTTAACATTATAAAGCTGGCAGTTGTTACTGTTTTTAATTGAACTACCCATGAAGTGTGAATGATAGGTGGAGCTAGAACAAAGGATGATCCAGAATGAATTAATAATATTAATAACAGGACTGGAGTTTATTTCGCCTACAGAAAATCCCTTCTCTGTGACTAGCCAATAGACTCAGCATTTGTGCGTATGTGTCTCCATCACCACCACAAGCATTAATACTTTGTATAGTCTGTTTCCCTTTAAATGCTGCTTCAGGCTTGAGTTCACATGTCTTTCCTTAGTTCATACTATTTTTGTAGCAGAGCCAACAGCCTGACAGCACTTTTAAAAAAGAATGAATGGGGTTAAAGTACCCAAGTACTGATATGCTGGTTTTTATGGCTGTTCCCCATAGTTTTGACTGCTGAGCAGTCAACTATTGGTAATTCACAAACGATTGAAATCCAGATTGTAGTTTTCTTGTGAACTGTATCACAATTTTCTCAGTCTAACAGTGTAATACTTCCTTTAGAAAAGTCCCTCCTCATAATGTCACTGTCAGGAAGGTTACTCCAGTCTGTGTTATTCCAGTCCTACCCACCCTAATGGATTAATTTACAGAGGTCGCACTTGTTTCAAACATATATGTATCTAGCCTGCACTGTGGTGTGCCTACTGGCACAGCAGCTGCAGGTCCCTGAGTCAACACGTGTGAGAAGAGACTTGGGAACCTTGTCCAGGACAGGCCAGTGGGCTCTCATTATCCAGTCATCTGGACCCCAGATTATTGCAGATATAACATGTGCAGTAAAGGCTGCCACACAAATACGTGTTATGAATTCAGCTCATTTTATTTTGAGTTATAGAGCTTTGAATTCACTCTGTTCCTTCATCTACAATAAACAAACACATGTGTATGTGTACACACACACACTACTGCCTTTATATGCTGTACCTACCTGCTCACCCACACCCTGATTAGCTTCACTGAACTTGCTCCTATGAAAGTCCGTCATTCAGCTTCCACATGCTTCACCTCTGTGAGGTTAGTATTTCCACTCTTATCTCATACTGGCCCTTTTGTCTTGCTGACTGGCTTCAGTGACATTTACAATGTTCCAGGAAGATGATTTCTCTCTTTATCTCTTTGTTAAATGAGTGCCATGACTACGTGTGGGGGGAGAAACCTGACAGTTCAAGAATGGGATGCAATTATACATCATACACCCTGTAGCTTTTATATTTATATTTTATATTAATGATTGCTGTGAAATGAGAAGCCAAGCCTTTGAACAAAGAAATACATAACAAGCTGGGACAAGTGTGGTAAGGCAAATGTTCATGTGGAACAAATATTTCTATAAACCAATTCAAGAGCACAGGAGAATTTTTAAGGGACTCATTTGCAGGACATAAATGCTGACCTCATGTAGTCTCTATGTATAGGAACCTTCCTTAAAGTTATACTATAAAGTACAGACTAGAGTTGGATGAATTAGTTTATATAGAGAGTTGACTCCTGAAGCCTTGTCTTGCCTTAATGTCTGAACCACTGGGATAAGGGATCATTTGAGGATAGCCACACTGTCTGACTTCGGGCACTCAACTGAAGTACCCAGCCTGGAAAACCAGCCTTTCCAAACTCCTTACATGTACTCAATGGAGGATACAGACTGATCTAGACCGCTTCTGAAAACTGCATGATAACTGCCTGTCCCTCTCTACTCACTGTGGAAATATCAGGGAGGAAGAAAGAATCCTAGGTCAGTAGGCTAAGGTATGTGGTGTGAAATGCCTGTATGATCCCACACTGGCTTCTGTCAGTTCCAATTTTTTTTTTCCACAAGTTTAAATTATATGAAGATGTAGCAAAGTGGGGTTATTTTTTCAGCTTGGAAAACACAGGCATATATGGCATTGCATGTATTTTGGATGAGTCCCCCCCTAGTTTAATAGCTGTTGTACAATTGTCTGAAACTGTGAAGGAATAGATTACTTGAACCCATGTATTACTCTGAGCAGAACACAGTACAGCTACCTTTATGTATCTAGATCACCATATGAAAACAATCCATTACCCTGAGGAGGCTGAGTTTATTTAACTGTATTAATTATTTACAAGTTCATACATCATGAACTTTGCATCCTAAACCAGTAACTGGATTTGTTACTGGATCTCCATTCCCTGGCTCCTTGCTTTTTCTCTAAAATAAACACCTGATGGTTTCTTGCAACAACACTTTTTTTTCCTTGTAGGCTTTTTACTCACCTCTAGCTCCTATTCTTTCTTAACCTGGCTCTCATACTTCCGTTTGACTTTAGCATAGTGCTTTCTCAGTTAACCACATTTCCTCAGGATCTCTTTGGCCCCCTTTTCCAGTTAAGTTGAATATAAATAGGTACAGATTGCCATTCCAGTCATTTCTCTCTATAGTCATTGCTTCTGGTGTCATGTTATATTAAAGTCAGATGCTCTTTGAACTGGTGTTGTCTCTTTGCTTGTTAGGTACCTGGCATGTTTTCTCATGCAAGAAAAATAATAAGGTCAGTTTGCAGAAATCCCTTTCAAACATTACTGAGTATCCTGTCTGGTAGGAGAGATGAACCTCTTTCTCTACGTTTAGATAGCCATCCAAATCCCTTTTGTCTCAGCCCTCTTGTGCATTGTTCTGGGAGTTTTCTTCCTGTGGACAGCTCAGGAGATTGATGTGGACCATCTCCAGGTCAGTCCCTACGTCTTGCTGCTTTACAGCTCCTAGTTGAGAAAGATTATGAAAAAAGGGGTCATTGTTGTCTCTGTTCCCTCTTGTTCAATTTGGAGGATGTTCTGGCACACAGTAAGCTTCAGTGAATCCCGGTGATCTGGCACTGGGTCTGGGCTTTGCTTACTTCCTAACTTAGGCTTATAGGCCAGGAAAATGTTGTAATGTAGTTTCTTCTCTCCAGTTAGTCCTTGGAGATTCCTCCTCTTCAGATTCAACTGCAGATCTTCATATATTATTTTCTCTGCTGTTTTTTAGCTCAGCAGATTTCTTGTAACTTCCTGCCTAACGGGTCCATCTCCTCCTCTTCACTCCTTGTATGAGCACGAGGTCATGGTGAGGTTGTTTACTCATAAGTCTGCTTCCAGAAACCCTTGTCCTTTCAGTTTGTAACCTTTTAAACCCTTGCAGGACTTAAAACATTTCAGCTCAGTTGATTCTTTTCTTCTGAGTTTTCAGTTTATGTGATTAATCTTTATTTTTCAGTGTGTGTACTTGAGTGCTACAAGATTCTTATGCAAACACAAAAGACAAGAAATAAATACATTGTACAAAAGGCAACTGGATAGGAATGAGAAAGGGTAACTTCAGTTTTAGCCTAACAAAGAAAGGAAAGAAAAAGGAACGTGTTCAGGACAAGAATGCTCCAAAGAGCAGAAACTAGGCACCTGTTCTTCAGGTGTTTCACAGTTGGGATTGATTGATTGATCCCAAAGGACAGCATTGTAAGATTGTCACACTGAAGTTTGACACTTGTGCTTTTTTTCCACATCTGAACATTTGTGGTCACAGTTGACAGTAGGTAGAAAACTATACTCACAAATTAGAGTGTTCAAGACGGTCTCGACACAGTGTGAAATACAGACAGTGATAGTAATTTAGAAAATTCTGGGCATTGTTACATCAATGGGAGAATGTTGTCTGATTTTAAGAATATTATCTAAAAGCTTTACCAGTGGTTGAAGAGCTGAAAGATACCACAAGGAGAGACTGTCAAAATTATGGCTATTTACCTTTGGGCATTTGAAAAGCAAGCACATGTGGATGGCTGACCCCTCAGGTACTGGGAGAGAGGAACCAGAACACAGCAACCTAGTCTATCAAGTTATGTTCCCAGATCAAAGGTAGCTAACAGCTGCTGGAAAGGGAAATAGGATAAGGAAAAATGCAGACCTTTGGAATGATATGAATCAAAGCAATAAAAAAATTTTCTTGAGAGGAATCCTGAAGCAGCTGATACTGGAAAACCTGCTAAGTATACAGTTTGTGTGAATACAAAACCTAATTACCTTTCAAGGTAGTACAGATAGGCGTCTGGGGGCTTGTCTTCAGTGTGTGTTCTAGGTGAGTTCAGAAAATATTCAAAAGTTAGGAGTTAATTAAGCATCCTGTCCAGGACAGGCTAAAGGTGATTTTGCTATTCAAAGAGCAGGCTCACTGCAAGTGAGTTAGGCAGATTTAAATGAGGGATGCATCTTGTCTCTGAAAAAGAGAAAGTGTCTGAGAGCCAGGATAATGGTTAATGCAATTTAGAGTTTGGTGGGTTATACATAAGAAGAGGTTAGGAACTGCTTTTTTTTTTTTTTCTTCTACTTGAAGGAAATTGGATTTGCAAAATTCTTCTCTCCCACTTGTCCAGAATTAGGTGGAGAACTTAATTTTGAGCAGTAAGAAAAACAAAATCACTATCTGTACCCTTTCACTCTGATAAAGGTTTGGAGAATGGGCATGTAGGCTGATAATTACGTTGTTTTCAAAGCTGAAGTCTTTTTTAATGGAAATATGTATCAAATAGTTTCCTGCTCACTGAAAATGCCTTTCATTTTTAAAAACTTTAAAGTGTTCCAGGAAATATTTTGAACTTTATAGTTCTACCCTCCTACTGACAAACCCATACAAGAAAAAAAAATATTTCCAACTAAGTATCAACAATTGCCAGTGCTCATAGAACCAAACATACTGTTTTAGTAATATCTTGTCAACACTGCCATGGTTTCATAAAGCAGATCTTCACTGGAACTGTTCTTCCTTTCTTTTCAGATATATACTGATATATTCGGATATATATGCAGAGAAAGCTCTTTTTCTTAGTTGCAGTCCTTTCATGAACACTGCCGTAGGATCTGTGCTGTAACCTCTCCCAGCCAGAGAGTCTACTGCATAGACTGCTCAGAAGTATAATGATGTGTTTGGAGTGTATGTGCATAACATTCTTCCTCCACTTTATTAGATCAAGTCAGAGTATTTAGTCTCTTTGCACACTTTGGATTGTGTAAAAAGAACAGAGACTGTTTCATACAGTCTCTGACTTTATAGACCAGACTGAATTCTGTAAATTCAAGCCAGAGCTCCACTCTGTGGTACCGATTCTCCAAACCACAGCCAGCACCAGGCAATGCCCTCCCATGTGGTGCAATGTAAAGAAAAAAAGGATTTTGAGGGATGACAGTGATCATTCTTAAGAGAAATGTGACATGTGGTGTTGCAGGTAAGATTTTAATAATGGGAGGGTTTTGCCAATAGGGATGATGCTTACTGTTGAAGATAACCTCTCTTCTGAGGGGAAGCCTTCAGAACATAGGGAGGCAGTCACCATCAAGAATTTCTTCACCTTTTCTTTGATGGCAGTGGCCAGCAGATGGGATTTCTGAAACTAGAGTGAGAAGTCTTTGGGGTAATTATATGGTGGAGAGGAAAAGTCTGAATGATTTGTCATTGGAGAACTTTCTAAAGTTCTAGAGCTTGATATACCTACTAATAAGAAACTGAGAACCACCTACTAATAAGAAAGCAGTAAGAAATATGGATGAGTCTAACAGTAGTGATTTTTTACTTTTATTCTCATATATAGTCAGTTCATATGTCATTTGCTTTTTTATTGATTTATAAGGATTTCATCAGACTACTCTTGGTTCCCATGAAGTATAACAAGTACGAAATGAACATCAATGAGTTGAGTTACTTTGCACCCAAACTCTATGAACTGCCTTTTGTTTCTTGAATTTTCTAAGAAGTGGTATAATTTGACACAGAGCTACTCTGAAACTGCTTTTCTAATGACAGGTAAGATTAACTGAGACACGTCTACTATAATCCCTGCATTTGCATTTATTGGCCCTGCAGATGTGAACTAGAAAAATCTTACAACAAAATTGGTATAAAAGAGATGACCTTAAGCATACTGACCACACACACAATCAGTGAAAGCAGATAAGGTTCATCTCTTCCAGAGCCTTAAACATAATTCTTTGCACAGGATTCTTCTCCTAAGAATTCTTACATGATACAAATTCCCTAATGCTTTACTTAACTATTATCAAATTGTGGCCTAGATTGCACTTATAAATAAAATATAGAATAGGATCTTCAGTTCCCATGTTTCCAGTGCCTACTTTAATCAACGTGAGGTTTAGGATATTCAGGGCTTTCCAGCGTCAGATATGCTATATGGCATTCATTCTTCTTTCCCACAGGACTCTGAATAAACACTAATTAAAATTAAGCTAAAATGTTCAGCTTTTTAAATATGGGGGGTTTGTTTTTTTTTTTTTTCAAATGTACTTTTCTTCTGGATAACAAATGTGAATACAGACTTAATTCCTGCCTAACTTACTTTCCCATGCCTGCGTGTTTTCTTCTTTTTTGTCCTTTTTTGTATGAAGGAAAGAAATAGTTTTGTAGAAAGCTGAACCCACAAAATCCACTGGGTATTGTTCTATGCTAGAGATTGCTAAGCATAGTATGCTAACAATGGGCCAAATAGTGTACTAATTTCTCTGGGATAACTTTTGGAATCTGGGAATTTTGCTCATTGAAGGAGGATAGCAGAGCCTTACCGTACAGCAGAATGCCCAGAACGCTTTCCTGAGCTTATTTGTCTATCCTGATGCATAACGTTTCTCTATACCACTGGTCTTTCACCTGGCAAGGTAATGTAGTAAGACCCAATGTCTTAAAAGTATACAAAAATGCTTATTCATTAGGCCTTTCTATTAGTACCCAAATAGCTGGCCAAAGTCTGATATTGTTATCTGGAATACGAGAAAGGAATTTTTCTGATTATGCTCCATTTTGGCTCACCCTTTTAACTGATTGCTAACATGTCTCAAACACACACTTCAGACTTTCTGCTCTTTGTTATGTGACATGTATTAATTGGAATTAAACATTCCAATGCAGTGAAATGAGAGTCAAACACAGAAATGTAAGGGGAGGATAAAGTTTGAGGCTAGTAAGAATATTTATATGACAGTAGTGCCTACAGAGCTGGTTAGTTCAGGGACTTAGGTCCTTAGTGAAGGGAGAATTTTGAACTGGATGACAGAGAAGAATGATGTGATATTATAGTGTATGGTAGGGGTTAGGTCTGATTTTAAGAATGGTCTCAAACTTCTTACTAACTGACATTGTAAATACACCTTTGTGTAAGGCTACAGTGTCCTCTATGTGGCTGTAGAGATGGGGGCAATGGGGAGTATGGAAAGCACTTGACAAGTTTCTCACAGAACACTTTTGTGTATCTCAGCATAACATTTCCTTGAAGCCCAGGCCAGAGTTCTCACTTTGCAATTTCTTGGAAAGTATCGCATGGAGTCAGATAGGGGTTATGGCATTTATAACCCTAAATGTTGTTACTAGTAACAATTTCCAGTTGCTGACAAAGGCAAAGCACCACACAGTTGCTCCATAAACAAATATTTATGTATAATACGTGGAAAGTGTAAACAGCTTTTACAGTGTTTCTTAAATAATTTCTCAATGCGATCAAGAAGTTAACCTACAAGTGTTTCTTCCTGAACAGACTAGTACAATCTGTTGTTATTACCATATAGACTCACAGAATTAAAGTTTGTCTTGTAACATTGACTTATAATGTAAAGAATCAGCACTGCATTTGGATTTCAGTGCTTTAACAAATGTATATGAGGACATTCTTTCCTGTGTAATCTCCATTTCAGAAATTATTTCAGTCTGTGTGGCCTGGAATACAGAGGTGCAACTTGGATTTTTTTTTAAAGCTGGCAAAAAGATTTTCAGTGCTTCCCAGGCCTTTCCAAAATGCTTCTCTTGTCAGCAAACAAAGGTTTGGCAGAGCCTTATAACTAGACGTATTCAGCCCTTTTTCATGACTTGCTTGCATCAGTTTGTGTGTGGGCAAAGAAAAAATCAAGTATTGCCAAACCTGAGCACTCAAACATTATGAATGGGGCTCCAGAAATTCAGCAAACTGCTTTAAAATTCATGAACTTTAAAAAAAAATTTATTGAGGAGAAGGGTCTTTCCATCTGCTCTGTGATGGTTGAGCATTTTGACTCATAATTTAAAACATTTCTCTGCAGCCAATACAATCCTAAATCTATTTTAAAGGGGAAAATTGCACTTAAATTCATGTGTCTTCACAAGATTCCAGAAGTTGGGCTTTTAGGAACACCACCGTATAACAGCAGACTTGCAGTAAAATTGTAGTAACTGCTGACATTGAAAGTGTGTAATCTGCAGCAACAGCATCACAGGTTTTGGGATGAGAGCTGACAACATCATTCTTCCTCTATCATTCCGTTTATCCTCTAGCTAAGACCCTTGAGCTTCCAGTAACTCCTATGTGTATGACGAGAACTGTGCAGAAAGCAGAAATCCTATTTCACAGAGTATTTGGATATTTCTAAATTTAGTTTCATTCACGCAAACCCAAATTTAGACTTTCTCTTTGAAATAGTGTGCTAGATTTCAGACAGCTTTACCTGAAGTCCGTACTCAGAGGGAGCACTTTGGAAAATGGCATTGGCCTCATGGTGTCCTTCAAACACTCCAAAGAGCTTTGAGTAGAGTAGTCAGAAAAGCTTCACTGCACTGGAGTTTCCAAAGAATACAATGTTTTGTCAAAATGGGAGCTTTTAGAAATGTATCAGGTTTGTCCAGTTGCAACAGATAAGAGAAAAAATATTTCTGGTCCAGGTTGGAAAAAAGAGATAGGTCCCACTCAGCTTTTTTTGTAGTTGTATGGATGAAGAACTATTCTTTGTATCAGAGCAAGAATTTGAACCTCTGATGTCCCAGGCTTTTGTAACAACCACCGTGTGAGAGACAGAATTCCTCCAGCATAAATCTGCCACACCCATACAAATTTGAGAAGCTTTGTTTTCATTCCAGTATGGAAAAGACTTCCATGTTTGGTAAAAAAAAAAAAAAAAAAAAAAGAGAGAAGAGGGAAAAAAAGGAAAAAGAAAATTAATTTGTTCTGGAGTCGGTAGTAGTCTGGAAGCCTTAGGAACCTCCAGCTTGTAGGGAAGTCTGCCTGCCCTGGAACCGATGGGATAGGGAGTGTAGGAGTGTGTATTCTCCAGCTACTCCTTCTGGCTCCCGATTCGCCTTGGGGGTGCTCCTGCTGGGCTGGATGCAAACACAGTAAAACAGGAGACCAGGGCCTGCCCCAGAATCTAGCTGGTATCTGGCACAATATTGACAGATGGGAATTATATCCCTGTAACTATACTGATATAGATATCTCTTTCTTTCTCTCTGCACATATACTTAAATGTACCTATGCATACAAACTTTAAGAATTTAATTTTGACAAATCCCAACAGAAGGAAAAAATTGTTTCTGAATTTTTGTGACTTACTCTCTTGCTGACCAGTCTCCTGCCTAACTTAGCTCTGAGCCTTTAAGAGTGTAAGAAGTGCTAAACAGTCTGCCTGCCCAGGTACCTTATTCTGGAAAGACATCAAAATGTGTGTGTCTAATTACCCTACGCTCTTTTAGCTGAAGTCTTCATTTCTGCTATCTGCATGTAGGCAGTCACATGGTTCAAACAAAGCATGTTTCTTCCCTCCTTTTTTAGAAATAACAAAATGGTGACATTTGACACATAAGTTGTATAAGTAACAAGGAAGCTGGATGTGTGTCTTTTTGAAAAGCACCAGTTTTGCTTTTCCCTCTCTTTGGGATCCTCCCTGAAAATTTGACTTAGTTCCAATTTCTTCAACAATTGGCCAAGATACAATTCCCAAATTTCCCTTTCCATCTCTCCCCACTGAACAATATCCTACTTCCCCTGACATGTCTGCTAACTTTTCTGGGAATCTTTATACAGACCACAATAAGCTCAATATTTTCAAGATGAAAATCCACGTCAGCTTTTCTTCTGCCAGCCTCTGACCATCAGGTCTTTTCCTTTTTCTGTTTAATGCCAGTGTTAATGTCAACCTTTCTCTTCATCCATCTGCAGCTGAGTTGTTATTTACATGCATCCCACACATCCAGACCCTTGTGTATTGTTTCCCTCTGCTCAGTCTTCAGTCTGCAACCCTTTCCCTTCATACTACATTGCCAAGATTCTGGTTCATACTGTGCTTATCGCATGTCCTAACTGCATTTCTTTTCCAGTTTACCCCTCCACACTATGCCATGAAATCATTACATATAGGTCCTGAGAAATCCTTCCTGTACTTTTCCCAGCCACTCAGGAGGAGTAGAAATCAGATGAAGATGTGAAATTCAAGCTCTTCTTTTCCATGTTCCACATTTTTCTCACCCAGTTGTCTTCTCCTTTGCCATATCCCAAAACCTCTTCAGAGCAATTTTACAGAGGTTACCCTTTTAGTTATTTCGTTCCCATTTTAAAGTATTCTACTTAACAAAATCTCCAATTATACTGCTGTAAAGGATTAGTGATTTTTCTGCTTATCTTCTAGAGTTGGCTCTGTTTAAACACTACTGCTAACTTACTACAGAGATAAGATCTTTATTATATTTTGGCACAGCCAATGATGTGCATAGAGAGGTCTATTTATATAGACTCAAGTGTTTAGCTCTTAGTTACCAGACTGCATCCATCATTCATCCATTTCTGCATCCAGATACTCTCTGAAGCAAAGTCTTTTACCAATAGGAAACAGTCATTCTCCCTTCTTTCATTATGAATGCTCCAAAAGGAATAAGTGAATTAGCTATACCAAATACACACAAAAAAATGGAATTACACAGTTCTTTAGCTATTACACCATCCGGTAAAATGACATATGAGACTATGTAAGTTCATCTCCCCAAAGCACTAATGGTTTGTGCCTGCTCAAATGTTATGTTTCGTGGCCTTAATTCCTAGGCAGAACTTCTGGAATCTGCTTTCTGAGATTAGCAGTGCCCTCTTGCCTGATTTTAAATAAAAATAATTGGAAAGGCACATGTACCAGCTTCCAGTTTATAAGAGTTCATTATTTGAAATCCCCTGAGCTCCTCCAATTAGAAAACAACTTTTTGACTTAATATCCTTCAATTGTTAAAAACTTGCGTCACTGAGAGATCACAGTGAAACGTAAAGGTCCCAGCACATTGGCACTTGATTGTGAGGGGATGTGATTGTTCCACATTTAGACTGGAAAGGGTTAGGAACTCTGCTTCCCAATGTGCTTAATGAATGAAAGGAAAATTGGACCCTTGAGCCAGAGGCAATGACCTAACTGAGTGAAAAATGTTTGCAGGTTAACAAGGGCAACTGTTCCTTGCTATAATTCCCACTGGAGGTGAATGACAAAAAAGGCCAATAAACCTCAGACTTTGGATTATTTATTAACCTGTTTTCTTCCTAGAAGAAAAGACCTTACTGTAGATCTTGGAAGACAGAACTGAAAAATGTGTCCTTTTACAAAGGGTAAATTAATGACCATGTGCACTGCTTAAAAAGAGTAAGGTGTAATATTTAGTATCATTGTACTCTCTGTGATTAGTCAGATTTTTAAAAAGGCAACTTCACTAGGACTGAGATGCAAGGAGAGTAAAAATAAAATTGTGATTAAATGACACTAATTTAAGCCATATTAGAACAAAACGTAACTGGAAATGACATATAAGCATTGTTGACACTGAATCAGAGAAACATATTTTATGTCTTGTCTTTACAAGCACTGCTGCCTAACATGCTGACACAGCAAATCTGTAGCTTTCCTACAAATACTCAGAAACTAGGGTGTGGGGGGATAGACAAGTGTTGTGATACAGACTGGAGTGTCTCTAGTTGGAAGTCATGCAATTCACTTCTCACCCCAGAGGGCAAACTCGATTTCCAATCTAAACCATTTGTCATGAAGTAATGGAAAGATTCCTGTTGTCTTCACTGAGATCAGGTCTGGAGCCTAACACAGAAGCAACGGAAAAAAATTGCAGGGTAAATGCAGAACAACGCAGGAAAAGCCTTAAGACTAGTAATAACCACTAGAGCAGCTGTCAAACTACCTTTACAAAAAAATCTAAGTGATGCCTTTTCAGGAAGCAATGTAGACTCGTCAGGAGAGAATTGAAGGGTATGATCCAAAGTTGAGCTGTTTCAGTGGGCTTTGTATTGTATTAGTCCCTAACAGAATACACAAATAACGTATTGCTTCCTGTATTTGAAGTGCCAAAAATGAGACAGTTGCAAGCATTCTGCAAACCATATGTCTGAATCAGTCTGGGACCGAAGCAAAAGGAAGGACTATGCATTTACATAATGCAACTCTCTGCAACGTAGATATGATACCCATAATGCATAGATGTATTTTCAGTAACAGGAGCTGCATTTGACTTTCGTGTTAAAACAACCCTGCGTTTTTCAAAATGCTCTTTCCTTACCCTGTTGTGTACCTGCAAATGAAAAGGTAAACACTGTATTTATCTATTGCTTTCCTCTCTGAATGACAGAACAGCCTTCCTGCTCAGACGTCTTCCTGAAAATGTATGATTAAATTTGTATGGTATTTAGCTGTGTGTTTGCAAGTCTCATTGACTTCAAAATAGCTAGACAATTTACACTTGATTATTAATTCTTAGCTAAAGAAAATATCTGAGAGAAGCAGAGCTTTGCATTCTGTCCCAATGGCTTTTAAATAATGCAGGTCATGGTACCTTTGTAAGAAGACATAACTTCAGCTGGAGTTCCTATCTGCTTTCTTGTATGAATACAGAGAGAAATATTTTGCAGATGGATTTTATTTCTATAACTTAAAATTAGTTTAAAATATAAGGTGTTCTAGCACTAACAGTGCTTTATTTCTTTTAAATATTATTTAGCCTATACTATTACCCTTAACTTGATTCTTAAGTTGAACTTGCATTTTGTGCAGCGCCTGTGTCAGTCAGGAACAAAATGTCCAGTGACATCTGCTAGCAATGATCACACGGACTTTTGCTTGTCTGGGACTCCGTGTGTACTTTTCTGCCCCCTTACCTAAACCAGTAAGCACCTGAATTCTTAATAACCTTTTAAGAGTTAGAAAAGGCTGCTCAGGATTTGTGATAGACTGCAGGATTTCAAACAGGACAATCCAAATCATTGAAAACAGTTTTGTAAATAACTGAACATGTAACAGAAGAGGCAAGTATCTGTGGTAGTAATAAGGAAAAATGCATGAGTTAGATCTGAACAAAAATTAGTGTATGAGACCTCAAATTTAAATGTGTCTGTAAGGCTAAGATTCAGACACACAAAGCAGAGCTTGTAAAACATCAGATATGTTAGGAGGATATCTGTGACTGACTTGGGCCCAGAATGACTGATAAGTCCATGACTCACGTTGTCATCTTCTTGTAGACATCTGTTCTGTTCTGCAGGGTTTCACCTATAGGAAAAGAGTTGCTTGCAGGAAGGCATCATCTGTTTTGCTGTGTTTTTCTTGCCATTGAGAAGAGAAGGCAATAGCCATTAACAGTCTTGGAAGGCTATTGTAGATCCCGAGTACTGTATAACAGTAGTATGAAAATTGTTGTATCTATTGCAGTCACTAGAATTGCCCCTGTATACTGCAGGCAGGTAAGAATTGTGCTTTCACAACTGAGTGCAACACCTGAGCTAAACTGAGGGTCTTCAATAGTGTAATAAGATCTGCTGAATTCAGGATGCAGAGACCAGCTTGAGATATAAAGAATCATAGAATCATTTAGGTTGGAAAAGACCTTCAAGCTCATTGACTTCAACTGTTAACCTAACACTGCCAAGCTCACCACTACCATGTCCCTAAGTGCCACATCTTTTATCTTTAGTGTTTTTTAAATATCTCCAGGGATGGTGACTCAACTACTTCCCTGGGAAGCCTGTTCCAATACCTGACAACCCTTTCAGTAAAGAAATTTTTCTTAATATCCAACATAAACCTCCCTTGGCACAACTTGAGGCCATTTCCTCTTGTCCTATCACTTGTTACTTGGGAGAAGAGTCCAACACCCACCTCACTACAACCTCCTTTCAGGTAGTTGTAGAGAGCAATAAAGTCTCCCCTCAGCCTCCTTTTCTCCAGGTTAAACAACCCCAGTTCCCTTAGCTGCTCCTCATAAGACTTGTGCTCCAGGCCCCTCACCACCTTTGTTGCCCTTCTCTGGACACACTCCAGCACCTCAATGTCTTTCCTGTAGTGAGGGGCCCAAAACTGAACACAGTACTCGAGGTGCGGCCTCACCAGTGCTGAATACAGGGGGACAATCCCTTCCCTAGTCCTGCTGGCCACACTATTTCTGATACAAGCCAGGATGCTATCTGCCTTCTTGGCCACCTGGGCACACTGCTGGCTCATATTCAGCCGGCTGTCAACCAGCACCCCCAGGTCTTTTTCCACCAGGCAGCTTTCCAGCCACTCTCCCCCAAGCCTGTAGTGTTGCACGAGGTTGTTGTGACCCAAGTGCAGGACCCGGCACTCGGCCTTGTCGAATCTCATAGAATTGGCCTCAGCCCATCGATCCAGCCTGTCCACATCCCTCTGTAGAGCCTTCCTACCCTCAAGCAGATCAAGACTCCCTCCCAACTTGGTGTCATCTGCAAACTTACTGAGGGTGCACTCGATCCCCTCATCCAGATCATTGATAAAGATATTAAACAGAGCTGGCCCCCCTACTGAGCCCTGGGGAACACCACTTGTGACTGGCCGCCAACTGGATTTAACTCCATTCACCACAGCCCTCTGGGCTTGTCCATCCAGCCAGTTTTTCACCCAGTGAAGAGTACACTTGTCTAAGCCATGAGACGCCAGCTTCTCAAGGAGTATGCCATGAGACACAGTGTCAAAGGCCTTACTGAAGTCCAGGTAGACAACATCCACAGCCTTTCCCTCATCCACTAGGAGGGTCACCTGGTCATAGAAGGAGATCAGGTTAGTCAAGCAGGACCTGCCTTTCATAAACCCATGCTGACTGGGCAGCTGCTCTCAAGACAGCATGCTTGAGAGTAGCTGCCCAGGAACAGCTGGCAGTGCTGCTCATGGAGATTCCCAGTTCTTAGGTCCAGTCTTCAACATCATCCCTAGCACCACTGAATTAGTAGGTGTTACAGCTGTTTCTCACAGCTTGAGGCCTGGTTCAACTGTAGGGAAGTCTTCTCACCATGAAGTTGCAGATACTACAGAACCTTTCTCCCATCCTCTCTTCATGCAGAGCTAGTGCTTGTAAGTTCGGTCCCTAAGGTCTTTATCCTGTGTCTTTGTCTAGACAAGCTAGATGTATTTCTGATTTTAAGAGGAAATTAAGTGAAAACTTGCCCATTGTTGCTGGACATCGGCTGCAAAGTTTCATCTCTTATCTCTTTATTGCATATTCTAGGGAACTGTGAAAGTCTGCATAGTGGAGTTTTTTATTAAAAAAGAGGGAAAAAGAAATCAAAATAATTAAAATGAGAAAATAATGAAGAAAAAAAAAGAAACTGGTGAGTAATATTTAGGTTAGTAGAAAAATCCTTCTTTGGGAAAGTAGCCAAATTACTAACTATAAAAGGGTAGGAAGAAAAACTTTCAGTACGATGAAAAATTCATGAGTGAGTAGGAGGTCAGAACTACAGTGACTTGTAATTCAGCTCAGTTTGTATTAAACCTGGATATGAACTTCTGAACTTGATTTTCCACTACCTTTCTAGTTTGGGATATTGGTAAGAAATTATTAATCATTAAATATATCAGTTTACTTCTGAGTTATATGGGATATTGATGACTCAGCTGTACTGTTCAGAGATTTGAAACGCTTGCTGCTCTGTTATCATTTGTAGTTCTTTATACTTACATACTTCTGTTTGTAATTTATATGTATTGTTTCAGGGTTTGAAAAATATAATTTTCTTCTTCAGAGTCCTTTAAACATGGATAGACATTTTTCTCTGTTAAATTCTAAATAGGATAAAATGAAATTGCAGAAAAAAGTTGAGTTACTTAATAAAATAAAGATTTTGGACACAAAATTTTTGTTGAATTTCTGCATAAACTTTGTTTTATTCTTCAAGTCAATTTTTGTAGGCAACAATGCTACTACTTGACTACTACATTTGGATGTTCCGCAGGAGAAAAAAAATTGGGTACATACTGGAGTTTCAAAACATAATCCATGTGTAGTAAATAAAGTTTTCATATTTTTTCCAACAAAAATGAAATTTTATTTTCTTTACTGGGTACTTTCCCCAGGCAAATAGCGTGTAAACTGAACGGGCCATGAATATTCACTGACACAGAATTCCATAAAGGTGTTATAATGACCCTAAAAGCCTACTTATACATCAGTTGTTTCATACAATATTTGTAAACATCACAAATGTTACTATACATGCTTGCATTCATATCATCATTGGCTATGATCTCGTCTCATAAATTAAGTAAGGTTGGGTCTTGTCAGTTCTTGGATAGGAGGCCTCCAAGGAAAACCCAGATGGTGCAGGCATTGATAGTGATTCAGTGGGAAGACCACCTACTGTGTTAGTACTCGTTTTTCTTCTGGATTGAGAGCATTGTGTTTGGAAGGATGTTGCTGTTTTTTTCTGAGGTTAAAAATCAAGAACCTGAACAAAACTAAGTATTTAAAAGCATCATAATAATAATCCTATCACATCTTGCATAAAAGTACAGAAATGGTACAAATATTGTCAGCGGAAATGAAAAAACTATTAGAGTTAATTGAAAATGTCTTTTTTGCTTTTGTTTTCATTCTCTCTTCATTCTGTGTCTATCCACCCCCTCCGTGAAATATTCACTGATAGCTAATGACTGAAAGCAATTTTTATCTTCATCAGCATTTCCTGTACGCTTTTGTAAAACACTCAAAACTCAAAAAGCACAACTGCAACAGAAACTGGGAATTCCCTCAACTGGGAATTTGTAATTTGGTCCTTATCTTATTATTTCCTTCTGCAGCATAGAACAAATAAAATTTTAAAATGTAATCTGTTTTGCATTATTTCATTGATAAATGTCATCATGTCTTGTGTCTCCATTTCCCCCCCAGGGCTAGAATACCTGATCACATCGTACCTCTTTGGTGGAGCAGGGAAGGGTGCAGGCATTAAATGGTGCTGCCTGAAAGCCTTGGGCCAGGTGCGCTGTGGCAAGTGAAGCACTATTTACTGTGCGTTGTCTCAGTAGTTGCCTCCCAAAGTGTTAATTTACTATTATAACGCATCATGGCAATTCTTATTTAGGGGAGGGTTGGGTTTTTTCCCATTTAGTCTAATATTCTTTATAAAAAATGAAATTACTCACTGAACACAGACATTTGTCGTGAAAGAGTGGTTTAAACCTGAAAATTGGATGAAAAGTAGTTAAAGTAGAAACAAAGTGTAACCAGTCCTGATACTATTCTGCCCACATGAAACTTCTCATTATACAAGTTCAGGGCAGAAAATAAAGCTACTTTTGCACAGTGTGTTTGTTGACTATTGTCTTTTGTCCTAGACAGGACTGTGGTTTAAGAAACAGCAGATATCCTTGCGGGCAAATATAGGCTTCTTCACAGCTAAAATCTGAATGATGTAACTGTGAATTTTGTATGCAGATTGACAAGATTATATCTGTTTTCTAAGGTTTAGCACCTAGAGTTTTAGCATGGAAACTGACTTTCAAAACCCAGAAGCTTTCACAGCTTTAGAAAAAATATCTTTGACATTGACAATTGGCCACTCTATTCATGTCTATAAATAATGGATGTTTTTCACAGAGGATGTGAAAGATAGCTTTGCCTTTTATTCTTGGAGCCCGGTTGCTGTCAGTGTGCTGTGTCAGAGATTGTACAGTGGAGTAAAACTTCACATACAGTTGCAAATATTCAGTCTACAGTGGGTTCATTGAACTTGATCTTAATTCCTCATAAACACAAAATAGTTCTCAAGTCAAGGAGTATTTTAAGGGAAAGTCACAAGGAAATTACATGTTCTGAAGCCACCAGCAAGAAAACACGACCAAGCACGGAATAACTGTAGACTCTAGTAATGTGAAAGTCTCTACTAATCCTAGGATTTCTCATTGACCGGGTGTCGTGGTTTAACCCCAGCCAGCAACTAAGCACCACGCAGCCGCTCACTCACTTCCCCCCTACCCAGTGGGATGGGGAGAGAATCAGGAAAAGAAGTAAAAACTCATGGGTTGGGATAAGAACAGTTTAATAGAACAGAAAAGAAGAAACTAATAATGGTAACACTAATAAAATGACAATAGTAATAATAAAAGGATTGGAATATACAAGTGATGCACAATGCAATTGCTCACCACCAGCCTACTGATGCCCCGTTAGTCCCAGAGCAGCAATCCCCTCACCCCCACTCCTCCAGTTTATATACTAGACATGACATCACACGGTATGGAATACCCCATTGGCCACTTTGGGTCAGCTGCCCTGACTGTGTCCCCTCCCAACTTCTTGTGCCCCTCCAGCGTTCTTTTTGGCTGGGCATCAGAAGCTGAAAAATCCTTTACTTTAGACTAAACATTACTTAGCAACAACTGAAAACATCAGTATGTTATCGATATTCTTCTCATACCTAACTCAAAAACATAACGCTATACCAGCTACCAGGAAGACAATTAACTCTATCCCAGCTGAAACCAGGACACTGGGGGAGATGAAAGAGGAGGAAAAGGAGAATAATTAATGAATTTTGCTCCTAATTTCTAAAACTTAGAGGTTATGAAAATATATTTTGACCCTTATGCAGGTGTTATGAAACTTTGTTGCTTGGACCTTTACCTGTAGGATGGTATCATCTTTAGGTGCCAAAAATTCACTTTGTTCAAAACTAACCTGGGTTCCTGGAAAGTAAAATGGGAAATCTCATTTATTTTGCTAATGTTTCAGTTTTAGTAGCTATTGTGAGAGGGATATTGAGAATATTCTTAGTGGAAACACTATTAACAACACTGAACTTGAATAAATTAAGCTCTGCATTTTCACTATATGCCCTCTGAAAATGTGTCAGTGTAAATACTGAGCTATACTTGACACAAGGTCTGCTTTTGGTGGAGACAACTGAGTAGGGTGTGTTTAGGAATAATACTGGATTTCTGCTCACCGTCAAGAACAGTGGTCACAGCCATTGTGCTCACACATAAGACTCCCACTACAACTATGTAGGATGCCAGAGGTACATCAGAGTCAGGGAGAAGACTCAGATGAAGGAATGGAGCAGCATGACAAAGCAGCAAGATCAAGGAATGAAGCCTTAAGGGAAAGGAAGTTGGGGGGGGGAGAGAACGCTTTCTTCTGGGGTCTTGAATGAGTCTTGAGTTCCTGGGTGTCACCATTTCTTCTCTGATAGCAAACAAAACCCTAACACAAATCCTCCTGTGGCTGTTATCTCCTCCATTAACTCCCAGTGCTGAACTCTGCAAAAGATCTCAGTGTTCCAACCCTGCTGTTAATCACGAGGTTGATAGTACGATACTGACAGATTTTTTTTCTGATTTTCTGGTTTACATTTTTAAGAGAAAATAACATATACACAAGAAACATAAAATAATATTTTTGTGGTTCTGAACTTTTCAAAATTTTGGTTGTATCAGAACTGAGGCTGCAGATAATTTATAGTGATATCTGCTGATTTCAAAGATTTCCTTTGGTGGCAGGGGAGGAAAAGGTGGTTTGATGCTGCTGCATGGTTTTGCTTCCCCATTTTCAGAATGAAATGCTTTGACATTTCTTGTCATCTTGTTTCTTATTTTGAATTAAATACAATATTAAAAACTACAAACAATTTTAAAAGTTGAAATCAAAACAAGCAGATCAGCTTCAGGGAGCTTTCTTTTTTTATACATTTGTGGGGCATGTTCAGCATTTCTTAACTGCAGAATCGTCTATGGAACACAAGGAGATAACCTGAATTCTTTTGGCTTCTCTAATTATAAAAGGCTTTGCTTACATGATTATCTACTATTGTAGCAGGAGAAAATTTCTGTGTGCAGGGTGAACTCATTAAGGGGTGAATCGGGATTTTGTAGCAACAGGAGTCATTCTTGCTTGTTGCAGAGGTTGGGAGATGTGCTGAATGACGCAGGAACTGCAGAAGGTAGAAAGACCATCTTGCTTGTATAGCTGCTCCTTGGTGCCCTGGGTTCTCTTCCTACCTCTGCTTCCTGGGAGGTGGTGCCAGGTGACTCTATTAAGGCTGGCTTCTCAGAGGCAGTCAGAAACTGTGTGCTATTTGCTTTCCGGGTGTCTGATGGCAGAGGCTATGGAGGGCCAAGTTGCAGAGCCACCCAACACTCACAACTGTAGCTAAACTGAATGGGGAACTGTAATTTTAAAAGCTATAGAATACTTGCCATAATAGATTACTTTAAAAAAATCATTCCTACATATGTGAAATTGGTTTGCCAGCTCTAGCTGCGTCTGTATTTCTGTTACTTCTGAATAAGAATGTGGATGGTGATTTCCCCTGAACTTATAGGGATATTATCATAATTTGTAGCTGATTGACACACTATACAAATTAATGCAATTTTGAATCTGAGAGAATCAACATAGATTCTTTCTTCAGAGTAAGACTGAGCTGTGTACCAAAATGTGATGTGAAGTCACATATTGAATTACATAGATAAAATGGAATATTCACTAGATGCTTGCTAAGAATATCCTCAATGAAACAAAGACCCTAAGAAAATACATTATGGGAACACCTAGTGCAAGACAGTAACTGTCATGTATATATTTAAGGGGACTGAATTAACATTGGTCAGGCAGCAATATTAGAAGTTGTGTATTTTGATTGCTTTGCTATGAAACTTCAGTGTCCTTTCACTGTAAGGATGTATTTAAGTGCATGTAAGTAATATGTTGACTAGGATGTTTCAGTAAAAAATAATTGTGGTTGGTACAAAGCTTTATTTGTATTTCTTAGAAGCTGAATAACTGGAGTAAACTTTATTTCTTCTGTGTTGCATGTTTTCCCTTTTTCACTGCTTGTGAGTTTCCTTTTATACTTCAGCCTTATCATCAAACTATGAGGGCATTTAAGGACTGTTGAAGACAATGTCCAAATGAAGGATTCTTATTCCATAATTCTAGTAAATTGGGAGTAATCCACTTTAATTATACTTGTAGTCTGCTAAACTGCAATATCCAGCTCAAAACCAAGCTCTTCTAGAACTTTGGGTTTTGATTCCAGAGTTGTTAAGGTTTACTGCCTCTGGGGGATTTTTAAAAATGAAACTGTCATTGCAGAGTCAGCAGAGGGGCTGACATTCATAAAGCACATTGATGTAATAGGAATTAGGATGGAATAAAAGCTCTGATGGGAGGGTATAAGTAGACACACTGTATATGGTCCTTCTCAGATTACCTCTTCCTCTGTTTGGGTTTCTTGGTGAGATGCCCTCTGTACTCTTACCAGAAACAGGTCCGTATGACAGCCAGAATTTTCAAAGTTGATTAAAGACTCTGAATATTGTCAGGTTCTGAGTGTTCAACATGAAACATTGTTAAAGTTGCCTAATATTCAGAAAGTGCTCAACACCTCTTTTATGAAAATCCGTTTCCTTTGAGCCAGGCCCATAAAATTACTGGTCACCTCAGAACACATAGATCAGTCTCCTTCCCTACTAGCAAAAAAAACCCCAGCTGGCAAAACTGCTATTATTTCTATAGATTACCATGAACATCAGAGCTTGGCAGGATTTCACTACCTTCAGTTTCTTCCACCAGTGATGCATAACAGTGATTAAATAAGTTCTGTCCTTCTTTGGAATATGGCCACGGTTTAAGCAGCTCAGAGGTAACTGAGTCAGATCAGGCTGAGTGCTACCTCTAAGCTCAGCCCCTTTTCTCAACCCAGTGTTCCCTCCTGGCCTCTGTGGTTTCCTCTTTGCAAAAAGCACCTCTCCATATTGCATTGGTTAGCTGCTTCTGAATTTGTATGCAAGATGATGAGAGGTAGCAGATTCCCTGGCCCACAGGTTATGTAATTTTACAACCTTAAAAGGTAAATTATTGATAGATTTCTGGTGCTCCAAAAATAAGAGGAATATTTACAGAGTAAGATCTGGACATGATCTTCGCTTGAGTTTATTATTCTGCCTGTTGCTCCCCCATGCTTCCCATGCCTTGAGACAGACTCAGTTTATTATCCATTCCAGATATACTGCCATCTCCAAGCTTCTGGCAATCACTGTTATCTGTCACACTGATGTGCTACACAGGAAAATTGTTCTGCATTTTTTGGTGGAGAAATAAAAAGTTATTGGCATAGGTAGTTTGGAAGGCAGAACAGCTTTCTTACCCAGTGAGATATTGTGTTTCAGAAGCATCTGAAGGGAGTCAAACCTAGTCCACACATATGTTCAATTTCACATGGTGTGTTGAGGCCAAAATTTGGGGCCAGCTGCTCCTAAGACTTTGGCATGTGCTTTTCTTTAACCACATTGAGCATTGACTTGCACAACTGCTTGCACAGTTGTGGCCTCTGCTTCAGAGTCATATATATGTTTCTTAGGCTCTCAGTGTCTTTCTTTTTTTTTAAAGAAAAAGAAAATACATCATTTGGAGTTAAGTCTAGAAAAGCAGTTTGCTGCCTTTTGGCTTATTAAAATGCAGTAGTACCAGAAAATATAATGTGACAACTACCGCCTGACTTTTGCATCTATATGGGATAGACTTTAATATTGTTTTAAAACTTAGACGATATAGGAAATGAAGCCTCCAAACTCATGTATTCTCATTGCATGTAAACTGGTACTTTTTTTGTCACACATGAGGACAGACATTAAAAACAACTTTATAAAGTATTTATGAGGTTTTGATTTACCACAATTATTTTCTCTGGCTTTTAGAGTCTCTGAATAGTATCTTAATGCTAGATCATATTTTCTGACAACAGAACACCAGATACACTGTAATGATTTGGCATTCAGCCTTTTGGAATGAAGGCCAAAACTGGCTAAATAAATCTTTTCCAATAGCAAGGAGCAATGATTGCATTGTAAACTCTGGATAAATCTGTGATATTACAGAAAGCAACTGTTTTGCAATAAAATGACTTGGAAAAAAAAATCTATGGAAAAAATTTCCCATACTGGAAAGATGCCAACATGGCATTATGCTACTAGAGTCTTCTATACTGTTGCAACTGAACATTTAATAATGTGACAGAAAGTTTTCTTCTTGATTATTATTCTCAAGGTTGGGTGAGAATCCCAGAAGGGAGTAGTATTTAATAGAAATATTAACTTTATTAATAACATATAAAACACATTGGGATTCCTAATAGTCAGTTCTACACATGGTTAAGAAAAGGCAGGTGGTCTGTGAAACAGCTTGGGCTTGTGCTATGTAAGATTTCTATCATGAGAGGCAAAGTTCTGAGTTGCTTCATATTCAGCTGGAGACAGTGGAGTAAAATATTCACCGAAGTGCATTTACTGCTAGTAGTGTACGACTGCAGGTCTTGGAAGTGACGCAACAGATCAGGGCTGTTGTGCTAAACACTGTGCAAGTGTGTAGATAGGCATCATCCTCACCCAAAAGAGCTCATAATTTAAAATACAGATGCCTCAGGCCTGCTGGCAAAAGGGAAGCAGATGCTTAAGAGAAGCAACTTATGGAAGCCACAAAACTGCCAGTGGCAGCAGTGGAAGGAGGAGCGGTCCCAGAGGCTGCACAGTGCGAGCTGTGACTTCCAGTCCACAGGAGGGTGGGTTTGTTTGTTTTCCCTTCAAACTTCCACGCGTGGAAAGACTGTAAGGAAAGAGACAGATGCACATTGACACGACCGTGCAGCCATACAGGTCCCTCCAGCAGCTTTGTGTGTGTGTTGGACAGGAGAAACAAGAGGGCCCCACGGTGCTCCTCAGGTCAGGGCCTGGGAGCGGAGGGGTGGGTGCCCTCTGTGACCCCCTGCTGTATCTCTTCTTGAGAAACTACCCCGGGTTTGCTTTAAAAAGGGCCAGAACCAGCTGAACAAATGTATGGCTATTTGGTGTAGCGTTTCCATGCAGTTCAGGTTAATAGTTCAGTTACAGTGCAAAGATTAGATCCATGTTCTCCAGATAGTACAGCCTCTACCTCAAAAGAAATAATAATCACAATAACAATAACAATAACAATAATAATAATAATATAACAACACCAACACCACTAATAATTTAACTATCACATTATAGTTGAAAAAACACCCAGGCAAAGATGGTGAGCCAAAATGGACAGGGAAGGAGAAGGCCATACTGAAATGCAATGAAAGCTTCCGATGGCTTGTAAACCCCTGAGAGGGCAGATTTTAACACCTCGAGCTTTATATGATCCTCTGCATTACCATTTGAAGCTACTGCAGTAGCTACAATTAAAACCAGAATGAAACGACACCTTGCCCAGGCTCCCTGCGCCCCTCCACCACCGCTGCCACGGGGCTGTGCCAGCGCAGTGCCTGGCGCGCTGTTCCAGGCTGCCGCGCCATCAGCAGAGGCCAGAGCTCAGCCCTGGCCCTGGCCCATGACCCACGACCCGCAGCCCACGGTCCCCGGCCCTGCCAGGCTCGCCCCGCTGCAAGGGGAAAGTCACCATCCCTGGGAGCAGGCAGCAGTGGGGAATCCTGCAGAGGGTAGCTAGGGAGGGATGCAGTATGCACAGGCATGCAGGAAGAGGAGCCTTGGAGTATACCCAGAGTGAAAATCTCACAGTTTTAGCAGCTGAAATACGTAGAACGCCCACCTAAGGCTGTGAAGCGTCTGGCACGCCACCGGGGAGTGTGTTGGGACAAGACTGGCACTGTGGTGCTCCAGGGACCACGCAGAAAACCTGACGGATACAGCTGTAACTTAGCCACTTCCCGAGTTCTCGCCTTTGGTTTCAAACCTCACAACCCATCTGAAATGTAGCAATGTCCCAGCATGATACACTTAGCACATCTGATTGTTTAATTATTATCCTCCCTTCCACACATGTAGAATCACAGTTTCACCTGCTCATGTGGCACCCACATGTGCTGTCCTGAACATCAGTGTGTGAGCCGCTTGGGATCGCAGCCAGTCTGGTATCTTCTTCTCCTGCCTTCGTTCGTGCTTTTCGTTCAAACTGCGGCTTCTGCGCGCTCCTCTAGGTACCTAAATATAAATGCATTAACAAAATAATTTTGCAACTCATGTGATACTTAGCGGAATCTTTGTTAACTGCTTTGAAAGTGAAAACTGCCTTCTAAATAAAAATAGTCAGAAGGAATCCTTGTGCGATAGCTAAACACTTTCCAGGGAAAGTCAATACAGTTTTTGAATTTTATTTTTTTAAAGGCCTCCCATAATTTAAAGCTACATGGACTTAATTAAGTGCTATCATGATGGCTGCTCAGTGAGTGCATGTCAAGTGTTGCTCAATAAACAGAACAACATAGGTGTTCTCTCAGAACTATGTCAGAAAAGAAAATACATTTTTATCTGAAAAATGCTCATTCTGAGTGTTTTCACTGTCATTATGTAAAGAATACATCCCATTTCCTCATACTTTAGCATTTTTTTAAAGTTATTAGGTGTTTAACTGCATTTCCAGTGTAAAAAAATTTATCTGAAAGAGGCTTCAAGAAAGAGGCAGAAGCAGGAAGATGTAGGAAGGAAAAAGGTTTGAGAAAAGCTGCCAATAAACTTCAATAAACTTATGTCCAGCAAATGAATGCAGGTAAGAAAAAAAGGAAAATCCCTAGTCAGTAACATACATAGACTTCCAGGAATCAGGTACTGATTGTGTGTATTAATTAGATTAAATTACTCCTGGTCCAAACCAAAGTACACCGAACAATACAGTGAGATGAATCAGTGATACGTATTTTGTTCCTGTTATGGTCCATTTGCATTTTTGGGGGACTTTATGAAGTGTTTTTGTCACAGAGGCTGGTTTCCTCCACCAGTCTTGTCCTCTGGCAGGCTGGCAGATGGTGAAGCGTGGATAGCAGCATTGCTTATGTTCTTGTAGCAAAGGTAGGATTTGGCCTCTGTGTTTGATGCTCTGGCTCTGGGTTCATGTTATAATTCAGACATTCAAGGTAAGGGGGCCAGAGGGCAGATAAGCTTTTTTCCCAGCAGCTCTTAACAGCGTTTGCAATGTGTGCTTAAGATGCCACCTGACCAGAGGCAGAGTGATTTAATAAACTGAGAGCTGTCTTGGGACTGCACCCTTTCCTGTCTTTGCTGTTGCTCTCCTGCTGAATGACCTTTTCACCCTAATGCCTCAGTTTCTTCAGCTGTAAAATGGATGCAGTAAGCATTGCAGAAGCCATCAGTAAAGTATTTTTCTTTCTAGAGAGAAAATGTGATGTATAGTAACTGGGCATTATTAATTTTTGACTGGGATGTTTAAGAAGAGAGGGCACGTTTCGTGTGGTCCCATTGTCTTCTCCCTCATCTTTGCAATACTGTAAGGATGGTGTTAGTGTGTTTTTTATAATTTCTGCTTGGTTGTTTCGATCAGTTCAGAGTAAATGAGTATCCATGTGCTTTGGGGCCAATTTTGAATGCTTCTTCCTTAACATTCTCTCAAAGAAGTTGAACATATGTATGAAGTGAAGTCCCTGTCAGGGCAGAGGAAGCTGGCTGTCAGGCAGCAATTGGTCACAGAGCACCAAAATTAGAAGTGGGCAGTAGGTGAGAAATCTTTAGAGTCACTGTTTTGGAGATTTTTAGATATGCAGAAGGAAGAGGTGTTTAAAAAACATTCCAAAAACTTAAGTGTTCAACAGTACACAGATACTTATTTTAGAAAAATAGATCTTAAACTTAGTAGATTGCTCTCTATTTTCATATCAATAGTGTATTCAACATTTTCAAGTGACAGCATGTCAAGAACATCACAAACATACAGCCACCATCTAATTGTGCTGACTAGTAATTTCTAATCTGATAATAAGCAGTGAATTGGTTAACAGTATTTGTACTTAAGTGTGCATGTTTATGCTTCAAGGCTGACACTCCTGTAAGATGAATGGGGGAAGTTAACTTTGCTTGATGCTATTGTTTTAGCTGGTAAGGATGAGGACTCAACAAGATGAAAGTATGTTGGTTTACATTGTCAAGGCTATCTTCACAACCAGAAGCTAGAAACTTCCTTTATTATGAGAAAACAAACACATAAATTCTGGGAAATAGAATAAAACCCTCCATTAATCTGCATGAAAGCCTTAAATCATTCAGATTCATAGATTTGCTACCTATGGTAATTTTTTCTTCTGCATTTGGAATAAGAGTCCATTGTGATCAGACAGCATTGTTTCTTGCATCCATTGATGGGCTGAGAAATTACAATAATAAAAACACATACAGCAGGCCTCTGTCTTCTTCGAAATGTAGCTTTTTGGAAATGGCAAAGCAGCAGAAAGAAATGCTAATAGAATGCTACCCTGTTCTATTGAAATCTGTTCAGAAAAATAAATGAGGTTCTGTTTTTGGCTCCCTTTGTCTTGTTGAACAATATAGGATAACTCATTTGATCTAACTTTACACCAGCTTCCCAACTGCGATACAAGAATGAATGAGCTATGCATGTTTTCTAAAAATGTTGAAAAATGTAGATGAAAAATTGTTATGTAATCCCTAAGCACCAAATTGGGTGACCTTTATTCATATTGAAATAATGAGGACTATTTACAGAGTAACCTACCATTCACCGTGAGTAAGGATGACAGAATCCAGGCTGGTTTTGACTTGGCCCAAATAGTACTTCTGAACTGCTGTTTTTGTTAGGTTACACAGTTCCATTTTCATAAGATTAAAGGGACCTGAAAATGAATAAAATTGCAGGTTAGTGAATGACGCTGTACGTTTGAAGATATCCACACTCTAACTTAATCATTGAATATATCTCCAAATACCAGTATCTCATCTGTAATATTACTGCTGGGATTTTCAGAAAAATAGCATGTAATGTCAACTCTGTACTTAAACTGTAACCAACAAACCCTGGGGAGCTATCAAGTTATCAGTCTTTAGTACTGAAAACATAACACAGGTTCAAGTATAGCTACTCAAAATAGGTCAAGTTACAGCTGGGTTATGTTTTAGTGAACTAGAATTAATAAGGTATTTTCAGCCAAACAGGCAAATTCATACATGTAGATATTTGTAACCAAGTTCCTGATTCTATAAGTTCATTTTTATTTAACTCTGTGAATATTGGTTAGGTGTACACACACGCACACATGTAGAACCACCTGTGAACATTGAAGTTCTCAGTTCTTTGTTGCACAGAACCTCAAGCTGGAATGGAAGTGCTAGCACTTCAGCATTCAAAATCTGGATCAGATGCTAAGGTCTAAGACGTTTGGGTTTGGAGTTTGAACTTTGTGTACTTTAGAGGTACATGTTATGTATTCTGATCTGGGTTGAAATATGTGGTAATTGGTAGGAAATAAGACAAAATCTTTCCTTTCAAAACTGAAATGCTTGTGTGTCAGATGTCTCCATAAATGTTCTCTCTTTCTAAAGGAAAAAAAAATTAGAGATCATGACGTAAGAGCTAAAACTGAGCAAGTCACTTCTGAAGCAAAAGTAGAGGAAGCGTCTTTGGTGGCATGGGTAAAACAGTTAGTCTTTGTCCTATGTATGCTTTAATTAAACATGTAAAGACAAATTTGCTTGTCAGGTCAGCTACGAAATTGAGAATTTGAAGGCTCGTGGCAGCCAGTATTTCACATTTACATTCACCATTTCTCTCTGATTCTGGAAAGATCATGTCTCTCTATTTTCTCTCAGTTCCACTGGTGAATCTCCAAAAGACAGTATGGGTTTGGCCCCAAGTGAGTAGGTCTTTTTTTTCAAAGCACATAAATTATTTCTGGGCCATTAATTCTGGGAGAATTTAATCCCAGTTCAGTGTTGATTTTGGAAGGAATAAGTCATGCTCTTCAGCCCATTTAGCAAGGTTGTCATGTGTCTATCTATATGGACTCTTTCACACATGTTTCAGTTAAAGATCCAGACAACAAACTCTAAGATTCCTTTTTGGGACACTCACTAAAAAGTCAAAGAATCCACAGATGCGTAAATGAATTACAGTGCTACTAATACAACCTTTAAAAAGCCTGTCAAATATATTAAAACAGTTTTTCATAATGTTTTGAGATCTTCATACAGAAGGAAAGGAAATAAAAAAAATCCTTAGTACTGTTGGCTTTACGCGTGTGTATGCAATATTTAATTTTGAAAATAACAAGTTCTGAACTTCTGAAGTAGAACAGAGACACAACTGTCCTTTCCAAATTGTACTTTCCAAAATGCAAATAACAAAAGGAGACTAGACGCAGTTGCATCTGGTGGTTTTGGTTTTTAATCAGAGATACTTATATACTTCTCTCAGCATACTTTCCTGGTCATCGCATAATTTTTTGCATATGTACATAACATCTATCTATATTAGAAAACTGTTATTTCCATTTTCCTGATGGGAAATTGAGGTACAGAGAGACTAAGAGACTTTTTCCAGATCACAGAGGACATGAGTCAAAGCAGGCTAAATGATCTTGCATTTAAGATTAACTTCTAAATTACTATATATCTTTCCTTAGGACAAATCAGGGCAAGCAATGAATTAAACTGCTAAATGTTTATTTGAAAACAAAACAAAACATTATTAATTTAATTTGGTGAGTAAAAAAACCCCAACAACCCAGAATATTTCTACAGTTAACCTTATTTTGATGTGTATTTGGGGGAAGGGAAGAGCGAGATTGTTATTTTTTTCCCATCGGAAATATCTGTGTAGTTTGCCAATATCTGCCTTGGCAATACTTTACTAGTAATGTATATATTTCGCCTTTCAGAAAACTTGTTTCCCAAGGCTGAGAAAAACTGTGAGCAAAATTATGTGGCAGGAAACATTTAAACATGAAAATATGAAATATAATTCAGATTTGATAAATTCGGTGTCAAAAGACACACTACTTCGCAATACTTAAAAGACAACTTCAATCTAAAAATATACTATTGATTGAGAAGAAAATGAAGGCAGCAATAAAAATTTACAAAACTAAACCCAAGAGCAATAGCAGTGAGTTTAAAACTGTTATTGGGAAATATGGACAATTGATACAGGAAGGTCAAATTATCTTTGAAAAACTCTGTAGAGGATGGGGGAAAATAAGAAACAATACTTTAAGTATATAAAGAAAAAGTGTGATCTTAGTAATGGTTTAAATCTAGTACTCAGCAAGGACAGTAAAAATGTGGATCATGATGTGCAAAAGGCAGATGTGCTCACAGACATCTGTTTTTCTAGAAAAAGACAGGAAGATCTATTTCTACCTTGAAGCTAATGAAAAGTATTTTCTATCTCATCAGTAGCTAGAAACAATGCTGAACAAATATTATTACTTTTTTTTTTTTCCTTCAAAATTGGCAGGATCAGGTAATAGCCTTGATGCAAGCTAAGGTAGTTTATTTCAGTGTACTAATCATTTTTTACTTACAGAATGCCAGGGAAATTGCAGAAGACTTAATTGATGCTGAGATTTTCGGTTAAAAATCTGTTAAAAATCATACAAAAGACTGATTAAATAAGTATAGATGTAGAATAGTCATGTAGGGAAAAATATTTCTAGTGTGGTCCTCTGAAGATCTGTTCTTTCTCCAATGCCATTCAATATCTTTAGCAAAGTCTGGAAAAATGTGAGATAGCAAAACTTAGAGGTGACAAAATTATTTCAGAAACAATTAATGATGATGAAAGGTGAATGAGCTAATCTGGAGTGCTCATTACAATAGATCCATTAAAACAAGATATTTTTGCATGGCCAAACCTGAGGACAAAGGGCAAAGAATTTGCCTAACACTTATTATTGGGGAACTGAATCCTCTAGAGCATGTACTCTAGAAAAGACTTAAATAATAATTTGAAAGTAAGCTACCAGAATGATGCTATGATTAAAATGTCAGATGCAATCCTTTCATGTCTAAGCAAGGGAATACGGATGGAGAGGGTGATAGTCCCTCTGTGTATGTCATTAGTGAGAGCATTCCTGGAATATTCTGTCCAGTTCTAGCACTTACACTTTGAGAAGGACATTGACAAACTGGAATGGGCTCAGAAGAAAACTGCAAGAAAGGTATGAGGTCTGGGAAATGTGCCTTATACTGAGACACTAAAGAAGCTCAATTTACTCAAGGTTAGAAGGAGAGTTTATCACAGTCTGCAAGACCTTTCATAGAAAAGATGTTCTTGACCAGTTCTGTTTAGTTAACTAATAAAGTCTTTAAAATTAATTGTTAATTTTTAATTATTATTTTTACTTGATCATTATCCCATTAATAATAAAGATGGAACTACTGGAAATTTAATTTTGACAATTCTGAGCTGGAAACAGAGCATAAATATCAAGTGATAGTAGTTAACGTTTGGAACAAATTCTGACATAGCAATGTGCTGGATTTTCCATCTGTTGAAGTTCTTAAATTGAGCTGTAACATATCTCTCAGAAAGACACCCAGTCTAGAACAGATATTATGGCTGATGCAGAAATTACTGGGTCCTGTTCTCTAATTTATATAGCAGGTCAAGTTAGAAGACCAAAAGGTATCTCCTGGCTATAAAATCAGTCAGGAAAAAGTAACTAAGGTACACTGTGGTAAAAAAGACATCACATATGTACTCCAAATACCACTATCACAATAAAAAATACAGTGGAAAGGGAAAATGATGTTAAATGACAGAAGATAGGATGACTGTTTTTTAAGGCATAGCTGACAATTAAAAGACCATATTTCTTATACTAAGCCTGCCTCTAACTTTCTTACTTTGTCCAATTCAAGTAATTTTTGCTGGGTACAGTTTTGTCTCATTTGCTTTGTAATTGCTACTGATGAGTCTGAATTAAGTTTAAAGCATGCAAATCAAACACAGTGACCACTACAAAAAATACTGGATTTGACATACGGTTGTTGTATGCACCAGGGAGGCACAGAGAGTTATTCTTTAGCTATTCTAAAAAGAGCTGGAGTGCAGATGGGTCTGACTGAAAAAAGTATACAAATATATCACATGTGTGTTTATGGTCTTCTGTCCTTCTTAAATCAGGTTCTCCACTGGCACTTCATTCTACTCTGTTGTTAAATGGGTGTATTAACAGCTACAATATTTTGCAAGACTAAAGGCGTTAAGTCTTTGGGGTTCTTTTGTTTGTTTTTTTCCCTAAAAGAAAGCATTGAGGTCTGTGATGAGAAAGTGCTGTATTGCGGCAATGGCATGTATATTCATTTAAGAAACATAAGTCCTTTAGCGTTTTCTAGTAATCTTTGGGAAGGCCCATAGATTCAAACATGCATTATATTTTGTATTCTATACATACAGGCCAAAATGCAGCTCTGTTGGCTCAAGTCCTTATATAATGTTACATCTAAAGTGCTGTCTTCATTTCTACTGTAACAGGCAGACTTCTCTTTAGTTACCAAAACCATATATGTTTTTATGCTCTGCTTCATTTTGAGAATATGCCCCTGTTTATATTTCAAGCCCTCTTAGTAAAACACACATGTCCTTCTCAGGCTGGTTACCAAAACGACTTCTTGACAATCTTAGTTACAGACACTTTACGACTGCAACAAAAAGATACTGTTAAAATTGAAAGCTCCTTCAAATAGGCGGCCACTTCATAACTCTTTACCTGAAAGCTTTTGTTGTTTACATCGTTTGGGCTTTTCTCTGCTTCCTCTTACACTTCTTCTGCCAATGTTTCGTATTTGTTAAACTTTCTCCTCTATTTAGACAATTTCTTGACCTTGGAAACTTTCCAGGGGAAAAAAAGGCTTTCTGTGAACTTTGGTAAGTTACTTTATTAACAGTCAAAATTTAGTAATTTCATTTCTAAATACAGGGACTATGTGATTTTGTTTGTTTGTTTGTTTGCTTGTTCTGTTTTTACATCCCAGTAAATTATTCTGCACAGGTTTTGCTCATTTCTGTACAGATTTGGCCTCATACAGAAAGTCTTTAAAGTTTTCATCTTTATCATTAGAAAATACTCTGAGGGTGGGAACATCTGGAAATAAACTGTGTGACCCACTTTAGCATACTTTGCACCGTGAAAGCTTTTATATTATTTCAGTGGCCCCTGGAGCTGCTGTTCTGGACAGTTTTGCTCAGCCTGGACCTTGAAAGGACTCATCTCTTCTGTCCCTTGCTCCCCCAAAATAAATTCATAACATTGAAGCCATGAGGGAGGATTGTAAGCATATTAACATACAGATCACTTTTGGTTAAAGAATACTTTGCCCAGTATAGCCTGTATTCTTCCATTTCAAGGCTTCTGCCTCCCAGCGCAGCCATGAAGAAATTGCTTCCTTGTCTCACCAGGAGAGTCATGATGGCAAGTACCTTGCTCGTTACTGCTATGTGGTGTATTAAAGGCATCTGTATTGAATCATTCATTTGTGCAGCAGTTTGTGCACAGCTCAGTGAATGAAGCAGTGAGCTAATGAATGAACATTCCTACTTAAAACAGACATATATATCTTTCAAGTTGTATTCCTTCATCTTGATGGCATACCTCAGCCCATTGGCTCAGTCCAAAGTAAATCCATAACATGTCATAGCTGGACAGACCTCTGATGAGATTCTTTTCAACAAGTTAGCATACTGTTAAGTCATTATTTTCAAGGTCTCTAACACAGGAGTCCCTTGTTGAACAACTTTGCTTTATTTGGCCCACTGTGCGAAGGCACGTTTGAGTGAGATTTTTAATTCCCAATTCATGAATATTATTCCAACACTAATGTAAATCTTTGTAAGCATTGGACTACTACTGTACATTCTAATAACATATGGAAGATAATACTGTGCCCATTCTTAATCACTTAATTAAAGTAATTGTTGGAACAACTTTATGTAGTAATATATAGGTCTTTTTTTCTAATAAATTTGTGTGGTTAGAATAATCATAGGGAGGGAGTTTTACTGACTTGTCAATGGTGGTGAGTCTTAAAGCAGTAACTTTAGTAACAAGACACTATATTTGCTCCCAGTTGGACAGAGTCTCAAAGAGGACAGAGTGGAGCAGTAGTATAAGCTGCTGGCGGGACTTTTCTAGGGATCTTCTGGCTCCACGCTGGAGAGGAAACCAAGGAGAGAGTGTCGGTTGGCTCCCAGAGCCTCCTGGTTAAATCTAACCTGTCATATTTTTAAAACATCCAAGCAACTGCAGGTGTCTTTTGGAGGAAGTAATTGGTTTTAGCATTCTTTTCCTATTGCTTTCTGGCCATCTCAGTACTTTCTTAAGGTGTTGCCCTTTGTAACAGGAATGTGAACTGTACATGGGCCTAAAGAAAATTAACAGTGACTCAGAAAAAGAAAATTATCTGGAAAAACCGCATTCCTCAGGAATACAGTATCATGGAGACTTGATTATTTCTTCTTGTGGAAGGGGCCAAGGTGTTTTATGATACCATACAGTTGTAGCTGAGATTGGCCTGTAGCCCAATCGACTAGTCATTCCTTTCTGGTGTATTTCTGTATTGGACTTACACTGAAATTCCCACAAGAGATTTGGGTAACTCTCTACAAATGCTTTTGCAGGTAGTGAGTGTTAATATAATTTAAAAAATCTGTTGTTTTCCCACCCCTCTCCTACTCTTCACCTTCCTTTGTGAAAAAAGTAAATCATTCAGAGGTTGCTTTCAGCAAATACCAGTTTGTTGAATTTACAGGAAGGGCTGCAGTTCCTCTATGCACATGATGCTTTCTAACACATCACAGGCATCTTAAATAAAAACCATAAAAAACACACATGAAAATAAACAAATTCCTTTCCTCCCAAAATATCCACACAGGAAAATCCTATGTAGCTGAGTATGCTAAATACAACTCTACCAGTAGCTTGTGTACCAAATTATGCTCACTGAATTGTGGATATCCTTTTTGAAAATGAGGGGCGTAAGACTCCTTCTTTCTTCTACCAGTACAAGCTGAAAAAAACAGACATATTTAGATGTCAGCTGCCTAAGGAAATGTCACTTACCAATATTTAGGATGATAGATTGCGTCCTTTAGATATACCATTCTCTCTCCTTCCTCTCCAAGGAGATCCATTCTCAATTTTTTTACCCTTAAAACCTAAAAGAATCATAACAAAAGCTTCTCACTTAATTCATCACTTCCACTTCCTCCATTTTGTGAGCATTTACATAGAATAAAATGTGGTGCTGATGGCACTCTGCTCTTTGCCCACATGTGAGCTTAGGAGCAGCTACACTGGTCAAACAAGCGGAACTGTTTTTCTAAAAATTTAAAAAAATAAAACCCTGTCTCAACTGCTCCTAAAATACCTATATGAAAAGAAGTTTGTCCATCTCTTCCACATAGAAAATTACTTCTGAAGTGTTGTAACAAGTTTAGGATTATCAGCATTCAAATATAAATGAGACCGGGAAAAATGAGAAGTCTAAACCAACAACTTCCTATAATCTCACAATAACGATTAAAAGGGCTGGAATGCTAAAAATTTTTCACAAACCTACATAAATGGGCATTGGGAATCATGTTGCGGCCAAGATCGAGTGGAGAGCTATGAAGACGGCTCAAGCCGAGCTTGCCCAGCTCCGAGCCACGGTAATAAAACCCATGACTGAGGTGTCTCCTGCAGAGCTGGTGCAACCAGGCTCGTTACACTGGGGTGCAGCACCAGCCCCAGGGTATTATTTGCTGTGTGCAGTGCCAGGATATTTGGAAGGTGAGCCTTTCGAGGCCTTCAGTCTTAAAAGCACTGTTATTGCCACTTCAGTGTCAGCTATACTCAGTGTGGACTAGACTCAGTACATACACACTTTCTTGCTATAGTTTATGAGTACTCTACATAACAGAAATATATCTCTGAGACATCTGAGTTGGGTCTGAGTAGCCCTGGGGGTGCAGCATTATGGAAATGAGCTAACAGTGCTTCTGGATTTGAAGTGGCCGTACAATTAATATATCAGTGTTTGCCTGCAATACGCCTGAGCTAATTACTCTTCTGGATCCAAACATGCCAGCCCTGGTCTGTCTGTGTCTATGCAGACAATAATTGCCTTCGGATAGTGGTGTACTCTTATGGACACTTTGGACATATATAAGAAGTCAGTCAGGAGCCTTTCATTCATCATCTTGTACAGAGAAGAGGAAAAACAAACCCACCTTAACTCTTCATTGCTCTTTTCTTTTTTAACCTTGGTGTTATACCTTCAGTCAAGTTTCCTGCACATTCTGTGTTCTGTACTGAGTGCAGCAGTGTCATCCAGAGAGAGTAGGAAAGCTCCTGAGATTAGGCACTGCCCAGGGAGAAACGGTACTGGATCCTACCAGAGATTCTGCAGGCCAGTAACACACGACTGAAAATGGACAGCAACAGATAGATGTTAAAGGAAAAGTGAAGGAAAAAACCCAAACCAAGCAAATATTTGATATTTCCCCAAACAACTCCATCTCCAACAGTCTGTGGCTCAAGAACTTTTTCATCCAAAGTGTTGTCTTATGCTTAATAGTCACTGGTTGTTGCCATGAGTTCAGCTGGTGACCTTGGCAAACTTACAGCATCCACAACTTCTGTTGTTCCATTTGTATGAAGAACTACCTCTCATTGATCATTTTGGAGCTGGTACCTGCTACCTTCATTTAATTCCCACTAGTTCCTGAAGTGGAGGAGAAAAAGTGGTTCCTTATTTACCCTTTTCACACCATTCATGATTCCACAGATGTCTATCTTGCTGCTTCTTTGTTCTGGGACCTCCTTCTAATTTGAAAATTAACCATTTAGTTCTGTCTTGTCCCTTTAACAAATTAAGATATGAAGACCTTCTCACTTATCACAAGGCTGTTTAGGTTTTTTAAGAGGTTTTAGTGAAAGGTCTTGTCAAAAAACAAGTAAGTGTTATCTTTGTCCTTCTATTTGTTTAAGGAATTACCTATGTCATTTAAGTTTGTTTATCCAACAGTTTTACTGTTTATTATAGCTTTAACTCATTTTCCTGTTACAAAATCAGTTTATTGACCTGCACTTCCACAGATCTGTTATTTCTAGGTATTTGGTATCACATTAGCTGCTGCCTTGTCCATCAATAACAAAGGCATTTTTAAGAGGGGGCATTGAAGAGGGCTAATACAGGTTTAACTTCTGTTAACATGATGAAAAGGGAATTGAACACACTTCTCACCTGGCACAAATGGCAGCCCTGATTCTGAGTAAAATTAAGCGTGTGGGTCCTCCTTCAGTTTGGTGAATCATACCCTTTGTTTCTTCAGCTTTTTGTACATATCCATGAAAATAAACTATTTTGCATCAATGGAATGCTGGGTACATTGCATCACATCGGGCAAGAGAAAACAAAAAAATGTATTTTGGTTCAACCAGAATCCGTTGTGGTTTTCAGGGGTTTTTTTTCTGGTTTGTCTTGAAAAAATAAAATCTCTATTTGCACAGCGTAACTACTTTCCAGGAAACAGATTATAACATTTGATTCCGCTCTGAATATGTACTGTTTTGATGGTTTTTTTCTTTAAACTAAATACAATGTCTCGGTTCATACATCTGTGAGATCAAAAATGCATAGTTCCAAAGCACTGGGTAGGAAATCTATCAAAAAAAAGCCCAGGTGTCTGAGGAACAGTTTGACAAGCAGAGAGACAAAAGGAACACAGGGAAAGGAACAATGTCAGAGAAGTGTGAAGACAAAGGGTCTGGAGGCAAGGTTCGTGCTCAGTGTCATAGGGGGAATAGAAACTCCAGTGGTGTCAGCTTTCTCTCTGTAATGCATCTCTGTCTCAATTCATGCTAAATAGATTGGCATGTACTGCTGACAGCCTATTATTTTACAACCCATGTGCTTTTTTATATATTTAGTTAATAGTACAGTTCAATCCCTTAGCTAGATTATCGATGGGATGTAGTGACAATCCACGTATTTATAGATTTGTTTTATGGTAGTGTAACAGCGAGAGAAGTGTTGTCTTTTCTAGGGACTCTGGTGACAGCAGTATTCCTCGAATGGACTGGAAACAATTGGCCTCTCTTCTGCTACCAAGAGCTGTTTGGAGATATAGTCAGCAGAGCCTAGGGAGTGGCTCAATCTTATAGAAAGTAGATATCTACCATAAGTCGGATGAGTTGTGCTTCAAAATACCTGCATTGCCAACTGTAAGTTTGCATATTGTCATTAAGGCTACAAATGGCTTAAGTTACGTGAGATAAATCTCATTTCAGGATGCCTAATCTTTTCACCACTAATGCTGCTGTGTTATTTAGCCAGCACAACAATATCTAGTTCTACTTCTGAGAAAAGAAATATTTCAGGAAAAATTTAATAAATTCCCAAATGGGCTTCATTTACAGTTTGTCTAGCTTCTGTAATATTGCTTTCACTAGATTTAAGACAGAGGAAGTTGGCAAACTTTGTATCTATCCCCCATAACAGCACTTATCATGAGAGGACAACAGCAAAAGCCAGTCCATCCAACTTGTCATTTGCAACGTCTCACTTCCAAACACCGCTTCACATCACCCCCCCAACATATCAAGAACGGCACATCAGGAATATCCAAGGGCATGTTTAGGTGGCAGGCACCACCTGAGGCTTGTTTAAGCTGGGGGTCATATGTTTTGTTGTATGAAGGAGGTAGTACTAATAGCTTGCCCATGTGTAAATTTTCCACCAGAAAGGGCGGTTTGCCAATCTCTAGGCCTTGCTTAATACATTATCTTTCTGTCCTACACCGCTTTTTCTTCAGTGTAAATTCCATGTACTTCTCCAGAATTACCTCCCAATCTGCAGCCAGCCGAGAGGGCAGTAACGCATGTGGCAGCTGCAGACTTTGCCTGCCGAACTCACAGGTTTCCACCCTTTCCACAGAGTGGTGCAAGAGCAGAGTTCCCACAGGGCTGAGAAGTGGGCTAACCAGGGTGATAGGACCTAGCTGTATCAGCATAACTTTCCTGGATTTTAAAATAGATTTCTTTCAAACAAATATAAATCCTGCTATATGAGGCCTGGCTACAGGTTCAATGGCTTGTTTTGCTTTAACTAATCAATGAGGGTCGTACTGAAATAAATTTAGTTTTAGCACAGCTCAAAGTCTATCCCAGAAAAAGTTTTCTGTTTGTTTGGTTTTAAATCAGTTTAGTTAAATAAATTGACATTTATACATGGTACAGAGAAGCTATAGCTTTTAAGTTTTATGAAAGGATAGTAAGTTTCAGGTCTTAAGGTTCTGACAACAATATTGAAAATATGATTTATGATCAAAGTTTTACTAACGTGCCTAAATCCAGCTGTTGAAAAATGCTGAAAACTTTTCCAGCCAAAGCCTTATGGATACCTTCATTCCATGGCTGCTTTTTTTGTCCATACTTTTTTTCCAAGATGCAGTATAATTCCACATTTTAGCCAAAGACTCCAGTCTCTTGCTATGTAGACTGTCAGTTGATTCTTTGTCATCCTGCTTTTCTGCAGCATGCCAACACTACTTCTTGCTCTCCAGCTTTCTTCTGGAGAGCAATTTAATTGTATTTGAATGCCTGGTCCCTGGACTGTTCTGTGGAGCCAGGTACCTGATGATCAGGAAGCCAGTCTTTGGAGTCCAAGATTGCAGCAGGAAGCTGCTGGAACAGGCTAACCAAATAGCTGTTAAAAAACAGAGCAGCAGCAGGGGCTGATAAAGATGAGCTGTAAAAGACTATCGTCAAATTCTCCCTCCTGTGGAGGGAAGTAAGTGCCAACCCTGGCTACCTGGAAAATCTCACGAGACCCCAGTTCTACAGGGGTTATATTTTTTTTAATTAAAATGTAGTTGCTTGTGGGGTCTGAGTGCTCCCCCATCCAAGAGAGTATGTGGGGCTTCTTTGCAGCTTTCCTTCTGCTCCCACTGAAATCAGCTGAAAATCACAGTTGATCTGGGTGGAAACAGAATCTACACAAAGTTCAACTGGCTTTTCAGCTGAAAGCTCACAAGGATCTTACCACTGATCAAAAATTCCTTGCTGTCTTATGCAGAACTTCCTATTAACTGTATAAGCTGTATTTTTCCACACTAGCATATGTTCACAGAAATATTAGAACTGCCATACCTAGTCAGACCATTGGTCCATCTAGGCTAGTATCCTTGGCTCCAGGTGCCTCAGAGGAAGGTGTAAGAAAATTCGTAATATCGTATCCCAGGGGAAGTATCTTCCTAATTTTTGGCAGTTTTTGGCTAGCTATTGACCTGAGCAGGAGTGTTTATATTCCTTATACACTTTTATCCTATCTAAGTGTCATCTATCATGTATGTGCTATTGTTTGAACTATTCTCTATAGGTTTAGGCATAAAGGTCACAATAGGACAGAGGTCATAAGTCACAGTAGATCAAAAGCCATAGCGTGTCAAATGTTGTAATATAATTCATGCTCATGTATACAGCACATATATAAAGTGATAGCTCATGCTAAGGCATTGCCTCACATTGCTCTTACAGCTACAGCTCCCCTAAGAGCGTTATAATATGCTATTGACTTTCTTGTGGATTCATCGTGCTGTGAATTATTTCTGGCCAGTGGAATGCATGGAGTTACCTTTTGGGTATTACTTAAGCAGGCGTCTTGTGATTTTGCCAGAGATCTTTTTTGCAGGAGTCAAGGTGTGTATTGTTTCCCTAGATTTAAAAAAAAAAAAAAAAAAAAAAAAAAAAGAAGAAAAAAAGGGAAAGAAACTGAAGATTTACACTTTGGCTTAAAGATATATTGGGTATATGAAAACAGCTCTTTTTCTTCTGTCCCATAAAAGAACTGATCCCATGGTCTCAGCAGGGATATGTACATGAAGCCATATTCAATAAACCTTAGGTGCCACAATTTTTCTCTATTTCCTCTTAAACCGAAGAATAGACAGCTGCCACATATCCTTTCATCCCCAGCATTCAATCTTTTTAATTTCCTACATGCAGTTACTCACTTTTTTTTTTGCTCCCTCTTTCTTCTGTTCCTCTTGGAACAAAAAAGAGATAAGGAATAAAACAAAAAGCACTGTAAATGATCCTCTTCCTAAGGACGCTTTACTCCTTCTAACTGTTTGACTTTTCACCCTTTGGGTGCTTAGTGGAAAAGCCATTACTTGCTTGCTGAGGAAAAAGCATTTAATGAATCACAAAATCATTCAATTATTCTTAAAAACACTTCACATCACACATCTTTTTCCAAGTAAAGTGTGCATTTTTCACATTTAAATGGTGCATAACTGCCTCATACAATGTGTCCCTAGAGTTAGAGACATTTTAACAGAAGGGTTCCAGGAGTATACACAGCATTTTGATATATATTAGCATTAAAGGCCTTGCATTAAAGATGCAGAATTTCCTCTTCTCTCTTCACTGTCTTTCAACAATACTTATGCAAAGTTGCCTTTCTGCTGTTGTGAAACATCTAGCTTTGTACTGAGCTGAGATCTGCACACTTTGCTTACTTCAGTGAGCTGCTGTACCACATGATAAAAATGAAGTATATAGTAAAGCTATTAGTTAATATGAGGCAGCAAAGCATTTAGAATGTTTTTTAAATAAAATGACCATTTATTTAGGAAGGGAAGTAACAGACTTCCTTAGAAAAAGACATTATTTTCAATCGTTATTGAGCCTGATGCTGATCTCTCACCACTTTTTCTCTGCTTTTATAAGAGAAGTGCTTTCTGCAGACTGCAGTAGCTGCCATTTCCTACACAACTTTTTCTTTTTATTTTTTTTTCCCCTCTGAGGTTTTTTCTTAATGGAGTTACATTGTAAAATGTTCTTTTCTGTATTTTATGAAAACGTGTGTGCTTTACCTAGCAGAATCAGGTGGCTGACTTGGTTTGTAAAACCAACTTGAAGGCTGCACTTTTGCCAGGGCAAATGGGAATTGGTCTGTTTATTTGAATGCCAGTAGATGAACTGTACCAGCTAAGGAGCTGGCCTTGAATTTGTAAACTTTCCTGCACTTTTATATCCCTGTAATTTAAACAAGTAATTTTTTCCATAGCAATGATTTTTTTTTTTAAATTTAATAGGAAAGAGTGGTATTTATACCACAGCTTTAGGCTAACTTAGCTATCTAACTTAGGCACAGTTTTAAGAACTAAGCCTAGGTGTTTGTGCTTCCCTGCATAGCTGGCAGAGAGACAGAGGTGCCGGGGGGCTGTAGGCAAGGGGGGGCAGCCGCAATTCAAAGCACCTAAATCAGATGCCTGAAGTAGACAGTGTGAATAACCCTCTACATGACTGGAATTATTGGACCACATTAGAGAGAGAGAAAAAAAGTGAGGCGGGCATATGGTGAGTGTCCTACATATGGTATGTTGTTTATATGTGTTTTTTCCGTTAGCATTTCTCTTTCATTTGTTGCTCCACCTCCTCCTGCAGTCTTTCCTGACGACAATGTTAATTCAGAAACTTTTGTGGTTGAAGGAAAGTTTTCGGACCTATGCTACTCTCAAGAGCACAAAATTCAGGTGAAATGAGTTAGCTCTCTCTCCTGTACTCTGCCTCACTTAAAAAGGGCTCTGTGTTTTCGGCATAATTTTCTATTTCCTTTTATTTCTCTGGAGCCGATAAGGTGTGTGGGGGTTAAAATCACTTTGCCATAAAATTTACCACATTTCATCCCTCAAGACAGAGTTTTATACTCACTCAAATATCAATACATTTTGCAATAATTAGAAAGGATAGGCATCAATATGATAGACACGCACTCTTCGTACTCTATTAGTTCCTTCGGTCCAGTCAAATCCTGGTGTTATCAAATGTAACTTCAGGGGGAAGCTCCCTTGTGCTGCAAAAAGCAGGCTCCACCTGGTTCCGATTAACTTTGCACTGGTTGGATCTGCCCAGTGATGGCGTAAGAAAATACGGAGCAGAGAAGCCTGCAATTGAAGCCGTAGATTCATGGCCTATAAAACTAAAAGGCTATTATGGTCATCTACTCAGTCTACCCCCCCTGTGTAAGGGGCACCAGAACTTTTCTGAATTACCCTTTTTTGTGTCTGTGTGTGTGACTTTAATGTAGAAAAGCATTCGATCTTGATTTAAACTTTCCAGTGTGTTTCTCCAACTACATCTTCTTACCACTGGCTTCTGTTATACCTTTGTCACAGGACTGAAAACTCTAGTGTTATCAAATTTCTGTTTCTCACATAGTTATTTATAAGCTGTGATCAAGTAGCCTTTTAAACGTCTCTCTGATAAACTAAATAGATTGAGCTCCTTGAATCTTTCATTACAAGGAATGTTTTCCAATCCTTTCATCGTTCTTGTTGCTTTCCTCTGAACCTTTTCCAATTTTTCAACAATCTCTCTTGAATTGTGGACACAGTGTTTCCAGAATGGGTTGCATCCGTGCCAAGGACAGAGGTAACACAACCATATTATATATTTCTCTGGTGATGTGCCCATGGGTTGTATCAGATCCTTGTCTACCCTCTTGTACTCACAGCTCTTCCCTGCTGATTATCTGCTCCACAGGCTTTTTCAGACTGACTTCAATCTGTGGGCAGGGTCCCTACCTTGCAGCAGTGACATATAGTCTTTGTTATTAGAGCAGTGTCTTATGTTTGTCTGGACCGAAATTTACAGTTGGTTTAACTGTGGCCAGTTTCCTGAGTAATCTGGGTTCCACAGTGACTTGGCTTGCTCTATATTTACTAATCTTCCAATCAATTCAAATGCAAACTTTCTAAATATGTTTTCTTATCATTGATAAAAGAGTCACAGATAGAAAAAAAGTATCACAGGGCCATGCATTTGTGGGTCACCGTTAAACACCACTGATTATTTTTCCCCACATACTATAAGCTTGAGACTGAGATTTGACTCTATTTAATAGGTACAATATTGATTTTAATAATTTTTTCTCCATCAAAATATTATGATTAACAACTAAAAGACTTTCTAAAATTCCTCTGCATATTTAATATTACTAAAATTACCTTTATCCTGACAAATATATACTCTTATTAAATGATATCTAGTTAGCTTTGGCAAGATAATTTTCCATGAACTTCTGTTCTCACTGCTTTGATTAAAATGAACTAATATTCCTAGAAGCCATTCCTTGTTTTGCTTGAGATCAATGTGAGGTTGAAATGCCTGTAGACATTTAGGTCATCACATTTATTCTTTTTAACTATTCACAAAAATTTTTGCATAGTTCTCTTGAACCTCCCTACTTCTCCAAGACGTACTAAAAATCCTCACTAACCGTGCAGACAGGTTCTCTGCCAAATGTATTAAAATACCTCCATGCAAATTATTCAGGTCTACTGATTTTAAAAATGTCTGGTTTTATTAGCTGCTATTTAACGTTCTCCTGCACTACTACTGAAATAGAGCTTCATCATAATCATCTGATATGAATACATCACTTGACTTTTTTCCAAAATACAGAAGAAAAGTATTTGAGAATGCCATTTTTTAAAAATGTTATTACAAAAAGTCTTAGTAATTTCCATTTAATAATGGAGCAAGGCAATTGTTAGGATTTTTTGTTCATAATATAATTTATAAATGTCTTCATATTGTCCTTATCTCTGTTTTCTCTTTGTGACCTTTGGCTTTCTTTAAAAATGCTCTATAATTCCCAACTTCTAATTTACATTAATTGCTACATTTTTCTCTGCTCCTCCCTTTTGTTGGGTTTTTTTTTCATAGCTGCCTTCACATACGAAGTAATTTTATTATTTTCAACAAATGTGTAGGAGGTTTTTCCTTGATTGTGACTTTTTTGATGTGTCCTTTACAGTACCTTTAGCAGATCGCAGTTGTCAATCAATTTTTTCCTTTAATACTTTCTCCAAATAATTCATTCACACTCACTGTCAACTTTGTAAAAGCTGACTGTCTTATACCAACAAATATAAATATTGGATTTTAATTCATTTGCTCATAACAAATATAATCAAGTTGTAGCTATGTGCACATAAGCAATTAATTTTTAATTCTCTGATTCCTCTGTCACACCAAAGTCTAGTAGAGAATTCCTCCGTGTTGGATGCAGTTAGGGAAATTACCATTTTTTATTTGTTTAATGTAGCTGACGTTTTATTATGGACACTCTGAAGTTTCCAGCTCATGTTAATATTATTCCATACCCCATAAACATTTTTTCCATGTTAAGATATTTCATGACCTGTATGGAAGAAATACAGACTTTTAAAATTATTATTTAAATGTGACAGCAATGAGAATCTTTCAAACGAGGCATAAAAGGTGAGATATAAAATGTCAGTCTTATACAACTACAATTTGAATTATTGCTTCATAATAGAGTGTGGTTTTAAAAATATTGACACAGTTACTGAGAGGTGTGAAAGATTTAAAGTACAGGAACCGTTTGGGTTTTTTTGGTAGGAGTAAAGTCTGAACCTGGATTCACAGTGTTCTCTCGTAGCCTCTGCTTATTTACAGTGTCATATGCAGATTGCTCACTTCAGTGCTTTAAGCAGAAATACATAACATGCTGGAAATGCAGCTACAGTTATAACAAATTATAAAATTCTGGAAATTGGGTCTGAAATCCAGCCTCTTTGAAGTCAGTAGCACTCAAACTGTTAGACTTCCAGCAGTTTTCTTCACAAAATGCTGTTCCATATTATAATGATTTAACTTGCCACTAGCTTCATGGTAAAGTTCACTAACTGGACCATAACTCCCAATTACCTCACCCTGATTTAATCCCATTCTTTAAGAGGGTGAAACCTATTAAAAAATGGTATTAAGTAAGAATGCTTTCAGGGAAATGCATCTCCTAATTCTTGTTACATGATTCCCTAGAAACATTTTTAAAGAGGAATATTGCATTTCTACTTGTGTTGTAAGCAAACTATTCTTAACAACAGACCTGAACTGCATGTCTACAGTACACTTTTCTAATTTTAGGTATCGTTGCCTTATAATGATCCGGTTTCATTTCTTTTACCCTTTATCTTGCCTACTTAGATGAAAAGCTGTCCCGTTCACTGCACAGCATCTGATGCAAAAGGACAAAGGTATCCATAGAGATCCTATTAAAATATTACTGATAATTCAGCCGGTCACCATCTAAAATTAATTGGTGAGGTTGTAAGTATTTTATCAGCAAGAACACAATGTATTACCTGTTTTCAGCGATTTTATGTCAGTACCTTATAAGTGTATAATACTGACTTGCGTATATGACAGTTCGGAAAGGAAACACCAAACATATTTGGAGAATACAATCAGTATTAAATGGATTAACAATAGATTTGGCTTCAATACAATAAATCCAGAGAGACTCTGCAAACACAGGAACTAGCTACATTTTCTACACAGATGTATTTCCTACTATTTAATGTACATAAAACACATGAATTGAATTTGTTATTGGTATTCTGTACCATGAGGAGCATCAGGAAAAAAATCCATATAACCATGCATGAGCATAATGCTAAATATGAGAAGATAGCGTATTGTGCCAATCAGAGAAGTATTCACAGCAAAATGGTTATTAGGGGACATCCACATGAGCAGGAACACTTGTTTGATTTGGGAGAGGCCAAGGTTGACCGGGCCCAGTGACTAATACACCCTATCACCAGTACAAAATAGTCCTTGTGGCTACGTATCTGTGAAACTGGACTTTCTCTGCTCATGCTCTTTCTGATCAGACTTGTCTTTTTCTGGCAGCTTTTGCCAGCAATCAAATTCACTGGAAACATAAAAGAGAAAATGATTGCTGGAGTTGTGCTGAACAAGCGGAGCATTATCTTTCTTCTTGCTCTGTTTGCTCATGTGCACAATGAAAGGAAGCTGGCGGAGGTCCTGGTCCAGGAAAGGAATTAGGGGCTTTATCATCAGACAATAAGTTGAGCAAATTGCAGATCACAAACTACTTCTCTTCAGAGTACCGCTGAAGGACTCGTGGCTGAACTCGGTGCCTTAGAAGTACTAGGAGGAAGTACAGGGAGGTTGTCTAAAGATGAGTAGCCAGAAAATGAGGGATGCTTGTGCAAAGTCTGCTGTCGAGCAGTAGGCAAAGAACACAGGAAAAAAATCTGAAATTCTAGAGCCCTGAAGTCCTGGTCATATTAATTAGTTTCAAAAGGTGCAATAATCCACCGTACTTTTTACTCCAAAGCCTTTGGTTGTTCACGTAATAATCTTCCAAAGGAGGGCACATTTGATGAAAGATTATGGTAATATACATGGATTATCGAATATATATAATGAAGCTGGTAACTAAGACGACGACTATTTGTTTAATAGAGGTTCCATTCGATATAAATAAATGAAAGAAGATTTTAAAAGCAAGGAGTTAAAAAACAAAAAGACTTCCACAACCAGTGAAATAAAATCTTTCTGCCTTTAGTCGTGTTTGTTGCCACACAAGCCTTCCTCAGATTCTGATTCAAGGGGTACAGGGGAGAGGTTTTAATATTACAACCCGTAAAATTAAAGATCGTAAAGCAGAACATTGACATGGTGACTGAACCCCTTTGAGCTTGCGAGCTGGTCTTTGGAAACTTGGAAGTAGTCCAGATTTTTGCTAACTCTTTGTTTTCAATCCAAAATAATCTGGAAATAATACCTGTAATAGGAATGATATTAATGTATACCTGTAATAAAGACAAAAACTGGTGGAAATATGTCATTTTACTCTCTTCTCCTAGTGATATGAACTTTATCTTAACATGATCATCTCACACAAATTCTTTCAAATGCCAAATGGTTTGAGTGTCATTTAAAGGTTGTTTTTTTTTTCCAATTATAAGGTGACGCTCAGGCAGAAAGACAACTGGAAAAGATTGAGCAGAAATCTAATCCACCAAAAATCTTTGTGGGTAAACCGTTCCCCTAATAATCCTTCAATCTATAAACACCTAAATTAGATATCTAGAGAAAATTGTTTAAAATTCTTATAGACTCAGTACCTCTGAAGATGCTGCAAAGCTGGTCTACTAACACTGGTTAACTGGTTACATAAGGAACCAGGGAACCATGAGCATGGCTCAATTTTCTGGAGTGAGAGGCTTTCTTCTTTTCCCTACCCCTAGCTTGAGGATCAAAATTTCCATACAAATTGGCATGGTGTGGTAGATTTTCCCTCTGCTTTTCCATATCCCTGATATTCTCTGCGTGGGGAACTGCCACTAACGCCAAAGGGATGCTTGGCTCGTTGTGCTCTCCTGATAGCTACTTCAAAAATGCTGTTAGATTAAATAGCGAGGGACAGCAGCGTTTTAGTCGTGACCCATCAGGCAGATCTAGAGGAGCCGTTTGCCCTGAGAGAGGATAGACTTTCGAGACATATGGTGCTATAATGGGGGGGTGGGGATTTTTCAATTCCAATCCACCCATTCCGGATGAGAGAGACTGAGCTAATACCCTCGTGTATGGTGCATTGCATCTAGCTACGGAAGTAGCGTTAGGGTGGAATTTATGGACTCCCTAAATTGTTTGCCAGGAAATGTTTACTAGCTCTGCACAATAAACGACTGTGAAAGCGTATTCCTGTGTTTAATATGATATGGTTATTTCCTTATATTTGGGTCATACTATTATGATACCAATAAAGGAAACTTGGAGAAAAAAAAAAAAAAAGAAAACAAACAAGCAATGTATGTTCATATTTATGGGACTTCATTTGGGAAAGTCTGATTGACTACAAATTGCATGGGGTAAACTTACCGCATGCACCCCTGGATAAATGCCATGCCTGCATATTAGAAATTAAATATAACACTATAAGACTTAATTTTAGAGCAAAATATTCTCATCATCAAGTCAAGGTATGTTTTAAAAAAAGCCTCGTTACCACAGCTGCAGGGGGTCATACATAATGAGATTACTGTACATGTATAAGTGAAGACTACCTACCTGCTTTCCAAAATGGGTACAGAGCTTCACGGTTTAGAAATTAAACAGTCGTTTTTGGATCACAGGCTGAAATCTTGGAATTTTGCTCTGGGATGTGACCTTTTCTTCCATACAGCTCACTGTTGTACCAGGGACTACTGTACAGTTTTATAGGGTGTGTTAGATCAGATACATTCCCAAACATTTTACTCTGCTAGGAAGCGAAGTCAGAACTTTGTCTGGTAATCTGTGCAAAGAGCTTTTTCTGCTCCTTCATTTGCTTTAATGTGAGGCTTTCTATTTTTGTGTAATGCATCTAAGAACTCTCACTATTATTAAAAGAAAGCAGGCACTTACCTAATTTATTTTAATCGTACATTAAGGATTTGAGCCTGGAGGTATGTTTGTATTTTTGCATGGTTGAACACCCTATTTTAGTGTATGCATATGTGTATTTATACATCCAGTATGCTGTTCATGGTAGGATTTTTGAAGTTTAGTAAACAAATCTTTGTAGCAATGCAGTTTCTCAGTTTCTACTTGTATTTTCTGCAAATAAGAATAACTACAATAGACAGGCATACTTTCTCCCTTGCTTACTATGAATATAACAGAGGAGATTAACTGATAAAAATGAATGAAAGAAAATTTAAAATCAGACATCTCCACTTCTATAGCAGATCACTTAACGATTTTAGTGCAGTAAAAATTTGAAAATGCATTAGTAAAATGTTTTATCCACCAGGTCTCTTTCATACATGTTTGTTTCAAATTGCAATTTTCAGTGGGGGTTTTTTTGTAACCACAAAGAACAGTATTTATTTTAGTTGCACTTTTTAAAATTGCTGTTACAGTCTAACAATGAAGTTGATCCTGCGAGGTCGATGGGGAAAAGAAAGGACTCAGCACTTCTCAAGGTCAAGTCTGAAGACAGTTCATGTTGTAAAACATTTAAAGGATGAATTGTTTCTCTAAAATGTTTTCAGAGTCTCTACCAAGCTGATCACAGTTGTAAAAGTATATGAAGAATACATTGTTTGTAATACTACTAGAGGTAAAAAGCAGTAATAAGAAAGAGGCACTACAAATTTCCTTGGTGACAGCAAAACTTGTTTCTGCAAATCGCAATTTGTATGTTTGGATGCACTTTGAACGCATGATTCATGCCATGGGGTATTAGTTTTCATTCAGACTTGATGGTTTCAAATGAAAGAGCTTTAGATAAGATTTCTTTTTGTATTGTAAATATCTATCTCAGCTTAATCCTACTGCCTACAGCTAATGAGATGAAAAATCCAAAATGCTTCCAAGGCAGTTTACCTGGACAGTGTCTGTTTTATGAGTTTTAATCAGAGTTGTATTGGGTATCATGAAGAAAAAGGCACGGCTTTCAGTGTAACATAGCCAAGAAGCTGACATGTCTCGTGCCTTTCTCTTCCATTAGAGACATGCTATGCCTCCAGATGCTGCTGTCTGGATTTAGGGGCATATACTGCTCTTGCACAAATAAGAGTTGCATATGTTACGAGTTAATTCCGTTTTGTTGTGTTCTCTTGCACATGGCGTTTTGAAACAGTTAAATGGAAAATATTTTTAGTTAACCATCTTGTATTGAAATATACTTGGATTATTAAATAAAATCTAAATCCCTAAGTGATATGTTCTACAGCTTAAATGCACAAATGTGTAAAGTTCATGGACAAAATGCCTATGAGGGAATTGCACAAATCCAGACAGTGTCCCCATGTGCTGTATTTTGCATTTGTGTCTCAGTCAGCTGAAAAGTATGCCAAATAATATACCTCTTCTTTGCTGTACAGCTGAGCTTCACTGAGCCCATGGTGCAAGGCACTTTTTGTTTGGAAAAGAAGGGGTAGGAATAAATGGACTTCACACTTTTATTGTGGGCATCTAATTTAAATGAAATATATGAGATAGGCATCAATGAAGAGAGGAAGGTGGCTCCTGACAGTGATTCAGTGTGCCAAAGTCTGGTCTGTATACTTGGATGAAGTGAAAGTGCATCAAAGACAGTCCCTTACTGGAATATTTAATTGAACCAATCCTGAGACCTATCTGCATTGTATCAAAGGACACGCAAGTGTGATGACTAATAAAGCACAACAAATACAAATATCTTGGAAAGCTTCATTTCAAGAATAATATATTATTAATATCGTATAATATATTCATAGCTCATCAATAAAGCTACATTCTGTTTTGGGGAAATAAAATAAAAAAATGAGTTTATGCAAAAACACAGATACAATTTTGTCTTTTGGTGATGGCTTTGCAAATAAAGCTCTTCTTGGCATGTATTTTTTAGGGAAATCTAGCCTGCTTTTTTTTTTTTTTTAATTTTCTCATTCTTTCACAAGCCATAATAGCTGTATCTAAAAAAAACAGTTTAATCTAAAATGATCATTTCAAACAATTGTTACTTTGTATTTAATTTCTCCTATCCAGTATCTGTTGTTAGCGTTATCTGATATTAGGTTTTGAGGAGCATGGTGCAGCTATGCATAAAAAAAAGTACATGCAATTTTTAGCTCTTTGTTTCCTACAGCTATTATTAATTAAGGTTCCAATCCTGCAAATGCTTCTAGTCAAGCAAATCGCCATGAACGCAGACAGGACTCTGTAAAAACACAGGAGTACTCCCACGTGAAACTGGTGAAATGAATAGAGCTGGAGCTCTTCAGGGCAGTGAATATCTTTCTTTTCCAAATACTAGCCAGTTAGGGGGTTCTGCTCCAAGTCTAGAGCTCATCACACTGTAAATCATAAGCAAACACACCTGCAAAGTAAGTGACATAATCCCAGCAGCTATTAAAACCTAGATATTTTGTAGTTAGTTATACTTGGTGCATAGATATATACATATATGTCTTTTTCTCCCTCCAGAGCAGAGAAAATTAGAAATAACTAGGAATACACACTGTGAATAGTATTTTATTCATTAATGTGTAAAGGAGGTGATGAAGATTAGTGACTTATCACTCTCCTAACATCCCCGATGGAGGCAAAATTATTAAATATGCCCCCTGCTGCTGGTCCTGCAAGGGCCTGGAAATGTCAGCCAGGGGACAATAAATATTTCAGGTAATGGTAGGGTTTTTTCTCTATTTCAGTCATTGTAATGTAAGCATACCGTGTGTTTACCCAGTAAACGGGTGTAAGTCATAGCGTAAAACATTTGATGCGCAAAGGTTTTAATCATCTGTACTTTTTATTCTGGGTGACTAAAACTCGAAGTATATTCAGCAAAATATTAACTGCGCAGCACAGTAAGAAGCAAGGATTGTCAAAAATACAGAGTGCTGAAAGTAGACTTTGCCTTTCTTTCGTGTACAACCGTGTCTGCATTTTCAATGGGGGCTCTGGTAAAATGTCTTTCAAATACCTATACAGATCAAAATCCACAATGCAATTGTATCAAATAATAAAATGAATAACATGTAAAAATACAAGCCCTTTTCTTTTTTTCTCTGTGATTACATTAGTAATTTTAATAGGAGAATGGACTGAGTGTAGTGTCTAACTGTCAAGGTCTGGAGAAAACAAAATGGAAAACATATTTTTCGGGCATCGTTGACTTGCCTGCCCATGCACTTTGAAAACATTTCTAAATACAAATGAAAGATACGTATTATTAAAGTACCCCACAAGGCTTGTCATAACTGTTTTTTAGTTCAGTGTTCTTAAGTGGAGATAATACTAGAAAGAATGAAACAATTGTTAAATTGCAATATAACATGCAGATTGGGAAACAAATAGTATTGTGCAAGATGGTTCAGTTTGCAAATAAATTATCTATTTAAAACAAACACACACCAAAGTTTTGAAGAGAGCTTGTTCTGGGGCTTTTGAGTATCTAATGTGGAATGCAAGTTTCCTAGAGCTTAAACTCTAAAAGCATTCCTGAAACATCATAGTTCAGGTGTGAAGCCTCAAGTACATTAAGCATTTTAGTATTTCATTGGTTTATTTAAATTAAAAAGGAAGCATAAGATATTTTACTGGTTAGAGTGGGCTGGCAATTCAAATAACTTTTAATGATGTAATGCAAACTTGTAAATCATTTTCAATGAGGGCCTCATACTTCAGCATAACTTTTATGTAATATACTAAATTGCTGGCATAGCTTTAAAATTTGTAATACTTGGAGATCATGAAAATTAGAACACAATCCATATGTATATGGGAGAAGTAGCTGAAAATATGGATTCAGGCTTAAAGTTTTTATACATATGTTGTAGTCTTTAAAGCAAAAATTGTGTCTGATAAGTGTTAAACCATGGCACATGTAAATGTTAAAAAGAGTGAAATGGAAGTACACCACAGAAATGCAATGTTAAAGTTATGTGGTACGTGTTGCGGTAGCGTAATTTCTCACAAAAAATGTTTTTATGGCGAAGTATAGCGAAGATACTGGTATACCATAGGTTTATGAATGGTAAATGTGATTATCGTCATTCTTAACTAGTCAGGGATTCAGTATTTTTGACAAGTCAGTCAACAAATTATTCATTTTCTGTGCAAGGATTTTCAGTTAAGGCATTCAGGCATCTCTGAAATGATGCATAATCCTCAGGCTTTATTATTGCTTGTATCTGTAGGTTTCCATTGCAGTACAGGTATCAAGAGAAACAAATTATATTGCTTCTATGGGAGTTAAACAGGCAAAATTTAAGGAAAAAAGAAAAGCCTGAAAATAAACATACATCTGTTGTGAATCTGGATTGACTCTAAGGTTAAATAATGATGCCTGCCTTCACCAAATTGCCATGGAAAAATACGAACTGATCATAATTACAGTACAATAAAACCTCGTCCTCTTGCTTTGGTAGGCTCTTGAGTACAATAAAAACTTTGGCTAAAATAAACTGAATTCATATTTGTAAGCTTTCTCTTTGACAGTAAGGAAAATATTCCTAAATGGTGTAAATTGCCATCTTTTTGCTGACTTCAACAAAGTTATGACAATTTATACCACTCAAACGGTGGTCCCCAAGCATGCCTATCTGTCTGATTTTACTGAAGTATGCGTATTGCCAATATGCAAACTGCACACTAGAAAGAACTGTTCCAGAATCCTACTTACATTCTGATAAATATTCAGGAAGATGGTTCTTTCAGCCTCCAACGTAAAAAATATGAGCAAGACTACAAAAGTCCTGAAGAGGAGGCATTGTACACTGGTTCATTCAGGTCAATTTTATATGATCTCTTTCCCCATAAATCATAAGTTAAAAAAAAAAAAAAATTAAAAAATCACCAAACCGGAAAAACACAAAGCAAATGCAAATATTAGCCCATACATGAAAATATAAATGATGTTCCAAACTGGGTTGGCTCCAGATGTTTTTATGAGTTAAACGGTTTACTGTTTTCATATATTTAAAACTTTCTATTTTTTCACTTGATGTTATAAGCTTTGGGCAAACTTGCTGGCATTGATTTAAGTTATGCTTTTGTACCACATGTAGGTCAAACGCACATTCTGAAAAGATATAATATGAACAAGAATTCAATCATTAATACTGAGAGGTAATAAGTGCTTACACTTTCTTCAGCAATTATTTCACTGAGAAGCTTTACACTGAAGCTTTCTTTGACTGAAAAGTCATAAATTTTTAGAAAGGATGGTATCGTACAGCCACAGTTATCTGATAACTCTGCACAGAAACTTTTTGAATCATTTCAGTAAGCATTTGAAATTGTTTATTTGCCTTAACATTAGTTGCCTATATTTGCATTCTCCTTAGATTGTTCAAAATGAAAGCATAAAGCTCTATAGAGGTTTGTATTTCCAGTTCTTGCGTGCTTAAAACCTCTTACTAAAGAAGTAATAAGAACACTTGATGCAGGACTTGTGTACGTATTAGGGGACTCAGGAGCCCAAGGAAGCACAGTCCCGAATATTCAGGTTTGATTACGAAGCTAATGGCAAACACTTAGCCGTGCCATTATAACTTTGCTATTGCGTTCTTCTTTTTTTTTCCTCTTCACCTTTTGGAGCCTGTCCTACTTCTCCCTAAAAAGTGCTATTTGGCTCCGTCTCTTATTTCTCTTGGAAACCTAATCTTTCTCCCTCCCCCTCGCACCCTCTCACTTTCTTCATTGTCCTTCACTTATTTCACTTTTTTTTTTTTTATCCCGTGCGAGAAATCCTGTGCGGCCATCCCCTAGAATTAAAAAAAAGAGGCATTTTTACACTGGCTTGGGTTTGGGACCTCCCCGGCCGCTTCGCAGCTGTGGCGGTGTCAGGGCTTCAGCGGCGGCGGCCCTTGCAGGAGGGGTCCTGGCATTCCTGCCCCCCCACCCCCGGCCCCGGCCCCGGCCCCCCCGACGGCGTCTCGCCCCCGCGGCCCGGGCGGGCGGACTGACAGCAGCAGCAGGTTGGCGAGCCGCGGCGGGGAGCGGTGCGGCGGGGAGCGGTGCGGAGCGGAGCGGCCGCCGGGGGGGCCGCCCCACCGCTCCCCGCGCTCCCACCTGGGGCCGCCCGCGCCCGGCCCCGCCGCCCGCCCCCGCAGCCCTCGGGCCGTCGCCGGCGGGGAGACGGGCCAGGGCCGGCGGGGCCACGGCGGGCGCGACGCACCGCGCCGGTAACTCTGTCGCTTCATGGCACTGCCTGCTGCTGGGGGACCCCCGCCACACACCCCTGTGCTGGCAGCCCGGCGAGTCGGCAAACCCAAGAGGGGTTCAGCCACCGAGTTTTCTTTGTACTCCTCTCTTAATATTAGAGCACATATTGAAACGATAAACACAATGAAAAGCACAAAATATTTCATCAGTGTTGTAACTGTATATTTCCTTTATTCTGAAGAAATATCAAGTTTTGACCAGTGCACAGAGGCAGCAACTTCTGCTTTGGACGCCACTCTCTTTTTAAAGACCGCATTGTTACAGTTAAAGCTAAAGACAATTTTTAAAAAGCATTAGATGTCAGAAAAGGGGGGAAAATCTTACCGTCGAAAGACTGCTGCAGGTTCCAGCTCAGTCTGAAACTGCAGGGAAAAGTGGAGCAGCTGCTGAACAAAAGTTTTAGATTTTTTTTTTTTTTAGAAAGTCTGCAAAACTAATTTCCCACAAAATAGGACTCAATTTCCGTTTAAGAAACTCGCTCTTGCAAATCTCATACAATTCCTGATTTTTTCCAATAGCAATTCAAATTCATTTTATCTTTCGCACATGGACCCAAGAATTTAGACTTAAATTGCAGGAGCGCAATGGTTTTCCTTTTATTTATTTATTTATTTATTTAGTATTTATTTATTTTGAATTTTGATTTGGGGGGAGGAGGAGGAGGAAGGTACAGCGAGGAGGAAGGGCTAAGGATCAGAACGTTTCCGCAGTAGGCACCTCTTTGGTCAGTGATCAATAGATGCGTTATCCTGATTTAAACCAGTTAACGGCCGCCTCCGTGGCTACTGTTAATTCCACTACACGCATGTTAAAAAAAAAAAAAAAAAAAAGCCTAGCCCGGACTCCCTAGGTTGTTCCTCTTGAGCCACTGAAGACCGCAACGAAGAAAATGAAGATACGGGGAATAAAAATTAGGCGAGTTCTTGTTTCGAAGGGGCAGGGGGCAAGCAGGGAAACTCGTCTTTCTCCGGCCAGATCTGATGGCCCGGTGGGCGCCGGTGGTTTCTCTGCGGAACCGGCCCCCTGAGGCTGGCGGGACAGCGTGAGGTGCGGGCGGGAGGCCGGGGCAGCGCGGCGGCTCACCCCGGGAGCCGGGGCGGTGGGTGCGGGCGGAGCGGGGGGCTGAATGCCCCGCACCCGCGGCCGCACCGCACTCCTCGGCGCGGGGGATAGCGCCCGGCTCTGGCCCTGGCCCTGGCCCCGGCCTCGGCCCCGGCCCCGCACGCCGCTGGGGCCGCGCTGCGCCCTCCCACCTGGGCGCGCAGGTGAGGCGCTGCCAAGAGCCCTCCAGCCCGCGGGGGAAAGGGGCGGTGGTAGCCCCCGCACCCCCGCCTGCCACCCCGGAGTAAACCCGGCGGATTCCCCTTCACGTCTTTATTGCGCTCCCCGGGGGGATGGGGGGTGGGGGGCGGTGGCACCCCGAGCGGCCCCGTCAGTCCCCCGACGGGGCGGCGGTGGCCCTGCCGGGGCCGCACGGCGGCGGGGGCACCGCCGCCCCCCGCCCCCCCGCCGCCGCCGCTCCGGCTGGGGGGGCGCGGGCGGCCTCGCCGGCCCCGGGGCAGCCCCGGCGGGCGCCGCGGCGGGGAGGCGCGCTCCGCGCGGCCCGCCCGGGGGCAGGGAGAGGCGGGCTGCGCCCCCGCGGAGCCGGCCCCCCCCCCCCCGCCGCTGCCGCGGGCGCCCGGGGCGCGGGCGCGCAGCGCTGCCGCCCGCTGACGGAGCGGCTCGGCGCGGGGACGGCGCTGGCGTTTTGGAGGGAGTTTGCATGTGGTCAGTGCTGTGTTGCTAAGCCAGCCCCCAGCTCACATTACACACTACTGTATTTATAACCTCTCGGAGCTGTTTCCCCCTTCAAGCAGTTCTCTGGGACCACCTTCTATTGGCTTCAACCTCTCCCACTTCTTGACATCTGAGCAGCTCTGAGAAAGGCTCATCTAGGTCCGAGTGTTTATGCAGCGGAGACTGGCCACTAGGGCTAAAGACCTGGATTATCTGAGCTCAGCTGCCTGCTGCAAAGTCTGTCGTTGCCTTTTTGGAAAAAAAAATCCCAACCCCGATCTGTTTACAGTGAAAGTTGACAAAGGGTGGTGAAGTTGGATCCTTCCTAAACTCTCCTGCCTGGAACCTGAGACTTGCATGCCATGGATCACACACTCTTTGGCTGCCTGCGCAGCCCCCATGCCACTGCGCAGAGCTTGCACCCTTTCTCCCAGTCTTCTCTTGCCCTGCATGGAAGATCTGACCACATGTCCTACCCTGATCTGTCTTCTTCTTCTTCCTCTTGCATAATAGCGGGATACCCCAATGAGGAGGGCATGTTTGCCAGCCAGCATCATAGGGGGCACCACCACCATCACCACCACCACCACCACCACCACCAGCAACAGCAGCACCAGGCTTTGCAGACGAACTGGCACATTCCTCAGATGTCGTCTCCTCCCGCCGCGGCCAGGCACAGCCTCTGCCTTCAGCCCGACTCAGGAGGACCCCCGGAGCTGGGCAGCAGCCCCCCCGTCCTGTGTTCAAACTCTTCCAGCCTGGGCACTAACACCCCCACGGGGGCAGCGTGTGCGCCAGGGGACTATGGCAGGCAGGCTCTGTCCCCGGTGGAAACAGAGAAGAGGTCCGGCAAAAGGAAAAGCGACAGCTCAGGTAACGGCTCACGCTTTCCCCTGCGGGGCGGGACCCCCGGGCGGAGGGTGCCGGGGGGAGCTGCGCTGCCGGGCCCCGGGTCTCCCGCCGCGGCGCGGCGCGGCGCGGCGCGGCTCGGCTCGGCTCGGCTCGGCTCGGCTCGGCCCGGCCCGGCCCGGCCCCGGCCGCCGCGGTGCTCTTGTCCCCCACTGACACCGGGCTGCCGGGTCTCTCCTTCCCTCAGACGCGCTCTCGGGATCTCCATCATTAAAGCAAGCTTTATTAGGGCTACGGGGGCAGAGGGGTGGGGGAATAAAAAGGAAAAATCCAGCCCGTGATAGAGCGTGAAATCGAGGTGGCGGTGGTGGGGAGAGAGGTTCCCACAGTCAAGGAGAGAAACGTTTGTAGTTTTGGTGAGGATTTTAGCATCTGGTCCCGCGTCCCCCTCCCCCCTGCCCGGTACGCCACCTCTGCTTCAAAATTCAGAATATAGCGCGCTCCTTCCCCTCCGCCCCTTCGCCGCGGAGCGGACTGCGGTTCCGAGGCGATTGCACAACGCTTGGAAACTCTGCCTTGGAAGTGGGGATTCGGGCGAGGAGCTGATGCCTTGCTGCCCTGGAGGATCTGGGAGCGCCTGCATCGAACGCTCAGCGTGGAAGGGGCAAAACCTGGAGTCCGTAAAGCGAACGGGTGAATGGGAGGTTTAGAAAGCTGCCTCACTTCAGTTTGCTGGTGGCGGGGGCGGAGGGAAGGAAGGAGCTGTCTGACTTCTTTTAAAATCACCGCAATTCTTACTTAAAGACGAGCATAAAAACATGTAGACCCGCAGTCATTCCAGAGCGATGATTTGGCATCGCTGAGCGTGCAAAAAAACTTGACATAATCTCTGCTTTTTAAAACTGCAAAGCCTGTCAAAGTCCCACTCTGACAAAAGCCACTTGGCGAAGGCAAGGCGACTGATGGCACTTCCGTCAGGGCACACATAAACCGGGGGGTCATCAAAAATATACTGAGACAGGCAGGAGGCACTTGAAAAAGAGAGGGCTCAACAGTTTGAAAACTCAAGAGCAGGCGTAGCGAACTGTTTGTTATCGAGGAAGAGAAAGTGAAAGGCTTTTCCAGATATTTATGAAGTTCACAACTGAAACCGTGACCTCTTTCGCTCGAAATGTTGTGAGCTTGGTAAAGTGGTAAGCAACAGAAACTTTAAAAAAAAATAACCCTCAAGAATACCATCATTTTCTTCACTGTCCGTCACATTAAGAAACATTTACAGTAATTCAGAATGGGTTTAACTGAATTTCGTCTTACATAGCTGGTATACAGGCTGAAAACTCTTCCAAGATTAAAAGCCGTATTTAGTTAAAACACTGGTGGTGAAATCTATTGTTACATCTTCCTTACATTTTATGAGATAAAAGGAATTCTTTGATTTCGTGAGGTATATGAGCAATACTAAAATTTGAGTCCCCATTACTACTGGGAAAATAACTGGATGCCTGTTGGTGTAAGGATTTATTGTATTGTCAGTCTGTTTAAAGCTCAAGGAAAAAAGAAAATTGGTCCCTTTCACCATCAGGGAAGTATCTGTCTCGCCTTCTGTTTATTTCATTTTGCAATGCAAACCAAAAAAACACCAGTGGGGAATGCCCCAAACTGTACCCTGAAGTGACTGGAGTCTTCCACTGGATTTAGTGGACAAGGGTTCGAGCCTTTAGCCATGGTTAAGCTTATCTTGCGCTGTACTCCGAACCTCACTTTCTAAGACTTTCTGAAGATCAAGGCAGGTAACCTTTTCCTCCTCCCTTCCCCTAAGAAAAAAATATTATGGCAGTTCACACAATTGTGAGTCTCTCAAACAGAAAATAGGCATCTTTTGACAGCAACCGGGTAGCTGCTGTATCTTCAGTTTTTCTTCAGGACAAGCCTGAGTTTTGGACCGAATATTTAACCCCACCCCTTTATTAATCCTGAACTCTGGTGCTAGATATTTAATGCCCTTCTAATGTATGGCAGCAAGAACTATTCTTAAGTCACTGTATTTCTATATTTGTCACCCATAATTGCCCCTCATTTGATTAAAACCCACCCCCTTTATTTCTCATTTATCTGTTTTTTTAAACAAATTACCGTACTTGAAAGAATTTCATCCATGCCTTCCCCACTTTCTGGAGACATATTCATCACACTTGGAACTACTTCAATAGGCATTTGTATAAAATCCTAATAGTAAATAACTAAGAAGTGAAGAGAGACTGTTTAAGTTTCAGTGCCAGCATTCTGAGACAATTATTAAAGCTCTTGGTTATTTACAGATATATTTCCTCTTCTCAAGCGTATCACTTAAAGCCACAGAATGTTCAGTGTTTTCTTGAGCCCTGAATCTGTTCTGCATTTCAGAGCTGAATTAACCTTAGGCTACCCCTTTCTTGCACTACTCTGCTTTTACTTCTGAATGTTTAAGACGAGGAACGTCGATTCGTAAAGCTGAGTTTATAGATAAAGAAAGTAAAACGTGAACATTCCTTGTATCATTTATCTCCCAAACTAGTAACTGTTGCTCAGCCATATAGATACTCTGAAAATTTACCAGCAGAGATACCTCATTTTACTTATTTGCTATGATGGCGGGAGTGTAATTTTTTAAAATCATAAACAAAAATCTAGAGGGCGAGCACATTTTGGACGACGGACTGTGTGTTTGTCCCTGTGCTTGCTCTTTCCCCCTGGAATTCACATATTGCAAGGGAATGGGAGGATAGAAGTATTTTGCGCTATGCTGTGTAATACTTTTGTCTGGGATTGAGAAAGCAAGGTGAGATGTGCATTCGTGGTAGTTTCATAAACTTTCTGACTTACAGTTTTCTTTTGCCCTAACCCAGGTTTTAAGCAGTTTGGGAAGTTCCCTTTGAAGATATTGAATAGGCTGCTACAGAACAGGGTGAAATTGTCAACTGTTCTTGTTGTAAAGGACTAGGAAATACTGCTTGCTTAGTCATCGACCCCTGCATGCTACAGCTGTCAGTGTCTCCAGGTTTTGTAGTTGCTCTCTCATTATCTTCCGAACATTCCTTGCAACCTGCGTAGGCCCAGAAGCGGGTCAGTAAACTAGCCTGCGAGCTGAGGAGTGATGCACACTAATCTTTAGATGTTAATGTTTTGCAGTGAATAATGGCATCTGCATCCTTGCCTTTGTAACTCAGCTCTGTGTATGTCAAGGATGTAGGAGTAAAAAGACGATACTAAATTTGAGGAGAGGTTACAAATAAAATCGCTTATTTTAACATGCACTAGTGGTCAGAATTATCTGTGTGCTAATGAGGTGCGGATGAAAACCATGCTGAGTGTATAAAAAACATATTCTTGGAGTGCTTTGTTGCTTTGTAGTACGAGTTGTTCTATAAGGAATATTTTGGATTTTTCTAATGCCTCCCCTTCTCATTACTTGCCTGTGACTTTTGAGGCCATTTTATTTCTGGTTTTTACAGAGTAGGTTTTGATTCTCAGACGATGCAGATCGCATCAAATGCAAAATTACTACTGCAATTGTCTAAGTTGGCTTACTTAGGTCCAAGTTTTCTTAAAACTTCAGTCAGGAGAAAAGCACATTAATGCCTATATAGAAAGTGTAACCTAGGTTTACTGAGAAATACAAAAAGAAAGTGAATCTGGTAGCCTTAAGGAAGCCTAAAATGCTATGGCGAAAAAAATATCTGTACTATGCTGAAAAGACCAGGGGGAGGCTGAGTACTGTTGAAGGAGTTCTGAGCCCTACAGCTATTCAAACATTTAATTGCGATAGATAAATGTATGCTACAAGTAAATTTGATTCCAGTTAAAGTCTAATGTAATTAAACACATGCCCCCAGGCATGAGAAGCCTTGGGTTTTGGGTTTTTTTTTCAAGTTTGACATGGAAAAATGTTTTTATATGGCACAGATTTCCAAGGAAAGGCTAGCAGGTAATAACAACTATTCATATTTTTTATTCTGTTTACAATAGTATCATATAGAAACACTGCTGTTAAACCTACAAAAACATTTCAGGAATCCGGTGTTTCAATAGCTGTTCTGCTGAGTTTTGTTCATTGACAAATCACATGAAAAGAAAACAATACTCTTTTTTCCAGTGTTTTAACATCTTTTATAACCTACCTATTCTCAACATGCAAGCAGTAAAAAGTTACATCTCCAGGGAACTTCTTTTAAACATATCTAAATATCATAAATCATACGTACTTGTTTGAAATGGTCTCTAAAAAGCAGGTCATTTTGATAAATGATTATAAATACTGCAAAATCATGGGTTTTGAGGACTTCTGATTGGTTTCTGAAACACATCAGTAAGAAAAATGAGCTGCACACTTGTAGTCAAAAAGAACTGTGTAACTGATTCATCAATATGTCTGTGCTTTTCAGCGTGGTTGTAAATGGAAGCACGAAAAAATACATAATAAAGCACAGTTTTTCTGGAAAGAGTTAATTTGTTTGGTATCCAGTATCAAAGCATCACTTACCAATAAAAAAACCCCACCACCAACAAAAAAACACCTCTGTAGATTTCATAAATGAAACAAGTTCAAAATTGGATGAATAATAATCATAGTTTTAGGAGAAAACTTTTAAGACTACCTATTGGGCCACTTGCTGGATTGTTTACTAGATGAAAATTTGCAAAATGTTCACTTTTGTTCTCAGGAAATATAATCAGAACTTTTCTAGGACTGTAAAATTTTTAAACACTATTTTACTGATACATTCTCAGAATTTTTTGCCCATAGCCAAAGAGTAATTTTGTGTGGACAGAAATAAGTATGGCCTCTAATTATGTATTTCTGTCTGTTCATATATATATATATATATATATATATATATATATAAAATTCAGTAGGATTTACACTTCCCCCCCCGCCCCAACCCACCCTTTTAGAAACATCGGGGTCCCAATGCAGACGTTCACCGGAGCAGAAATGTTTATGTGAGAAGATCTATTGACTCTAGTGGAACTACTGAAGTGCTCAAGGTTCTTTCAGCTGTTGGAGCTTAATTCTGTTATGCTGTTTAAAATCTTTGGCACAGAAATGTAATTGCATGATATTCTTCTATTATTTGGTATTAAGCTCTATCAAGGATCCCAGTCTTCAAAGCAAAGTCACCAAGGGATCTGGATGAGTAAGAAGTGTGGTACTAGAACGAAACACAGAAGGAGATATGGACACGTGGAGATTAAAGACATTAATTGACATTCTGTCAATATCTGGAGAAAATTTCACTAAAACTTCTCAGAAAAATCATGGTTGGAGTTACCTTTCAGGATTTTTAAACTGCTGTTGCGTGGTAGGGAAAGAAAAATGCTTTATAATTCTTGCAGATATTTATTGATAAAATATTAGGATTGCCTGGGTAAGCATTGCCAATTCAGCATTATATATATAAATATATATATATATATGTATATATATATATAAACTGAATTTTAATTTAATTGGTTTTAACATCCTAGGATAAAATTTGTCCTACCATATCTAGCATAACTTCTCTAGTATTTTGCACAGTAAGCAATCAGTTTCTGGATTTTTTTTTGTTAGACTTGTTGCCCTTTTTAGACATGCTAATTATTTAGTAAGTGCTTTTTAATTGAGCCTGTTAATCTGCATATAGTTTGCTGTTTGGAAATACTAATTTTTTTAGTGATGTGATGACTCGATATGCTGTATCTTTGAAGTCCTCGAGTCGGATTGAACTCTGTGTCTTGAAATTCAAGGGAAGGTGACAACATTATCTTTGCTGATGTCTGCTAATAATCTGATATTGCTCAGTGGATTATTGCTTTCAGCAAATACAATGTTACACGGCAGCAGGAATGGTTGCTGTAGCGTGTTTCAGTAGCAAAATGTATTCTACCAAGTAGTTTTGCTAGTCTCTGGAAAGGAAGCGAAATAAATCTGGTTTCATCTGCTAGAATGAGCAGAGTTTAAATCCATCAGTAAAATGTAGTTATGGTGGGGTTGGGTTCAATCCTTATTTTTGCTATGTTATCCTGTGTCCTTGTTCTAATACACTTAAGAATGCAACTTGAAAGGACACGAAAGAAAAGTCATATTTTTAAAATATAAATACTTGCATATGTCGCTAATAAGGTTTCTAACTAAAATAGTGTGGTGTTAGAGAAGTTTGATAAATAGTGCTTGAGGCTACTTCATTACATCAGTGCACAGCTGGGCACTGAACCCAGCCTTATGATCTGCCTCGAGCCTGTGCCCTGTCCTTTCGCGTCTGTTTCCCCAACCTATACAATGACAATACCAGTGCTTTCCTTCCATTTGTAAAGTACTGTAAGCTTTTATTTAATGAAAAGCTTTGTGTGCGTGTCTGCGTGTGCTTGCGCTTTTTTTAGTAGGCTTTAAAGACTTACAGATCTGCATCACCATTTCTCAAGTATTGCTGGTGGCAGGGTAGGAGCGAGACGGTGCGCAGCCGCCCTGCAGAAAAAGCCTTCCTCCCACTGCTCAGCAGGGCAATCACATCACCTTTACCAGCATGAGCTTGTGTGGCTGCATAGGTGTGCACAGCAAGAAGTCATTTGACTTCTGGGGTGAGTGTCTGGGGTCTTTGATGACCGGATAGCTGCTTTTCTATTGTATTTAATCAAAGTTTGAATTAAAAAATAGCCTGAGTAATTGTGTTGGATGCACACAGTCTAGTCTTGTATGTATTTTAAGTATTTGAATGACTAAAAAAAGTTATTAATATAAATGGTTTCTAAACATACATGCTAAGGGAAGTTTCACCTGGAAGATACTGATGACAAAATTCCTGCTGATTTTTGGTAGTGCCAGATTTTAAGATGTGCATTCTCACTATGAAGTAGGAAGAATTCTTAGCTTGGGAGAAGGAGATAGACCAGTTAGCCGTGCTAGTGCTTATGCTTTTTGTGATACGGTGTCTCGCATGCTTCCAGCGGCAAACACAGCAAAGGAATGCTACTTTAAAAAAACACTGCTGCCATCGGTCTTACTTTTCTAGCGTTCGTTGTCCTTGTTATTTATTAATATATATTACAAAATGTGTCCTTTGATAAGTTTACCTAAACCATATCCTTTTAAAATATTTTAATAGATAAAAATTAAATCATAATGATGTTATTCAATCTCTGCTAATTTTATATATATATCTGTATTATCACCAGTGCAGAGTTGCATCACTGTATCCTAGCATTCACTGAGTCATGCAAAGTGGAAAAAAGAAATCAGTAGTATAATGGGATATAGTGGTATAGAGTTCACTGTCGTACATGAAAAGTTGCTTCTGAAGTCTTCTACTAAACATTATAAATAGACAACTTAGGCTGTCAAAATTCTACTTGTTAACATCAATGATATTAAAGATATAATATTCATTGTAGATTAGGGAGGATGTCCTTCATTTTGAGATCTTGGACCTACAGAAGTCAGTAACATACATCCTATTCAGAATGTGAGTTTATTTTCCGTATGGAATTGTGAATTTTACAAATAGTTTTGGGGGTAGGTTACTTGACTAGAAGTTGTGCATATTACTAAATAGGCACGCGATTATACATCAAAAGAAAAATCAGAAATCACATTTGGAAATTGGCTACTGAATATTTTGTTTTTTAATGATGAATGTAATCATTCAATACTATGCAGTCTGAAATCACTGGAGCTTCTTGCTCTACACAAAGAAAAAAAGCAGTCTAAAGTTTATATTGGAAATTACCTGTGCTGAATAAACCTTGCAGTAGTGGAAAAAGGCCCTTGAAGTACATAAACAGAATAAAACATACATGAAAACTTAACGGTCATTTGAAAGAAAAGTTATTTTGTACTTGAACCTATGTTTCCTTTTATCCTTCTTTTCAACAAATGAAACAAAATAATTGACCAAACAGCAGAAGAAACAAGTCTCAAAGGAATGAGTCAAATCTTTCATTTATGATGGAAGAGCATAGTTTTACTAAACCAATAAAATCCAGTGGATTATGAAACCCTAACTGGAAGCCAAGTAATCTTTTTTCTTTCTTTCTTTCTTTCTGAAGCTGCTTCTTGGACTAGAGAAAAATTGGTTGATTGAACATTATTTTATAGCAAATAGGATATGAAAAACTAAAACTGAAACAGATTACTTCAGGCTTTTAACAGTGCTTCGTCCTTCTGCATTCTCTCAGATCTCTAGTAGCTATTTTTTATTTTTAGGAAGTGAGCCTGAACAAATGCTGCCTTACATAAACTGAGTTAGATGCACTTCAGTAGCATCCGCCACCATTGTGAGTTTTAATTCTTAGACTGTGATCCCATGATGATGCCAGTATGCATTTAATTTTGTATGTTGGGAGAAGAATGAAATCTTGCATGTGCTGAAGTCAAAACTATTGAGTGGAGCCAGGACTTCACAGCAGAAGTAGTCGTATTACTTCGATATGAACACACCTGAAGTTAAGTGGATGTTTACACATTTTGGCGAATTGGGGGCATTAGTCACTTACATTTACCAAGCAGAAAAAGACTGTTTCCCACTTTGGTCCTTCTATAAATAGATACTAAAAAATCTGTCGGACATATGTGGACTGACAATATAGCTCTGAAGAGAGCTGAATGAACCGTGGGGTTTTCTACCTGCCAAGTAAAAAATGGCATATTCCAGAAGAATGAAATGTGCCCTGAGTGCGCGCGGGGGCTTCCTTGGAAGGGGGTGTTTTTGCAGGGTGAGTGGGGCTCCTCAGGTACATGGGTCTCAGCAGCTTTTCAAGCCTTTCCTTTTCTTCCAGCTGGTGCAGAATACCAAAATGCTGTAGACCTCATCCTCATAGGATATGTGGACCAGCAAAACCTACTTGTTAAAATGTTCTCATTACTGTAAAAAGAATGGTAGGAACAGTGACTAGATGTCTCCTAAATTCATGAAAATATCGGTTGGTTTAGTGAAGGAAAAAGAACTGAAGCCAGATGTGTTGATAAACTATATGATGGCATATTTTGTGAGGCTTTGGTACACTGAGCTGGTAAAAACGGTGTGAGTGGAAGCCCAGGCGGCTACAGTGACATCGACCACTCAAAGATGCCTTTTAAAGCTTTGTGCTTAGAACGCCAGACAGTATTTTCTGCCAGAAGAAAACAGCAGTCTAATGGAGGCTAAGGCGTGTTCACTCCTTTTGAATTGGTATCTTCTGAACTAGACTTTAAAATCTAGTAAAAGTCCGCAAGTCATACTTGCCTTATATAAGGCTTAGGGAGAACTGAGAACGTTGCAAGTGCTTTGCACTTTGGAATTACTGATTTGATTGACTCAAATGTGACATAGTAGTATTAAGCTCTTTTTTTTGTCTTTTTTTTTTCTTCTTTCTATATTCTTGTTTTGTGAGTACCACAATGACCTCAAGCCACAGCTGTGTGTTAAGTCTTGCGTTCCTGAGGACATTAGAACAATACATACTAATGGTCTCACTCCTGGCTCCCTCTCCCTCCCTCTCTCTCTTTCCTTTTTTTACACAAGCACATTTCTGAAGGAGTGTATGCGGGTATATCCTTTCAATTTCCATTTATCCTCACAGAATGAACACTTCCTTTATTGCAAAAAAAAAAAAACCCCTCACCCTTTACCTTAATCACATTTCCATTGGATGTTAGCCTACAATAACTTAAGAACCACAGTGATCCGCTAAATAGAACAGTACTGTTAGGTGATGTAAGTCTATTAGGCAATGCAAGCTGAAACAGTTATGGATCAGTGGAGCAGAGTCAGATAAGAATAGGAGGCTTCATTAGCAGTTGTCCATAAGGTGTCTTGAATCCACAGCATTATCTTTTCTTGTATTATCACTTTATTTTACATCATTTTCTAATAGATTCTATTATTGGGCCAATTAAAAGAGTGACTGTTCCAGATGCGTTATTTGTTTTTATGAAATAATACATTATTATTAAAAGTAGTAAATAGAATAACTAAAATTCTAAATTTAAAAAAAGTAATGTGAATAAGCACAGGAGAAAAACTGGAGACAAGCGCACAAATATTTTGGATTGGTTTAAATTATGAAGAAATACGCTGCCAAACTTTCCTGTAGGTTTGGTTTAGCTTTGCTTTTTTTTTTTTTTCCTCGACTCATTCTGACCCCTTTGCTTTTTACACTTTGATACATTGCTACAACTTTATGAGGCAAACATCTTTATTGCTTTAATATGAGGGTATGTACAGAAATCTAACAGTATTCGAACCCTATAAAGCTATCTTTATTTCACTGGTTCCAAACTAAAATTTAGACATGCAGAGAAGGTACCAATTGAGTTTACAGTTTGCTGGCATGAGAAATATCAGGGATTTAATGTTTTTGTATTTGCAAACATATCACCAGAGCTTTGCCAGACATGACACCCAAACAAACACTGTTTTTTTGAATAGAGATTGTGTGTTTCAAGTACAGTGGCTAAACACATCCAGCCATTTTGAAATATGTTTGGTGAAATATAACTTACAGACTGACCCAATCCTTCAAAGTTCTCCGGAAAGCCATTTCCTTCCCTCCTGCAAAAGTCACTCAGTGCTTTACCAGTCTGTGTACTGATGCTCTAATCCTGCTGAAGCTTAGGTTACTGTGTATAATTCTCTTGGAATTAATAGTATAACATTCAAAAAGTTAAGCACAGGCATGTCATTGCTACTCTGTCATTGATTCCTCCAGCTCGATGGTGTGCAGCTAAGAAATGTTTGTAATAATTCCACAACATATGGGTAGATACCATAAAAATATTATTTATGGAGGCTCTGGCTTGCTTTGTGTTTTTCAAGCATGTTTCCACAACTAATTGATAGTCTTAATTTACACACACACAAACTAAAAGCTGCATCCATGTTAACCTTGAAACATACGGTTGACTTGATTATGTAGATAAGTGGAAACCTTGATGCTACCCATATAGAGGAGTCTGGCTGCATGTTATTGCTGGCTTATTAATTAAAAGGACCTTGTTAACATATCAGCAGACTCTTATTACAAAAGGTGGAGGTGAAATCCACACTGAGCTAGAAATGCAAGTACTGCTCTTATCTGAGGTGTTCATACGGACCTGCACGGAGCCTTACTTGTTCAGAAGTTATTTGATGAGGGTACATGTTCCCTAAATACCTCTGGAAGAGTATTTCTGCAAGTTTGGGAACTGAAGCAAGTCCAGGGAATGAGTGTAGCATATTGCACAACAAGGACTGAAAGAAAGTCTCACTAATCAGCCTTTGCACATTCCCTGCAATGTCGTTTAATATCTCCTGTATCTCTGCTCTCCATAAAGCCTAAGAGCTACCTTTATACAGTTAAGGTCGGTTACTTTATAAAAGCAGACAGCATTTCCTTTCTTTCCAGGGCATAAATGCACAGATGTAGAAAAAAAATGCTCACAGAAGAGACCTGGGGGTAAGCACAAAGCATCTTTTCACAGGGGCAGAACAACTTTGCCCTTGGTTTCCCCAGTACAAGGCCACAGGCTGCTGCTTATTCTGAATAGGGTGAGAACTATGGTTTAGAAGATCTTATTTTGCCACCAAAGTTTGCAAGTTGCTTTTATCGATCTTCTCTCTCTCCAACATGTTTTCAGACCGTTTTGCAGCTGACTTTTATACCATTTAGCAGAATTCAAATCCTGTTTTCCTGCCCTGGCCCTCTCTTGGCTCCTATTTGAACCCTGCCAAAACCAAAGCTGATTAAATGATCCTACCTTTCAATCACACTCTTTTGAAATTCCCTTCCCAGAATCCTTCTTCTGGTTCCAGCTTATCCGCTCAGAGTTAAACTGTTATTTCCTCGCAAGGCGTTGCCCAACTGCTGCTCAGCTGATATTTCGGATCCTGTTTCTTACCTACCTCAATCTTTTCTCTGTGCTGTCTTTCTTAAGTGTGTTCTTCCTTTTTCCATTCACACTCTTCTCTCTCTTCTGTATGGCTCACATATATGCAAGAAACATCCAGAAGCAATATTCTGTCATTATCCAATCGGCCCCAAGCCATCAATTGTTTTACTCTGAACTTACTTTTGATAACTGCAGGTCAGTCATGACTCTTCCATGGTGTGTCAGAAAAGTGTGCAAGGCTGACAGTAAACAAAAAAAAGGAAAAAAAAAAAGTTTCATGTGTTGTCTCTTCTCTTCTTGTTTTAACTTCACAAGGGTGTGCACCACAGAGGAGATTCTGTAAACGGCTATAGTGGAAATCAAGCATGACTCAGCCATGACAACGCTGATGGTTAATATTTAATACCAGTAATGTACCCAGTGTTGAGCAGAGCCTTGTGTAAAAAGGGATTATTTGAAACTAGGCCGAAGGGGTGAAAAAAAATGAATCTAACTTTCTTAAAAGGCACTCTCTTAATTCCAAGATTTTAGGTAATAATTACTTGTGCCAGAAGGAATGTGCTTCAAAGAAAGTAAAGTCTCATTTTGAAGGGGCCTGTAAACTCTTTAAATAGCATTGGCAATTTGTCCTTTCACTCTGCTTTTCTGTAAGAAGAATTTTGAAAGCGGTAAAGTATTTTTTTTTTTAATTCCATTTCATTGATATAATAGACATGAATATACATTTGGGGTGTGTGTGAGTGTGTGCATGCATGTGTATATCAAATAAAAAATAGCAGATAGGGACCCGGGATAGTCCACTTGATTTGACTGGACCAGCACTTGGTTATACTGTGCTATTTTATTCCTAAATGTGTTTTAAAAACAATTTGGGAAGGGTGAGGGAGCTGCAGGCAGGGAGAGGAAATAAAAGGTACAGGAGTCTTGCTGACACCTTTTGAATGCTTGGGCTTGGCAATTTTGCAGTTATTTTCAATATCTAGAGTTTTGCAGTGTAATATCAGCAAATAGAGTGCATGGTAAAATTACAGAAGATATTAAATTTGAACTCTGGAGACATAAATTCACATGAGGATCAGATCACAAGATTGGCTGCTTTCCGGCTAGTCTCCAGTGGGCTTTTTTCCATATCACAAAAATCACCATACAGTTTGGCACAACCTTCAGGCTCAGTGAAGAGGATTCTGTTCCAGGACTGAAATAGCCAAAAGCACTAGATGCCAGAATTGAGGTGCATTTGCAGTGTAGGATGGAGACAGTTTTACAGCTTTTGTCTCAATGCTTCTTTCCCCTTGCGAGGAATAAATCTCTTTGGGTTTTGGTAAGAGTTCTATCAACTTTATAGAGGAAGGAGGGAGGAATGAGACCCTAACCTTAGTGTTTGTGACTTTATAACTACCAAAAACCTAGAAGTGTGTGGTGTCAGTAACTCGCATTTCTGTAGCACACATTAGAATCTAATAGGCAGTGTTTGAGAAGATTTAAAAAAATTGGTAAACAGATATCTTTCTGGTCAAAATTAGAAATAAATTAAACAAGAAAGATCCAGACTTCTGAAAGTGATGGAGTCCTGCTCCCTTCCCCCACCTCCCATAAGCAAGCTGGTGTTTCCAGCAACTTCAAAAACTGAAGACTTCTCTGTAATCCTAAATGTACATAAGGAACAGATTAAAGTCCTGATTTGCGAAAAAATTTGAGCATATGCTTAAGAACCATTGACTTCAATGGGAGTTAAACATGTCCTCACACACAATTCTTGAACTGGAGACTAATAAGGATATTAAAAAGGATCAAGAGGCTGCCCCCCTTCAGGAAATGCTGCAAAACTGTCATAGCTGAAAGCATTTTTTGTCATAATCATACTGACTTCCATCACTACCCTCCTCACCTCACTTCCAACCTTCACAAAGAGGAGAAAGCAACCCTTCTCTCCCTCTCTTCCCCTCTATCCTCCTCTCCTGTGCCACTCTATGCCTGACTAAGCTTTCTCTGGCTCCAAAAGGGAGAGTAACTACAGACTCTATGGTGACCATTAGGGATGCCATTATTTCCAGTGTAATGAATGTGGAAGATGGTCAGATGGTACAGTGGATGGTGGCTGAACAACCCCCCTGAGAGAATTAATTGCAACATAATTAATTACATTGCTGTCTAGCTATGCAGACCTAGGAACGATTGGAAGGACATAAAACACAGTACAGGTTACAAAAAAAAAAAAAAGAAGGAAAGGAAACCTTGCTAAAAAGCCACACAAAATTTACCTAGATTAATCCTATTTACAGGGAAAAAGGTACATCCCACCTCCCCCCCCCCCCCCCCCAAACAGCAGTCTATATTTATATTCTTTTATTAGACGAGTGACAGATGGAGTGAAGTAGTGATGACTAAAAGGCTTGAGTGTGGGTTGATTTCTTTCAATTCAGTATGACAAAATGGGTTATGTATATGGTTTGTGAGTGTGGTACTAATTTATTAAATGCTCATTTGGACTTTAAAAAATAGCTTGCCTTCATTAGCAGTCTCAGGAAACAGACTCCATAGTGTAATAAATCTCACTTGCAGGAATTTTGGCCTGAGACTCATCTTAAAATACTCCAAACTTTCTTTTTCTGAACTTTGTCTCATGCTTTACTACTGTCCTAAGTAATCTATCCTTTCTCTTCATCCTCCAACATTGGAAGGCAATTCTCATGCATCCTTATATGCAGGATTAGTTAGATTGGGGATGAGTCTTTCTTCTTATCTTCAAGTAATTAATTCCAAATTTTCATTTTATTTTCTTAATGAAAACTTTTTCTACAAATGAAGGTCAGAGGGAACTTTGGCACAATGGCTGTTTAGCATAGTAGCATTTATAGAAAATAATTTATGTAAGAATCATAAAGCAATAGAAACCTTAAACCTGAATATAGTTTGGAAAAGAAAATCTGATGAGAAGAATGCTCATAAGGTATAGGAAAAGCTGAAAATGGACTGTATGTTTCTTTCCATCCCCCAAATTTTATTAAATTAGCCCATGTAAATTAGTAAAGATGTTTCCTGCCTAGTCTGTTTATGTGCTTCTTGAAGCAGCTTTCTTTCATTCAACTCAGAAAAAAACACAGATTTCCATCCGTGGTTTTGTGTTTTCACTAGTCACCGTTTCCTTTGCTGCTGCGTGTGTTGTAAAACTAAAATGAGATATCCAGTTGTTCTTTACTTTTGTCCAGCTGAGTCTACTTATTCATGAACCTGCTTGATAGTGTTGAATGTTTCAGTATTCACTGTGATAAGCCTGAAAAATTTCTGTGTTCTTAAGCAGAGACTTTCTTAAAATGTTTGAATTTGCACATTTCTGCAGAACAGGTTTTCCCATAGTGGGAAGAGGACTGGGAACAGACCTTTACTCTCCCAGGGTTAGTATCAGGTAATGCTGTGCATTTCCTATGTCATCTCTTAGTTGCAGAGGTGTGACACTACCATGCAGTTACATTTGTCTGTCTGTCTCAATAGTTGCCCTCTAACATTTAAATACAGTCTTTTGACTACTTAGCACAGCTTTCAACCATCTTAGGACGTGCCAGGGTCCAGGCACAATTATGTATCCTGGGCTCTTGCAGAGCATTGCAGCTCCTGTATCAGCCTCCGCACCGCTGTAGAATAGGCGTAATTGTCCTGAGCAGCAGGAATTACATAGCCTTAAAACTTCCCTTAGCATGGTGTGGCACAGCACATATCGACTTACGTTCTCCTTCCACATCATGATGTGATCTCCTTTTTGTTTTCTTATATAATTTACTTGGTAGTTTTCTGACTGTTTCTGCTACTGTGTTTTGTTTTATGCTGACTTTCAGTCTGTTCTGTCTTCAAATCTGTGAGTTAATCTGTGACCACTTTTTGATAGCCAAGTAAGAAGAATTAATATTTTTTTAAATGTATTAAACCAAAAAATCTTGTTCCAAAAGATATTGTTTTCAAAGATATATTTTTACAATGACTTTATACAAACTTTATGTCTGCTACTAATAAAAAAGAAAATATTGCAAATAGTCCCTAACTGGGCATTTTGCTAAGTTAGTGTTTTATTCATTTTATTATACTAAGGAATTTAAAAGCTAGAAAAGCTGGCATTAAACTGAAAGGGCAATGGAAAGTTGGTAGCCTAAACATTTGTTTTGATTCATATGGAAGGAAAGAATTTGGACCAGATGCTTGAAAGAGCTCAGAACCCAGCAGCCCCCATTGTTCTTCATTTAGGTGCCTAAATGGTAACAGTTGGGTGTGCAGCTTGCTTGAAAGCTGATCCTTTTGTGTTGAGGCAGCTTTTAGGCTTTAGCCTATCTCTTCCTGGCTGTAGAACTTTAACTGTAAACATTTGATTCCAGAATTGTCCCTCATCTATATCCTTCAAGCATTTGCTTATAGTTAAAAGATCTATTGTTAATATTGCAGGGCTGCAAGCCCTCCAGCGTGTCCTGAGTTTTAAAAATATGTCCCCCTCACGTTGCTTTCATACTGGGGACCTACTTCGCTGCATCTAGTGCTTTTCAAGGAGTTCAGCCAGCGTGTGGACTCTCTCAAAACTGCAGTACAGTCATGCTTTTGTTTGCTTTAGGCTGGCAATCCTGTAAAATATAACATATTTTACAGAAACCAGGACTGTGCACTTTCTTCTACAAAGTAAGCTCCCAGTCCTAGAAAATTTCTTGAGTTAGGCTAGCGTATAGGATGCTTGCAAATCATTGTGCTTATACTTTAAGGTTCATAATATACAGATTGTCATAATATATGTAGTTGCAGGATTCAGTTAAATCAAGATCAAACAAGGCATTTAGTGTGCCTTCTTATAGTTAAAAAAAGATAGTAAAAATTAGCTCTTGATTTTACATAAATTCTGTATACACACACACTCACAAATACAAACACAGTGAAAATAACATTTCAACATGTGGACTGTATAAGGTGTTGTATTTGATTCAAAAACGCCTTTGGACTTCATTCTTGGATTAAGAGTTTTTAAAATTTAGATATAATTACTAAAAGGAGGGGACTATTAGTGGGCTTAGAAGACTAATTTTTAATAAATAAGCCACCATGCCACCTTGCACCCCAAAAGTCGAGAAGATGGGTGGCTTTGAAATAAGACACCGGAAAAAAATCAAGGAGAAAAAAGTTGAGTTTCCAACTCTGCCATAGACTTCTCGTACGAATTTGTCTACTAGAACATCACCCAGAAGCACCCAAGCAGGCTCCAGGGCTGGAAGTTAGCACATACAGGTCAGCATCATGATTTTGCCAGGCAAACTGCCCCTGCTGAGAAGCAAGTACGTTATTTTGGGCAAATCACCCTGACTATACTCCCTATAGGAGTCCCTGCGTAGACCCACTAGTTTAATTTCATTCAGAGTAATTTCAATAATCTTTACACAGTGCTGTAGTTATTCCATACTTCAGATCTTCAGTCTGTAAAATGGGCAAAACTGGCTTACAGTTCCCTATGTATAAAGAGAGCTAAACCATTCAGGATGTCAAGCTAGACTGGGGAGTAGGTGGAATGAAAATGCAATGATAATTCCAGTTCCTAAATGCTGGGTGAATTACCAATCAAGGTATTTTTGAGCAGGTATGTGGCTCCAAAGAATAAATAACACTTTTTATTTTATCATCTTAAATAGAGGCATTTTTATCATTTTGATGATTTTTTGAGCCAATTATTGGCAGATGTGCTTTAGCCAACCATATGTATAGAGGTGATGTTCAGATATATTTCTCTGCCTCAACAAATATCCCAGCTTCTTTCCAAATGGTGTGTTTGTTTGGCTGATGCATGACCTCAGCCAGACTTTTTTCTGAAATTGAATCCAGATCAAATGGAAAGCCTTGCTGACTGGCTGGATCTCAGTGCTTGCCTTGATCAATGTTCCTCACCCTTATAGAAAACGGGCAGTTGTCAGGTTATCTGGGATTTTCAACACAGGTTCCTCCTGTATATTATCCATAAATCTATTCTACCTTCTTTGACAGATGCAAATGTCACATCCAGTTAGCATTTGAAGACTATAGCAACATAAATTTGGTACTATCGTGCTCTAGAATGTTTTATTTATTTATTTTTCACATTAAGACCATGCAGTTCTCCGAGTAACCTTTGTGCGTTGCAAATCTACCACATGCTGAAAACCCCGTGCCTTTTCCTCCTGTTCAACTGAGTTTGATCAGCTATATTGTACAATTTATATTGGATCCCACTGAAGTTTCATATCAATTTTCATGTTTTATTGCTCCAATGTAAAATTCTCCTCTGTCTCATTCCATAGCACTAGGAGCTATTGCCATGTTGTGAATTGTCTCTCCAGAGGAAAGGACTTCTCTTCTATCTTGAGATTTAATTGGAAGAGATCGAACACCCAGTTTTTTCTTATCTGTCACTGACTGACTTATTGCCAGGAGATATTCAACAGTCTGGCTCCTTTTGCTGTATTTTCAAGTCTAAATGTAGGCCATCAATATACCTGGATATTTTTCAGTACAGTGGTTATTACATTTCTGTACAGAGCTCTCGGAAATTGTGTGAAGGGTGCTATATAAATGTACAGATTAGAGTGGAGTGGATTAAATAGGACTGGATTTCTGGAATGCACATCACCCCTTACTATGAGTTCTCATAGTGTGGTGAGAGCCAGCCTGTACTGCATGAAAATTTTTTTGTGATGTCCATTTAACCAATAAATCTGTCATCACTGACTGGTCTCCATTTCCTCTGAAATAAACAAATCACTGTTAGGTTCTTTGAAGCAGCAGACTGCCAGGAAACACAAAAGTCACTTTTGCTTCATCCACGGAGATAAAGTAGTTAGTAAGTGGAAATGAGCTGCAACTGAAGGAGCCTCAGTGTTCTCACACCTGCTAGAAAGTACAGTAGATTTCCACACAGCAGGAATTCAAACAAACCTCAGATCACTGTGTTCAGTGCAAGTGAGCTTGCCTAGCCAAGAAATGAATTGCAGGCCCCTAGAAAATACTTAAAGAAAGCCAGTTTCACAGGAACAGAGGAAATTTGAAAGAGTCCAGGAAGCTGTGACGTCCATTGAGTCATCTATTGTTTGCCTGGCACCATATTTCTGACCTCCACGCTTGTCTGGCTCCCTTTTTGAACTAGATGGTCCTCTGCTTGCTGCACTTGGTGTTTCATTCCACAGGGTAGTTCTCTGTGCCTTGACTGCCTTTAGCATCGAGTGTTTTCACATGTAAGTTTGCATCTGCTTTTTCTTTACTCTTGAGCTGGGATTTATTGCGTTGCAATCTTTGTTTCCCAACAATCTGTGGCTTAAGTCTTATCTTTTACCTCTTTTCAATGTGAAAAATGAGTCTCAAAAAGCCAGTAAAGTCCTTAATTCATTCTGGTTGTTCTCTGCTGAACTACTTCCACTGCTGAAAAAGGTTGTGGAAATTAAGCTTCTGACAGGCGAGTGTAGTTGTTATAAAGGGAAAAAAATCTTGATTTTAGGTTCTGTAACTCATTTTTAGGTTAACTAGTATAGTTTACTTCTTCATAAAAGTGAAGGAAAATGTTCCTGTTAAAAATTTGCAGTTATTTTCAGCAAAGTAGCTTTAAGCTTTCTTCCTAATAAAACCTGACTTTTGACTTGTACAAATGTCTGTGAAAATGAAAACTACAAGAAACTGCTCATGGAAGCTGAACTCATGACAGGAACAATCAATAATAGAAGAAAGATGATGTTTTTTAGGAAAATCTAATGAATCTTCATTAGGGGTGGACCCCTGGCCCAGCAAAAGCTAATGAGAATTTTTAAATGGGACAGCTTTAAAGCATAGTTTATAAATAGTGTTGAAAAACCTTTTGTATTTTTTTATCCATTCCATTTTTTATGCTTGTTTCTAAATCATTTGATGCTTGTTAAGATCAGTATTTCCAATGATATTTTTTCTTTGTTGGAAAATAGTGTTATTACAGTTTTAGTAAAAGTTCTGTCTTGGATTTGGATCCACAGCCCATAATTTTTTTTTTTCCTTTAGTTGTATAAATAAAATATTTAATTTGTTCTTATCCAAATCCTTTTAAGTGACTTATTTTCAGACTCGTGCTGACATTCCACTCTATTTTTTATTGCTAGCAAATTTAATACTTCACATTTTGAACTCATGATAAGGTAGAAACTATTCTTGTAATTACTGTGAACATAAACACAGGCTTCAGTTGTATCCTGTCCAAATACTTATTCCAACCCCTGTATTCAGATTGTCCTCTGATGCTTTGTGTATATACTGTGTTTTATAAGTTAATATGGACTTCTAAAAAAATTGACATGTTTTTACCAGCAATGACTTAAGGCGACATTCCTGTATCTGTCCCTTTCCTGCCACGGATGGGGAGTTTGCATGCTCCCACCACAATGCTGAAGTGTCTCTACCTTGACAGGGATGGTTGAAGGGAATTGGAGAGAAAGACAGTGCTGTGCGGATCCAGGGGGATGTGCTTTGCCACACGCTCTCCTGAGCCAGGAGCTTACCCCATCACACCAGCTCATGTGAGGGTGGGATGGGGCTGCCCTTCTTCCTTTCTTTCTTATTCTTTGGACTCTGAATTGCACTGGTGATGGGTAGATGTAAAACCAGACCCATGGTAAAATGGTATAAAACTAAACCAAAAGGAATATGGCATTTGCTGTGGTGCCAGATGCCAGATCTAATTTGGAAAACTTCTGGAAATAACTTGGGACTCCAGCTGACGATACATATTTCCTGGCTCATATTTAATCCCATGTAAGTGGTGTTTCTGTCAATAACAGAACAAAAGTGAGGAAAAGGAAGGCATGTATCTGTCTGCCATACATATGACAGTTCAATTTCTACAAAATACAGTACTTATTTATAAAACTGGTATTAATTCCCAAATTACATTTGCCAAAATATCCTGAAATGAATCCATATACACTCTGAAAAAGTGTTTCGAGATTATTTTTAAAACGTGGGTTTGGTAGCTTCAAGTCCTGAAAAGACACATTTGTTGAAATTACACAACTGTTTAGGTCCTGATGTATCACAGATATAATCTGTCATCATTAGGAACAAATAATGAAATGGCAGGAAGAATTGGAGAGTACAGGAGAGATTACAAAAGTTGAATTTCCTGAAAATGCTATACTCCAAATCTAGCCAGTGGGAATGTAAGAAATATGAAGTAGAAGATACAAAGTTTGGTCATGCCTTACCTTTTTTTGTTTCTCCTCCAGTTGTCATCTTTTTGTTTGTTTGTTTGTTTGTTTGTTTGTTTCTCAGAGATGTATGGCCCATCATTAACAATAAATGCTTTGAGAAACCTGGTCTAGTGGAAGGTGTCCTTGCCTATGGCGGGGGCGTGGAACTAGATGATCTTAAAGGTCCCTTCCAACCCAAACCATTCTATGATTCTATGATTCTGTGAAAGGCTGATGGTTGTTCACATGAAGAAACATCTGCACACCTGTATCTTTGTATCAGTCAGGTAGCATGTAGGCTTCTGCATAGATGGGAATCCTGTTTTTGCCACTTTCAAGGTTATCTATAAAAGAAATAGAGAGGAAGACCCCATAAGATTAAATAAGCACAGGTATACCTTAAAGGATGTGTGAATAAAAATTGCATAAGGGTTCTTGGATTATGTCCTTAGATAATTTATTTATGTAACTGCTAAAGCACCTTGTTATTAGTAGAAGGAAAAGTTGAGGGCTACTAAACACTTAGCTCTACATTACATGAACTTCAAGGAATTTTAGTTATATGACAACTGTAAAGAATATTTTTACATTTTATTGAGCAAATAAGGGATCACTTTCCCTGTTGATTCATTTAATATCTCTGAAGTTGTAAAGAATGCAGTGAAGAAACAGATTTTTTTCCAGATCAAAAATAGTAGGATGAGGTTGTGCTAAAATGGGATCTTCAAGCCATTTAAAATAATCCTGGAACTCAAAACTTTGAAACTTCTGTCTTTGGTTTGATGGCTAGTTTTGTAACAGTTAAATGCTTGGGAGTTTCCTGTTTACTTTGTCTTCCAACAAAAAATTGACCCGAAAAAAAGTATCATGCAGACTGTAAAATCCAATCAGAAAGATACTGCTTTTCTAAGAATTAATCCAGTCACATAAACCTAGGTTTGAAAAATTGGGCAAGCTCCAGGTAAGTATCAAAAAATTTCAGGGGTTGTTCAAAGCAAAGGTACAGCCAGTGTTTTCGAGGCTGGTTCACTATTTTTATTTATGCTTGTCAAGTACTTTTAGTGTGTCATGGATTGAAATAATAAAGAGTTTTTAAGCTACTTTGTGAGAACCAAAGATGTCATGTTCATGAATTCTGTATGTTAATATGGCAGAAAAGAATTAACTTCTTCCTGTGCATCCTACACAGCGTTTGTTTGTATTGTGTGTATGTGCATAACTTATTAAATCAGAGTTAAGAGAGCTTTGTATCTGCTCCTGTAAGCCACGAATTCTGGAGCTACACTTTTCTTATGGGAACGGAGATTCAGTCTTGGTGGGAAAAAAGACCTGTCTCTGTGTTTGTGAGCCTCTCACACTCCTAAGTTTTATAATTGTTTCAGTAGAACACAGTTGTCTTAGAAAAGTTGTATCTTGGAAGGAAAAAGCTGCCAAGTTGCTCAAGCTATTTCTGTGGCAGGCTTTAAACAGCTAGAGAGAGACCTTGAGGTGGACTGTTTACTTCAAGGGGGAGCCAGTGCACAGAGCAGGAAAGGAATGTGGTATGTCATGTGAACCTTCATGCTAAGCAGACTACTTGTGTGTTTATGTGTGTGTTTATGTGTATTATGAAAATCAAAATTTTTCAGGATGCGTGACTTAATACCTGCATATGCATTACATCAGTTAGCAAATTCTGCTCATTGGTGCCTGCTTTGTTTCGGGCAGGACGAGGCATAATCTTCATCATCTGGAGTGAGAGTTAAGCGCAGTGAGAATTAATCCAAGCACATACACAGAGGCTAGGCAGTGACAAGGGCATCTGCCCGCACGTCTTAACATCAGGAGGAGGGGGCGTGAGGCGGAAGGCATTCAGAGAGAAGGAAGCATTTCAGACAAGTACTTTGGTCGTGTCTAGAGTCAGCTATGCTTTGTCCAAGTGATGGTTTGTACTGGATATAATGTTGCCATCTCCTACACCTTTCTTAATATTGATTTAGAGTAAACGAGGAGCTGAACAGCATTTTTGGCATCTCAACATTATTGCCTTACTGGTTCTTAACTACTTTTGTAGAAATATTGAATGCTTTGAGAAAGGAATGGTATAGATATTCCAGGACATTGTATTCATAATGATTCACAAGGTTCTGGATCTGAGAGGAAAGTCTGTGTGTAATAACCCATTAAAAATGGGATGGATAAATTTGATAATCAATAGCAGGAGAAGGTGTAGAGAAATTACTAATCCAGAACAGCATTGTGGGTCTTAGAAGATCATTTTCCTTAGAAAAATGTGTACAAAAGGCAGTGTACTTTCTGAGCACTTTCTACTGCTTCTTTCTTTTCACACACACATTGCCGAGAGCTATGAAACAACTTATTGCTCATATCCTGTATGAGTGCTCCATGGGATTGTGACTTGTAAACAGGTTTTCAGAACTGGATTTGAGCTAATGATTTTCATACACTATGTGTGTTCTTTCACCAGGTTTTAAAAATTATTTTGGTTCCCCTAAACATCTCCTGTGTGCAAAGGGAGTTTCAAAATGGCTGTTTTCTAAATATGCTTAGGAAGATGAAAGTCTAAATATTGATAAGTGATTTTACCCCTGGGCAACTTGACATATGAATTGCCTAAAAAGAAATGTCTGATCTTCATAGCTCTCTTTCTGATAAATGGTTATCTTACATTTGCAATGATGCTTATATAATTTCAGAAATTACCTCCACCCTGAAACTACTTTTGGGTGATTGTGGCTTGTATTCCTTCTTCCTAAATATATTTCTGGAGTTTTAGTTCACATTTCTATGTATGAGGATGTCTTCATCTGTTTGAATTACTCATTTATAAAAGGAATAGATCATACCCACATTGCATATTACCAACTGTCATGTAAAAGATATGCTGATTTATACCCACAAAAACTGGTGCTTTCAGATGTTAAAGCATCTGAATTACTATGTAGTTCAGCAGACCTGAGCATCTGTTGACATAGCTCTCATGAAAGGTTTGCTCACCTTCTCACAAAAGTCTACAAAGGTTTGCTGAGAACTATATATACGTTTTCACGTTGCTTTTGTCCTTTCATTCTTGGTTGAGACTCCAACATATTTCTTTTCCTTAGCCTTTTGCTGAACGCAAGTCTGAGGACACTGCACCTTTTGACCTTTTCCTGTGATTCTTTAATTTCCCGCAACTTTTGAGATAAATTATACTTTTTTTTGTCATAAGCATATTGTAATGAATTTCAGAATTGCACCACTTACAAACACCATTTTGACTCAGAAACAGATTGTGTTGCTGTTCCTTCTGCAGTTGTATGTCAGTGAGACATGACCTGAACATCATCCTATACCCTATCTGCATACCTTTGACTAAATCATACACAATCTGAGTCCTCCTTGCCCTCCTTTTCCCCCAGGTCTGTTATTTAAAATGTGAGTTCTGTGTGATACTATTCATATGTGAAACAATATGTAATTATACAAATTTGGCCAATTATTGCCACACCTTACTCAAATAAAGATCAAAGTCTTGTTTTCTGTTAGATGAACTGGGAGACTAAGTTGAAGGATGTCACAACTGTGATGTTTTTGCTCAGTCTTTCCTTAAAACCTGCTCTGGCATAATACCCAGGACGATGATAGCTGGGATGCAGTGATCAGCGCTTTCACTTGTTTGTTACCACCATGAAGAAGTGAGGTGCAGCACACAATAAATGCATTGTCAGCTGTTGGGAGCATGGACTTCCATTTGTTACTATGCCGTATCCAGTAAAATGAGGAGGCCCTTTAAGCAACACTGCTACACTAATACTAAAGGATAATATATTTAGAAGTTTCTCTGTCTCATTCTATTTGTGCAAATATGTCTTCATTCAAAGAAAGAGCTTCTGGGCTCTTTCCACAGTTTTTGAACCAAACAAATGTCTTCCTAGCTAGGGAACTAGCCTTCCTAGCTGAGGCAGGTATTTTTCAGTCTTTGATTGAATTGTAGTCTTTTCCTAGTAGTATTATAAAAATGTATTTGTTTGTTTATTTCCCTTTAAGGCTTAGTGGGGTCATGCATTATCAGTGTCCTGATAGTGTCCCTTCTCTGAGAATTAATGATGAATAATTTCAAGTAGTAGCAAACTGTCTGAAATGGGCTCCTATTATCCCTCAGTGCAAGTTAAAGCAAATCAAATAAAACTAAATCAGAAATAGTTCTTAACTGATTAAAAGGCATTTTTGATGTATTAAGATGATACACAAAAGCAAGTGTGGATCTTTTCAGTAGCTTTTAGGGGCAAGTCATATTTACAAACAGGGCACCATCCACACAAACAATCCTGTTTGACTTGCATGTAATCTACGGGTGAATTAATGCTCATTAATGTGTTGAAGGAGAGTGGTTAACCTGAACTTCTTATCTGGTCACCACTGATGCAATTCAAGAAGGAATGACCAGTGATTTTTTGATGTTTTCAGCCTTGTCTTATCAAAGTCTTCTCATTTTGTCCACAAAACTGAAGATTAACTTGCACAGCAGTTACTGCAAGACAATTTTTATTACGTCAAGGTCTTGAAGGGCTGACATCATGAAAGTGAATGAAGAGAGAAAGGGGTTGATATTGAGATTTTTAATAGGGACTAGACCAGCTTGAAAGAGATAAAATTTGTGGAACCAGGAATTGAAGCCATCATTGAAAAAAATGGGATATGTATACATTTTTACTGATGTGACTTAAAAGCTAAGGGAAATAAAATGAGAACATTCTGTTGTAATTGCATGACTATGAGATCTGTTTCTTCAGCTTTAGGTCTGGATAAGCAGCTGAGTGACAGAACACCAAATAAGCAAGTGGTCTAAATCCCAAAATAGAATATGTAGATGATGTAACCGATGAGGTCTTTTATTGTGATGGTAGACCAAAGTCTCCCTTGGAATTAAGGTAAAAAAAAAAAAAAAAAAAGAAAAGACAGCCTTTAAAGGGAAACTACAACTCTAGGAGCAATGTACTGGGATTCTCCGGTGGGTTAGGTAAAACATATGGTACAAAAATCATTATTTTTTTTTGTTGTTTACATTTTGAGGCATGAGAAGACACAGATTTCCGGCTTTCAAAAAGAAAGTGAAAATATATGGGAGTAGGAAGGCACCAAATTATGTTTAGAAAAAGCTTAGTGTTCAGCTAAATGCACAGATGCATAAACTAAACACTTTCTATGCCTAAACCACTGTTTATATAGTAATGAGGATTTTCCATCAGTTTCTTCAGTTAAACAGTAGCTGTCTTTTCGCTGTTTAATAGAAACAAGGCAGTCTTGCATAAAAACATCAGATATATCAGCATGTTATGCTCTTTTATCTTTTATATGAGTTCAGCATAGTCATAACCCTAACAGACCAACATTTTAACCTCCTTTCCTTTTGAATTTTGTCTTAGATTTGTGAAATGAACTGGGTCCAATTTTGCTTAAGAAGCAAGCTGGGGTTTTGGATGATAGAGAATGTCGATATCCACTTTTTGTTTTTGTTTTGAAAGATGGAGAAAGCTTGTTTATGACTAGGAACATCCGCCAAATGCTCTAACACCAGCATAAATTAACTATTTACTCAAACCCATGTTTACATCTGCAAAAAAAGCTATTGCTTCATGTTTTCAGTGCCCCAGAGGCCTATAAATCCCCTGGAAAACATTGCAACAATATAAAACAACCCCGTGCAGTTATTCAACAAGTACCATTTTTATAGGGCTGTGCTGAACCGGAGCATGTTCAGTCCAGCATCCACGATAAATCCAAGCCCTAGTGACATTTGCTTTACTGACTGGAGTCACAAGGGACTGCAGAAAGGAAGGGAGATGAAAGTCATGCTAGTTGGACATTTTAAATAACCAGGCAGCAAGCAGATGAATCCTAAAAGTGCTGTGTTGCTAAGGAGCTCTCAGCAGAAGAGCAGGTAAGAGAGGGAATGAGGTTGTTCAGGACTTACCTTTACATCTGCCTCAGGACACTTTGTCTCACAACACACAATTGAGATCGGATGCTTCAGTTTTTGTTTTATATCAATAGCAACTATCAGCCAGTATATCACAGGGATGACTGTGCTAAGTGAATGGGCCTTCATTCGTAGGCGTCCCCTTTGCCTCAAGATCCTGAGCAGGGATGAGAGAGGCCCGTATCTGGGGTGGTTATCAATGGGTAAAAAAGATTGGAAAAGCTCCTTTCTTGGCATTAAGGTTTTTCAAAGCTGTGCAATTTTAAAATAAGATACCCTGGATAAAAATAGTATAATGTCCAATCATCTTATTTAATTGGGCGGAAACTCAGTGACTGAGTAGTTTAAAATTAGATGGAATAAGGTTTTATATTGAAAGAGTAACGCCCCAGAGCTCATGTCTAACTGCTGTAACTCATTTTGTTGGAAAGCTGCAGACCTTTATCCCACTTCTTAAAATACCTCTTGAATTTGTGCCGTTTCAGAGCTGCTACGTACTCTTTTTCAGAGCTGCCAGACCAGAGTTCAGGAGGTATTTTTTGAGGTTCAGAGGGAGATTTTTCTACCTCCCCCTCCTCACCCCATTAGCTCTGGCAAATGCAGCATTCATTGCTGTTGCATGAAGTCCAGCCTGGGAATTGCTGGTTACTGGTATATATGCTGGGATTTCATTGTTGCTTCAAGTCTCTGTTTTTAGAGTACACTCCTACATCCTCCAGTAGTCATGCTAATAATTTTATTGCTCTTTTTTTCCCTGTTTCTGTGATCTGATAATCTCAAGTACTGTGTCTACTCTTACTGCAGAGCATCCAGCCCTAGATTATATGGATGGGAAGAAGAGCAAAGAAATAAACCAGCAATTTTAATTTCTTAGAAAGATGGAATTCAACATTTTCAGAGACAAAAGGGGGGATGATGTTTTACCTCCAGCCTGCCAACCATTACTGGAGGTGACAACTGATCACACTAGAGAATGTGGGGACTGGTGTGGGTTGTTTTACAGAAGAATTAAATAACCTTTGCATTTGTTTTTGGTGCTACAACTTTTAGGATGGAGAAAAAAGTTATACCTACCCAACTTTTGTCTTCAATTGTAATGAATGTTTCTTAGTTTTCTTATCCCAGTAGAGGTAGGTGTTTAAAATGAGCTTTGTTTAAAAGAGTAAAACAAATACTGTCTGGGATTATAAAACATATATAGGATTTACTATGCTTTGACATGCACTGTCAGACTATATCACTAGCACATTACTTTACCAGGAAGGCCTTTCTTCTCCAGCTTATACGCAGCAAGTTGTGTGAGGTGAATGATGGAAGAGTCAGGCCATATTATTTAACATTTGTGTGCCAAATGGCCTCTTTTATTTGGGAAAATAAAAGTTTCTACTTTTGTATTAGTACAGTGATCACAGAAAGACTTTCCATTACTGAAAAGGAGTAGGAAATAAAGCTGGGGACAAAATGACCTTTTGATTTGACTAACATACTGTGGACTTGTGGTTTAATTATTGGATGCTCTTGGGTTTTGGGGGATTCTTTTCTTTTTTTTCCTTTTTTTTTCTAAATATATCTGTTCTCAAAGTGCTCACTTGAGACCTGAACTTCATGTACACACTGACATGTTTGAAAAATCAGGCCCTTGTTACTGTATGTTCTCTTTCCAAACTAAAAATTAAGACTATGGAAGGAATATCAACTACTTTGGAAGTAGCAGTCAATTTTAGATGTTTAAAGGAGGCTTAGACCTCTTAGTTACTTTAACTATAGTGTCTCTATATCATACATATAAAAGGGGACAGTACAAATATGGCATAAAAGTTTGTTGTCTCAAAAGCTATACTTGAACCCACAGCCGAAGTGGCCTCTTGTCTCAGATGATATACAGTAAATATTTTCTTGCACTCTAATCTTAAAATTATAGGAAGTACTCCAAACAATTATGTTGCGGCCTTTTGCTCACATCAAAGTAAGTTGAAGGGTTTTTTTTTTTTATTGCACCCTGCCAAAGATTTCCATTATGAGTCACAAACTTTAACTGTGCAACAAGTTTGATTGTTAGCAATCAAGAAAAATTATTTATCAAAAAGCTCTCCTAGACTGTAAAATTAATTGTAAAATAGATTTAGCAGAAAACTTAAAGCTGCACTCTTAGTTAGATTTTATTTCTTTTACAGATTTATTTCCTTTACCCAATATACTATTTAGAGAACTATTTTGGGTTTTGTGTTTAATTATGTGAGCATTTTTCCATCCCTTAACAATTGTACTATAGGTTGAGAAAGGAAATTGTGTTAGCTTCAAACATGACAAATCCTCTGGGTGTTTTTGATGGATTCTGCCATTTACGATAATTGTTTGAGAAAACACAAAGAAAGGAAAAGGTGGCACGCCGCTAAGTTGGAGAACTTGTAAGTCAAAACCAGCTGATAGTCAGGACTTCTAAAGTAGTCATTAGGAGGATTTCTATCTAGTATTACCAGATAGTAATAGTTTTAAGTGAAAAATGAAACTTTCACAGTTGGTCTGAAAGCCAATGATATAAATAGTTTAAACATCTGAAAAATTTTGGTTTCTAACCCTTTTTATTTTGGTTTCCCCTGAAAGACAGGTAATTCCATTTAATTGCATGTGGGAAAGTACTTTCCACTGTTTTTCCATTTTTATAGTTAGTGTTATACTTCAGCACAATGTTGTAAAGTAAACTGTGAATGAAATAGTAGAATACACCCAGAACAGCAACCCTGTTTGGTAGGAGAGTGTGTGTGTGTGGATGTGTTTTTCTGTTCTTAAAAAAGTCTGGATATCTACTAAGGTATGTTATGAGCACAGCTGGGCCTGTTGGCTTCATTTTAATGCTTTCTGAGGGATAATAAGATTTACAAAACATGTCACTAAAACATATGCAGGCATATGCATTTGCACAGACATCTATGATATTTCTTAAAGACCCAGACAGGGATTACATTTGTGCCTGATGCTGAAAGCTGTAATGCCAAACTAGCTGGGCCATGTCCAACACGGGCAGCCACCAAGGCAGGGAACGAGCACGTGAAATTGCTTGTGAGGACCGTGACACTCACCAAGACTGTGAAATGGAAGGTGATTTGTGATGCTGCAATTCTGCAAGGTGCGACATACACTGCAGAGGCCAGTTATGAGTGTTTCAAAAGGACAGGTTTTAGAAAGAGTAAAAACATTTGAGGCAGAACAGTTGAAAAGAAAAAAAAAAGGGAGAAAGGGCATGCTAACATAGGATTAAACAGAAATATTGGATGTTAGATTTGCTCCAGACACTGTTTTTTTCTACCACATGTTCAACATATATAAAATTGTCACTACATCATTAAGGAGCTCCAAAGAAATCTGTTCCATGATGAATAAAAAAAAAAAAATTAGCCAGTGTAACACACGTAGAAGAATTACACTGAAAAATACCACTGTGAAATGGCTTCCTGTTTCCTGTGGCAGCAAAATAATTCTTAGAAAGAGTTAAAGTAGAATTGTTGGTACCCATTTATATTTTCCTTTGTGTAACTGTATCCTGAAGACCTGCTTTGGAAAGATGGGTGAGTAAGGCAATATGGAGCCCTAAAGAAACTCCAACTGTATTAAACTTCTGTAAGTGTTTCAACTTTTATTGCTAAGTATGGAAAACTAAAAGCCTGGATTCTTTGGCTTATGTGCAAACTATTTATTTTTTTGTTAAGGGCTTTCAGACAGGAGCTCATGCAACTGCAATAAATTTTTTTTAAAAAGCAAACTTAGAAGTCAGCAAGATTTTGACTGTAAGTTCTGCATGTATATTTTGAGAAAATATATACCTAGGAGCCTGAGAAAATACTTTTCTTTAATCAACTCAAGACTTCTCATGATCATACACAAAGTAAGCTGGGACTTATAACGGGATCAAAATCGTCTCTGACACCGTTGTGACTGAGAAGTGATTCCACTGAAATTCTTGAGCTTGCCCACTATGATTTGGGGAAGAACCTGGCCTATCCTTAGAAACTGCCCCAAATGGCACACTCTTTCCTAGGCCATTTGCTCTAGTGAAGGTACATATTGTGGCACAATGATGTGGTGTGTTACAAGATCTACAAGAACTACTATAGATTCTGGCTTTTACTTTTTTTTAATGTAATATGTCTTGTGTGTGAGGAGTCGGGGCAATGGCACTGTCTGTATACAGCACATCAGCTAAGGAAGAAAGACCATAAGGCTATACACTCAGTGAGGCCTGGCAATTACACCTTGATTTCAGCAAACTTTGGATAATGTGACTATGTGTAAAAAAACTGGTCTCTTTGCATGTGGATAAACCACAATGATTGATTATTAGAAGGATATTTGGAAATTCACAATGGAGATTTATTGTAGTGATATATGAAAATTAAATAACTGAGATCTTTATGTGGAGTAACTAAGTTTGTAACACCTCATTGAAAGTGTGTTACTCACAGATTCAGAGAATAATATCCACAAGGTCTGAACTTTCTAAGCAACAGAATTATTAGCAAGAGCTGACTGCCATTTGGGAAGCAAACATCGCTAGTCATGCGGTGGAGTGTACTGCTGCTTTAAATGTAAGGGACTTTGAATGTAAATTTGAAAGCACATAAAATTAATGGCCATTTATATAAAGAAGTTAATAGAGAAACAAGGTTTGTAAAATGCATTGCTTGATATATGTTCCCATCCCCACTGTACTTTGGATTCTTAATATTAACAGTGGCATTCTGGCTTTACAGAGAAAAAAAGAATATAACAAACTTCACGATATTTAAGTTCTAGATAGCACATGCAGGATACAGAGCAGTATAATTTCTTTATATATTTCTTAGCAAGCAAGTCACTGTGACATATTTTTCCATTCCTTAGCCTCATCTCTGTGTTTGCTGGCACTATCTTAAGCTAAATATTTAGTATTTTATGTTGTGTGAAGTGGAGCAACCACAACTATATTTTAACTATGACAAAGAGGCAGATCTACATATACTTGTGAGAAAGCATGTCCTCAAAAAGCTCACTGGCCAAAAGGATTAAAACATCCAGAGTGAATTCTTTATCACTAAAGTATTTTAGGTTTTTTTTCTTTTTTCAGACAAGAATTAAATATGGCCTTTTGTTAAACCTGAGTCCCAGAACACTGCCTATGTTGGCTGCTCTAGTATTTTTGGCAGGACAAGGGTCTCCCTGCTTCACAAAGCTACAATGAAAAATACAACCCATCATTTTAGGGAGATAAGACTTGTTGAGAGGTGATTATCTAAGTTCTGTGTGTCATATGCTCTTTTCTCTTCTTAAGCAACCACTTCCCTACAGTTTGTAGTGCTTTAGATCTTTCATGTACCATCTTTGCAGGAAAAAAACCTATTTTCATAAGTATTTTTATACAATAAAGTAGGGCCAAAAGGAATATTTTAGTACCTCCTTGGAGTTCCGATACAGCTGCTGTCCAGGGAAGGGCTTTCATCAGACCGATGATGATGACTGAGGCACGCACAGTGTTTGGAGTGGGTTTGGTCACTCTTCACTTTTATTCTGCTTCTTTTGGGTATGAAAGAGCCTCTGTGGGAGATGTCTAGGAGGCAAGAGTCAAGAAAAGAAAGATTATATAAACTGCTATGTCAGCTACTGTTTTCTCCACTTGGATGTCTTTGTTCTAAAAGGCTTCTGCATGGAAAATTTTTTGGTTTAATGTTGTAGGTTAACTCTTACTCAGGAGGACTCACCGCTATTCTGTGGGGAGACGGTGCTGGCAGCTCGCACCTTCATTTAATGAAACTCTTTGACATGAAAGCAACTTATAAAAATGGTTCAGTAAATAGGCAAACAATCACCACATGTATGTTATTCAATGCTGCATGTAAGAGATGTATCTCCAGAAGTCCAAATGGGAATTGGAGGTCCCACTGGATAAAGTCCTATTAAAATGCAGCCTGTAAAGTTTCTTTAAGGGAAATTCTGTGTCTCCATTCCTAACATAAGCTGTGATTATACGAACATTTGGGACTGAGAGTAGTGTCTTCCACATGAAGATCTACTAACTAGTGTAATTATTCATACAAGAGAATTCATATGTTGTCTTCCATATTTGCATGGTTTGAAGAAGAAATGACATGTACACGCTATATAGTTAGATTGATCAGATGACCTGGCAGAAGCACATCTTTTCCAGCATAGGTATCTTCAAGAACCTGCAGCATTAGCTATCACAGTGTTATGAATCAGTGTTTCCAATGCTGCAGTATAATTCCTAGACTTGTACTTTCAGGAGGCAGCAATAACAAAATGTTGGCAGCAGCAACTAGTAGGTAATGGTTTAAGATGGTATATAGTGTGTTTCAGAATACTCACAGGTTTTGCTGTGCCAGTTCCTGTTTTTTGGGGGAGTGGATATGAGGCTGTTTTAAATTGTTAATTGTCACAGACTGGGTTAGAAAGCATTAACTCAATAAGCAAACAAAAGTTTGCTTACATTAGAATGAAAAGAAGGATTCATGTAATTTTGACATCATACTTGTGCTACTGTGCAGCTTTGCCCATTTGCACATGCAGAGTTGTGAATTATGGAAATGATGAAGCTGTTTGTTCCAATTTTCAGAAAAGATTTTCTAAACACATTTAGTGAATTGCAGCTCCAGAAATACTTTTAATGACATTCTCAAAAGAGGCACTCAGATTGAATATGTTCACTGATTTGGAACTGTACTTTTAACTGAGAAGTTATAAGAATATTATTTAAATTACTTTAAAGAGAAGGAAAATTATGAAACAAAAACAGATTAATTAACTCTGCAGCATTTGGTTGCATAGTCTCAACTGGTGCAAATAAGAGTAGGTGCATCAAAGTAAGCATAACTAAGTAGACTGAAGTAATTTTTTTGGTACAAAGATTATACTCAAAAGTAGGCAGTAAGGATTTAAATTAGGATCCTGCAAAGCCATGGGTAATGTTTTGGACACAGGGTAAATTTATGTATTAATTCTGAGCAACTTTGAATTGAAAATTTGGAAAAAAATGTTATGGAAAAACTTCATGGTATTCTCTATTAAATGTCAAAAATGTTTGAAAGTGACTATTTCTGGGTAAATCTTGTTCTCACATGTATTTGCTGGCAAAACAATAGGAACCATATGGAGACCTTTATGCCAGCTCCTTGCCTGTGTCTCTGAACTATTTCATTTTGTCAGAAAATATAATTAACTATAAAGCATCAGAAACAATTAGATTAGGCAATTCAGCTGTTTATCAGTATGTACTTCTGACCATTAAAAATATAGTAGTTGTCTCTTTGCAACCTTAATAGTACAAAGTTGCTTATTTTCTTCATATGTGTATTTCAGATTAATGATATTTTTGCTAGATTATTGTCCTGATACTAAAGTACTTTTCCCTAAATTCATATTGCTAACATCTCGAAGGAAAAAAAAAAAAAAGCATTATGCATTGAATCATATATCATTGTTGTGTCCTATTGAAGCTTAGAAGCTTTTGTTTACATGTTAGTGATTTAAACAAATGTAGAGGAATTAAGTTTGAAAGAAATGTTCTTTCACGCAACATTGAATTACTCGGAAGCTTTTTGCGTTGATTACTTTGTATAGATTGCTTAATTTTAAAGTAAATAACCATGTAGTAGTTGTTCTCTGCAAACACTTGAACGTCATTTGTAGGAAGGTATGCAATTAAGAACATTTAGTTTGTCCAACTTCACTATAAACTTATAGTGAAATAAATTTAGAAATAGGTTGTTCATGGTAGGGGCTTTCTGAGAATAAGTGTTAGAAGATGTGAGTGAAAGTTGAAAACCTGGACATTGAATAAAAACTGCAGGGGTGAAATTCCGATGGCCTTTTTGTCACAAATCATTAGTGGTTATTGTCGCTACTCGCTCTCAGTATGGATTGCAGGATCTGAAAACCATCTGCAACTGCCAACAGAACACTAGCAATCTGACTTATTTTTGAAATTTTTTGTCTGGGATCTTACATTGCAGGTATTAACTGGAAGTTCATTTCTGTCTGAGAAATGACGGTACGTCAGCTGTTGAACTAATCTAAGAAAAAATAGCAGGTGCTTCTTGCATATTTTGCCTGTGATTGTGACCCTACCCAGTTAGCAGCAGATCTTTGTATCATGGATATCCTGACCGGTCTCTTTTCCCTATTCTGTGACCAGTCCTTTTTTTCCTAGGCATGCATCAAAAGCAAGAATACCAAAATGACCACTTTTCATATTCTACACATAGGAGTTAGATCCTGCGTTTGTTTGGTACGCTTCATCTCTCAGTGATGTAGAGGGAAGGAAATAGGAACTCTGGTGGGACAATACAAATGTTGGGATTACCAGCAATCCTTTCCTTAGAGTAAAGTAGAAGTAACTTTTGAGGGTGGGGAATAGTGCAATTAGTAATGATTTTTTGTAAAAAAAATTTAGGCTATTATTAAACTTAGGAAAAATCTAAGCCTCCAAAGGTCTGTAGAATAGTCATTTATAGCTTTGAATGTCTTTCCATATGGTACCTTCCACATCAGTCACCGACAAGCATTTTTGTCTAACAGCAGACATTAAAGATGCTGCCTGGAGTTTTTGAAAACTGATAAAAACAGTTCTGAGAAAGAGGTATGACCTGCATCCCTCAAAGCAGTGTTTAACTGCCTACATTACTTGCCATCCAAAGAACAAAGGTTTGCAAAAGAGAGACTGATAAAGTACTAATACCTGCATGTAGGCTACATGTTCTGAGAGTGTGCCAGAATTTGACTGGGAGAAAGCAGAAGACAGACAATATAGATTGCTGTATTTTTCATCAAGTGGTTTGTACCATCTGTATATATTTTATGTGTGCCTTTTGAGAGGCAAGGAGTGTAACTTAGATCCCCCTAGGCTTTGTTCTCTGCCTCTACACCTACCATTTGGCATAAGATATAGCCAGTAGAGGAAAACTAAGGTTGTTAGGACTTTTTTCTTGTCTTAGTTGCAACAGCTGCAAAACAGATGTAGGCTGACATGAGTTCTGCCAAAAATCTCTTCCAAGTCTCCCACCCATTTTCCACCAAAGAGAAGCTAGTCAGGTGATATGAACAGAGATCTGAAAGTCAGAAAGAGATGGGAGCTCCCAATCCTGGCTTTATAGAGACCGTTAAAAAGAAACAATCAGAAAACCTAGATTTACCACTTTGGAAATTAAAACAACCAAAATTTCTAAAATTACTATTCCAAGTAGTATGATGTCAATAGGAAATAAAAGGCAATCTGTACATGAACCACAGCAACACTACAGCAGAGAAAGTCAGATGACAGCAAGAGTTCATAACTGGTGTTCACCTAACTGGTCTCTTTTTAGATATATTTTCAATATCTCAAATGCATTAAGCAAAATGCCGTTGTCTTGCTGGCCAGATCTTTCCTGAAACAGATTTTCTAGGTTTCCAGTTGTTCTGTTGCATGAACCTCAATATTGAGAGGGAGTCAGCTTTCTGTGTACCTGTGTCAGGTTTCTGCGTACCTATCCAACTTCTGTCAGCTATATTTGAATATATCTTGTGGATTTTTCAGAGTATCTATCTTGACTATTACAAATGCATTCAATGACATTCACAACAAATAAATAAAAACCTAAAACTTTTCCACTGTGTCAGTCTGCTGATGAAATCATACTGCTCACAAAACTGTGGCTGCCAGGCACTTACAATCCAGCACTGACGAAAAGGTAGTATCCAGCAATAGCAGAAATGTCTAAATAACCAATTGTCCAAGCATGCTTATATTTACGCAGTATCTGTGTGGGCTAACATTCTTAGCAGTGCTGAATCCTCTATGCTGGCAAAGATGAATGACAAATGCTATTGATGCAGTTACATTTCCCTTTCCTTACATCAGTGTCCCAGGAACCTGGAATTTAGATGTTAACCTCATTTGCAAATTGGGAACTCAGAACTATGAGTATTAACCTGAACAATGACTTAGCTCCTTATGGTTTTACTGGCTGTACAGTAATTCTGTTTTCCTCATGGAACCATCTGCTTGCAGAAAAATTGCTTGTGTTATAAGTCTCAGTCACTTACAGAGATCAGTGTCCTCTTGAGAGACATTTGGGTGGGTACTCCTGAAGTTTTTCCCTTTGACCATTCACAATAGCAGTAGCTACCAAGGTTTTACACCCTTGACCCCACTTTCTGTTGCATTTCCAGGCTTATGTCTTCATTTCTAGTATTTAATTTTCAATATGGTGTCAGCGTCATCTGACTTTTAAAAAAATGCATTATTTTATTTAAGGTTGCAACCTTTAGTTTGGAAACCAGTGAGCCATGGACCTTTCTACCAGCAAGTACTGTCATGGGAAGACTTTTTGGCTCATGGCCTCACACAGGCACAGGTTTACCAAGACAGTTAAGAGGACTTTAGCAATGACTTGCATGGAATACATTTCTGTGTCAAACTGCAGATAAGGAGTATGCACACCCACCTGCTTTCAAACATGTATGAAACACATGTCTGGTGGTATAAGAATGGTAAGCTTGAATGCTAAGGAAAATGATTTAGGTATCTCTCTTCAGTGACTCATTGGACAGCTGATATAGGGGTTTAAGTATTTAAGTTCAGGTCATCTACATAGTATTTGGACCTTATAATGAGGCGGCAGATGAGGAAATTTCCAGGAACAAAAGCAATGTGCATGTTCCTGCATTGGAAAAATGCAGAGAGAAGTTATAGTGACTCTAGCTTGCCAACTAGTATGAAGGAAGAAATGTGAACTTCTAGGTTTAAGGTGGTTTTGATCTGTCAAGTTTTCTGTGTTGAGTTTGGATAATGGACCTTGGACCCAGACTGTAGCCAATGGGTGTGCCATCTAATGGGGTCCTATCCTAGAAAATCCCTGCTTTAGTTGTGGCTGAACATTTCCCAAACCCACTCAACAGCTTTGGTGGATACCCTCAGTCATACAACCAGAAGTACACTGCACGTTTGAAGCAAAGTTCTGTGTGTCATATCAGGAAAAGTTAAGAGGTTTGATGATTTGAGGCCATTAGCTTTAAAATATTTTAAATTAATATATTAGACTATAGCACTGAGACAAGCATCAACAGTTCTCAATTTAAAAAAAAAAAATTCCCTTCCAAGCAACAGAATAACTGACAAAAAGTGAAAACATTTTTATACCTTTATAAAATATAGATAGTTGACTGTAGTTTTGAAACCAGACTCGCTGGCCAGTTGGACGGTCTGAGGCATGTCGATGATTCATCTTACACAGAGTCCCAGAGAATGATTTCTTGCGGGCCTGTTCATTTGGATGTTGATGCAGGTTTCTATTTAAATCAGGAGCTGAAGTGTGAATTAATCTGTGACATTTTTAAGATGGTTCATGAGGCCAGAATTTGACTAATGATACTCCTACTGATCTCCTGCTAATTTTGGATTTATAGTGTTGTATCATACCCAAACTTATAAATGTCTGGACCTTTTTTCTTTTTTTTTTCTTTCCACACTCTCTCTGTTTTCTTTGGTTTTGGTTTTTTTTTCTTTTTTTTTACAGTTTGATCTCTTTTCATTTATTTAAACAGACTTCACTGACAGCAACAGAATGACTGTCACTGAGTTCAGTAGTTTGGCTCAGCACCAAATGTACCTGTTTCTGAGATTAAAAGGAATCAGGAGGGTGGTAATGAAACTTTCAGCAAAAAAATACCACTCTGTGGCCAAAGTATTCCTTAGGTAATAAGCTGTGGTGGTAGCAAATTTCTTATGCTGATACCAGCTGTGGCTTAACCTCCTTACCTGCATCATGGCGTGAGTAGGAGGAGATCCCATTGTCACATGTGACATGCTCACTGATTTCTTTTTGAAAAGTGTTGAATTTCCTATGCTTTGTCTGTTACCTTTCCCTGAAAGTGTAATTGGACTACACCTTAACTGTATTCTTTAAAATTGAGCTTTGGCTTAAGGTATTAGTGAAATGATAGGAGAGAGAGATTCTTGAAGTATTACTCATTAAGACACCAATCAAATGATACACATCCTGTACTGGTTGGATGCACTGTGAGTTGCCAGAAGCGGCAAGGAGTTGAAGCTTTGCAGAAATTCTACAGAGAACTGTTAGGAAATGAAAAACTGCAAGGTTTTAAGCTAAAGTTTGATGTGCATGAATGGAAGCAGCAGCTCATGTCTGTCAGAATTACTGCTGCTTTCCTGATTTACAGTGAAGAATCCATAGGTATGAAAGCAAGAGTATTTCTGAGAGAAAAAGGTTTGAAAAATGTAACTTAAGCATGTTGTTATCTTTGGGCATGTTTACTGTTTAGCTGTACACTTGTCATTACGTTCATTTTGTCTTTTTTTTTTTCAGATTCCCAAGAAGGAAACTACAAGTCAGAGGTCAACAGTAAACCCAGGAAGGAAAGGACAGCTTTTACCAAGGAGCAAATCAGAGAGCTAGAAGCAGAATTTGCTCATCATAACTATTTGACCAGGCTGAGGCGATATGAGATAGCAGTAAACCTTGACCTCACTGAAAGACAGGTACTGATGCAAAATAATGGACTTCCAATGTTTGCCCAATATTTACCAGTGGTTAGTAGCTCCTCACAGTAGAGCTCTTGTTTATGTTACTAATAGATATGTTGATATATCATATTGAATGTTTGTAGCAAAATGATATACATTTATTATCTCTCTGCCATACAAGTAATTTATATTTTTATATGTACCAGCTACAGATTAGTTTCATTTAGTAGGCAGAGATGGAAGATAAAAGCACAAGTAATATATCTGTTAAACTGGTGCACATCTTTTCTAATCTGTCCACACTGATGTGGCTGAAGAAGCGGTAGGTCGCTAATACTGCATGCACAAGCAGTTGATTTGCCTGCGTGCAAACAAATACGAGCATCCTGTTTTAGTCTATTAAATATATGCAGTTGCCATTTGTCCAGAGTTTCTGAACATCCCGTTTCCAGATGGCAGCAAGAATGGGAACACCAGCAAAACTGGAATACAGGCATTTTTAACCACTTTATCTTGCCCTGCACTGTGAAAGCAGAGGAGACGATGGAATTTCGTATCACTGTTATTGGTTTCCTGCTCACCAAACCCTGGTGTGGGAAACACTTCTGCATGTGCTCAAGTTTCATCATGCATGTTGTCACATTGATTTCTAATGGAAATATTCATGTTAAGCATGTACTGAAGTGTTTTAAGATCTCATCCCAACACACTAAATAGGTAGTCAAGTCACATTTCAAATAATAATCACATCAACATACATCAACATTTAAAAAATGTGGTTTAGTAAGAGATTTAGAACACTGGACTCAAGTACACCAAATCTGATAAACTATTACCTATGGTTTTATCACTAAAATTGAAAGCTTTTTGCCCACTTATAGACAGTCATCCTTTCTTCAGGAATTAATACTAGATTGAGGGATTGCTTTAGATACAATCAGTAAGATGATGATATATTCAAGGGAAGGTATCAAAATAGCACCATGATTTGTGAACTCTAGTTATGAGAAGTTTTGCAATTTTTTTGTGTTTTGTTAACACCTGCTATAAGTAGACATCTCATTGAAAATCCAGCCTTTTCTATACATATGAACACACATTTATTCACACAAGCAAATGAAACAGTATTTTTCTTTGAAGGCTTCTAGAGAATGGCTGTCCCTTCCAGCTTGTCAAGGAGAAGCCAGTAATTTCTCTTGTTTGACTTGAACATGTTGCCAGGTTCTACTGGGGTCATTTTCCGTTACTTAAATATGCTTGTTATATTTGTAAAGCACACCATTTTGTATCAAACATTTGATAAAAATTTGCCTTTTTCATTTCCACTGACTAAAGTAAGCTGAGACAATTAGATTAACTTCTACACCTGATTTTGACAGCTAAGGGGAGGAGGAAAGAATTCGTCTCAGTGACAAAGGTAGAATCGGTGTGGAACTGAACAATGATAAATAAATTTTAAAAAATATCTGCTGGCCAATTTGACGGGAATCAGTAGGCTGAATTCAGAAAACATATCCCCATATTTAATAATGGTGAATTTGGCCTGGAATTTAACTATTCTCCCTGATAAATTCTTTATTCTTTTTTTCAAAGATCAGGTTGAGTAGTACAGCTAAATGAAGGGACAGTTCACTATACTAAAGGAAATAATTAAACTAAAAGCATTTAACATACAGAGAAGGGACAGATAAATATTGAATATTGTCTCTGGAGGAGAAAAGGCAGCCTGTGCTACACAAGTGCAGAGAATTCATTTAAGCCATGGGAGCACTTGCTGTTTTCTAGGTGTCACATAATGTTCGTTCTAAGCATTCTGCTGATAATTGTGATAGTTTCTATAGAATTATAATTAGTCTATCTAATTATGTAATCTAATTTTCCTCTGCTTCCCCAGATTATCACAGAGTGACAACTGAGCTGCTAGACATAACTCCCTTCCCTCCTTCCTTCCTGCTTCCCTGCCTTCCTCCTTAAAGCCACCCTTGCTTAGAAAAGGAAAGTATTATGATTTTTAGCTTAATAGAGTCCAGTTCTGTATCTTGCCACAATAAAACGGTCTGAGAGAAAAAACAATGATAGCATAAATACTATATAGTTAATAGAAAACAAAAAGAAAATTGAGAGGAAATTCTGGACATATTTTTCAGTTTCTGAATCATACTAAGCCAAGTAATGATGTCACTTCCAATGTTGTCAGTTAGAAATGTCTCTGTTTTAAATCAAATATATTGCTTGGATGGAAAAATGGTGTAAATAGGTATGGAACTGGGTGTGGGTTTCCACAGTATATGGCAGTCTTCAGAAGATGAATGCAGTAAATCTAAAGGCTTGACTCTTGCATACTTGTTTTACATTGGTATTCCTTCAGTGACAAAAAAAATACTCCTGGATGAATGTGGTGTGACACTAACATTTCTTTTTTTTCCAGCTGAGAGACTGAACTCATATTCAGGATCTGTTTTTCCATCATTAGCAGAATGATTATTCTTGAGTGGGATAACATCACTTATTTGTTTACTTACTACTGTTGTTACTTTCTTCTACTAGCTGTCCCAACAGAGGAGATCATATTTGATAGCTATCTTAAACAGATGCAACAAAAAAAAGTCCTTTCTCTAAAATTATTATGACTGAATTAAAATATATTGATGGAATTCCAAAAAACCACTCTCCAGTGAAGTAGCATTTTTAGAAAATCGCTATTTCTGGAACAGTTTTCCTTTACTATTTTTCCCCTGAAGGCTGCTTTGCAGAAAATGGTACCTGATAGGCAGTAGTTCCTTTGTTTGAAATAAGTGAACACACAAGTGATAACCTTGATCTCATCACAGGCTGTAGACCTATTTGTGTTGGAAGATCTCTTGATCTCTCAAGAAACACTGAATTTGCACAAAGAGACTTGAAACTTGCTTCAGATAATACAATGACAAAAACCAACGGTGGGTATTGGGTGAACTGATCTATCTGCTCAGAAAATAGGTTTGAGAGCAGACCTAACACCTGATGGAATGAATTGTTTAGCAGAATTGTTTTTACCAGGATTTTAAAAAATGACAAGCATCCTATTATTCAGAGGGCAGAAGAACAAAAAATAATCTGGGGAGAGTATTGTTGGGTCATCCTAAAGTTACAACTTTCAGTTATTTCCCAAGATGTGAGATAAATCACAGAGCCTATCATCTTAAGAAAGCTCTATCTTCCTCTTGACTATAGTGATAATTTCAACCATACGCCACAGCTTAAAAGAGGCACTGACCAACTAACATTTCATAATTACCTTTCTGGCATTTAAACAAGCTGTAGAAAAAACCATATGTCTGACCATATTTAAAAAGCTATATAAGGGTATTAAAGTTTTCTACGGTCATCAAAGTAAGGCTCCATTTGACTTTTGAAACAACTTACAAGATCAATTCGAACATAAATGACTCATGGAAGGCCATTTCACAAAAATAATAATGAAAAAAACCTCTCACAACATATGGATCAAGAGAAGGAAGTAATCCTATCACTCTCTAAAAGGAAACCTGAGTTACAAGACAGGAGGATGAAATGAAATAAGTGCCTCAATTGCCTAGATATTAAGAGTGCACTTTGAGAGCATTATAAGCACATCTGGTGGTAGGATGGCTCTATTATGGTATTGTAAGAATTCCAGCAGTATAGGTACATATAATTCCTGCTCCATCTCCTTTAGAGTGCACTCACAATCCCTGCTCAGCCAGCAGTTAATAATTTTCAGCTGGCAGGCCTCTATTATATTTTGAAGAGCCAGTTAGACTAAAAAATATCTTAGCTCCCTAGATATTTGTAACCTTGACAAGCGCATTCTTGGCTTTTTTGTACGTCCAGATAAACTTGGAGAAGGTTCCATGCAAACTTTTTAATATCTCGCTGTGGGATGAGGAGAGGAAGCAGCTGCAGTGGGGTACCAGAGGCGTGGCAAAATGGACATTTTTATGGAGTTGGTCCTGCCAAATATAGAAAGAGTAGGAGATCTTTCCACCTCACAAGATCTTTTTGCATGGAGCTAATCAAAAGAGTAATGTTGCAGTTCTGCAGGCTAGCTAAGGTTACCGGAATAAACAGTCCAAATATGTAATGCTTCTGTTTGCCAACATAAACGGAAAATCCCACCTAGTCAGATTAAATTCTGCTGATGGCAATGAGAAGGTTTATTTCTTCTTAACTTTAATTTCCAGTACCCGCCCAGAAGCCACTAATCATTATAAAAGGCATGAAGCCATTGATTTTGCATAGACAAAGGACAAAATTTTGTCAAAATGAAGAGTGCTTTTGCATCTGTGTTTGGCTTCCATGTATGTGGTACCAACATGTGATGAGTGACAAAGGAAGAAGCTTTGTAACAGCTTTTTCTACCAGAAAGAGAAGCAAGCAGCATTATTATTTAAATGTATTTGGGCAATGTTGCTACAGTACCATAACCCACACCGTAGCACTGCACTGTTATAACTATACAAATAATAAATTAAGTTTTCCATTAGAAAAGTTTCCTTCAGACTCAGTTACCTCAATCCTTCATCACAAGTGACTTCATTAAAATCCTTTTCAGCATCACAGAGCTTAAGGGAGGGTAATCACTGCATTTTTTAGACTTGACTGGTAAGGTAAGAGTAGCTCCCCTCACCTGGGTGAGAAACCAGGGAGTTCAATGTTCCTCAATTAGGCATTTGTTCTGAACCACCTCTGGAAGACTAAATGTGTCACACAGCATGACTAGTTTCCTACTTTAGGAAGCTAGATTTCTAAGGTTAGGTGGTGAAATTATTCCCCTGTATACCTTCAAACAAAATCAGACGATGGATTGATAGGACAAGCTTGACCATATCTGTCTGATTTATTGTGCTGTCACGTCTTCTCTGAAAGGCAGCTGCTCATTCCAAGCTTCCATGTGTTAAGCACTCTCTATATACACTACAATAATGAGCCTGTGTGGCTTGAAATCCTTTGGATTGTTTGTTTTATTTAAAGTAACACTCTTAATAAAATAAAACAAAACTCACTAATACTTTTATATTTGTCTTGAGCAATATAAATACCAGCAGTAAGAGTTACTGTGCTAATTCAGTTTGTTCTTTCTTAGGAAAGAATGCTCCTGGCAAACTTAATTATAACTTGTGCATAATTTTGATTTGTATGACAATTCTTTTTAAAAAAGTACATGGCAAAACTTCAAACAGTATATTTACTTTTGCAGTATTGATTAAATTCGAACAAGCAATTCCATGTGCAAAGATCCAACTGCCTCAAGCTGTTAGTTGTGAATGGACCCTACACCTGCAGAGAAACCCCGTGAGGTTCTGGGTGGGGAGAAACCTCTGTCTGTGCCAAGCAGCATACGTGATATAGACAGAAATATTAGCAGCTCATAGAGATGGTTTTACAAAGTGTGTAAGGCTCTGCTGTTCCCTACCCCTACCCTTTCTTAGACACAAGTCAAGAAATATGTGGCTTCTAATGTCACCTGTTTAAGGAGATGGGAGCTTTTTAGGTTTGTCATTTATGGTCACTTTAAAAAACAGAGGGAAGAAATCAGTGAGGAACAAATGGTATCGGAGAGGTATAAATGAACATGTAGAAAGACATGCAGGAGATATTTTCTTATGCAGGGTATTGAAAAATATAGAATCTCTTTCTGGTTTCACTAGTTTCTTCTCTTCAAGGCAGGCCCTGCTAAAACCAGCTGCAGCTTCTTAGGGCTTACTAGCTTTAAAACTGGTTATTGATTTTGAGGCTAGTTTACCATCAAAAAACTCAGTCAGGACTGGCTTGTTTTGGAAGGCAAAAAGGTCCTTCCAGATTTGAAGTCATGAACTGTGGAACTAGTTTAAGTGAATACAAATGAGGGTGCTTCTTACTTGGGCGGGGAGATGGCTTCCAGAGCCATAGAACCCTGGAGGATTGTCACGGGCTGGTAGTCAGATGTTGCTTTCTGCTGAGTCTTTCTTCTTGACATTTGCCTTTCTTCATACTAAAGTAGTAACAGAAAAAAGCACCAACATACTCAGGCAAAAGCCAGTCTTGATTACCCACCGTCTTTTAACTTTCACACTCAGCTGACCTGTGCAAAATGGGTGCAGAATGATGCAAGATAGGATTTTTTTCTCATGAAATAAAATGCTCTACATGTGAGGAATTCATGCAGGTAAATGCCTATACAAAGAAGCTACAAAGGTTAGCTAAAGGCGATCTTCCCCATAAATTAGTTTTCCACCATGTGTTTCTTTTGTAGATTTATATATATATGCAAAGAAATTGGATGAAGGTAGACTCTAAAAAGATATGTTATAGAAGAATAAGGTAGAGGGAGTTCTAGCAGCAGCCCCACAGATTGCCTTTCTTTGCCTCTGGACAAAAAAGAGAGACTAATTTTATAAAAAATACACCCTTAAGTTATGTACAAGCCAGTAGGAGGAAAGAACCTGAAACAGTGTGTCCCATTCTGCTTAAGGTATGTTAACCCTGAAACCTAGTTAAGAGAGGTTTTGAATAGGAAGGGTTAGCTGTTTGATTATGAAATTAATTTTGAAGATCACTGGTGGAAAAGGTGGCAGTTCTTTGGATGGAGTAGAGGGAGGTAAAGAGAGTGCTCTCAAAGACTTCTGAAACTGGAATGAAATACTCGTATCACTGCTCTCCCCTGAAATATAATGTCTATTCCATCCCTCTCTAAACGTGGGAGGTAGAAAGGAGAATGTATCACCTAAGCAGTACCCAAACCTCAACTGACTTCTATGTAATGAAAAACCAGAACTCACTCCTACACCTTCCTGGGTGCCAAAAGCTCCAGCTGTCCTTTGTGCACCTGCCAAAACCTCCCCTTTTTCTCAATAGCTGCTGCAAAGTACTTGTGCACATTCAGTACAAAGTCCTGTAACGTAACACGGAGCAGATTGCTTTAAATCAGTGAGCAGGTGACTTAAGCAATTTTAATCAGAAGGTTCTGGTACCACTCATTAATTTCCAAAGAAAAGTTATTTTTCTCCAATTGATGTATTTTAGTACTATTTTATAATAGCTAAGATGACATTTAATACTCAGATTTATTTAAACAGGTTCCAAGCTCAAAATACATTTAAGATTTTTAAAAGGTTTTTTTTTAATAGAAATTAGAATTTCTTTAAATCATATAAGGAAGAAAAATAGTTTAATTGAATAAAACTACTTTAACTTACTCTCCCATGTATCCAGCATGACTGAAATCCAGCTGAACTATTTAAAACCTCACGTTATCTTTAGTTACGGAAGTGAACAGATAACTGACCACCATTTCTGTAAATATTTTAAACTAATAGATTTGATTCTTCCAACCCTTATATTTATTCATAGTCTAGAACAGGAAAATAAACTTTTCTGGTTTTACATTCCTATTTGCTTTTATTAGTTTGTTGAATAAACTGTCACAAAAATACTATATCTATATATGCAAAAAAGGTAAGTTTCAGCTGTATAACACCAATTATTTCTGTAAAGTTCAGGAGTTTGACTTTCTTTAAAACTTGGCAGCATAAGTGTACTATCTAAAAATAACAGGAACGTTTTCAGAGCCAATGAAAGTTGAGAAGCAAACTTTTCCATTTTTTTAATTTCGAGAAGTCAGGGTTATTTTTTGTTATCCATATGTCCATAATGTTATGCATTAGAGGAAAGTAAATTGACAGATTAAAAATAATAATAATAATAAAAGAAAATGGACAATGGCTGACCAGGAGCAGAACCTTCAAAGGCTTGGTGATTTGGTCTTCCTTACACATTTAGGTATAATAAAACATGGAATTTGGGATACTGACTTCAAAGACTCATACTTAGAAATATGCATCCCTTATAGCAAAATAACGGTTTCAACTGGCACAGTGCTCTTGTTTCTAATTTTTAAGGTTTGTGAGATACAAGGCCTCAAATTTTAATCTCGCTTGGGACTCATGCCACTAAAACCTGGAATAGAAAACCTAATTTTAGGAAAGAAACTTTCATTTCAGAAAAGAGCTTTTTTAGAGAGAAATGTCTTTTTTCTTAAAAGAAGACAGACAGTGGACAGTGTAACTAAGGTAGTTTGAAATCAGTCATGCTTTAATTTTTCAGACAAGAATGTCTTTATTAAGAAATACTCATTAATTATAGAAGGTATCTGTTTAGTTTTTCTCTGTAAGCACAGAATGCTAAAATCCCATGTCAAAAGGAAGCATCTGAGCTCTACAGAGCATGGTAGAAGTCAATTATTCTTAAAGTTAACGTGACTGAAGTGCTCTGCTGAAGAAGGAGTATTAAATCAGAAGTTTAGGTGATATGCTCATTTGGAACCAAAATGACGTGTTGATGTCCACATCGTGAAGTTGTATTAACGATATACATGGAAGACAGCACATACTGTGGCCCTTAAGCCTACTAAGGACCTTTATATCATATGTATATAATAATTACTTTAGTAATGTAGACACTAACAATGTCAGCCTCCTCATTTTGAATCTCCTCCCGTGATTCCTACAGAGTAGACCTTAAGATAAATTGGTCACAGCAAAAACATTTATGTTGTACATCAGGAGATGCGCAATGTGAAATCATTTACTCATATCTTAAGTAACAGTCTAATCATCAGATGTGGAGATGCAGATGCTAAACAACTTGTTGACTAAGGGAAAAGAAACTGTGCTTTCGTGCCAGTAAGCAGATGTGCTCAATAGACTGGCTCATAAGTGCTGATTTAGAAACAGCTGTTAATGCTACCATCATCTTTAATATAGTTCATTTCCCTCCACTTCCTTTGTTTTCTGTACATACATATGCTTGCTTTATACAGTTAAGTTGTGCTAGTCAGAGGGTGGAGAAGAGGGAGTGCATTTTAATAAATAATAGGCAATCAGGACCCGATTCTGGGAGGTGGTGAGCACTCTCGGCTCCTGCTGGAGCTAACTGAGACTGGAAAAGCAGCATAAAAATGTTCATAAAACCTGCGGTATAAAGTTTGTTATAGTAGATCTCTAAAGTAATTTAAAAGGATATAGTTTTTGCAAAAGTTGTAAATGACACAAGCTAGTTCTTTCACTGCAAAAAAGTTTAAGAGTTTTTCAAGTTCACTTCAGTAAGGGCTTTTTCTCTCTCCTTTTTATTTTAATTTTTAAATTAAAAATATTTTTATTATAATTTTTTCTTTTTTTATTTTTATTTTAATTTTTTCTTTCTTTTTCTTTCAGTCAGTCTCTCCTTTCACTTTTGCTCTTTTTCTCTTTCTTTCATTCTCTCTCCTTTCTTTCTCTTCTCTCCTTTTTGTTTCTCAGGGCGTTTTGTTCTGATGCATGTTTTCTGCGTTTGAAAAGCACAGTTTTCCGTGAATGCAGATAAACTGACACTCTGAAGTACTTCACACAAAGTTTGCTTCACTTCCTTCCCATTACTAAAATACAGATGAATCACATAGCAGTAACAACTGTACTCCCCATAATTTACTCTTCAGCTCTGAAGGAAGTTCAGAATTCCAATACCTGAATTTGATCTCTAGAGGCAATAACAAGTGAAGGACCTGTCTTATATTATTAGCACATGAGCATTAAAGTCTTCATCTAGAGTCCATTGAACTATGGAAAACCTCACATTCACATTAGTATACTTTGGATTAGGTCAAAAGTGGATTTCAGTACTTTATAATAGAGGACATAAAGAAAAAAAAATATATCTACATATAATACCTAATGTATTCCCCTCATATAAGAGTCCTGCTGTATATTAATGCAGCAAATGACACCAAATTAAACTTATAATATTTTCAGTGATAAACTTCACTATAATTGATTTCTAGCTTTCAAAAATAATCTTTGAGATACCAAATAAAGAAATTTCTTATTTGATATTCTCTAAGTAAATCAGATGCAGATTATTTGAAGTCATTAATAAAAAAACTTAAAGCTTTTTTCTTTTACCTTTTTTTTTTCTTTTTTAAATTGTTACCGTTTTCTCTTTACAGGAAGCCTGATAGGCTACATGCCAGTCAGTAGTATATACTCTTCTATAGGAGCGCCAAGGTTACTCCCTTCCTCTTACACTCAATAGAGTGCATGCCAAAGTAGCTGGAGTCCTTTCAGCCCTACTTTCCTTAAATGCCATGTTTCCCAGATAGTGGGTCATGTGCAGACATAGTGTTGCATGCTGGATCCTCTGAGGAATTTATAAATGTTTCTTGCACTTATTCTTGAAAAGGGAAATAATCATCCTTTTATTATTTGTGTCAACTACTATAGAGATGCTGACCTAGACTCATCCCTGGTGGAGGCATTTCAGGGCATGGTCGGATGAGCTAGTCTGAGGGTAGGTGATCTGAATGAAGATATATTCCCCAGCCTGTCCTCGGCTACTCATTACCTGGAAGCTGGTGCTAATCGGTTCTCCTAGGTTTAATGCTCAAGGAGAGAGACTGCTCTCGACTGTGGTTTTGTGAAGATACAAAAATGCCCCGAGAATGGCTTAGATCTTTTAAACATCACTCCAATCCTGTCATTTCTTCTTACCAAATAAAATTCTCTCGGCCCTTATTTCAGAAGAAGAATGATGATATTCTGTGGTACTGGGTTGAAACCAAAGTGTATTATTTCTGATGTTTAGATTAAGACTGCTGTTGCATCTACTGCACTGTCTGGCACCAGTAGAGTAGTGACTTTTGCAAGAGAAACTTCATTGTCTTAAAGACTGAAAATAAACAAAATGACATCTTAACTTCCCCCAGAAAGCTGCCAATGCTGTACCCTTTTGAATACACTGTTTCTATGGACACCTCTGATACGTGACCGGAGTATGATAATTCCCAACATCACAGCAGCCAGTAATAAATACCTTCCCCTTTACACTCATTTCACTTTACAAGCCAGATTCTTTGGCTCTGATGAGTTGACTAAAGGAAAGGATGTGCTGTGTTTTGAGGCTCTTAACTAACCTGGAATCTTTTTGCTGTGTTCCCAAGTGATTGGCTTTAACAGCTCACATTGGCTTTAACAGGAATATAGAGTATAAAAATATAAATATATCTTTCTTCCCTCCCACATACGTACACACAGATAGTGACGTTAACTATCAGTTCAATTGTAGTAAAATTTTAATGTAAAATTCAAAGTGATAGTAAAGGTTAAACACTGCAATGTTTCCTGGATGTGTAAGACAGATTCAGCAAAACAGCATTTTTGTGGCTCTATTACTCATGTTGTACAATATGTCCTGCTGTGCCTGTTCCTTGCTGTTTCTTTTAAAACACTGAAACACATTCTGCTAAGCACAGCAGAGGATACACCAACATTGCAAGCTTTCTTGCTTTCTTTCCAAGTGAAAAGTTGCAGACATTGTTTATTTTTCTGTGGAACCTTCATGTGAAGAGCTGCACAGACACACACGCACGAGATTTTTTAGCAACATTAACTCTAAATGGATCAAACACAACAATCTTCTATTCATAGTGTTTTCAGTGACAATATTTTAAGTTGATTTGAAATCAGCCTTTAATCTGGTCTAATATATTTGACAGATGCTATGCACATCTTTTTTTTTTTTCTTTTCTTTTGGCTATTGAAAAAAGTCCTTGTGGTTTGCAGTACTGGTACTTTAGAACTGTGCAAATAATTTAGGTTTACTTCCCCCCCATATATTTCTATACAGAGAAGGGGAGGAGGGGAAATGAGTTTCAGCTGGAGCAAAATCTTGGGGTTTAATGTGACTTAAATACAAATACATTTTTAATCTTTCATGTTATGAATTTCTTTTCCATTCTCATCTGAAATTATTTGCTGATTTTGACTCAAATTTATAAATGCTTTGCCCTCTGGCTTTGGGGATATTTATTTGTCTGAAAAATTTGACCAGGGCTTCTGCCTAAATGTAGTAGAATTGAGGATCAGTCAAATAGAATCATTTAAATACATTTGTGAAATAGACAGGGAAGTCATAAGTTTTGATGGTAAGAAACGCTCTTTCAGATACTTCAGCAAGTGAAAAAAAAAAAAGAGCTCTTAGAGTGCTCCACCCGAAACTCACCACCAGTTTACAGAAACAAACAGGCAGAAAGCAATGCAAACTTTTCAGTGCAAGTTCCTTTCCAAACTAACAATCCTCCCTTGAAGGGCAATTAAAAGCATGAGGGGCAGCAGTATGGGTTCCTGCCACCAGATGGGGCGCTCTATTACATGAAATGCAGGTTCTTCTGCACAGTCCCGTGATGGGAACCAGCTTGCCTCTGTTTCCCTGCCTGTGAAATGACATGAATACATTTTGCAAGAGTATGTGAACTTTTTAACATTTTCTAAAGGGCTCTGAGATCTTCCTGTGCAGCAGGAGCTACCTGCTGCAGATAGCCCAGCTGCCTTCTTGCGGTAACCCCTTTCCCTCCTTTGCAGTCGTTATCCTCACATCCCCAGGGTTCACATCCTATCCAAAACCAGATTGTCTGCTCTTCAGGGAAGGTTTTCACCACACGGACAAAAAGGCACGTTAAAAAAAAAAGAAAAAAACCTCCAAGTGAAGTGCTGTTGCTGTGCTACAGCTAGAAAGGTCATTATTACCTTCAGTGACCCCATCTTTGTTTTCTTGTTTTGTCTTCTGCGAAGGTAAAAGTTTGGTTCCAGAACAGACGAATGAAGTGGAAGCGGGTAAAAGGGGGCCAGCAAGGGGCAGCGGCCCGGGAGAAGGAACTGGTGAATGTGAAAAAGGGCACACTGCTCCCCTCCGAGCTCTCTGGCATCAGCGCAGCTGGTCTCCAGCACACAGGGGACTCACTAGCGAACGACGACAGCCACGACAGCGATCACAGCTCTGAGCACGCACACTTATGATACATAGAGAGTGTCCCAGCTCCGTTCTCAGGAAAGATGCTTTGCTGGCAAGCCTTACACAGGCATCGTTTACGTATGCAAGTGACTCTGGCAGTGATTTTTAAAGTTGTTATGGAAAATTCAGGCTTATTGTGTCTGCTTTTCTTGATTTTTAGATGGTTTACAGTAAGTGCCATGTCTTAAAGGTGCCTCAAGAGTGGAGAAGTGGAAGATGAACTTACTTTGAACATTCCAGATTTGTTTGTCATGTTTATGACAGCGGGCAGGTATTTTTGCTTTAGCTTGCACTGAAAATTACATTGCTCTCAACAGATGTTATATTCTGAAAACCACAGTGCCACAAAATCACTATCTAGTGGATAAGAAATGTATTTTAACTCTGTATATATTTACGTTACAGCATTTTCCTGTCTTCACTAATTTTAGCAATGCATTCATATTAGCTGATGGCAATAGTCACTCATGACAATAAATGGCTTTTTGTCTCTTTATTTTTGTTTTGTTTTTCCAAAGACATACAATACATGCAGATACTTTTGTTCAAGTAGAGAACAATACAATAGTGTCTGCTAGGACACGTCCTTGTATGACAGACAAAACAAACCTTATGTTGCATTTACTATCAACTGCTGCTAATAGGGTATTATTAAACTTACCTAGCTCCTCAATTCTTCTTATCTTATAACTGCAAAAAATGACTTTTAGGATCATAAGGATAGTCCAGTAACCTGCCAAAAAATGTCATGTTCCGCTCACGCTCAGTGGAAACTTCCCAAAGGATTATTCATTTCTACTTTGTCATAATTGAGTACATTGATAAATACTGACACTCTGCAGAAATGTTGTCGCTTCATCTTCAGTTTAAAAAAACCAGCAGATAAGCTGAAAGTTATTATCAACTGCTTATGTTGGTAGAAATCAAAATATGAAGGTAACTCAGTATTGTGTCCCATGTGTAAAATCAAGACACATTTTCTGTTATAAGCTTTTGTGTACATACAGGCAAATACCAAACCCCCAAATTTAATGCAAACCATTGATTGTACTTTGTGAAGAAATATGTTTAATAAATAATCCTTTTTAAATAACTCTGGTCTGTCTACAGTGATTTCATTGGATACTTAACGTGTTTTTTGTAGAAGTCCTAAGGAGCTCCACCTTTTTTGGGTCTTTCAGAACTTAGTCTGTCTGTGGACAACACAAAGCTATATTTTCAAATTTAGGCTTTTAATCTTGGATAAACCTTCCACCTTGATCCATTTGGGAAACTCTTTCCTTTAGCAGGAAAAAGGCATCTAGCAGCTCATGATGTCTTCAGCCAAAACCAACAAGAGTCTGTTCAACCATTTTTCCAGATTTAGAGCAAATATAAAGGGTTATTTTGTTGGACCTTGTTGAAATGGATGAAAGGGAATAAACATCAGGAAGGGATGCATACTTATATTATTATGCCTTTGTTCAATAGAGCTGTGCAGGAGAAAAAGCCAAAATATCCCTAAAAAATTTGGAGATGAATTGGACTGGGTAGTGTGATAGAAGGAGCTGAGTGAAAGAAGGAGCAAGCCAGAAATGCGCATATCCTAGTAAATGCTTGTGAGCATTCACTGAAGCTCTGCTATGTGGAGCAGTAGGGCATCATAAAAGTTAAATGCGATCAAGAACTCTGTGTTTGTTTTCCAAATCCTTTCCACTCTAGGTTTGATCTTTCTTGCACATTAATTGTTGTCATGATCATTTTAGTTTAAAATATCCAAGCAATGAGTAATTCATTTCTTTAAGGACTTCAGAGCATTTTATTGATTTCAGCAGTTAAGGGGTTTTGCATTTGTTTCTCCATTCTTGTTTAAATGCCTTTGTCATACAAAATTGCTGAGAATGGGAGTAGGATAGGGCAGTAAGCCAACTACTTGTGAATACTTGATATTTTTGATTTCATGGCTGGATGGAAAAGGTTTTTTGGGTGGTGGTGGGGATTATCAAAACAACAAAAAACTGCCAGTGATTCAGACTAAAGTTTTTTGTTCTTGGCTCTTTTCCCTCTTAAATGAAATATAGCTAAATTTCAAAATGAAAAATCAGAATGAAAAGTTGAAAAAAAGCATCTTGAATTTTCAAATAACCCTTTTTAACAACAGAGATTTAGTCTAATATAATGTGACTTCTTTTGCTAGTAAAGAGGGGATAGAAGATTATTGTCTTTCAAATACTCTATTTGCCAAAAATGTCTTTTTAGGTTTGCAGAATTGTTTGTTGCTGTCTTTCATAAAAAGTTTAAGACTGAATCTGAAAAGAGATCAGCCAAGTTTGAGCTGACATCTTACAAAGCAAATGGAAGTGCTTTATTTACATTACCTGAAATGCACCAGCAATGTGTCCCTAGCCCAAGGCATTCTGAGGTGTATTGTTCTGTTAGCAGCACCGTGATTTGACTGGGATACTTGCAGTGGGGGAGCAGCCAATATGTGTGATGATGGCAATCTGTGAGCCATAATAATCTCATTACCTAGAAGAATTTTTTCCTATTGAGAAAGATAGTCTTTTCCATTTCCTAGTTTTAACTGAATCTGTTGAGACTTAAAGCACAGGTTGAAGAGAGAGAAACGTGCAAATGGATTTACAGTGCTAGGAGAATTTTTGTTTAGATAATTGAATGAACCTTCAAAGGACCAAATTATGTAACTTTAGATTACAGAAAAAAAAGAATACTAACAAAGTTGACTGTTTCCCATGCTTTAAAAGCAGCTTAGACTTTGAATTTGGCTGTAAGGTGCTAACTGTATGTAGTAACCTCTCGGATTACTTAAAGACCTCTGGCGGCTTTAAACAACTGTTTTGTGGGTGAACCATTGGTTAAGTGCAATATGATGCAGAGATCTCACACTGGCAGAAGTTGAAGCTATGAAGTCTAAGCACAGTGAGCTTCCTACCATGGTCTTGAAGGAATTTACTTACAAGCACAGCCCCACAGAAATAGACATGCTTCTTCCAGATTTCAGCCAGCTCATATTCAAGCCACACAGCAGCAACGAACACCCTGCGCTTTAACTCTGCTTTGCGGGTCAGCGGGTCTGCTCAGGACTCATCAATGCAGATGATGTCTCATCTTGTACTGAATAACCCAATTCCTCAAAAACTGTCTGATGGAAGCCCCCGGAATCAATCATCTGCTGTAACATATTAAGACTTTGTATCAAAGTTTTAGCATAATTTTGTTGCTGAAAACAGCTATGGATAGAGACTTTTGAAATATAACTTGAAGTTTTGTTTTATCTTCATTGGCTTATATCTGTCTGTAGACTAACAGAGGGTTCTTCTACCAATCTAGCCATATGGTATAGCTAAGAATATACCATTTAACAGATGGACAAAATCAAGCCCTAATTTTGTGATTTGCCCAAAGCTGTGCAGGCATTTAGTGGTAGAGTGAAATGTGATGAAACCTAGTTTGGTTTATTTATCTTTATTAGTTCCACTTACTAAATAGTGGCTAATCACTTTTCATGACGTATTGTCAATGAATCCTGCTTCTGAGGACTAATGATATATTTTTTGAGTTGCAGTAATTTTTATATCATATCTGTCCAGAGTCTACCTCTCTTTGATATTCTGCTGTTGGCATATCGCCAAGCCAGACACAGAAATGTGTACTCTTAGGAAACATACACACAAAATATAATTGATTATACAAAGGCAGTGATGTTTAACAGTTTAATTTTCAACATGATGGATGATAAGAATTCTTTTTTCTGCTGTCTCTAGGGTACAAGGCTATATAATATTTGCAGGGTTTCTTTCTCTTCCCTTATGACTGTTGAGTTTTTATTTTGTGTTTCTGTTTACTATGGCTTCATTGTTTTCAGATTTATTTTGATAATAGCAGTTCAAGAGGTATGGTTAAAATAACACATTTGCAAGCTGGCTGAATTTATTAAATCACAAATTGGAAGTAGTTTGGGAATTTAATTAAATGCTTATCTTTTCTTGACTTTCTTTTCTTTTCATCGGATCCAAAAATAGTTAAAAAAGGAGCACAAAAAGGACCGACTTTATACCAATGTCTTTCCACCACAGGACAAGTTTCAAAGTAGTTTATGCATCCTGCTTTCTTAAATGAAGGCTCTGACCGCTGCAATATTATTTGTACAAATAAAGAAACACCATTAGGACGTGCACTCTTAGGAGATATGAGGAAACATAGTTATATAAGTTAGGGACAAAATGTCAGCTTGAGCCTTCTTTTAGAATTTCCTGGCTTCAGTCAGTTTATGTCTCTTGGGTGAGCTTGTATTTAATAGAGTACATGCAGTATTTAAGAGCAGCTACAAGATTCAAGAAATTTTAAAGACTAATGTTTAACCAATTATGTACTGTAATTTAATATCATTATGTAATGTGTGTGGATTGAAAGGGAGATTCTGTACACAACTGAATGTCTATATTCATTCAAAAAAGGCAATGTAGCTGATAGCTGGCAATAACTGGCATAGGGCTTCAGTGATGATGCACACTATTACCTCAGATTAATAAGGATTTACTAGAGCTCATTTGCTTTTATATATTTCTATTAATTTTCATTTTAAGCCCATAGTCTTTTGACATCATTTACAGCTGAAAGCTGCACTGTAGGAATCAGTTTCAATGTAATTTAAGGCCGCTGACTGTTAGTCAGGGCCTCCATATGGCATAATAAGAGGTTATCACAGTCATCTGTACAAACTGCAAATGTATTAGAAGTTTCTCAGCCATTTATTACTTCTGTCCAAGTTGTGCATGCAGATCTGTTAGCCATTGTCCTTTTTCTGGCATCTGAACAGTCATGACTCCTATCTGTGGAAATTTGGTGAAACTTTACTTTCATTCAGTTGAAAACAATCACCTGGGCAGTAGACTTGGTTAGTATCTTTTTTAAAGAAAGGTAAGTTTTGAAATAGCCTTATTAATGGATAAAGGACAAGGGACTCAAGTAATTTGTACTGGCCACCTTGTACCAGAGGCCGTGTAAGCCTTTTGGGATAAAGTTTAGTGCCCTGCTAAATGTGCTGTGAGGACTTGGTTCTGTTCTTTTTTTATCTTATTTGGCCCTTGAGTGCTTTCTATGACAACCTCTTCCAACCCTCGTGACCCTGACTCCTTCTCCCAATAGGATTTGCAAAAAAAGAATAAATATGTGGTTCTTCAAAGCAGAAGTGAAAGATATAGTTAGGATTAGGTATAAGAATGTGATCCACGACACTAAATAATAAATGGCATTAGTTCTGTTCAGAGGACTAATTGACTGGAATAAAGCATATTGCCACATCCCTTTTCTTTCCATAAATGGTTTCATATTTTTATGTTCCAATGTGATTATTTTAGAAATTTTTACCTATTATGTTTATAACTATTAAGGTTATATGCTTGAATTTAAATATTCAGTTCTGCTGTCTAACAAAATAACATTAGTAGTCCACAGATAGACTTCTCTGTCTCAAGAGAGAGACAAAATTTGGCCATAAGTACTTTTCTGCTAATGTTTGGATTTTATTTGTAAATTTTGAAATTTTAGCATCCATTAAGAGAAACCTTGTAAAATGTTATTTTACATTAGTGACCAACAAGTTTCAGATTCACTCATCCTTTAAGTAAACAGCACAATAATTGATTTCTGTAGGAACTTTCTTGTCTTACAATCACATGATAATATCATGGGTTTTGTATTATAAAAGTGTGCTCTGAAACCATATGAAGCAATGAACATGACAAATATCTATAAAAGAGGTTTAGTATTTAGGCACAGATTCTCATCCTCAGTGTCACCATGAATATATAGACACCATATATGTTACTCATGTTTGCTTATGGACTGCAGGGTTTTTAGAAATATGCCTATTCTGAATGCTTACCACATTATTTGCCAAGAAAGTCACATGCACAGCTGAGAAAATACTGAAATGGGCATTTTCCCAAATTAAAAATTTATCTTGAAAAGTGCCCTTAGAAAAATTTTATGCAATCACCACAGAAATGCATTTAAGAGAGTAAAAACTACCAGGGGAGAAAAAAAAGCCTTAGTTTGGAATTACAACACATTGTAAATAATTTTGTATATGTATTTCTATAATTCTCAAATATATACCTATTCATTGGAACTGTGGAAATAAAATGCACGATTTTTTAGTTCATAAGCGATACTAAGTACAGCCTAGAGCTGTTACTTTTCTAATTTTAGCATATTTGCATAAGACATTTGATTCTGAGGACAATATTATGAAGAGTTCTCAGGACTCCTTTTATATAAAATATTTTTGCAAGAAAGAAGTAAAGATTCTTCTAAGGAAGTGAAGGACCTCATCTAAAGCCTATAGATGGCAATGGAAAGATTACGATTGATTTCACAGGGATTTGGATTTAGCCCAAAGTACACACAAAAGTTCATACAAATCAGTGAACAGTCCAGGATTAAGACATTAGCCTATAATTTCCAAAGTGACTGTTGACTTTGTGCCTCCGTTATAACACATGGTATCCTGATTTCAATGAAGTTTTGAGTACACAGTGAAAATTAGGACCACTTTATGGAAATGTGAGTTGAGGACCCCATATTACTAGCCAGTTAAGAAAATTTTGTTCTTGGTTCTAACAAGACTCTTATAATACGGGATTTCTATAGCTGGCAAATCATCACATTATGTTATTAAATTGTAGGTTTCATAACCAATATAAAAGAAACTTGCTATACTACTTTCCTTCTCCTGTAATTTGTGGCATTAGTAGATAAGAAAAATAAAGCGCATTATATATAGAGGTAGGTTTGAACAGATGTTCCTGAATGGTTGCGGGGGGGTAGGGGTGTCGAGGAAGGTAAAACTTTCCTTCCACTCAGATGTCTGTCTTGAATTTCTCACAGTTTTTGCAGACAGTTTGGCTCACTTCCAACATACATCGTTGCCTGTCTGGTATGAAAAATGCCATCTGCGGTGTATGGAAGTTCTTTCTTTAAAAGTGGTCTGCTAATTATTCTTCAGGCAGGTGTTACTAAAGTGAAGTCAGGTGTCAAGCATGGTATAACCTTCAAATTGCCTAAAATTGCCCTATTCTTCTATGCTGTTCTTTCCCGAAAGAATAGAACAGAATATTACAGACAATTGAAATGTTGGTTGATACAGGATTGAGATGACTCATGCAGCAGTATATATTGTGGTGACACTTAAAAACTGAAAGTTAAAGGATGTGGGTTGAATGAAGTGTATAAATTTTCCAAAACAAATATGCTTCTGATTCTTATAAACTGAATTTCTGTTCCTTTACATTTGCACTGCCATCTTGCAAAATGTTAAAAATCCTGATGCTCTCAGAAATTTCAAATGGGGTAAAAGGTGGTGGAAAGAATTTCCTTCTGTGCTTTAATAGACTGGGAGAGCTGTTTGTTGAAAAGAGCATGGAAGATGGCTGTATTGTGTGAATGACACCTGCAAATTCTCACTTATATTCACTCTCCAAAACACTCGTGCTTGAAAGCTTTTTGAAGATTAATACGATGGTTAATGGGCCAGAATCAACACATGGGGGCTGTAGGCAGCCATTCAACTGATCCAGGAGCCCCAGCTCCCAGGATAAGCACTGCTGCTGCCTCTCATTTACAACAGTTAGCCTGCTTCTCTGTTCCTTACATGACATCAGCCCTCCCAACAGAAGATGAAAACTCACCACACTGAACCAGATGTTACAACACTTCTCTCTCCCTAGCAAATGAGTGTTGTTAGGAGGTGAGGGATTACCAGTAAAAATGCAAGGCTTCCTATTTCCTACACCGTTTTCAGAAGGTCTTTTGAATAAACAGTCCTTTTACTCTTTGTAATCTTGGCGTTCAGAATGAATGACATTGTTAGTGATTTAAAAAAATGAGGATGAGGAAAGCACAGGCACATTTACTTCTTTTGACAGTAAGACTTTGCATTGTTTGCTTTATCAGTGGTGAAAGTAATCCAACTTTCTCCCCAAGCCTTATGCAGAACGCTTGACAAAATATTTACAATAGATTGATGTGACACTGAGATAAAGAGCAGTTCTGTAAGTAACTGAGTATCTAGTGCTGTTACATTTTTCATCAACCCCAAGACATCTGGATGATTTTGAACTACCAGTCTTCTACTACGAAGAACAGTTTTACTTTCAAAAGGACTTCCTCTTGTGTTTTCAATATCATGCTTAGCCTCTGACTGACTTAGCATATTGCGATAATGAGATGTACACAAAGCACTGGCATGCAGCATTATTGAGATGATTTCCTTTTTGGCTCAGCCAGATTCCTGTTAAAAGTTATATGGACTCTTAAGAGACTAACAAAAGAAGAATTAAAGATCCAGCAATGGCACGAAGATAAGCCTGATGAAGCTCGAGTTAGGATCTCATGAAATTAAAAGCAGACTTTGTATGAATACATTTATTGAAACATATCATTGACATTTCATTACACAACAAAACCAAAAAACCCTAAAACCCTTTCTTGGCCCAGGTTGAATACCTATCAAAATCCCAGTATTCACTTGTTAGACTGGGTTCTTCATTAAATTTGGAGAATAGAGGCTTAGATAAAAGCATTTTGATTAGAAAGAAAGGAAAACAAAGCTGAAAATTGCACTGGAATTATTCCTGTGCTGTAATGCATTAATGGCTAAAACCATCCCATCCCATACCTGCTCACATTATGGATTAAATGAGGATGAAGCCATAACTTTGTGACTGACTCCACCCTACAGTGGCCTTTTGAATGACTTTGTGAATACATTTGACATTTCAATACAGAGATTTATTTTAATTCTAGCAGGAGACTACAGTTTCCTAACATGTTTGCAAGATATGTGCAAACACCTTCCACTGACTTAGAATAGCATAAAACCACAATGGTATAAAAGAAGGCTTTTTCACTGCACAGTCCTTTTGGAGTCATCTTTGATGAGTCTGATAAAGCTCTGAGGACCAAGGCAGATATAGGTTTCTCAGAAATTTTGACAGCAAAAGATTATGTTATCATCCAGGTATTCAAACTGGCATCTGATGGATCATGTTGAAAGGTATATGCAGCTTTATGCAAACCATAACCACCTATTTTCCCTATTTTTGCCTATCACTGCTGCTCTAAGGTGAAACTTCACAACTGTATAACAATTCAGAGAGTGACAACGGAAGAAGTGAATGTGAATAATGATGTATCTAATCGCAACTGCAGTTTGCTTGCTTAGCACTACTTTACTGCAATTACACAAACTGGATTTTAATTGGGACACTGGATTTCACTCCTCTGTTTTTTAATTTTTCCTATCTTGAAGGAAAATCTTGTGTGGATCTTTTTTTTTTTTTTTTTTTAAAGTGAATTGGGAAAGCCAAATATGATTGCAACAATTACTTAACATAAAATGCAATTTGTGATTTTTAGTAACTAATAATTCGCAGATATGTCTCATATCAACTGAGCAATGGCAAATTCCCCAGACTAGCATCAATAAAATCATGCCTGGGCATTGTATCTCCCAAATGCAAAGAAAGGATGACAATCTATGGAAAAAAATTAATCAGCTTAGTTCCCACACTGATCTCCAATTCAGGTACAAGCCTGTCCTAACCTGGCATAAAACATGAGATTTCATTTTACAAGTGATGCTATGATGCTCAAGGCAATAAGAACATCTTATTTTTACGGACATTTAAGATCTTTTTTTTGTGTGTTTGTGAGCTATACAATCAAGTGAAGACTTAGTGATGTATCTGAGATCAAATCAAATCATTCCTCTGAATTTAATTAACCCGATTCATCAGAACTCTTCATAGCTTATATCTATTATATCTATGATCATAGAGTATTCAATCTGTGAACTTTTAGGAAAATGTAATTCTTGTTCTGTGGAAAATATATTTGAAATTAGTTTTCACCCTAAATCAAGTTGTAAAGTGAACCTGATCATAACAAAATTATCCACAAAGAAAACATTTACAAAGCAAAATTGAAACTTGTAGAGAACATATATATATAAAATGTTTTGAGTTAGAATGCTACTTTCACATTTCATTTTTTGTTTAAATTAGGAAATTGATAAAATTTTGGTTTGTCTTCTCACTATTGCAGTGGCTTAGGCATCCCACACAGGTGCGATTCAGAAAAACAAAATCAGATTAAGTACTTATGTGAGCAACGGAACAATTCAGAGAATTTCAGTTGCCCAAAATAGCCAAGAAAACTAATGTAGAGATTATTCCCCTTCTCATTTGGGCAAATAAAAGGAAAGCTCTCAGCTTCTGAAACGCCAGTTGGCATAAGGTCCAAGTCATTTTTAATATGATAATGTCAGTAAACTGACAAGACGTCTGTGGAGGAAGTTTATGTAGAAATGTGTTTTGCTGGAGCAGAATGACTGGATGTGACAGATGTCAACATTTTACACAGTATTTGCATATCTGGTAGTTCAGAATTACACACCAAATGTCTCTTTGCAGATCCTAATGTCAGCTACAGTATTGTAATGCTAAAGCAAATACAGATCTGTATGTGATCATCACATCTAGCGTCTAGCAGAGAAAAAAAAAAACCACCACAGAAAAAAGGGAAAGAATCCTCTAAGAAGCCTTTTCATTGACAATTTTCTTTACTCACTACATTAGAGTAAAAGCCGGGGTTTGCTCAGCTTGAAAGGTAAAAAAGCTGAGAAAATATAAAGGCAAAAAAATATTGAGAGCTAAACTGCAGACATAGATCAACATGTTTCAAATTCCGTTAACTTTGTGACAACACCTGGACTCCAAAGGTACACCCATATTCAGTGGCACTTCTCAAAGAGAGTCTGAAGTTAATAACTTTCTTCTCTGAATTCTGAAGAGTTGGTAGAGGAAAGTCTGTGTTTATTCTTGGTTTTCCCACTTCCCATCCCATCCCTTCCTCTCACTGCATTCCAAACCCAAAGATATACCTCTCCGTGACCCAAAAGAAAGGACTAACCATGGTACAGAAATGGCCCAAACATGTCAAGAGCAGTTCTACTGGCTGAGAACCACGATCTAAAATCTTCACCAATTTACAAGTAACCATAGAGAGTTGTGAGGTCAAGGTATTTTTTTTTAAAAAAACCTGAAAAATGCAAAATAATGTATTTTATAAATTTTATTGCTTTATTCAGATTGACTATTCAGATTGTACTAGATTTCATAACCTTTTAAGAATGAACATGCATTCCCCAGGTAGCTCATCAGTCTCTTAAAAGCTAGAGAGATGATTCATGTCAAAATTATGGAGTTGATTCATTGCAAACCTACTCTAAGTAGACAGAATTGACCTTGATAGGTGCATCTGGACTCTTGCAAATCTTTTTTCTAATTTTCCACTATTTTGTCTGCCAGTATCTTGAAAAATTGCCACAAAATCCCCACAAACCCCTGAGCATCCCCCAAAACACTACACATACAAATCTTACTATTTTGATTGGGCTTTGGCTCAGATATTAAACCAGTGTTTCAGAACAGGTAAACAGCACAGCAAAGAAAACCTTACAGACATCTTGATCACAGCTGCTGTTACTCTGTAACACTGGAAGGATTCCCCAAAACTAAATATCAGGGAATACATTCCATACTTATGACATACAAATTTGAAGCCTATTTCATTCCCTGAACATAAAAAGAGATTAGAAACATTCATGAATATATGGAGAACTAAATTTTGGAACTAGAATGAAGGAGGAAAAAATAGGTATTTCATAAGTGAATTTTGTAGTGGATAGTCTTTTTTTCCTCAAAGTGATGTGTATGCATAAATGAAATTTTCGTTATCTTTTCATTTACATTCATCATATAAAAAAGAGGACAAAAAAAGCAAAAAAAAAGCTTTTGCTATGGTAAAATGTGACATATATATTACTTGAAATTTGATTGATCATACTCATTTCAATCACTTATCAAATAACTTTTAGAGTTACTCTTGCTTTTCATACTATATTAAAAAGTGTGGGGCATGAAATGAACTTCAGGCTTGCAAAATGAAAAGCACTTGAAGATTGAAAACATTTATCCTTAAGTTTAACAGACAGTTCCAGTGCTTATGCATTATGGTAGTCTTTAATTACCTCATCATATGCTACCTTGTACCGGGACCTCTAACTACATTTCTGCTGTAGATTTCAACTATTCCATAAAGTTTGAGGTTTCTATGAATTTTCACTTGCTTGCTTTCCTTTGAGGTGTTTTTCATAATATTTTTCCCCCTAACAATTATTTGCAGATTTTGTTGTATTTATTAATTAGTTTTTGCTCTGGTTTTAATTTTCCTTCAGTCCAAATTTCAGCTTTGAGTTGTTTCTGAAAGCTTTCCAGGCCTTCTAGAGCTAACAGCTTCAGTTAATCACCTTCTGAAAGAGAGACTGTTGATTAGAAAGGGCCTGCAACTTCTGTCTTTATCTGACTGCTGATTAGGAAAGAACCTATTTAGGTGAGTAGGACTTCAGCTAGTAGGTATTTTGGTAATTAGGGAGTCAGATGGGGTGTGAAGAGCATGCTGGAATATCTCCAGCTAGGATGGGATTGCACAACATTGTTAGGTTTGGTCCTCAACACTTGACACATAAACTACCTGGAGTACATCAAAAGTACTGGAGCAATGAAGGATGCCCTTATGCAGATTTGGGCTGTGGGGAGCACTTGGTGGTTCTTCCTGGGGTGGTCTCACAGTGGGAGGTGTGCTTAGGCACAGGGTAAGGGAGCAGCAGGAGGAAGTGTGTGACTGTGTAGCTTCAAGGATGATAAGCAGGTGATGGACAGGGTCTTCACAGGACCCCTGGAGCAGCACGAGCATCAGCTGCAGGATGTAACAAAGGAGAGCGAGAGGCTACTTGTGGATGAGCGGTGGATGGATACTCACTGGTGGAGGAGGCTGTCAGCTTGTGACTCCAGGCAGCAGGAGAAAGGCTCCTTCTTTGCTGTCAGACGTGAACTGGCAGCATTGATGCAGCGGCTCAAAGGCAAGGAAGGGGAACAAACGCTACGAAGGGGGAGCACAGAGGCAGCTGGACCAGAGGTGAGCGCTAACTCTGGAGTAGCAGGGGACAGTGGCTGTAGACTCCCTTTGGGGGGTGGAAGGGTGGCAGTGTCCATCTCCTACTGGGCTTACTGGCATAGGAGGCTTGTTGCCTGCCAGAGGCCCAGGTAGCTTCATCATTAGAAGAAAAGAAAAGGGGATTTCCACCTTTCCAAAGGTGTTCTACCACCTTTGGTAGCTAGGCATTTTACTCTTTTTATTCGTTCAAATGCATTAATTGCACTCAGCATTTATAACTCACTGTAGTTTATTTAAGGGAGTCATCCACAGAAAATAATCTCTCCCTCAAGGACTAGGGATTTGCAGGCTATGAAGAAATAGAAACAATGTGATTTTCCTAGGAAAAAGAAATTATTCCCTGTGCCTCATGATAAAGAAAAATAGTTGATTTAAGGCTAGATGATGCTTGAAGATCTCAAGCTTTAAAATATTACCCAGTGATTTTTATCAAGTACATCTGCTTCTGGCACTAGAATATATCTTTAAAAAGATGTTCAGTGTCAATTTATGACAACTGTCTTTCTGTTGAAGTTCAAATATATGTGCGTAATCTTTATAATTCTCTAGGACTGTTCCTTATGATAAAAAAAAAAAAATCATTTTTTTGGTTAGTCTTGCTTGAAAAGTGGTACTCCCTATGCTTCCACTCAGAAATGACCCAAATGATTCCTGCCTGTGCACATGCAGTAAAGTGGTAGCGTGTGCTGCAGCTCATGTCATGAGATGTTTCATAATTCTGGATCTATCTAGTTTATATTCATATGGTCCTAATTCAAAAACATGAAAGAGACTATTCTGTTGATAACAAATAAACAGTTATAATCACTGGTCAGATGGCATAAAGACCTATTAAATAGGTTATAACATGTCTGATCAAACGATCTTGGTGTATGAGATATCTATCCTGAATCTGAGGTTGTAAGCTATATAATGCTGATGTACCATGTAGGTTACAGCATGCAACAACTTGAACCCTGGTGTTCCTAATAAATTAAACTAAAGTAAGATTTTCAGAAATAAAAGTGCAAGAAATTGCACAGCAGAGCATGCGAAATAAAATTTGGAAACACTCACAACAGGTGGGCAGGCTGTTCTTCTAAAGTTAGTTGATAGGCCTGCCTTGAAGATGGAATTTATTTTTCCAGTAACTCCCATCCCATCTCCTCTCCCACCAAAAAAACAAAACACATTTTTCCTCAGTAGGAACAAAAGGTTAAAGTATTTCAAGAGCAGAAAATGCTGAAAAAATAATACAAAAATACCCTTAAAAAGTTCCTGCCTTATTCTTCAGCCTGCCTGAACACCCTGATGACTGCTTCCTGACTCACTAGGCAGCTGTGCTGTCTGCATCAGAACTGGGCATGAGTGAGTCAGCTGGTGTGGGGCTGCTCATGGCTTAAAAGCAGCTTCTTGGAGTTGTTTCGGGCTGTGCAGAGACAAGCAGCCGAAGAAGCCAACTTCAGGGAGTGCCAATAACTGACCTAATTAAGAGTTCACCTCTTAGGCAGATTGGTAGTGGAATACCCAATAGATGGGGCAGCCTAGGAGCCCACTCATGGGCAGCTGAACAGCCCAGGCAATGAGGCATGCAGACAGAGGATGAACAATCATTTAGTCAGACCACATGCCTGTTTATTGACAAATCTCTCTACAGAGCTTAGGCATGAGATACCAAGATAAGTTTGATGTTCTGAAATTCCCAGGCTTTCCTCAGCAGGGTAGAGTCTAGACTACCATGTCATCCTGATCATCCTTTCTGTTGTGAATATCTGTCTTGACTTCAGTCCAGAACAAGTCAAGCCAGTTTTAGCATTTTGTTTTGTTGGGCTATTTTTTCTGCTGATGGAGCACGTTAAAATGGCTCAGTGCAGTCTCTAATGACCACCAGGCCTTGCACAAGGAAAGCGCTGAGAGTGCACAACATGCAGCTGGAAGTGGGGGAGGGCTAAAACCACTACTTAGGCTCTCTTGGGAACTTCTTGCCATGACAGCACTGTTCAAGAAGGCTAATATGTAAACATGTTAGAGGGCTTTCTGCTTGTGATTGGCTCCCCAAAATCAGTCAGAGCTTCAGGATGAACCTTCCTGCCCATCTTCCTTGCAGTCATCATAGCAACCACACTAAAAGGGTTTTCTATCTCTAACATTGTTTTATTAGAATAGAAACTAAACCAAAGTAGCTTCTGAAATACAGAAAACTGAGTTTTTGCTGTTTGAGGACTAATAAAAATACAGAGCATGAATGCCAATTCCCCTGCTGCTCACTGTGTTTCAATAGGGTAAGCCATTACCTTCAAACATGTATGTCTCAGCTTGCAATATCTCAGCTGGTTTTCTGGGTTGCAGCAACCTCTGCAAAGCTCCTCTGGTCTCCAGGAGAACCTCCCTCCTGCAGCTCTGAGCCACTGTTGTCCTCTTCCTGATCAAGCCCCTGCCTCCTATCTTATGCTACATCTTTCATCTGCTACACCTCTTGAGCTATCCCTTCCAGGCTTCCTTGCAGCTAGACAGTCCCTTGTGGATCCCATGGAGAGCACCATCTTCTCCTTCCAGAAGATGCCCCATGACCCCATCCATGTGTGGCGGCTAGAACATGGAGTACAAGGGAGCTTTCCTGTCCTGCCAAAACCCATCCATAAAATGCAGTATATAACATATATAGTCATGTGAATAGGCAAATAAAAGAAAAAGCTTCCATCCTGCTAGAGACTGACCTTCCAGAAAAAAAGGATAATTTTGAAAAAGGCAGTTACTAAAGTGCTGATGTAAAGGAAGCATCAACTGTTTGGATGTAGTTGCATGCTGACATATGATAGCCTGCTGAAGCCATATTTTTGGCAAATTCACAGGAGGAGGTGACTCCATGAGCTATTCAGTTGATCTAATAACTTGGTGCTGCCAAAATGAAGAAGTCCTGTTTCTACCTCATTCTCCCATCTCTGGTTTGTAGCTGTGTGGTCCTGCCGCCTTTCTGCTGGGCTTTCATGCCAACTCCTGCACTCCCTGGACCCTGTCATGAGCCACTTAGCTCACTAGAGCAGCAGAAAAATGTAAAACTATTTCTTTTCTGGCTTAATTTCTTGCTATGTGTGTTTGTGAGGTAAATCAACTCATGGAAGAATCCTGTCAGTCTCTGTGCCAGGGCAAGGTAAATGGTGGAGGAAGCCTGTTAGAAGTAAGGAGGGAGAGCGCAGTGCTGCCCACCCATTTTCCAACAGAAAGGCAGCATCTGGCTCAGCTAAGTAGGGGACTAGAGTCTAAGGTACAAATGATTCCCATGGTCAATACACTTGGGGACAGAAGAAGGACAATAAGGAATTTTAAGAATAAAAAAAATACGTTCTCCATAAGAGAAAGGAGAAAGATATGAGACATATGACTGTGTTTAAACAAACAAACAAAAAACCCCCTGCTATAGGATCAAGAATAGATATGCTAATAACAAATAAACGTAGAGGATAAAGTTCTAGGACTAATATGTACATTTATCACAGTAAGTTTCCCTAGCAGGCTGCCTGAAGGGTATATTATTTTCTCTGGACTTCTTGGCAACCCTTGAATAAATTGATTTTGCTAACAAGTTGCACTGAATTAAATAATTTAGAACTATCATATATGAGCGCTGTTCTATGGTTAGCAGTCCTGCATAGAAGAAATGGAAAGTTAGCAGTAAGTGGCTAAGTGTATGGCATGATGTTGATTAATATGAAGAACACGCCTGTCTTCAGGTTTCTGGAGTCGGTGTTATGCTGTTATTAAGAATTGTGTATTAATACATAGGGCTTATATAATATGAACAAATAAACACTTGAATATTTTTTTAAAAGGTACTATATGATGTAGGGTTTATCACCACCAAAGACAACGTTCAAAATATTTTGTAATACCAGTTTTATAACAACACTGCTGCTAGTGATCCCCTAATGACATCCATTGTCAAGCATGAATATAGGTGCTGAATATCTGGAGAAGTGATACAAAAAATTTCTGACATCTGCTCATCACAATGTACTCATTTAAAGTGTTTCTATATCCAAAGATACTACTATGTAAATGGAGCATACTAAGGTCAGCTTGATTCTGGATATGATTGTTTGCTGTGAATTATTGCAAAGACAGGCTATATCGCCCATCCCAAATTCAACCTGCCCTAATTCCCTTTATGAGTTTATTATTTAGTGCTGGTTTAGTGCTCAGAGAGACCCAAACAGGAAGCGTCTGGGCGTTCTCTGTTCATGAAGTGGGTGGGATGGAGTTCTTTAGAGAAAACAAAATATGATCCACCTACAGATCATGTTAGGCCAGCTCCCCAATTTCCTCTAAGTAGAACAGAGGCTTTTGTTGCCTTAGTTACTAGAACGATCTAGTAGTCAACAGCAGAATCCCAGTCTCCAGACAGAACACCCTTCTGCATTTTTGATGGTAGCATAGGATGGGAAATATCTACTTTTCTATTTTTTTGCTGTAAAAAGGAAAACAAAAAAGTGGGTTATTTTATTTTCTGCAAAGATTTAAATAAAAAAAAAATCAATGCTTGCAAAAAAAAAATCTGCGAGGTCACTGAATGGAGGGAGCATTGCCTGGTACAGGGTTAGAGCTTCCATTAAAGCAACATTCCTGGATGCTTTATTTTCTATTCCTTTCTTAAGAAAGGAGCAAGCACTGGAAACTGCATGCTAAGTTTCAAGGCTTAAATAGACAACAGCAGCTACATTTGTAGAGCCAGATTACTGAAGCTTGTCTAAAAATCACAGTTGCTCCAGACAGGATTTAAAATTGTTCTTCTCCTCACCAGAGGTGTAGCTATTGTAGTACTATCATCTATTTTTCCTTGGACACAGAAGCTGGAAAACACAACCCATCTGTCTCCCCTGTGAGGCATAATCAAGTCCAAATTCTTCCCTTTAGTTTTGAAAACAAGAATTTCAGTACAGTGATACTTGGGTGATAATTTACACTGAAATGGGTGTCCATAATAATAATTTTTAAGAAAGTATAGAGTCCCCCCAAAATGATGGATTCTCTTCTTTCCCAGAATGGTGTGATATGAAGTAGTGGTTCCATGGTACCTGAAATGTATCTTGCCTTGTGTGGCCATGGGCTCCCTTGCCCTGCTAATCATTCTTCTCACCCCAAAGTGGTCCCCAGATACTCTTCACTGAAAACATTTTTTTGGTGGGATTAAGTTTTCGTCATTTTAACTCTGTGAGCTGATAGTGGAGCAAGATGAACACCAGCACCAGAGCAATGAAGGGCTCGGGGTGGCCTGCTGGGGTGGTGTGGCTGAGGCTAGGGTGAGTTCAAGGAGCTTGAATGTGGGGGTAACACCACAGAAATACTTAGGCTACTGTAAATGAAAAAGGAAACATTTTCTACCATATGTCATTGTCTGCAATGCAGATCTAGTCAGAATGCTGTTGATTTGTGTGATTTTGAGTAAATTCGGAATTTTCATTTAGATGAACTCAGATTTTAGAAATTAACAGAGTTCTTTAAGAACCTCAGATTACCATAAATGAACATTGAAGCTGAGAACACTAGGATGTAATTGTAAAGCATTTTAATAAGTTTAATATTACCTTATATCATAGTACTAGTATAAACTACACATATTAAGAGAGTGTCCAAATCTATTTCACCATTAACTCCATTATAAAATACTTGTGCTTTGTTCAGCTTGAAGTAAAATATTTTTATTGGTACTTCCAGTAGTTTTTTGACATTCATGCACTACAGTGTTGTTACATCATTCAAACTGCAGAGTATTGTTTAAATCTATCCCCCTGCTGTTGTTTAAATGGCAACGTATTTAATACAAACATCACAAATGCGCATTACTTCAATTATTTCAATGTCAATTTCTACGTATGTTTTTTTTTCTAAACAGAAACTTCAGCTGAAGTGACCTGTCATAGTTCCTTTCCAAAACTAAAGGTTGATTCAAGGTAGAAAGTCTTTCTTTATTTAATGACTGGCAGGATTTAAATTGTGGCAAAATCCCTTACAGCAGGGCGTACAATCCATTTCTTCTGCGAAGACCGTATGCGGAACTGAATGTCTGAGATGAAGGGGTTGTTGGGGCATTGGGTTATTTTATTTCTGGCTAATCTATTTTGTCACAAAGCTTATTATTTGTACTAAAGCCAAACATATCAAGTGTGATTGACAAACATTTGAGAAGGAAATTCATGCTCCTGAGCTTCAGATTGAAGGCCTGAACGTACAAAGCCGGTCGTTATTCCCATTTCTAAAAGTCATTTACTACACGCATCTAGCGCACATTTGTTTTCACTGTTTCTTTTTATTTGCCTAGTTTTCATTCCTTTGTAGATGAAAGCATAATAGATGGCTTCTAAGGGTTACCTTCAGTATAGTCATGTTAATTGGAGCTACATAAAACTGAGCTGTGATAAGCCCTTCTGCAAGTTTAAAAAATAAAAACCTCTAATGGGGAGGTGCTGGACTGACCCTACAGCTGAACAAAGGAACCAACGAGCACAGCTCAGCTTGTTTCCCCAAACCCTTAACAGTTTCATTTTATAAAATTCGGCTTTTTATGCAGAAGTCAAAAGCCGAGCGGTATTTCTTGCGTGTGGAAACCCGTCTGAAAGCGAAAGGGGATGGCTTGAGCTCTGCTGTTTAGCTTTTGGAGGATGAGGGAGGAACTGGGCCGTGCAGCTGGTAGGTGCGCAAGGGCTTTCTCCGGACCCCCGGAGGTGGGCCGTGCACCTGATGACACATTCGAAAACCCCCAAACCAAACCCAGCGAACCAAAGCATCCCAGAAAACCTCCGAAGCGGACGAGTCGACGAGAACTAAGAAATCCGAGGCCTTCCCCACGGCGGCCCTCGAGCCCCCCAGCGCCGTGGGGAAACGAAGGAAGGGAGCCGAGCCGGGACGGGCCAGGCCCACAGCCCGAGGCCTGCGCCGCCCCGGGCCGCAGGCGCCGCGGGGCGAGGGGCGGGAGCTCCCCGCTGTTCCTGCGCCTGCACTTGCCTCAGCGGCGCCGGCGCGGAGCCCAGCGCAGCCGGGCCATGGGCGGCGGGGCGGCCGGGCCGCGGGCCACCGCGCCGGGGCAGCAGCTCCGCGCTCTCTTCTACGCGCTGCCGCCCGGAGAGAGCTCCTTCCGCACGGTGGAGGAGGTGCCCGACTACGTGGAGAAGGTGAGAGTCCCCTCCCTTCTTCCCCCGGCGGCATCCTTCGCCGCCCCCTCCGCCCACCCTGCGCCCAGCTGCCGCCTGCCTTTTTTCCGAAGCCACGGGCGGTCCAGGGGAACGATGTCCGCGAAAGGGCACCTAAGTCAAGATTAAATACCTTGTCTTTCTCTGACGGCTTTCACTCCTGAGCTCTCTGCAAGCTGCCCGTGTAAGCTGCCTAGGTAACCGTGCACTCTATTTTAGCTTATTTTAAATGGAGGCTCGGATGCTTTCTCCTGGTACCAGGAGCTAAAGTTTTCAGAGAAGCGCCCCAGATACCTGGGGATTGATGCTAACGTTGTTCAGCTTGTTGGTGCTGCTGGATATAGTGACGGCAAGCTGAACTGAGTAAACCAGAAAACATGATACTGTGTTTGGCTATTACAGTTCTCAAAGCAAGCAAAATGTCAGGTCTCTCTGTGCCCTTCAGGCGAGTGCTACAAGCTCAGTCAAAAAAAGAAAAATAAAAATTTCTATTTAAAAGAAAAAATAAAGATTGTTTAAGAGAATTGAGAACAAATATTTGTGTTGGGACAGTGCTGTCTCCTAAAGCTCCAAGGCAAGAGTACAGAGGTCGGGGTGAGAACGCCCTTGGCAGCAGGCAGCAGCTCTCCTCCCCTGCTGCCCTGCCAGCTTATCCACTCCTATGAAGGTACCTTTGCTCCCTTCTGTCCTACCTATTGCACATATCTTGGCACCCAGCTCCTGCTGAACCTGGAAGCCATGTAAGCTTTTCATGGAGAGAGCAGATTAAAAACTATTTTGCCCTTGTCAAAGTAAATTCAGTCCAGCTTCACTGAAGATCCACACTTTTTATATGGGTCCTGGTAGCTCTGGCTAGCTCCTCTGCCAGGTAAACCTTGGACTGCTGCGCAGCAGCTGCTGTTGGGCTGTGATGGAGTTGTCATGGGTTGCGCAGAGCAGTGCAGCACTGTCAGCAGCTTTCTGGGAATCATAGCATGCAGCAGCCCCTTGCTGATGGCTGTTATCAGCAAACATTGCCCTTTTGGATAGGGTAAGCAGACAGCTGCTGCAAACCCAGCCTGTGCGTGCAGTGTCTGGTCGATGGACTGCTTTCCTCAGGGGCATTTTGCAACTAAGCTATAGCATCGTGGGCGAGGAAGACTGTCTAGAGCTTGACAGTTTTGCCTAGTCAGCTGATCTCTCCCTCCAGCTCTTATCTATTGCCTGTCTCAATCCCTTTTACTGTTCGCACGTTTCCAGCCGAGTATCATTCACTTTCTTGCCAGCAGCATTCCTTAACATCCCTGGGCTTTCTTCTCCCATGCAGACCTGTGCAATATTCAGCTCAGACCTTGGCCAAACCTGGAATTTCTTTTACTTGGGCACAAAACTGTAAAAGTTTGCGGAAGGATTCTTAATAGTTCTTTGCATTACAAAAGTGCCTGCAGGCTTCTGCTGTTGTAGAGCACCATTGTGATAAGTTTGTAAGGGAATATATACCTCGCACAAAAACTACACTAAAAAAAGTTTTCCCATTATGGTTATACTTTCCTATAATTGCTATCTTTGGTTAGTTGTACTAGAACACCCCCCCCCCCGCCAGTGCATTTCTTGCCAGAACAGATCTTTTGATGCTTGGTTAGGTTGGTGTGTAAAAGTCTTTTAGTGGTATAACTGTTTTAACTCTATGGCTTTGGTCTCAGCTTAGGCAGTGTTCACACGTCGTCTTCTGGACATGTGTTTGTGGGCAGAAGGTAACTATCTACAGTCCCTCTCCAGCTGCTTGTCACTGTTCTGCATTTGAACTACTACTCTGGCAGCTTCGTTTGGACTGTTTAGGGAACAATTGCAAGAGCAGCAGATCCACTGGATTCAGGAGGGTTAGATTTAATAGTGACCTGAGGAACCATTCAAGGGGGGCTTTGAGTGGTAACCCCTTAAATTGGTACAAATACAGATGTGGATGTCTGAGCTCAGCCCAACACAGAACAAAAAAATGTCTAGTCTAGAGCTGGTAATAAATGAAGGTCTCAGCTCAAATAATTCACTCTAAAAGACAGTAAAAATGATGCGGGTATGAAACAAACTACTGATGATATTGTCTCCTAAACAGTTTTTGTTTTTTTTTTTTCTGAGACACCATGTAGAAGTGGGATTTAGATCTTGGCTCTGTGATCTATCATGTGTATCAGATGGATGAGGGTATTTCTAATACATTAAATCACATGGCTACAGTTGAGGGAATATGCACCTTCCAACATTAAGCAAGTGGCAGAACCTCCTAATTCACACATATATTCATGTTTTTAGTGATCTACAAAATTGAGCACTTTGGAGATTTACAAAATATATGCACTTCATAGGAGTAGCTCCCTTGAGCTGGTCAGCTGTGCTGTTACATCTGGGCAGCAAATGACAGCACTGAGTGAAGCAGCTCTGATTTTGAGAACAGAATAACTTAGCTTAACTTGTGTCATGTATGTTCTGGCTATGGTTATACTACTTCCCTTTTCAGAGGCAGGACAGCTCCTGGTCCCTGCATTGTGCTCTGTATGTTGGCAGAGCTGTATGTGAAGGCCCCAAGTTCTGTTTAAAACATGAGCTGATCAGCTACCAGTGACTAGTAGCAAAGCTTTGCAGCACTGCCCAGGGAAACATCACCCTTCCAACTAATGTCCAAAATTCTGGGAAAAGGGGTCCAAATCCTGGACCATAATCATAGAATTTATTTTTATGTGAGCTTTTGTCACATAGAATTTGAAACCCTTGATTTTCCATTATTTCTAGGAATAGAAGAGAAAGTATAAGTCAATTTTCTTTCTCCAGGGCAGAACATTCTGACTCTTACAGTGTATCCTGATGGCTTGCCCTGTCCTTTCATGAGCATCCTATTTGCTATAGGTATAAGATTATGCTCTGTTTTTTTGATTCTCTCATAATCTACAGATGGGCAGACGGAGTGCTGCTTTTTGCTTGCCGAATATAGTTTTCATGAACAGCAACAACTTCACTTTGCTCCTTGCTACATTCTGAAATTATCACTTGTGGTCAGTAAAGACTTTCATGAGTCAGACTCAGGAAGAGAGCGCACTGTTCCTTCTGCTGAGAGCCCCAAAAATTAAAGCTTTAAATTTAATAATAACTGTTTTTCTTTTCTATTTACTCTCTGCTTTTGAGAGCCTAAAGATTAAGTTCACATTTACCCTCAATTCACATTTTAGGCTTTGCTTCTAAATAATGAGGCACAGAACCTTCGTATTTAGTTTTACATGAAAGTTGAGATTCTTATGTTATAAGGACCTGGGACTTTAAGATAACAGAAACTGTTTCAAGACTTGCAATAAACCCATGAATTTATGCTGAGTTTCAACTTAGAATATTATTTTTTGCAACTGTATAAAGCAGAAACTGATTTTAAATTGTCCTTTGCATTCTGTAAGAGTTGGTTACTTATAAGGGAACTCCTCTTAGTGCTCAGAGTAAGACTTTCAAGTTATGGATCAGTTATACAAGTAAACCACAAGCTAATGCAAATCTCCATTAAGTATTTCCAGTGATGGGTGACGAGAAAGAAACATGAAACAGAGAGAGAGTAAAACATTTATAAACCAGAAGATATCAAAAGGATCCAGCTTCTGCCTCTGACCTGTGATGCCAACAGTAGCTATTTCTTAACTTTGTGCCATTTTGTTTGTAGGGGCAATCCTTGAAAACTTTTGCAGAGCTACCCATCCTCAACAGGTTCCTTAAATGTCTTCATTGTCACTTTAACTTAAAAAAAGAAAAAAAAAAGTAATGGTTAGTCTAGCAAGACTATTGTCTTCCTTACTGACTGTCTCCTTTTTTCCTGAATTAGTCACATTATCCATGAGCTATATTACATCTCATCCTTAGACTGCAGGCTGTTTGGAACAGGGAGTGCCTTTCCTTCTGTTTGTACGGCATCTAATACGGTATGATCCTGCTTCATGACAATAGCTGTTGGGTGTTACGGTCACAGAAATAATACATACTAACCTGACATAGTTGATCCCTTTGAACTGCTTTGGACAAAGCTTAATGTGTGTGTGTGGGAGAGGGATAGTAATTTCTTAGATACTAAGAGGTATGCCATAAATCTTTCCTTTCGCAAGCTCCTTGATGGGCAGGAGGTTAAGGCTGTCTGAATGTTTCTCTATCCTCCTTGCCATGACACTCCCTATTTGTGAGTCAAAAAATGCTGTCAAATGCTTGGCTGTCTCACAGCTTCACAGTGGGAACAAAATATTTAATGAAGTCAATGGGAAAGAAGTTATATTAATGCGTATTAGTGTAAAGTCAAGTATTTTAACCATTTCAGAGGTTGCTAGGTAAAGTGAATTGCCACATAGAATACAGGCATTGTATATTTCCTATTCACTATTTTCATTTCATGAATAAAGCACCCCACTACTTCTGTCCTGAGCCCATTCAATTTGCTGTGCGGCTTCTGCTGTTCCATAACTGAAACTGCCTGTACTCTGTGCTAGACCTGGCTCCTAATATTGTGGTCAAGTGTTTCTTAGTTGTTCTTAGTAAGACTCTTTTTATCTCTGCTGGAATGTACAGCTGTGGTCATCAACCTTTGTTTGATAAGTAGGAATCTGTTCTTTGATTAAATCAATTAAGAAAAGTACATTAAAAGTCTTGTCTACTTAGAAGTGAAGCAGCTAGAGCAAAACAAGGAGTAATTCATATTTTCCTAGAATGTTTCAATGTTTTCAAATGGAAGGTTGTGGGGTTTGGTTTTTATTTCTTTATTTATTATTGATTTCAAATATCCACAGATTTACCACATTGCTTTTCTTGGGTGCTGTTTAGGCTTCATCCATAGGTCTTCCTTTGCTTTCAAAGGTTTTTATATCATCACTTAGTGCATATCCCAAACAGGCTTTTAGATACCTGTTAAAGAGCAAGCTAGGCATCTAAATTAAAAAGTGCCATGTTGATATTAATCTCTGTTCATCTGCTATTGTAACCTAACCCTGAGCTGCTGAAGTTTATGAACTTTCACATTTCCTAGACGCTATAAATCTCTTGCTGCTTGCATGGTTTGAATCATCCAATTCTTCTTTGACTGAGCAATCTGGTCTATATCCATCTTAGTCTCTTTAGTGTCCCAGCCTGGTAGGAATTCCCGGATCACATCTCACTTGGCAACAAAAATGAGCACCCTCCAAAATGCAATGGCATTTGCAGAGGCAACATGCTTCTTCCATTAAAATGTTGTATAGGCAGGAGCAGCCTCTCTTCTACAGCAGTGCAGTTTGAAGGATTTCAGTCTGTGAATCTATAGGTGTTTGCATGTCATTTGAAGCAGGCAGCAGAAGATGACTAACAGGGCAAGTTTGGCAATGGGATGCCTTCCATAATGGTGCAGAAATTCTCACTGGTCTTGCATTTCTCTTGCCCTGCAAAACATGGTGGGAATTTTATGCCTTAATACCACTGAGAAGGAGTTGTCTGAATGTCTCCACGGTCACCTAAAAGTTTTCTACAGAGCGACGGAGGCAGCTGAAGGAACATTCATGTGCACAGAGATCTGATGCAAGTAAAACAAATCCTTCCTATTTTCCTTGCCATAGGCTGCCTAGATTTTGGTGGTGGTGGCTGATATGCTGCCACTGCCTCGTCATTCCTTCCACCCATGAAGTGCAGGGACTGTTAGGACTCCAGTGTTAGCAAAAAAACATACGCTCTACCAAATACTGTTATTCAATCCTTTTTTCTTGCTTATGCTGATGAAAATTTGAGAACAGCTGTAACAATCTTTCTCCACTGATGAAAAGTTGTGTTGTCACAATAATGTTACCAGTCCTACCACTAGTCACAGCCATACTTTTCTCCATTGGGTGCTGCTGTTGTGCATTTTCAACTTGCCCGTTGACCTGGGACACAAGATGGACAGTGTGAATTGAATCCTAGACTGAAGCAGCGTTGTGAGTGAGAAATGTTTCAGTCTCAGCCCTCATTATACTTTTCTTCAGAAAGGCAGAAAATTATTTTACAGTTAGTACAACCCAAAAGAAAAAAGGGAACATTGTATCATTGCTGCTGGGTCTGGAAAGAGAACATGTCCTATGGCCCAAATCGGAATGGGCTGCATAGTTACTGGGTTCTCTGACGAAAACGCACACAGAAGAGCTGTTGCTATCTGCAGCAAAAAGCATGGCAACAGAAATGCCGAGTAGAAAGAAACTCACTTTACTATGTCTTTCAGATAATATTGTTGGATGCCAAATTCAGTGGCTGAACACATTCAAAAACTGCTTACATATCAAATCAAAAGCAGATTCTGTTTTACCTTGTGGTTGCTGCTCTCACTGATTTACTTGAATATGAGAAACATGAGTTTGGAAAGACTTTTGTGTTTTCTTTTGATGCCTTATAACAATCTATGTGCAGAAGATACGAAAGAAAATAATATGGGAGAAGGTTAGTGCACTGGACTTATGCTTCTGTTGTGGATTAAATGGTAGCCTTGGTTGTTCTGATGCTTAAGGTCCACGTGGAGCTTTATCATAGTAGTAGCTAGTAAGGTGCCAGACAACCTGAGAAGTATCTGGCTGTATAAAGTGCTGTTAGGAAAGGTGAATCTAATTCTATTTGTGATGTGACTTCTTTTCTTCAAACTGTTTTTCAGAGTATTCCATTCTTCATTGCTTTTATTGGGCTGGAGTTTGCTGTCAGCTGGGTTCAGAAGCGTAAGCTGTCAGGTCGGATCAATGATGGCATAAGTTCTCTTTCCTTAGGCATCCTGTCTCGACTGCCAGAGTAAGTATATGTGTTATATTAGCTTAAGATTGTTTTTTAATCACTAAGAAGGAAGAAAAGAGAATTATATATCGAAGTTGTTATTGCTAACCCAAAATGATTAAACAAGGCATCTGGATCTTACTTTGCTAAAATGAAGTTGCATGAAGAGTGTAAATGTCTTTCTAATCTGTAAGGCTAAATATGATACTTGCACGGTATTTTCCAGCTCCAATTATATTCATCTGTACTTGATATTGGCTGTCACCTTTTGCTGATTCTGGGACTTCAGCTGACTTGACCATATCTTATGTTAGACTGTATGTTAAAATCTGAGTTTCTTTCATTAAACTTCAGAAAGAAGAAAACAAAACCAACAAATCAAGCCAAGTCCATTATTTTCATTAGCCTTTAAAAATAAAATTGTGTGCATTTAACCAGATTGATAGAATTGTGAATATGCGTGTGATCCAAAGTTCTTTGAACTCAGTTGTAATCTTGTGTTTGATTTCAGTGGATTTTAATGCCTGAGGGAATTGTTGCAAACATGATCATCTAATCTACTGTCCAATGTAAAGGCCATAAGATTTACCTGAATTAGTTCACCATGAACAGAGTTGTGTTTTAAAGAAATATCCACTGTGGATTACTAAATATCCAGTAACAGGGAATCCAGCAAATTCTTTATATAAATTGCTCTAAATGTTTTTCAGGAGCTCTAATTACTTCTAAGGAATACCATGTTTTAGATCTGCCTTTGTATGATATGAGCTTCCAGATGATAGTTTTTTATTACATCTTTTCTATTAGAATGGGATTACATTTCTATTCCCCATGTATAAATTTGCAGATTACCATCAAATTGCATATAATCTGTTCATTGCATGAAGAAAAGTTTCTATTATTTGAATTTGACTATATGGTGTATTTTCAAGTCTTTCAGTTATTCCCACAGTCCTTTTTCTGAATCCTCTGCAGTTTTTCAGCCTTCTTAGTGTTGATGTCTCAAGTGCACTCCATATTTCAGAAATTACTACATCAGTGCCAAATAATGAAGTCATTTGTTCTCTATTTCTACTTGTTGTTCCTCCCTTTATATATCCCAGGTCCTTTGAGCCGTCCTTCATCCCCAAATATTTTTTTAGATTCTGTGGCTTACATTCCTCATTCATAGGCAATATGTTCTTATATTTGGCCACATAGAAATACATGGATTGTACATTTGGTCATCCTAAAATACTTTGAATCCATGAGATGTTGTCTTTGTTACTTAGAGATGCCTGGTTTTTGTCATTGCAAATTTTACTAGAAATCTTCTCTTTCAATCCAGGTTATTGATAAAATACATTCAAAGAGCACAGCAACAAAAACATTATCCCTTCTGGCAAGTAGCACCCATTTTCTGAAATGTGTAAATCACCCACTTTGTAATCTATTGAACATTTGACATTTACCTGATTTTTTTTTTAAACTTTCTAAGAAAAGTTTTGACAAGATCTATGTCTGTGCCTTTAAATTAAGTACAAAGACAACTTGTGATGGATTATGTTAGTTATCAGTAGTAAATACCATGTATGAAGCCTTTTAAGGAATTTGGTAGATAAATAATGTCACTTAAAGACACTCTCCTGAACTCTCCATATATCTGCAAATAAGAGGCATGAGCTTTCAGCATGAGAAATATTCAAACGTAAAGTAATGTCTAAGTTATTTGAGAATTTCATTAAGCTATTTTTGCGTCTAGTGTACAACCTATACTCAAACCGTTTTGTTGCTTTTAATATGACTTGTAAGCATGATCTTGAAGGAGAAACATTCAATTTTTCATTATATGTTAAGCTGTAATAAATTAAATATTTATCAATACATTAGACTTGTGTGCACCAACACACAACCCTGATAAAGGCTTACTCTAGTTTGCAGGCAGCTAATATTGAAATAGTTCAAACGATGCTTCTGCAACTTAACCCAAATTTTCTAGACAGTCATACACTTCACAGGTTTACCATGCTAAACACATATTTTTTCATCTGAAATATTCAGGACTGATTAAGTTAAACACGGGGACTGAGATACATGTAAAGTAAGTTTGAATGGTTTTGCAAAGCCTTTTGGCTTTATTTTAAGAATACTGAAATGCTTCAGATGCACTTATTCATGGAAGAAATGATTGTTAAGAAAACTAGCGTTGCATGTGTGGAACGCAGCTTTGCAAGGTGCTGAGTACTTTTATTATTTTGGCACTCAGTACTTTGCTGTAGAATTTGGCTTGTGGGCTACACAGTTTTCTTTTGGATAAGAATTATTTTGCAAGGTTGTTTCAAGTAAGTGAACCAAATGATCCATAAGGACGCAAACTTTGCAGCATCAGGCAAATCTGCAGGATTGGTACGCTTAATTCATTGCTACACAAGCACAAGAAGTCTCTTCCAGGTCACTTGTGTGGCTCTCATGGCTGAAAATACAAGACCCTTCTCAGCAGTTCTTTCCAAAAAAAGAGTTCTGTAAAGCTTTTAACTTTCTGGCTGGATGTGAAAGAAGCAGGCAAAATACAGACTTCCTAAATTATTTAATTGCATGTTAATATCACAATTCTAGTGGTGACTGCTCAGTATAACACCTCTTCTGTGAGTAAGAGGAGTTGTGAATAACAGACTGGCTAAAAAGGCTCTAACTGAAAAAACCCAGAACAGTTTACCCTTCTGTCTTCTGCCTCCATGGTGTGAAAGAACTGGGTCAGATAAAAAAGGGGGGTGGGGGGAAGCACATGCAAAATCTGTTGCTAAAACTTTCACTTCAGTCTTTCCTGTTCAGGCAGAAGAGAGGTAGGGAAAGCTGACAGAAACTGCTAAAACAATATTTCAGCAGAACCCACAGCATCAGGGGAAATACTAGTGCAAATCATTAACAGCTGAAGGTTAGATTAACACACCATTGATTGTATCCTCTCCCAGGGACTAATTTTCATTTTCTCAACTAGCAGCAATGGTTTGCCACTTCCTTAAAAAAATCTGTGGTTCAATCTAAAATGGTGGGCTTTAGTCTATTAGTTAGAATGAAGCTTCAGATGCATCATTGCAAAGAGGTTTTTATATTTAATGAAAAAATTAGGAGTCACAGACCATATTCAGCCTCTAAGTATGTTTTTCCATTTCACAGCCTGTATAACAGAAGTACTGCATATCTTGAGGGAAAACAGTGTTTATTCAGTGTTTCTTACTTCATTGTTGGAGAAAATGCAAATCATAAATTGTTGATATTCATATGCCAAATATTAAAAACGTAGGTGTAAGTGGAAAAGTCTAATTGGACAAGGCAATGTGTTTTGTTTTTAGACTTATTAGACTCAACAGCATATAGTAAGTTGAATTGCTTTATGCGCACATACTGTCTCTTGTAAAATAGCCCATACATTTCTCAAATATAATTTTCTCTGCCTTAATGCATACTATGCATTCCTCTGCATGTATGAACACTAAATGTTATATGCAATGAAAAGTAATTTGGGGGAAAGGGAGAAACTTGAATTACTAAGCTTACTCCCAGAATCCTAAATGTTGGTGGTTAAAAAATTTCTGAGAACTTTTATTCTAAATAAATAAATAACTTTTCTAACTAACCATTGCCAGGAGACTTGAAATGCTGCTTTAAAAATATTCTCCCAAGAGAAAGTTTATTTTGGGTATAAATATCCACTATACAAGTATGTGCATTATTTCATATTGGCCCATTTCTTCTTTTAAAGCGGCAGAACATAAATCAAATCAAAAAGTGTTTGGGGGATAACTGAGGTAGGTACATTTTCAAACTAGTTGGGAAAGTCTCCGTTCTTTATGGTCATGCTCAGTTGCCAGTTTTTAGTGTCCAACTCTGCAACACAGTCAGACAGTGTGTGTGTATATATATATGTCTAAAAGAGTTTTGTTGGTCAAGTCTGCAGTAAACTTCTCCATTTCTAAAGAGAACATTACCATTTGTATACATTATTTACTTTGGTTTTTGAAACAGGAGATTAGAGTTCTCTGAAGCGTTGAACATCAGAAAGGAATGAGAAAATGCTTTTTGATTGTTTCATGCTATTATGCATCTTAAGATATCTGCACATCAGCAATAATTGAATCAAAGGAGTACAAATCCTGTTTCTGCTGTAGACCAGCGTATTCAGAGTTTTGTACATCATCTAGATTTTAAATAATCTTCCAGAAGTTAGATTGGAGAGGCAGTTTCGTGTACATTTTAGACCAGCACTGCTGCCAGATGAAGCACCTTTGACCGACTTGTATTTCTGGTTGCTCATTCCTGCCTCTGTACCTTCTCTCCCCTTTTGCCAGCATCAGTGTCGTGTTGCCCTGTGGTAAAGTGGCCCAGGAAGCAGGTCCAGCACCCACCCATCATATTAACCTGCATCAATTCTTACTATGGCTGTGCAAAATCTTGTGCTAGCACAAGAAGTGGGCTTGGAAAAAAGCAGTCAGTTGCAGGACAAGAAATCCTCAATTCTTTTTTAGCATTACTGAGTTATCTGCTTTAAAACATATATAAAATTGCAATCTGAAACCAGAAGTTTTCAATTCTTAATAGTAGCAATATGCAGAGCTGATTAGAATACACTTGATTCAACTTCGTGCAAGCAGTTCACAACGCTGTGGACCTGGCAGTGTCCTGACAGAACACAAAATAATTGCCTGCATGGATTTATCCATCTAAAGTATGTCCTGGTTTCCTGAAGTATCTACACAGAAAATTATAATCTCATAAATTAGTGATTGCATCTCTCAGAAGAAAATTTGATACATGCAGTTTCTCGTAAATTATATTTTCACTTCAAGACTTATTAGGTACATTTTTTTTCTCCACATCTGTTTGACTAAGGCTTTGGACAGATGTTTATTTAGAGCATGGTCAGATGTGTTGCTTCTGATCCAGCTGCCCCCTTAGATCTGCCAACATAACTCCACATTTAATTGCTCCCTAACCTGGTCCTGACAAAGTGATCCAGCTAAAAGCAGAAACAAAAGCCCCCAAGAACTATAAAAGAGGTGTTTAAGCTCAGCTGCATTCATTTTGACGGAGCCAGGTCAGGGAGCAGCTATGCATGCAATTACGCTGGCAGGTCTGAGGGCTGGTAACCACCCCACTTAGGGTAGTGATGAGCAGATGGAGCCAAACTGGAAAGGTAATCACTTAACCTGATTAAATGGCAAGTAGAGCTGCTGTGCCATGCCATGCCCCTAAACCAGCCTAGCTTCTGGCTACCGCACTTCTGTCCTTCTTGTACTTACTTACATAGTCCTCCCTTTCTCTTGTGTTGGTTCAGGTGCTCATCTGATCCCATGCGGAGTTAATTTCAGTTCACTGTGGGAGCAAAAATGTATTTGCTTAAGGCAGAGAGACAGGCAAGCAAGTGGGAATGGGGCAGCCAAGAGCTGTCAGGCCCTAGGCTCTGGCTCTACTGAACCTGCAGTCATGACCATGCCTGCAGCAGCTAGCTATGGCAATTTAAGAGACTACCTGTCAATAGATGTTTCCAAAAAATGGGATTTTAATAGGTAACAAGCCTGAAGAGACAGAATCTACTCACTTCCCCATTCCTCCCCACTCCTCTCCAAGTAGTGCTAGGTAGTTATATATTTCATAAGAGCACCCCTCTGGCTGCACTGTCCCATATACACCACTGATTGTTCCCACATTTGCCAAAGGTCACAGCCCTCGCAGCACTGTCAGAAGAATAACTCACTAGTCTTCTGTAGGTAAAGCAGTCAGAGTAGGATAAACAGTTTCAATACGGGGGTAGTACTGTGCAACAGAAACTGGTAGCATTTTCAGCAGGCAAACCTGACTCTGGAAGGGGATTTTCTAAATCAGTTCAGTTAAGCTTATGGCAGTGACTACATGAACAGACTTTGTTTGGTCTAATTAGTTTTTTTTGATCTGGTTTGTCATTGATGAATTGAGTGGAACTAAATCAGTAAAGTTAGGATAATTAATCCACACAAGAGTTACTATTTTCTCACTGCATCAGTTTAACACAGTTTTATAAATTTGGTGTAAATCATGCTGTGTCCTTAGGCAAGTCCAAATCCAGCTGTGCCCAGTAAAGATGCTAGTGCTTCCTGCCTGCTGTCAGGTGCTCATCACCACCTCCCCAGTCCCCTGTTACCGTCTCCACTTCTGTCAGTGGTGAGTCCTCCCCGGGCATATCAGCAGCATTACCATGGTTTGAACTGTAGAATTTTGTTAACATGGTTCATTTTGTTTGAAGCAGGCTGAAGAGCACTGGAGTACCAACGAGCAGCTCTAGACAGCCTGGCATGCAGGGAGCGCTACTTTTTGGTGATGACTAAGGAAAGCTCTGAGCCAGAGTTTAAAACTCTGGAATTTCTAATGAAAAGACATATAAGCTACTAAACATTAAAAGGAAGGATTTGGGAGAGAGACTTGGGAGAGTTGGGATGTTCTCAAACTAATTGACTGAAACAACTGGTGGTCCCAACCTACCATAATGTTCTAGAGATGGTTGTATTTCACACAAGCCTGTCAGGGAGCCAATTACTCTTTTAGGTTGTAACCACTTACACAGACACAGCTGTTTACAGAATGCGTATTTGTCTACATCCTTAGTATTGCATCATTGCCTTTTTCTATACAGTGGGGCCAGTAAATGGCTCAGTGATCGCCCGTTCGTGAATCTCAGAGCCCAGCTTTGCACCTGCCATGTCTTTAGAAACAAAGGCAAGCTGTCAGTGTTTGTTCTCAAATATACTTGTGCTCTTCTGTGAAAGTACAGACTGTGAACTGAGTTTACCCTTATTGAAAGTATGTTGTTAATTAAGTTCAGTAGTCTCTGTAGCTCACAAAATATACCAATTTCTTAAGCCCATTAAATGTTGTGTAGATTTTTATTCCCTGTTTCTGTATTTTTCTTTAAGATAAATTGTGGCAGTTTGCACGCATTTTGAAAAAACTAAGGAACTGCTGCTGTGTAGAGAGTACCCTTCTGACTGAAGCACTTTTGTGCTAAAAGATGCATTAAGCTTAAATCAGGATTCCACTAGATGGAGCACAGGGGTAGCATTTTTAGAGCTGGCCAACCTAGTTTCCTGGGTCAACACCTAGAAGTTATGGAAATGGGGGAAAAATGTCTCTTAACCATTCTGTAAATCAGTGTTGCAGATCTGAAAAGAATAGACTTTCACCACTGTGTATGTCACTGACAAAAACAAACTATCATTTTAGAAGTTCAGAAGTATGACCAAAGCAGTTCAATAGAAATTCTCATGTAAATATTTTTCCTCATTTCATCACTTGATGTGCTATGATGTCTCACTGAAGTTATTTCACTGTATTTTTATAGACCATAGGAACAGTCATCTGTTACCAGTTCCTTTGTTCTAGGTAAATTCAGAAGAACTAATCTCAGTTGAATAGAATACCCTTTTCTCTTTCCTCATTACTTCTGTTTATTTGTGACCTTTGAGAATATTATTGGCTTGTTCCTAATCTAACTTAAACTGTAATGCAAATCTGCTGACTTCAGTGGAACAACCAAGTATGAGAGAACAAAATCAGATCCTCTATTGGAAAAAGGTACTAAGTAAGCATTTGTATTACACTTATATGGTGCTATTTATGCAAATATTGATAAGTCAGGTCCATTGCCTCACGGAAGACAACGTTCTAGAATCTCCCAGTATTGTGTGTCCTGAAGTTACTGGAACAGAATTTAGTGCCCCGTGTGCTGCGCAGGTATAAATAGGTCTAAAGAAATATAACTTCCATTTTCATAAAGAAAGAAGAGTAAGGTACAATGCCAGAAGCTCAGCTTCTGAACTGAACTTTTAAAACTAGGATTTGTCATCTTTTAAAGATCACATGTAATTAAATTTACTAGAAGACCTTGCATAAACTTAGGGCAGAATGTGTAACTACTATGGATTATATTACTAAAGGCAGTGGAATTTCCCGTGAAAATATTTAAGTTGTTCTGGATTTTTAATTGGTTGCTTATTTACGTATGAAAGTGCAAAGATAAACAAGAAGTGACTTGAATTATATAGACAGGACTTGGACTTAATAATAAAAAAGCATAACACTGACTTTAGTTCTTTTCCTTCCAAAACCTGTTGTTTCATGTTTTATTTCACCCACTACTGTAAATTAATATTAGTGTCTTAAATTAGAGGATAAAAAGTGACGTGCAAAAGGAAGAGGTTTGGTGAAGAAAAGGTCAGTTCTGTCAGACAAAACGTTATGCAATACTGCATACAGTACAGCTAGTAGGGATACCAAATTCACCTCCATTTTACTTCATTTTGCATTTGATAGGTTTTTTTCTCCTTGAGGAGAACTGGGGATTTGCATTATTTAGGCTAAAATGCTAGACAAGAAAGCCATACTGAGGAAGAGGAGAGGCTTTGATTCAGCTTTTGTGTCTGGTGGGAACATTTTCTCAAAATGTAGGTGCTATTTCCTGTAATCAAGGGCTTTCCAGAGCCTGATAATCATTTCCCAGCTGTATCATTTTGGTGAATTATTTTTTAGCCTTGGGTTATTTCATGACTGGTTTTGCATATTAAGAATGGGAGAGGATCATATTCATCTTGATGATAGAAAACAGGGAATAGAACTCCCACAGCTCCCTCTCCCTTTCCCTCCACCTTGTGGAAAGTTTGGCTTTGTGCTAAAGCATGAAAAAAGCCTTGACTGCAGTATGTCAGGCATATTTCAGCTCGATTTGTGTCAACCCTAATAAGTCAGCTGACAAGGTAATAAATTGGGTGTCTGTTCAAGACCTGGCACCTGTACAGGAAATAAAAAGGGATTTCAGTTGCAGGAGGTTTGCTTTGTTTTGCAAATGGACCTTTTCTCAAGGCTCTTCTACCTCCTCCCCCCTTCTCCTCTTTACTGAAATCATGTTATCAAAATGTTTATTTCAATTGTGACTGGAGCCAGTTTTTCATCTGGAAAAGAAAGCCCTATGAGTACCCTTGGAAATGGAAATCCTTATGCTTTCCACTCTGAAACAAAGGCTTACAGAGCATTTAATTATTCATGTATCCTGCTGTTACATATATGGTCTGAATAATTTCAAATTATCGAGGAGAAACTGCCTTTGTTCAACATTTTGAAACTTTACATTCATGTATTTTGAATCAGGCTAGAAGAACTGAATTTATTTAACCCAGGGAAACTGTATTAGTAATATCTCACTATTTTTAATGATAATATAACCTTGTGACCAGGGTGTCTTAACATGTTTCCCTCTGTGTCTGACCTCCAAGGATGCAAGTCTGTTAGAGCCCTTGAGAGCTGTGCTTTTGTAGGTCCAGCTGTAGAGTTGTGTTTTTAGCTCAGGGGCCCCAGGTCAGTTCCCAGTGTGACGCGAGGTGGTGACTGCAATAGTGGTGAGAGCCAAGGTGGTTTCCTTGGGGTCTTCACTTTTGATACACGGATCTTTCTCCATGCTCGGAAGAGAGACGACAGCTACTGTCTCTGACCCTTTTCCCTTTTGGTGACTGTCCTGGCCACCATGGAAGAGGTTTCCTAAAACTTTGGTTTCAGGCTCTAAGGCTGATCTGTGCGTTGGAGGAAGCAAAACAGGACCTTGTCTTCTTTCAAATGGGCAGCTGCCTTTTCTTCCAATTGAATTTTCTCCACCTTTTCCCTCCTTCATTATCCCGTAGGGATCTGCCATAAGTAGATCTTCATTTCCACATGGAGAGTTCATCTCCCAGAATTTCCTTCTTGGACTTTTTTAATTAGAGGAAGTGATAATCTGACCCAGTGGAAGGAGAAAGGGGGAAATGGTTTATTAAAACAAGTATTATCACCTTTGAGTAAAGTATGTATGAACTTCAGGAACAAGGAGACGAAAACTTTCTCAAAGTCAAAACAGTTGCCTAAGTGCATACTTTGCACATAATAAGAAAATTTTCAGCAGAAATGTTAAAAATCCAAGAAGATAAATCTGTGCAATGTATATAATAATGTTTTCTATACAGTCTGTCTGTTCTAGGATTTATTACTCCTTATGCAGAGGATTGGACTAGATGACAAAAGTCTTGCCTATCCGCTTCTGTCATATTTATGGTTAAAACCTAACATTTAAATGAGGAAAAAGTTTTCTTAAGTTCTCTTCAGTATTTTCAAGAAGTGAAAATGGAACTTGAGGGAGAAAAAAAGGGGCAATATAAACCTTTAAAACTCCAAGTGAACTTTCAGAATCTAATTGAATGCAAGCTCTGGACTTTCCTATCTATCACACTGTAAATTTTTAAAAAATACTTAGCTAAGCAGCTCTTCTTTCTCCAGCATTGCATAGTGATATGATGGATTACTCTAAATTAATTACAGTAATCAGCTAGTGTTTTGTGCTGTAGAGTTGTGATTCAAGCATGAAGGAAAGAATGTACAGCAAATCACATATATAAAAAATGTGTTGCAGGGTTAGCTCAAGTTTTACACCTTGGCCTCAGCCTGTGGAAAAAAAAAAGGACTCGAGGGTGAAATACTGAAGGCTGATCAAAAATGGAGGAAATGTACCAGTTCACATATCTTTGGATGTACTGCAAAGGCATTATATGTTAATAAACGCAAAAGAATAAAGTAAGAAAACAGTACCTAATAATAACCGATACTCTATGTTGCAAGAGGTGTTTTAAATTTCCTGGTCATTGAAAAGATGTTAAGAAATGCCCAGTTCTTTGTGTTTGCATAATATCAGCTCCCTTCTGACCTGTTGTGAAAGGGATTGAGAATTTATACTGAACTTTACAGATGCCTCATGAGGTGAATTGCAAAAATCTGGTTGGACACATATAATCTTCTTTAAAAATATTTATAGAACACAGCTCTTATGAAAATTCAACATGTTCCAGGTGTGTATGGTCCAACTTCTGGGCAGGGCTAAGTTGTTTTCGAAGTGGTAGATACACCTGTCATTGCTAGTCAAAAGAAATTCTTCATCTGCCAGCTGCTAAAATGAAACTTCATGGGTTTTCTTGTGTTTTGGTTTTGTCCAAGAGAAAAACTGGGGTGATTGTAGTAAAGGTAGGAAGGAGTTGCAGGTAAGATGTGGCAGCTGGCTGTGGAAAAGGTATTAGTTCTCTTCTTCCCAAACAACAATTCCTTGTAATGCTTCAGCTTCTTGGGATAAAATGGTGGATGTGACACTATTCGGCTTGCAGGCTAGTATTGGGAGCTTGGAATTTTCAGCTGACTTTGTTCCATGTTAATAGAGAGACTAGCAGCACAGAAACTCAAGGTGTTTCCTTCTAGCCTTATTCAAAACACTGTTATGGGAGGAGGTGCTAATGCCAGAAGTATAAAAGCTCTGAATGGATATCTCTGCAAAAATACAGAGGCGACCTCGAAGTTCAGTCATAGCATTGGACGGTGGTTCGAAAGCTGAAACAGCCATGTTTGCTGAGGTTCCCTCATGTTTCAGTGCAGCTAACCAAAAGTACAGGGCATGGCCAGACTGTCCTCGGGGATGTTTTCCAGGTGTGTGAAACAAGGCTTTAGAGGAGAAAGAGTATATGTCCTTTTTTAGTTTTTCAGATTCAGGTGTTTTGGGGGCCATGCCATAAACTGTGTAAAAAATAATCTAGCTGAAAAAAAGGGGAAAAAAAAAAAAAGGCAGGGTTTGGGAAGAAGTACCATTGAGAAGTGGCACTGAGACAAGAATGAGCAGACCTGGACAGAGAGATGCATGGAGACTATTTTAGCTGAGCTCAATATAAGGTGAAGTTCCAGGTGAGACTAAAGTGAAAGAAAGATGTTGGTCTGTGACAGTCTTTTAGCTGAGGTTTTGCAAGGCTGTGACACCTATGTGCAGTTTGTTACCACCTCTATTCAAGTAGTGTCAGGTATGCCATTTGCAATCTCCATTTGAAGTTCCCTGAATCTAAATCCCTCAGTCTTCCTTCAACCATGAATGTGATTTATAGATTACTAAAAATCTTGCACAACTTTGGACAAAGGTGTTCTGCCGATAATTTCAGCCCCCCCCCCCAATATACCAGCAGCAAAACATCTGAGAACTAGATTAGTTTTTTCTGTGTGTAGATGATGGTGCTAATAATAATAATCTAATTTCTGACTCTTAGGCCCTAAACTGAGGTGCATTTAATCCATTGATATATAAAAAAGGATATGTGTGACTTTCCTACAGTTAGTATCTTTTCCCTACTTTTTTTCTGCTGCTTTTCAGAAGCTGCCCCAGTTCAGTTCACCACAGTCCTACAAACATTTTCAGCAACACAGCAAAGGAGGGTAGCAGGAGGGGGTGTGAGGAAGTTGCTGCGGATCACGCTGTGCACTACTCTCTTCTACAGAAAATGCCAGTTTAAATAGACATCAACCTGCAGCTGATACACCATTTCACAGCTACCTAAGCCAACTGTGACCTGGGCCACCCCAGTGCCCACAGCCTCTCATCTCTGTCACGCTGGGGTTAACACTTCCCAGTCTGTCCAAAAACTCACCCAGCAAAACCAAAGCAATTTGTTTGGAGACAGCTCATCCCCCGAATCAGTGGAACGAGGTGGGAGGTGGTGGGGCACTGAGGAGAGGGTATGACTGTGGCAACCCAAATTTTTCATAACCTAAACAGCTGTGGAGAGTTACTGCTGGATCTGGCCTGCCCATCCCAGAGCTACTCTCATTCTCCTTCTCAGCACTGACCTGAGTTAGGTCAGAGGTAGGTGCTCAGTCCCTGTAGTCCAGGAATTTGGCAGCAATAGAAGCTGCTGACTGGTGGCTTTCCTGCCTTTGCAAATTCGTGGCTTTTTCTCCCCATTTCTGGCAGTCCTGCCATTTTTCTCTACCAATTGCCCTCTCCCTTCTTTTCAAAGGCACTGGGCTTTGTCTCCTCCTGCTGCATTTATCCTCTTAAAGTGAAGTGATATGCTGAGCAGATTGACTATCTCACTGCTCCTAAAAGTCCTGTCACCTTCCATGCTCTTCCTTACAATGGAAATAGTCAAGGTATTTTAATGTCATACATTAGTGTTTGAGCATAATTGCTGCTATACTTCAGTCACTTCTGACTTGTGACTTAGCAAGGATGGGTTTCTTCCAGATTTGGGAGAACAGGATCACCACAGCACCTGCAGAGCACAGCAGTGCTTCAGCCTTTGAGGATGCCTAATACCACAACACGGGTGGTGAGTGGGTGATGGTTGGTTTGAAAAACCTTGCAGACCTTAAGTAAAGGTTCCATTGAAGTCAATAGTAGCATTACTTGACAGAAATTGCAGAACTTGGAGACTGGTTTTATGTGTTACAAAAAGACTCCCACCTGATAAATGGTAAATATATAGTAAAAAGGTTCTGTAATTGAAGTTGAGAAGATTATTGATAAAACTTTTTGGATCTCTATTTCAGTGTTTTATTCAGAAGTGTTGACTTAATTAGTTATATCTACATATGGAACAACTACAGACTCTTCGAACTGCCCTGGGACTCACCATGGACGTGGTATTTGACACTCCTGGGAGTGGACTTTGCATACTACTGCTTTCACCGCATAAGCCATGGTAAGAGTTAATGAGTTTTTCATGTATTAAAATGCAAAATATATTAATTATGTATTAATAAAATGAGGTATTTGTTTTTTGTTTCTATACTTAATCTACTCTAAGCATATATAGCTGCTCTTCTTCCCAAGGATTAACAAAGATTCACTTAGGCATGGAAAACAGTTTGTACATCATACTGTGTATAATAAACATGATTTTGTGAAAAGACGGCGTATCATTTTGAAAGCAGTACCACAGTGAAAGTGAAGTATCATAGGAAAAAAATAGGAAGTACATAGAAATTTAGGGTTGGTATCCCTATATGCCTGTATGAAAAAATCCAGTACAGTGCAGGTAAATATTTCAAAAGAACATTGTGGATGTACAAAACGGAGAGCAGTAAAAAAGCAAGGTGGCTGAAATAATGACAGGAAAGCTGGCTAACTTCATTTGTTTCTGTGTGTTTTTAAAAATCTTTTTAAACTTCCAATCACTCTAATTGGTAAATGAATAAAAATATTTCTATACTTTATATATATATATGGACATAGATATACATGTATGAACAAGGTATTTTAGAAATCCTGTCTGCAATTAACACTTGACTACATAAACGCGAGCCTTGCCTTGTTTTTTTAGAAGTACATTTTTAACCCTACTTGCTTTTATACATGAAGGAGCAAAAGCACAGTTTAGAAAGGATTTAACTCTTATTTATTGTAACAATGGAGCCCATGTAAATCATGACAGTCATTTCTGTATATACATACTATGAAGATGTAATAATATCTATCCCTACGTATCTGTCTCATTACATATTTCTGTTCTATAGTGACAATGTATTTTTGCTCTAGGCTTTTATATCCTATCTGAAAATGCAGTAACACTTTCTATCAATCCTAATTCGGGGCCTGATCTAGAGTCCATAGCAATGAAATAAGAATCTTCTTGTTGTTCAAGAGGCTTTGGACTGGGCTTCTCAAGGCAGAGCGCCCACAGCTCACAAAAGCTGTGGGATCTAGTAACGACAGCTTATGTAATCCGCTTTCAGAAAGGGAAAATGTTTTGATACCAATACGTCAGTGGAATATATGGAAGTAGGTGAGAAAGGAGCCTGAGCTGCTGCGGGGAGTGGGAGGGAGGAAGGGTCCCTCCTGGGTGGGGATGGCAGGCGGGCGTGAGAACAATGCAGGGTGGGTGCAGGGGGACAACAATGGTGGGGGGACAGGGCGGGAGGCGAGGAAACAGGGGGAGCTGAAACAATGTGGCGTGGGGGACATCGCGGCCGGGAGCTGGGGGCCCTGCGTGGGTGTATGCGAGACTGGGAATACGCTTCGCAAACAATGACATTAACAGTGCTGGCAGGGCTACAGCCTCAGGCTGAGAACTGGACCAGAGCGGGAGGCTATTCCTGCATTTTAAAATAAAAATAATTGCCTTCAAGTGTTAGAAAATCACTAGCCTGGCTGTACTTTCACTGGAGTCAGTGGTAAAATTCCCACTGGCAGAGAAGGGAGTAGGGTCAGCTCCGTGCTCTCTAAAGCAATTGCACGTATTTCCGTTTTTGCAGCAACTTTGCATTTACTCTTGTCTGTTTTTCTATATTTTGAGGAGATTACATACATTGAAACGAATCTCGCTAGCAGTTTTAGAATTAAAATCCAAACCAATTCTGTCTGTATGTAATGTAGTTGAGGAAACTGCGTAAGAAAATGCTGCTGTTGCCTTAAGAAGGTCAGCGCTGAGCTATTCTATAAATGTTAATTTACTCTTCTTCAGGTTACAGAAATACTGTTCGCTATTAGATCTGTGCTACTTAGCAGGGAACTGATGCAACATTGTAGAAAATCACTCTAAATGGAGATTTTAGCTTAACCAACACTCTTTTCTCTGGTCAAGCAATGATGAAATCCATAGCACAGCAACACAGCTGTGAAAGTCGGCTGCTTTGGAAGTTGCTAAGGAAATTTAAGTGTAGGAGATGGTTTTAAAAAGTAAAACGTAAACTCCTGAAAAATACCTTTGCACTTTGAGGAGCCTGGGCACTGGAACAGTCTGTGGTACAAGTGGACAAAACACACCCTTGCGCTAGAAAGTAACAGGGCCTGGTGATTCAGGCTTGGATCCTACAGCAAAGTTAAAAATTAATAGCACATGTATATCCCAGGAAATTCAAGCTGTGTGGGCTTATGTGTGGGGATGTAAATAATAGCACTAATTGTTTCAAACTGGAAAACTAAAATTCAGATACATTTTGCAGTTGTTTCTTAATACTTGATACAATTTTGATACAAAGAATCATCACCATCATCATCACGTAGCTTTTCCTGTCTCCAAGCAATAATTTGATAACTCAAGCCCCTGGCTTTTTACTACCTTATTTCATGTTGTCCATGCTGTAATCAGATTGTCCATTCTGATATCTGAATAAATAGTCTGAATCATCAACAGATTTTAAAGTTTATTCTGTAGCAGAAACTCTACGATACAATATCAAGTTTTTACCCAGCACTTGGGAAGCTATTTTTTCCTCTTCACTATAAGTGTGTAATAGCTATTATCATAAACTGAAGTTATACAGCAACAAGAGGAAGTATTTTTAGGTGTGATCTCATTTTGCAAAGGATAGAGTTATTCCAAGTATGTGCTTGTATTTTCCATTGTTTGCAGTAGCCACTAAAAAGTTAGAAAATAAAATGTTTCACCACTTATTCCAGCATTCTTCTGGGCCTGATCCAAAAGCTGTGGCAGTCAATGGGAGTACTTAGTTAGCCACTGCTTTTTCTCCTGGTATTTTAATGACTTTATAAATCAATGTAACTTTTCCCTTTGTTTCAGTTAAAAACACCCATTATGGCTGTACTACTAAGAAAAGTAAGCTGTAAAATCGCAGATTTTACTTTAACTTTTTTTCAGGGAAGGATATGTGTGGGTTTGAGGGATTTTTACCAGATATTTTAATCTAGCATATATGGATTACTCCTCAAGTTTCCTCTCCAGGTGCAGAGTCCTTGCAGAGTTACTGCTGCTAGAAAGGGGGATTCAGCGGTCCCAGAGCAGTGCCGAGCCCTAGCCGTGGTGCAGCACACCCCTCCCCACGCCCTGGCCTCGCGGTTACTCCTGTTGCAGACATATGACAACGGCAGTAAGGAATTTGGAGGCTCTGTAAACTAATTTCTTCAGCAGCCACACCTTTTAATCAGGGGAGGAAATCTAGAGACTTCCAGATCCATGCAAAAACAAGAGACACGCACTTGTGTGGAGCCCAGGTCCCGGCTGCGGGGCAGCAGGGGGTTTCATGGCTGGCTCTGGTGTGGGGGGCTCTGCCGGGCCCAGAGGCACCCCCACTTTGAGCAGGGCCCTCGGCAGTGGCTGTGCTCTCAACCCTGTGCCCCAACGTGCGATAGTGGGGAACTGTGAAACTCTGGTCCTCTGTGTAAGGGAGTAGTTTTTCACCTACGCTTCCCGGGGGATTGCATCCTGCAGAGCAGTGTGGTTTTCTGTCAGCCAGGGGACCATCCACTCCTCTTTCAGGCCCTGGAAGAAGCTGTCCAAGTCCGGCAGCCAGCAGGTTTAGGGAGCCTGTCTCTTTTTAACAGCAGCTTCCAACACCTCTTCTTTTGTTCTCCTTTACTGCTGGGGAATTTCCATTGCTTCAGTGTCCCTCCCCTCAGACAACCTGGGAGAAGCGGGTTTCCTTCAGCAGGGCCAACCTCCGCAGCAGCTGCATTGTTCTGCCAGGGCCAGAGCGGCCCATGTCAGCCGCTCACCCCCATTGTCCGCTGGCGGCTTCCAGCTGCCCTGGGGGATACGTGACATGGTCCCTGTCAGCGAAAGGCTGAGCCAATATGAGCTGATGGTTTGAGTTATGTGCAGAGGTCGTAAAATAGACCTCAACTGATAAGTATATCCTCGGCAGATTCCCCAGCTGCTACATAAAATTTTGAGTTAATGGTGTGTCTCTTAATAATTCTGAATTAATTTATGGTGGATGAGAAATAAGCCTTGTACTGCACCAGGCATATTCTGGAGCAATAGACTCCAAGCTTCTCACATTCTCCCACCCCACAGGACTGACCTTTTGTCCAAGGCCAGCTTCTGAAGGGTCAGAGGGCAAAGAACAGACCCTGAAAACTCACTTCGGCTTTGTCCCTCAAAAGGCCATGCCTCAGATCTGTGGCAAAATGTCTCACCTGAGGATGTTGAGGAGGTTTTCCTTCTAAGATTTCCAAGAATTGGAAACTTTGTGAACTCTTCATCTCTTGTTTTGTAGAATTTTTAAAAAAGGGGTTTCTCTTAGCCATGACTTACATTGCTTCTGCCTCTTCTCCCAGGAAGCATCTTTTCTTGCAGTTTCATGGAACAACTTCTTCAGCAGCAGAGTTGACTTCAGAAGCATCTGGCTGCTCTTTCCTACACCATGCTGCAGTTCACTACCCACTCAGTTCCGGAAAAAACCTCCTGCACGGAGGCTATGTGCATAAGATCACTGAAACAGTCCATGTTAAAAAACAGGGTTGTGTTGGGTTTCTTTCTTAAACGATTCAACTCAGTTCAGTAGTCATGGGGTCAACTTAGCCATGGGGCAGGACATGTGGTCCTGCCCAGTGGCCAAGTACATAAGCAACATAACCTAGCCTTGCTAGCACAGGATCTAGGGGTTAAACTGGAGACTTCAGAGAGAGCACAGAGGATTTTCTGCATCAGTAGTGCACAGACAGGTAATTCGTTCTTTTATAAGGAAACAGAGTGGATAAATTGGGGAAGGTAATGTCTCAAGATTCATGCCATTAAAATGACTCAAATGGGCAACAGTAAAACCCAGTCCTATTCTTTCTGCTAATTATATACATAATCTGCAATAATAATCCCAATATGTTATCACTTTGGACACCTGTGCAATGCTATGTTCATTGTTGAACAAGGAGATGAGTTTGAACGTGCAAGCTTGTTAAAGGAAAAGACAGCAGGGCTCAAAGTCTCTTCACCATCTACATTTACTGCTCATTTTTGGAGGGTGTATTGGAATCATATGATTGTGCTATCTTTATTTATCTGACCCATTCCTGCCTTTGAAGTGCTCCTTTCATCTGCAATTTATAATGTGCTTGTCTGAAGTCAGTATATTAGAATGGACTTGTTAAGTAGATTTTATATTAAGAATTGATAGTATATTGAAATAATTTTGGATTTAAAGGATTTCAGATTTATGGGAAATTCGTTATAATAAAATGATGTCTGACTTTTGTTATTGGGAACATGGTCAGAGACACAAGGTTTTGCTTTCAGGAAAATCTGTATTCCCCTAGAAATACAGTAAATGACAATGTACTTTTACATGCCAAAGGCTCCATCCAGAGGGCAGGGGTAGAGGATTGGGTGGTGGTGGTTTTTCAGGCTTGTCCTTGCATGTGGGAAAGTGCCACAGTTTACCTGACTAGAAATTCAGTACCATATTGATTATCCAGCATGAAACAAATTTAATTCCACCCCAGTGAAAGACAGAAAACTTTGGGAACTGTCAAGTGACTGAGTGAGGCTCTGCTCTTTTTCTTGTCACAGCTTGTGTTGATTGCAAAGGGAATTGATACCCAGTGATTAAGAGAAAAATACTCTCTTCTTGTGAATTTTAGAGAAAACATTTTTTGCCATTCTGTCGGTTGTTTTTTTAATTTTTTGAGCAGGCTTGGGAGAGCAGGATGTTAAAATGCTGACTCTGCTTGCCTCACAAAAATAGCAAAAGCAATAGCTGGTTATCATATTTTCTGTTCTATCTTCTGATTGATTCTAGTCTAATACCTGCAGACAGCATAACATGAATTGAAAACAAATAGAGAGTTCATGTGATTATGATTCATTCCTTGCCTTCCAAGTCCACTGTAAGTAAACTACATAATTTGTTATTCCTATACACTTGTTTTTATAACTATGTCTTTTACCTTTCTCTTACTTTTCAAAAATAAGAGGTCCTCCTTTACCACGTGTCATGTAATTTTCTGAGTGGACACTGAATTTGTAGAAGACCACAGTCAATCTTAGCAAACCAAAATGTTGCCATTCCTTCTGACATTTAAGTGTATATTTTGGTGGAGAAAGTTCACCTGAAAACTACCTCAGCTGCAATGAGGCTTCCTGACATGGAGTGGTCTAGGGTCCCGTAAAATTATAGGAGCCTGCTTGTATTGTTTTCAGGTTGTTATTGTTAATAATAAGTTCCTGTTGTTTAAAAGACTGATTTCTTGTATACTGGCAAGAATAATGTCCTGATATGAGGTGAGGTTGACTCATTTAGTCTGCTAAATTTATTGTGCTACATGCAGATATCACAAGCCCCTTCCTGTTCTGCTTTAGAAGCTGTGAGATAGTAAGTGACTTTCTGAAAAATCTCCATAACCTGAAGAGCTCAGAAGATGGAAATAAGAGGAAATCTACTACAGAGTTTTTACTTAATTTTAATTTCTGAATATCCAAAAGAGGTTTATGGGTGAATAGATTTTCTACATATGTGAAATGCCAGAGGTTATTAAGAATGATGGTAGTAACAAATCTGCCAACAGTTTGGACGGCAGACAAAGTGATCGGCCATGGATTTTTAGCTCTTTAGAAGTGCTGTAGGATGTGCTCTGGAGTGGGAATATGATGTAGTGGGGGGTAGGACAGGGCTCATTGCTATAGGTGAGGAATTAAACTCCATGGTCTGGGTTAAACATCTAGTCCAGGAAGACATAAGCGGCTTATCTTTGGATGATGGAAGGGTATCAGGAGAAAAGTCATTATACACTTGCCATGATTCTTGTAGGTTTTCTGTAAATATCTGGTAATTGCTTTTCTTTGCCACAGGATGCTAGGAGAGATGGATCTCTGTGGTTGTTACGAATTAGGCCTTGATATGAGTATAAAAGCAATCTTTTAAAAAATTTTTTTGATTATGCCAGAGACAATGTATCTTTTAAATATCATGAAATACGTATTCATGAAAGCGTGAGCTGACACTATTATGACACAGTTTTTATACCAAAAATTCAGATGGTAATTCCATCTCCTCTCAGCACTGTTTATCTTTTCTCAAGCTCCCACCATGAAGAGATCTGGCAAACTCCCCAGTACAAAATGAAAAAGAAACCATATTCTTCCATTTTCCCTCTTACTAGTCTTTTCTTATGGTTGGGAAAGGGGCCAGCACAAGGTTAATACTTCTCTTAAGTATCACTCAAATCCTGCTTTGAGGATTTACACAGTACATTGGCATTCTCAAGGCTCTCTATATAGATATGCATTAGCTAGAGGTACGTATGAGTGTCTGGAGGGTAGAATCTCATCTTTTTCCTACCTGCAATGCCTGGGTTGTTCCTGAGTGCACAGACTGGCTCTGCTTGCACAAAAGCAAGTTTGTAACATGCTTTTACAGTAAAACATTAGAAAATGTAAAATAAATATCCCTAAATATTCAAAGCCATGGGGAAAATCTCTGCTCTTTTTCATCTAAATTTTTCTTTAAGGTGGTAAAACCTAAACTTTCTGAAGCTTGAAATGAATTCCAAAAGTCATTTGTGAAATGACTCTCTTCTGAGATCCCCAGGAAATGTGCACAGTGTCTGGATTAAACAGGTGGTTGTAATGAAGAAACTGATACATTGCACACATGACTGTTGTGATTACAGTCATGCTTCTGACTAATAAACTAATCTGATACAAGTGTCATTGCACATGAACAACATAAAACAGTATCTTATGGGATGAAGTGGAAGAAGAAAGTTTGTTATAAATTAGCATGGGTTGACCATTCAAAAAGTCAGCTGTCTTCACGCATTTGTATCCTTGGCTAGTGCTTCCCTCTAGTCCGTGTGTATGCATTTTAAACAGGAAAAAAAAAAATCCCTTTTTAGTCTGAGACATGAATATGAAAGCATCAAACTCACTGTGCGAAGAAACAGTTCATTTGACATACTTTTCCAAGTGTGCTGCTGAAAACCAATGAAATGGTGCATAACACTTGTACTTCTTAAGATGTTATAGAGCATAAGGTAAAATTTGAATTATCCAAGTTTTGAAGTGAACCTTTTTGCAGTTAGTGAGTGTGGGAAAGGAGAAACTAGTTCTTCCGCAATAGTTTAAAGATTTTATTTTTATGGAGTTTTACCTGAAAAAAGGTTTGAAATAGTTCTATTATACACTATTTGACCTCTTAAATATTATGGAACTGCCTTCAATCGAGTGACTTCATAAGTTGAAGAGAGAGACTGTATGTTTGGAAGTTCAACTACTTGTTCAAGGAGAGATGTCCAACTATGTCTGTCTTCTCTTCCTTTTTTGTTTCTGTCTTACACTTTGAATATGTATCTTATGCTAGAAACTTATATTTAGAGTAAGTGAAAAACCCACCTGAGAATATATATTCTTGTTTGCCTTGACCTAATTTTAAGCCATGTTACTACTTATGTCAGCTAAAGGCTTCTTAATAAATTGGAGAGAAACATAAAAATGCTCGCTAATATCTATTTCCTGAATAAGTAGCACACAAATCACTTAATCCAGGCTCATTTTAAGCACATTTATTTCCTAAACCAATTGCAGTGACTTTGGAGATGCTAGCTCTTGGTTTCTGATACAGCAGCTTTGCACACTGTCTTGCTAGAGGGCTTTGTCCTGGGCTGGAGGGATGTTCAAAGAGGGGCAAGGTTCATTTTTATGTCCCTTTCATGTTTGGCCAATCTATTGAAATCAGCAGATCAGCAATAAAAGGTACCAAATGTAACAACAGTTTTTAATTTGTGATATGAAAATGTGATTGTAAGGAATTAGATTTAGAGTAAAAGCACACATCATATAATTCATCAAACAGCAGCAGTGGTAATTATTTTTTGTCACTAAGTTTTAAAGTAGAAGCAGAGGCCTAGAGAAATAAAAGGCATTGTTAAAACAGATGGCCCATTGAGATGCTTGTGCTTTTTCTGTTACAAAAAGAAGTTGTTTTTCTCCTGCTGTGCTAGTAAAAATTGCCTGGTCATTATTGCTCTGTTTGTCAGTCTGTATAGTTTTAGCATGGAAAAAGAAATGCACAGAACGCTATCTCTCTGCATCCCTGCTCGGAAGCAGCACTTTAGCTAATAGGCACTATGAAGACCTGTAGTACTTTGCAATTGCAAATAGTTCTTTTGAAATTTCTTTTCAAGCACTTTTCAAACTGTGCAGAATTTAGCTTTGGAGCACCTTCACGGCCTACCTGCAGGGAAAGGTAAGGTGGCTCTTGGAGCATGTATGCGGTTCTGTGGCTGGGGGATGCAAAGCAGGGACATGGATGCAGCTCTTCTCCTGGGGAGATGGGCTGCTCTGAAGGGCTTGGGCTCACACTTTTCTTCTTCAGCGGGACATTGCTAAAAACTCCCATTTCTGGAGTATTAGGACCAAGGACGTATCAGAAGTATCATTGCTATTTCCATTTCTTCCATGCTTTTTATGCAAATTTTTATGTGTTTTAAATACAGTTTTCCAGTGTGTATCCATCAATACATGTGTATTTTATGCATAGAATTTTTTTTAATTTATATCTGGTATCAGGTTATGTGACTGACTGAAATATTTCCAAGTGTGTACAATCGATCCTTATCAGAATTAGCTAAAATAAAAAAAAAAAAAGAAAGAAAAAAAGATTGTTCATTGCTAATTGCACGCTCAGTTTTACTCACTGATGGGCACTCCTTGCAAAGAATAGGTGCATGATTACTTGCAAATTTGAAAAGGGTATTGTTTTTTTGCTATAAGAAATTTAAAATGACTTTTTAAAGCAGACTAAAAGTGTATTCCACCCCAACCCCCAAACGGTGAGCTGTTCCTTTCAGGATATTACTCAGATTTCTAGAAGCTGGATGTCTGTAATCGTTTTCTTTGCTTGCTAAAAATCCAGTGAGGCCATTACCATTTCAAATACTTTATTATACATTTCAAGATTGGCAATTAACATTTAAAGTGTGTTTGGAGCAGACAAAACATTATTGTATCTGGACAATGTTCTTTACATGTATGTTTCCTTCAAAGCATCTTTATTGCCTTAATGAAGTTATTTAAACTGCCAAAAATGCTTTTTGAGTGTAGGAATAGGAGTCTTTTCCACATCACACTCTATCTAAATTGATAGCATGCTGGTGGAAGATGTAACTTAATAAAAATCACTAACCAGATTTTTTTCCTTTTTTCTCTTTTTAATAGCTAAAATTATCAGTAAATCCTTTTTTTGGCATAACTTCTCTTTTTTTCCAACCAAAGGTATTTAAATAACCTACAGTATTTCTCAGTTAGTTTTTCTCAAGAATCAGTAATTGTCAAACCCGAATAAAGTCAGCATGGTTAAATATTTTAAAAGTAAAATCACTTTTTTAATGTTAATGAAGAAATGCTCTAAACAGAATGTAAACATTCTGTTGCAAGAAGATATCTACAATGTTCTCATGTGTAAAGCTGTATGAAAGACATATCCTAAATAAGAACGACTCAGCTGTTGTTACAGTATTCATAGTTGGATTCTGTAAAGCACTTGGATTTGAGCATTGGATGTTGGCCTCTGGGCTACTTATTTTAAGGGCTAAATGGGAACTGAAATATTCTGAAAATTTCTTTCTGTTGCTGGCATGCAAAAATTGTGACTAATCAAATCACGTTGGTATGTATGCATGGGGAAGTGCAAGGTTTTGTAGGGTCCAGGAGGAGGACTTGTGATTCTATCTAGTGATTAACTTCCCAGAAACTCTTTTAAACTTTTTTTCTGAAAAAACCATGAACATGCTCAGCTTCTCTGATGAGGACAAGTATGTGGCAGTCATTACGCAGAATATCAGTAAAATGGAGAGGGTATTGCTTCAGACAATGTAGAGCAACCTGGGCATGTGACCTTGTAAAACATGGGTGAGATTTTCCCTTGCTGCTTTTAACCTTAATAAAATCAGGATAATTCCCTTCTGTTTAATGAACATACATCACAAATATCACTGTCGTTCTAAGCATACCTTGCCATTTTATAGTTGTAAGTTCAGCCGTGCAAAGCTATTGCTAAGACTCTCAGACTGTAATAACACTATGGCATGTGACATGTTTTCACAAGGAATCATTTCAGAAATCAGTGATGTCATGTTCATGCCTTCCATCAACTGGAAACTGGCCTATTAAATTGAGACAGAAGAAGGTATGATTTTTTTGATTTTACAGCACAGAGGTATAAAGAAAGTATATGCTTTATTTGTGCATCATATATTTTACATGCTTTTATGTTTTCTTTTATTGTCTTTTAAATTATAGTCACTAGTAACAGTTATGGATGCTGAGATCCTGAAAAGTTTGTAGTCATAAAAATAAAATCTTATTTTTTTTTTCAGTAAGGTAACCTATAGTGTGTTACAGAAATAAAAGTAAAAGGAGTTTTTCACTCCAAACTGTCTTTTAATTTAATATACTTTTGACTGGAAACTAGCTTCTGTTTAAAAGAAGAAAGAAATTTAAAAAAAAAAAAAAGGAACTGTTCCTGAGTTGTTTGTTGCCTAGAAGTGATGTGAGGCAGGAATGAGTAAACCTGTCGAAGCCAACTCTCAAGTCTTTCGCACTATTTGCTGCTTTGCTCTTCTGCCGATCTCTCTTATCCACTCATTCTAACATAAAATTTTAGATTTTTTTATTGTAAATGTTGTTCTGGTACTTAAACATGTATTTTATTTGTTGATTTAAAGTTGAAAAATAAATCTAAAAGTGTTATGGAGAAATGCAGAGTTAAGTATGTAAGTTGTTATATCATTAGCAGCTTCCCTTGTACCCTATGGTTAAAATGAATTTGAATCGTGAATGCTTTGCAGCATTCCTATGGGACAAATGGCAGTGTGCAAAGTGCCCCCAGTACACATATAAAATAAATTCATACTGTCGTGGTTTAACCCCAGCCAGCAACGAAGCACCAAGCTGCCGCTCACTCACTTCCCTCCCGCCCAGTGGGGTGGGGGAGAGAATCGAAAGAAAGTAAAACTCATGGGTTGAGATAAGGACAGTTTAATAGGACAGAAAGGAAGAAAATAATGATGATGATGATGATGATAAAAATAATAATAATGATAAAATAACAATAATAATAAAAGAATTGGAATATACAAAACAAGTGATGCACAGTGCAGTTGCTCACCACTCGCTAACCGATGCCCAGTTAGCTCCTGAGCAGCGATCCCCCCTCTGCCCTGGCTGACTCCCCCCAGTTTATATACTGGGCATGATGTCATATGGTATGGAATATTCCTTTGGCCAGTTTGGGTCAGCTGTCCTGGCTGTGTCCCCTCCCAACTTCTTGTGCCCCTCCAGCCTACTTGCTGGCTGGGTATGAGAAGCTGAAAAATCCTTGACTTTATATAAACACTACATAGCAACAACTGAAAACATCAGTGTGTTATCAATGTTATTCTCATACAAAATCCAAAACATAACACTATACCAGCTACTAGAAAGAAAATTAACTCTATCCCAGCTGAAACCAGGACACATACTAAATGACATAATTTTAAGAAGCCATAATATTAATTTTTGCTCTTTTGTCTTTAAATATGGGTATGATTTTTAAGTTAACCTTTCTTCTAAGAGCACATCAACTTCACGAAGCAGAGTTAAGTTGGAAAGCATGAAGCTGGTTCAAAGAAATAACAAAAAAGAAGTGAATGCAACCTCAGCTAAACAACAGACTTCAAAAAAACTCATTGCATAGTTTGAATTCTTTATTTCTTGTCCAAAATATTTTGCTAAGCAATTTCAGGTTGGATACCAGGATAGTGATTTGGAAAATTTAAAGTCAGCAGTAGCTTTAAATTACTGAATAGTAAGAAAAACTAAACTCATAATTAGATAGATTCAGAAATGATTGATGTTTTCCTTTGCTAAATATGTATCATCTTTGGTAATAACATTTGAGTCTCTTAGAGTGGTTTTTTTCGTAGTTACACTGCAAAGTGTTTTGCAAAGGAGATGAGTTTCATTATGCCCCTCTGTAAAATAGGGGAAGCATGGCACAGGCAGGTGAAGAGACTTTCCTAGAACAGTGGCAGAGCAAGGGACAAACTCAGGGGTGAGCTCCTCAGGCTGGTGCCTCCAGTCCAAAGGCAGTGCTTCCATTATGACAATTCTGTAAGTCAAGGGTTTTTTTTAAATTTTATTATTTTTTTAAGTGAATTGATACTCACATTTCCTGTTTCCTGACTATCCCAAATCTGTAGTTTAATTGGCATAAGTTTTGCTATATAGTTTATTCACAAATCAATCTGTATTCTTACCTGTGATTTGAGTGATTTCTTCTGGATGTATGTAACACTTAAAATAAAAAAAAGCCTGTTTAAAGATGTAGGATATTTTGCATGCATTGCAGATATGACTGTGTAATAAATACAGTTGTATATGTATGCTCCCTGTGGCTACAGAAGTACCTATTCACAGAATAAGAGCCACAGTCAAAAGAATCCAGACTGCTTATTTTTATACTTACTGATATCCCAGGGAAAAAGGTAAAAAGCAGTTTATAAAACCTGGACAAAAGAAGGATGTAACTTTTTTTTGTACTCCCTTGGGCTGAATCTCAGCTGAAATAACTGACAGTTTTTGGACTTACAGAAGGAAATGATGAGTGAAGATAAATATCCAGATGTTTGCTGGCCAGATGTGTAAGGTTACATTTTGGAAGGCATGAATGCTCTACCTGTGTCTTCTGAGAAGGAAGTTGTAAATAGTAAACATGCTAAATTTTTATTTCTACAGTTTGGGGGGGGAAAAAAGGGTTCAGAGTAAAACTTTGCTTTGCCTTCAATCTAGTGTCTTAAGAACAGATGCAGGTTGCACATGCAAATTTGCACAGCATACAAGTGGGATTTTTTGATGGCCATTATGTCTGCATGGCTAACTTAACACCCTTTGTGCATTGTTTTTAATTTAGGGGAGATGCGGCTTATGGAACTGTCTTAATTTTCCAGCAGTAGGAAATAGGTGTGTCGAGTCTTTGAAAGTTTCCTATCTTCTGTTCCCATGTTTCAAGCTGCTTATTTACAACAACAAAAAATTTAAACCTTGACTTTTTCCCCTCTTTCCCCCGCCTACGCTAAGTCTCTCCCTTTCCCACCTAACATACAGATCTGCTTCTTTTCAGATAAATTGTTGGAAGCGGCTGCCTGCTCATACAGCAGCACAGCTCATCTCAGCTTTTGCTTGCTCTCAAACTTGGGAAGAGGAAAGAGAAGTCTTGTTAAAGTCAAGTGAATAACTTAGCTGCTAGGCAGTAGGAAAAATATTGGATTTGATTGTGTATTATTCCCATATGAGTGAGATATATTTAAAATTGAAAAGGAAACCAGCTCCCTTAAAACTTAAAGGGACAGATTTTAAAAAATTGGCAGCCAATTTTCGCCTATAATTGTACTTAATGTGGAAGGGATTTTCCTCTGCCGATGAGGGATAAGAGGGTCTTGCCACCAGACTAGCAGTGAGGCAGAGGAGGCCCCTTCCAGCACATAGATGTTGTTACTGGCCAGATCTTTCTCTTCTTCCTTGGGCTAAAGATCTCCCATGGCCCGCAGGGCCCCGGAGAGGCGGGTGAGGGCTGGAGGCTGCCCTAGTGCATGGGGAGGTGATGAACTCATTTATGTGAACTCCCCGCTCCTTTAGGAGCTCCAAAACAAGCATGTCAAGAGTGAAACTTTTTTCTTTCTTTTTTTTTTTTTTTTAATATTAGAAAAACATTTTTAAATGGGGTTATCCTTCTCCTGGGCAGGCAGTGTTGCAGCATGTTCCAGCACTGCAAACTCCCTTAAATGGCATGGCCTGTAATTTTAAATGGAAACAGCCTTGAAGGGTTTTTTATTGTGTTTATGTAGACTTGTTTTTGTGTTCCCATTCTGCCAGTGTGTAAACATTAGAAAACATAATAACCATATAATTACAGAAGTCCAGTCTCTTCCTCCTTAGACAAAATAAAGAGCTTCCAGAAATCCTTGTCTCAAAGACACAGGCTGTCCAACCCCAAATTTCTTCAATGACTTACTCATTTCTTCCCAGTCGTGTATGAGAACAAATAGGCTCTGGAGCATGATCTGAAGGTTGGCCATTGCAAGCATGTAGAAATAGTTTGTTTCAACTTCAGTGTAATCCTCAAAACATTACTTAGAAGTGTCGTGTGCCCAGGACGAGGAAAGATGTTAAAAGCTGCAAAGAAAGTGTGGAGATACCACCAGATGCAATACTTGCTGTCACGAGTCTTTGCATATATAGAGAGAAGGAGAACAGTTAAGAAGAGAGAACGACTAAGAAGGATGGAGAATGACCACAAAGAAGAAGTGATTATAGAAGTGGTATAATCCTGGTCCTGGGACTTCATGCCTGCTCCTGGGGCAGCTGCTGCTACCCATGAGGAGAGAATAAATTGTCAGGCCCTGGGAAAAAACTCTTCAGCTAAAGGTTGAGTAACCAGGTGGCACTTGGAAGCTGCCCCAGTCCATGACTGTGGTTATGGTGGGCACTGCAACCCCCCAGGAAGGCAGGGGTTCTGGACCCTGCCACCCACCTGCTCTTCCCACTCGTGGCTGTGGTTTCCTCATGCAGGTGGGGGGATGGGAGAGTGGAGTGACAAAACATGTAGTTCAGGTTTGCTAGTCAAACTAGTTGTTTTTCAAGCATGTCATGGTGGCTTATCTGCATGTGTTGCCGGTGTTGTCAGGTCTTGCAATGTTATCATCTGTCTCAAGAACTTTATTTGTGGCATTGGTTTTGAAATAATTCTGAGATTATTTTTCTTTGGCTTTGATTTTTGTGCCTATAGGATACATTTACTTCATTTTTTTTTCTGCGTCTCGGAGGAGTGAAATCATTTTTGTAATAGTGGAAAAGGCATAGACTACAGCAGTTGAAGGACTAAGAGAAGTCTTAGATATCACAACAATAACTGTATAGAAGGAGAAGACTGGGACAGGCAAAGTGGGGTACATTCAGATAGGAAAATGGTATGGATCTGCCTGTGTGAGTGGGATATAGAAGCGCCGCTGGATGTGAGGGAGAGCGTGGGAAGGGCTGGATGGAGCAGAGGAATGTGACAGAAAACAGTAGGCATTGGGGCGGTATGGAGGAATGTCCATGGAGTCAGGACGAGTTTAGGAGGAGTGGTCTGAGGCTAAGGGAGGAAATTTATGATGGATAGATTTATGGCTACTGCATGACAAAGTTGAGGGATAAAACCTTGCCCAACAGATGCCTGCAGAAGTTTTGCTGTTAATTACAAAATGAGAGTTTGCACCAAAAAAGAAGGAAAGTCCTCTTTTTATCTCAGGCACTAAGAAATCCTGTATTTTTGTATACAGCTAAAATGAAATTTTGCCATAAAGTTTGGGCAGTCCTCTCTAGTCTGCTGGAAATATTCTAGTCATTTCCCAATTAGTTATGCTTCAAAAGCTTATGATTGTCAAGGAAATATAATGATTTTTCAATGTGTAGACTGTCAATAGTAGTTTTTAGTGGCAATGGCAGGTGCTAGAGGACTGTATTATTATGTATATTATCTATACTTTTTGGTATATTTTTTATCTCTTTAGAGATATCTAAGATTTTTCATTTGCTTATGTTCAAGAAAAGGCTGTATTAATATTTTTTAGTTACATATAGATTTATATCTATTAGTCAAGTAATACAAGCATCCCTTGAGAGGTGCGCTACTGAGTGTTAATATAATTGCTGAAAAGTTTCACACATTTTTTTAGTTGGGAATAATATCCAATATGTAGTGTCTTTTGTGTGAGGCGATAGCACAACATTTTACACATTAATCAAAATAATTCACAGAGCTTACTTCATCTTCCACTCTAGTAGGATATGGTTACTACACAAATAACTTTAGGACAGGAAGTAAGAATAATACTGTAATTAACTGAAATTGCAGGGGAACTTAGGTAGTCAGAATGTAATTATGCAAGGCAGAACTCAGTCAGGAAACAGGATTAACTTTCCTGTTCTTTTGAAAAATGCCAGATGATTGCTAATATTTATAAATGGTTTTTACACATCAACTGAATGATGATGCCTGTGACAGAGGAGCTGCCTTTAAAATTATGCTAAGCAGTTGGTTCCTTTCTGACTCAGTGATAAAGATGCTTCCTCCACAAGCAGCTGTTAAATTTCCTTCTTGCAAGATAGATTTCCTTAACAGTGTCACATCCAAACATTGGCCCAATCTTTATTAGTTTGTCAGGACTAATTTGATTGCAGTATATCCAAAGTAAAGTCAAATTGAAAATGACTGAGTAAAATTGGTTTATTTTAGGAAAAAAAACCCCAACCCACAGCAAAAGTGCATATTCTATGGTATGTCAGACACTGATACAGGAAAGTTCAGCATGGCAGATACTGGCTCAATAGTGAAATGCACAGTTATCACTAACTTTCAAAGGATTCCAAGACCTCTCCTTACTTTAGTAGAAATTGTTTATATAACCTGTATCATTGCTGAAAGTATTTGCCATGCGGTTCAGATGTAGCACAATAGAGGTAAAGTTAGAATTAAACTGTGCCAGAAGAAATAGAAAACAGGAGCAGCTACTAAGTATTGTCAATTAAAATCCAAATGCAGGGAATGATATCTAGTTCAGGAAGAAATTCACTGTATCTGTGATTTGCTGTAAAGAGAGCTTTGGAATGCTAATTGAAACCGAAGTATTGCAGCCCCCAAGTCTGGCTCAGGTGAATGCTGTATTGACAGCGGCTTTGAATGCTAAATACTGACAAGGTCAAATGAGCCACAGTGTAGTCCTACTGTATGCTATCGATTCCCATACATGAGCCACAGCAACTTTAATTGTAAACCTGGGGCTATTCTCCAGGCAAGTCATGAATTTCACCTTTGATTATTTTATTTATTTATTATTTATTTTTAAAATTGTTTTTGCACTACTTTTAAGGATTTTAAAATGAAATCATTGACTATTGTGTTAAACTTTGAAAAAGATTACAGTTGTTAACTATTTTGACATTGGTATCTATTTTGAACTAAAAATTCAATTTTTCCTTCTAAATTTCTTTTCTATACATAACTGTGAATAACTCTGTGAATTCTCCATAATCTACTAGGTTGATACACTACATTTACAATATGATGACCATTAAATACGTTATTTTGTAAAAGAGCGTGATGTTATACTGATTACAATTTAGTGTAAAATATTTATAATACTGTAATCTGACACTTCAAGAATGTTATTCTCAATGCAAACTAAAATTGTTAATTGTACACCTAATTTTACAGTGTTGACTGAGTTAGTCTACAGGTAAAATCACAATAAATCCACTGCCCACTTAATGATCTTGAGAGATTTTTTCTGCTTTTGACATGTATATTTATATGGAAATAAGATTTCAGTAAGCAGTATTGGTTACATTAGATGCCTAAGTGCCAGTCTTTCTGATCAAATAGCATCCTGAACTCAAGGGCTGAGCTGCAACAGTTCTGTATCTTGCTTTAAGGAAAGCTAACTGAAAGCTTACTTCTGCCTTTTTGGATTCCCGTAGTGGCAAGCAGATCGGCAGAGAGATACAAAATGTTAATCCTTCATACTCACTAAAGTATGTCTGACATCATGAGCACAATTCTGTGGTATTTCTTAGGCAAAGACTTGCCAAGATTGTAAAGAAAATGTTTTTGCAGGGAGCCTTTCTTTGTCCTGACATTTGTGTGAGGACACAATTCGCCATGAACCTTTTAGTCTTCCTATTCCTTCAGAGAATAATGAAAGGAGCCTATTCATCCTGGTCTCTTGGTGTTTTCATGGAAAAATAATAGTTCAACTGCACAGGCCCACTCCTCATCTGAAATATGAGTAAGCCCTGCAGCCGGAGCAATCTGTGCCCACTGCATATTTCTACCAGGACGCTGGACTGTTGCCATTGTTAATAATGTTGAACCTAAAACCAGCATCAACAAATGAAAGAAACAGATAAAAATACTTATAAAAGATCAATGCTTATAGTATAAATATACCAAAGATCACATTAGAAAAAATATGTAGGATAACTGTTTATTATTACATTAGGTTTTAAAATATTTACACTTAGGAATGGACTTTGCTCATTTTGTAGTTGGGGAATATTCCTTTGGGAGCAATGGCAGGATGTTTTCTGTTAATCTCATTTTTTTTTTTTAACTAGAAAAGGAAAACCTTTTCTAGCCAACTTTTCTTTTTTTCTCCCTGTAACTAGGTAATAAACTTGTATCTAAAAAAACACTTGCTAGAAAGTGCTGTTATCTGTTTAAAATTTACGGAAACACTGTGGTTTAATGGTACAATAACTAATGCTCAATTATAGAGGAATTCCTCCGGAAGAACAAGTCATGACTGCAAGTGCCAAATAAATGTGGTAGTGTGACATGGATAGTAAAATTTCGTAACAATAGTAGTCTGAGGGTTATGTTTTCAAAGCAGATTGTGTTGATAGTACTACAGCTGACCTGGCCATGTTTGATTTGGTGTGTATGTGAGGTATAATGCTACTAAAATATTGAGGATTGAACAGGGTGAGTCACTGTATATGAGGTGAAGACTGATGAAGTTATAATACAGATTAAGTACTTAAAAAAAAAAAAAGGTATCGTGGCTGTAGAGTTCTCCAAAACCTGAGTCTTTCCTCAGATTGGTACCCCTAACTGCAGTGTTGTAACCCAAATGAATGACTATCAAAGCAAAACAGTTTTATAATGCCCTATAAGAAGAAAAATACATAAAAATTGAGGGGGAGAGAGAAATGAGGAGAACCCTTTTCAAAATTGGAATATTATCATATTGAATGAATTTAAAAACTGAATCACCACAGGCAGTCTCCAGGTATAATATATAGGAGAAGAGTTGCAACTTCACTACTACTGTGAGTTGCAAGACTGCTACTGTGTGTAGTATTGGAGTTAGCAGGGAATCAGGTAAAAGTTTTAGATTCACAATGCCCTCAGCCTCCCTGTCCTTGCAGTATTCTGTTTTATTAATGCTACTTCTTTTCCCCCCAAAGATTCTTAAATCTTAAAAAGTGAACCCTGTTCTCAGATAAGGGGTCTATGTTTAAGTGCTTATATTTTTACTAACACATTTAATAGACAAAGTATTACTCAATTTATTCTTTTAGATAATTTAAAAAGACTTTCTGTTGCTGAAAGTTCTAAATACAAACCTGCAACAAAGTTTAATGCTCCTATTTTGTTGCTTGTTAATGTATTTGCTTTTAAGATTTGAGAAAAAGTATTCTATACCTCTATTAATGCCGTGATTTAATTTTTTTTCAGAGCATCTGGTAAAAATGCACAGCTGACTTCGTAAAGAAGTCCATTCCTCATTTATATTCTGGAAATATGATAGAGTAAATAACTGAAGTTTTCTTACAATTTCAGGTTTCCAATTAAAGGAGACAGTCCTGGCAATTGTAGACATACTTTGTAATGAAATAAGATTAATTGCTTTTAGGATTAAAAGGGTTTTTTTTTCAGATGAGAGTGTTTTCATTGTTTTCATTTAATAAGTGAATCAGAAACTTTAATTTTCTAGTTGACTGAAGCGATGTGCTAAGGTTTTGTATGAGCATGATTTACAACTGTATAAATTCCATACAGGGTGCACGAAATAAGATTATTTTTCATCTTTAAGAAGGTGAAGAAATGGAGGACTGGCGAATTTGCTTAGCACTTTTTAAGTGAATATAGGTGACATAAGAAGCATAAATAAAAACAGTATCTCAGAAGTCACTCATCATTTGGTTGCTGGAAACATTAATTCCATAGTACAGCACAGGGAGAAATTACTACAGCGAATGGTTATTTTGCAGTGTCTTGAATATGGTGATGGCACTGACATTTTAAAAGAACACGTATAGAATTCAAATTTTGTTTAACATACGATTTATATAATGTTCAATCATACATTAATTTTAAATGATAAGTAATTGCTCTATAGCAAGATTACAGTAGCAAATACCCAAACCTAGATTTTAAAATTCTACGTATCAGAATTAATTATCAAGTCTATGGAAATAGCATCGCTTTGAGAGGTGGCTCCACAAAGCTGATATTTAAACATTTCTGTTCTGGGGGCGGGGGTGTGTAGAGAGTGTGCGTGTGTGTGTGTGTGTGTTGGCAAGGATTGCAATTCACATCTATTTGAGAGCCCGGTACTTTAGGACCTTAGTGGAGTAACTCTCCACTAGCTCTGCGGCTAAAGTGAAAAACATTTCCATTGTTCAGAGTTCCCATCACTTTGGAAGATTAGGTGATCTGAGGAAAAAGTACAAACATAGCTGACCTTGTGGTGGATCAAGAAACAGGCATGGCAAAGAAAGGGCTGAATTTCTTAAGAAGATTCTAGTTTGTCTTACTTCTTTGGGCAAGAGACTGTGAACTGTTGCAAGGTAAGGACTGAGGATAGTTGCTGCAGTTGCCTGAGGAATTAGGGGGTCATTTGAGTTGGAGCCTCCTTTACATGTTGAAAAGGTCAACGGAAATGTTACTGGGGATGTGCTGAGGCTCTAGCACTTCCCTGCTGGCTTAGGAGGGTGGGCCTTTCCCTTACTGTGCTGTGACTTGTAATGTACTTTACATCCAGCCATAGTGGAGGAAGTATGGAAAAGTCATCTTTGCAGGAAGAAATGTTTTTGAACCTGTGCACATTTAATGGATGTCTATTTTTATATGTTCATAACATTATAAATATATGGAGTGTTTCCTATTTTAAAATGTTTACTTGAGACAAATGAAAAACTTCAAACACTATGAGGGGTGAGGCCGCTAGGGTAACAAAATGTATTGCTGCTTAAAAATACATCTTTAAAATTGAGTCATACAACTGTTGAATGACAAACAACTCCTGATAGTCAATGTCCTGAAAACTTGAGAGCATCCCTGGGATTTTCTGTTAATATATTAACTTTAACTGTTACTAAATTATACAACTGTTGAGTTGTACATATAAAAATATAACCATAAATAATGCCTATGGATGCTAGTAGATAATATTCTTGCCATAGTTTTTAATGCCATGTTCAATATATTTTAATTGTATTTAATTATAAAATATGAAACATTTATTATTATATATTGGTGATATCCTCAATATGGAGATATCTAGAACCAGAACCAGGACTTTCCATTTGCCAGCCCAAAGTGAATTGTCAGTGACATTTCCAGGTTGTATCTTGGACAGTTGTGGACTTCTGAATCACTAGGCTCTACTTTTTGGTGCAATAACCTGTAAGGTGAGACAGATCAGTTCACTGAGATAAGCCAAAATATGATCAATATAGTTTTCTAATTCATTGGATTGATCCCATGCTGTGATCCTGAGTCAGTATGAGTATTAAAGGAAAATTTATAGATCTGTGTTTGACCTGAGCACCAATTTCTGATATTTTTTTAAAAAGCTTGGATTTAAGGGAGAACATTGTACTACTTTCTCATGTCTCTCCTCTGAGAGACTGAAGAACATTGTCTCTTCCAGAATAGCTGTGTTCTTTACTAATTGCACTTGTGGAATTAACTGCTGCTCATGGGGACATCCTTAATCTAGGCAGTTTATTTCTGATAACCATGGAAAAACAGAGCTCATTGCAAGCTCTAAGACTGTTCTGACAAAGCAGGATTAGTTTGTGTTACATTTTGCTGCCTTGGTTTGCAGTTTGCAAAAGAACTAGTTGCAAATTAACTTGGGTAATTCTACCCAACCTGTAGTCACCTAGGAAAGTCTTCACACTTGGTGGCTTTTATCTCATATTGCTTTAAGCAGGAATTAGTCTATCCACCAAGGACACATAGAACATATACACCCTCTGAAAGCATATTGTGCTGGCTGCTGTTTCATCGCCTATGGAAGAGTTTAACTGCGGATTAGGAGAAGGACATACCTTAAAGCAACTTTCAAAATTTGTGTTGCACAGAATGGTGATTAAGTTTTCGGGAATGGTTTTAATTAAGTAAGGCAGATACATAATTGCTAATATTCTCTTTGTAAAGGTTAGCATGATTCAAAAATTTATGGTTTTATAAAAACATTTTTGTATGTGTGAAATGGCTCAAAAGAGAGAAAAATATGGGTTTGTACAGCATGAATGTTATTTTACTACTGCCAGGTTCTGATTCAATAGCAACATGTGCATTGAATGAGACATTTTTGAACATTTTTGAATGAAAGACTTTTTCAGTTGCTCAGTGCTCAGGATGAATTTATTATGAAATATGTAGCTGCCATTAATGTTCTCTTTGAGCAAAATAAAAGCTTTTGTGGGGGATCAATGTTCATTCAAATTGTTCCCTTACTCTTAAAATTGTCCATCATGTGAAGGATTTGTTTCATTGATCTACTCTCCTACTGGCCAAAAAAAAAAAAAAGCAGCAAATTCTAAATTAAGACAAGTTAACCCCCACTTTTATATACAGTAAATGAACATGACAGGGACAAAACCTTCATTCCCTGTATCTGTCTTACTAGACTTTGGAAGCAGTAGTCTTTAGTTTAATAAAGGCCCTGTCCTCCAGCTGGATTTGTGAAGGGAAATGCTCCAACACAGAGCTGATTGAAACTAATGCTTCTTTTATGTGAACACGTTATACCTATCTAGACCTTATGGCACTCAATACAGTGAATGCAATCTACTAGTCATCAGTATTTATAAAAGTGAACAATTTAATCTGTGATGTCTCAATACCCTGTCATATTACAAGCTTCTATTTATCATTTAAATAATTTGCATTGTATAGTGCTCGTGGTTTCTTTATGTTGTTCATTTCTGTATTCACTTTAAAACTTGATTTAAATTCCTTATGCCTTTTGCAGTACATTACCAATAAATGCTTCTTGCACATTGCTCAGTTTATAGCAAAGAATATTACTTTTTTATTGGTAATTGCACAGCAGATTATTATGTGGTGAAAAAAAATCCATTCTTTTCCTAAGGCATAAAATCAAGTTCCTGTCTGTTTTGCGGATGTTAAAAATCCCTTGACACTCAAAGAAGAAGAGTGGGAGTATTAACTCTCAGGAACCCTTGGCTGAGTATCCATGAAAAGAGTCTTTCTCCTCCCAGCACAGGGGACTAAACTTGTTAGGAATGCTTACTGTGAAAGAAACACTTTATGTAATCTTAATAAATAAAATAAATTTAAGAGCATTTTCTTAAGGAGGATGGGAGGAATGGGAACAAGTTCAACTTTTTATGTTATTAAGAAATATACAGAGTAGGACAGATTATCTGAGGATTTGTCCAAGCTTCTAAGCATGAACTGCTTTGCGGAAAATGACTGTAAAAATAATTTTCCCTACCTATTTTTAATATTTGATAACTTCAGTGGAAAAAAAAAAAAGGTCATTTTTCTCCCTCTTCCAAAAGATATATGCAATAAATAGCCAAACCACTTGCACTGTAAAGGTCATAAGGGCCTTGGAAGTAACTTTTAACATAGTAGCAAAGAATCTCTTAATTATTAGAAATGACAGGAGTTTTTCAGTCAGTGTGACTGCTCTACATACTCAAATAATATTAGTGACTGGCACATAAAAATAAAGGGTCTTGCACTGTATTTCAGTATAATCAGAGCCTCTATAATGCTTTTATTAGATCACCTTGCAAACTTTTTACAGATTTTACAGATTTGCAAACTTTTCTGAATGTGTAAAGGTATAACCCCACCGGCTACAAGAGTCAAGCCTTTAGAAACCCAGAGTGGTCCTTGGACGTGTGGGTTATCTCGGCTGACATAGGTCTGGCAGATAGCAGGAGACGGGGCTACCGTGCCTAGGGGAATTGCTGGCCGCCCTTGCTAGAGCCGAGGGCTTTGTGTGTGCCGGTTGTTAAGACAAACAGGGAAAGCGAGTGCCAAGAGAGACCGCCCTGCAGAGCTGTGGATAGATGTTATTATTTTTAAGAAGAAGCCCTCTGGTGATATAACAGGGCTGACCCTGTTAGCGGAGGCTTCATAAATCTTTCTCAAGTGAAAGTTCCTGGCCGTGCAGGTTGGAGGGCAGACAAAAGAATCAAAAGAGCCAGGATGTGAAGTCTCTGTACTGTACATGTGAGGGCTGCCTATGGGACTCTGCAATAATATAACAATAGCCAAGATTGCAAGGCACAGCTTCAGTTCACTGCCTGCTTTCAACTGCTTCTAATAACAGTTTTAATTTTAGATTCCTCACGACCTTCTGCATCAAATCTTAAAACCATAACGATTCTTTACCCCCCCAAAAAAAAGAAAAAAAGAAATACCATTGAAATCTCATCTTAGAAAACTATCTTAGTTGTCTCTTAGCAGTATAGTAATAATTAAAGATGGTGATTAGAACTGAAAACATAAAAAGATAAAGTGGCTAGAATATAAATATGTTTGATTCACTTTGACTTTCCACACATTTGCCATGCTGTGATGAAAAGAACTTTATATAATGTATTGTCTGTCAACCTACAGGAGACCTTTTTATCTTGTTATCATCTGCTAATCATTTGAGTTAGATGCTTTGCAGTACAGGACCTTCTCAAAGCTGACTGAAGAAGCCTCGTTGGAGCATACTGATGACATGCCAGTCTCACAGTCCAGAATGAAACTGAGAAACTTTCTTTGTGGTTAATACTTGCACCTGTTCAAACATGATATATGTATATGGAATATACATAGCCTCTCTTACTCCGTCAGTACTGAAGCCACAGGCCTTGGTGTTTGCCAGCTGTGTACTGGTGACCCTGCAAATGAAATAGACACTTTTCAGGTCCAAAAATCACAAGACTTCTGCCATTTGAGCTAACTGGGCTTACAGAAGCAGCTAGGTGGTTTTGCGTTGCAGCAGGTATTAGAGATGACATAATCCCTAATTCTGGGCCGTACCTGAAGCTTTTCTTTTATCCCTCTGTGCAGTTGTGCATAAACAGTTGGAAATTAGTTGTGTTACCCTGGAATCCATATTTCTTGTGCAAGAAGAAAGGGAAGGGTGGAGAAGTGAAAGTATAATATTTAGACAAGTATGCAGGGCCAGCTTTAAGGCCATTTGAATTGCATAGGGAGACTCTTAGGTTTTTCTACTTGGAGTTGGGACAGGAGCGGAATGTATGTTGGTAGAGTTTATGTGCTGTAGTATTTCTAGGGCAAGTTTTCCTTTCTTTATTTGCTATTCTAACATTTCAGCATACCATCATTCCCCCAAGTGGAAAATTTACATAAGGTGAAACATAATGAAAACAAACGAGCAAGTCTTGATTGGCTTTGCAATTTACGTAAAATGTTGGCAAGAGCTTTGATTAAGAGTTGAAATTCACACAGGCTTAATCAAAAAGAAATTAAAATCCTATAAAAAGGCTGCTCAGGATTCCCTTACAGAAACCAGAATTGTCAGAAAGAGCTAATTTTGTGTGTTTATATCTAGACTGGGAGAAAGGAGTGGAAAATAGAGCATAATGGGCAGTTGAATGTACATCAGTGTACTCCCAGAAAATATGATAAATGATACACTCTGTAGAGCTGCGAGTATGGGGGCAATACTATCCAGTGGAAGACCTGGCCCGATCTGGTTGGCAGGGAAAGGTACCACTCTTGCAGGTGCAGCCTCATTACATGAGCTGGGAATGAATGAGGACAACCCTAACAGCTGATAATGGGTGGACTTAATGTTCCTTCGCAGTAAATCTGCCCGGACTTTATCTCCTTATGTTATAACCTATGCTCTTTTGTTCAATTGTTCAGGAAATTCTTACCGTACATGTTGGAAATTTTTAGGCAATTATACCTAAACAAAATCAGACTATGTTATTCTCCATATGACTGAGTTATCATTCACATTATCCATCATCAGGAATGCAAGTTGTACGTTGCAGTGCATTTTAATTACATGCCAGGAAAGAAATGGAAAAGTCGTCTAATAAGTTCAGAATGGAAGAAAAAAATGGAGAAAATAGGAAAAATTTGAAAAGAGTTAATGCTGATTTGACAGAAAGATTTTCTGCATTAAAGATTTAGCCAGTCACATTCTTTTACAGAATCTTTTCCAGCTTAGCAGACTGGAGAAATGTGATTTTTAAAATGAAAGATAGCATATCAGGAAAAGAACTTCATTATTTCACAAGCGAAGATTGAATTATTTATGCTAGTCGTTGTTGGTATTTTATTATTGTGGCCTGAGCCATCTATTTTATAGCAAATTTCACAAAGGTGTAGATCTGAAAAGAATTTGGCCCAATAATTCTCATTGTAGATGCCCTGACACACCCGTGCTTTCCAGTCTTTACCAAATGAAAAAAATCCACTGTTTCCAGTGTGCGGATTTATGTAGGTCAGTAAGATGCAAAATGAGCAAGGTCTGTGTTCTTGATAACTAATGTTCACCAAAACTTTTGAACTTAATGATGGAATTTTTAAATGGAAAATAAACCCCAATAATTTTACTAGGAGCATGTTATTACTGGGACAACTAATTATTTCCCTTTTGAGGGTGTGAGCCTTCCATGTGTTTGAAGCTATTTTGTAGTTTTGGCAGGTATTTCACAATTGTAATTAAATTTGAAGTATGCCAAATGTATGATCCCAATGGACTCTAGGCAGACAACAGCTTATAGCAAATAGGAGAAAACCAAGGTCCTACATATTGGCATGTGTGCTGCTGCCATACTAGGAGATCTTTATTTAGGCCAGCTACAGACCTTTTGTATTATGGGGAGAGTAATCAATAAATTGTGTGCTAGTAACAACTGTTCCATGTATCACATCATATTTCTGTATTTCAATACCCAGCAAGGGTAGAGGGTCCCCATGTTTTATTATACTGAACTGTACCTGTTCAGTTCTCAAAGCCAGGTTAGGAAGAGTTGTTTTCCAACTCATAGTAATTGCAACAACAAAAAAATCACTTCCTTCTGCCGAAGGGGAACAAAGCAAGGCATTGAACAGAAAACTCCGTTTACCCAACATGCTCACTTCCCCAGTGTCTGTGCCCTTACTAAGGAATTGCAAATTGTGCAAAATAAACAAACTGCATTCCTTATAAGAAATCTTCATTAGTAAACTACTCAGATGATAGTCATAGTCCCTTAAAAAGAGTCAAAGGTGCTTTTGACAATAACAGTTTAGATGCTTTGACATTGGGCCTGATATGTCTAGACTGATTTAGCAGGAAATCATTTTTATATAAAGTTCTGATTTTTATTTTTTTTACGTAGTTAAGAAGGGATTCAGTGTACAAGCCCCCAGTTTATATTGTAAGCTGTAGATACCAGACGTGAATGCATATACCATGCATGTGATTCTGCAAAATACATTGACTCTTTAAATCCTGCAAAAAATGGGTAGGGCCCATCATCAGCTTTCAAGGACATGTTCATTTAGTAAGTGTTCAGAAAATACCAGATACATCAAATCTCGCTTTGGCAATAAGTTTCTTGGAGATGCTCAATACTTTCTTTATGACTAAAGCAATGAGGTTAGAAGGAGAAACCATAACAAATGCAGAATAAAATGGCTTTTGTTATGCTTTCTAGCTAACCTTTAGGTAGTCAGTGTAAAGAGTTGAATGAAGAAAGAGACCATCTTGAGTTAATCAGAGTAATTGCACACAAGTAATTTTTTATTAAAACTGATTTGAAAAAGTCTGCATTTAATATAAAAAGCAGGCTTTTCTGCTGGCATGGGAGTGAGAACAGCAGTGTGATCTGTGATGACAGCACGTGACATGTCCAGTGTCCTAGAATCCAATGGTTGTTTTGCTTGGCCAGTGTCACGCAGCAAATTCCATAGGATTTTGTACCCCATTGACTGTGCTGGTGACAAGATCTGAAGTCACTCAGCAGACAGAAAATCAACAGCTATTCAGCATATTGCTTGCATGTGCTTGACTCTACTGTTTTCTGTAAGGTTTATTAGCTGCTTTCATTATTTTTTGCAGTAAGCATTGCACTTTCTGATCCAGAACAAGTTTAGACAGCAATAAAAAGTGATTTTGTGCTGCTTTGTACGATTTTAACTGTGTTTAAAAGTAGAAGCACATGACAGTTTATTGAGTTGCATTGATTTTAATGAGTTTTCAACAGCTCATCTTGGATATTTTTTTAAAAAAGGTTGCAATTCCAATGTGAAATTTCCTCCCTGAAGCATCTTGGTTAGTTGTTCAGATTACACTGTAAAATGAGAGATTTAATTTTTCTTCTTTACTGGCAAAAGTTGGCATACTGTTTGTTTCTCAGTATTTGAAAAAATTGCTCAAACAAATATCCATGTTTGTTGAGAATAATTTCCAGTTGTGTGTACTGGAGCTTCTATGGGCACACCTGTAAAAAAGAGACAGAGAACTGTAGTTGAATTCTTGCCCATTAATGAACGAAATTCCTTTTTGAACTGTACAGTGATTCGTATGCAATGTTTTTGTATGGCCCTTACAACTAGTATATCTCGTTACCTCACAAATGATATTAAATATTTCCTCCCAAGGGGATATTTTCTTTTCACAGTACCTTTTGCAAACATCAGCGTAGAAAGAAAATTATAATTATTTAAATGTCTTTCATTTCAGTGTTTTGTTGAATGAATTTTAACAGACAAAACCAATTTCATTCTATATTCTGTCTTTATTAACAAATAGTGTGCTATTAGGAAACTGAGAAACATTTTAAAGTACCATTTCATGGATGACTTTATCTCTATTGTACTGATCCTGATTTTAATTTATGTGTATAAAGCTGCTGTCAAGAGAGGGCATATATATACCAGTTAGATCGAAGATTTTTTTTTCAGTAAGCAGTAATTCATGAATGCCACTCAAAAATGACCAATTTGACTTTGCAATGACAAAGAATGTCAAGAGTTTTCTTATCGTGGAAGGCCCAGGCATTGTTTTTGTGTTGCATGTTTTTGTGCCACGTGTGTATCACTAGCACATTACTGTCACCTTTAAATCTTGCACAACTGTTTTCCAAAACACACTTTTCTGCAGAAAAGGAAGAAGCCTTTTCTCTTACGTATTTACTGTCCGTGGTGGGAAGTGGCAAACAAGTGCTGGGAGTTAATCTACTCCTCCCACTCACCTCTTCCCCAACAACAAAGAAACCCCATCCATATATTTCTTTTATCCCCTCTTCCACTGACTCAACATATGGATAATTTGTAGGAACACTTATAATTACTCATACTTGATTTCTTTATAAGGAACAGTTGGCTATGAGTAAGCTCATAGTAATATTCAAAGGGAGAAGTGTGTATATACATGCAGATTTTTTAGGTGTCTAGGTTGACTTTTAACAGTCTGACACTTTTTACAGATGATAAATGAGCTGAGAGTGGTCACCAAAGGACAGACACGTGCATAAACAAATATATCTTCAAGGAATTAAAAAAAAAAATAAAAGCATGCCAGAGAGCAGGATAACTTTAATGTGAATATATACACACATCTCTAAAGCTTTTTTTCATGATTTTCAGTCAAATTATGTATTGTCCAATCTATCTTTCTTTCTCCTTTGTACAAGATCTTTGGCTGCACTTCTGTGATGAGTTTTGAGAGGTAGTTCTCTTATTTTTTTGGTTGGTCTTTAAGTAAGCAAAATGCTGAAGTTATTAGCTCTTCTAAAATGACAAGCAATTAAAATCTTGAGATGCATTTTGGAGGAAGTCTGGACTCACAGTCCTACCCAGGACTGGGTAGGATTCACAGTCCAGGGATCCCTGCACCTACACAGCTGTTACTGTTTGCACTGCAACACCTCTTGCCATCACACCAGAGAAAAGCAGATCAGTTGTCTGTATCCAACCGAATGACTTAAGTACTTTTAGCAGCAACCTTTCAGGTGAGGGATCCTGCTTTCCCATCTAAGGCATGGATCATGGGACTGCAGGGAAGTGCTAAAGCATGAGATAGGCAGGGTTTGAAAACTGCTTGTTTGAAGTTTACTTTTTTCAGTTTTCTTAAGTTCAGAACAGTTCCTGCCCTTCTGGACACCCAAACCTTTCCCTATGCATGTGATGAGGGATAGCAGCACACTCTGAACTTCATGCCTGACTTTTAGGTGTTTCTGTGCTCGCTGTTGTTAGGACTGTATTTTTATAAGTGGGTCCAAATGCTATGCATCCTGGGAAAAGCAAGGGTTAAAAGGAAAATGAAACAGATGACAGAGCCAAGGATGACAGTCCCACTTCTCCTCTTGTTTTACAATCCCAGCCAAAAACTAACCCAGTGAGCTGAAATACCCTGCTGAGTGTTGTCGTGAGTGCCAGAGTGAGCAAGAGCGTGTGTGGGTGTACAGGAGGAGAGAGGGGAAGAGCAGCCGAAGAAGGACGTGTGATCGCTGCTTTGGTTAGAGCAAACTACCAGATGGGCTTTGCCGTGTGGTCTGACTTGTCCCTGGAGCTCTGTTCCCCTTCCGACAGAAAACATTTCCTTTCCGTGTCTCCAGATGCAGACTGAAGCAGGACTTTAAGGCCTTTCCACTTAGGGTGAATCCAGTGCAGCCAGCGTGGCACAAGGGAAATCCCTATGGAGCTGGATTTGGCAGATTTTCATGTCCCTCTGTAAATTCCCGTATTTCCATTATTTTTGATGGATGCACACTATTCAGGGCTACCAGGGGAATCACCATGTCTGCAGAGAGAGCTCTCAGCTTTCCATTGTTGCAACAGGCAAGTGCTAACCCCAGGTAGCACTGGCAGAGGTGAAACGTCACCACCTCCTTCCAGGGCTTTGGAGGAGGTGAGGTCAGAAGGAAATCCGTCTCAGGCTTTTGAGAGGGGCAAGTCTGTAGCTGAACCAAAGCTGATAATTGAAGAGAAGAAGCTTCCAATCCACAGGGCTAGTAGGAAGAAAGGGTGAAAGTAGCTGCTGGCAGGAGCTCTAGGAGGGGTGGCAGTTTCCCAGGTACCCAGATATCTTTCTAGTTTTCCTCTTGCTTCCTATTTCTTCCAAGATGCAGTTTCACTGACTGCTAAGCATTTTCCACACAATTTCATTTGCTTTTTTATTACTTGGCTTTCGAGTGAGGAAGTAGGGGGTGGGTTGGGTGGGTTTTTTTCTGTTGTTGTTTGTTTTCTGTTAGAAAAAACTTAAGTGACTATCCTGTTACTCCGTCAGAGTCGTGTCACTGGGGCTTTAATTCCCTGGCATCCTACCAGAGGGGAAGAGAGAGGAGTTCAGAATAAAAGCTCCATTGATAAATAGCAACACTGATAGTGGGTTGCCATTTTCTCTTATCCTTAGTAATGCTGCTGCAGAGTCAGCAGTTTTGATGTTGTTTGACTGTTGTAAGTTCATGTGAAACTTTTGGACAACATGATTTTTAATACATCGGCTCCATAAAATGTGTTAAAGTCAGTTTTCTTTCCTGGCTTAAAATCACTTTTAGCTTAAAACTGCCATGAACTAGACTGGTCCAATACTTTTTTAGGAGTCTAAGTGAATCCAAAACAAAATAGCAGAGCATGATACCCTGGGATGACAGCTTGTCCTAGATAACAAACTGTATTGGGTTCACGTGGCCAGGTTTTGGTAGTGGGGTGGTTACAGGGGTGGCTTCTGTGAGAAGCTGCTAGAAGCTTCTCCTGTGTCTGATGGAGCCGATGCCAGCTGGCTCCAAGGCAGACCTGCCGCTGGCCAAGGCCGAGCCCATCAGTGACGGTGGTAGCATCTCTGGGATAACAGATTTAAGAAGGGGAAAAAAAATAGGGGTGGAGGAAAGGTGTTTTAAGGTTTGGTTTTACTTTCTCATTATCCTACTCTGATGTGATTGGTAATGAATTAAACTAATTTCCCCAAGTCGAGTCTGTTTTGCCTGTGACGGTAATTGGTGAGTGATCTCTCCCTGTCTGTATCTTGACCCACGAGCCTTTCAATGTATTTTCTCTCCCCTGTCCCGCTGAGGAGGGGGAGTGATAGAGTGGCTTTGGTGGGCACGTGGCATCCAGCCAGGGTCAACCCACCACACAAACAAATAATTTTAATTCTGTAGGAGGCAGAATGTTGGCTTGCTGTTTTATCTAATCTAAAATTTTAAGAGTGGAAGGAAGAGCCTCTGGCAAGGCCCAGAAAACATCAGCAGATACTTGTACCCTCATATATTGTCACCGTTTCATTTTCTAAAATTATTTTCTGCTTTACCTCTCAAAGTAGCAGAAGTTTCACTGCTTCACTTCATTCACTGAATGTTTGTATTTAAAATCCTTGATGTAAAACTAAGCTTCACAGAATGCAGAAATTAACCTCGAATAGGACTCAGAAGATGTGTAAGTAGCCAAAATTATTTCACATTTGAAATATATCCGTGAAGAATTAAAGAACTGTGAAATGAATCTTGCTTTGTTTCAGCATTAATCTTTTTCAGCAGATTGTGGTTAAAAAAACCCCCAACCATTTAAGCACAATAAGTGTTTAACTGTAGATTTCTAGTATGTACTGTTACTATGTTCATTCCCATAACATATGACAAAAGCCTCCTCATAAACTTATAATATGTACTTCTAGTGGCCCAGCAGGATAGAATAAATATATCCACTTTTTGTTAACAATGTATCTACTAGCTGCTTGAAAAAATTCCTAATATAAAGAGACTCAGAAGGGAAATGAATATTTTGTCTATTTGTTTACAATTTAAATTTGAAAATGAAAGTGAAACTCTTTCTGTCCTTAATAAATTTGGATTTCCTAGAAGGACATGTGGATTCTTTTGCACTTATCTTTCAATTTTGTATTCAATAACATAATGAAAACCTTTCCTTTACAACCAGGTATTTGTTATTTCTGAGTAGTTCAAAACCAGAGGCTTGAGGAATATCCTTCCTAGGAAGATAGGTTCTCTGGTATAGCCACATGTAAGCTTTGAAATGTCTTCTGTTTCAAGCCTCTGCTTGCTTTTAAATCACTCTAATCTCTGCTGCTAAAGTCACGAAGTAATGAATGTTGTTTGGTGCCGACTGGTGGATTTTGGAGACAGCCAGAATGCCATGAAGCCCTAGAAGACATAATTAGGGGTCAGACTAGAGAAAATCTTGCAAAAAGCTGTTTAAACCATTCAGATTTGAGAAGAAAGCTGACACTGTGTTTCCTTACATCAGTCAGCAGAGCTGGCCTGTGCCATCTCCAGAACTGTGTCCATTCAGATTATACACAAAGAAAGTGTCCTCTCTTCAGAGGAGCATGAAATTTCAGTTTGTCGTGTTTGTACTCCCAGCAAAATGACCAAGTGTTTAATTGCTAATCCAGATGGGTTTTACTCTTCCACACTAGATATCCAGGGCTATTTTTGCCAGCCCTCGACACACCTTTCGTGTTTTGGCGGAGTAAGTCTGTACTGCACAATCTGCTGAGCCAGAAAGATAAAAAAGTCCAGCTCCTTTCATTTTCCTGGGAGTCTCTGGGATTGCTTGTGTCATCACAGAAGGGCTGGAGGACTTGACCAGAAATCCCACCATGCTGGAAAGATGCTGGAGGAACAGGCTGTGAGAACGAGGAAGGTCTCCTGGGAATGGCAGTGTTGGGCCCCTCTGGGGGGGCCTGTTTGGAGGACCCCCTGTTTCCAAAGTGTCTTCCCACTTGACCCCAGGTATAAACTGTTTTTCTGTTGTCTGGTTAGGGGAAAGGCTGCAGCAGGAGATTAAAAAAAAAAAAAAAAATTTAGGCTTCATTCCATATGCAGTGGATTATCTGTGACTTTGGGGAGGACAGTGCATGCCCGGCCCTATTTCCAGGGTGTTTCCAGCCACACCAAATACTTTCTAGAGAAGCCCCAGGAGCACAGTACTTTGCAGGAACAGGATGTATTTATTTGCCAGTGTGTGGATTTAGAGACTGATCACATCAGAAAATCTTGGGCTTGACCTTGGGTTACATACATGTAATTTGTGTATGTATCCACACAATATATATACATTCATGTTATCTGTGTACATATAACATGTACAGTTCCTGCGATTGCATGTATCTATTTCAGGATAAGAAAGACAACCTTGAGCCAGCGTCACTATTTTTCTCTTACATGAAACTTAAAATTTTGGTAGTACTGCTTGATTGATTCCAGCTATAGCCAATTTGGCAAATAAAAAGTAAATTTTTCCAGTTTTTTAAGCAAGCCCATAGAAACAATGTTGAGAAAGGAAATTGTATCTGGCAAGTTAAAGCAGCCTGGATTGCTATTCTTTACTTCACTACATCATACACCCACACAAACTTTGAACTCCATTGCATCCTAAGTTCCTGCTGGCTACATTTCCAAAGATTCAAAATATTTCTAATAAAAGAAGTTATCAGCCAGCTTTTCCCTCTGAGTTCTGAAATAGATGGTGTGACCTGTAGTTACCAGTTTCTAAAATTAATGGATGAATCATAAGAAGACATACTTTATTCTTGTTTATAACTTGAAAATGTTGGCCCTTGTGTTTAGGAACTTCTTTTTTTTTTTTTTTTTTTTCATTATTCACAATTTCATTATTATAAATGTGGGAAAAGTTCCTAGTAGGAAAAGAATGCTGCAGACACACACACAGATCCCAAAGCCAACCCCCGCATTGCAATTTTCCTATTGCCTCACATCTGGAATGTGTAACTTGCAAACTCAACCATAACAAGAATTATGGTTGAGCAAGTTAAAAAGTTTGAATTTGATGAGGAGAGGACTAAAGTTGACCCTGATAAGGACATTTTTTTTCTTTACATGAAGCCACATCTTTTTTCTTAAAGGAAAAGAAAAAGAAAATACATGCTAACTTTTAGACTAAACCCAGGAAGTTAAAACCCTGCTAATGAAAGCTCAAGCTCACACAGCTGGCTTGTAATCAGGACTGACTGTACTCCACATTGTCTTGCACATATATCCAGTCTTTTTTTTTCTTCTTCTTCTTTTAAACAATCATCTGTACATTGCAGCTGGGACATGGTGATTTTTTCAGTTCATAGTTCATAGCTCATATTTATTGAATAGCATAGTGAAGGGTAAGTTGAAAAAGGGGTATTGGATTGGAGATTTTGTCTATCTTCCATTAGACATAATTCAGAATTTCTGTACTAATACTTGGATGGAGTAAAACAAGACCCTTGGATGGAGTAAAATAAGACCAAAGGCAAAACAATGTAATTCACCTAAAATGATTATATATTTCAAAGTATGCTAAAATCAGCAGCATAAAAAAATAACAGGTTTAATCTATCCCTGGTATAACTCAACTGAATTCAGTAAATGTACTTCATAGATTATTTTCTGCTTTCATCATTTCTAGTTGGACAATTAAGAATTATTATATTTGTGGAAACCTTTGTAAACCTGATGTGTCTGAAATCCTGATTATAGATTTTGTGCAAATTGACAAAATCTAGTTCATTACAGGTGTCCAAATGTGAGTTCATGTTCCCATGAGCTATGCAAGAATGTACAAAAACTGTGAATCTACAGTTGAACAGTAATTTTTTATCTTCTCTAACTTACTTTAATAGCTAAACTCTAACAGAATTTATAAACATCCATTACAGGACGACCTGAACCTGTTTCAACAATCTTACAGTCTTTGTGAAAAAAAAAAATCAAATGAATCCAATTTCCATTTTCCATGGTCAAAGTTATGCATGGAAAAATTACACAAAAATTCCATGAGATCATAACCACCAAGTTATAAGGTTATGATTCTGTTTTCAAGGCTAATACTGCCAAGTAGAGATTTGAGTCTTGCCAGAGATGTACTCCATCCTGCATGAGTAAAGAAATGGAAGATCTGCAGGCTGACAGAAATCAAGCAAAAAGCTTGCTAAAGAACTGTAGAACAGTAGAAAATTTTCACTATCATCCCGTAACAAAAGTCTGTCAGAAAGTTATGATTCAATAAACCCACGAAGACTTACTGCATTTCCAAATAATAGGAACTGGGGAGGTATTAATTGAAAGGTTTAATTATATAAATACAACAATGATGATGATTATAAGCAAGAAATATAATCAAGAAAAGGGAAAAGAAGAGATGGATCAATATCAAGCCACAGTGAACACTGAGGGATACAGAGGCAGCGCTTTATGAACTTACTAATGCTGAAGATGAATAAATTTTTACAGATAAGTAAACTATTACAGAAAAGATCTCCACAGCTACAGACTAATCTTTCTATTACCTCCTGATGAATTTACATGAGTTATTTTGTAAAAAAATTGAAAGATTCCTGACTACTGCAGCTAGACACATAACATGTGTTCGGCACACTTCTTTCAGATGTGTGCAATGAAAGCATCATTCATGGAATGGCTCCCGAACAGGAGTATGCTATACTGAGAGCTTAAATCCTCCACTCCCAAAGTGATCAGATCAGCATGAAGAATGATTGAACCATTCTCCCTATCTGCTCCCATTGCTGATCTGTGAGAGAACACTGTAAAATATGGGTGGACATAAGATTAGCATACCAAATGCACACTGGAATTTGCTCAGCACCTGAAGTTAAAAATGTTGGATGTTCAGGATAAAGATGTTCACAGCAAACAACTCCCTTTGGTGAGAAACACTATCTTTTTCAGAACAAGTGGAGCTCCTTAGCAACCTCCTAAAGAAATGCAATATATTATATTAACCTGGCTGTCACTTCCTTTCAATAGATCCATTTCCAGATTTTTCTTATGTCTTCCAAATTCACTGATTTTTGTACTTTATGTAGTTTTGGTGTTGGTTTTTTTCCAGTTTAACTGCACAGAGGCAGCTAAATAATTTAACGAGGACAATATTGGCTGTGCAATAAACTTGGGCAAAATGAAAATCATTGCACCCATGGATGCCTAAAATGATTGACTGCAAAGCAGTCACTTGTGAATGGTACAAATTTCAAGTAATTTGATTTCCAGGTACTGAATCTGACACTTGGCATCTAAACAAATCTGTTGTAACTATAAGCAAGATGGTGAAATGAAGGCATTTCCCTTTTCACCAGGTTTCCTCTTCGCTACTTCCAGGCAGGTTGTTGTCATTTAGAAATCTGAAACTGGTTTGTGCTGACAAAGATGTTGAAAGCCATTAATAATATTGGCTATGCTTACGTTCACATTGTACTGCAGAAAAGGAGTCAAACTTCTTCTGAGTCCTACAGAGGAGCTGGTTTTCCCAGCTTAGTATGAGCATGTGATGTGGAGGTTGAAACACCTCCTTCAGCATTTGACTATGCTCTTGCTGTATGCTCCAATAATGAGGAAGTAAAAACCTAAGGGAATCTAAATCCTAGAAGACTTGGTACTTTCTATATATTTGACAGCCTTTTCCTGATGGCAGGAATTAGCTGCCTTACAAAAAAAAAAAACCCCAAACCCACAAACCAAATACTTACAGATTGTTTTCCATTTTACAAACTTGGATCTGATGATATAATATTACCAATATATCAGTAATTGTCTATGTTTAAATATACATACATAGATAGTGTGATACAGATGACACATGATGATATTTGAATATAAATTGTTTATTGCTCAATATAGTACCTTACCACATAAAAGCAAATAAAATACCCAAAATGCTTACCTGAAACTTAATAAGAACTTTCATTTTCTGTACTCCATTTTCATGTTATGCTTGACATAGTGGAAAAACAGTTTTCTCCCAGAAACTGATGAGATTAGGCTCTGCACTCATTGTGGCTGTTGTCCTTCCATCAAATACGTCGTTAGCTTTAGCATGGGCTTGTGGACAGATTTTCACAACTGGACTGGAATAAAGTTCACATATTTAGCATTTAGATTGATGCTTTGAACCTGAAGGTTGCACAGGGTTTGCAGTCCCATAAGGAAGTGTTATAAACATTGTAACATTTACAGAAACAGTTCCTAACATGTATGTCTAGGTACAAGTAGTGTTTGTATTTTATTAGTTACCGTACTTCCTCATTCAAACTGTTTAGTTCATTATTTAGAATGTAGCATTGTTAGATTGCTTTTAGTTTTAATTTTTTATTTAACTCATACAACTTGGCTGATTGCAGGGAATATAAATTGGTTTACGTTAGAATAGATGACATTAAATAGAAGTGACTGAACCTTAAAAAATTACTTTCTTTAAAGGTTTTATTTGTTTATTTGCTTAGTTTTAGTCAAATTAAAGAGCTGAGTAAGTTTTCTGTTAATTTTTATCAAGGTTCTTTTAAATTTGTGTGCCCTGATTTTGAATTCAGGTGTGGAGCCAATACACTGAGATATGCTTGGACCAGTATTGCTCAGAGGTAACTGCTGGTGTAGCAGCATCACTATGTTGTGACACAGAAGACAGATTTTACTATTAGTAGGTTCTAATACTGCGTTATTACTAAACTTCATAATTTTGCTACAGCTGATGCAACAATTGTAATATTGCTTAAGCCTTACCCCTTGTTCCTACCGAATATCGAAGAAAAATCTTCAGCCTCAATAGAAATATTTTTTAAACAGTAAATTTCTAGACTTTGTGATTTCAGTAAAAAAAAAAAAATCTTAGCAAGTGTGACTCAAGTGCATTATACACATTCTGAAATCAAAAGGAGTATTGTCACAACCCCAAATTTGTTGCTTTGTAATCATCTCATTGATTTAGTGTAATGTTTGTGGGTCTTTCCAGAACTATGTTCCTGATTTCTTAGGGACTGTTCTCCAAGGATGGGTTAAAATGTCTAAAGGACTACCTTGTGATGATGGATAAAAATCAAACATTGAAGAATTTGATCAATCTCTTTTTTATTAATTTTTTAAAAATTAATTTTAGTGGTTTTTTTAGTCTTTTATTTATTGTTACAGTGACAAGTTGATAAGGTAATTCCAAGTCACTGCATCTGTATTTTTATTAATTTTCATCATTTAAAGATGTTTAAAGTTTTGAAAGGGAAATTTTGCCTTACTTAGGAATAATCCCTTTGGGGGAGTTTTTGGAAACTTTAAATCCCAGTCAATAGCCCCATGCACAGAAAAAAAAAAAAATTGGTCATCTTTTCTGCAGCACTGACAGCTTTGGCTTATATTAAAATTACAAAAACACCCTTAAAACCACAGCCCAAAATCTGCCATTGGATTTTATTTGGAAATATAGCCACATGTTCACCATCCCTTGCTATTATTAAAAATCGGATTATTTTAGCAACAACAGTGTTTGCTCATTTTTGGTTGATCTTGATTTTGAGTTCAGGATACAAAATGACAATGTCATGCTGAGGGAATTTCATTATTTTGAGGCCAGTTTCTGTGACGAGGAAGACACTGGAAATGTTTAACATTAGGTTTTAAATTTTTACAGCAAATTTTACTTCTACAAAGCTTTAGTAAATACTAAACTTCCTGAAGTCAGTAGAACTCTAATGCCATGAGTTGTTTTGCATTTTGGATTATAATAAAAAAAATCAAGATAACTATGTTTTATTTTCTGATGTGTCAGAATAACATGAAACTCAAAAGTAAGATTGTGCTTTTCTTTGTTATATGCAAATTTCTTATTGACTTATAACAGTTGTTTGTGTGGTTAACAAAGAATTAGATTTCTTGGATGCAGGCAAAATGCGCAATGGAAGATATATACTTATTTACTTTTTCTCTAAATTTAGCCAATGTCATTGCCTTGTGGAAAACTGTATTCAGAATTTTAACTTTAAACAATAAAAGTACTTTGTTGTTTGTTAGTTTTAGAAGAATATATTTCCTTCCAGTTTTTCTTACCCTTAAAACAAAAAACCCCTTCAATTTCTAGTCCTAGCAAGCAAAGAAGCTTAATACTAAACACCTTTAAATCAGAGTTTTTCCACATATGCATTCCAATCTAAGGAGTTTTTACACAGAAAATATATGTTTAAAATACAGTTTTTTCTAAACTAAAAATCAAAATTAGCTGTGCAAGTGAAACTGATGCAATCAGCTAGTTTCTTGGAAACCGTAAAAAGTGGCTGTCAGTAACTAGGAGAAAGATTACACCTTTGTAGGGCTTAATTTGTTGTTGTCATGGTCTCTGGGAAAGAAATCTAAGTGGAAGACAGAAAACAAAGTCCCATTTCTTTTTCCATGCACCTTTAAATACATCAGTAGCATCTGGACATCAGTTTGATCCCTAAAATTGAAACTGGGTTCAGTAGAGTATGGTAAAGTGAGACTTTCAAAACGGCAATAAAAGCAGCTGTTGGATCTCCAGCATAAGGGTGGCAAAGTGATGCCTCTAAACATGTTAAGGCTGATTGAAGAACAGACCAGAAAGTTACTTAACAGAAAGTTTATGTAAAGGTAAATATTGAAACTATTCTTGCTGTATGTGAGGACCACCTGCCAAGTGAATCAGATTTACATTAGAATGCATGTGTGCTGTGGTCTTTGTCACCAGCCTAATTAAAAGATCCTTCTGAATCCACTATGGTACTTTTCTTCACCACGTGCTTTCCAGAGAAAATTGTATGCATGGGGGATGCTGCCTTGCTGAGCAGTATGGCTGTGCAGAGGCACTGCAGATCCCACCTGCCTGGCAGATCCCACCATCAGTGCAATGCGGTGCATCGGGTCAGGACACAGCCGATGTACTCCTGTATCATGGACATGAGACCTCTACTTAAAAACATTTAGATTCATAAGGCTAACCAAAGAAATTTGTTTACATATATGGGTGGGAAGCATCATTTTGTACTTTGTCTGCCTTACCTCTTCAAACTTTGATGCTGCTATGGCTTAGGTACAAGTTTGCCTTTCAATGCCATCAATGCTTACATGGTGTGAAGTCAGGCGATTACATTCAGTTTCTAAAGGAGAAGAACTACCTCTTTGTTCTTGCTTCATTTTTTCTAATCACTTCAAGCCCCGCTCACTGTGAGCTGTCTCTGAAGGGAGTAGCCCTGATCCCGCACTCCCTGTCACCCTGCACATGGCTGCCCATCGCTTCCCCCACCGTGCAGGCCACTCCACTCGGGGGGATTATACAAATCCAGGAACATAACCCTCTGCCACACCATCATTCTCCTCCACTCATGCCCTCCCCTGGCATTTTCTTCTCCTTTAAGTCCAGCTGCCATCTCACCCTGACTGCTTTGTTGCTCAGGTGTGCATCAGCTCTTTCCTTGAGCTGACTCCATTTAGTAATCCGTTGTACTGCCAAGGAAAGGCATATTTCTAATTTTTGATAGGTGTAAGATCCAGAGATATAGGAAATCTTAAACTAAAGGTAATATTATAGTTACCTTTATTACCATCTCTGAATCACCTCATCTAGCTAAAACTGTATACCTATTAACTTTAAACACTCTTGTAGGAAATAAATGAAAGATTCTTTACTTTAACTTCGATATCCATTGCATTATATTTTCTTTTGTATGAAATGAACAGAGAACAAGTTTTCAATTAAAAATTACTAACTACATCACAACATATCTATGATAAATTTCATTTTTACTGAAGAAGCATTAATACTTTAATTAAGTAATAAATTATCATTTAATCTGTATAAATATAATATTAAAAATCTGAGGTTCTTCTGTATGATTTAGTACTTAATATAAGTCTGCACAATCCTGCAGAATGCTATCCATTCACGTTAGCAAGATAATTTACTTTTTACTTAATCCTGCTGTCCACAGACAAACATGGTTGATCATCTGGACAGCAGTATAGGTTGTTAATATATATGTTGTTAATCAGCTTATTAGTGCTATTGACAGTTGATCCTATTATACTTCCTATTTTTAACTTAAATTCCCACTGATTATTTAAAAATAGTAATTATTTTTTAAATATTGACATATTTAAATTTATCATGATCTATTTTAAAATTTGTTAGCAGTACTTTTCATTAAAAAATACCCTTTGTCCCTAACATTGCATTGATTGTCCCCATTAACTGCTTAACCAAGTCGTTGATTACTTTTCTGCAGCTATAAAGAAATTAAGACATTTTGGACTTAGTAAGTAAATAGTTAAAGTGCATACTTTATTAAGTTCTTAATATTATAACTGTTAAAGTCTCCTTGGATTTTTAGTATTAATGACTCTTTGTTCTTAAGTTACATCCCCTAGCCTCTTTTCTTGGAGGCTTTCCTTCATGGCTCCCTCAGCAGTACTGAGGCCACACATAGCAAATACAATAGCTGATGCTTATTTATAAAGGATTTGACCTATTCCTTTCTGCTCGCCCCTTGCAACTTCTCCCTTATGACCTCAACATTTCACTCAGTCAAGCCCTGTAAAATTCTGCTTGTTTGTGGGAAGTGCTTTTAATGAGAGAATATAGTATCATTTTCCTTGTTTGTTGGTCATTGTCCTCACAATTGCTATGGTAGAGTTGGTTGCACAGATGTTGTATTTTGAGCTGAAAATTTTTCCTGACAGTTGTGTAAGGCTGCCTTAATCGCTGCAGGCTTTCTCAGCCGTCCCTTGGCTGTGACCTATGACATCTTCACTCCCCTATTTCTAAAACCATTTCCTAATAGAACCCAGCAGATCTTGTCTATGATAAATTGTAATTCTGGGTTGCAGCTGGAGATCTCATCAGATGTGCAGTGTGTTCTGGGGCTCATTCATTAATCCAAAATAGTGGCCACAGGCAAATCCCTACATGCACGTTTGAAGTTTTAAAGCTCAGTTGTGCTGAAAACTGGCCTAGTAAATTAGGCTATGAGTAGGATCTGTGTTCATAGTCAGTCACCTCTACCTGTATACCAATGGGTGACTGTACTGCAGAGGGGATGTCATTAGATAATACATAGCAACATACTTAAACAGAAGTACACAGAGTATGGTATGTTTATGGACTCAAAATCTTATGTGCATGTTGCTCAGCTTTCTTGATTTTACATTTATATAACTTTAACTTCAAAGGAGCCATCCTGTTAAGAGCTCAAAATCACACTTAATCTCTTTGTGCGTTGTCCATAGCCTGCCTCTCTTCCATATTTTAAGTGATTTTGTACTAATCTTCTGGGCTGAAGAAGCATCAAATCCATCTCGACATGCAAAGTGATAGAATGAAGTGCTGAGGGGCAGAGGAGTGTTATTGTTCTTTGTCAAGAGCTTTACTAGTCAGTAGAGGATGGCCATGAATATAAGGTGATGTTTTTTAACCATGCTCTGACTGCCATAAGCATCATTTGGATTCATAGCAACTGGCCTAATTCTAAGCCAGAGTTTCCCATGAATATTTGTTGAGGTAGGGCAAAGCCATATTTGGGAAAATCAGCAGCAGTGTATGAGTTGGGGCTGGTGAGTTGCTTGCACAGGCCTTGGAGCTGTAGCTTGGCCATTCTAAAGATCTGATTGACACCCAGAGATCAAAACACTAGGCATCACACCAAGAGAATTTGTACAGATTTGGGAAAAATGATTGGGGGGGCAGGAAATTTCAGGGCAGAGCAGCTATATTTCTCAATAATTATCTCATTGATCTTATCTAGTAAGACCAGAGATTAGTCAGTAGGTTAATTTTTCTTGTCCAGGCTTCCTCCAATATTTTGACATACAACAAAAATGTTATGAAGACAACCAGTTTTTTTAGTAGTGTGCCATCAGCAAAATTTTTCTATGCAGAAATAAAAAATTAATGAAGTACACTTCTGAAAATGACTAGGAACAATCTTCTGGATCTTTATGGTTGCTGATCTTCTTGATTTATCTAAGAATTTAATACAAATGTTTATCATTTGTGGTTCACTTTTTAAGCTGCAAGAAAACCATCCCGCCTCTAGATTTTACGGTGCATGATCTCATAAACTGCATACTCCTTGGGTAATGAGGTTGGCAATTTATATGTAAGCTCCTAACATCCATAGGACACCAAAGGTATGAAATTATTCTAGAGTTTAAGTTCAAGAAACTTTATTTATGGTCTCTAGAGAGTCCCATTGTTTCACAGGCTTTATTATCTCCTGTTGCTCTAGTCTAGCACTGCAGCTCAAGAGAAGACTGACACAGCCTACTGTACATGCACACTGCTGAGGCCTCAGCACCTTGCAGGATTAAGCCCTATCTGAAAAACTGCTTGTGAGTGAGACGTTATTCCTGAGCTTGATTTATATGCCATTTTTGTCTACTCTAATTTGATAGAACAGATTATGATAAAAATACTTAAACTATCTCAAAACTACTTAAGTAAAATAAGGGAAAATGCAGAAAAACTCAATATAATAATGAAATCAGGTCACCTTTCTGAGGTTTTTATTTTTTTAATAATAAACATAATTATGGAAAGAATAATTTCTTTTAACCCTTAAACTGGATTGAAATTAAAGCGTTTAAGCAATTTTGATAAAAGGAGACTGCAAAAAAATCTTTAAACATTTAAAAAATACCAACACTCACAGAAAATCCACTCACAGAGTTTCTTCAAACAGATCTTTGTCCCCGGTTAGGCTCATGAAACCATGAGGTCTGAGTCTGATTTGATCTGTTCACTTCTCTACTGGAAGAGAAGAGAGTTGAATTAAATGTGAACAGAAAGTTGTGACCATGCTATTATGTAGTGTTTTTGAGAATTCTCTGAGAAATGTGCTTACTGTGTACTTCCCATTTTGTGCATGTTCATCTGTTGATCTAAGAGTCAAGTAGAATATTGATACACTTGAAAATATGCTAGAAGAGTCACAGAAAAGGCTGTGATGGCTGGCATAGAGTATATTGGTTTTGCCCTTGATTCTTTTCACTTTTTAAGTGTTCTTCCGATATTCAGACTGATTATGTAAGAGCATTCTGCTCTTCTCTGCTGCATTAAAACAAGGGGACAGTAAGTAGTCCAGAATAAATATCTTCATTAAAATATGCAAAGGCAGAATCAAATCTGCATAACTGAACATCTGTATGTACAGTACACTAACATAATATTTAGTCAGATGATCACACAGGTATTATGGCTGTGGACTTCAAGAGAAGCTCCCCAAAACTACCTCTCAGTGTGTTTTGCTGCATAATAAGGTCTTTCAGCTCAATTTCTTGCATAAATGCTTATTTTATTGTGCTGAATTAATGAGGATGGCATTAATTGATGTAATACATGGATAAATGCTAAGTTGTTTCAGTTGTTCAGTTACTTACACAAAGGCCATCAAGACTGTACATGGTGCAAAATAAAAGAAGCATTTTTAAATCTCTGTGAATCTGATTGAACAAAACATTTGAACAGACAAATAATCACATCTCCATATGTAGCAGGTCCCAAATTAATGAGACCTTTGAGATACAACTGCTCATCTGACTTTCCTTGAAATGCAAGAAAGCTGGAATATAGTGAAGGCTTCCAATATCTAAAGCTCTGCCTTACCACAACAGTGGATATGTACATAAACTAGAACAAGAAAACTGTCTGAATACAGATACCCCAAAACTTTGAAATGTGTCAAGCTGGAAAAAGATGCGAAAACCCATGTATTTCCTGCCCACTGTGTCATTTCAGGGAAGGGTGCAACTCCAAGAAGTTTATAGTGATATCCTGATTTGAATAATCCCCATGCAAGGTTTTTTCTGTACTCCTTGGAAAGTCTTCTTTCCATCAGCTTTGGCTATACTCACTCCACCTGTCATTCCATTGCCAGGCCAGCCCAGTATGTTTAAAGAAAATGTGCTGTCACTATAAATCGTAAACAAACCAGCCAAAAACCCATGCCATGTATCAATGAAAATGCTTGCATGTCTGCAGAATCAGGATCAAGAAAATGTGTGAAGTATGTTGTTAAAGCTATTCCTGAAATGTGATCTATACTGGGAGCTGTAGTATATTTTTAGTTTCAAACTCTTCCTCTAGCATTCCTCTGGAATAATTATGAGGAAATGAAGCAGCAATCCATAACTGTGAATATTAGTAGCTGAAGGAAGTACCATGTTCTATGCCTGCTTTAATAAACATATATGAAGAATAGGTATAGCTAGTTTATACATTTTTGTAGTTTCCCCTAAGGCTCCTGATAGATGTGAACTGGAATTTAGCAGTTCACGTGGCCTCGTGCTCCTGCACCTGGAATGCTTGAAGAGCCGAATCAAAACTCAGACTCTAATCGACCAAGATGACATTTAAAATGTAAATAGACATAAATGCAGAATAATTTCTAAACTTGTATAAAGTGTATGATAGCCACAGTTTATTGTGTCTTAAATATTACAATGTATGATATCAAATTACATTGGAGAGAGCTATTTTGGAAAGTAAAGATAGGTGTTGAGTGGATTGCTCTTACATCCAGTTGTAATACTGTAAAGCTTGCATTCCTGTACTGTTTGTTAACTTTTTCACTGGATTATTAGAATCTTTACAGCATGAGTATACCCCACAACTGGTAATAAGTTTGCTTTGCTAACAGTAATTTAGATCTGCTGTCAAGCAAAAGCCATTCTCACATTAGTTTGAATTATAAAATAAGCTTTATCTTATAAATGAAAATTGCTTGTATAGTTTTGAAATAAAATAATGCAAATGGGAGCTTAGAGATGTCAATTTTTTTCTTGCACCTGTGAAACACCTTCCTGAATTTAAATTTATAGCCTCTGAACTGTGACACATGTTAGATGAAGGAGAGCTTTAGACATGGTCGGCGCAGTTGTAGATTAATGTGTCATGCAGTCCGTGTGACTACAGGTTAGTCATGCCCATTAGTTTTCCTTCAAAATGTCATCTTTTCATACAGGAAATATGGTTTAACTTTAGATTTTGTTTTTATCTAGTAGCACTTAATCCTCTAGATTAAGTTTTTGTTTGGGTTTTTTTTTCTTTCCCTTTTTATATGGTTTGCTATATAATTTGTGTTGTAAAAAGCAAAACTTCTGTTACACCTACCAGTTTCTCCTCTGGGTAGGCAGCATTGTAAATTATTAAATACAACTACAGACAGTGTCATGATAACTTTTAATGTGATGGTGAAGTGAGAGCATTGATCTTATGTAATTTGAGTCAGAAAAATCTGAACAGGTAAACTATTTGTAACTTCTTACAGCTGAATAGGAACATAAGTAATATTAGTAACAGAAAAAAGGCCATCTGGTCCAGCTTGCCTGAGTTTGTTTGATTGGTTGATTATAATCTCAACCACCTGCTTTTCCACTGAGTTCTACTTCATCAGTCCTATCCTATTCCAGAAACAAATGTATCTGTCTCTTGTACACCTTTATAAATCTTTCCTTATAACTTTGATTATTCAGACCTTATGTGGTCTTATGGCACAGGAGATCCCAAAGTCTCAGAAGAGATTGGAGCTGGTAGGTTCTGGATGCTCAACAAATGCACAGAAAGAAATGCTCGTGATCTGAGGGTTTGTAATCTAGTTTCAGAGAAAATATGTGGATGATTAGAAGAGTGGTGTGATAGAATTAGGTGAACATCTGTGTGGTATGATATTTTCAACTACAAAATGCAGATGTTTATTTTGCTTTTAGATTTAACAACAGACACCTCTACTGTTTATAATCTGTACTGACATCCTGCTAAGACATTTATTATTCTTTTCTCCAATTTTTATCAAGGCAGTACTACCTTTCTTGTATTTTTGAGGGGGGAATAAGAAAAGTAGCACTCTTAAACTACAGTTCCTTTTGCTAGGAGCAGAGGGAAGTAAACAACAGCCCTGTGAAGTAACACTTTCATTCTATAAACTAAAAAACAGAGAAATTTACTGTTCTGCCCATGTCTCTCAATTTCCATTTACTTTATCAGACATACTGCTTCTTTATGGCAGTGGTTAAGTAATTGGGAATGTTATTTAAATGGGATCAAAGTGATTAAACAATCACTTAAAAAATGGTTTGATCTGTTTCTGCAAAATAATGTCAACTTTCATATCCTTCAAGTTCTTTATAAACACGTGTGAATTTACTGTCCTGATGTGTTTCAGCAACAAAATCTAAATTAGGGTCACTTGTGTTCATAAAAATTGTTTGTTTTTTTTTTCTTTCTTCCCCCTCCCTGGAGGTGAAATGTGCTATAGCCACTGTCCTAGATTTTGTGATACTGGCACCAGGTGCTGTAAATTATACTACTTCGATTACCTGGGTCTTGATTCCCTAGTGAAAGCTCCTAGCAATTCCTCTGGGGTTTTAGCAAAGGATGTTCTTAGCCTGGACTGGCACTGTTGTGCTGTGCCTCTCTCCGGCTATTTTTCAGCTGCTGCTGAGTGTCTCCTGGCTAAGCAGCTGAAAAAAAGACTTCATCCATTGCTGGGGCCTTCTACCAAATAATGTAAGGTAGCGCTGGGTTGAATACAGGGTAGTCATTTAACTTACAAGCTTTGAGAGCTCCCATGCTGGATATAGAGATAATGGGTACTGGCACGCATATAAAATATCCTATGAAATTATACATAAATGCTTACTGTTCGATTTGCCTTAACACACTGTAAAACTTTGTACTTACAAGTATGTTTTCCATAAAAAAATCAACACTTTGCAGATAAAGAGAAAGATTCTCTGTTTCCCTCTGCTCCCCTGCTAACTGTGGGAGGAGATTGGCTGTGGAGTAACAGGATTTTTTTGGTAACTAGAGTTATGTTTGGCACAATATGCATAAAGAGGCCAACAGCACACTCTCATTTTGGGTCAGTTCTTTTGTCTAGCAATGAATTTTAACCAGAGATCTCAAAGCAGCAGAAAAATTCTATTTTTATATTGAAAATAAAATACCCTACCCTTGCCAGATAATAGTGACACTTTATAAAATAGAGGAGCCTATTTTTCTTAGGCAGATCTGTTTCCTATATACAGTTTTAGTGGTTGAGGTAAGTCTGCAGTCCAGTATCTTGCACTTCATAGCTTTAATGCTTATTTTTGTGTGTTTGGAAAGTACAAAGTACAACAGATGCATCCTGCATTGAGCTTTCAATCTTAGCTCATTTTATAGCTTAGAGCAAACAGATAAAGGATAAAAATCAAGTAATTTACAGTGGGATATATTAAAATGTCATAATTAATCAGTTAAAAATACTTCTTTTCCGTACTTGGTATTTTCTGTCTCTGAAATCCTTTCCGTTCTGTTAGCTCTGCTACTAATTATCCAGCCACTAGCTGTAGGCCTTTAAAGTCAGAAAATGCAACATCAGTCAGGAGACATGTGGCTGCAAAAACCAGTGAGCATGTAGGAGGAGTGCCTTTTCAGGTCAAGTGCTATAGCTGTACTTTGACAAATCAGTCTGAATTAGCATCATAGAAGCCTGTTGGTATTCCTGCTCCCCCGCACCTCCAGCTTCATCTGTTAGCTGCTGCTGTTGCCAACCCTCATTTTACGCTCCCAGACCTGTCATCTGTTTCAGTGTTTGCTGGCAGTGCTGGAGTAGCTTCGTCCCCACAAATATCACTACCAAAACTTACGGCAAACATTGATATGAATTCCGTACCTGAAACTCCACTGCCTGTGGCTTCACCAGTCTTCAGCTAGTAATAATTTATTAATATTTTAGGAAAAGAGGAGATGGAATATAATGTAATTGCTCTGACTGGTGGTCAAAGTTCAACAGATAGCATCAGTAGCAATGGACACTCAAGTAAAAGGCTTTCTTAAAGGCTGTTTCATGCCTTTTTTGCTAAATGTGTTTGATCATACTGCTGGTACCTGTATGCCCATGGATGGCTCCAATGTAAAGACCTAATTGTGTAGACCCAATGTAGGCACGTGTCTTTGTGCCCTGCTGAAGGGACAGAGCAGGGAGTGGTGGGAGAGAGAACCTTAAAGATAGCATTCTGGTGCTAGAGGCATCTTCTAGATAGTCCTAGATGACACACTTAGGGGTGGGCTTTACCAGATGGATCCCAGCTTGGTGGGGTATGGAGACAAGCTTATATGTCCCCTTTCTTTTTCACCTTTAAATTGAGGCTGCATGCTTTGACAGTTGCTTGTGTTCTGGTCTCTTTATCTAATCTGTCTACGTGGCTTCCATGTCCTCCTTGTTAGAGTGATAAATGGAAAAGGCTATTAAAGTTTCAGCACACTTAATAGTGTCCAGAGACAATCTGTTGTATGACAGATGCAGCGATAGGTATTTACTCAATGGACACAAAGGATCTACTGTTAGCTATATGCTTTTAGGAGTGGGAGTATAATATACGTACTTACAACACTGGTCCAAATGTAATCTGTGGAAGCGCAGGTTTCTTTTTTTATGCATCACGTATGCTATAAATAAGCAGTATGACTACAAAATACAATGGATCTATCACTGTTAAATAAGCACGTGGTATCTGTTACTATATTGGCTCTTTTTATCTCTCAGAGAAATAATTTGACACTTGTTAAACAAATGCATAAATAAATATGGGTGGCCAATCTCACTAAATACCTGAACTTGACCACAAAGCGTCAACTGTCCTTTGTTTTGAATTGTATAATATATAATGAACTTGTTTCAAAATCTGTTAAAGTTAATGGATATTTTTCAACTGAATTCAGTAAGAATCAGGTCCACAGAAAGTACAAAACTCGTGCATTTCCTAAAGTGCCTGTCTGGGTTTTTCTATGGTTTGCAAATCTACAAAGGAATGGGACAAAAGTTGGATGTAAATGTTTTTTTCTAGAATATTTTAAAGTTTATTTAAGGGTGGTGGTGTGTCTTGATGTCCCCCAGCTTCCCTGATATCTCAGTAAATTTCAATAGAATCCTTTGCAAATCTAGTCTATATTTCCACACATCTATCATTCAGGAACTTGGCTTAATAAATCACCTAAAACAGTCTGCAAGAGAAAACTGTCTAGAGCTAATTTCTCTTTTATACTAGAATAACTCCATTGACTTATCAGTGTTAATTCTTACTTTATCTGGCTTGGAAAAATGAAGAACCAAAGAAATGAATGCAGGAAATCAACCTAAAAGGTAAAAGTTACGTGAAGGGGCCATGGATATTTCCTTTGAAAAAGTATGTTTATGCCTTTGAGTTGGAGGACTTTAATTCATTCCAGTTCATCTTTTTTTGTTGGTTTTTTTTTTTTGTTTGTGTGTATTTCCCTAGCATTCTTTGAATGTATTGTTCTGAGGGGCAAAAAGTAAGATTAATGTGGCTGAGTTAGTATCGGTTATTGTTTTCTTCCTAATATCCTGCAGCTTTATGTTGCTTTAACGTATGCACATTCAGAGTTTTGAACATTGTGGGAAAAGGTTTCACTGGCATCCATTCTTGCCATTAAAGTGCTTCCCATCTGAATATTGCCTGCCAAAATATGTGGTATCCTGCAGAGCAAGAGGATGAGGACACGGATTGCAATGAAGCTGAACAGTTTGCACTTCCTAACGGTGACACCAGACATCAATCTTTTGTAGAGACAGCCCAGGATACAGGAGCATAAGAACTCTCACCCCCACTCCCCCACCAAAAAAACAAAAGGAGAATTATCTTCTCTTTTTTTTTTTTTCTATTTCATTCCAGCAGTTTCCTTCTAAGATCCTCCAAGATGAATATGTTCTCAAATTGCATAAGCTGACATTTCAGTGGCTGAGACGCTTATGAGGAAGGAAAAAAAAAAAAAGAATTGAAGTAAAAAAAAATGTAGGTTCTCTGAAGTAACTTTTTTTTTTTTTTTAAAGAATTTATTTAATTTAGTCTCAGTTCTCTTTATCATCAAGCTAAGGAGTAGAGTGCTAATTTGGTCACAGTTAATGTGTTTCACACATTTATACCACAGTTTGACATCAGTATTCAGTAACACCAAGTTATATTATACAGGTTGGCAATGGCTCAGAACTAAAGATTGCCAGTGCTGTAATCGGCCATATTTGGAGAAGCTTGAGTCAAGTCTGCAGCTTGTATAAAGTGGCACAGATCTGTAGAAGTCACTTTGCACCAGATCTTTACATCTTCCTTACAATTTGTTGCAGGTTTTTATTTGAATATATAAATCTAATTTCACCAACAGGATGATTTATAGTTGTGCAATTAATGAGCCATGTGCTCCTCTTTGTAGTAAAAAAGGTGCAGAAAGAGCTAAGTAAGTGCTGCAAAAAATTGCTACATCAATGAGCTGCAGAAGTTAACATATATTGTGTCACTCAATCAAGAGGCTGTAAGGGTGTAAGGTGGATAAACTGCTATAACCAGTAGGAACCCTCACTGAAGAAGGGATGGTTGGAAAACTTGAGCCCAATATTGGTGGGAAATGCTTGACAGGGCTTGGGACTGGGTTCCCAAACAGGATTTTATGCTATGATTTAGTGATCCTTGAAAGTGCCATGGCACCAATTTATTTTTGGTACAAATCAGAGCTGTTTTCAGAGTCTTACACCTAAAGAATCTGTTACGAAAGCCAGAACTGGAAAACAGGGTACCTGAATCAAGCTTTATACACCCATGAAAGAGACAAGTGTCAGTGTAACAGCTGCCACCATCATGGTTTGTCATGATCCAGAGACTCGGATCTTTGCTACACTGGTTATCCAGAACTCAGGCAAACAAAACTTTAACCAGCTGCAGAGCTG